>NC_068339.1:42730157-44088357 GCF_014633365.1 Diospyros lotus | reverse complement strand
AAAGGATTCTCAGTTAAGAGTTTTCTCATCTTGGTTCATGAACAACTACAAAATGAGGAATCCAGCACTTACACATATAAAGAAAGAGAAGGTAATAGAATTCTCTGTTGATTTTGCAGCCTGGCCTTTAACAAGATAGTGGTTTTACACAGCAGTGACTAGAAAGAAGGTTGAATCAAAATGACGCATATTATAAATCTGAGGTTTTGCTCTAGGTCCTAAGAGCTAAATGTAAAAATATCAAGGACAAAATTTATGAAGCATAAAAACGACAAGAACACTTGTCAAATTTAGGATTTCTGAAAATCAATGGGTGTCCCATGCAGGCAAATAATGTTGATAACACCTGCTCACAGAAACTGTCAGCAAAAAATGTCAAGAACACTTGTGGGAAACAATATTGTGAATAATGTCAATAACAGCAAATATAAATATATATATATGCACGACTTGCTTATGGCAACTATATATATTCCCAATGAAAGTTCATAGAACATATATGTCTAGGTTCTAGGTCAGATGATTTGCAGAAGTATAAGGAGTATCATGCATGCAATTTGAAGAGAGTTTGGCAAGAGCTTGGTGCATGCGATTTGAAGAGAGATTGGTGAGATCTTGATGCATATGATTTGAATATGTTGAGAGCTTCATTATTATTGGGTTTTTAGTTGCAGAGAAAATGGGAGCCTTGGTGAGTTTGTTAAGAACAATCAGAGAAAGAAGAAGAAGAGGTTAGGGTTTTAAGCAATGGGCATTTAAATGATGACATTGCCTTTAAAGATGAAGAGCTCGTTACGCAAGCAATTATTATTTTTAGCAACCAGCTCTTAATATTCCTGAACTTTCCTCCACTTGGACAAAAATTTTTTGTGTTGACATAGAACCGCCATTATAACAAGCGGTTCTATACCAGACCATTGGACACAGGAAATTTTGTGTTTACTTAACATCCATGCTGGCCCTTTCTCCAGCATGGCAGGAAAAGTGGAAGGCCGGTAAATATTTTTGGAAAGATGGTATTTTTTGCAATTTTTAAAAAGTGGAATATTAGTTAAAAAATTCATCTACGGTAAAGATGGGTAATAAAGTTATACTTTTGGCTCCAAAAACTACCACACCTTATTACAGAGAGGATTTCAAGATTTTGGTTGGGTTACAATGATGATGGTTGGAGGCCGAAAAACATTTCCAATTACGGTTAGAGCTTGAATGATTCTATTTAATGACACGAATAGGTAAGATTTTGACAATGTGTCTGGCTGGAAGAAGGTTGATGTTGTTGGTGAAGGTAGCCTGGCTAGTCTTGGTAATGGATTTGGTGGGTGCAAATACATTTACGCGCACTCTTCTGGTTGATCCACACCATCTTCTACTTTTGAAAGATATATACACTAGTTAATAGGCAGCCAAGTGCTAGATCAAAGGCGCAGAAAAAGAGCAGGAGGGCTGGAATGAATGGTGGTGGAGTTTCGGCAGTTCAAAAAGAAAGTGATTGGGTTTGGTATAGCCATCAATAGAAAGAAAATAGAATGACCTATTATAATGTGGTCAACTTCATTTGTTTCTTTCCATTAGCAATGTTAGATTACAAGGGTAAATCTAGCATTTGACATCATATTAAGGGTTAAAGTGATGATTTCTAGATATAGAGGTTCAAGTCACACAGGGTAACAATTTGAGGGCCCCGGAATTGCATGCCCTAAGAAAAATGTACTTTTGAAGAATCTAAAACACGTGAATTCCAACCCCACATAGCGCACGTGCATATTTGGCAATATTGCCCGAAGAATGAGGAACAAAGATAAAAAAAAATAAACAAGCCTGTACTTGTAAAGGTTGAGGGATGCTGGTTTTCATACATAGCCTTAGCTTACTATTTCCACAACTCGAGCATTTGACTTTCCAATCACAAAACAGCAACTTACCATTGTCACCAAAGTTACAAAAGTTCAACTCACATAATAAGGCAAATGATATTAGAAAAAAAAATGGTTATCATCAAATTTCCCTTCCATTTTTCACCATTTATCATCACTTCACTAAATATCAGAAACATACTATCAATTCTTCCGATAAAACCAGATTGCATTTAAATATCAGAAACATATCATCAAAATAAAGCAAAAAGGGAATACAATTTTTCCGGTGCTCCTTTACCTTTTACTCTTCCTCCACTAAATCCAAACTCCAAATACAGAGCAGAACGGCATTCCACCAAATAAACAGAACAAGTAGTATATATGACTCTCATAACTACAGTTAGAAACTAAAATCAGATTGCAGAAATTAATAAGTGAATTTTTCCGATAAAACTTTACGCAAAAAAGAAGCAAAAAGAAAAATTTGTTACGAATAATCTGAAGTCTCACAAAAATCAGATGAATGTATATTGGATGCGTTTTTAGGCCCACCTCTAGGGTTCTTGTTCCTGCCTTCCTTCGCCACCGTCGGCGGTGCCCCGCTCACTTTGCCGGAACGGGCTCGCGATCCACAAGCTTTACCTGCACATTTTCAAGCCCAAAACATTATAACAAAAATTACTGAGATTCACAGCACGAAATTCTCAACAATGAGGAGCGATATGTAAAGAAAAAGGAAAAGGACAACCAAACCGATAAGGGAAAGAACGAAAATTAGCTTACCCATCGGAGACGGTATCAGGTCTTTCCTCTTCGGGTCCGGCGACAGCGACCGAGCGAATACCAAATCTACGAGGGACCCTCGGTGGGGTTAGGGTTTTGGAAATGGTTTCTTTATCAAACAAAATTTCTGCCGTTCCAATTTATATAAAAAAGATGAAAAGATAAAATTACGTGTAATACCCTTCAGATTTGAAATAATTGCAAAAATTATATTTAATGTTTTATAAAATACAATAAATACTCATTAGATTTAATACTATATTGCAACTTTATCCTATAATTAATTAATTAATTTTAATTAAGTACTAGTGGTAAACTTGTGCGATAGATGAGAGAATTTAATTTAAAAATAAAAAATTAAGTTTATTATTTTAAATAATCCTAATAGAATTGATAATTATAATTTTTTTCTCTTAATACTCAATCTTTTATTAAAATTTAAATTTAATTAATTATTTTCTATTTAATATGCTAATGGTGAACACTCTTAATTTAATGTACCGTCATTCAATATGTTAAAAAATAATTAACACATTAAATAGGTTAATTGGTAAAATACTTATAAATTTTTTATTTATTATATTATATCTATTTATAAATAAATATTAAAAAAATTATAATATTCGTTTTTTTATTTCTTATATTATAAATATAAATTAAAATTCTAAAATGTGAGTAAGAATAAATTTTTTAATAATAACAAAACTTTAAAAATATAAATTTTGATTTCTTCCATAGTTTTAAAATGTGATATCTTAAATATTAATTAGCATTGAAAAATTCAAGTGTTTGACAACCTTAAATAATTTTTTATGAATTTGTTAAGATATCATATTTTCAAGACTATAATATAATTATTAAAGTAAAATTAATAATTAATTAATCACTACCTTTGATTTAATGTAAGTTTTTTGAAAAAAAATTCACCATTAATTGACACTTAACAAAATACTTTGTGTGATTATCTTATTTTAAGATTATATGTATATAGAATAAAGATATAAAAATAATATTTTAAATAAATGAACAATTTTTCTATTACTTAATTAATAGTTCAAGTAGTCTATTAATATTTCTCAAAAAATCTATGCAAATTTAATATAAATTTTAAAGACAAAAACAGTTTGATAGATTTTTGGAGGGAAAAAAAATTTACAAACTATTATACTTTAATATAATATATTATATATTATTATATATTTAAGATAAAATTTTATTTAATGGACAAATTTTTGTGTGTCTATTCATATTCCTCATAAATAATATTTATTTTTGATTTACTGATGAATTAATTAAATATTTACATAATAATATATTGAAAAATCCATGATTAGCATTGAAAAACTCATGTATTTAAATTTTATTATTAATTTTATAAAAATTAATACTTATTATTTCAAAGCAATTGAAAAATTTAAATTATTAATAAAAATTACTAAATACAAATTATTAATACAATAAGTACTAAATATAAATTATTAATACAAGTTTTGGGAGGAAATTTTTTTTTTCAAACTATCTTACTTTTATATATATAAAGATAAAGATTATATATTATTATATTATATAAAAATAAGATTTTATTTAATAGACAAATTTTTGTGACTTAATTAATACTTTAAATGTCTATTCATATTCCTCATAAATAGTATTTCTTTTTTATTGATTGATGGATTAATTAAATATTTAATATTCACATAATAATATATTGAAAAACCCATGATTAACATTGAAAAACTCATGTATTTAAAATTTATTATTAATTTTATAGTAATTAGTACTTATTATTTCAAAGCAATTGAAAATTTTAAATTATTAATGCAAATCACTAAATACAAATTATTAATGCAAAAAGTAGTAAATGCAAGGTTTGGGGGAAAAAAATTTTTTTCAAACTATCTTACTTTTATATATATAATATAAAGATAAAGATATTATATATTATTATATTATATAAAGATAAGATTTTATTAAATGGATAATTTTCTATGATTTAATTAATACTTTAAGTGTCTATTTATATTCCTCATAAATATTATTTATTTTTGATTGACTGACAAATTAATTAAATATTTAATATTCACATAATAATATATTGAAAAATCCATGATTAACATTGAATTAAACTCATGTATTTAAAATCTATTATTAATTTTATAGTAATCAGTACTTATTATTTTAAAACAATTGGAAAATTTAAATTATTAATGTAAATTACTAAATGTAAATTATTAATGCAAGTTTTGGGGGGAAATTAATTTTTTTAGACTATCTTACTTTTATATATATAAAGATTATAAAATAACTAAAACATTCTTATATTTAAAAAAACTTTATTTATCATTTTTCTTTTTCTTAAACTCTATTTTATATTTCTTTTATCTCTCTCCTAGGTTGTGTTTATTAATCAACATATAAATTGAAAAAAATAAGATATGAAAAACATTCTAAACTTTTATTATTTTTAATATGTTTGTTAAATTTATCTGGCCATCATTGAAAAAGATGTCACGTAACTTTTTATCTGGCGTTTTCCAAACATGTTTATCTTTACCTCTCTAGATAAGTATATATTAAACTTTATAGATAAGAAAAAATGACGCATATGTCTTTCAGTACATTTAAAAAAATTTAACAAATAATTTAATAAAAATATTAGAATGCTTCACGGTCTTATCATAATTAATTATTTTATATCTTACTTCGAAAGCATTCAAACTTATCTTGATACAACTTTATCTTACTCATTTTAACAAACATTATCTTAATTTATTAGAAGCGACAACAGTCATTTCTTTTCGACAACTACATTAGTTTAAAGTGGCAGCGAACCCTCCTTTTCAATTATGGTGTTTCTCCACCATCATTTCTTTCTCTTTATTTCTCTCTCTTTCTCTTTCTTAATTGAACCTCTTTAATTTGCAAAGACATATAACTTTTTAATTTGTATATAAAGGTTTGTGATCGTTCAATTTGGTTTTTCCCCAACGACAATGAGAAAGAGAAAGCTTTGCAATGAACCCATAAATCTCTCTCTCTCATCTCCAAACTTAAATTTGAGATTATTATTCATTTCGATCCTAAATTTGGATTTGAGATATGTATAGGTTCGTGATCAAACATCATATTATTGCAAGTCAACATTTATTGATACGAAAAACATCCCATGTTGGATCATGTTAACTAGTACAACACATTTCTACTAAAATATGAAAGTTAATCTCATGAATGAATTGATTTTCTAACATAACAATAAAAAATAGTGTAAGAAATTTACATGATAAGGTTGACTCCAATGGGTTTGCCAAATCGCTTGCCAAGCCAAATAATATCGAGCCAAACAAAAATTCTCACCTCTAATGTTGCTTACCATTGCCAAAATCGCTCGATAAAATTTTGGCAAAACCCAAAACCCTTGCCAGATTTGGTGATCGAATTCGACCAAGCCACCATTGTCATCTCTCCACCACAACAGTCATCAACGTCATAAAAGGCTTGACCAAACGCGGTAGAAGACAAAATTGGCTAGAGAAGACAAGTTGTAGACACGACGAAAGATGAAATCGGGGCGACGACCACCAGATCTGATGGCAACAACGACTAGCAAAAACGCCATCGATGATGACAAGTAGAATGAGCGGCAATGGGTGCGTTGCGTGGCGTGTAGCTCATCGTCTTGCACATATTTGGATTTGTGCTTTTGGGAAATTTTTTATTTATTTGCATATTGAATGAGTGATATTATATATTTGATTATTGACTTTATATATGTATGTGCGTATTGATTATTAATTTTTTGTATGTGTGTATTTGATTATTAATTTTGTGTTTGCGTATATTTAATTATTTTGTGTATAAATAATAAATTTTTATAGTATTGAAAATTATAGACGAGGTAAAATAAATAGAATTGAAGTTTATTAATAAATAAATAAAATAGGAAGTCAAATAAAGAGGAGAATAAATAGTGTAGTTAGAGCAAGTACAATTTTCAAAACAAAATTAAAATATGGAGTAAATTGTATATAATATAATAGGAGTTGTGTTAGAGTTAGCCTAACAAAGACACTAACACTTATTATTCTTCTAAATTGTCAAAATGATTTGCTTAATATGGGTTTTACTTTAATACACTATAATTGAATGAGAAATAATGAGAACTCATGCTTCAAATTTGCAACTACAAGTTCTTAATCTCTAGCTTTACTTAGAAAAATGACACTAGGAGACACAAGGGACATTGACTTTGTTATAATTTTGATATTTTTGATAAACCCTTTTGCAACAATAAGTTCTTGCTCTCAATTTTTGTCATGATGGTGATAGGGTGTAGAAAGAGAAAGTGAGGGAATGAGAGTAAGAGAAAGAAAGATGGAAGTGGAAAGAGAAAAAAAAATTGACTTGTCCGTCGTCCATCATCGTAATCCATGAAAATGATCTGTCATAGATAAAACTCATCGTAATCCATGAAAATGATATGTCATAGATGAAACTCAAACCCAATTATCCTTGTCTTTTTTTCTCTCTCGCACAAGCCAATTTGGGCTTTCTCTTGAATAGAAACCCAACTTAATTCCATCGTTTTCCCTATAATCTAGACTAATTTTTGAAGATGAACCCATATTTAGTTCCTCATTGAAAAGAAACCCAAGTCTTACCTCCATGTTTGTATACTATTCCCACATATATCTATCTTTCCATTTTTTTAACTTTCTACTATTTTTTTCTTTCCATGGAAGCCAACATTAATCAACATTTATTTTATTCTTTTAGTTTTTTATTTCTATAATTATAGTTGGATAAGTAAATGAAAAGTCATTTTGGTCATTTAAAAAAACTTAACAATCAATTTTTCATAGCGAGAGAAAGTCTTTACTCATTTTTAAAAGTCATGAGACTTTTCTATTAATCTCAACACATGGAATTTTGTGTTTTATCGCCAAATCTTAGGGTATTGAGTTGGATTTATCATGTTATATAACTAACTTCTACATAAATTTTAGTGAAAAAATCATTCTATTTTGGTGAAATTTCCAAAACCCAAACCCACAATAGACCTGTTAATGTATTACAACCCTGTTTAATCGGCCAAACCAACCAAGAGCAAACGTAGTAAAATAGAAACATAAATGAAACCCTCAAAACACAACTCACGCACACTGAATAACAACACAGCGAGATACGTGTTTGGATTCCAAAGAATCATACTCACGGCAGAGGCTCCGCCTCTAGTTAATCCACTAAATAGCTTTCAATTACAACCAGATTACAAGATCACAACAAAAACAAAACGTATTGCAAATACATAAACTGAAATCAAAAAACAAAATACAAATACAATAACAAGTATAGTATATGTTCTACCGATCTCAAGATCGTGTTAAGAATCTGATCTATCAGTTACACCAAAACTCTCACGCCTTAGGCGATTCAACAACAGAGATTAAAACAATACAACCTTACCGTGTGATCTTACTACAAACCAAAGTCAATCGAGTGAGAGAAGGATTTACAAGCAAAAGAGAGTCTCACTTCATGTGCGTCGAAGATAGGGTTTCAAAATGAAAGAGAAAACGATCTTAATCAACTAGGGCATGAAGTTGCCCTTATATAGCAATAAGCAACCAGGCTAGACTGAGGCAAATTGCATGGGCTGCATGAAAAAAATGGACTTGGCTCATAAACAGATCTCGGCCCAATGGCTTTTGGCCCACAAAATAATCAACATAACATATGCACATTTAAACTTCAATTAAATGTAAGTAAGATGAAACCCAAATGCATATATCAAAATGCAAACAGAATGCACATAACAAATAAAATGATAATACATTTTGAATCATAAATCCTAACAGGACCCATGACATGTTTTCCAAGTATTCACTCGGTAGCTATCTCTTGAGCCATACAAGAAAGAATTGAGACATTCCATAATGGGTAAGCTAATCGTCATTCTCTTTCTCATCAATTTAGTTTTCTTATTTCTTTTTTTCTTTACATATTGCTTGTAATGCATACTGTTAAGCTCAAGGGTAAGTAAATACGATTCTGATGATAACAAATTTTTTTTTATAATATAAATATATTTCTTTCTCATATAAAAGTAAATTTATTTTGAATTAAAAGTGGGTACAAAGAGTAAATTTATTTTGAATTAAAGGTGGATTGTCTTTAGACATGTTTTCTTATTTTGATAATTTATGTCTCAAAAATTTATTGATAAATGCATTTCTTACTTATGCAAAAAGTATATTTATTTTGAATTAAAAGAGAATTACTTTTAGACATGTTTTCTCTTATTCATACAAAAAGTAAATTTATTTTCAATTAAAAAGAATTGGTTTTAAACATGTTTTCTCTTACTTATGCAAAAAGTAAATTTATTTTGAATTAAAGGAGAATTACTTTTAGACATGTTTTCTTGTTTTAATCATTTATGTCTCAAAAGTTTATATTTGAATTTTCGAATCTTGAATTAAAGAAGAATTATTTTTAAACATGTTTTCTCTTACTCATGTAAAAATAGTAAATTTATTTTGAATTAAAGGAGAATTATTTTTAGACATGTTTCTTATTTTAATCATTTATATTTCAAAAGTTTATATTTAAATTTCAAATCTTGATTTCTCATTTAAAAAGTAAATTTATTTTGAATTAAATGTGAGACATGTTTTTTAATTGGTTGAGAAAGCCTAAACATTTTTTAAATTTTAAATTTTATATTAACATTTTCTTTAATGACTAGTGTGTTTGAAATATGTATATATATAAGGTAAGTATGAAGGCTCAAGGTAGAACAAACTTAATGAAGTATTCAAACAAGAGTGAGAATGTTCAAAGTACTGGAAATGTGTTGGTTGGTGGAATTCTCAACTGTTTGTGACTTGTTTGTAATTGTCTCTAGTTGTAAATGCGTTATTTTTACTCACTTGTTGTGTGAGGGATTTGTATTTGCTAGTAGTGTGATAGTGATTTTTGTTTAGGCAGGTGATTGTATGTTGGTTCTACCTCTGATTAAAAATTAGTGTTGATTTTCCTTAGTAGAACTTCAAGCTAAGTCTTGAGAAAGAGGAGTAGGCTCTTTAGAGCCAAATCTCTATAAATTTTTCTTGTTTTGTATGGTTGTGTGATTTTACTGTTTTCAATTCTACTACAATCATTACATATTAAGATCACAAATTTAAGAGTTTTCAAAAGAAATAAAATTATTAATTTTTGAAAAACCCAATTCACCCCACTCTTGAATATTTTTGTGGGCAACACATACAATTTCAAGCTTTGAATATAAATAACTTTTGTTATGATTTATCATAGTTGGAACTCATAGGTAAAGTTTGAGGATCACAAGGCCTAAAAAGTAACAAGAGCTTTTTCTTATTATTTCAAGAGCAAGAACCTTTTTTCTCACCATTTCAAGAGCAAATACCATTTTATTTCAATCCTTAAATCCTTTCAAAGTGACCAAGATTTTCATGCTTATCCCATTTATACTAAAAAATCACCACCTTGATCATTATTTTCTAGTCGATCTTGTTGGCGAAGCATCCTTAGGCCATCGATTGCCTAGCCCTATTACTATTGCAGCTATCACCTCAACTACAACAATAAGTCTTTGTTGTGTTCACACTACAAGTTCTAGAAATTACACTTTTATCTCCCAATTTTTTTGAATTCGTCTTGGCCCTTCTACCTAAGCCCTTAGTTTTCTCATATTTTCCTTAAAACCCAATTTACATGCACCCATATCCTTGGAAAATTGCATTTGCGTCTTTATCAAAGTACCTTTGGGATGGTAATCCAAATTACCAAAACATCCTCAAGCCATTTTTCTTTTTTAAAAAATCTCCATATCTTATTTTTTGAATATTTCTTAAAAATTTTGAGTATTACACGTTCTCCATATTATTTTTTGATGAATTTTTCTTAAAAGATTTTAAAAAATTTTATAATCACCATCGACGTCAATTGGATGAATTGAGAATTAGGTTACTTCAAAACAAAGAGACAAAAGTAGATTAAATTAGATTCTTTTTATCAAGAGGTTCCCCTTCAAATATGTGTTCAAATCAAAATAGAAAAAGAAAAAATAGATCTGAGTTCCTTTATGAAGAGAAATTCCAAATAAAAGACAAAGTGAGATATAGGGATAATGACGGAGAGACAAAAAAAAAAAAAAATAATAATAATAATAGATGAGAGGAAGAAAGATAAAGATAATTGGGTTGTTTCCTCATATATGATTGATTGTATCTATATATATATTATAACAAAATAGCCGCCAAATCTTTTTTCCCGCCGATTTTCAGTTTCTATTTTGATATTTTATTATGTTTTGTTTATTTTTTTTCTTACCCAAAATAGAATTTTTGTAGATCATTAATTAAGTCTAAATTTGTGGAAAACATGTAGTTCTTGGAATCTGTAGATAATTTTTTTCAGTTGAAAAATGCTTGGAAAATGTGTAAGCATGGTATATGAAGAGACAAAGATTTAATCCATATTATTAATATAAAATTTTAATTGAAATAAATTACAAAAAAATAAAAAAAATTAAATAAAAAAAATCTTGAAATATCAGGTAATACCATCACATACCGATTGCCAAGTAAATTTTTTTAAAAAATAAATTTAATTTTTTATTTTATTTTCCATAATTTATCTCTCATTATCTCTCAATAAAACCACCACTCAAAATTCTAAAACTTTTAATTTGTTTCAAAATCATGCAAAAAAAATACAAATCTTATATATGTATATGTTATTACTTAATTTTGAAAAATAATTAATTGGTAGGTTATGTTAAATTAGTTATTTAGGCAAAATTGGATTATTTTAAATAAGTCGTTTAAGTTATTTTGACAAAATTAATATTTTGTATAGATTATTTATATTTATCATATGTTGTTATATTTCTTTTGAAAAATTTATTATGTTTTATATTTTTATTATAGATAGCAAGAATATGTGAAGTCATATATAGATAATTAATTTTAAAATTTTGATTATTATTATTTATATAATTAATTGATTATTTAAATTATCTTTATTTTTTTATATATAGTTTAATTAATTTAAATTTATTTTTTTATAATCTTAAATGTTATAATTTTGTATATAACTTAAATATTATAATTTTATTTTTTAACTTTATTTTTTTGGTTGCTTTCTTAAAAATTTGACCTTTTTTAAATGTGGTAATTAATTGCGAGGAGGAATATGTAAAGTCATATATGGATAATCAATTTCAAAAATTTTAATATTATCATTTATATAATTAATTGATTATTTAAATTATCCTTATTTTATATATAATTTCATTAATTTAAATTTATTTTTTATAATTTTAAATATTATAATTTTATCTTTTAACTTTATTTTTTTTGTTACTTTCTTAAAAATTTGACTTGTTTTGAATGTGGTAATTGATTGTCAGGAGAAATATGTGAAGTCATGTATGAATAATCAATTTCAAAAATTTGATTATTATCATTTATATAATTAATTAATTATTTAAATTATCTTTATTTTATATATTTTTTAAATTAATTTTAATTTATTTTAGTATAATTTTATATATAACTTAATTAATAATTATCATTTATTTAATTAGTTTAACTGTATTTTCTTATTTTGAACTAATTAGTTTTAACCATGTTTCTAGTTTGTCAATGTAAACGAATTATTTATTATTATTTAGTTTAATTTTTTGGAAGTCGTCCCAGTATTAAAATTCTCAATTAATAGTTATTTTTTAACTTTAAGTTTTCTAAGAGAAATATGTAAAATTATGTATGGATAATCAATTTTGAAAATTTGATTATTATCATTTATATAATTAATTGATTATTTAAATTATCTGTATTTTATATATAGTTTAATTAATTTATTTTTTTATAATTTTAAATGTTATAGTTCTATATAATTTTATAGTTTAATTAATTTAATTTATTTTTTTTAATTTTAAATGTTATAATTTTATATATAACTTAATTTATTATTATCATTTATTTAATTAGTTTAATTAGGCTTTTAGTCGTCAATCAATTAATTTTAATCGTGTTTCTTATTTACCAATGTAAACAGATTTTGTGTAACAACTTAATTTTTTGAAAGTCATCCTAACATTAAGTTTTTCAGTTAATAGTTATTTTTTAACTTTATTTTTTTTGCTTTTTTCAAAAGAATTTGACCTACCTTAAATGTAATTAATTGTCAAGGAGAAGAGTGAAATCATGTATAAATAATCAATTTTAAAATTTTGATTATTATAATTTATATAATTAATTAATTATTTAAATTATATTTACTTTATATATATCATTTAATTAATTTAAATTTATTTTTTAAATAAGTCGTTTAAGTTATTTTGACAAAATTAATATTTTGTATAGGCTATTTATATTTATCATATGTTCTCATATTTCTTTTGAAAAATTTCTTATGTTTTATATTTTATTATCGATAGAAAAAATATGTGAAGTTATATATGGATAATTAATTTTAAAATTTTGATTATTATCATTTATATAATTAATTAATTATTTAAATTATTTTTTTATATATATAGTTTAATTAATTTAAATTTATTTTTTTTATAATTTTAAATAAAAATATTTTTTATAGGCTATTTATATTTATCATATGTTATCATATTTTTTTTGAAAAATTTATTATGTTTTATATTTTTATTATTGGCAAGAAAAATACGTAAAGTAACTTATAGATAATTAATTTTAAAATTTTGATTATTATTATTTATATAATTAATTAATTATTTACATTATCTTTATTTTTTATATATACAGTTTAATTAATTTAAATTTATTTTTTTATAATTTTATATATAGCTTAAATATTATAATTTTATTTTTTAACTTTTATTTTTGTTACTTTGTTAAATATTTGACCTACTATCTTGAATGTGGTGATTAATTATAAGAGGAATATGTAAAGTCATATATGAACAGATTTTGTATGGATAATTAATATGTAAAATTATGTTAATATGAACAGATTTTATGTAACAGTTTAATTTTTCAGAAATCGTCATAACATTAAGTTTTTTAGTTAATAATTAATTTTTAATTTGTTTTTTTTTTAGTTGCTTTCTAAAAATTTTGACTTATCTTGAATCTGGTAATTAATTGTCAAGAAAAAGATGTGAAATCATGTATAGATAATTAATTTTAAAAATTTGATTATTATAATTTATATAATTAATTGATTGTTTAAATTATCTTTATTATATATATAATTTAATTAATTTAAATTTAGTTTTTTAATTTTAAATGTTATAATTTTATTTTTTAACATTTTTTTTGGTTGATTTTTTAAAAATTTGACATGTTTTGAATGTGGTAATTGATTGTCAAGAAAAATATGTGAAGTCATGTATGGATAATCAATTTTGAAAATTTGATTATTATCATTTACATAATTAATTAATTGTTTAAATTATATTTATTTTATATATAGTTTAATTAATTTAAATTTATTTTTTTATAATTTTAAATGTTATCATTTTATATATAACTAAATGTTATAATTTTATTTTTTAACATTATTTTTTTTATTACTTTCTTAAAAATTTGACATATCTTGAATGTGGTAATTGATTAACAAGAGGAATATATGAAGTCATATATGGATAATTAATTTTAAAATTTTGATTATTATCATTTATATAATTAATTGATTATTTAAATTATCTTTATTTTATATATAGCTTAATTAATTTAAATTTATTTTTTATAATTTTAAATGTTATAATTTTATGTATAACTTAAATGTTATAATTTTATTTTTTAACTTTATTTACAAATGTAGTGAAGTTTTTAGTGTGATGAAGTTGGTAATTAACCTTAATTTGATCTCTAAGTGCACGTGTATGCTAGGAGTAACATTTTTTTTATAATTTTA
The DNA here is from genome assembly GCF_014633365.1 of Diospyros lotus. Classification (NCBI taxonomy): domain Eukaryota; kingdom Viridiplantae; phylum Streptophyta; class Magnoliopsida; order Ericales; family Ebenaceae; genus Diospyros; species Diospyros lotus. The sequence continues at coordinate 44,073,796 of NC_068339.1, read as the reverse complement.
AATGTTATCATTTTATATATAACTAAATGTTATAATTTTATATTTTAACATTATTTTTTTATTACTTTCTTAAAAATTTGACATATCTTGAATGTGGTAATTGATTGACATGAGAAATATATGAAGTCATATATGGATAATCAACTTTAAAAATTTGATTATTATCATTTATATAATTAATTGATTATTTAAATTATCTTTATTTTATATATAGCTTAATTAATTTAAATTTATTTTTTATAATTTTAAATGTTTTAATTTTATGTATAACTTAAATGTTATAATTTTATGTATAACTTAATTTGCAAACGTAGTGAAGTTTTTAGTGTGATGAAGTTGGTAATTAACCTTAATTTGATCTCTAAGTGCACGTGTATGCTAGGAGTAAGGTTTTTTTTATAATTTTAAATGTTATCATTTTATATATAACTAAATGTTATCATTTTATATTTTAACATTATTTTTTTATTACTTTCTTAAAAATTTGACATATCTTGAATGTGGTAATTGATTGACAAGAGGAATATATGAAGTCATATATGGATAATCAACTTTAAAAATTTGATTATTATCATTTATATAATTAATTGATTATTTAAATTATCTTTATTTTATATATAGCTTAATTAATTTAAATTTATTTTTTATAATTTTAAATGTTATAATTTTATGTATAACTTAATTTGCAAACGTAGTGAAGTTTTTAGTGTGATGAAGTTGGTAATTAACCTTAATTTGATTTCTAAGTGCACGTGTATGCTAGGAACAAGTCAAATTAGTATAGTGTTTAAAGTTTTAATGTTTGCAATGTGTTAAGAATGATTACGTGCTAAAACATGTTCTAACGTGTTATGCTCACCTTTCTCAACAGCAAGAGTCTGATCTTTATTGAAAGATTGAAAAGACCAAAATTGAGTGGAAAAATGTACTTCATCAATTTTCAAAATTTAATATTTATATTTGTAAAATAAGTTTGAGGATTCCTAATATGTATGACATAAGTACTAATTAATGACATTATATTCTAAATTTCTTCATCTAATGATGAAGTTACTATGTTGTTGAAGTCGGGTTGTAAGTTATACATACATTGGAAAACTATGAAAGGTGTTTTGCCAAAAGGGCTTTCCTTGACGATTTCTTGACTAATGCAACTAAGAAAATTCAATTGATGATCAAGGAGGAGGATAACTGAAAAAAATTTATTTGATTGGTTTCGAATTACAATGTTTTTTTTTTCTTTGTTATGACCTATTCCTATAAAACTTTTGAGGTTATTTTGTTAATTGCTACTGAATTTTATTTGTTGGCTTTTGTTATAATTTCTTACGTAAGGCAAACTTGGTTTGCTAATTTTTTATTTCTAAATATTTTGGTTGTTGTTGGATTTATATCTAGGCAATTTATTTGATCTACATGTTTTTGTTTTCTTTTATTATTTAGTTTTTTTTTTTTTTTTACTGATTCACACTTATGTATTTACTCATTTTTTATATTCTTTCACTTCTATTTATTTGTATATTTTTTTTAGTCCACTAATTTATAGTGGGTGTTTAATGTTCCTACATTCTTACATGCATTCTTTTTCTTTTCTTTTTTCACTGCACAAATTATTCTTTGTAGCATATTGCACGAAAATTTATCATAATTGAGCTATAGTTTAATAACACATACAATATTGAAATCATAATGAACGAGAAATATTTTCAATCAAATAATTAATAAAATGAATCGAGAAATCACCATTTATACTGAGTAATCAATTACCTTGCTACTGAGAGTTCAAAATAAGACATGTCATATTTTTAGTATTTTGTGCATCAAAGTGAAAATAGTGTGTTAGAAATAGTAGACGTTAACCTCACTGTAATAAGTCACGAATACTATAGACGTTGGATACAATCTCTAGTTAAAGGCACACATATGTGTTAGTAAAAATACCATAATAAAAGCATAAAAAATGTCAAAAAATAAAAAAAGGTCAAACAAAAAGGGGCATACATATTCTGGAATAATTAAATAATTAATTTTGTTATATGTTTGTTCATTTCTCATGATTGCAACATGATTATTTTCTACTTCTTTATTATGATGTTAATTTATTATAATTACTAAATTATATAACTTCCGCATTAACGATTTTTTTTTTCTTGCGATATCCGTGCATCTCACGGGTGATCCACTAGTTTTCCATAATAACGATAGTGGTTGTGGCAGCAAATCAATCTCTCATTCTTTCTCCTTTATTCTCTTTGTTTTTATTTCTCTTCTCCATTCACTTTCCTTTCTACAACCCCAATACCAATATTGAATTAACACATCCGACTTGGATATTTCTTATGGCTTGGCCAGGGAGCACATAAAACTACTTTCATAATGTACTTCCTAGCTAAGCCTAGTGTTCAGGCAATGAAGGAGAGCAACATCTTGAAATGAACGAAAAACAAGTGTCAGTAGTTAACTAAAATATCAAATAAGGCCCCTTTTATCTGTTCAGAATTACTGCAGAGGCATGGATGGTAAACTGTATCAGCAGCATTGGTTGCTTCTGCCCAAGTCTGTCGCCACCTCATCTGCACATTTCCTGCCACCATATTAGCCCATTGGTTTGCATCCCCATCTCACCATTGTGGCTGACCCCACGTGCATCAGAGTGTGGTTGCTGCTTTTCTTCATCTGCTGGTAGGATACGAAGGATCATGTCCTAACTGGTGCATAGCTGAGCTAATCTGAACGAGTGTTGGCATATATCCCTCGGTACATGTGCTACCGCCATAGCAATTGCCAAGACCTTCCATCTGCAATACCTAGTATGCAACAAAATACAACTTAGAAATGTAACAAAACATGCATAATGGATATGTAGATTAAAAAAACAAGAACCCCATACCATACCAAGTTTGGCCTCTTCGCAACTGAATGCGGCACAATATGTGTATGTCAATGGGGCTTGGGCCATGCACATTGTCTATCCCTGCCATGGTGCTATAGTTATGTAGCTGTGGGTTGATAGACTCAATTCCTCTCTTCTTCGTTGTCAGATTCTTCTTGTACTGGTGGTCTGTATTGATGAGGAGGATCTCGTTGGTGGTTTGGTCGAACCTTCCTCTACTTTGTCTTTGGAGATTTTTATGGCATTCTGATGTGGCACCAACTGAAATTACTAGAATATCCCTACGCGCTGATAGTCTCACCTGCCACGCGGATCACCTGAGAGATCGACACGTGGCAAGTCAACACTCCGGAGCGGAGTCCGGGAAATCCAGGCCGAACCGCAAGACTCGTTCCAACTTGACCGGGATTCTCGGGAGTCGTGCCCACTCATCTCGGGTACCCTAAAACGGGTTCGCCTATAAAAGACAAGGACTCTCGTCAGGTACATTAAAGCTCTACAGCTCTCTCATTTACTTCTACTCGCATTTACTCTACTAATTTGAGTGTCGGAGTCCACCCCGGGGGATCCTAGCCCTGGCCCCCCATTGTCTTGCAGGTTCTACACCCGAGGTCCGACACCCCCAAGTTCGAGGTTCCATTCCTGAGATCCAGTCGCAGAGGTAGCACGTGGTGGTCGATCTCAAAAACCATAATCACATTCCATGAAATCTTCTTCGTTTAACTGGTTGCCTATATATGTCGATGTGAAAGGTGTTGATTAGCATGTCAATCACGAGCATCATCCCTGGTACCATTGATCCCACTATCATCACGAACCTGCTAGCGTCAAGACTTAAATTGGTAAGGAAGTCGTGAACCTCTGGGAGTTCCCAGGTTGAGCTCTCCTCTTGAGCTTGCGACGTCACCCATAGGAACTGCACCACCCCATCACCATGTTTGGGATGGTTTCCATGGCCTCTACTTTGGTTGCCACTAGTAATGTGAGTTCCCTGGTTGAGCTCTCCTCTTGAGCTTGCGACGTCACCCATAGAGCCTGCACCACCCCATCACCATCTTTGGGATGGTTGCCACTGGTAACGTTATTGCCCCCATTACCACTGATACTTTTGTTGCCGCTATTGCCTTGACCAGACCTCATCTAGACTGGCTTATAATTGTGATTAATTAATTAAGTTTTTTGATGCACAGGATCCCCTATGAGCGGCAAGTGCAGGGAAAATTCTATTTGCAATCATACGTTTTGCTTTTCACAACCCATTTTTAATATTCCTAAAATATCCTGAAATGAAAACTCATATTTGCCCTTCATTTAAATCTTTAACACTCAACCACCCATCATTCCTCTTCATGCGCATTCACTCACTTTCTCAATCACGATCACCATAGCCACTTTACTCACCCACTGAACATCGCACAACCACTATTATTCAATACTTAACATTACGTAACCACTATTATTTAATACTAAATATTGCTCAGGCTAATTCTCCTCGCCATAACCAATTACCAGTACTATCAGCAGTTACTACTAGCGATGGAAGATTATTATCCATTATTATTTACGTAGAGTTTGACGAAGAAGATAACGAGTATTCCTATTCATGTTTTGTAGAGAAACAACACAATTTACAACATCTATCACTAGTTCAATAACATAATTTACATATATATAGAAGATGGATGAATTAAAAAAATAAGATTAATTAAAAAATAAAAAATACGCCTTGAAACCTACTCGAACTTCGGGGTTCGGGGTTGGGGGATGCCCCCGAACCTCGGGATTCGGGGGCTAGGGGATGCCCCGAACCCCGGTGTTCGGGGTGTTCGGGAAATCCCGAATTTCAAGATTCAGTAAGCACCTCGAATTCATAGATTCGGGAAATTTTTTTTCTCCCAAATCCATAAATTCGAAAAAAATAATTTTTTCCGAAATTATGAATTCGGGAGAGTTGCATTCCCGAATTGCATTATATAACATATTATATAATTAATATAATGTTATATATGTTATATAATAATATATAATATGCATACTATCCATTCTCTCGAACTTCAGGTTCGGGAGAATGTAAATGTGTATAATATATTATATATTATAATACTATTATATATATTATATAATATATGTATATTATACTATTATATATTATAACTATATACATATATATATAATGATTTTATATAAATAATTTCAAACGTATATAAATTATTCTGAATGATCGTGCCCCAAATATTTGGATTAATATTATATATTTTTTTGAATTAATGTTGCTTTAATTTTAATTTTTTTTAGTTAAATACAAATCGTAATAAAAATTATATTTATTTTTATTTATATTAAATTTATGATATTTTATTATAAATTAAATAAAGTTAATTTAAATAAAATCTAACAGCAAATACTAAAATAAAATATTATTACAATGGGATAAAATTATTAAATAAAGTTAATAAAATATTATTACAATGAGGTTCGGGGAAGGCCCACCCCCCCCGAACAACGAGTTTCGGGGGGCTGGGGCTCCCTCGAACCCCACTGTTTGATGTTCGGGGGAGCTAATTGCCCCCCGAACAGCGGGGTTCGGGGGAGCCCCAGCCCCCCGAAACTCGTTGTTCAGGACTTGGGGGTTCCCTCGAACACTGAGATTGGGTTCCCCCGAACGCCTAGGTTCGGGCGGTAACCAAGCATCGGCCGGCTTCTAGAAACTCCGATGAGTCCCAACACTATTGCATCTATATGAAATCAAACTAGAAGTCAAAATTTTTATCTGGTTATGCGATTTGGGGGATTCCAACAGGCTATATGAGACAAGCAAAGTGGGCGAGGCAAGCAAAGTCGACGGCGCTGTCACAGAAGAAGAAGAAGAAGAAGAAGAAGAAGGAGAAGAAGAAGAATAATAGGATTTGATGCGTGTGGGCGTAGTTTTTAAGGGTTGAGTATGTGGAGGGTATATTTGGCATGTAAATGGTTGCAAAAAATAATAAGTGTGGCTGCAAATAGTAAAATTTAATATTTTAATTAGACTGGTTACGAATAGCAAATTCTATGGTTGCAAATAGAATTTCCCCAAGTGCAAAGCACATGACTCAATTAATTAACTAGCGAAGCATGGGTGGATTAAAAAATCTATTTTGAAAATACTAAAATTTTAAAAAATTTATGTAATAAAATTTTTATATAATCAAAAAGTTAGTACAACAGGTTTTCAATAAACTTGTGCTCAACGAGATTTTGAAATAAAAAAATTCATTTATAGCAGAATTTACATTTATTGTGATTGAATGATTGTAGAATGTCATACAATCAGCAAGGAAGTCATCTTCCATTTTGTTACGAAGTGGTTGAATTCAATTTACTTCATTATTGTTGGGTTTCTCTTCTGATACTAAATTAAATGTGGAAACTAATATTTGGATTTGTTTGAAATTAATGATAAGATTTGAGTGAGTTTGGTCTTAGATTTATAAAAAAAAATTTAATTCGAGTTCAGAATTGCACATTCTAGATTTTAGGTGCGAATTATAAATTTTTTTTGACCTGGATTGTTATTAATTTTTTTTTACACTAAAAAATTGAATCTGATAGTAAAGCTCATGACAGCTCACTAATAGACCCGCTCCTGTAGCCAAGCTTTCTGATACATAGGCCCCGTTTGTTGCAGCTTAATTAAAGAAATTATAGCTTATAACTTCTAAAACTTATAATAAGTTGTGAACCTGTTTGCTGCAGCTTCTCAGAAGTTATAGTTAAGTAGTTGTGGTGTTTGATATCATAAGCTGTAAAATAACTTATTTTTGTATAATTGTCCATAATACCCTTAGTAGTTATAGAATGATAATTTAAAAATTAATTAATGTATATGTATAAGTTTCAAGTGTTATAAAAAAATTAATTAAAGTATAAAGAGAGAGGAAGATGACGAGAGAGAGTAAGAGATTTGAAAATGGAGATGGCGGTGGAGAAGAAAAATCCATGATTGCGTAGATAAGAGGGTAATTCTTTACTAAAAATAAGGGTAAAATTGTCATAAAAATGTAATTATTTAAGCAGAAGTTGTAAAAACTGAAGTACCCCAACTTTGAAAAAATCAGCTTCTACCCCTTCTAAAAGTTAGTAGAAGATATAAGTTATAATTTTATAAGTTAAAACAAACACTACATCCCAACTTTTTTGAAACTAGAAGCTAAAAGTTACAGCTTTTAAGTTGCAACAAACAGGGCTATAGACTCTACTACAAGTGACAAGTGCAGAACATATGATTCGTTAATTATAATATCTAAATTGACCATTGAAAATATACTTCTAAAGATTAGGGATAAGTAAAAATTTTTAATCCAATGAAACCCAAAATCCAAAACACAAACTAAACAAAATGACTTTGGGTGAGTGGGTTTCTAAAGTTGCTAAATCATACTCGATAAATTGTTTTACAATATCACAATTTAACGATTTAAGTTGGTTTACTATAATTAGTTTAAGAGGTATCATATTTTCTTGTTCAACCCTATTATTCATTTTCAAAAATAAAGACCTATTATTATAAAAAAAAGCTCGTTATTGTGAGTAACGAGTCATGCATATACTCTATTTAAAATAACACATTAGAGAATAAATAAAATTTAACCAAATATCAAGCTTTATGAAACTTACTACTGAAACTAGCTAGAGGCAGTAGTAAGTTTTGATCGTGTAAATTTCATGGATATGATTTGCAATAGTTTATTAAATTATTTAAAAAACATGGTATTGAGTTAAGGAAAATACTAGAAAACTCGACAAGTTTATCGAAAGGGGGGCAAAAAAACTATTTTGCCCCCACGCCTTGCTCTCTCCCTCCCCCTTCCATGGATTCTCCACTGCTCTGTGTGTCTCCCCTATCATGGCTATCGCCTCGCCTCTCCATCGCTCCTCGCTGCAATCGCCTCGTCTCCGTCGCCTCTCTGCCATCACCGCCTCATCTCGCCCGCGATGGTAGAGATGCGACGGAGGCGAGGCCAGACGATGGTAGCGAGCGCGATAGAGAGGCGAGGCAGCAACCATGGTAGGGGAGACGCGCAGAGCGGGGGTAGTGGCTTGCTTTGTAAATTTGTAAAGTGGACATGGGCAAAATTGTCTTTTTGCTCCTTTTTTGTGAGCCGTTCAATAGACTCGTCGAGCACTGTAGAACGACTTGAGGTAACCAAGTTAAATATTTATCGCCAAACACACCTTAAGTTTCAAATTGCAACCCATATCCATTTGCCAGAAACAATACCTACTATTTGCCGCCGATTTGTCCCGGCGGCTACTGGCGATGGCGAGCATACCCAACCAAGGACTTCGACGCCTCAACTCTCGTCCATGGCTTCCAAGCTTCCTCGCAACTCCGCCACCATCATCTTCACGTTCCTTTTCTTCAGTAGTCGCTCTCTCTTCGTCCTCCATCGAAGGCTCAGAACAGACTCATCAATCGGATAACCTCGCCGAACCCTACGGCGGTAAAGATACGAGGGCGAGGGAGAAGAAGAACAACACCGAGTCGTCGTATTTCCCGAAGAGAGGGCAGACTCTGGAGCTGGTATGCGAGAGCCTCGCCTTCAAAGGAAAGGGCGTTTGTAAAGTGGCCGGCACTGGCTTCGTCGTCATGTGCGACCGTGCCCTCCCCGGCGAACGCTTCGTCGGCCGCCTCACTCGGAAAAAGGACAACTACGCCGAGGTTCGTCGCCGAATGTTTTTCTTTCGCTATGTTCTCTTTCGATTTTGCTGAAATTCGGAACTATGATATCTCTGCCCTGGCACGAGAGTTCTGACCTTTGTTTTTCGTGGAGAGGTTGCTGTTTCTTAGTTGAAATTCACTCTAGAGTAATGGGATTTTCTTTTATTTTCTTCGTGCCACAGTTCGATGTAACTCTGAAGTGGTTATATTCCATATGTTCAAACGCTGTAATCATTAACAAAGCCGTCAATTTCAGTAATTGTATTGGCAGATGCAGAAGATGTTCTATCTGCATTGAGCTATAAGCAGTGCTGATAATTCCCAACCCCATCTCATCCTTCATTTTTGCTGCCAGCAGCAGACATGTGGTGCTGATCCCCCTCTATTCTAAGCCTGGTTGGGTTTCTCTGCTCGTTGGAGGTCAAAGATCACATTCCAACAATCTGGGGCTAACGTTGCCTTTTAGCTAGAATATTGAGATTCTCTCGTCTTCTTTGTGCAACAAATAGGTTTGCATGTGTAGTTAAATTCCAAGAAGAAAATTTATTTCACAATCATGAGACTGGCGCTACTTATACCAAAAGATAGACCATTTGAATTGAAGGTTATGCTTGGATGTACCTTTACTCCTGGTCCCGATTCTACTCCATTGGCTTTCTCATTATTCTTGTGTTTCAAATTAGCAAAAAGGATGAAAATACTGGCTGTCTACTTATATTTATTTTACTGGTCATGTTTGATATTTCCTTACTGTATAATGCTATGCAATATAGCTAAATTATTTCATAGCTCCGTTCCCATTGATACTCTCATTCATTACAAGTGCAGGTAACTAAACTGAAGACAATAACACCTCACTGGGATTTTGTGGAAGCCCCATGTGAGTATGCTTCAAATTGTGGAGGTTGTAAAACTCAAAATCTGTTGTATGAGGCTCAAATCAGAGCTAAAGAAGAACAAGTGCGTGATTTGGTTATACACGTGGGGAAGTTTCCTAATAAAGACTTGGAATTTTTTAACATCATGAAGCCCATAATTCCCTGTGATATCCAATTTCATTATAGAAACAAGGTAAGTTCAGATTACCTTTGTTTGACTGTTTGATTTGGTAAAGTTTCCTAATACAGGTATCACAAACCAATTTGTGGCTGCTTTCTTAAAGGGTTCCACCAATTGCACTTGAATTCTCCTAATTTTTATGTCATATAGTTCACTTACCATTACCTTTTCCGTAATCCAAAAAGAATTTTTTTACATTTAGAAGAGCAGCGATTGTGCTTTTCTTTCTTTCTTTTTCATTTTTTTTTGTTTTTATATTTTGTGCTCTGCAGATGGAATTCTCATTTGGTAGCCAGTCATGGCTACCCAAAGACATGTTACAAGAAAAACAAAGTGGTGCTGCTGGCTATGCATTGGGACTGCATGCTCCTGGCTTTTTTGACAAGGTCCTCAATATCAATAAATGCTTATTACAGAGTGAGCCCGCCAACCAGGTATGTGATGTGCTATTTTTCCCCTTGAATCAATACATGATCAACTTCTTTTTTAATACAAAACTTTGTTCTCTTTGTGTTTTGTGCCAGACGATAGTTTCAGCAAGAACTCAAGGGTCATGTCTTAATTAGTGTAGTTCTACGGTTACTACCCAGTCACAATTTTTGTTTTAACTACTGAAATGAAAATGCACAACTAAAGTCATTGCTACAATTCTGCTACCATGCAGAGATTATGTCATTTTGTTTCCAATTGTTGGAGATTGAAAGAGTTGATTCTCATATAAAGCAATGTAAGAACAAGATAAATTGCTGAAAAATGATCATTTTTGCGGGGACCAAATATATTGGGCTATACGCCGTAGATGTGAACATGAAGCTTCCACATGCCATGATAAAATTATCCAACTCTGCTTTGTGTGTGTGTGGGGGGGGGGGGGGGGTTCTTTTTTCACTTATTATTATTATCTGTTATTATCTGGTTCGTTTTAATCTACCAGGGTAATGGTATATTAGCATAAATTCTATACAAAATCTTCATACAAAATAATGTGGATCATCGATGACCATAATTACAAAAGCAGACCTGCCACATCATTCTTGTAGCAGTTGTTTGTACATAAAATTTTTAAGGACAAATAAGACATCCAAACGTTGCACTAGGTTTATGAAACTAATCATACCTGATTCAAGTCTCTGGGTTTCCTTGATGTGGCTATTCCCTGGTGAAGATCTGGAATATTCAGCTTGTCAGAAGAAAGCGTTGGTGAGGCATTCAGGTTGAGGAATAAAACTTAGGATGCCCTCATCATCTCCTAGCTAGCAGGGAATATGGGACAAATAAAACATTTGTGCACTTCTCCTCTAATGTCATCCAGTTTATGTATATCATATCTGTCTCCTGACATTATAATTCATGATTCGGGGTACTCAGCAAGTGTGGCCATGGGCAGGGAATGGTACTTTCTTAATTTATATGGGTGATGAAAAGCCTCAAAAATTGAGCTCAAGCATTTAGTGTCTTAAACATCTAGCTGATTAGTTTATACAGATGTCTGGAGGTTTTGTACACAATACTTGGCTTAAAGTCTGTCATTTATAAGATTATTGATAAAAGATAAGATAGAAAACATCTGCTGCTGTTCGGAATGTACGAGCAAATTTTCCTGTTTCCCGTCTCTCTGATTTTCATTTCTGATTTATAGGTTCTAAAATCTGTTCAAGATTGTTGGCGGGATCCAAAATTAGGCCTTTCTCCATATGATGTTCACTCTCATGCTGGATTCCTTAAGCATCTAATGCTGAGAACAGGCAGGTACACTGAATTCTATTATTTCTCCTATGGTCATAATTGCTTCCATTTCAACCATTTAAGCATGCTTTACTTTTCCATTCTTTTTTGTATGCAGATTTTTTTTAAATATAAACATATATGGGCTCCAGCAGCCTCTGTGTCCATTTTAACTAGATGATGGTGAATTTTTATACTGTCAGACCAGTAGAAGAAAATTGTGACAAAGAAGAGTAAGAAAAAATAAGGAGGTGATAGAGATCAAGGACGATAAAGGTGTTCTAGGATAAGGAAAAGAGAAATATAATGAAGTATAACCACACAGCATAGTCCCAAACAAATTGGGAGACATATATCTTATATCAATATCAAAACTAATTTTTCCAACTTGATGTTTCATCAGAATATGTGCGACATAACATGTATGCATATTCTGACGAGGTTGCATGAAAGAGGATATCATTGGATCCCCCCCCTCCTCCCAAAAAAAAACCTTTGTTCCTTTGTTACCACTTACTGCAGATTGAAATATTCATTGAAATGTGGTCTTTTTTGTACCTTTTCCATAGATTGCATGTGCATAGAGCTCTATGCAATGTTTTTCTCTCATCTATCTGCCTTCTGCTGATTTTCTTTTCTTGGAATTTATATAACTTCCCATATCCTTCCAAATTTAACATGCCAAAGCAACAATTAAAAGAAGCTAACACAGAATTAAAATTATTTTCCAGGGATATTGATAGCGGTCTCCATGAACTTATGGTTAATTTTGTGACTTCATCCTACAAACCGGAGCTCCTAAAGTCCCTTGTTGAGAAAATTTCATCCATTCCTGAAGTGGTTTGTGTGACACATCTTTTTTCATTTAAAGGTCTAATGGAGTTAAAGTTTCCAATCTCTTGGTTGAGCAAATTGTTTTTGGTGTTTCTACAAGCTAAAGTACCCTATACTAGGTTTTAACTGCTATGATTAAAATGTGTCAAGGAGGGTAAAAGGCCTTCTTTGTCCTTTCTTATTCATGCATATTCGATTCTGTCTCTCCAAATGCAGAAGTGTAATAATGCTATAAATCTATCATTTGTGGGTGTATGTGTGTGTGTTTCCTTTCTTTTGGAGTTAACATGCTTAACTTCTATTCTTTGAGTTCTTTGAACTTATTGTTTTCAAAAAATTTAAAGAACTGGAGATCCTTGGTCAAGTAAAAGTCATGTTTTAGATGCAAGTTATTTCCATTTGCTACTGCTATTAGACTTGCCAAATAATAGTAATAATAATAACAGCAATAATAATAGTAACAATTACAATGTTATGTTTTGCATCGAGTATAGAAGGTCTAGAAGAACTAAAAAGAGCCCTGATTAGTCCCTTGCGACAGTTAGTTAGTTGTTTGTCTAACGGTAGCTTGTACTTTAGGGGTATTTTAGGTATTGACATATCTTTTATATCTCCTTGCCGTCCCAAATATATGTAATCGAGGACTGCCAGTGCTCCCAATCTAACATACAACAATAGTAAATGATAGAAGGCCTCTGTTGAAATTAGCACTGAAGTTTTTTATCAAATATAAATTGTTGGCAATATTCTTCTTTCAAATCATGGAGTTTCAGTGTTCCCTGGATGATTAAATTGACTAGCGATCTATCTAAAAGCATGGCGATAGAAACCCAAAAGTTAGGATGTGATATTCCCATTAAGTATTTGGGAGATAGACACAAGGCATAAAGCAGTATAAGCGCATGCTCATTTCTTCTATGCATACTCTCGCTGCAGATATTCTAGGGATGCTGGTTGTTATATCTGTGACTTCCTGTTTCTCTTTTATGTGCCACCAATCTTGTCGTTGCAAGTTCCAGCACCTTGAGGTTTGAAAACTTTTTTAGGAGTTTGCCTTGACTTGTATATTGGATGAACTGAAAATGTTAACATGTATATTTGGCAACCCCAAAGTTACAATGATATAGGAGGACATTTGAATAATTTGTCAAATTCTAACTAATATTGGAGCTGGACCACTATTAAAAACCAAGTTAGCCAGTCCATTTATTGACACCAGACTTGTGTCTTACTGATGTTGCCTTGTCCATGTCCAATTGTATCTGTGACACATCAATATTAGCAAAGCTCAGGCCTGCAACCATGTAAATAATCCAATTTCTTAATTCTTCACTTCTTGAAATGCTTTTTCTGTTTCATCACGCTTTGACTAAGCTAAACTAACTTGGCATTTCTATAAATTGAAAATTCAAGTTCTCTAGTATCATGTGACTGATGCTATGACATTTTCATAAATTTTATGCACCCGGTCCTTGATAAAAAAAAAATACCATCATATTTTGTTGTAACTAATGCCACATCCACATGATTCTGGATGATGTTTTCTGTATAAAATTTCTATTTGGTAACATTCTCCTAAACTGTTGATGTCACTAGTCAAACCATTGTCTTGGATAATCATTTTCTGTTTCTTGTTGGTGCTGACCAATAGGTGAGCATTGTAAACAACATAAACTCCTCTGTTGGTAACACCTCTGTTGGTGAGGTTGAGTTCACTTTATATGGCAAGCCAACCATCACAGAGATCCTAAGGGGGCTTACCTTTCAAATCTCAGCCAATTCTTTCTTCCAGACAAATTCGCTGCAGGTAAAATAACCCATGATTTGAATGTTCTGTCAGTCTATGGTTTCTTGTGTTTCATTATTCCTATTTCTTTGTCATTAATATTTATCACATTAAATGACCTTAACTTCCAGGCTGAGGTTCTTTATGGAATCATTGAAGATTATGCTAATCTCAGAGGGGATGGCTCAGAAGTTATCCTTGACCTCTTTTGTGGCACAGGCACTATTGGCCTGACACTTGCTAAAAGGTAACTTACATGCTCTCAGTTTGAGATGCGTGATTTTGCAGGTCTTAACACTGCTTTTGACTCTACTGGTTTTTATAGGGTCAGGCATATTTATGGCTATGAAGTAGTTCCTCAGGCTATATCAGATGCTCTTCGGAATGCAGAGCTGAATAATATCCGCAACACCACATTTGTCCAAGGGGATCTTAACAAAATTGACGAGAACTTTGGCAAAAATTTCCCAAGGCCTGACATTGTCATATCAGGTTACCATTTATTATCTGATGCCTTGATTACCTATGCACTTCACTTTTTTTTTTCTTTTCTAAAATGTGACAACCATCTTGGAGTTCCTAAGAAATTTCCATGTAACAAAAATGTTCCTTCGGTGAAGATTATTAACATTAGTTGTGTTGCCATGCTGTACAAATTGATTTCATAATTTCAACTATGTAATGAAACACAACTATATCAATTATTTTCATTTATTGTCATCTCATGGAATTTTCTATATAAAGATGATGTACCATCTCATCATTCCTTATGGATTTGTATTGTCAACATGACTTTTAGAAGTCAATTGACATTATGAATGCCGTGCCACTGACTACAAGTAAGTTGGTTAGGATAAAGTGCAATTGATGTTAAAGGGTGGTGAAAATTATTAATGTAGAAATGATGTCCTTTAAATTTATTTTTTGAAGTTAGAATAGGGACCCATACTGCCTGTTATGCACCGAATGCTTAAGTTCCACTACACTATTCATTTAACTGCTAACAGTGCATTTAGCACAGCACATGGTTATTAGGCATCCCTAGTGCACTAGACTCCCTGCTTTATAAGGTTTGGAGAGGGTCGTATTTGTACGCAACCTTCCCCTTTTATATATATACATATTTTTTTCTTCTGCTAAGTTGTTTCTATATCTCAAACCTGTGACCTTTTGGTCATAGAGAAGCAACCTTAACACAACACATAGGAAGTTCCATAAATTGCACAGCATAGTTTGGTTCAAGACTTAGTCCGAATTAGGTTTTGAACTTCCACTTAATTTTGCAAACATGTAGCACTCTGTTGCCTGCCCTTTTTTTTATGTGAGAAATTCTGCAGATCCCAACCGTCCAGGCATGCACATGAAATTGATAAAGTTTTTACTGAAGCTTCAGGCCCCCCGGATTATTTATGTGTCCTGTAATCCTGCAACATGTGCACGGGATCTCAATTACCTCTGTCATGGTGTGGTACGTATATGTAGCTTGCCTTTTCAGCAGGGATTGCACCTTTATGACTTCAACCATCTGAGTCTCTTTTAACACTTCTCAGGTGGAGCAAAATATAGAAGGGCGCTACAGACTAAGAAGTCTGCAGCCCGTGGACATGTTTCCTCACACTCCTCACATCGAGTGTGTTTGCCTTCTGGAGCTCCGATGATCCCTTTTTGAATTCATATGCTAATTGAACTGGTTGGTTCTAAATTCTTTCCCGCTCTTTCAATATTTTGCTATTTTAATTTTCTCATTTTCTCAGGCATATTATAAGAATGTCTCAAAATTTATCTTCCCAGGGAGCTGGTCTCAAGCCAATTATGATACTTGAACATGAAAGCGACTAGATAAAAGACCGCCATATGGCTCCCTTGAGGTAAAAATAACTTCTAATGACATGTCTGGTCTGCTTATTACGTCGGAGAAGTTAGTAGTACCATGAAGTAATTATCCGAGTAGTTGCCGGTGCAAAGTAGAGAACTTGTTGGGGGCATCAAGTCATTATAGCCAGCTTACAACAGAGTGTTATTCTGCAGAGATAGTAAAGAACTTGCAGTGATATTCCTGCAACTTTATCGGCTTAATGGATTCTGTAATCAAAGCTTCTAGTTAGTTGGATTAAGGATTGTGATTGTTATTGTTGTTGGCAACCTTAGTTCCACCATTGAAATCCTCCCAGTAATGCTGCCAAGTTTTGATAGAAATGGTTGAATAGCTATTGCCTGATAGGCATTCTAAAGTGTGTTTTTGGTTATGTGGGAGTGTTAGGTTGCGTTCTTTTTGCTTTTCAATTTTTAGTTTTAAGTTTTGAATTTATTTTTAATTTTTTATTTTGGTAGTCTGTTTTTAAAAAATTGAAAATGCGTTTTTTTTTTGTTATTTTGAAATACTATTTTTAAAAATAAAAAATTAAAAAACGCGTTCTCTTTGAAATTTTGAAAATATTTTTTTAATGATATTTTATTCAATAAATTTGATTATTAAGTAAATTATAAATATTTAATATTAATATATTATTAAAAATATATATACATTTTAAAGTTAATGAATTTTATAATATTTTTTTATTACAATAATAAAATATGAATAAATAAATAAATAAATATGTTTTGATTTTTGAGTTTGTTTTGGATGAAAACACTCAAAAATAACTAAAAGTTGTTGAGTTTTCTTTATAATTTTTTTTTATTTTCAAAAATACATTTTTAAAAATAACAAAGAGAATACGTTTTCATTATTTTAGAAAATTAAAAATTAAAAATAACTTGAAAACAATAAAGAGAACACAATCTCAGGCTACGTTCTCTTTACTTTTCAATTTTCAGTTTTAAATTTTGAATTTATTTTCAATTTTTTATTTTGGTAGTCTGTTTTTAAAAAATTAAAAACACGTTTTCTTTGTCATTTTGAAAAATTATTTCTCAAAACAGAAAATTAAAAAACGCGTTCTCTTTGGAATTTTGAAAATAATTTTTTAATGATATTTTATTTAATAAATTTGATTATTCAGTAAATTAAAAATATTTAATGCTTATAAATTATTAAAAAAATATATACATTTTAAAGTTAATGAATTTTATAATATTTTTTTATTATAATAATAAAATATGAATAAATAAATGTGTTTTGAGTTTTGAGTTTGTTTTGTATGAAAATACTAAAAATAACTTTTTGTTGTTTTGAGTTTTCTTTATAATTTTTTTTTTGTTTTCAAAAATGCATTTTTAAAAACAGTAAAGAGAATGCGTTTTCATTATTTTAGAAAATTAAAAACTAAAAATAACTTAAAAACAGTAAAGAGAATGCAACCTTAGTTTTTCAGTTTTCAATTTTTTTTTTGTTTCTATTTTTATTATTTAAAAAATAAAAACATAAAAGAACGTTTGAGTACTTGTTTTTGTTTTTAATAGTTTTGAGAACTTTACCACTGTGACCAAAGTTTTGTAGACGCGTTGGTTTGGTTGTTTACAATCTTTGTGTTTTTTGTGTTTCATTTACCTTTTCTTTCAGCTTCTTTGTTTTCAAAACCAAAAATAAATAAAAATTTAAAATCACATTTAAGTGTTATTATATAAGTTTTGTTTCTTTTATGAAATTCATTCTTGAAACAAACAAAAATAACTTTTTGTTATAAGTTGTAACTTAATAGTTTTGAACAAATTGTTATTTTTAGAGCCATAGCCTAATATAGCGTGAGATTTGTGGGGGTAATCTGGCCTTCTCACCATGTAGTTATTGTTTAATTCATATACATTTATTTGAAAATTTGATATATTTTTATGGATCATGTTATTTGTACATTATTTATGTATATCTTGGATTATGCAATGCACATAAATGACATAAATACCTCTTGTCTTATTGCGCCTCACCACTTTGGGTGAGGGTATTTTAGACATTGATACATCATTGTGTAGCCTAAGGTGTACACAATGATGTATCAATAGCATTTTTCTATTTTTATATGATATTATAATAATTGGGTGATAGTCTAGTACTAAATAGTAAGTGTAATATCCTGCATCAAGTGATAGGAATGACTAAAACAACTTACCCTGATGAGCCTACGCGAATTTCCCAGGGGGTCGCCCATCCTTGAGCTTCCCCAGCTCAAGCATGCTTAATCCAGGAGTTTCTTGTCTACATTCAGCTCAAAAGGTATCCAACTAGTGTTGTTTCCTTCCTTAGTTATCCTCGATATATACTACCTTCTCTAGGGAGATTTAGTGAAAAATAATTAAGAAATGTGACAAAATAATTAAAGATAATAGGTGAAATAATTAAAAAATGTGAGAGACAAAGTAAGGTGTGGACAAATAATCAAAGATAATAGATAAAATAATTGAGAAATATGTGAGACAAAGTAGAGTGCGAACAAATAATTAAAGATTATGGATGGGATTTAGTGAAAAATAATTAAGAAATGTGACAAAATAATTAAAAATAATTGGTGAAATAATTGAGAAATGTGGGAGACAAAGTAGAGTGTGGATAAATAATCAAAGATAATGGGTGAAATAATTGAGAAATATAAGAGACAAAGTAGGGTGTGAACAAATAAGTAAAGATTATGGATGGGATTTAGTGGAAAATAATTAAGAAATGTGACAAAATAATTAAAGATAGTGGGTCACTACAATTATACTAAGCTTAATTCAACCTTTTATAAATAGAGAAAATTTAAAAAATTGGAGAACTTAAATTAGAAAGAGAAATGTTGTAAGAAAGAAAGAAAGAGATTGTGAAAAAGAAATTAAGCTTGTGAAAAAGATTTGGAAGAAAGGAGTAAAGAAGAGAAATTTAGGTACATCAAAGAGAAACTTGAAGAAAGTATTACAAGGTAAGTGTAAATATCTCAAATAGATGGAAGTTGATAATATTTTCTTTTATCTTATTATGTTTAATTTTTTAAAAAAATTTAAAAAAAAAATAAAAAATCATGTGTTTTATTTTATGAATTATTATGGAAGAAATTTATGGAGAATATGAAAGGAAATTTTTGGGAAAAAAATAATTTCTAAAATGTGCCATGTGATTTGATAGTATGCCTATATGTTAAATACGATATACGTTCAAAGTATGCTTGGGCATGTTGACATGATATGATGTGTGCATATGTCACGTAGATGCATTTACATAATATGATGATGATAGGCATATGTTCACGTGTAATCCATCGTTGCTCATGCATCGCATATGTTTGAGAGTACGGGCGAGTATCGCTGCTTTACCAAGGGTGCACCCATACACCTTGGCTTGGAAAGAGCTAGTCGTAGAAAATGGTAAGTGGCATATGAAGTATGGATGTCCGTCGGCTCAAACAGGCCAAATGACAGGATATTATGCATTTACATTCATACATAAATATTATACTCTTATTTAAATGGCTGACCATCTAACTGGGCGATGCCCCTAGAATATTTAATGTTCCAGATGGTAGTCATAGCAGAAACGAAAGAAATGAAGGCATGTTATGGCACTCGTTGAAGTGCGTAAATGTATCGGTTATGCATATAACTTGTCATGTTTATGTCCTGCTATGTTGTCCATGATGTTGATTATGATATTTTCGGCATGTAATATCAAAGGATGATCATGATTATGTTTAAATTAGAGATGGCAAAATGGGCCCGGCCTGACGGGCTGGCCCGGGACCAGGCTAGGGCCAGCATTTTGCTAGCCCATTTAAGGCCGGGCCGATTTGGCCCGGCCCGCTTGGCCCGACGGGCCAAATGGTGGCGGGCTAAGCTGGCCCGCTAATCAGCCACAAAACCCCCCATCAGCCTGCGCCCTTCGCTCTCGCCCTCCATCGCCCTCGCCCGCGCTCCTCGCTCTCGCCCTCTGTCTCGCCCTCACCCTCGCCCTAACCCGCGCCCCTCGCCCTGGCCCTCGTCCTCGCTCGCCCGTTTGGCCCGCGGGCCCATGTAGGGCCAGGCTAGGGCCAACAATCTGCTGGCCCATTTTTAAGCAGGCCGATTTGGCCTGGCCCGCTTGGCCAGTGGGCCACTTGGTGGCGGGGCGGGGAAGGCCGGCCCGTTTGCCATCTCTAGTTTAAATACTAGTATGTTTGAGAATGATGTTATGATTTTGTTATGTATATGAATCTACGATTTTGATGTTATAAGCTTGTTAAGTATTAGGTTATGATCTATCATGTTTTCGCTATTAATTATGGTTTACCCCAATGAAGAGAATGAATATATATATATATGAGGTAGAATTGATAAAGTAACTATTAATTAATAAACGTCAGGGTAAGAAACTCTTCAAGAAGAATGGGACGTTACAGTCATGTAACATCCCGCATCGAGCGATAGGAAGGACCGGAGCAACTTACCGTTATGGGTCTATGCAAACTTCCCAGGGGGTCACTCATCCTTGAGCTTTCCCAACTCAAGCACATTTAACTCAGGTGTTCCTTGCCTACATTTAGTCCAAAATGTATCAAACTGGTGTTGTTTCCTTCCTTACTTATCCTTGATATATACTACCCCTCTCTGGGCTCTCGAGGTATTACAGTAAATACTAGTGAGTTTAGAGTCTCCAGTTTAAATCTAATGAGTTAGTCGTTGCCCAAAATTCATTGTGGTTTTTGGCTACTATTACTTGAGTTTAAAGATGATAGGACTAATGATGGTGACACAAAATAAAAGCCTAATAGAGTTTACTTAATTTCTTAAATCATCTTCTGACATCGCGTGAAGTGTATGTGTAAAAAACACACATAAAAAAACTCTTAAAACAATAAGTTTTAAGTACCCTTGAGAGAACAAATTTCAACGACCAAAGCTGGGCTCTCAACTAGGCGTAAGAACTGAAATTGCTTGTTGAAAAAAATCAAACTGGTTTGTTGGAATTTATTAAATAAAAAAATTGATTACAATCCTTAACTTCTAAATATATTTATAGAGTTTGGTTCATCCATCTAATACTTGTAAACAAAATCTAACTAGAATCATCCAACTAAAATTCTAATAGAAATAAAATCCTAATCAAACATGAAGTAGAATCCTAAAATAAGTAAAATCCTAAAACTTATGAAGTTTCGCTACTATTCTGATGCTAGTGTTTAGGCCAATTCTAGGTTGCCTGGTTTGGGTCGGGTTGGCCTTGGTTTTTGATCGATAACCACATCATTCAGCTCCACTTAAGAATAATTCGTTCTCGAATTATGATTCGGGTATGACAACTTAACATTCGGTAAATACAAAAAAGATAGCAACATTGAATATTTTGGAAATACCCATATAATTAGGCAAATTCACAACATAAATATTGTCATTGATCTTCTTTGTAATCTTGTAATAATCATACTTCTTTGGCTTGAGCTTGTTTTGCTTTCTTATTAGAATCCGTTCATTCTTCAAGAATATTGTCCGGCTAATTCTATCCCGCAAGTGGACGGATCGTGACAAGTAATACAGTGATGAATAGAGTGTCGTACCCACGAGGACTAACTTTTGACGTTTACTCTAATTGATCTAACCTTAACCTAACACACACATTAACAAAGAATTCAATTGTAATAAAAACTAATTTATGAATAAAAGATGCAAACAAAATAATTGCTTTGATTTAAAACTCACAAGACTAAGGCACTAGGGTTTGTGAATCCACCGTCGACCTCTATGATTCAATTATTCATTACTCGGGTGTTGCTATTCCTTATCTTAGGTTGAAAATCGATAATCCAATTACAACCAAAAGCCTCTCTCGATGGTCATTTAGTTCTATGTATATATATGAGATTAACTATCTTTAGTTAACCTTCGAACATATAAACATGCATTCAATCACGGAGATCATCACATAATGATTTCATAGGGCATAACGTTATCTCTACCTATTATCGGACCCTACGTTGTTTGCTACCATATCTAATCTGTATTGAATCTCTCGAAAGCAATACAAATCACAAATAAGTTTCAATGGTGATCAAGCATCAAAACAACATTATAAACATAACAAACAATCAACCCGGATAGATAAGAAAATAGCAAACCAAATAACTTTAAATCAAACCATTAGAAGTCGAGGTTTCATCATTCACCCTAGCTATAAACACTTAGCTATGCATGCTCTCAATCAAAAGAAAAAGAAAAGAGTTGGAATCCATAGAAAAGAATTGAAAAAGAAAAGAAAAATACAACCTAATAATAAAGTCTTCAATCTTCTGCCCACTTCTCTTCTCTCCCCAAAAAGACTCCCAAATCTTCCAAGAATAAGTCTTTATATAGTCCTCTTTAGGTTATCAAAGTCCTGCACCTTAAAGGAGTCTATTTCTCTTTTATTTGGATTGAAACGGGCTTAAAACGGCCTTTTCCCGAAGCTTTGAACCCTACCGCGGTATGCTTGTTGCTGCAGACCCGTGAGCTCCAGAAACTAATTCCTAAAGCGGTCCTACAGCGGTATGCATTCCGCTGTAGGACCATGAGCTCCAGAAAGCAATTCCTAAAGCGGTCCTACAGCGGTATGCATTCCGCTGTAGGACCGTGAGCTCCAGAAACTAAACCTTATAGCGGTCCTACAGCGGTATGCATTCCGCTGTAGACCACTAGCCTTCTTATTTAACCTCTTGCTTTATCATTTTCAACTTCTTGCTCTCGATACTCTTTTGATTTCTTTTAATTTGATACCCGACCATGCCTCCAAGCTTTATTTCACTTCCATAATGCACCAAAATAACTCTTTTTGCTCCATGTCCGCTTTAACACATGCTCCACATCTACATAACCATATATAAAACCAAATCAAGTAGAAATCATGCTCATTGAATGTATAAATGCTAAGTTTATAGACCAAAATAAGTGTATAAAAGACACTTATCAAATACCCCCAAACTTAGACTCTTGATCGTCCCGAGCAAGATTATCGACTCAAATATATCACCCCTCAAGTAGAGAATAGTTAATATTTCAAAATCACTTACAAGTTGGACAACCTTCAAGGTAGTTTCAGATTTTTGTATCATTCATAATTCACACAGAGTTTTCTAGTAATGCTACACAACTGTTTTGGACTTATTCCATGTTTTGACGTGTGTGTGTGCAAATCCTGTCAGGTACAATATCATGCATAAGGTTGTTGGTATCTCGACCCTTTGATGGTCTTGTACACTTTCTCGCTCGTAATATGCACTCCACCCCCAAACTTGGTCTTTTCATTCAGTCCCTAGGTGCTCTTAATCACTCTTTTCTTTCTTGTTCAAGTTTGGTTGAACTCAGCTAAAAATGGCGTTGTCTTGGTTTGTGAAGACTCTCTTTTATTTTGAATGCTTCGACATGCTAACATCTACTAGACAGTCAAACCCACCAGTTTTCTCAATCCCTAAGAGTTACAAACATCGGCACCATTATTGAGATTTTTTTTTTTTTTTTTGGTTGAACGAGTGCATTTTATGCTCCATCTTGTTTTTTTTTTTTTTTTTTGATATCTTATGTGAAGCCTTCACTCCATTAAGCTTTCTGAATGACCCTTGTAACGAGCTTTCAGCCGATGACTCCCAAGCCAGATGACCACGGGGCACCAGGTTTTAAGATACCTCTACGGGCATAATCACTCAAGTCATTCAGGCTACAAAGAAAGGTATAAGATATATGCAGGCTCAAATTTAATTTGGTACACGACATAGTGACATAGGGATGAGATCACTAGCCTATGGTCATTGCCTAGCTTCTCTTAGTATGTCTAACACATTCCACACAAATTTTAATATGCACGGAATCAACACATTCCTCAACATTTGCCATCATAGCTCAACCTTCCCCAAACTTTTCTTTTCATAATGTTTGATGATTGAGTTGCTTATAAAGTTGGTTTAAGGGCGAAAGTCTAATTGGAAACCTAGCAGTGTAGTCAACCTATGCATTGAATCTTCTGACACATGTGCTCAAATTAGTCTAACATGGATAATGGATCTCAAAACGAAATGAGTAGCATCACTATCTTTACTCTTTGCATCAAAATGGTACCAAATAAACTTCATCATTGATGGCACGTCTACCCAACAAAACAAGATAATTTTTTTTTTTTTTTAATAAAACCATACAACTAGACCGTACGACATATGCAAGCTGCCCATAGTGAACCTCCCCCCAAACTTAAACGTTTCATTGTCCCAATGGAACAAAGAGAAAGAAAAGGAAGGAGTGTACCTGGACTATAGTGTCAAGGTTGTGATGGTAGATAGATCAACACATGCTCGTTTTGAGGTATTGAAACTTTCGGCAATGGAGTTGCCCTTGTAAGCAGCTGGTGTAGGATGGCTCTTCAATTGCATTATCACTTTTGAAAATGTACCTACAATGCACAAGTTTGAATATGAGAATGCAACAATGAATAAGAATGACATGAAGTAGACAGAGTCACATGGATGCCCAAACTCCCCCAAACTTGAACCTCACAATCCCAAACTTAAGGTGCAATGTGCAAGTTAACATTGGCTGGGGTATTTTATCAAAGACCAAGTGCATGCTGTTATGATGACCTCAACATTGTTTTTGTGCAAAAATCCTAAAAAATGACACCCTAACCTAACTCAAAGTAAAGAAAAAAAAAAATGCAACATGCCAATAAATGAAAAAGATAGGAAATTGGGTTGCCTCCCAATAAGCTCTTGTTTAAAGTCATTAGCTTGACTAAGCCTCCATCTTCAAGGAGGCTTGAATCCTTTTTCCATCAATATTTTGTGGGTGCCATTTAATGAACTTATTCCTTGAATGTTAGCAACCTTTAATCCAATCCCCTTCTTTTGCTCCTTCAACACCCTTACCAACTTTTCCTTTTCATGACTTGGTGGCTTGGCTTTTGAAGAAGAAGAAACATCCAAAGAACACAGTTTGTCTCTTTTTGATGGACAACCTTTTTGCTTCTCTCCCAAAGAGCCCATGACCACAACCTTGTTCTTAGCATCCAAACTTTGTTCCTGCTCATCAAAAGAGTTAGCAATGCAATTTTCTTTAAGGTCATCAGGTCTCTCTACTAAATCAACAATGCCATCTCTCATTAAGACTTCTTTTTCATTGCCATTAGAATGTTTCATAGCCTTAAATACATTAAACATAACTGTCTCATCATAAATTCTAAGACTAAGTGTTCCTTGCTGGACATCAATCAAAGCTCTTCCTGTGGCAAGAAAAGGTCTCCCTAAAATTAAGGACATATCATAATCTTCTTCGATATCCAGAACAAAAAAGTCAACAGGAAAAATAAATTTATCCACTTTTACCAAAACGTTCTCCACTACTCCCCTCGGATATTTAATACTTCTATCAGCCAATTGAAGAGAAACAATAGTGGGTGTTGGTTCTTTTAATCCAAGCTTCCTGAAAATAGAGTAAGGCATTAGATTTATACTAGCACCCAAATCACATAGAGCTCGTTCAAATAATAAACTACCAATAGTACAAGGAATAGTAAAACTCCCTGGATCTTTAAGCTTCGGTGGTAGTTTGTTTTTCAATATAGCGCTGCTCTCCTCCGTTAGCATAACAGTTTCATGCTCCTCCAACTTCCTCTTATTTGATAAAATTTCCTTCATAAATTTCGCATAGCTAGGCATTTGAGCTAAGGCATCAACAAATGGGATGTTTATGTGAAGCTTCTTGAATACCTCTAGGAACTTCTCAAATTGCTTATCCAGTTTGTGTTTGCGCAACCTCTGAGGGAATGGAATTGGAGGAACATATGGCTTAACCGGTGGTGGAATTACCTTCTCTTGTTCAGCTACTACTTCAGGCATTTCAAGTTGATCCGTTGTCTCCTGAACAATACCATTTTCTTTTACCACACCTGGCCTTTTAACATGAATTTCTGGTAGTTGCACCCCACTCCTTGTTGTGATTGCATTTACTTGCTCCTTTGGGTTAACTTCTGTATTGCTCGGCCATGTGCCCGGTTGCCTTTCCGTTAAGATTTTTGCTAGTTGTGTAATACCCCGAGAGCTTGGAGAAGTTAGAATATATCGAGGATAGTGTAAGAAAGGAAACAACACCAGCTGGATACCTTTTGGGCTAAATGTTGGCAAAGAACTCCCAAGTTAAGCGTGCTTGACCTGGGGCAATCCAATGATGGGTGACCCCCCTGGGAAGTTCGTGTAGGCCCATCAGGATAAGTTGTTCCGGATCTTCCTATCGCTCGATCGGGTCGTTACAGGTGGTATCAGAGCCGACCCTTGGCGAAAGCGGTCCGATGAGGGCGGGGAGTGGCGCCGGGGCTTGAGGGCCTGTACAAGGAGCGGCTTCTGGCAGGCTTCTAGGATGGCAGCCCCCAAGGGGAGAAGGTCTGGGACCAGTTGTAAGGTCGCATGACGAGGACGTCATGTGCTCAAGGGGGGGAGAATGTAATACCCCGAGAGCTTGGAGAAGTTAGAATATATCGAGGATAGTGTAAGAAAGGAAACAACACCAGCTGGATACCTTTTGGGCTAAATGTTGGCAAAGAACTCCCAAGTTAAGCGTGCTTGACCTGGGGCAATCCAATGATGGGTGACCCCCCTGGGAAGTTCGTGTAGGCCCATCAGGATAAGTTGTTCCGGATCTTCCTATCGCTCGATCGGGTCGTTACAGGTGGTATCAACATTGTAAGCACCCCCGCCCGGATATCCCAGCCACCCGGACTACCCGAACGGGAGCGCCTACGGGAGGAGAAAAGAATGAGACACCAGACAAAGACCACCCCGGCATGCATACACAAAAATGAGAACAGCGGAAGCAAAGCTCAAGACATGCATGCACTATGGGTACCCCGCTAATACAGCGGTCACAAGATAAATAAATAAACACAAACTCCTGTGCCGACATACACAAGACTCGAGAAAACACCTGGCACAGTACAAAATAATAGAGCAAATTCTACTTAGACATCAGAGTGGATAGGGATTGACGAGACTGCCTGTACACCACACCGACTCTGCCGTTAAAGCTGACTCCCTTGCTATGGCCCACGTCGCCACTACCTGGAATGATGGAAAGCAAGGTGAGTCGAGAGACTCAGCAAGCATAAGGAAAAGAAAGGCTGTAGGCTGAGTATAACCAGAAAACTCTCCCCAAAATAAACCCCCAGGTACACACAAGCCATGAGACACTACAACACAACAGCTCAATAGCATAACAAAATAAAAGCACATACCGGTCCTTGGGGCCCACATAAGACACTTGGCACCCAAGTCCCATACCAACCTGCCGCTGCCCTGAAAGGCAACAAATGTCTCCACAAACCTGCGCGCGCTGTCCCAGGCCGGTACTCCCGTCACCTGTATCCGTCGGTACTCCCGACAACCGAGCCATAGGCTCCCTCGGAACGGTACTCCCGTCCGAGAACTAAATACTACCAGTATCCATGCAATGCACATAAAAATGCAATGGCGTAGTGAGCATCAACGTGATACAAGGCGCCCATACATCCAGGCATCAGGCCATGCTCCGCCCACATAGTAAACCACACGCCATGCATATGCTCGCGGTGGATGCAACCTAACCAAACTAGAATGTTCGTGTCCAAGCATACTCAATAAATGAATATCCCAGCATGCGTCCCGTACCCATGTGCATATCAAATCATGAACAGTAATACAAGATATCTAATCATGCAGTAAATCACATACCGGTAGAGCTAGTCAGCAGTGCCCGGCACCGGTCAACGGCCAGTGACTAGGGGTGTCCACCCGACGGTCCACATCAGGGCCGTACCATAGTCTACCCCAACGTCACCAACAACCGACCCTTGCCCCACTGCTCGATAGCTCTAACCGAACCATAAATAAATTTGAGAAAAACTGTAAATAAATCCAATAAAATCGTAATTAAACCCTCACGTCTAGGAACCTAGTCCCCAAACTGGTTCAGCATCATTCCCGAAAGGAGTGGGGGCGGTACAAACCCCCGTAGGCTCACAACGGATAAAATTATAGAAGCCTCGAATTTAATTTAAATTAGAACAAATGAATAATAATTTAACAAATAAGGTTAGGAGCCGAATTAAAGTAAGGGAGAGAATAAAGTACAGGAAATCACGGGGTCTTCCACGGGAATTAAAGATCAGGAAGAGAGGGTTAAGAGCTTGCCTTTACACGGCCGTTCCTTGCTTTTCTTGCGCACCCGCTGCGAAGTAAAACGTTCGCTGGCAATAAATAAAATCGCAGCTTTAATTAAATAAATCTACCGTGTAATATAAATAATTTAACCGTCTAAAATCCCTCGTAAGCGCACCACAATTAATATCTCAACGAGTCTCATATTTATTTTAAATTAAATCACGCTAATAAAGCCAGCTTAATAAATTAAATTTAAATCAAACGACTCCAAATTCTATAATTAATAAACGAGTCGAAACAGACGAAGGGAGGGTATAAAATACGAGAAATCACAGGGTTTCTCACGGGAATTAAAGAATACGAGGAAAGCATTAGGTACTTGCCTGAAATCAGCTGATTTCGACCTCACTCGAGCTCCCGATGCAAATTAAATCATTTCCTAGCAAATAACACAATCGGGACTCAAATTAATTAATTTTAATCGCGAAAAATTTATAATTAAAATATAACATGCTTCTATTAATTTTTACCCACGTACCTGATCACTTCCCTTGTCGAAAAATCCCAAAATTCCTTTATTTTCCTCTTATTTTCTTCTCCTTTTCTTTTTCTTCTTCTTCTTCTTCTTCTTCTTCTTCTTCCCTTCTTCTCCCGCGCACTGCTCTGCGCGCCCTCTTCTTCTTCTTCTTCTCTTTCTTCTTCTTCTTCTTCCTCTTCCTTCCTCTTCCTTCTTCTCCTTCTTCTTCCTTTCTTCCCGCGGCCGCTGCTTCCCTCTTCTTCTTCTTCCTGCAACCAGCGCACCAGTGGCGCGGCCGAGCTCCACCGGCCGCCGCCTCGACCAGCGGCACCACCGGCCAGCCCCGCCTCCAGCTCCGCCTTCCACGACTGTGCGCGCCACCGCTGCTCCGTGCCGCCGCCGCTGCCGATTGCTCCGTGGCCGCGGCTTCTTCAAGCCGCAGCTGCTCTTCGTCGGCCATGGCAGCGGCTGCCATGGCCGATTGGCCTTCTCTCTCTCTCTCTCTCTCTCTCTCTCTCTCTCTCGCGGCTGAGCTCTCCCCCTCACCCGATCTCTCCATCTCTCACTCTCAGCTCACTCCCTCTGTCTCTCCTCTCTGTTTCTTCTTCACTCGGCCAGAAGCTTCAAGAAGCTTCAATTTCTTTTGATGCACAGCACACTAACACACGCGCACAGCCACAAAATTTTAAAACATTAATTTTAGTTAATTAATTAAATTTAATTTCAATAAATTTAGTTTACACTTTTATTATTTTTATTATTTTTTTTTTTTTTGGGATATTACAATTCTCCCCTCCTTAATAGAATTTCGTCCTCGAAATTCGCGTTTAATCTATCTCCTCAAGATACGCTCGCAACGCTCATGATATTACTCAACAACATCTCGAGGACATTTCATATCATCATTTTCCAGTTCTCACAAGTCCAAGTCCACGACATATCCTACTTGACTTAATACAGTAGCACATCTCCCTAATCCATCACTGCAAGTGAACCACGATATGACCACTAATATCTTAACCAGCTTAAAGAACATCATTGATCATATTACTCATAACCACAAGGTTCTCCTATTACCACACCATAACTCAACCGTTCCCCAAAGCTATCTCGACCACATATCAACCTAAAGGCAACTCAAAATTCAGCGATATTCAATCCTAATGATAAACTGACTCGCAGCACCAGGCTCAATGCAGACGCAACTAATTCCGGATACAACCGGTAGTGACAGGAGTGGAGCCACCTCTTTGTATGTCAAGAAGCTAATACTCGATAACGTGACCGGAACCTGCCACATACTTACAATCCATGGGAACATGGAAACGATACGACATACTCAATCAAGGATTCAGCAACAATATCCTTTAGTCTGACTTTTGCCAACTGATTCTTAACCAGATACACATCATTTTCTCGGCAGTACTTTCTCTCATAATTTGCCGCGAATGCTCGGGGTCTCGTTCATAAATACGGGTAGCCGTTTAGTCAGGACTATCAAGGAATAAACACTCTCCACTCAATACATCTCGGAATCTAAAACGTCACCAGATCTCCCCTCCTTATAGGAATCAAGATACCCAATTGCGGTTTATTCAATGACCACCAATCCTAAGTCTTGTCCTTGCTACTGATCTTAACTCCCAATAGCTAATTGGACCGTACCTCTTCTTGACCGTTAATTACGAATCCTGAGCTCCTCGAAGACTCAATAGGCTAGCTAGAACACGAGCTCTAGAACTGGTGTTATCAACTCCGTAGCCTACTCGACTGATAGCACATCACCGTGTCAACAACTGTTCTAATTCCTAAGGCATCTCATAAGTCGCCTCAAAAACGAAAAGCAACTTAAAGATGTGGTTAAGCGTTCATCTGACTGGCATAACAAGTCATCTCATGTTTCTGCCGATGTACCACTTGACCAGCACCCAAAGGAGTCTCATCTCCTCTCTCGGTCAATAATCCGACCCTAGGGCATGTGGTCCGTGATTAGCACCGCGCGTACTCCTAGCAACTACTATCCTTGCAGCAGAACCCAATAGTTACTTAGACCTGTATCCAATTTCGGCCGTGGCCATACACCGGGGTATCTCCCACAACACCAAACGTAGAGGGGTTTTCCTTACTTCTAATTCACATTATCACGGATGCACCACGATAGCCTAAAACACCTGTTACCACCTTTACTTTACCCTATTTGTTACAGAACCTCACAGCCTTAGCTCTTTGTCACGCCAACCGCGACGTCACCTGTACTCCGCTCCACTTGTGAAAACTAAACACCTACACACCATAGCCAGGTCGTGATGCTAAATCTCCAAATAGCATAACCACTGTAAACTCCAAGTTCATAAGTCCATAATAATCCCTCAATAAATTCCCATCATAGATCTCTCTTGGGACTTCGTATTAATGTTCCAATTTATCCTTCTAGATTCGATTAAACTTAGGGTGGATGCCCTAAACCTCCAAGAAAATGCAAACCCCTCAGAACCTCAATTTACCTCCATACCTCATCAAATAACACGTCTCTCGACCAAATATGTACAGACAATTTAACTGTTACACACGAGCTACCGCATTACCCAACCTTCAGTTTCTCATCTCAGTACACCCTATACACATCTCGGTACCTACGGATCTACCATTTACCATCAGACTCCTATAGCACATTTTCCACCATGTGGGACCTTCCCGTACCACCCCTAGCAAAATCCAATCATGGACCTCCATCTCACATTTTACCATGACCTCATCTCTCATGACATTGACGCTAGCCTTAATAGGACGTCGACAACACCTAGCGAGACCAAGGAACTCCAGACCTCTTTAGAAAACACCTCAGAGTTAGCCCGGCAAATCATCTGCCAAGTAAGCTAAGTCCAACAAGTCCCTCCGGTGGTTATGACGACACCCTCACAGTGGCTCAGACTGACTGAGTGTCAGGTAGTGTTCCAATCCTGGGCACACTCTGTATCAATCCCTAGTAAGGCTCCCATCATTCATCACTGCTTTAGTCAGTCGCCTCCACATGTCTTTCATGTGCTCGCGGGCGAACATGACTTGTCTCTCTGACAGTCCCCAAAAAGATCTCGTGGATCATCTCTTGAGACAACTCTTCAAGCCGATACACATAACCCACTAGGTACTCCTCTTCGTCTTGCCCGCCTCCCCATCCAGAAGCAAACTCCTGTTGCCACTGACACCATAAACAATGCAATTCTGGGAAGGCATCCAAATTGGGTAGGGGTACACTGGGATCTAGGCCTTCGGGTTCCATTGGGAAAACTCAAAATCTGTATACATCACCAAACATCAGGCAGCTATATTAAGGCGAAACCACCATCTTACCCAAACACCTAGGGATAGGCACACGTCCTAAAGAAATCTCATTCATGCCACTTCACGGTCCCTTCCTAACATGCATTTATCACCCCTGCACGAGTATAAATTGGGACACGATCTCTGGCTCAAATAAGCAAAACTCAACTTAACGCAGCCTGACCCTATTTAATTAGCCTAAACCTCCCTAACTATACCCGACAACCTTGGTGTACAGGAACTTGTATCAGAAAATTGACTCAAATTACGCTCTGATACCAACATTGTAAGCACCCCCGCCCGGATATCCCAGCCACCCGGACTACCCGAACGGGAGCGCCTACGGGAGGAGAAAAGAATGAGACACCAGACAAAGACCACCCCGGCATGCATACACAAAAATGAGAACAGCGGAAGCAAAGCTCAAGACATGCATGCACTATGGGTACCCCGCTAATACAGCGGTCACAAGATAAATAAATAAACACAAACTCCTGTGCCGACATACACAAGACTCGAGAAAACACCTGGCACAGTACAAAATAATAGAGCAAATTCTACTTAGACATCAGAGTGGATAGGGATTGACGAGACTGCCTGTACACCACACCGACTCTGCCGTTAAAGCTGACTCCCTTGCTATGGCCCACGTCGCCACTACCTGGAATGATGGAAAGCAAGGTGAGTCGAGAGACTCAGCAAGCATAAGGAAAAGAAAGGCTGTAGGCTGAGTATAACCAGAAAACTCTCCCCAAAATAAACCCCCAGGTACACACAAGCCATGAGACACTACAACACAACAGCTCAATAGCATAACAAAATAAAAGCACATACCGGTCCTTGGGGCCCACATAAGACACTTGGCACCCAAGTCCCATACCAACCTGCCGCTGCCCTGAAAGGCAACAAATGTCTCCACAAACCTGCGCGCGCTGTCCCAGGCCGGTACTCCCGTCACCTGTATCCGTCGGTACTCCCGACAACCGAGCCATAGGCTCCCTCGGAACGGTACTCCCGTCCGAGAACTAAATACTACCAGTATCCATGCAATGCACATAAAAATGCAATGGCGTAGTGAGCATCAACGTGATACAAGGCGCCCATACATCCAGGCATCAGGCCATGCTCCGCCCACATAGTAAACCACACGCCATGCATATGCTCGCGGTGGATGCAACCTAACCAAACTAGAATGTTCGTGTCCAAGCATACTCAATAAATGAATATCCCAGCATGCGTCCCGTACCCATGTGCATATCAAATCATGAACAGTAATACAAGATATCTAATCATGCAGTAAATCACATACCGGTAGAGCTAGTCAGCAGTGCCCGGCACCGGTCAACGGCCAGTGACTAGGGGTGTCCACCCGACGGTCCACATCAGGGCCGTACCATAGTCTACCCCAACGTCACCAACAACCGACCCTTGCCCCACTGCTCGATAGCTCTAACCGAACCATAAATAAATTTGAGAAAAACTGTAAATAAATCCAATAAAATCGTAATTAAACCCTCACGTCTAGGAACCTAGTCCCCAAACTGGTTCAGCATCATTCCCGAAAGGAGTGGGGGCGGTACAAACCCCCGTAGGCTCACAACGGATAAAATTATAGAAGCCTCGAATTTAATTTAAATTAGAACAAATGAATAATAATTTAACAAATAAGGTTAGGAGCCGAATTAAAGTAAGGGAGAGAATAAAGTACAGGAAATCACGGGGTCTTCCACGGGAATTAAAGATCAGGAAGAGAGGGTTAAGAGCTTGCCTTTACACGGCCGTTCCTTGCTTTTCTTGCGCACCCGCTGCGAAGTAAAACGTTCGCTGGCAATAAATAAAATCGCAGCTTTAATTAAATAAATCTACCGTGTAATATAAATAATTTAACCGTCTAAAATCCCTCGTAAGCGCACCACAATTAATATCTCAACGAGTCTCATATTTATTTTAAATTAAATCACGCTAATAAAGCCAGCTTAATAAATTAAATTTAAATCAAACGACTCCAAATTCTATAATTAATAAACGAGTCGAAACAGACGAAGGGAGGGTATAAAATACGAGAAATCACAGGGTTTCTCACGGGAATTAAAGAATACGAGGAAAGCATTAGGTACTTGCCTGAAATCAGCTGATTTCGACCTCACTCGAGCTCCCGATGCAAATTAAATCATTTCCTAGCAAATAACACAATCGGGACTCAAATTAATTAATTTTAATCGCGAAAAATTTATAATTAAAATATAACATGCTTCTATTAATTTTTACCCACGTACCTGATCACTTCCCTTGTCGAAAAATCCCAAAATTCCTTTATTTTCCTCTTATTTTCTTCTCCTTTTCTTTTTCTTCTTCTTCTTCTTCTTCTTCTTCTTCTTCCCTTCTTCTCCCGCGCACTGCTCTGCGCGCCCTCTTCTTCTTCTTCTTCTCTTTCTTCTTCTTCTTCTTCTTCTTCTTCTTCCTCTTCCTTCCTCTTCCTTCTTCTCCTTCTTCTTCCTTTCTTCCCGCGGCCGCTGCTTCCCTCTTCTTCTTCTTCCTGCAACCAGCGCACCAGTGGCGCGGCCGAGCTCCACCGGCCGCCGCCTCGACCAGCGGCACCACCGGCCAGCCCCGCCTCCAGCTCCGCCTTCCACGACTGTGCGCGCCACCGCTGCTCCGTGCCGCCGCCGCTGCCGATTGCTCCGTGGCCGCGGCTTCTTCAAGCCGCAGCTGCTCTTCGTCGGCCATGGCAGCGGCTGCCATGGCCGATTGGCCTTCTCTCTCTCTCTCTCTCTCTCTCTCTCTCTCTCTCTCGCGGCTGAGCTCTCCCCCTCACCCGATCTCTCCATCTCTCACTCTCAGCTCACTCCCTCTGTCTCTCCTCTCTGTTTCTTCTTCACTCGGCCAGAAGCTTCAAGAAGCTTCAATTTCTTTTGATGCACAGCACACTAACACACGCGCACAGCCACAAAATTTTAAAACATTAATTTTAGTTAATTAATTAAATTTAATTTCAATAAATTTAGTTTACACTTTTATTATTTTTATTATTTTTTTTTTTTTGGGATATTACAAGTTGCCCAATCTGATTTTCAATATTCTTAATGGCTGCGTCCGTCTGGTCA
Organism: Diospyros lotus; assembly: GCF_014633365.1. Lineage (NCBI taxonomy): Eukaryota > Viridiplantae > Streptophyta > Magnoliopsida > Ericales > Ebenaceae > Diospyros > Diospyros lotus. The sequence goes on along the minus strand of NC_068339.1, from coordinate 44,038,835 downwards.
CTTCGTACTTGAAGCTTTAAAAGTGCTTCCTCCCATCCTTCTTTTTCCTCTTATGGCCGCCCTTGTTTTGGTGGATTTTGGATGTTCTGAGTATTACCATAAGAAAAATGAGGATGATTCTTCCAACCCAGATTGTATGTTTGTGATAATGAGTTACTCTGCTGCCTTTGAAAATTTTGCTGATGTTGAAAATTCTGTGCATAAGCAGCTTGCTCCGTGAATGGTGGATTTATGAGCAGCAGACATCCAGGCAATAGATGAGTTGCTCCACAAGTTGCACATATGGGAAGTGATCCTTGCACCATATTAACATTCGAAGTATACTTTAAGGCTTCCATCTGCTTTGATAGTGCATCAATCTTGGCTAACATCAATGTGTTAAGATCCACCTCATGCACTCATGCTACTCTTTTATGTGAGTTTCTATCTGGCCACATCACCAATTGCTCACTCATTGTCTCGAAAAGGTCATGAAGCTCCCCGGCTGATTTGTTTCGGATTGATCTTCCTATTGTAGAATCAACTGCAGAGCGGCTGTGAGGAGTAAGTCCAGCATAGAAAATGTGATTTTGAGCTGGTAGTGGAAAACCATGACTAGGACACTTCCTCAATAGCTCCTTGAACCTCTCCCATGCTTCATGAAAATTTTCAGACTCAGCTTGCTGAAAAGTTGAAATCTCATGCTTAAGTTTGGTAATCTTGGCCGGTGGGAAGTATTTGAGTGTGAACTTCTGTACCAAATCTGTCCATGTAGTAATACTACCCGGTGGTAATGAGTCTAACCACTCTCGAGCCCTATCCTTCAGAGTGTGAGGGAAAAGGCGCATCTTGAGTGCCTCTTCATTAATTCCTTGATACTTGAAATTTTCACAATATTCCAGAAACCGAGACAAGTGATAGTGTGGATTTTCCTCGCTCATTCCATAAAATGGTATGTTGTTGGCAAAGAGATTGATCACATCTGGCCTCAACTGAAAGTTCTCATGCCCGTAGGAAGGATAAATTATACTTGACCGATTCTCAATTAGAGGGGGCATCATGAAATCTCCCATCAGAATGTCTCTTTCATTAACTTCAACAGGCTGTGCCATTGAAACAAGTTGGTTTACGTTGTCACCCATGTTACTCAGTTGTTCTTCCCTCCTTGCTCTTGTTCACGACGCCTTTGATGGAACGTTCTTTCTATCTCAGGATCAAACTCACAAATATCCGAACGTTCTGAACGGCTCATGCACTATCTCAATCCCTGCACACACACACAAATTGAAATAGCTTAGCCCAGAAAATAATGAAAACAAAATATAACAGTTAAAGCTAATATCAATCAAAGAAATAATCAAAAGAGTTAGTCCCCGGCAACGGCGCCAAAAACTTGTCCGGCTAATTCTATCCCGCAAGTGGACGGATCGTGACAAGTAATACAGTGATGAATAGAGTGTCGTACCCACGAGGACTAACTTTTGACGTTTACTCTAATTGATCTAACCTTAACCTAACACACACATTAACAAAGAATTCAATTGTAATAAAAACTAATTTATGAATAAAAGATGCAAACAAAATAATTGCTTTGATTTAAAACTCACAAAACTAAGGCACTAGGGTTTGTGAATCCACCGTCGACCTCTATGATTCAATTATTCATTACTCGGGTGTTGCTATTCCTTATCTTAGGTTGAAAATCGATAATCCAATTACAACCAAAAGCCTCTCTCGATGGTCATTTAGTTCTATGTATATATATGAGATTAACTATCTCTAGTTAACCTTCGAACATATAAACATGCATTCAATCACGGAGATCATCACATAATGATTTCATAGGGCATAACGGTATCTCTACCTATTATCGGACCTTACGTTGTTTGCTACCATATCTAATCTGTATTAAATCTCTCGAAAGCAATACAAATCACAAATAAGTTTCAATGGTGATCAAGCATCAAAACAACATTATAAACATAACAAACAATCAATCCGAATAGATAAGAAAATAGCAAACCAAATAACTTTAAATCAAACCATTAGAAGTCGAGGTTTCATCATTCACCCTAGCTATAAACACTTAACTATGCATGCTCTCAATCAAAAGAAAAAGAAAAGAGTTGGAATCCATAGCAAAGAATTGAAAAAGAAAAGAAAAATACAACCTAATAATAAAGTCTTCAATCTTCTGCCCACTTCTCTTCTCTCCCCAAAAAGACTCCCAAATCTTCCAAGAATAAGTCTTTATATAGTCCTCTTTAGGTTATCAAAGTCCTGCACCTTAAAGGAGTCTATTTCTCTTTTATTTGGATTGAAACGGGCTTAAAACGGCCTTTTCCCAAAGCTTTGAACCCTACCGCGGTATGCTTGTTGCTGCAGACCCGTGAGCTCCAGAAACTAATTCCTAAAGCGGTCCTACAGAGGTATGCATTCCGCTGTAGGACCGTGAGCTCCAGAAAGCAATTCCTAAAGCGGTCCTACAGCGGTATGCATTCCGCTGTAGGACCGTGAGCTCCAGAAACTAAACCTTATAGCGGTCCTACAGCGGTATGCATTCCGCTGTAAGACCGCTAGCCTTCTTCTTTAACCTCTTGCTTTATCATTTTCAACTTCTTGCTCTCGATACTCTTTTGATTTCTTTTAATTTGATACCCGACCATGCCTCCAAGCTTTATTTCACTTCCATAATGCACCAAAATAACTCTTTTTGCTCCATGTCCGCTTTAACACATGCTCCACATCTACATAACCATATATAGAACCAAATCAAGTAGAAATCATGCTCATTGAATGTATAAATGCTAAGTTTATAGACCAAAATAAGTGTATAAAAGACACTTATCAAATATCATAACTTCATTTTCAACCTCAAATACCTTGTGCTTCCTATGCTTATCAGCTCATTCACCTTATGCAACTTTTGCTTGACATCCTCTTGAACCGCTTGAATTTACTCAACTAAGTCACTAGCTGTAACATTGAAACCTAGTTCCTTTGACAACTTTACCAAATCCAATGCATGATTAGGAACTTTCATGTATACAATAGAAAATGGTGATCTTTCGGTTGAGCTATGCACGATGTTGTAGGCAAATTTCGCTCGAGCTATGATTAGGTTCCATTGTCTTGGCTTGTCTTTGCAAACACTGCGAATCAAATTTCTCAATGTACGATTCACCACATCTGTCTGTCTATCAGTCTGGGGATGCACTGTGTTGTTGAAATTCAAAGATAAATCGAACATCTTCCACAAGATAATCCAGAAGTGACTCAAGAACTTTGCATCATGATTTGAAGTAATAGTTTTAGGGACTCCATGTAATTTAACAATTTCCCTGAAAAACAGTTTGGTTGTATCTACTACATCTGTCGTCTTCTTGCATGGAAGAAAGTGCGTCGTCTTGGAAAATCTATCAACCACTACAAAAATAGAATCCATACCTTGTTGGGTTTGCAGTAGACCCAACACGAAATCCATAGATAAATATTGCCAAATAGCATTGGAAATAGGCAATGACATGTAGAGACTGACGTTAGAAGATTGCCTTTTAACTGTTTGACATATATAACACCTAGTCACAATAATAGAAATATCTCTCATTGCTCTTGGCCAATAATACCTTCCCATAACAACTTCAATAGTCTTGTACTCATTGCCAAGATGCCTTGCTAAGCCACCACCATGCAAATTCCAAATAATTTTCTCACAAAGGGATGTGCAAGGGATGCACAATTGATTTCCTTTCATAAAAAACCCATCATGCACGTGGAAATCTCCTGACAATTGTTGAGACATGTATTGTTCCCACACATGTTTGAAATCATCATCTGTTGCATATAATTCTTTCAACCACTCAAACCCAACAATCTCAACACTAAGGGTCTTGATCAAATCTACACGCCTACTCAAAGCGTTCGCCACTCAATTATGCTGTCCTGGCTTATACACAATTTTATATGAAAATTTATCAACAAAAGCAAACTATCTAGCATGCATATCACTCCTTAGCTACCTTTGGCTACTCAAGTACTTAAGAGTTTGGTGATCCATGTAAATAACAAACTATTTGGCAATCAAGTAATGTTCTCATGTTTTAAGAGCCCTTACCACTTCATAAAATCCCTTATCATAAGTAGACCACTTTCTTCTGCCTTCTCACAACTTCTCACTGAAAAATACAATTGGTCTCTTCTCTGGGGACAACACAACACCTATACCCACTCCACTCGCATCAGACTCAATCTCAAACAATTTTTCAAAGCTTGGCAAAGCTAAGACAAGAGTGATACATAACTGCTCTTTTATCAAGGTGAAACTCAGCTTTTATTCTTTACCCCATTGGAACTCTTCCCCTTCTTGCACTTAGTAATTGAAGTCATAATACTACTAAAGTGTTTGATAAACCGCCTAAAGAAAGTTACTAACCTATGGAAACTCCTCGCATCACTAACATTTTTAGGGGTTGACCACTCTCTGATAGCTTGCATTTTTTCCTCATCTACCTTTATGCCCTCTTTACTTACAACAAAGCTTAAGAACAACAAGCTCTCACTCATAAAAGTACACTTCTTCAAATTAACATAAAGTTTGTTTTCCCTCAACACCTCCTAAATATGCCCCACATGTTCATCAATAGACTTATTGTATATCAAAATATCATCAAAATCCACCATAACGAATTTACCAATAAAATAACGTAGTACCTGATTCATTTGTCTCATGAAAGTGTTCAGTGCATTGGTTAGTCCAAATGGCATGACTAACCACTCAAACAACCCATCTCTCATCTTGAAAGTTGTCTTCTACTTATCTCAAATAACCACTTTTAAGATCAATTTTGATAAAAATCACAACCCTATCAAGTTGATCAAGCATGTCGTCGAGCCTAGGAATTGGAAACTTGTACCCAATAATAATCTTGCTGATGGCTCTATTGTCAACACACATCCTCCAACTCCTATCTTTCTTTGGTGTCAATAATACTGGCACTGCACATGGACTCATGCTAGTTTGAATGTGTCATTTTCTCAACAATTCCTCTACATGTTCACGCAAAATCTCATTCTCCCTATGACTCATCCTATAGTGTGGTAGGTTAGGCAAGTTAGCACTAGGAATCTAGTCAATGCGGTGTTGAATATCCCTCATAAGAGGTAGCTCATTAGTTAACTCCTCAGGTACCACATCATGAAATTCTTCTAACAATCCTTGCACCTCCATTGGAATTTGATTCATTTTCAGTGGCTCACTCACACTCTCTCCCTTGATAACCAACAAGTGAACCTTTTTGGTATCCCTACACTCCATGTGCTTATGTGTAATAGTAAGAAAATTTTACCCCTTCACTTTAGAAGCTTTGGTTTGGTTCTTTTCCACTATAGGTAACAAAGTATAATGCACACTCTCTTTTTCAAGCTGATATGTGTTCTTCTTACCCAAGTGCTTAGCATCCACATCAAATTGCCAAGACCTCCCAAATTAAATATGACAAACATCCATATCAATAATATCACAATAGATTTCGTCAGAGTATTTACCAATAGAGAAAGACACCCTGCAACGTTCATCCACACATATTGTAAGGTCCCATATTTGAAACGAATAATATATATAACATGTTCTGTTATTTCATTAACGTTAGAATAGTCATATTTAAAGATTTAGAAGATAGATTGCCAACCTTGGTAAGCCAAATCGATGTAGGGAAATACCCAGTATATAAACACCCAAAAAGAAAGACATATCTATGGCAAGTGATTTAAAGTAGGATTTTTGACACTGAAAGAAACCAAATCGGAGACATTTTTCAGTACAGTTGAGTTTCGGGATGAAAAAATTGAATTATCGTAGGAGATATATGGGAAGTCAACGGAAGCCTGAAGGGGCTTTGGTTTTATGTGAAGAACAACCCTTTAAATGGTTTCAGGGAAAAACAAAAGGATTTGTGATTAAATATAAATTCGAGGATTTAAGTTAATTATTTTGGGGTAAAGTGTAATTTTTCATAGTCAATGGGCTAAGGATAATTTTCAAAAAATCTAAAGACTTGAAGGCAAAGGGCCAAAAGTGATAGGGGTGAAAGAGAAAGGACCAAATTGCAATTTGGGCATGAAAACATGCCAGAAAATTGGGAAAGCCGGTCGGCTGCCGGCCATTGGCGTCCCATCGCCGATTTGGGGAGTAGGCTGGCCATCATGACCCTAGGAGTAGGTCCAGCGACCTGGGGTGACCTGATTGGTCGAAAAATCGGTTGGAAACGATTATAAATTGTCGGGTATGGCCGAGTTTGGTTAAAAAAAATTGGGTTTCTAGATCGTTGGTTTTGGGAAGAATCGAAAGGAATGGTTAGAGGGCTTTCGATCCTAAGGTTGCAAAGATTGTTTTTGGAAATTTTGGAGTGTTTTGGTGTAGTTTTTAATGAGTTATAGGAGTTGGCCAAAAAAATTGCGTTCGTTGGAGCCGAGATTAAACCAGCCATTTGACGGTGATTTGGCCAGAGGTTTGAGCTGAGGGTGCTTCCAATGGATTCAGGAGGTCAAGTAGCCCATGGATGAAGAAGAAATCATGAGAAATCGAGGCATTGCAAGTCGCCGGCAGCGAGCAAGCTCGTCGAAGAAAACGCATGGGTTGCACGCGAGCGCTAGACGCGTAAGGTAAGGGAATTCTGGAAAAAAAATAAAAATGGAAAAGAAATAGGAAAAAAAATTAAAAATTCAGTATAATAGAAATAAGATTTTTATGAGTTATTGTGAAGAAAAATTGAAAAAAAAAAAAGCGTTGAGGAGTTTTTATTTTAAGAGAAATAAGGTTTAGGGAAAATAGGAAAAATATGAGGAATTTGAGAAAGATTTCAAAAAAATAGGAACATGATCTTATGAATTTTCGTAGAGGAAAATTGGAAAAAAATGTTGTGGAAGTATTTAATTTGGAATTATTTTGGAGGAAAATAAAGAAAATTAGAAAAAATAGGGATAAATATAGGAAAAATCCAAAATGTTGATTTGGTGGAATATTTATTGATCAAGAGAATCTTTGGCTATAGGATTTGGAGATTCGCATGTTTTTTTAGATCGACACGTATTTCAAGGTAAGACACAAGTATCGAGGTAGCTCGATAAACTTGAGAATGTAAGTGATACTACTCAACTGGATTTAGTTTATGAAAAGGTCTTGTAAGTGGTTCAATCTAAAAACTCAGTTTCATGCAAACGTTTTGTTATCATGTTGTCATGTCTTGGTATATTATGCATCATGTAGAGTGCATTTACATTTTTTTATGATGAAATATGCATATGAGCACGATGAAATTTACTGTCATACATTACATGGGTTTGGGATTAGGGACTGACGTCGTTGCTTTGCCAAGGGTACACCCATACACCTTCGTTTGGCAGGAAGATTGTAAAAATTAAGGGTAACAGTTGGGTGCGATCGACCCAAATATAGAGTAATGATGTTATGTGCATTGCATTCATACACATGCATTAAATTATGTATCCTTATTTAGATGATTCAGCATCTAATATGGATCTTGCCTCTGGAACATTCAAACATTTCAGATGAGGTTTGTAGCGAATGCACATAAATGGATGAGATGTAACGACTCAAGGCGTCATGGATGCAATAAAGTTATTTATGCATTTTGGTTTCTATATGAAGATCCAAATATTTATCAATCATGTTATGTTTTCTGTCATGATAAGAACTTATGTTTCATCGGCAAATCAATTTGTATTATGGAGGATGTTTAAGGAATGGTCATGTAATGTTGTTATGTCTCGATGTATGTTCAAGTTCGATTCTTAGCTTTCACATTTGATGTTTTTGATGATTCTTTTTCGAGATAGATGAAAATTTTGGAATAGATATGAGCAATTATATAGTTTAGTCGTAATTTTAAATAGAAAAAAAATTATTATTCTAAAATTGTCCTAAGTTATAACACGTCCGAGAAAGTGGGGTGTTACACATATGCCACCAATTTCTTTGATCAATCCAATCATGTAAGAGGTTGGATGTTTCTCAGGAGTTAGTTACATCTTTGTCACCACATCTCTTCCTATGATGTTCTCCTGACCTTCGCTATCAATAATCAACTCAAAGATTTTTCCTTTTATCGTACACCTTGTGTAGAAAAGCTTATGTCGCTGATTAGTATTTTCATTCTTTTGAGATAGCATTAATTTCCTCACTACATAGGTATACTCTCCATGTCCATACTTTTCTTCGTCATCCTTCCCATCAAGCCCGCAATGTACTTCATCTTCAACAACATTTTCCTCATCCCATTCTATAATATTAACTAATTTTCTCCTTGGGCAATCACTAGACTAGTGCCTAACCTCATTGCACTTGAAACACTTTAAGAGAACATGTTTTGCTCAAGGGTTCTTGGATTTTGGAAGATTAGAAGTAGTACCTCGAGTGTTTCCCCCAGTTGTAGCATTATTAGGGTTGACTGTATTAGGTGGATTAAAATGTTGCATTCCCTGAACCGACTTACCTCTATCAAAAGTTGCTTGTTTATTTTCATTCTCGCTATACCAATGATAGTTGTCGTTACAGGCTCTCTCACTCAACGTTAACTTAGTCTTTAAAGCTAAGTTCATTGCTTCTTTCATACTCAAAACCATCTAAACCCCAATTTTATCATAAATAGCAGTCTTCAATCCATTCAAGTAACGAGCTGCTTGTTAATTGTCACTTTCTGACAATTGGTTTATTTCCTCCAATCTTAGAAACTCAGAGGTATATTCATTCACACTCTCCATTCCCTGTGCACATCTTTGATATGCTTCAAACATGTATTATTCATAATCAGGGGTAAAAACCTACCTTTTAACAGCTATTTCATTTATCTCCATGTCTGAACTGCGTGTCAGTCTTCCCTCAATCTCGTCTCTCTCAATCACTCCCACCAAACATATGCATCTCCTTTCAATTTCTAAGCCACTAACTTGACTTGTTGTTTATCTGGGATCTCCATGTATTCGAAAAATCAGTCAACCTCAGTGATCCAATTCAGGAACCCCTCAATATCAAGATCTCCACTAAAGGTAGGAATATCAATCTTTAGTTTATATTCACCGTTGCCCCAATAGTTGTGCTGATCCGCATTCCTCCTAACCTCTCTACCACTAGGGTTAGCTATTGTTCGATCAAGATAATCCTCTTCATCGTTATCTTTAATCATTGGTCTTCTAGGATTAACAAAGACATAATTAATGGGTGGTCTTCCCGCTCTGGCTTTATTCACCTCATTATTCAAGTTCATATCATCATCAACTCGTAGTAAGGCGCCTAATTGGTTGCTGATTTGCTCCAATTACTGCTGGATGGTACGAGTTACTTCCCGTTGTTTTTCGATTGCTCTCCAAATCATGAACAATCCCTAGTCACCGCCACGAGGCTGGTTGCTACCGTTATTTTTAAAATTGGTCATATAATTAGTTGGTTAACCATTTTGATACCACCTAATGTAGCATGTAAGGCGTGTGTAAAAAACACATACAAAGAAACCCTTGAACAATAAGTTTCAAGTACCTTTGAGAGAAACAAATTTCAACAACCAAAGCTAGACTCTCAACTAGGCGCAAAAATTGAAGTTGCTTGTTAGAAAAAATCGAACTGATTTGCTGAAATTTATTGAATAAAAAAATTGATTACAACCCTTAATTTCTAAATATATTTATAGAGTTTAGCTAATGCATCTAATACTTGTAAACAAAATTCAACTAGAATGATTCAACTAGAATCCTAATAAAAATAAAATTCTAATTAAATATAAAGTAAAATCTTAAAACAAGTAGAATTCTAAAACTTATGAAATTTCACTATTGTTCTAGCGCTAATATTTGGACCGATGTTGGATGGCCCAATTTGAGTCAAGTCGGCCTTGAATTTTGATCGGTGACCACATCATCCTCTCATGATCAATTGAGTGAGTATAAGAGGTTGTTTACTCCTTTACATCTAGCAATACACACACACAGACACCCCGCATTATATAATCACTAAATAAACAAAGGGATAACTAGTGTAATTTCTCATCCAATACTCTCCCGATTGGGGTAGAGTGAAATATTCTCATTGCTTGCTTAATCAATCACTCAATTTCTTCATATTTACACAAGTTAGTACATGACCAGAAGAAACATTAACATTTTAAGTGCATTTCCAAATGTTACAAATAGAGAACAAAGAAAGTACAGAGAAAATGGTAAGACTCCTGTTGGGTAGCCTCAGCTGAATGGAAGCCATTTGCCACGATCCTGAGACAAACTAGTCGTGTTGTGTCCTTTCTTCTTGTATGGACCGGAATATCCGGGCAGCCGACTCCGACGCTGATCTCGGGTTGTGCGGTACAACCCGGATCACACGTGTCAGCTGCTCAGCGCTCCGAGCCCCCTCCGGCTGGTCGGAATCATGAGCTATTGGGGCAGTGGGGAAGAGAGGCAGGGCATCAGCATGCACCCTCTCAGAACCGCTACTGGCTGTACTAGCCTGCAATTCACTCTCTTTTGATGCATGCAAATTCCCAGCACAATATGAGTTCGCCCCACTCTTCTGGGTTGACATGTTAACTGAGTTCTGATAGGAAGGAATGGAGACATCCATGTCTTCGGCGAATCGGTTAGCCTGCCCGTTCTGCCTGGATGTGGCAAATGGATTCATCCGGTCCACTGTTCCAGTGGAAACTACAGGGTGGTTCATCAATGGCATCCCGTATGGTGGAAAGTAGGTCTGACCGAGTGGAGGATTGCTGGGAAGAATGCCAATCCCTTGCTGGTGAGAGCCAGGAATGCCGTAAGCCATGTTCAAGAAATCTCCGCCTGCTTGAGATAGGTTCACCGGCCCACAACTACCATAAATTGGTGCCATGAAGCCGGCTGCTGGAGGGCAAGGTCCTGTGCAGGGCTTGTAGACAAGTCCTTCAGAAGGTGACATCACAGGAACTAGCCACTGGTTTCCGGGTGCTGGCTGGAAGCACCACGGTGCTGGTCTAGATTCCGTGGCAGCTGATTCTGGTGGTGCATTTGGCAAATAAGTTTTGTAATATGGCTGCTGAGAATCAATTATCTTGTTGGTATCACTGTTGAGAGAAGGAAGATGAGGCTTCGCAGATGCATTCTCTGCCAAGCAATTGGTGTCGGGGTTGCACTTCTGAGGATCATCACCCAGTTTACCAATAAAATGAGGTGCTTCTGGTACCTTATCAGGCTGCAATTTCTTCTTCATAGGTGAAGCTGCAATTGAGGGCTTTCCCAAGAAGAGTTTACTTTTGAGCAATAGTTCTGGTGATGCTGCAAACAACCTCTGTACCTGTTTAGCATCACAAAAACACACAGCTCTCCTTCCTCAATAGTTGGTCAAAAACTAAGAAAGAACATGCTATTTCAAAATTACCCAGCACTTAACTCACAAAAAGTATAAAGGGTGTCCCTAGTGCACGAGACTTCCTACTTCAAAAGGATCAGGGGAAGATCATTCACATGCAACCTTCCCTCGTTTTTGCAAAGAGGCTGTCTCTATAACTCAAACCCGTGACCCTCCAATTACAAAGGAGCAACTCTGTTGTTGCTATCAAGGCTCACCCTCTCAAGCCACAAAAAGAACGAAAATAAATAAATAACTTAGGACTTCAGCTGAGAAAATATGGGTTACCTTTATTAACCGATGCAACTCAAACACTTGGCCTGCAAAAACTCTCTGCTGACTGCATATAGCATTGAAGTTGGCTTAAGCACTTAAAACCAGATATTTAAGGAAGAACAGAAACACTCGTGCAAACAAATATTTCACCACTTAAGAAGCATCAGATGCAATTTGCATCCATTTCCGTATCAGACAATATATAAACCGTAAATATGTGGTCTAAAATGAGCAGTTTTCAACCAAAACTCTTGGTGATATATTCTTTAACAAAATACTATAGAAAATTTATACTAAAAGGATAAACTGAATGTATTGCAGATATTACAGATCACAAATGGGAAGAAGGGGTTGCATGACAATTTGTTCACCCCCCCCACCCCTCGCATTTTCTGTTCACTATCTTGCTTCTAGGCTTTCAAATAAACCAAATCCCTTTTAATGCACAACCAGATTTCGGTTTCCAATTTTCTTACCTTGTCTTTGTGTGCCAACAAACTACCTGTTATTTTACGAGGGCTGCAGCGAGAAGGATACATTAATAAGGTCTTAATTTGTAAGCTAGTAACGATTCAACCTTTTGACCATAAATGGGAAAGCATAATTACCCTCAATCTCTGATTTTCATTTTCGAATAAAGCATAACTTTAGCTAGATTGATTAAGCATAAAAAGTCAGGAACTCACACAAACATCAAGGGATGACACTTAGGAGTCCAATAATAACCCTCTAACTTTCAGAGTTCAATTCCCTTAATGGAGTCCACAGGAGGCTCTATATATTGTTAGTCCTCAAACTGCTAACCAAAGAAATAAGTTAGTTCCGAACTATTGGTCACCAGGACCAGAGATTGAGACACCTACAATTCTTGATCAAAATTTGTAAGTCTGAAGTGTACAGCCAGTATGATTATAACTTCCTCCTTCCCAGCTTCACATGGCATATCCACCAAGAAATTAGGAAAAGAGCAATCAGGATCAGACCCTGACCATATTCCCACTTCAGGATAGCTCCACAACATGGCATGAGCAACAGTTCTTTAGAAACCAAAAAAAAAAATATTTGTCCTCTCACTGTCTTGACCAATTCAAATGAAGGAAAAAGCTTGCTTCTTCTAATATTCACCTGATTAGATGATGATAATAAGACCCAAACTTACATTTTTAGAATCATTTATCCACCATAAAAGGCATTTTAAATATTCTCATTATTAAAAGAAGACATACATGGTTATGCATTAGCAAAAAGATAAACGATGAAGGTTGCACTTGGGCACATGCCAATATGTGCTAACCAAACTATGCGCCTGGATTGAGCAACATTCACCTTCATTTGCTAATAAAGTTCAACGGACAACCTTACACAAAAGATTGGTGAGCCAGAATACATTAAAGACTGGAAGGGGGTGGTGATATTTTTGTGGATCATCTTAGGCACCCTGTTGAGGGAAAAAAGAAAACACACATAGCATAATAGCAGCCTCGCAAACTAAATATTAATGCCCTCAATGGGACTCTTCAAAATACTATATCCTTTTGCTGCCTAACATGAAGATCAAATTTCTCAGCTTGCTTATGATCAACATTTGCATTCAATTTTAAAATAAAGTCACACGAACATGTTCAGGAGCTTCTTTTGTCCTTTGTTATAAGAACCAGATGCACTACACACCCAGCTTCATATTCTTCTACGGTAAAGGTAATATTTATCAATTCAGATTATTCTCAACAATTAATTGATTAAAAAAAATCCACGGTATGTCATGTAGCCAAGTTCTACATTTTTTGCAGAGAAAAACTCACAGTTCGTAACCAACAATTAGATTAAGTTCTTGTCAATCTTAAAGGGAATGATCACAAATACCAAATTTCTGGATTCTTGGAACTACCCAAAAGAAAATAGCAAATAACTTACACTTAGCATTACAGTGCCAGGAAGAACCAATGTAGTAAGAACAGGGGAAGAAAGGCCAATTTGGTCCCTTAACTTTTTTTATTTTGCTTAGCCTAGGAATTTTTTTGGTTGGCTCGAATTCACCCCCTGTGTATTTTTTGAATAGTTTAATTTAGGGGTGAATATGAGCCCCCCCCCCCCCCCCCCCCCCCAAAACAAAAAAAGAAACACTAGCATTTCAGGGGCGAAGTAAACCATGTCGAAAAGTTCAGGGGTGAATTTGAGCCAAAAAAAGTTCACGTCTAAACTAACCAAAATCGAAAAGTCAAGGGGTTAATTTGGCCTTTTTTTTTTCTCCTAAGTACAGCAATATGAAACAACAAAAGAAAAATCCAAAAAAAGTAAAGTAATTTTGCAGCATGGTTTTCCACAAATTCTAATCCACATGAAAGTTTCAAATCAAAGGAAAATGGCTAAATAGATGGTTCAAATACATGGAGAAATTAACACGTCAACTGAAAGTCTACAGTTACTACATATTTAGGTGCAGCGTGCATTCTGCTTCACATAGCATGCAAGATTCCTTCATCTCAGTATTGTTAAGTTGTAGTGAATTTACAATTATTCATCTTAGCATGCATGATTTCTTCATTTCAACATAGTTCAGCTGTAGGAAGATGTACACAGTTACTACCAATCATAGATACTTACTGAGAAATGGCTCTTCTTGCCCTCCAGAATTGTTTCTGACCAATGACTCCAACAACATCATCAGGGGATATCTCAACATGCGATATAGAGTCCACAATGGAAGTGTCTGAGATATCAGCATTTCTGTCAGCTTGTCTTACTAGTAAAGACCCACACTGATCTTCATGGCACCCATTAACCATTTCAGTTGCGTTAGGACTTCCATGGTTGTCACCATGTGAAGTTTGGGTACATGACAAACCATCCCTATCGAGAACATCACCTGTAAGGGCAATTTTTTCTTGCAAAGCTCTATACCCCTGATGTAAATCACGTAATCTGCTTGAGTTGTCAATTAAACTTCTTCTCTTTTCTTCACTCAATGATACCACTCCTCCCCTTTCCAATCCAGAGATTCTATCCCTAGCAAGAGGACTCGAAGATGAATCTAACAAAAACTTATTATTACTGGTCAAAATTGGAATAGGCCATCTGGAATGGTCTTGACAACTTGGGAACATTTTTGAGTCTCCTTCAGTCTGATTCTTCCCGTGCTGCTTTGGCATTAAATCTGTAATGCTAGTTTGCTTCAGCTGCTTTACATTACCAGTTTGAAGATGCCTGTTTGGACTTGAGGTGGTGGTTTTTTCTTTCTCCATGTCATGCTGTCCATTACTAAAATTCAGAGTACTTCCCGACTGGACAAAAGCTAAAACCCTAAAATTATCCTCCTCTCCAAACTTCTTTGCAGATGAGTTTTTGGAGTTAGAGGTACAGTGTACTTGAGGAAAGCTAAAGTTGGCTGTCAGTGAAAAATTCCCTGCAGCCTTTAAAGCCTGACCATTTGTAGGTTCCATTGGTTGCCAGTCAACATGCATGGATGTTGCATTCAAGTTCATGCCACCAGAAGGATAAGAGTGAAATCTCTCAGCAAAATTAGAAGCATCAGGTGAGTTGCAGAATGAAGAATACATACTCCTTTTCTGGCCTGCACCCTACAACCATGCATCAACTCTTGTAAGCTGAAAATATAAGAGCACCATACATCATGATCTTGGAGAACCATATCTTTCCATCTCAAAAAAATAAAAAATAAAAATCATGTCGCCCAAGTGTTCATAGCATAAGTAGCCTTATCGCAATAACAGAAATAATTGGAAGCCACAAAACTAATTTACACAGATGCTGATGCTTGTGAAAAGCGAGGGCAAATTCTCATGAATTGGAACAACTTACAGGAAAAGAGTGATCAATGAGACAATAAACAATTGGATCTACCAAAAGGAAAGAAGTAAAAGAAGAGGGAGAAAGAAGAAAAGAAACCGTGGATATTAACCATACATTGACATAAAAGGAAAGGGAAGCTTAGCCACCTGAAGGTCATTGTAGTAAAAAAAGAAAGGGGCGGCAGCATTCAAGCCCCTATCAGCTCCCAGGCATCTAACTGATCATGTAATATAGAAATTGGGCATTTCTTTCATTTTTATTTTCAGCTGAAATATAAATTGAATCACAGAAGGGAAAAACATCAAAACAAAGCCAACTTAAATTCAAGTAAAATGGGAAATCAGTGAACAACACAATTTTTTAAAGCTGCAATCACTTTTAATAAGGTTTGAGAAAGGACGAACCCAGACCATAATCCCCGCCATTGGAGGACTTGCAAACAATACCAATTGTGAAGTGCAATAAAATCACAATTCCGTAGAGAATAGGGACAGTACTCAAAAGGGAGGTAAAGAAAGTGAAAAACAAGAAGGAAATTAATTAAAATAGTATGGGAAATGAAAAAAAAAAATTCATTCATACACCATCTAGCAAGCAAGAACCACAATTCCCAACTCATAATTGGAACCAAAGACAGGAATCCAGAACAAATGGTATAAGCTTCAATAATCTTGGAAAATAACAAAGGAGGGCAAATAATTCATATGTTAGACAAGGTCACTGCAAACATAAAATGCATTAGATGATTAGATGACAATTATAAAATCCTTTATCCTGAACAGGCAATCAAATATGTCATTCATGGTTGAGAGCTAAAACACTATAGAATCTTGAATTCACCTGAACAGATGATGTTGAGGGGATGAAGCAGCCACTATTGTTGGGAGGAAGGGGCAACATTGACCCAGATCCAGAGGTAAATGCCTGTGAAGGGATACTGAGCTGTTCATAAAGAGCCATCTTATTCCTTGGAGGCGCTTTTGGCCCTCCTTTGTCTGCATCACTGATATGGAGCCTAGGAAACATAGGACCCATAAGCTTCTCTTCTTCTTTGGCTCCTTTCATTCACCTTTTTCTCAGTCTTTCAAGACTTCAAACCACGAACCCACTTTCAAAACAAACTTCTCCTGTCAAACGAAGAGCTTGATCCCACGTCAACCCTTTTCCACCAAAGCCCATCACCAGAGACACAGACTCGCTTACCCAAAGTCACAAACAACCAGACTCAAACCACCTCAAGAAAACACATCCGTTGGCTGGACATCAAAAGCCCACATCAAAACTGTTATGAAAAGAACCAAATTGTAACCAACTGAAGATATCAGAAACTGGAGCAGCAAATCAAGACAAATAAATAATCTCCAGTCAACAAATGACACAATTCTAGCGGAACCCAGACCAGACGAAACATTAATTTTTGTAAGCCAAGCAACAACAACAAATGCAAAGGAATCTCAAGTGAACACCATTTCAGACAAAACCCAAATTTGACCCACCTCAAAAGATCAATCCCATGAACTGAAGACCAAGCAAAATCAGAAACACGCTTTCACAATCACAGAATATGATAAGACAGAAATCTAACACTCTCAGAGAGAGAGAGAGAGAGAGCGAGAGAAAGGAAGGGGAGGGCCGGGGGGGGGGGGGGGGGGGGGGGGCTAGTGGAGGTAGGGATGGAGAAGATAGATTCAGCAAGAGAAAAGGATTACCCTGGAATTTGGGAAGAGGATCTCATCAACAAAAGAGAGAATAAAGATGGTAAAAGATGTGGGCATCGCCGGACCCAAGTGGAGAGAACTGGAAGATGTTTAGGCAAAAGGAGTGCCTTGGGCCTAAAAACAAACAAAATGTGGGCATTTGATTTGGGACACTGTGACCCAGTCTCTCTCTCTCTCTCTCTCATGTAGCATTTGCCAAACCATCTTAATGCGTACCCACATGCAACGATCTCTACGCCTACAGTACACACACACATTTGTACAAAGCTCGGCCAATCTTTACCTAAAAATCCGTAAAAATCCTTTCCGAAAAATCGGGTCTTTCTTCAAACATCAGGCAAGTTCTGTTCTTGCAGGTGGAATTGCAGCGCGTAGGGAACACGGTCCAACGGTATCGCCATGTTCGTTGCCCAAACTCCAAAGCCTTCTCGCGATGCTCTACAAGGCGCGTTTGGATGACTCTGGTCCGCGCTCGCTACTGACAATTAAGTCTCCTAACATAGATAATATTTAAATAACGTTCAAAGTCATTTATAGTTACCTGAGCTAAATTTAAGTCCAAATTAGTAACTAACCCCAAATCCAAACCAAATTGACCCATTACAAATATGTTAGGGTTCTTGTGTTTGCAACTTAGGATTCCTCTATTGCTCATGCAACTACAATTGGTTGGATGGCAAGTTAGGGCTCGATTTGGTTCAACATGAATGTGAAAATCTTACCAAATTTATAATGATTCGATCTGGAATTTAAATTTAGTTCTATTAATAAATTATAAAAAGTGGTTGATATTATTTAAGTTTTGGTAAATTATATTTAAATCTCTTGTAATTTGGTTATTTTAAATGGAAAATGACCCTATGTGGCTTAAAAAAAATTATAAAAATTCTTATAATTTACATTTCTTACTCAAACACCCCTTTCGTCAATATAAAAATATCTTTAAATGAGAGACGTCTAATCAAAAAAATTAAACATAAGAATATTAAATATCTTTTAATTAACCCTTTTTTTATACACGTTAAAATATAAATATTAAATTGACTCAAAAATACAAATATAAGAGTGTAATCGAAATAATAAAAAAATTGAGTTATCACATGAAAAAAAATTAAAGTACAAAAGTTAAATTAATTCAAAAATAAAAATACAAAAGTGTGATTGAAATAATAAAAAAATTAAATAATTATTAAAAAAAAAAAACGTAAAAGTAGATAGGCCCATTATTTTCCATGCTTTTGCCAACTTGTATGAATTTCTTCCTCCATCTTAATTTTGTGCCAATAAGATTGTACAATTTTTCATAAATATTTTACTAATCCCACCTCAATAACGGCCTACTTTACCTCCTTTCCAACCAAATGCCCAAAACTTCCTCTTTTAGCTTTAAGTACACAAAATCTTAAAGCAAATTCCCCTCCTCTTAACCACTATGTATATTACCCTTTGGCTTTATAGTTTTTAACTTTATTTAGATATCCATTTACCTTTGGGTCAACCACTTTTCCCACATTATTACATTAAAAAATATTATTTAGATACCTATTTACATATATAACTACTTGTTGAAAAAATAAGATGAGAAAATAAAATATCCAATCACACTCAAACGCAAGATATTTTTACATGAAAAACCCTAAAAGGAAAAAATTACAGCCATCAGGACGACAGAGAAAAAATATCACTATATAGTAAAGTTTACAATTACAAAACTCAATATTTTCTTTTCAAACCCAAATCTCAATTATACCTAATTTCTAGATCTCACTGATATCTCACAAATGATTTGCACTTTGAATAATAAGTCAAGCATCATATTTATAGACTAGTTTATTTGTTCATCAAGCCTAATATTTTCTTGCCTAATAACAATTAATAACTGACTAGTAAATAGAATTACACACTAAACAGGAAACCAATATTAGGAATAGAAAATAATCTTCAAGATTAATTAGAATTTCTCATTGAAAATCGCAATAGATATCAATGTAACGTGTCATTATAAATGTTAAATTTAATGTCTAAATTACATTTTCATAATTATATAATCTACAAAAAAAAAATTGAAAACTCAAACTTGTGATCCACTCATTTAATGTCATCTTATTTTAAGAATTAATATTTTGGGAATATTTTTTTATTTTATAAATTTTTTGGGTCAGGTTATGGACTCAGACTTGTGATCTGCTCATATAAGTTTGGATCTATTTAATTCATAAATCTCACTTAATGGATGATGGATATATGAAGATATTTGTTTTTTTATATAAAATATATTTTTTGTCCATAATAATTAGGAGATAATCTCTCCCATCAAGAGATTGTCTATAAACACAGTCACTTTCCCTTGTCATCTTGAGTTTGATAATACAATTTTGCAAGACTTCAATTTTTATTATTTATTTTTCTCAGATTCATTAAAGATCATTCTCCTAAATAACGTTTAGGAAGATTTATCTTTATTGGTATCATATTTTCACCCGAATTCTTATGGTTGGTTTAGTTTATCAAAGCAAAAACTATGTGCATAATACTGAATTAATTTAATTTGTATCTCATATTAAGAAATTCAAATTTTTAATTCGTTTTAAATTATTGAATTTAAAAGAAAAATGGTTTTTTGGTATCACAACCGAAAAATTCTTTAAAATCCTTAAAATAACTTTTTAAGTCACAATGACCTACGTATGAAAATAAAAATTGTTTATTTTTACTAAAATAAATGGCATGCCTTAAATAAAAATTTAATTCATTCGATGGGTATATTATGCTTAATGCATTTGATATCATTCCAAAAGAATATCTATGCGTGCTTTTAGTACTTCATATATATAAACACGCATAGCATCTACAAAACATGACATGCCACAAAAAAAGAAAAAATGAGAGTGCGTTCTCTTTGTTTTTCAATTTTTAGTTTTGAGTTTTGAATTTATTTTCAGTTTTTTGTTTTGGTAATCTGTTTTTAGAAAATTGAAAACGCGTTCTTTTTGTTATTTTGAAAAACTATTTTTCAAAACAGAAAATTAGAAATCGCGTTCTCTTTCAAATTTTGAAAATATTTTTTTAGTGATATTTTATTCAATAAATTTGATTATTAAGTAAATTATAAATATTTAATATTAATATATTATTAAAAATATATATAGATAGTTAATAAATTTTATAATATTTTTTCCTATTACAATAATAAAATATAAATAAATAAATATGTTTTGAGTTTTGAGTTTGTTTTGGATGAAAACACTCAAAATAACTTTTTATTGTTTTGAGTTTTCTTCACAATTTTTTTTTTTTTCAAAAATGCATTTTTAAAAACAGCAAAGAGAACGCGTTTTCATTATTTTAGAAAATTAAAAACTAAAAATGACTTGAAAACAGTAAAGAGAATGCAACCGAAGCTTCCAAAATTATGTTTCAAAAACTTCATTTCTTTTCGAGTTGTTTGGCTCGCTTAGAACGTTTGTATATTCAGAGGACAAATCAAGTTAGAAAATGAACATTTTAAATGAGAAATTTCAAAAATAAAATATTTATATAAAATATATGCATGAAAGAAAATATAAATTTATACTCTACACGATATCATTTGTGACAACATCAACATGCTTCTAACAATTTTCTCAACCAGCACCTTAAGCAGTTTTTGGAAGGTCCCCAACTATGTCACATTAGGCCTAAATGGTGTAGAGCAAACTAAAGTGACCATAAATGATCATTTATGCATAAAAAAAAAAGTTAAATATAGTATATTTTTAAAATTAATTTCTCACACAATATGAAAAATTCACGAAATAAGAATTTTGTGGGCGAGAGAAACTCATCTTAGAGTCTTTTTTTAGAAGATCTCATTGATGAAAGCTTCTTCTTTTGGTCATTAGATTTCCATCTTCTTTTCTTCCTCTCTATTTTTTTCTTTTTACTTTCATCTTTTATTCACTTGTTTCAAGTCTCTCGAGTAGCAAGTCAATGGGGATCAATAGTCATCCCCTTGGAGCAGCGAGCAGCTGGCAGCTCCTTGTTGCTATCGCAGAGATGGGCCGCTTAGACAAACAAACAAGAGCTCTCTCTCGTCCTGTGGGCCTGTTTAATTAAGCTGGATTTGGGCCCATTTCTGTGAGGTCCAAGTCCACTTCGCTTCAGGCCTATATTTCCTTTGAGAATCCAATCTTTGGGCTTGGGCTTGGGCTTCTCCACATTCCTTCACATCTAAGTGGTGTTTCCACCTTCTATGCCGCGTTCGTTTTAGTCTCTTTGTCTTTTTTTGATAATTTTTTAATATATGTAATTAGAAGAATTAAATAAAAAGTTAATATACATAATAATGATATTATATAAGAGAATAAAAAGGAGGGTGGGTTCCATTATTCTTGTTTTAATATTTAAATAACATTTGTTAACCAATATACATAGTGAAAAATCTAAAATATAGAAAGTATTTCAAATAAAATTATTTTTTATTATATTTATTAAATTTTTTAAAAAGAAATCACATGATTTCTTATCTTAAACTTTCAAGATAAATTTATCTCTTCCCTCATTCATATAACTTATCTTGAATTCTACAGATAAATTATCTTGATAGAATTTTATCTTACTCATTTTAACAAGTACTACCGAAAAAAAAAAAAAAAAACTTTCTTGTGAAGCTTAAATTCTAAACCTTAAGCTTATTTGATTTCAAAACACACAATTTTAGAAAAAAAAAAAGTAAAAAAAAGGAGATTGGGTTGAAAAAAGTAAAAATTTGATTTCCTCTCCATACCCTTCCCTTCCCCACAATCCAAATCACCCGGTTGGTTGTGTTGTGACATAGAAAGTCACAAGGTCTGAGTTACCATTTATGTTTTTTGTTTGTTGATTGAATATGTTATTAGTTTACAGAGGGGGGGGGGGGGGGGGGGGGGTGCAGTAATTTGCATTGAAAGAAAGGAAGGGAAGGGGCAACTGGGTTGATAGAGGACAGTCACAACCATCCAGTTCTAGAAAATGCTGGGAAAGCGACGGGACGGACCTGGAAGTGATGACGCCCCAATGGTGTGTCTTGTCTTCGCCCAAAACGCCATTCAATGCGTCACAATCAACTGCAGCAGAGCAGTACTACTTCATCCATTCATGTATGTACGTGCATCAAATCAACTGAAAACCTCGCCACCACTTAAATTTTTTTTTCAAAAACCTTTCTCCCCACCCCCTCATCCGTCTTCATCCATCGCCATTAATGGTCTTTCTTAAAGCTCCTCCTCTTCCAAATCCATGCTAACACTCTTCCCCCCACTCTCTCTCGTGCCGACATACTGGGGATGGAATTAGAGGCCGTACAGCAATATCCAGCGCAATGCTCTGTGATTTCCAGTTGAGATGGTTCATGCTCTCTCAGCTTGACATTTTATCGAACAGATGGCGGACATAATAAATTTGATATGAAATAAATGTGCCAATTACAGGTAGAAGATCAGACAGCTGCCAGATCAATCCACATTTAATAATTATAATCTAAAATTATTTTGCGATGAATAATGATAGGAGCCATCATTGATAATATCGTCGTCAATCATAGGTCATACAGTACCTCTCCAACAGATACAATGTATCATTATATTCTCTGTCTATCACTTCTTTCAATAAGAATATAACACAAAAGTGATGACATTCATGACTCTTATCATTACTCTTTTACGATAAATAAATAATAATTTATTTTTATTTTATTTTTTAATTTGGTATAAAAGAAAAAAAATGATAATGACAAAATTATATTTTTATTCTTGTACTTTTATATTTTTTTATAATTATTTAAATTTTTTATTATTTTAATTATATTTATATATCTATATTTTTTAGTCAATTTAATTTTTATATTTTAATTTTTTTTATAACAATATAAATTTTTTATTATTTCAATTACACTTATAAATCTGTATTTTTGAGTTAATTTAATTTCTATATTCTTTTGTGTAAAAAAAATAAAATGAAATGACAAAATATAAATTACACTTTATTTGTGTCAAAATAAAAATGATTAAATTGTTTCAAAAATATAAATCTATAAGTGTACGAAAAAATTTAATTATTAATAAAATTAAAATATAAAAATTAAATTCAAAAATATAATCAAAATATTAAAAAAATGAATAATTATAAAAAAAAATACAGAAACAAGACAAAAATATAAATTTATCTACGATAATTGATGAGTCTATGTGGTCCCTCCCAGGTGAGCTCCCAATGGGATGGAGCCACGTGTGAATAAGAGCCGGGGGTTCACGTGAGTGGGTGTGAAATAATTGGAGGAGCTGTGGGCCCCACGTGAAGAGCGTGTTGCCTTGGGACCATGAGCCGAGCCGACGGTTCAAGCTGACGTCACCATCCAAGCCGACAGCCGACAGCTCATGTCCCCGTTAGCCACGGTAACGCGGGCGTAAAGAAGCGGAAAAGCGCATTCATTTCAACGAGCATTTTTTTTTATAAAAAATATTATAAATTTTTAAATAATTAATAAAATTTATATATTTAAACTATTTAACAAACTATTACACTTTCCCTAAAGAATCATGCCCCCCGTTGGAATGAATTTTTTTTTTTCAAGTTAGACCCGTTATCGGGAGTAACAAAATATAACAAAACACAATACTCTCGATAATATGTTTAATTCACTCTAATTTTTATTTTTTATACTTATTTTTTAATATTTAAATAAATTATTAATTTTTTTCAAACTCTTTATTAATAGAGACGAGATGAAACAAAACACGTTATTTTCAATAATAAATTTGAACAAATTAAAAATTAACTTAAGTATCAAGCAATAAATGTAGAAAAATGATGAGTATGATGAGAAATTAGAATAAATTAAATGTGTTACTCTTACTAGCAAGTTTAATTTTTTAAAAAATTTGGAAGAAATATAGTAATTTACTAAAGGTAATAAAAACTTAGAAAGATGAAGGTAGAACCCACTAGATAGGGTAGGGAGAGGGGGTGGACCACTGTATATTGTGGGCCGAAAAGGGTCAGCCTTTCACACAGAGGTCAGCAAAGGGTGGCCCAAATTGAATTTTGTCAGCTAAAAGAATGTAGTTTCTGGTTGATCCATTCAAACATTTCATCCACTCTGGTCGGTTGCAACAAATTAAGGGTTTTGATTCCTAGTCTTGTAGCTGCTCTCATTCTAATTAATAATTATTTAAAGATTAATTTAAACATCAAATAATTTATGCGTTGAAAATTCACCTGTGCCTTAATCAATTTTTTTTTTTTTCAAACAAGTCATCCATCACTCGAAGAGGTCGTCCATCACTGTCATTTCAACTCGAGAGAGGCTAAGGCACTGTCTATTTTTCATGATGATATATCCAAAATGATGAATGACTCTCTCGAAATGGAATGATTATTGATAAAAAATAAATAATGTGCATTACTTAGGTGTTTCTTTTGAACAACCAAATTACCTTTTATAATGGTAATACTTTTTATGATTAATAAAATTACTTTAATTAGTAGTATATATTCAAAAATGTGCTCGAGAGTATTGAAAATGAGACAATTATACAACAATTTTAAAATATTAAGACTCGTAAAAGACAAGTATTGAGTAAGTTTTTAAATTCTTTTGAGAATCTTTATATTATGACTTTGTGTTATTAAGATATTTGTAATATTTATATAATACATAGTTTATCACTTCACTTTCTTTATCACCATACAATTTTCACTTTCGAATCTAGAATTTTTATTTTACTATCAGATAAGATTTTGTACATAAAAATACAATTATCTTTTATACGAAACTTAGTGCATTAGAAATCTTAAATTTTGTATACTCTATAAGTAATAAAAAAATTATACATAAATAATCATAAAAGGTTAAACCCTAATTAAAGAAAAAGAGATTATGATAAGATGCTAATCCTAAATAAGAGATGATGTTGAAAGTGAGAAAGGAGGCAATTAATATTATGCTATGGGAACCCATTAATTCACTGAGCTGCAATGATGGGGGCCATGTGATGTGGGCATAAGGACTCAGAAGCCAAATCTCTCTCTCTCTCTCTCTCTCTCTCTAACAACTAAGAGAGAGAGAGAGAGATGCATATCAAGCAAATTCAATTATAAATTTGAAAAAGGAAAATAAATTATTATATTATAATATATATATGGAGGATGTATATATTAATTAATTGGTGAAAAGACAAAGTCCTAGCTAGGAGCAAGTTGCTTGTGTTATCTGCCCTTCTGATTTCTTTGCTTGCCAGCCAACTGTTCAAATTCTTTTCTTTTCTCCTTTATACAACTTTTATACATATATATATATATATATTTTTTTTTTTTTAAGGTTTGGAAAGTAATAATATTTTTTTATTTTATAACTCTAATTATATCTATTTTTATTTTAAGATTGGTAAAATTATTAATATAACCAAAATATCGATGAATTTTCTCACTCCATTTATTCATCCAACAAGTTACCTCTAGGGTACCTCTAGGGCACAAGACAGTCTCCAAGGCACATGTCAAATAGTTGGATCATGATAAGTTGAGATTTACACCAATAGGTCATGGATTCGATTTCTTGTCTTGCATAATGAGCTAAAGTCTTTATCTGCGATTTATCTCATTCGTCAAAATCGAGAACATGAGCGACAGAGGACTGCGCAAGGGCGATAATCCCAAGTTACCCCTAAGGTATAGGTCGGGCAATCGATATGCTAGGTTCAGACCAGTGGGTCGTGAGTTTGATTCTCACCATACGCAGTGAGGGAAAGCCTCACACCTGCGATTTATCTCTTCTGCCATAATTAAGGGCATGAGTGGCGGGAGCTACGCAAGGACGATCATTCCAAGTTATCAAAATCCAAGGCCCCTAGGGCATAAGTTGATCGATCAAGCAAGCGATATGCTGGGTTTGCACCAGTGGGTCATGAGTTTGACCATCGCCCTGCGTAGTGAGGCAAAGCCTCACACATTTGATTTATCTCCTTTGTCGAAATCGAGGGCATGAGCAGCAGAGGCAACATAAGGGCGATCATCCCAAATTATCAAAATCCAAGAGCGAGAAATAGCCCAATTTCACTTAATTTGCTATATGATAAAGAGTGTGAAAGAGAGAGAAAATGTAAAAGTATTTTTATCGTATTAAAATTTTTAACATTTGTGCAGTAACATATAAATAGAGGTATGCAATCAGTTATAATCGAACTAAATCGATCAAAAATCACTAATTGGACAGAGATACAATCGAATCGAATCGAGTCATCTAAACTAACTGAAATCAAAGTAGCCGAATTTTGAGCCGTTGTAACCGAACAGAAATTCTTATCAAAAAAATCGAACCAAACCTAATAAAAGAGGATTGGGTTCGTTTAGTTCGATTTTTCGGTTAATAATACTAAACAAATTGAAATAAATAACATAAATTTTGGGGGGAAATTCTTGAACCCAATCGAATCTAATAATCGAACCGAACTGAATAATAAAAAATCTTGAAGGAAAAAATCGAACCAAACCATTAACGGTGAAAAATTGAACTAAACCGACAAATTCGATCGATTCAGTTCAATTAGTTTGGTTTGTTCGAACTCTTGTTCACCCAAGAGAAAAAATGGAAAAAAGATAGTTAAAGTATCGAGAGGGGCCTATCGTTTCTCAAATATGATAGGTTTCTCCTTTTTTTTTTTTTATTAAATTTCAAGAAGAATAAGTAATTTTAATGCTTTATTTTGATCCACATGGAGGGGTATGTATTATTTAATTTTATCTCTAATAATTTGTCTATAAAAGGTAATGATGCTGTGAGAGACAAAAGTACTACTTGTCCCTCGTAATTGGCCTCCAAAAGTTAATGTTTATTGATTTTTAGAATCAAAGTACGACTTTCTCAAATAATTATTTATTAACCCATATATGTACATATAGTAAAGATGTTCTGATTAAAAAAAGAAATAATTTATTAATTTTGATAAAAATAAGCGATGTATGTGTGGACTAATGAGAGATTTATGAGAAATTTTGAGAAAAATTCAGAAAAAGATCCTAAAAAAAAAATTTAAGATAAAAGGATCCACCCAATAAATACATATCGACCTAATCACGAAACTTATAAAAGACAACCCCATAAACTAAAGGTAGAGCATAAGCAACAAAGGAAAAGTTTTACACAAAACGCTTGAAAGGCCTTTTTATTTTAGAGGATTTTGAAAGAGTCTTGACATATTCTTTTAAAAAGGTATCGTGATAGTGGTAAAGTCTCCCAAAAGAGTTTTCCATGGGATATTTCAAGAATTAAAAGTAGTGTTGTACCTGAGATTTTAGGGCCCTAAGTCGAAATATAAAAAAAGCCCCCGAATCACATTTAAATTTTATTTTTTATAATAAAATATAAAAAAAAAAATATTCATTTAAACAAGAGCAAAATAGTGATTTACAAATTTTCATATAGACACAAGGACAAAAAATAAACAAATATTCATTTAGACACAAAGAAGAGAAAGAGAGTTCATTCTGCAGATTTTGGATTGGGAGGAGTGATTTATATAGGGGCAAAATTGTCATTTAGACACAGGGACAAAATAGTCATTTTCTCTCAATTTTATGGGTCCCTTAAATTAACATAATTTGTGGACCCTAAGACAATGGACTCATAAATTACACTATAGGTTCGAGCCTAATTAAAAGAGCAAACAAACATTTTCAAAAACCTCTTCACAACTCACATAAAGAATAAAATTTATTCATAAAAGTTCAAATTTTAATCAATTTCAAAATACGAAAAATAATTATCAATAAACCTCCACCTCCCCTATAAATAAGTGAACCTTCCTTTCACAAATGTAAGTTACTCTTATTTGAAAAAGTGCTCTGCCAACTCTTCCAAATATAGGGATTTGATTTAAGTATTAGAGTGTATGCAAGAAAAAATATCTTATACCATCTAATCATTTGTTTTCTAAAATCTTGACTAATTAAATACAATTATCTAATATTTAAATTTAATATTATATCTAGACAAAAACAGTAAGAAAATATCTTATAAAATATTTATTTGACGAGTCAACTTTTCACGAAAATAATTCATGCACCTTCACACACACACGCGCTCATATATATATATATATATATATATATATCGACTTTCTAATCTGTTCTTAATTTTTTATTTGCCCCCTATTTTTTAAATCTTGTAAATATGACTTTCTAATATGTTCTTAATTTTTTATTTGTCCCTATTTTTTAAATCTTGTAAATATGATATTCTATATATATATATATAATATTGAGTTGGCTTCTCTTATAAACTACTCTTCACTAAGTTTAGCCTCAAAGATGAAGCACAAGGCATTGAGCTTAATTTTTATGTTTGTCAATGGACCTAGTCTAATTGAGAATTGATTCATTTATTTAGGGTTTGTTGTGTTTATATAGATATATATATATCATCAATATATATATTCGGTTATTCAAACTTTGGTACCAATATGATTAAGATTCATATACTTATTTAAAATCTTGATTTATAATATATTTATATAAATGTATATTAATTATACAAAAATGATAATAATAAATGTACATAATTAAATTAGATCAATTAGCCGATTATGACCAATCTATCCCAAAGACCCGGATTCATTAAGAGTTTGGTTGTTATTGTCTTATATCTCAAATTCATTTAATTTTCATTTACGTACTTGCACAAAATAAATCCTAAAGTGACATTTCTCTGTGTTATTACAATGACGTAAATTTATCAATAAATTTAGTCTAAATTTAGACCAAATTCAGTTCGATCTATCTTGGGTATAGGCTAATGATATCTAATTATCTAAAACGAATTCCAAAGAAAATATGAACAATCGTCATTAATGGATATTAAAAATTTATTAGAATTTTTAATTAAAAGGGTAAGTCTAAAGTTGAATGACACTTGTACTTAGGACTAATTCCTACCCTCCACTCTATTTATGAAGTTAGATTAGATCATACTGGTTAAGGCAAATTAATAATTAGCTACACATGCAAAAGAATCGGCAATACCTTTACTAGGGTTTTAGTGACAACATATATCAACCTCTTCACTCAAAGAGCGCGACAAACCACTAGCTAGAGCTCAAATGACAAAACTAGGTGACCCATAATTAAGAATCCAACTCGTCTTCTTTCACTAGACTAACACTTGGATGGTTGGTTAATGTAGTTAGGTCTTGGGAGGTGAAAGTGAAAGTTGATGGAAATTAAGAGCATCGATGGGTAAGATGAAAACTATGATTAGTGGAAATTAAATGTTGTTGAAAACAGAGTGATTTCTGATAAAGATGCTCACTCTCACTGCAGCAATGGCCTGAAACTCCAGAGAGTCAGAGCGCATGGAAGGGCATGAGCAACCAAACCAAAAAGGGGCTCACAGCTTTCCCCACTAGATTAAACTATTCCAAAATTTGCATTAAACTAAGCACACAACAAAGCCACTGGATTGAGAAACAAACCTTTCTTTAAGATTCAAACAAATGCTCATCTCTGAAATCTCATGCTCCCCATCTGCACAAATATACTCTTACAGCCCCACCAAACTGACCAAAACGCCTTATCTTTTTCCCAAAAACCATTATTATATCAAGCCCCCCCCCCCCCCCCCCCCCATCCATATATATTTATGTATGTGTGTGTGTGTTTTTTAAAGTACTCGTAGCCATTGTAATGTGTTCTTCCTCCCTATATATGCAAGTTTGTTCTTCATCCAACAAACACAATGCAAGAACAAAGATTGATCCTTCAAGGCGGCTTATATAAGTAAAGGTTTTGCTCATGTATATATATATATATATATATCATTGTTTAATTTTTGGTTGTCTTGTGATCATTGTAACTAGTGCTGCAATTCCTTTCTTATTTACTAGACTTTGAAGGTGATGGCTTTTAGATTGCCATATATAGCTATGCCCTGGGATAATTGTTCTCTTGTCCATCTTTCTTATTTGTTTGGGTTCTATTTTTTTGTTGACTTTGGTACTTTCATCCCGTCTTCTGTTCGATCCTATGGTTTGCAGTCCCAACGATCAGTTTGGCTAATTAAGCATCCTCTTCTCGACGTTTATTACTTAACACCCAAAAAAAAAAAAAAAAAGTACGGCAGTTCCTTGGCGTTGTCTCTACTTGGATGTACATATATATATATACATATATGATGGACAAAGTTAATTTAGTTGCCAAAACTGACGTTTGCAGTGGCTGTTTGTTTGTGTTGATGATCACAGATTTCATTAAAGATGGCGGTTTTTGCTGGCACCAGCTAGTCCAGAAGGCGATATACAGCTGAGGTTTGATCAAACTTTGTTCGTTTAATTTGCTTCAATATTAATTATTAGAAGCTTCACCCCCCCCCCCCCCCCCCCCCCAAAACATTAGTTCCTCCATTCCCATTGGCTTCTTTTTCCCGGATCTGAACTACAATTGGGTAAGTAATACTGTTTCATATGTGAATGTAAGAATCGTTAGTTTCCTTTTTGCATAATGTGTTCAAACCATGCAACATTTGTGATGGTAAATCTTTATACACATACATATTCTGCAGTCGACCGATTCGTATTGAAAACTAAGGCATTAAGCAACATTAGATGGATAGTGTTGGTTGGGATGACATTGAAGAGAACTTCATGGCTGCCTCCAACTCCTCAAATTGCCTCTCCAATGGCGGCATCTTCTACCCAATCCATCCCAATTCAAGTTCCCAAATGGTTCAGCAGCTGCCGCAGGCG
The DNA here is from genome assembly GCF_014633365.1 of Diospyros lotus. Taxonomy (NCBI): domain Eukaryota; kingdom Viridiplantae; phylum Streptophyta; class Magnoliopsida; order Ericales; family Ebenaceae; genus Diospyros; species Diospyros lotus. The sequence goes on along the minus strand of NC_068339.1, from coordinate 44,007,918 downwards.
ACGGAGCTGGAGCCCCGAGAAGCCATAAGGGTGGCTGCCGAATTTTGCCCTTCTCCTCTGATCAACATCAACTCGTCACTGGATGGCCTCATGGCTGCTGGCCTTTGCTTGCCGGAAAAACTAACCAAAGCTTCATCATCAACAGGCTCTCTAGAGTCACTTGATTGCTTGATTTCGGCAACCAACAGCAACACAGACACCTCAGTGGAAGATGATGGGGTCTCCATGATTCTTTCAGAGCCCAAAAACTTGTGGAACTTTGGCTCCATTACTAACAACAATAATATTGGTGCCAAGAGAAGAAATGCTGCTGATCATCCAAGTGAATTCAAGTTTGGAGGTAACTGGTCTTACTTCGATTGGAACAATATCGGTTTCCAGCTGATTTCAGAGAACAATCCACCGAAACCGAAGAAACCCAGATCGGAGAAGCTGGGTCCGAGCTCGTCAAACATCAGTTTCCAGCAGCCGAGTTCGTCGGTGTCGTCGGTGGAGGAGCCGGATTCGGAAGCCATTGCACAGATGAAGGAGATGATCTACCGGGCGGCGGTTTTCCGGCCGGTGAACTTGGGGGCGGAGCTGATGGAGAAGCCCAAGAGGAAGAACGTGAAGATATCAAGCGACCCACAGACGGTGGCTGCGAGGCTGAGGCGGGAGAGGATCAGTGAGAGGATTAGGGTTTTGCAGAGGCTGGTTCCCGGCGGGAGCAAGATGGACACTGCATCAATGCTTGATGAGGCTGCAAATTATCTCAAGTTCCTCAGGTCACAAGTCAAAGCCCTCGAAACCCTAGGCCAAGCTTCACCACCATATCCATTAAACACCTTCCAGATTCAGCCCCATTTTCCACTTCTCCAAACAGCTCCTAACCCGATTCACCACCCCGAGAAGTACTGACTCCAGGGTGGCCATTTTTACAGAGTGAAAACTGTTACTTGCATATCGTAATTTTGTTAGAAAAAGACAAAGACCTTCAAATCCGACCGTACAAGTCTTTTTTTAACACCTATATATAATGTGTAAGTCTCAATTTTCACTAGACGAGTACTATGGCGACCCTAAATTAAAACCCATAAAGCAAAACCTCGCCCTTATCCAAGAACATTCAGCCACCCAAAACCCTAAAACTTGCAGTGCCATGCCATCATAACCTCTATCATCAGGTCATCATCAAGAGCAGAAGACGAGCATCACTAATAGCATAACATGTTTTAATCATAGTTAACTTTGTGATTGTAGCAGAAATTAATCAGTGGTGGCGGTAATTATGCCCCTATGATTAATTGAGATCAAGGGCTGGAAAAGCCAGTGTCGGTTCATAACTTTTGTTTAACAATACTTTTGAATTAATGTCAGTTTGGCGTACTTGATGATGATGATGATGATGATGATGATGACAAGATGATGAGAAGTAACATAATTAAAACTCACTTTTTTCAAGCTTAATTAATTAACTAACGATCAGCAGAGAGACATTCTCTTAACCTTTGTGAGCATCGGCCAGTGGTCCTGTCTCCTTGATTCAATCCAAAGCGTGCCTCTTGGAAATCACCCATTCCTCTCAGAAAACCTTATTGCCAAGCACATGTTTATCCTTCTCTTTTGGCACATATTGGCCTTTGTTTTTACGTGCCCTATTTCTATTATATACATATATATAATATGCATGAAATTAAAAGCATATTAATGTACCCATCTACATATCCAGATCTTCTTACCATGATCATGAAGTGGGTTCATCAACTTTTCTACTTTTAATTTCGCATCTAAGGAAGTTTGAATGTCAATATAGTAGAAGTGACCAGCCCGTCTATGTATTTTGATCGCTTTGATTAGGATGATGTTTGATGAACTTTTTGATATCTCAGTTTTGAAACTTGGGAGTAATGTTTAACCAAGTTCAAACATTGATCATAGAAACAGTTTAATCTAAATATATCGATATCATGAGATTAATTGACAAACTTCTCAACATTTTTAAATTTTATTCGAGAGATTTGAACTCTAATACTGTAGATCCAACCAACCCATCTACATGTACCAATTTTCCTAATCACGAGATCAAATGATAAATTTCTCGACATTCAAGTTTCTGCTCAGTGAGATTTAATCTCAAAATATAAACCCAATTAATTAATCTTAAACTCTAAACCCCTAAATCCAATAAATTCGTCTACACATACCCACCGATCTTACTTTTCAACATCGGGGTTGGGGAGAGGTTTGAGCCCTGGTAGCAAATGCGACCAAGCAATGGGTACATGATCTCACAGGGTGCATTTTCTTGCGCGGTTGGGATTTGGTTGCTAAATATGGAAAGTTCAGTTGAGAAAAGAAGGCGGATCTGTCGCTTGGCTTTAGCTACAAGGTCATTGCCCCAAGCTGATGCTGCTGCCATTCAATTGCGTGTGCCTAAGAGTACACTACTGATGATGAGAACATAACATATTATTGGTTGCCTCCAACGTATGTACAAGATTTTGACTCTTATAATAAAACTGCTTTTGTAATATTATTATGTACATAAATTAAATATAAATACTTTTGTGTGGGTGTTTGTTGGGGAGAGGCTACGTATCTCTAAGATGGATCTTATTTGGATTGTTTATTTATTTAATTTATTTATTGGGTATGAATGGACGGCCCTGATTGATTGTCAAAGACAGATAGCTGTGATCGATTGGCAAATGAGGTCATCATTTCCGCGTATTTGACCTGCCATGAATGAGTGTGGAAGTGTACCAATACACCCAATGACCCTCCCCTAGTGAGGGCCCCTACAACTCTATTCTCTAGTCAGGGTTGATTTTACAAAATATTCTATCTAATTGTGATATTTCGATTAATGTGATATTATAAATTATTTTATTTTTTTATGGGTCACCATGTATTCAAATCTTGAATACATACAGCAGCTGTGGGTAGTTTTTAAAAAAAAAAAAAATTCAAAGAGTGTTGGTGTGAAAGTACAATTCTAGTAAGAGAGTCAGATCAAATCAGTATATAAATATTGATTGGAACCAGACTATGTAAATTAAAATAAGTTCAACAACTAATCACAAAATCTTGGTGATCCTTTCTATCTAATAAATAGGGAGTCTACTTTAAAACCATCTACTCTGCACCCACCACCGAGTACATGCTTTAACCGAAATCGTATAAAGATACATTAGAAATTTCTAGAAAATGCTTACTTATAACCTATCAAGAATTAGCAACTTGTCCATTAAGTGACTTTGGCACTAGACATTCCCCAAATGAATATTATGAAATGCTCTAGTAATAATTTACTTCTCATGATAAATATAAAACTGTAAAGTTCTTTTATAAGATAGCCTGAATTAGGTTTTTGCTCGACAAAAAAGGACAAAAAATATATATTTTTACAAAATGAATGTTACTAGTGTAACAAGAATACTAAAGATCATCTGGTAGTGTAACTAAATAGGCCTAATAATACCATATAATATATGACAAATTGTTAAGCTATACCAACAAAATATGGTCATATTTGGGCCCAGATCTGGCCTTTCCCCACTGGCCCACAACCAAAATGAGCTCCAACCCCAACAAAATGCTCTCTCTATCAGGTGGGCCTTTTTTCTTTTTTTGGGTCTCCAATGGAAGATAATGAATGAAATAAAAATTGGATATGAAAATAAACAGATGGAAGAATATTATTTAACAACAAATTACAATTAACACTATTTACTGTTTCGCTCATATATTTAAGCCTGCTGCTGATATACTCATACACATAAAATCTAGAAAGAAATATATATTTCTTTCATCCAAAGTATGTTCCAACCTTCAACATCTCAAAATATATGTAAGTTTTGAGATCATCATCCTGGCAACATTGAAACGTATTGAAACATAACAGTAGTTCATCGGATATGTCTCAGACAACAAATGATCAATATTGAATTTTTTTCAGCAGCATCTTCTGAGAATATATAAAAAAATTCCACATCCTATGGCCAATCTTGATTTTTCCCATGCCAGGACAAGGGTACCTTTTTGCTCTAAACTACAGTTCTTCCAAGTTTCTCACCAAAGCATGCCAAGCCCATCAAACAATTCACTGAATACACCTAGAGTAAAGAAAACTGCTCCCACAAAATTAGGGTTCTAACCAAATGAAAAACTACCCAACTCATAGCATAAGTTTTCACCAATATCAAATTTCTCCATGATACAGTTAATGAGAAGAATAATACAGCTACCTCAGTACACACAGCATAAGTTTTCACCAATATCAAATTTCTCCATAAATAGATAAAGAGCCTATCAACTACTTAGTTAACAAACAAAACACAAGATATTACAGTTGAAGGACAAACACCACATGAATATAAAACACATATAAACATGAAAGCACTATAACAAAAAACAGGGGGGTCCAAATCATAATTAGGAAATCAACTACTAGCATTGCTGCAATGCCACGCCGTTGTTTGATTCTGAAGCAATGCTGCAATAAGGAACCAACTATATCTTTTTCCCCCAAAGAAACTTTCATTAACAGGAGCCAACTATAAAATCAAAGTAGATTGAAGACCTTGTCACAGTGCAATAAGAAGTGAACTCTCAATTAAATCCCACAATTCATCCATATAATTAGACACGTTGAAAAGGGGGGAAAAAAATCTTTATATGTACCTTCCCTTCTTCATCAGAGCACCAATGGCGAACAAGCCCATTGAATTGATCTTTGTTCACTAGAGGGTCATCCATGCATGCCACCATTTGTTCCGCAGTCATATCTTTATCAGAACATTTGCACTTTATCTCACAATCCCATCTTATCAAGTTTTCGTGCATATCCTTTGTTATTGATTTCTTGGCTACTTCAGTTAGGTGTGGCTCAAAGGTGAACTTTGACTACAAAGAAAGCAGTGATTGATTTTTCGATCAATGAAAAAGCTATATACATCAATCACATGCATATTTGTACCTCTATTATCTCCCACAGCTCATCCATATTGCTTTTTGGCACCAAATTCCAAGCCAGGTAATTTGTGTTGTAGTATATTTTTTTATTATGGACAAAAATGTTTCTTTTTGAAATTTTGATAAAAGTTTCGAAACTTTGTTTAGGTATTTTGAAACACATTTCAGAACACCTGTATATTGTTTCAAAACATGTATATTTTAGACATGTTCTGAAACCTGCGTATAAAAGTTTCGAAACATGTTACTATTTAAGAAGTTCCTAAACCTACTCCGAGTGTTTCGAAACATTTGTCAATATATTATAGAAAAATAATAGAATTCTACCAAAAAGTTTTTGTATAGTTTTATATATTTATTTAAACTAAAAAAAATCAATTTTGAAGCCAAAACATGCAGGCATGGGTGCTTTTAATTGGTCCATCTAATCTCATTTATGAAGAATTGACCAATCCCATCATTCCATGTCAACACCTGCACCAGATAGGACAGTTTTGAAGCAAAGTTTCAAAACATGGGCAAATATTTCGAAACATACTTTTCAATGCTTCAAAACATATGACAAAAAAATGTTTTGTGTCACTTCTTTTCAGTCCAAACAGCTTTTTTTACTCTCAAGTGTTTTTCAAGCTTGTAAGTAGCAGGTTTGGAGACTTTTTAAGGGTTGATGAACTTACTCTTAAGGCATTCTTCCAAAGCACTCAAAGAGATACAAGCTCTTCAACCGCTCAAACTTTTCAATACTTCCCAACAAAGTTAACCATTGTTTCATTCATTCATCTGGGAAAGTAAGATCCATCCTTGAGCTTGTTTTACAATTGTGTATTTACACTTAAATTGTACCATCTTGTTTTCTTGTTTCAAACCGGTTTGTAGCTGAGCCTAGGTTTGAAAAACTACAAGATTTGCAAAAGATTTTGAGGTGAACCATGAAAACCACTATTGTATGTTTTTTAGGGTTTTGATTGATAGTGGAAAAAACCTCCAAAAGGGAAGCTTGGAGGGAGTGTAGGCTAGAATCAAATGTTAGGAACCCAAGCCTAACTTGTGATTATCTTGACGATATATTCAGGAGAATAGGAGAAATAAAGAGAAATGGGAAAGGATCAGACAAAATAATAGATAATAACACAGAGAGAGAGAGAGATGGAGAATTAGACAGAAAAAGAGAGAGAGAGAGAGAGAGAGAGAAGGAAATAGATGGGAGATAGGGAGATTTAGAGAGAAATCGAGAGAGAAATGGAGAATTTCAAAGAAAAGGGAAAAACTTTTAATTCATCCAAAAAGCATCCAATCGACCAAGAGGTTACAACTTTATATAGGAAGCTAACCAATAGTTATTTGTGGTAGTTTCCGCTCCTCCATTAGAGGTAATTGCTCCTAAACACTACCCAGCTATCTCTAATCTATAAATAACTAACTAATACAATTTTGCATAAATAAATAAAAAAATATAACTAACCTAAACCACGACACCAAACCACTATAAAATCCTTTTGTCTATTTACATATTTTGCTTTACCAATGCATCTATCTTCTATATTGCCAAGTAACTTAAAACATTGCATATCAAATATCAAAGTGAGTTTGATTACATAGCCAAAAGCATAAAAGTTTTGGTTTCAATATTAAAACCAAGTTCTTTCAGTTCAAATTATTGCCTTTAGATTCTCATAACAATCACCTTAAATCTCTTTTTAATTTATACAAGTTAAAACTCTAAGTTACAAGATCTTAAAACTCTATTCAAAATCAATAGTGTAAAAGTTTCGAAACTTAGAACACAAGTTTTGAAACATACTCGAGAAGTTTCAAAACATTGTCTTACAAATTTTGGAACATTGAAAGATTATGTCATAGTTTTTGAAAAGTGGACATTATTTTCTAATGAGACAAGCAAACCATTGAATATATTCTACCTAATCAATCACCATCTTTGGATCCTACTCAAGGACAATTTACTCCATGTAGTAAGTACTCTATCCCATTTCTAATATCTCATACCAATGATTGGGATATTCATATTGCTCTTACAAAAGGTGTTCAATATTGTACTCAACATCCAATATGTAATAGCGTCTCGTGCGGTTTCTTATCTCCCTCCTATAGAACTTCCATTTCATCTTTATCGCCTGTTTCTATTCCTAAGAATTGGAAGGAAGCACTTTGTACTTCAAAGTGGAAGGAAGCCATGTGGGAAGAGTTTAGAGCCTTAGCCAAGAATGATAATTGGGAAACTTGTGAATCTTCCAATAGGAAAAAAGGTGCAGGATGTAACTGCATCTTTGTTGCTAAACATAAGCCTAATGGCACAATAGCAATATTTAAAACAACGTTTATTCCAAAAGGAATCACCTAGACTTGTGGAGTAGACTACCAAGAAAATTCTCCCTTGTAGCAAAGATTAACTCTATTCAAGTTCTTTTGTTTTATGTTGCTAATATTGGGTGGGCTTATAAAAACTAGACATGAAGAATGCCATTCTACATGGAGACCTAGGACAAGAGTGTATATGGAGATACCTTTAGGCTTCTCTACTCAAATGACAAAAGGTAAGGTATGTAGACTAATGAAAAGCCTTGTGTGGTTTGGTCATTAAGTAGCATGAAGCAAGCTTTGTATGTCAATGAGTCAATGACATTGACTTGACAAGGAATGCCCTATAAAGCTATCAAAATTGAAAGATTATCTAGCTAGAGAGTTGGAATCAATTTGGGAAGATTATGACACTTTCTTAGAATTGAAGCTGCACAATCTGACAAGACAATCTTTATTTCACAAAGGAAATATGTTTTGGATCTCATAGAAAAAATTGGTACCTTAGGGTATGAACCAACAAAGAAGCCTAACAAAACAATCACATCTTAAATTTGGAGATGGTGATAAGGTTGACCTCGAGGCATTACAGATCAAGGGGAAGGCGGATTTATCTCCCTCACACTCATCCAAACATAGCATACAATGTTAGCGTGATAAGTCAATCTATGCAATATACCCTCACACAACTCATTTGGAAGCAATCAATTGAGCCTTGAGATATTTGAAATTTGCTCCTAGAAACAAATTGTTATTTGAAAAAGATGGACACTTGAGGATAGAGGCCTAACCTAATACTGGGCATGCTCACCAAATGATAGGAGATCTACAACAAACTATTACATGTTCATTGGCAACAATTTGGTCATTTAGAGAAGCAAGAAGCAAATTGTCATAGATCAATGACTCAATCAAGTGTTGAGGCAGAATATAGGGTGATGGCTCATGGTGTCTATGAACTTTTGTGCCTTAAGAAAATCAAGAGAGACTTAACGATACTTAATAACAGACCACTTATCCTATTTCGTGACAATAAGAATGTCATTAATATTGCAAATAACTTAGTTCACCATGACAGAACAAAGCACAGTGAGATTGATAGACACTTCATCAAGGAAAAGTTACACAAGTGGTTAGTTATGCAATACCTTTTGTGAAGTCTGAACATTAGTTGATTGACATCTAGACTAAGGATCTTAGTGGTAAATTTTTTTCATTCTAATCTGAACAAGATGGGCAAGAAGAATATACATACATCCTCTTGAGTCGGAAAGTTAACATCTATAAATATGAGATGATTGATAGTTTCAATCTTTAATTGATTGATAGTTGCAGTTGTGCTATGAAATTGATAGCACATTGACAGTTATGTAATCTTTCCCATTTGAAGTAATAGCAGTGTTTAGAAAACTAGATGAGGGTACCAAATAGATGAGAGGTTCAAGTGTCAGTGGTTGGGCTGAGGTTGTTAGACCATGGTCAAATGAAGATGCATTTTCATCAAATAAATGATAGGCAAAATTTAAAACTATGATATAAAAAATTTAAAGAACTAAGAAAGAAGCACTTGTTGTATAACATATACATGATGGTTCAAAGCAACTGCCCAAAGGATATTTTGAAAACCAACCTGTTTACCATCTTTTATTCAAGAATAACATATATTAACAGGATATTGTGGTGCCACATTGAACTTATTTTGGTGCATACGACTATTCTACTTAAGTAACTTAACTTCTTTCATGATAAGGGATTGTCTAAGGTGTCACTGCAGAACCATTTACATCTTGAGTTGATCAAGCACCAATTAGCCATGTCTAGTAATTGAGTTTACCGTATAGCAGAGCATAAAACTCTCCCACAATTGCATTACAATTTCTATGCTACCTTACCTTGCACACAATCCTTTAGACTACAATCCAAGTAAACATAAAATAAAAATAAATAAATAAAATAAGATCTAGCAATGACTTAATACTCTTGGGCACAAAATTTATTGACAAATCTGATATTCAATAAACCTTTTCTGCAGAATGATTTCGTTACTAATGAACATATATAAGGGGGAAAAAAAGACTCACTAAAACAGTTTATAATTACAAAAGGTTACTTTCATACCACTTCAATAATTTTTTGGTATAGTATTTTGGAAAAAGATCATTGTCCAGTGTCCAATTTAATAGATAGCACCAAACACTTGCATTTAGGCTCATGCCGCTCATCCAATAACTAGATGCCCCACAAAGCACACAACCGCAGGTAATATGCAACCCAATTGATACGCCATCTGTTATTCCTTTTTTTTCCGATTGTCTTCACCCCAACTTTAGAAGATTTTGTAATCAATTTATCAGAAATCTCACACAAATGAACCCAGGGATTGAGAAGCCAAAAGCCGGAAGCCGGGCATTTTTGTAATCAATTTACCTTGATTATGCCTCTGAGAGCGACCCCGACGTTGATGGCGTCTCTGAATCCGACCGGCGCAGATAGGGCTAGTGAGGTGGGGTCTGACGTTTCCGTCTTTGCAGAAGATGAGCTGTGAATGGTGATGGTCTGATAGAGAGGGTTCTACGCCAGGGCTTCGGTGTCCGCAGAGGCTGAAATGGCGTGAGGAATGGGGGAGATTTGGGTGGTTTCAATTCAATCGCAGGTCGCACGGGGATGAGGGTGAGTTTGCTTTGGCTTTCCCCAATCTTCTGTCTGCTACAAACATTTCATTTCCCGCCTCTTCAATCTTCGTTCATGAGTGCAATTTTGTTCACCCCTTTTTAACCGGGTGAACATGACCCTCAGTTCCTTGGGGGTGGGTTAAATATAACAGAGGTGCGGTCAATTGATTTGATATTTAACTAGTGGATCACCATGCGATGCATGGATGAATGGATATTGTAAAAAAAAAAAATATTGTTAAAGTAAAAATTATATAATTTAATAGTTACAATAAATGAAAATCATAATAAAGAAGTAAAAAATAAATAAAATAACCGTGTTACAATCATGAAAATACAACAAAAAAATTATAAATTTTGAAAGATTTCCTTATATGCATTCAAGGGTAGACAAATAATTAAAAGCACATAACTCTATCCCGAAACTATGTAAAAATAAACCTAAATTAACATGTAATACAATAAGCAATGCGTAAAAAATAAAAAAATTACACAATAACAGAAAAAAAAATAAACGATAACCAACCTCTTTATTTTGAAATATGCATTCAAGGGTAGACTTTTTGGGGGGGGGATTTTTACGTGTATTTGTCTCATATGTGCATACCACACGAACCCTCAAGGCCTAATTTTTCTTAGTTGCATTCACATCACTCACTTGACAGAATAGTGGTGCTATGTTACACCAGAAGACCAAATTGGATAAAAAAATACGGTTAAAATTTACTAAATAAAAGTAAAGAATAAGAGAAAATTTGAGAAGAATAATCGAGAAAGGAGAAGAGAATAAATGGAAGAGTTGAACGGGAATGGAGAGGAAGAAGAGCAAGATATTTACTTTCTTTTATTAATTTTTCTTCATTCAAATTCTCCTATTTTCTTCAATTTATCAAATCACATGCCACCATTAAATTTCTCTTTTTTCCCACGCTTTGCCACACAATTTGAATCTTACTCACTTAACATAATTTGCAAAACACAAATTTAATTTGTATTTAATTTCTCCAAGTCCAACATATAACACATCTTCAGTGTAGACTAATGGAAAAAAGGAGAATTAAATAAATGACAATAATCAATTAAGTTGAAAAATAAAATTATGACATTTAAAATTATAAAAAATAAATTTAAATTAATTAAATTGTATGTAAAATAAAGATAATTTAAAAAATCAATTAATTATATAAAATAATAATAATCAAATTTTCAAAATTGATTATCCATACATGACTTTACATATTTCTCCTAACAATTAATTATCACATTTAAGACATGTCAAATTTTTAAGGAAGTAAAAAAAAAAATATAACATTTAAGTTATATTTAAAATTATAAGAAAAATAATTTAAATTAATTAAACTATATATAAAATAAAGATAATTTAAATAATCAATTAATTATATAAATGATAATAATCAAATTTTCAAAATTGATTATACATGACTTTACATATTTCTCCTCGCAATCAATTACCACATTTAAGACATGTCAAATTTTTAAGAAAGTAACAAAACAAAAAGTTAAAAAAATAAAATTATAATATTTAAATTATATATATAATTATAACATTTAAAAATTTAAAAAATAAATTTAAATTAATTAAATTATATATAAAATAAGAATAATTTAAATAATCAATTAATTATATAAATGATAATAATCAAATTTTCAAAATTGATTATCCATACATGACTTTACATATTTCTTCTGACAATCAATTATCATATTTAAAACAGATCAAATTTTTAAGAAAGTAACAAAAAAATAAAGTTAAAAAATAAAATTATAATATTTAAGTTATATATAAAATTATAACATTTAAAATTATAATTTAATTAAATTTAAATTAATTAAACTATATAAAATAAAGATAATTTAAATAAATAATTAATTATATAAATGATAATAATCAATTTTTCAAAATTAATTATACATACATGACTTTACATATTTCTCCTTACAATCAATTATCACATTTAAGACATGTCACATTTTTAAGAAAGCAACAAACAAAAATAAAGTTAAAAAATAAAATTATAACATTTAAGTTATATATAAAATTATAACATTTAAAATTATAAAAAAATAAATTTAAAATAATTAAACTATGTATAAAATAAAGACAATTTAAATAATTAATTAATTATATAAATAATAATAATCAAAATTTTAAAATTGATTATCCATACATGACTTTACATATTTATCCTAGCAATCAATTATCACATTTAAGACATGTCACATTTTTTAAAAAGCAAAAAAAAAAAAAAGTTAAAAAATAAAATTATAACATTTAATTTATATATAAAATTATAACATTTAAAATTATAAAAAAATAAATTTAAATTAATTAAACTATATATAAATAAAAATAAAATAAAAAATTTACTTGACAGTCGGTATTCAACAGTATTACTTAATATCTCAAGATTTCTCCTGATTTAAAAAAGTCTCATTTTTTTGTAATTTATTTTAATTAAAATTTTATGCTAATATTTAAAAATTAATAATATAGATAAATTAATAATATTTATCTTGGCTCTTCATATACCAACATGATTACACATTCTCCAAACACTATTTAGTTATGAAAAAACCATTTACATGTTCCAAGAACTATATTTCCAAGACTTAATTAATAACCTATAAAAATTCTATTTCAAGTAAGCAAAAAAATTAAAAAAACATAATAAAATATCAAAATAGTAATCGGAAATGGGCGGGAAAAAATTTGACGGTTGTTTTGTTATAATATATATATAGATTGGCCCTATGTTACATTTAACTCTTAAGGGACTGAGGGTTGACCGGCTCTATTACATTTAACCCCCAAGAGACTGGGGGTTATGTTAACCCTCGTTAAAAGGGCGAACAAAATCACACTCCATTCATGGAGGAAACCAAATGCACCATCGCCAAAGCGACAGCCACTCCAATCTTCCTTCGTCTCGTAAGTACAACACCTCATCCTCTACTGACGGATCCTTCTTTCGTCGCTATAAAACAACTTCATTGCGCATATGTCATATGAACGCAACATATATTATAATGGAAAATCCTTGAAAACCTGACAGACTTACCGACGACCTTATCGAATGGGAATAAAAAGACAATTTTACCGCATGTCTTGCTCTCTCCTTCCCCCCTATGGATTTGCCTCGCTCTTACTGCTCTCGTCTCCCCTGCCATGACCGCTACCCTAGTCTCGCCGTCACCCTCGCCCGATCGTCATTGCATCTTCAACGACGATCGGCGAGGTGGCGAGGGCGACAGTAATGCTAGGGCAGCGGCCATGATATGGGAGACGAGTGAAGCAGGGACGAGGGTAATTTTGTCTTTTTGCCCCTTTTCTATAAATCTCTCTGTGACTCGTTCTGGCTCTGTAGTGGAGCTCTACTATAATATATATTATAATAAATTATTGTTATAAAATGATTAAAATAGATGCAATAAAAAACAAAAATGATAAAACATTATTTAAAAAAAAAATAAAATAAATTTCATAATATATTCAAACAAAAATGTATAAATATAGGGATCTTTTGTAAATACAATTTTTAATATATAAATTTATAAAAAAATATTTATTTAATCTAAGAATAAATATAAATTTCATAATACATTTAAATAAATTTTAAAACTTAATTATATAAACAAATTAAAAATTTTGAATTATAGGCTAAAAAAATTGCATCTATGGATGGAAATAGACTTCTAAATCAAAAATGCATTTTTAATATTTTTTATGTTATAAAATGATTGAAAAAAAATTAAAAATTGTAAAAACAGCCTGTAAACATTTATTAACATTTAAAAAATATAAATATTTTAAAAACACTGAAATAGCACCTCAAAAAGTTTTCATGCATCATAAAAACGCCATCTATAATAAATTAAAAAAATAAATTTGTTGTAGCAACAAAGTTGTTAAAAATTTAATTATTATTTAGAAGCTATAAGTTGAAATATTGTTCACGTCATTCATTATTATTTAGAAGTTATGCATTTTATTAAATGGTATTTAAAGTATTTTATATTTTGAATTGTAAAAGATTTGAAATAGTTTTATTTTCCTATAATTATATTATACTATATATTATGTATGGTAATAATAATCATTGCTCAAGGATAATAGTTAAGTAACGATAAATATATTATTTTTAGATAAAGTATATTATTTATACTTTATTTTTAGTGAATAAAAAAATTGTATTAATTAATGATCAATATATCACATAATATATTTATTACATTTTATTTTTAACACTCGAATAATTTTATTAGTGTTAAAAATAAAATGTAATAAATTATAAAATAAATAAAATACATTTATTACTATTTAACCATTGCGTTAAGATAAAATTGTTATTACTATAATACAATAATTAAATTTATATGCTATATGAGATAGCTTGATAAAGAAGTAAAGAGTATGGTCTGTGCCGACAAGGGATACTATTAGGCATCTAAATGAATGATGGCTCGATCCATTGTTCAAGATAATAGAATTCTTAAGATTGGCATTAATTTGTTGTCTGGGTCTTGAGTCTTCAAATGGATGTTGGGCTGAATAGTCTTTAGAAGACTTATTCCTCGAATATTTGGGTATTTGACTAATTAGTTTTTAGATGACTAAGTTTTAGAAAAATTGGGAGAGTCTTCAGGAGGTGCTACGCTTTAGAGTTTATAGACGAGCCTGTGACACAAACACAATAGAAGGCACGTGAAAAGCTTTTTCGCACGGGTCATTCAATGCCAAAGTCATGTGATGTTGTGATACAAAATAAAGTATTGAGTATATGCTATATGAGGCTTTGGGCCAATGTTTTTGAATGTGTTTGGATTTGAAGTGTTATGTCTAGGCATTAGAGTGCTAGATTTAGATCTTAAAGGTGCGAACTCATGACACATGGCATGCTTGGGTTAGATTGACTATTCGAGTAAAAAGTCTACGGATAAGGCCGGAATATTTGAAGATATATTTGGGGATAGGATGCTCCAAATAAAATCTTTCGAATTAAATTCCCTTAAAACCTCTTTTAAGTCTTTGGGATTAAGGGGTTGGCCTCGAAGACTCTTCAAGGTGAGTCTTTGGGCTTAAGAGTATGGCTATTCTGAAAACTCTTCGAAGTCATTGGGAGACTTATGCCTAGAAGATTATTCGGGGTCTTCTGAGTCTTCAACCTTCTTGATACTTATTTGAAATTTTGGATTTTTAGTTTGATTTTTTTATGATACCCCCACAATAATAATAACTAAAATAAAATGAAAAAATGATATTATTATTAAAGGGATAATGCTAATAATTATTTAATAGTTAAATAATAATAAATACATATTTTTTTAGACAATATATATTTATTAGATTTTTTTTATTATATCAAAAAAAATTATTAGTGGAAGTTAAATGTATCGTGTTTTAAATTATATAATTAATTAATAAAATTATTTAAAAGAAATAAATATTATATATATTTTATCTAAAAACAATATACATTTATTACTTTTAAACATTACCCTTATTTCAAAAAATAAAAAATCACTTTAAAATTGAAGACTTAATAAAAGTGTAATTTTACTTTATAATATGGTTAACGTCGGTGGAAATTCTATTCGCAGCCATATTTGTACTCTTTGTAATTATATTTTAATATATCTAAAATACCCTTTTTTGAAAACTCATTTTTACCTTCACACTCACTTTCTCTCTCAATCAATTACCCGCCACCCATCTCTTCCAAAACGAAGACAATATAACAAAAAATACCACATATGTTGCAATCAAAAATAAAAAATAAATAAAAATATAACAATAGAATAACACACACATATATATACATTAACACTTGCACTATATACAAAAATATAAATATACATATATATACACACACATATGTATATATACGTGCACATAGACACATATATATATATACATACATATATATACACAAGAAAGAAGCTCAACGGCCATGGCCGCGGAGCTTCAAGAATCACGCTCCCCAAACCCCAATGTTCAGGGGGATTGAAGGCTCCCGAACTCCAGCGTTCACGATCATGGCTGTCTTCATGGGTATCGCTTGCTTCCTATATATATATGTCTGCATGCGTTGTGAAATGCGTATATATATTTACGTGTGTCTCTGTGTATATTTGAATATATGTGTCTATCGTTTTTATTTGTTTATGTATTTCGGAGGTGTGAGGGTATTTTTGAAAAAAATAATTATAGAGAGTTATCACATGACTCAAAAAAAAAAAAAATTTTTTTAATACGAGTAAAAACGTGACTGTAAATAAAATTTTCCTAACGTTAGTTGCACGCCCATTCGCCGCCTCATTTTAGCTCTCGGCACCCCAAATCGACGCCCCGATGTCGGAAACAGAATAAGTTTCCTACAAGGTTTTAACGGGGCAGGGAACCAGCCGCTCAACTTTGGAAGTTGGAGGGGCGGCGGCAATGGCGACGACGCCGATGATGCCGGCTGCGGGGGAGGGGAATCAGGTGGCGGTGCCACAGCCTCCGGGGACGGACATGACGGGAATATGCTTCAGGGATCAACTGTGGCTGAACACATACCCTCTCGACCGAAACCTAGTCTTCGACTACTTCGCCCTTTCTCCCTTTTACGACTGGACCTGCAACAACGAAAACCTCCGCATGCGCTCCATTCATCCTCTCGATATCTCTCACCTCTCGTATGATTTCTTTCTCTCTCTGTGACAATGAAAACCTAGTGTTTCACTGCTTGGAATACTGAAATTTCTAGCCATGCTTGATATTTAAGGATTTTAACTTCGCTGAGTTTTAATTGCAGCTTGCCTTAGTGACTATTCTGTGTTCAAATTGAAGCTCTTGAAATGTTTTTGCCAGTGTGTTTGCCCAATAATTATTATAAAGTGTGCTGATACCCCTCTTCGAGCATATACGAAAACCTAGAAATTAGATCAGAAGCTTTAATTAGAGAATTTGAAAATGCATTTCTGTTTAGGCAATTCAAGCATTTCTACAGTGCCCAGAGGGGAGACTAGATTAAAAGTTAAAGTCTGATGAAGGTTTGTAGTGAACACGGGGATTTTGGATAAAAAGTTACAAGGATGTCATCATTTAGGTTGAAAGTTGGATTTTGTATTTGATGAAACTATTCCCTGGAAATGGCACCTTTTTGGTTGTGTATTTGAACATGGTACATGTTTGTTCAAGCTATCGGCCACTGTTGTAAAGACTTGCCTGACGTGCCTTCCAGTGAAATTAGCTCATGCCATATATTCTTTCTTTCTTTTTAAATAAGTAACCATGACATAGATTTCTTGACAAACTGTTAAGTTTGGATTTCTTGACAAACTGTTAAGTTTGCTTATTAATGAAGCACATCAAGTATCATGGTCATGATAATTCCGGTTGCATGCCCCATATAATTAGGGAAGGCATCACAAGGGATAATGATTATTTTCTTCTATAGGAAAATGACAGGCACAGAATACATGCTGAGTGACGTTATGGAGCCCCACCTCTTTGTCATCCGTAAGCAAAAGAGGGACAGCCCTGAGAAAGTCACACCAATGCTAACATATTATATCTTAGATGGTTCTATATACCAAGCACCACAACTTTGCAATGTTTTTTCTGCTCGAATAGTAAGTCCTCTCTCTCTCTTTCTGTCACATTTTGAAATAATACTGTTTAACTTTGAGGTATATGATGTTGTTGTTCAACATTTGCAAAGACTTGATTAGATGATTTTCAAGTTTTAAGTATCCCATTTGCCAATTCAACATTTTGTACAGTGGCAGCTTCCCTCAGGCCATATTGGTTCCGTGCCCCCCCCTCCTCCCCCCCCCAAAAAAAAAAAAAGAGTTTACTGTCTAGTTGTTCTGTTTGATTTGTTTACAGAATTTTTCTTTACGAGTGGGACTGGCTCCATTGTTCTTCTTTTAATGGGACAACATCTGGTCATTTAGTAATTGAGTTCTGGACATTCTGTCACTGCTTTTTTTAATGGGACAACATCTTTTATTTTATTTTATTTTATTTATTTTTTATTTTTTTTAATGAACCTTGCTTTGGAGATTTCTTTCCAACTTGGGATTTTTGATTAAAGGTCCTTGCAAAATAGTGCAAGTTCTTGAGTTGGATAGTATTTTTAGGAGATTGATGTTTCATTTTTGTTTTATTTTCTCTTATAGGACTTCAAGAGTTTCTCCTGTTTTTGGTTAGTATTATTTGGAAAAGGCAGTTTTGGTCTGATTTCTCATGAGTTCTGAAAAAGCAACTCTTTTTCCATTCTTGTTGCTAAGCAAAGTTACAGATTGCTGCATGGTTGATTAAGTTAAAATTTTAATGCTGCTCTTGATACTTGTCATTGGAACTGTAAAAGGAACTTTGAAGAGAATAGAATTCCTTGATCTTCCATTCCGTGTGTAAGCTAATAAATATACAAGAAATCTCCTAATAATTATCCTAAAAACTAGGAACAGATTACAATCCTAATTAGTAGGACTAGATAACTTTATAATTTACAGATTCACATAAGAGATTAAAAAACTTAAAACAAATAAGGCTTTATCTTCTAATCGGCTCCTTATCCTTTTCTATTTGATAGCCAATCATCCAGCTTTAAACTTCAATCGTTGACACTCCCCCTCAAGATTGAGAATATCATCCATTCCAAGCTTGCTAGTCATCTTTTAATAAATGGTTGCGGGTAACCCTTTAGTTATAATATCTGCAAGCTATTCACAAGATGATATATATGGGGTACAAATCAAGCCACTATCCAATTTTTCTTTGATAAAATGTTTGTCCACTTCAACATGTTTAGTTTTGTCGCGTTGAACTAGATTGTGAGCAATATTTATTGTTGATTTGTTGTCACAATAGAGTCTCATAGGTGCTACCAAAGTGATTTTTAAGTCATCTAGTAGTATTTTCAACCAAAGCAACTCACAAACTCCTAGAGCCATGGATTTGAATTTTGCCTCCGCACTTGACCGGGCCACTAAACCTTGTTTCTTACTTCTCAAAGTCACAAGGTTACCCCCTCGGAAGGTACAATACCCAGATGTAGATCTCCTGTCCACCACTGACCCTGCATAATCTGCATTAGTATAGACTTCAAGTGTCATGCATTCTCCCCTTTTGAACATAATGCCTTTTCCCGATGTTCCTTTCACATAATGCAATATTCTATAAATTGCCATTTAGTGAGTTTCTTTTGGATTATGCATGAATTGGCTAACCACCCCTACTGCATATTGTTGAAGAAAATGATAACATATAGTATACATTTCTGTTTCTATCTAGCTATTGTTTCAGTTCAAGTTTGTTAGTATTCTGTTAGCTTGTTTTGCTGTTAAGGCTTAGTGCCTTCTCTATCAGCTGAGTATATATATATATATATATATATATTAGCTGGTTCATATTTGTAATTAATTAATACAAGATCGAGGCATTCTTCTCTCTACTTTTCTCTCGTTTTATGTTATCATTTCTTACATGGTATCAGAGCCACTGGTCATGGCTTCCGATCTGAATTGCAGCGCTTCATCTCTTCCTCGATCTTCTGCATCTTTTCTTTCAAATTCACAACTCGATTTTTCTTCAGTTGCCAAAGCTCTTAATTACAGTCCGATCAAGCTAGGAACAAGCAATTATTTGTTCTGGAAGGCACAAGTTCTTGCTACGGTTAGGGCGTATGATTTGTCGGAGTTTCTCAACAAACGTACTCCTCCTCCTAAATATCTTCCTACTTCAGAATCGAACTTAAATTCTGAATCAAATCCAATTGGAGAAGATTCAGATGCATCGGTTCTTAATCCAGACTATATGAACTGGATCATATCGGATTAGCTGCTGCTTGGATGGCTGTTCTCAACAATTGATCATGAAGTACTTGCGCAGGTAATCCACTGCGAGTCTTCATTGGAGGTATGGCTGTCTCTTGAGAATTTATATTCTCAACAAACCGTTGCAAAATCTTTCCAGTTGAAACAACAACTACGATCGGTAAAGAAAGACTATGTCCATTAATGACTACATTCTAAAAATTAAGACAATTGGACATGCCTTGGCTGCCATTGGCGAACCTCTAGGTGATAAAGATTTACTACTATCCATATTAAATGGATTGGATCATGACTATGAAGCCGTTGTCAGCCTAATCACCTATCAAATGGATGAAATTAACATTGAGAAAGTTCAATATCTGCTGCTTATGCATGAGCAACGTTTAACTGCTTAAAAATCAGTCCGTTTTGTCTACTGTTAACTTTGATACGAGTAGCTCAATGAATGTTAATGTTGCATCCTATGGATCAAAATCTGGTGATAGATTTTCTAATAATAGAGGTAGTTTTACTCCTCGAGGAAGTGGTTATATGAATAGAGGAGGTCGTGGCCGTGGTGGCAGGTCCGGTGGCTACTCCGAGGACTACTTAAGGATGGTTTGTATCAGTTGACCTCAGCTTTTGATCCAGCTGAGTCCACTCATGCTGTTTTATCGCAGCCTTCCAAGTCTTCAAGTGTTGTTATACATCCTTCTGTTTCTCTTCAATGTAATCGACAAAGTCAACTTGTTTCTGATATGTTGTCTAACAATGTTGATGTTGTCTCTATTAATTCAAAGAATATTGTTCAGCAGTGGCATGCCAAGTTGGGACACCCTGCTTTTCATGTACTGAAACATGTTTTGAATAAGATTCGAGTTTCTTGCTCAAATTCAAATTTAGCATTTTGTGATTCTTGTAAACTTGGTAAGCTACATCAATTACCATTTTCTTCTTGTCCAATAACAGCAACACATCCCTTAGGATTAGTGTATGCTGATGTATGGGGTCCGGCACCTATTCTCTCTACTGAAGGATTTAGATACTATCTGATCCTAGTTTATGCTTATTCACGTTATTCTTGGCTGTATCCTCTTAAGTTGAAATCTGATGTTCTTTCCACATTTACTACCTTTCACAAATTAGCTGAGCTGCAATACAACTTCAAACTTAAAAGCCTTCAAACTGACAATGGTGGGGAATTTAAAGTTTTGTTGCCTTATCTTCGGTCATGTGGTATACAACCTCGGTTTACATGTCCCTATACACACCAACAAAATGGTGTTGCTAAAAGAAAACATAGACATATTGCTGAAATTGGACTTACTCTTCTATCACATGCTCATATACCTCTTAAATTCTGGGTAGAAGCTTTTCAAGTGGCTGTTTATACCATTGATCTTTTGCCCTCAGCTCCTTTGAAGCTAAAATCTCCATTTGAATTACTTTTTCACAAAGAACCCAACTACATGCATCTCCAACCTTTTGGTTGTTCATGTTTTCCCTACTTAAGACCTTACAATAGACATAAGTTTGACTTGCACTCAGCTAAGTGTGTCTTCATTGGATATAGTTCAATTCATGCCGAATATAAGTGTTTGCATCCTTCGGGTAAGATTTATATCTCTCAACATGTTCAGTTTAATCCTACTGATTTTCCTTATTCGAAATTGTTTGTATCATCTATAAATAAGCCTATTCAACCTTCTTCTTCGTGTCCCTCTACTGCTATATTTCATTCTCTTCCTTCTTTTCATTCTAAGAGATCTCGGGTAGCATAGTCTTCAAAGCCTTCTTCTCCTGTCACTCAAACAACACTTCCATCTTTGCCTTTGGAAAACTCTGGTTTTCCTTCTTTGTTACCAGTTTCTTCAGACATACAACAAGGTCCTTCCCTTTGCTCGCTTCCTCCTCGTCCTAAATTTGTACCTCTACCTTCTGTTCATCCCATGATTACTCGTTCTAAGTCTAAACAACTGTGTTCTTCTCCTCATGCCCTCCTAAGTGCTCTAGAACCTAACTCAGTTGATGAAGCTCTCTCTGATCCTCGTTGGACTCAGGCAATGGAGGAAGAGTTTTCTGCTCTTTAACGCAATAATACTTGGGAATTGGTACCAGCTTCTCCATATATGAATTTAATTGGATGTAAATGGGTGTATCGGACTAAATACAAAGTTGATGGATCCATTCTAAAACACAAGGCCCGTTTGGTTGCAAAAAGTTTTCTCTAAACTCCTGGAATTGATTATTTGGAGACCTTTAGTCCAGTTGTTAAAGCTCCTACCATTAGAATTTTGTTCTCCTTGGCAGTTCATTTTGGCTGGGATATTCAGCAAGCAGATATAAATAATGCTTTTTTGAATGGAGAACTAATAGAGGATGTTTATATGACTCAACCAGCTGGCTTTGTTGACTCTAATCTTCCTTCTCATGTTTGTAAACTGAAGAAATCATTGTATGGATTGAAACAAGCACCTAGAGCTTGGTATCTTAAGTTGAAATCTGCGTTGCAAGATTGGGGGTTTTCTAGAGCAGTATCAGATGCTTCACTCTTCATTAAACGAACTGACACAACAGTTTTATTTCTTTTGGTGTATGTTGATGACATATTAATCACCGGATCTAATCCTATTATCTTGCAGAAGTGTATTCAGGATCTAGATGATCATTTTGCTCTCAAAACTTTGGGTTTTGTCAGTTATTTTCTAGGCTTTGAAGCTCATAGAACTGCTGACGGTTTGTATCTTTCGCAATCAAAGTATGTTTTGGATCTCTTGAAGAAAGCTTTTATACAGGATTGTAAGCCTTGTGATACACCTCTGATATCTGGTTTTGTTTTTACTGACAAGGGAGAGCCATTTTCAGATCCTACTCTTTACCGGACTCTAATTGGTTCTCTTCAATATTTGACAAATACTAGACTTGATATTTCTTTTGTGGTAAACAAGCTTAGTCAGTTCCTGTCTTCTCCTAAAATGGAGCACTGGTTAGCTTGCAAAAGGCTTCTTCGATATCTTAAGAGTACTATCGGTTTGGGGCTAGCTTTCCGGCCTATGGAACACGGTCTGTCTTTGATTGTGTTTACTGATGCTGATCATGCTGGATGTCAGCTTACACGAAGGTCGACAAGTGGTGTTTGTGTGTTTCTTGGTTCTAATCTGATAGCTTGGAGTTCTAGAAAGCAATCAGTTGTGGCTCGATTGGTTGGTGAAGCTGAATATCGCGCACTGGCTCAAGGAGTGACTGAAATTCTGTGGTTAAAATCTTTGTTCTCTGAGCTGGGCTATTCTATATGTCATACTCCTATTTTGTGGTGCGATAATATGGCTGCCAAAAGCATAGCAAAGAATCCGATGTTCCATTCCCGCACTAAGCATATAGAAATAAATGTGCATTTTGTGCGTGAGAAAGTTGAAAAATGTGTGGTTGAGATTAGATATGTGCCCACTTTATATCAGGTTGTTGATATCTTTACTAAGAGTTTGCCTCATGATCGATTACAGTTTTTGTGTAATAAAATTGGTTTGCAGTTTTCTCCTACTATAAAGTCACAGCTGATTGTCAATACTGCTGTTATAAAGAAACAAAGGAATTCCAAGTCTGAAGGGAGGTCTAAACTGAAGGGAAATGTTGAAGAAAATGATAATAGATAGTATACATTTATGTTTCTATATGTTTCTATCTAGCTATTGTTTCAGTTCAAGTTTGTTAGTATTCTGTTAGCTTGTTTTGCTGTTAAGGCTTAGCGCCTTCTCTATCAACTGAGTATATATATATATATATATATCAGCTAGTTCATATTTGTAATTAATTAATACAAGATCGAGGCATTCTTCTCTCTACTTTTCTCTCGTTTTATGTTATCATTTCTTACACATATGTAATATTCGGCCGAGTATGAGCTAGGTAAATTAGTCTTCCCACTAGCTTTTGGTAGGACCTCTTATCAATTTCATTATCCTCTGGGACTTCCCCCAATTTATGATTGGGTTCAATTGGAGTTTTAGTTGCCTTACAACCTAGTAGTCCGATTTTTGTTAGCAAATCCACAATATATTTCTGCTGTGAAATAAAGATGCCTTCTTTTGAGTGGGCAACTTTTATGCCTAAGAAGTATTTTAATCTTCCCAATTATTTAATTTCAAACTCCTTGATTAGGCATTCCCTGAGTTTATTCCTACCTTCTTCATCATTTCCGGTCACAACAATATCATCCACATACACAAGTAAAGCTGTCACTTCTCCTGTGGTTGAGTGATGTATGAAGAGGGTATGGTCTCCTTAACTTTATTTATACCCTAGAGTAAGCATTACTTTTGTAAACCAACCAAACCAAGCCCCGGGAGATTGTTTAAGGCCACATAAAGGCTTCTTCAATTTGCACACTACATGATCTTGAGTAGTTGGACTATATCCAGGTGGTAAATCCATGTGAATTTCCTCTTCTAGGTCTCCATGCAAGAAGACATTTTTACATCATATTGTAGCAATGGCCAGCCTAGATTAGCAGCTAGAGATAGGAGTACTCGAACTGTGTTTAGCTTTGCAATAGGGGCAAATGTGTTTAGGTAATCTATGCCATATACTTGAGTGTATCCCTTGACCACTAGTTTGGCCTTATATCTATCTAATGTCCCATCAGAATTATATTTGACTGTGTAAACCCATTTACATCCCACCGGGTGTTTTCCTTTAGGTAATTGAACCAACTTCTAAGTTTGGTTTTTTTCAAGGGTTGCCATCTCGACTTCCATGGCATTCCTCCAATTCTTGGTAAAGTGCTTGGGAATAGGTATGGTATGCAGGCTGGTCAAGAAGGTTTTATGTGGGTTAGATAATTTGGAATAGGACAAAAACATATGCAATGGATGCTTGGTACAGGTCCTAGTGCCTTTTCTAAGGGAAATAGGTCATTCAAGATCACTTTGAGAGATTTCGGGCTCACTCACATGTTCAATAGGTTCGGTTATAGATCTAGAGGGATTGATAGGAGTTTATCTGATGAGATTTCAAGGAGACCGTCAGTGCTCTTAGCAGCAGGTTCAGGAGATGAATTGGATTCTTGGACATGCATAGGGCTAGAAACTAGCTGCTTCTGTCTTGAATAGACCTATAGAGGAGGAGTACTTGGAGTAGGGTCCTCTTGAGTCATATTTGATGAACCCTTAGAATTAACTAGATTAGAATAAGACAAAGAATAAGAAAAATCTAGATTAGGCAGGGATGAAATTGGGTCTCTGTTTGTGACTGTTTGGCTGTTATGAGAATGGTCAAAATAAGGCATGTTTTCCACAAAAGTCACATCAGCTGACACAGAGAATTTTTTTGAAGGGGGATGGTAACATCTATAGCCTTTTTGTGTAGATGAGTATCCAATGAAGATGCATTTTAGAGCTCGGGGGTCTAACTTGCCTTTATGAGGATTATGAATATGGACAAATGATAAACACCCAAATTTTTTTGGTTTCCAACAACTAGGGATATGAATATCAGGGAAGTGTTTGGTTAGGAGCTGCCTGGGGCTAAGAGAGTCAAAGAGTTTGGGAAGGCAATCGATTGATAAGGGATGTGGTGGTTAGAACTGTTTCTCCCTAATAGTGTTTAGGAACATTATGGTGAAAAAAGAGTGCTCTAGTAACAGCCAATAGATGCCCATTTTTCCTCTCGGCTACCCCATTTTGTTGAGAAGTATAGGGACAAGAGGACTCATGGATAATCCTTTTTTGTTGGAAAAAAATTGATAGGGTTTGGTTAAAGAAATCTTTGACATTATCAGATCTTAGTCTCTTGATTTTCACTCCAAATTGAGTACTAATCATGTTATAGAAGTTAGGAAAAATAGTGCTCACTTCAGATTTATTTTTCATAAGGAATAACCATATCACTTGGGTGTAATCATCCACAAACACTATAAACCACTGTGCCCCAAAAATATTGGGAACGGTTGCAGGGTCCCAAACGTCATTATGAATGAGAGAGAATGGAATAGAAGTTCTTTTATTCGATGAAGGATAAGTCACCCTCTTATGTTTAGCAAATTCACAAACTGGACACTGAAGTTTTTTAACATCAAGACCCCTAAATAAAGTTGGAAACATGATCCTAAGAGTAAAAAATGAGGGGTGACCAAGGTGATATGATGTAACAAGATCTAATCTCTACTAGATTGCACCAAACGTGACACAAAATTCACCTTTTCCTTTTTCTCCTACTCATTTGGTCCCTCAAGATAGTATAGGCCAGCCCTAGACTTAGCAAGCCCAATCTGTTAAGAAAGATGAAAAAATGCTTCTCTTCAATCTTATTTCCCTTAGACGGGTATGACAAATTATATACAAAACTTTTTCCTAAATCAGGAGATTCCTAATAAGAAAGATTGTATGGATAGGAAAGTAAAACCAATCCTAAAATACAGCAGCTAAAAAAGATACAATCAATAATAGGAAATATACAACAGATATCTAAATTAAAAAAATACTATCTTTATTTTAGGAAACATATCAATCAATCACTGATTTGCTCTTGACTGAGAATAGGAACCGGATCTGGTCCTTCATTGCTGACACTCCCCCTCAAGATTGGGAGTGGATATCATGCATCCCAATCTTGCCTACCATCTTGTGAAACACAGCAGCCGGAAATCCCTTAGTTAGTACATCCGCTAGTTGCTTATTTGAAGAGATATAAGGAGTACAAATCAAACCATTATCCAACTTTTCCTTTATAAAATGTCTATCCACCTCAACATGCTTTGTTCTATTATGTTGAACCGGATTGTGGGCAATGCTAATTGTTGATTTATTATCACAAAACAGCTTCATGGGTGCTGTCCATTGAATCTTAAGATCATCCAACAATATCTTTAGCCATAGAAGTTCACACATCCCTAGGGCCATGGATCTAAATTCAGCTTCTGCACTTGACCGAGCAACCACAATTTGTTTCATGCTTCACCATGTTACCAAATTTCCTCATAGAAAAGTACAATAACTCGACGTTGACCTCTTATCCACCATGGATTTTGCATAGTCAACATCCGTGTAAGCTTCAAGGGTCATGGTTTCTCCTTTCTTGAATAAAATACCTTTCCCAGGTGTCCCCTTCAAGTAGTGTAGGATCCTATACACTGCCTTTAGACGTGTCTCCTTTGGATTGTGCATAAATTGGCTAACTACTCCAACCGCATAGGCTATGTCTGGTCGAGTATGAGCCAGATAAATTAATTTCCCAACTAGCCTTTGGTAGGACCCTTTGTCAACCGTATCATCTTCCAAGGCTTCTCCTAGCTTGTGATTTGGTTCAATAGGGGTTTCTGTTGCCTTGCAGCCAAGTAGCCTAGTGTCTTTGAGAAGGTCTACTATATACTTCTGCTGTGAGATGAAGATTCCCTCTTTTGAATGAGCTACTTCGATTCCCAAAAAATATTTCAACCTCCCCAATTTTTTAATTTCAAACTCTCTTACCAAACACTCTGTTAGCTTACGTATGCCTTTCTCGTCATTTCCAGTGACAACAATGTCATCAACGTACACTATAAGAACTGTCACTCCCCCTACAGCCGAGTGATTAATGAATAGGGTATGATCCCCTTGGCTTTGCCTATAGCCCATACTAAGCATCACACTTGTGAACCGGCCAAACTAGGCCCTTGGGGACTATTTTAGTCCATACAAGGCCTTCCTTAGTTTGCTAACTACTTTCTCTTGTGTTCTTGGACCATATCTCGACAGTATTTCCATGTACACTTCTTCCTCTAGATCCCCATGCAAAAATGCATTCTTCACATCGAATTGTTGTAATGGCCAGCCTAGGTTAGCAGCCAAAGATAAAAGGACTCTGACAGTGTTTAGCTTGGCAACCAGTGTAAAGGTATCAAGATAGTCTACCCC
The DNA here is from genome assembly GCF_014633365.1 of Diospyros lotus. Classification (NCBI taxonomy): domain Eukaryota; kingdom Viridiplantae; phylum Streptophyta; class Magnoliopsida; order Ericales; family Ebenaceae; genus Diospyros; species Diospyros lotus. The sequence continues at coordinate 43,980,266 of NC_068339.1, read as the reverse complement.
ATACACTTGAGTATATCCCTTAGCCACTAGCCGTGCCTTATACCTATCCAATGACTCATCATATTTATATTTCATTGTGTACACCCACTTATAGCCCACTGGATGTTTCCTTTTAGGTAATTGCACAAGTTCCCATGTTTGGTTCTTTTCTAAGGCTGCCATCTTAGCCTCCATGGCATCCTTCCAATTCTTATCCCTTATTGCTTCAGAAAAGGTCTTGGGTATAGGAATTGTATGGAGATTGGTAAGGAAGGCTTTGTGGGTCGATGACAACTTAGAATAGGATAAAAATAGATGCAGGGGATGTTTAGTGCAGTTTCAGGTTCCCTTCCTAAGAGCAATAGGCCAATCAAGGTCACTCTTAGAAGTATCAAGATAGAGTTCGGTAGATTCAGCAGGGCTATCAGCAGGTATTAAAGGATTAGGAAGAGAATTACCTGGTGATTGGTCAGAAGGATTGGTTAGATTGTAAGTGTTGTCTGTGGTGAGACCCGAGCTAGCCGTGGATGATGAGGCTTGCATAGGAGTAGATTCTGGTCTTGTCTTTGTTGAATATACCTGCAGTGGTCTAGGAGTCTCTGGATTAGGCTCCTCAGATGTCATACCTAGTGGACCCTCTGGAATAGGCAATGATGTAGGGAAGGATGATAGGTCCACTGAAAGAAATGGGAGAATGGTCCTGGTTAGAGGATGATAAGTTCTGTTCCTGAGCATTAGAGTATCCAAAGTAGGACTCATTTTCTAAAAAAAGTTACATTTGTTGACACTAAGAGTTTTTATGAAGGAGGATGATAGCACCGGTATCCCTTTTGAGTAGGAGAATATCCAATGAACACACATTTTAGTGCATGAGGGTCTAATTTTCCTCGGTTGACTGTGGGGATATGAACGTAGGCCACACACCCGAATACCTTGGGGTTCCAACAACCGGTTACATGAAAATTAGGAAAGTGTTTAGTTAACAGTTGGATTGGACTCTGAGACCCAAGAGTTTTTGAGGGCAGTCTATTGATAATGAAGGTGGCTGTTAGAGTTGCCTCTCCCCAATAGTGTTTAGGGACATTATGATGAATCAAGAGAGCTCAAATAATAGTTAAAAGGTGGCCATTCTTCCTTTCGGCCACACTAGTTTGTTGAGGAGTGTAGGGGCAAGATGACTCATGTATAATACCATTCTGTTGGAAGACAACATATAGAGATTGGTTGAAAAAATCCCTAGCATTATCTGACCTAAATCGTTTTATTCCAACTCCAAATTGATTTTTAACCATGTTGTAGAAAACAGGAAACACGTTACTGACTTCAGCCATTGTTTTCAGTAGATATAACCACACTGTCCTTGTACAATCATCTATAAAGATAATAAACCATCTTACCCTAGAAATATTGGGAACATTTGATGGACCCCAAATATCACTGTGTATTAGAGTAAAAGAAGACTCGGTTCTTTTATTAGATAGAGGAAATGACACTTTTTTATGTTTTGCAAACTCACATACAACACAATGTAAATTCCTAATGTCTAGATCTCTAAATGGCTCAGGAAACATCACCTTAAGAGTTAGAAAAGACGGATGGCCAAGTTGATAATGATGTAACCAAACTAGATCTCGGTTGGACTGAGCTAAGTATGACACAAGAGAAGTACCCTCCTTATTGTCCTGCCCACTCGGTTTTGCAAGATAGTAAAGTCTAGCCCTTACCTTAGCAAGCCCAATCATCCTCTTCCTGTAACTCATAGACATTTGAATGAAAAATTACACTGCAATTAGTGTCCTCAATAAATTTCTGGATGAGACTTGTAAATAGTTTAGGAATATGTAGGACATTTTTAAGAGTAAGATGTTCATTGAGAAGAAGATCTCCTAGGCCAGCAATAGTGGTCAGGGAGCCATCTGCCATCATGATCTTTTTGGAGCTAGGACAGAGGTTATAAGTAATGAAAACATGAGGAAAATGGGTCATATGATCTGAAGCTCCAGAATCTAAGACCCAAGAATTGTAGTATGCAATTTTTGAAGCATGTAGGGAAAAAGAAGGGGAAGAAGTACTTGTAAGGGCAAGAGAGCAGGTACTTTTCTCAGCTTTTTTGTCAAGGGATCCCAAAAAATTCCCCAGCCTTTCGATCTTAGCTTTATTGAGCTCAGAACCATCTCCTTGATTTGGATCTTTAGGTTCAGGTTGTTGTTGGCAATTAGCTATATACACCTGCCCTTGTCCTGGATTTCGTACTGTTCCTCCTTTTGGTGGTGGCCTGCCATGAAGCTTCCAACACCTTTCTATGGTGTGCCTAGGCTTCTTGCAGTGGGTACACCATAGAGTGTCTATGTCCACAACTTTCTTTTCTTCTTTATACCCTTTATTAGATTTCAAGGATACTAGAGCAGAATTTTCCATTGGATGAGGTTCCAACATGACACCCGTTCTTCCTTCTTCTGCCCTTATTAAAGAAATTACTTCATTTAATGAAGGTAAATCTTCTTTTCGTAAGATTTGTACCCTTACCGCGTTGAACTCTATGTTGAGGCTGGCTAGAAAGTCATATGTCCTTTCTTTTTCAACAAATTTTTTATGTTGTGCTGCATCCTTGCTGCATTTCATTTGCAAGCACTGATAATGATCCAGTTCTTGCCAAAGGGTCTGCAACAAGTTTGCATACTCTGTAATGGTCTTTGTACCTTGTTTGGTTGCTGCCACCTTTGGCAGTATCTCATAGATTTGAGCCGCATCTTTGATCTTTGAATAAGTCATCTTTATGGCGTCCCATATATCTTTGGTTGTTGTCAAGAACATAACAGTGTCGCTGATCTCTGGAATCATGGAATTTCAGAGCGAGGACATTATCAAAGAGTCTTCTTCATCCCATGCCCCAAACGCCGGATCATCCTCCTTTGGGTCAGTTCCCAGCAAGTAACTAAGCTTTCCTTTTCCTTTGAGGAAAGTTCGAATTAACTATAACCACTTTAGATAGTTCTTACCATTCAATCGGTAAGCAACTTGAAGATTTTGTAGTTCCCCTCCGAAGCCACCATTTTGAGTTCTAGCAGCTGGAATTTCCGAAGTATGGCTGGAATCTGCTGAATCAGGTGTAGAATTTTGGATAGTAGACATTGTAAACTATGCCTTTGAGTGAGGAATGAACATAGAGAAGACTAGAAGAGATAGGCAAAAAAATGTCCCAAGGAATCTGTAAAGAAAGAAACCTAGGACTCTGATACCATGTCAAGAAAGATGAAAAAATGCTTCTCTTCACTCTTATTTCCCTTAAGACGGTTTGGACAAATTATATACAAAACTTCTTTCCTAAATCAGGAGGTTCCTAATAAGAAAGACTGTATGGATAGGAAAGTAAAACCAATCCTAAAATACAACGGCTAAAAAAGATACAACCAATAATAGGAAATATACACTAGATATCTAAATTAAAAAAATACTATCTCTATTTTAGGAAACATATCAATCAATCACTAATTTGCTCTTGATTGAGAATAGGAACCGGATTTGGTCCTTCATTGTTGACACAATCATCTTCTTCGATTCCTGTCTCTGAATTTCACAGAAAGTAGGATAAAAGTTAGCATTGCAATTGTTGTCCAGGACCAGTTTTTGAATGGAAATAAGATAGCGAATAATTTAGGGACATGGAGAACATTCTTGAGTGTAAGATACTCATTGAGACTGATATCTCCTTAGCCAACAACGGTGGTTAAAGACTCATCTGCCATGATTATTTTCTTGGAACTTGAACAAGGGTTGTAGGTAATGAAATAATGGGAAAGAGGGGTCATATGATCTGTTGCTCCAGAGTTTAGGATCCAAGAGTTAGGTTGGGTTATTCCTGAAGCATGTAGGGTAAGAGAGTGAGAGGAAATACCTGTAAGTGCAAGAGGCCGGAGTTCTGACAAATTCAATACGATTCTTGGGAACTGTTCAAGGCGAGTGACAGGTTGTTGTTTCAGAAGCAAATTTTCAAGGATGGGGATTGGGGAGATGGAGAAAGGATTCAAGGGGAAAGGCGATATTCTCAGTAAAAAATTAGATGCATTAATGATGTTGATTTCACTGAAATTCCAGATCCCTTTACCATAGGAATTTTTTCCAAGATCCACGGTGGAAATGATTCCAGTAAAAAATGGAATCCTACCCAAAACCTCTGACTTGCAAGAAGTAGATGAACTACTTGCAAAGGATTGGATAGGAATTGAGAGTTGCAATGAAGAATTCAATACCCCTAATTTGTAGCAAAAAGTTGATAAATCACCTACAGAGAATCAGGTAAGTTTGGATGCCAAGGAAGGAATGGCATATACTGGAGACAACAATGTGACATCCTTGAAAGAGGTAACTGTGGTAGAAGAACCTGCGATTGATGCTAGAAATCAAGAAGTCAGAGAGGTAGCAAAGTCAGATTTGAAGATCTTAAATCTGTTTCTCTTGAAGCAACAAGACTAGAAGACATTGATTCCTTAGGAAAAATAACCGCAACACCAATGACGGAGAAGCTTGCTGAAGAAAAACTATTGGTGAATGGGAGCAAGCAGGAAAAAGCTACAGAGGAGCAAAGGAAACAATTGAAGCGAGTCTATACTGCTCAATTGTTGCATCTGGGGGAAATTACTGATATTGTGGCAGTGGAACTGGTCTTAGCAGAGGTTAAGGAAATTGCTGGAACTAACAAATCAAGGGGAGAAGAGATACTTGGCACGGAGATCTTCAAGGTATACATTTTATGTTTGTAGAAAAAACAAAAGAAAAAGAAGGTCAGAGGAAGGAGGAAAAGGCTGAAGAGGAGAAAGAAAGAAAGAAGAACGGAACAACTAGTGAAAGTTGGGATTGGATGACAAACAGGACAAGTCAATGTGAGTTCTTGAGGACAAGAACTCTTTGAAGGGGTGGGGATTGTTAGGAACCTAGGGGGTATAAGGGACAAATGGGGCTATAACTAACAAAGGGTTGTGTTGTAAGCTGTTAGGGGGTTAGGAGTTAGCTGAATGATTGTTAGGGAGTTAGGAGAGAGCATATAAGAAGGCTTGTGTAATAGCTGAAGGGATTATTGAATAATACATGAATGTTTTCCATATTCTCTCTCTCTAGTCTATCTTTCTCCAATTCTTCATACATCTCCCTCTCGTTCTCCCTCTTTCTGTTTTGTTTCCCTCCCCATTCTGTTCTTCTTCTTCTTCTAAATTCCTATTTAAACCCTAGAAAATCCTAGGGTCTTAACAAACAACTACCTTTTTCTTTCTTGTCAAGAGATTCTAGAAAATTCCTTAGCTTCTTGATTTATGCCCAGTTGAGATCCAAGCCTTCTCCTTTTTCTGATCCTTTTGTTCTACTTGCTGTTGGCTGCCAGTCATATTAGCCATATAGGCTTGGATTTGGCCCCCCAATTGTCCTCCTTTGGATGGTTTTCCATGTAACTTCTAGCATTTCTCTATGGTATGCCTAGGTTTTTTACAAAAGGTACACCATAGAGAGTCTCTATCCCTAGCTTTCTTCTCCTCTTTGAGACCCTTGTTAGGAGCCTTTAGTGATACTAGTGCTGATCTCTCTATTGGAGAGTTGTCTAGCATCACTCCCCTTCTCCCTTCTTCAGTTCGGATTATAGAGATTACTTCATTTATAGAGGGTAAATCTTCCTTACCAAGAACTTGAACTCTTTCATCAAACTCCATATTAAGTCTAGTCAAGAAATCTTAGGTTCTTTCTTTCTCCACAAACCTTTTCTATAATGTTGCATCTTCACTGCATTGGCATTAGTAATGATCCAATTCTTGCCATAAAGTTTGCAGTGTATTGGCATACTCAGTGATAGACCTTACCCCTTGTTTGGTGGCAGCAATCTTGGTCCTTACTTCGTAGATCTGTGTAGCATCTTTCACCTTGGAATAGATGGCCTCCCATGTCTTTTGCAGTTGTTAAGAACATCACTGTATCACTTATCTTCGATACCATTGAATTCCATAGCCATGACATTACTAAAGAATCCTTCTCATCCCATGCTGCAAACATAGGATCTTCCTCCTTAGGACCAGTCCCCAAGAGATGATTTAGTTTTCCTTTTCCCTTGAGAAAAGTACGGATCAACTGGGACCACTTCGGATAATTTTTCCCATTCAACCGGTAGACCGCCTGGAGATTTTGCAACTCTCCTCCATTGCCTGTACTGCCCATTCTAGCAAATAGAACCTTTGTGGTGCTGTTGGTTTCCATCATCTCTGGTGTTGGATTCTTATTAGAGGCAGTAGACATCCTATCCTATTGGGTGAAGCGATAAATGATCAAAGATTGGGAAAGAAAAAAGAAGCCAAAGAGGGCTTATCTGGTGAAGAAGAGAGGCAAAGGAGGCCTTGATTATCCACCTAAGGTGGTGGTAGCTAAGAAAGGCACTGGAGGCCGGAAAAAGAAGCCCCTTAGAAGGCCGGCTCTGATACTATGTCAAAAGGAACTTTGAAGAGAATAGAATTCCTTGATCTTCCATTTCGTGTGTTAGCTAATAAATATACAAGAAATCTCCTAATAATTCTCGTAAAAATGAGGAACATATTACAATCCTAATTAGTAGAACTAGATAACTTTATAATTTACAGATTTACATAAGAGATTAAAAAACTTAAAACAAATAAGGCTTTATCTTCTAATCGGCTCTTTATCCTTTTCTATTTGATAGCCAATCATCCAGCTTTAAACTTCAATCGTTGACAAGAACTTGTGAGAAACTTAAAGACTATTAGCCTATTGGATAGGGTTAGCAATTGGGGTGTGTTAGGACTGATTTAGCTTAACCTCACCCTCTGTCTTCTTATAAGGAACACTTTTTGATGTTGGCGAAGCATCCTATACAATAATTGATTGGATGGAATCATCTTGCCTAAGTAAGCTCAAGTTCATTAGGCTGAGACAAGTTAAGCCTACATGATACTCCAGAAAGGAAAAGATTAAAATTCAAACTACTCAAGTGTATACACAACATAAAATTATTATAAAAAGAATTCCCTAAATGATTATTATTCTTATTATTATGATCATCAATATTTAGCATAAATGCCATTTAAGGTATAGAGATAAACAAAAGTATTTGCATATGGTGTTTAGAAATCTAGAAAAAACCTATGACAATGTTCTTAGAGAAGCTTTATGGAGGGTTTAGAGAAGAAAGGAGTATGAATTGCTTATATACAAGTCACTAAAGGCAGGTATCATGGAGCAGAAAAACATTTCAGCATGAGAAGGAGATACTGGGGCTTTTCCAATTATAGTGGGATGAAAACAAGGATCTACACTAAGCCCTTATTTATTTGTCCTAATAATGGATGGACTAACTAAGCATATCTAGTTAGAGGTGCCATTATATATGCTATTTGCAGATGACATTCTATTGGTGGGTGAGACAAAAGAAGGCATGAATATTAAGCTTGAGATATGGAGGACCACTTTAGGCCGTAAAGATTTTAAGTTGAGTGAAAATTGAACATATGTACTATAAGTTTAGTAAATATATAAATATAGATGTTTTTATGGTAAAACTTGAAGATTAAGTCATAGCAAGAAAAGTTCAGTTCAAATATACTAAATCAATCATCCAAAAAGCTGACAAGATTAGTGAAGATGCTATCTATAGAATTAAGGCAAAATGATTAAAATGGAAAAGTGCATTTAGAGTTTTATGTGATAGTAAGATTCCATTAAAACTAAAAGAAATTTTTTAAAGATAGTTATGAAACCAATTTTGTTGTCCGGCATAGAATATTGGGCAGTAAAGAACCAATGTGCGAAAAATGAGAATTGTCCTGAGATGGACTTGTAGCCATACAAGAAAAGATAAAATTAAAAATGAAGTTATTTGTAACAAGGTTGGAATGGCTTCTATGAAAGATTAGATGCTTGAGACATGATTAAGATGGATTGCTTATGTGAAAAAAAAGATCAATAGAGGCTCATTTGAGGAGAGTGATAAAATGGAACAAGTGTGGCAAAAGAGGTAGAGGAAGATCAAGGAAAATTTGGTGGGAGACATTTAGATATGATTATGGTCATCAGCGCCTTAAAGAAGATAAGACACAATAAAAATGATTGGAGAGCTAGAATCATGTAGCCAATAGTACTCCCTGTTTTTATCTACTCTGTTATATAAACAAATACCAAATTTGGTGTTCAAAGCTCTGTCAGGTTTCTGATTTCTGGGAATTCCCTTCATATATTTTGTTTAAAGAAAAAGATAAAACACAAACTAGAGAAGTTTCCTGACTTGAACTTATGTCCTTCAAGTCACAATAGACTTTTGAGTAACCTTACCATTTCACCAAGACTCATCTACTAATAAGCAAACATCGCTTATGGTGTACTTGAGCCTTTTTAGGTCCCCATAATGCCCCTTTACAACTTTTGTATTCCAAATATGCCCCTGAGGTTTACTTTTGACATCTACCTACCTATACCAAAAATCATTTGAAAGTAAAATTATACCATGTCAAGTTTAAAATTCAAACAAAATCTATTTGAAATTAAAATTATCCCATGTTCAACAAAACATATTGATCAAAAAATTTTAACATGGGATAATTTTACTTCCAAATAAATTTCAAAAATCCTCTTTTTAATTTCTATACCGGTGAGTTTTTTTCTACTTTTTTATCTAATTATTTATTATTATTATTAGATGGTAGAATAAACTTAAAAATACAAACAAATTAAAATTAAAATTATCCCATGTTAAATTTTTTTAACCAATGATACATTTTTTTTATATACTTAATTTTGAACATGGGGTAATTTAACTTGAAATAATGTTTCAAAAAACTAATTTGAAATTATTTAGTATTATTATACAATTTGAAGTTGGGGTAATCAGTAGTTTTATTATACAATTTCTTAGTATTATTAGATATTAGAATAAACTTAAAATACAAACTGTTGTTGTTTGAATACAACAATAATATTTAGAGTCTCGAGAAATCTTTTAAGTCTGTAAATTCCTGCAAGGAAGAACATCATCAAAGGGTGTAGGGTGATCCCTGTGCAGACACTTTGATGTTTTAGTCAGTAGATGGCAGATTGTTGAAGAATTCACAGAGCACTTGATATCAATAAGAATGAATTACTTGGGGGGTAGGGGTTGTCCTCTATTTATAAGAATGGTTTCCTGAAAGAGGTAGGACTTCTTGTTGTTGTGGGATAAGGACTGTATTAGATAAGCCTTATTTGTTGAGAGATTTTTGAAGTGGACATTAGAGGTAAAACTGCAAGTTTCTTCGTAGGATGCCCCACAACTAGTCACCTGGAGACTCAATTGAGGGAGGTTCTTGGCTCTCCCAAGAGGCAACTTGGAAGGTCGACACAGGAGGTCTCTTGGAGACTCTTCCTTACCTAGGAGACTCTGTCGGGTCCCTTGGCCTGGTCTTTTGCCTCTCTTTGTTTATTTTCATTTCCTTCTTTTCTTTTCTTTTATTTATTATTATTTTTATTCTATTTTTTTGTTTATTATGCACATCACAAACAACAGACTAACTTGAAATTAAAATTATCCTATGTTAAAATTTTTTGAGCCATGAGTTTTTCTATGCATTGGTAGTTTGAACATGTTTTATTCTATTATTCAATTATTTATTAAATATTATTGATTAAAAGTGTTAGTTTCCATATCAGAAAGGTAAAAAGAATAAAACAAAAAATTATCATTTTTTTTAAATTTAAACAATCCCCACTCATCCACAATGATGGATGAATGGCAGCAGTGAACGCCTACTTTCTCTCTCTCTCTATTTTTTAATTTTATCATACAATTATTTACTATTATTAGATATTAGAATAAATTTAAAATAAAAAACAAAAAACTAATATGAAATTAAAATTATCCCATGTTCTAATTTTTTGACCAATGATGGTGTCATGGTGTATGCTATTTGCAGATGACATAATGTTGGTGGATGAAACAAAATGAGTGAACACTAAGCTTGAGTTGTGGAGAAACAATTTAGAATCTAAGGGATTTAAATTAAGTAGAAAGAAAACAGAATATATGGATTGTAAATTTAGTAAGAATACAAGAGTGGAGGATGTTATAATAAGATTGGAAGGCCAAATTTTATAAAGAAAAGACCATTTTCGATATTTGGGATCAGTGATTCAAAAAGATGGAGAAATTCATAAGGATGTCCCATATAGAATTAAGGCAGGTTGGCTAAAATGGAGAAATGCATTGGAGGTATTATGTGATGGTAAAATCCCATTAAAACTGAAAAGAAAATTCTATAGGACAGCTATAAGACCAGTTTTGTTGTATGGCTCGAAATGTTGGGTAGTCAAATACCAATATGAGCAAAAGACGAGTGTAACGGAGAAGAGGATGTTAAGATGGATGTGCAGCCATACAAGAAAAGATAAAATTAAAAATGAAGTTATTCGTAATAAGGTAAGAGTAGTGCCAATCGAGGAGAATAGACTAAAATGGTTTGGTCATGTGAGAAGGAGACCAAGAGACACTCCTGTGAGGAGAGTTGATGAAATGGAACAATTAGTCAAAAAAAAGATGCAGAGGCAGACCCAAGAAGACTTTGGGAAAGACATTAAAGTTTGATATGAAGTGTATGAACCTAAACGAAGATATGACAAAAGACAGAAATACATGGAAGTCTAGAATTCATGTAGCCGACCCCACATAGTGGGATAAAGGCTGGATATGTTGTTATTTTATTCAATGTTTTATTAGATATAATTGATTAAAAATATTTGTTTATTTATTGAAAAGAATGTTTACATCACATACATATTTCTTCAAAATTTGAAATAACAAAGCCTATCCATATTTCAAAAAGTTATATATAAAAATATATTGGATTTTTCATTTCAAGAATAGTAAAATAAAATAATTTTTACTGTTGTGTTCTCAAAATCTTTTTGCTTTTGAATTTCAAACTGGGTCTTTGTTATCATTTGATTTTGTTGATAAATTGTAATTTATTTTTATCATCATAACAAATATTTGCATTTACATTTATAATTAATTGTCATATTCTTATGCTTTGTTTATTGTAAAAAAAGTGAAAAAAATTGATTGAATTTTTCATCACAAGAATACTAAAGGGAAATAATTTCTCTTAGCTAATTTCTCTAAAATTTCTCATTTTTGAATTTCCTAATTGAGTCTATGTAGTATTTCATTAAGATTAATATTTTCTGATTTTTAAAATAAACTATATGTATAAATAAATAAAAATTTCAAGAAAAAATTCTTGAATTAGTGTGTGGATAATCAACACACTAATTTATAATTTTACAAAATAAATGTCAATCAACATTTATATAATTTTATAAAATTAAATAATGAAAATATTTATACAAAAATCAATTAAAGATTCCTGTGGGCATCATCACTAGTCTTTGTTTAATATCTGCCCAAAAAACAAAAAGCTAAACTGCAACCATCAAGTGCCACACCTTGAAAGTGAGTTAGGCTTCATTTGAAATTTTCTACTTTTTACTTGCAAGTGCATAGCAAAGGCCGCCCCTCTTGTTATTGTTATTTTATATATTATTATTTAGTAGTGGCTTGCAACATATTCTATTACATTATTTGGGCGGAGTGACCTAACCTTTACCTATGCTAAACACTATTCGGGTTACAACTGTCTCCTCCTCTTTCAGGTGATGCTGCCATCCTTAGTCTTGGAGTTTTGACTTTGCTCACTTTTATGAGCAACTAACAAGGATTGCTGTTTTTGACTCAAAATACTTCCCTAGTTTAATTTTGCTTTGTAAAGTATACCTTGTGTATTTGGATACTGCAACTGCTGCCCACAGTTGCTCTTTGTTTTTAAAACTTTTGGTGTCACCTTATTGAAGAGGCCTAGTCTTCCAAACCATTTGCTGTTGTGCATATCATAAGTTTGAGAGTATTTGGAAAAAAGGCCAGGCTAGAGCTATTATAAGAGCCAGAATTATGCTAGCCTGGTCAAGAAAAAAAAATGAATGTATTAATTTTGTTGTTCAAGTTAAAACTCTGCATGATAGAAGTTTGGTAGAATGGACAATATATAGGAGTATTTTTATTAGGTGATTCATGTGTGGTGCTTATCCATGGCGTTTGACTCTTTAGTTGTCTCTTCATCTTCTTTTAACTTTTTCTTTTAATGTGTTATCTTTGTCCTTGTTCTTCTCTCGTCATTAGTGGAACTATCATTATGTTTTTAATGCATGTAGTGCACATAGCATTTCCCAACTATGATTTGAACCTACAGTTGGGGGAGACCACTGAAGTAACAGCTAGTGATTAGAGAGACAACTGTACTCTTTTATGCATTAAGAATCTTTGGTATTTTCCTAGTAGCTAATTCTTTTCTTACTAAGGAGCCTCATGTATTGGGTTACCCTTTTTAACGAAATTGCCTTGTGTGCTTACTTCATCCTGAGAACTTCTGCACTTCCACTGTCTTGGTGCATTGGTTTTTGGGAACTATTTCATTTTCCCCCTTATGCTAAAAAGGGAAGTTTTAGTGGATAGTTGTAAGGCCAACCTTATTGTATGGTACAGAATATTAGGTAGTTAAGCACCAACATGAATATGACCATAAATAAGTTGGCCATACAGTGGATCTGTTAATACATCATTAGAAAGAGATCATCTGTATAAAGCTGGACTGATGCTTGTTAAAGAGATGCACACGACGCATTTAAGATGGTATGAACATGCGCGAAGAAGAATATAAACGTACCTGTAATAAGAGTGGATGTAATAGAAGATATTTATAGTGAGAAAGACCAAAGAAAATTTGATTAAAACTATTAGGCATGACCTGAGATGTAATGGCCTTGCATCAGACTTGGTCATGAATTATTTTAATTTTTGATATTAGAATTTAGATTTTGTTAAATGATATAGATCTAATAACTTTTATTTATTTAGATTTGAGGCTTGATGATGCTGTAGTTTTTTTCTCCTCTACTGTATATAACCCCTATTTGGTTTCTTTCATCTTTGTACCTAAAGTTGAGGTTGTATTTGTCATTGTAAATTCTGAATGATGATAATGCAGGTGATTACATATATGCACATGCATATTTTTTATTCCCATGAACTTATCACCATGGTGTTTCGTTATGTGACAGGGGCGGGCTTTATATCATATATCAAAAGCTTTTACTACGGCAGCCTCAAGGTTGGAGAAGATTGGAAATGGTACCTTAGCATTCATGTCTTGATATAATAAGAAGATAATCATTATTGTTCAATCCTGAAATTTATAGATGTTGAAGATAATAAATTGAAATTATTAGTTGCCTTGCAGTAAACTTGTAGTAGTAAAAGTTTCTAAAACAAAATAGGGTGAAGGCAAAGGGTAATCCTGATGCACAATGCACCTAGTAATACAAAGATTGGGAGTTTAAATACATGTAGTCTTATCATGCGTGTGGAGAGGAAAACTAAGCGGGCAATCATATAATGTTCTTTGGTGTGCCTTCACGCATTTCCTTTCACAGCCTTTGCAACTGAGTTCTTAGTGATATTCTAACTTAGGCATTAGGTGGATTACTAATTCTATTTGTACATAATGCTATTTCTACCTATATTCAGCTCACTTAACTGAATTTCACATGGTTCTTTGTTTAGCCTATGTAATTTAAGATGCCTGCTATGTTTAAAATTTCTCAGATATCTATGTTTCATAGTGTTGCTTGTGAGTTCTAGATACTGTTATGTAGGGTAAAGTTTGTCTGATAAACATTCAGATGTCTTTGTTGAAGTCTGAAGTAATCACAGTGTTTTAGATTGATTTTGAGATGCCTGTCACTGGTAGGAGTGAAACAAAGTTTTCTTGCTTTTTTCTAACATTTTGTGAAGTCAAGACTGTGGACCATGTGAATATTCTGTAAGGTTTATTTTGTTTCCCATCATAGTTTTTTTCCCATTGAGGTACTGTCACGGTTTAGGCTGGTTATATATATATATTTTTTATATCTGCAAAATTGTATTAGTTAGTTAGTTATAGATTAAATATAGTTGTGTAGTGTTTAGGAGCAATTATCTCTAGTGGAGGAGTGAAAACTACCACAAATAACTGTTGGTTAGCTTCCTATATAAAGCTATAACCCCTTGGCCGATTGGATGCTTTTGGATGAATTAAAAGTTATTCCCTTGTCTCTGAAATTCTCCCTTTCTCTCTTGGTTTCTCTCTAATTCTCCCTATCTCCCATCTATTTCCCTATCTCTCTCTCTATTTTTTTGTCTAATCCTCCATCTCTCTCTCTCTCTTTGTTATTCTCCCTTATTGTCTGATCCTTTCCAATTTCTCTCTATTTCTCCTATTCTCCTTATTCTATCTTCAAGATAAACACAAGTTAGGCACGGGTTCTTGACAAATTGATATTAGAGCACCCAGTTCTTGGCTGGACTCCAGCAACCCTAGCAATTGTAGTTACTGGTTTTTGGAGATTGACCAAAGGTAGTTACCAGCTCTGACATAAGATTTGAGGTGGTTACTGAAATTCTAGAAGCAGTTTCATCGCCTGCCAAAGCAAGATAGAAGAAACGAACCAAGGCATTGGCAGAGGGAACCCACACAAAACAGACAAAAACAAGGTTGGACATCCTAGAGTTGGGTTTGCGACGGACGCAGGAAGAACTGAGCTGTTGCCGAAGAGCACATAGCCACCAACATTGCTACTAGAGAGGTAGTGTAGTCACTGGAAAGGAAAGTGGCTAACATGGGCCAGAGGTTGGATGGGCTCCTGAAGATGTTTTCCAAGATGGCTCAGGCCAGCTTGTCAGAAGATTTTTCTCCAAGAGTTGTGTCAGAACAAATCTTGACACGAGCAAGCATTCCCCCTCATGCTTCCATGTCACAGGAAGATGAGGAACAACCAGCAATAGACCAGGCCATCTAGGACCCTACCCAAGTCACCTATACACACCCCTACCTAGGTTGGAAATTCCCATGTTTGAGGGTGCTAGACCCAGGTGATGGGTTAGGAGGTGTGAGAGGTTTTTCCAATATTATCATGTGGCTGAAAGTCAGAGAATAAACCTTGCAACAGCCTACTTCAATGACATGGCTGATGCATGGTTCCAAGGGTGGAACAAAGTGAGAGATGAGACAAATTGGGAAGACTGTGTAGGACTTTTGTGTAAGGTTCGGTGTGAAACCTATGATAGACACAATCAAGGAGTTTAATAAGTTGAAGTAAGAAGGGTCAGCGATAGACTACCAAGTCTGCTTTGAAGAATTGAGGTCTCTAATGATGAATGCACATCCTGCCTTGACTGAAGATTATTTTGTTTCTAGTTTATCAACGGATTTAATGAGGAATTGAGGCTAGTGGTTAAGATGATGCAACCTGCAACTGTCAAGTAGTCAAACGGGCTGTTGAGAAGGCAAGATTACAAGAAATGGATTTGGAAGCAATCTTTAAAAGGCACCACATCCCAGCAGAAATTCAACCTTCAACAGGTCAGCAATTGGAAGGAAATCTGGGGACTGCAACATCAGGATGGAATCCTAGGGTTAATATTTCAGCAAAATCCCTGGCCATGGATCAGAGGAGGCAACTAGGATTGTGCTACAGGTGTGGAGAGAAATTCAGCCCAGGCCACCAGTACAAAAGGCAATTGCTGTATATGGAAGGATTGGATGAAGGTGAAGAAGGGAAAGATGCTGCAAGGATTGGCTGACGTAGTGGGCTAGACGATGAGATTTCTTGAGGATAAGAAATCTTTAAGAGGGAGGGAATGCCACGGTTTAGGCTAGTTATGTTTTATTTTTATATCTACAAAATTGTATTAGTTAATATTTACCGTTTAGAGATAGTTGTGTAGTGTTTAGGAGCAATTACTTTTAGTGGAAGAGCGAAAACTAACACAAATAACTGTTGGTTAGCTTCCTATATAAATATGTAACCTCTTGGCCGATTGGATGCTTTCAGATGAATTAAAAGTTATTCCATTGTCTCTAAATTCTCCCTCTCTCTCGGTTTCTCTCTAATTCTCCCCATCTCCCATCTATTTCCTTCTCTCTCTTTCTATTTTCCTGTCTAATCCTCCATCTCTTTCTCTCTCTATTATTCTCTCTTCATTCTGCCTGATCCTTTCCCATTTCTCTCTTTCTCCTATTCTCCCGATTCTATCTCCAAGATAAACACAAGTCAGGCCTAGGTTCCTGACAGGTACCAAGTTACTGATCAATTCTCTAATAATCCATCAGTTGTATTTCATGAAATTTAAGTAAACGTGATTTAGATTGATTTTGAGGTACTTTGTCCAGTAGGAATAAGTAAGTTTCTTGCTTATCTTGAGCTACAGTGTCCTGTAGGAATAAATGAGTTTTCTTGCTTTTCTCAAGCATTTAAAATGTCACGACTCTAAAGGATGTAAGCCTTTTGTCAGGTCTATTTTCTTTCCCCTTCATAGTTATTTTTCCCAATTGACCTACCAAGCGTACTGATCAATTGCCAAGTAAAATGAATTGGTGGACTGGTCACCCTTTAATTTTTAGACTGCTTGATCAGCACCTCGGTTAGCTTTTTCATAAATTAAAACCCAAAGCTATTTCAATTTGCAATGTGCCCTGTTTATTGGTTTACACTAAGTCGGTCAACTGTTGCATGTACATCAGACAACCTCTAAGTCACAACTGTTGCATGAGGATTATGAGTTCAAATTAGGTATATTAAATGTACATACTCATCTGTTTTCCATTTGTCATGTGTTCCTTTTTGGCAAAGCATGAAATGTTAGTATGAGGAAAGTTCGATATGGGCTATCTGTTCACTACACAATTTATTATTCTGTCATTCTAATCAATCTCCTATAACTGAGGGATACAGGAAAGATCATCACCAACAACCAAGCTTGTTATGAGAATATGACAAGACCCCAATATTTGGTTTCTTCAATCATTGTGTTTGGTCATTCTACCATCTGAACTTATATCGTTTCACATTTAATTCCACCACTTACTTTTGTTCACAGATCTAATAATATTGTTTGAGATAAGTATAACCCTAAGGTGTATTGTTTAAATTATCTTCCATCTTACATATCAATACAACCTAAAAATTTCCAAAACAGGGTGGTAACACCAGTAAAAACCATTACAGATTGTATAGAAGCTGATGCAGAACATTGTCCTTTTTTTCTTTTTACCCTTTTTTTATCGGTAGAAAATATACCCAACCAACATTGGACAATATTAACATAAACAGTTCACAAAGATGCTTATCCTACGATTGAATAATAGATTTTTCACTGTTCTTATTCATGTTTCCGTACTTGCTAAGCACTCTCTCAAATGCGCATGATGAAGCATGACTTTAGTATCACAATGATTTGTGTGGCATTTAGTATCTAGCAGAGTCCTTTCCTAGAACACACAAATAAGAGAACTGTTATCCATCTGTTGTAATTGCTAATCTGCATTTATGTACTGTGTAAATTTGGAAAATTTTGTTTTTATCATCTTATTAACAACTTTTTAGCGAAGTGATTTTATTTTATTATTATTATTTGTTATTTTGTTTTCTCTTTGCCAACTAGCAAAGTTATGCTTGTGAGTGATATGATTTTCATCTGTACTTGTGGGATCCTAAAGCATGCAGTTATATTATTTAACTTTGTATAAACAATCAACCTATTGAGATATGAGTTTTTCAATGTTATATTTCATGTTTTTTATTAAAAGAGAGTAGTGGTTAACTAATCATATCCTGAAGAATATTGACACATTTGCTACACTATTTACCTAGATACTTAAATTATAATTTTTATGTACATTCTTTGCAGTAGATGCTGAAAATGGGAGCACAGCTTTTGAACCAAAGGTTGGGAAAGAGACAATTGACTTTAAGGAAGTAAAACGGATAGATCATATTCTTGCTTCATTACAGCGCAAGGTACATTGATCCATTTCAAAATCTTTTATCATCATCATTATTGTCTTTTTTGTCTGAACAGTAGGGTAGCAGGCAGCAACCCTGTTGTGACTCTGTTTGAAAGTGACCATAGTTGTCTCTTACTTGTTAGGGGACGTAAGGAATATGCAACATTCTAGTTTGAGCCATATTCTAACCCCCAGTCCCATTAGGTGCAACTGAATCCAATAGCCTTAAATCACTGTAGTAGATGCAAGGGATAAAATTGAAGCCTTGACTGTAAGTAACAAGCCTTAGACCAGTTGGAAATATAAACTTAAATCATAAATAGTAGTCATAGATACAGGGGATGTGCAACATGGAACTGGAAGTGATGAGTGCTTTGATATGTGAAGGATACACGTGTATGAGTCTAAAAGTACCTAGTTAGGAAGTTGTGTTCAGTAGAGTGGAGCACCATATGCTCTTGAATGAAGAAATATTTCTTATCTTCCTTTCCATTCCGTAGAGTTTCCTTGATGCATTAACCTACAAGCCATGGTGAATAAAATTAGCTTCTTCCAAATATTCCTCTTCCTCCAGCAAAGGGGTATCAGAGCCCAATTATACTTCCAAGTTCCAACAAAGACCATTTGGCCAACCACCTTTGTGATTCAAATTTTCTTGGTTGCTTAAATTAATTGTGACAAAGGAATAGAGGAAGGTGTGACAAAGAATTTTCATATCTAAGATATTGAGTAAAGCTCTCAACAAAATGGCAAAGAAGTTGGTGTCATGCACCTAATGTTTGTAAGGGTTTATTGGTATTTTACAGCAGTTGTACTTTGATTAGCTGCTCATAGTTGTACTTTGAACTTTGTATTGGCAGCCTTGTTGGCGCCAAACTTAACTGCCTGGATTAGTACATAAACCTAATCCAGCTGAATGCAAAGGTACCGAAAAGCTTATTTCCAGAATTCTATGTTTCTCTCTCTCTCTTGAGTCTGTTTTCTCTCTTGCCTATTTCTGTTTCCCTCTCTTGCTCTGAAACTTCCTCTCATTTCTCCCTAAATTCTGCCCTAATTCTCTCAATTAGAAGAGAATTGACCTTGTGAGATCTGAGGACCTGACAGTTGGTTGATAACACTTAATCAGAAAATAGAAAAAAAAAGAGGAAAAAGGGTAGTTGTTTGATAGGTCCAATCTTTGAGCTTGGTTTGCTGAAATTAGGAATCATGAAAATTGACTGTTTTATTCCTTAAGAATCAGAGAGCTAATTGGCATGTATCATCTTTTTCTGTATGTTTTGCAGCTACCACCAGCTCCTCCTCCCCCACCTTTTCCAGAAGGCTATGCACCCCCTCGAACTGCAGAAGGAGAGAATGACTCTGAAGCGCAGCAAGCAGCAGAGTCCCAAGTTCCTACAGTTGATCCAATTATCGATCAAGGCCCATCAAAGAGGATGAAAGTTTGAGCTAATTTACAGCACCCATATCTGTAAAAGCAGATTCTTCACCAATAGAAAGAGTTATATCTATCGAAATCAGTTTTCCGTGTCAATATTAATCTAGTTTCTAGCCTTTTCTTTTCTGAGATGGTATCTAGCCTTTGCAATTTCACGTTGTGTTTGTAGTCCCAGTACCGAATTTAGGCCATGAGGTTTCAGTAGAGAATGATAAATGGCTGTGCCATCATTCCAGGAGTGCCCCATGGATGAAGAAGGAGACAAGCATTTTCCATTCATACTATTGCCTGGAAGAAAACATCACCACCTACGTAACCCATTTTCATAATATGAAAATGAAAATGGGAAGACAACTTGACATTAAAGAGATAGATAGATGGGTGCACTTGTGTTCCTTTCGCTCACTGTCCCTAGTTCTGGACATGTAGTGCCAAAAACTAGATTGTCACTAAGTGCCCTTTTCTCTTTGTTACGGGATGGGGAAAGGTGTAGCTTTTTCCTTTGTCGTTGGATGTGGATTTAGGGCTAGGATTTGTATCAAAAGACCATCCGAATGACAAAAGTGAAATGGACTAGGAGAATAGGTCTTTTGATTCACAACTATAATGGTCATTTGAGTCTCACTTCTCCCACGAAATTGAATTTTGATCTTTTCAGAAAGCTAACGAGAGGAAATTTTCACCGAACATGCGAGGATCTGATCACATTCTTATTCATTAGATTGTTTCTCCCTTCGCATGTATGTTGCAAGTTTGGCTAGGTCACTGCCAGACGTCTGAACTAGTTTTGGAGGTGGGTCTAGGACCTAACCTTGCGTTTATGGTTGTTTGTTTAAGAAAGCTGCTATAGTGCTTGCTGTCTGGCATTCTCTCTATGGAAACTGCCCGTAGTCTTGCATTTTCTAGTTGTGGTCGTTGTTTAAGGAAGGAAAGTTGCTGCTATAGTGCTATCTTGCGTGTTTAAGAAAGAAAGTTTCTATCTTGCATTTTTGTCTCTTATGGGAAGTGCCGACAAGAGGGTATTGTTTAGGTTCAAGTCCCCATCATCGTCTGGCTGTTGTTTATGCATAGAACCCCGATTTAGCTGTGGCGCCGTAGGGGGCCATGTTTCTTGCTGGGTACGTGAAAAAGACCTTATTTCAGTGCTATTTATCCATCTCTATTGCTATGAGCAAAGATACACGCATGTTATATTGAAAGGGTAATGCTGAATGAGAGTGTTGGTGTCACCCAGCTGGCTAGGGGTTGTGGGTTACTATTTGCTTTTTTTCTTGCCAATAAAATATCAATGAAGTCTTGTCTTTTTACTAAAAGCTTCACAAGTGGCTGGCTGGCTGCGCTGCACGGGTGTCCTTGTTTATCTGTCAAAAGTTAAAAGCCAGCAATTGGCTCACCAAGCACTGTCATTTCAACTTGTCGAGTCCCAACAAGCTTCAACTTCGAGGATATATTATTATTTTGCTCTTGGATTTCAAACTTTGGCAAGGCCGTGTTTGGACGTCACTTTCCACGTGCTTCTTGGTTTTTGTGCATTAGGTTTAGAAGAGAGTTTATTGAGTTTCCTAAATTTTGTTAGGGTTTAGTGAATTTTTGGTATATAATAATAATGTTTAACATTTAAAATTTAACATTTATTTAGACACATCAAAATTATCATGTCATTAGGTCGCCAAATTCGAGAGTTATTTTTATTAGGCAATCTTATGTTTATAAATAAGATTGAAAGTTAAATGGGTTTGAGAGTTGATTTTTAATTCAACTGGACTTAATTTAATTAAAATTTATTTGATTTAAAATTCGTAATTCATTTAATTAGACTTCATAATCCCGTAATGTTATCAAAATGAGCTAATAATATGAAGCGCACTTGAATTAACTTGTGAGTTTGATTTATTTAATCCAATTTAACTTAAATAAATTTAAATTGGATTAAAATAACACCAATTTAACTTGGGAAAGAAAATGTATGGATAAAAAATGTATTAAATTTTGAATAACAGATTATGTGTAAATTTATATTTACTATTGAATATTCATTAATGAGAAAATAAATTCCTAATCATAAAAAGGTATTCTTTAATAGTTCAAATTTTAAGACTGAAAATTCTTTTAATTTATTTTATTATTAAGATAAAACATGATATAACATGATAGTATTATTATTATATATTATAACATATAATTCAATTGAACTGACTCAAAAATAAAATAACATATAATATAATTGAATTATATCATAATATATAATTCAATTAAACATATAACACTTAATGACATATCCAAAACTATCATTAACAATTAATGATGTCCAAAATACAACAAATGTATAATGCCTATACAAGATGCCACGCTATATGGTGTGTGACTTTTCAGATTCGTTGTCCACTAACAAATAGATAACACCAACACTCTTCATTTATATCTCTCCCTCTTATCTTATGAATGACTCCCTAGACTTCCTGGCAGAGTTCCTACTCTCAAGTTGTTAAGATTGTGTGATTTGGATTTCTAGTTCAAAATTTCTTAAAGATATTCCCAGTTCTTAGACTTGGGGACTATGATTAGTCGATTGATACATGAGCTACTATTATTGTTTAGCATGGAGATGCTAATGAGATAGGGTGGTGAGTCACACATCACATTGCATGGTATACATATAGTAGACATATGGGTTGGTGTTGGAAAAACATCTACTGAATGTGACATTTGCAATAGATCACATGGCTAGAAGATTAATGATTTGTCGCTAGCTCTCGATTGTGTATCTAGTCTTTTGACTAGAGGCGACATAGTGTTTTGTGTACTGATGTCAGGGATTTATCGTTGAGCGAAACTATTCGGTGTAAGAGGTGAGAATGCTCTTTGTGTGGTCTCTATGCAGTGATGTATAGAGGCATATGTGCATCGATGGGATCCATTGACCTCTATTTGTTGGGGTCAAACATCCTATGTGACCTATGTAGCTGATTGTGATTGGAAATTCTCTAGCCAGGGTGAGCATGAGATTTGAAAAAGTTTCAATGTTAGATTAGATCTGACATGATACCTGTATCACACATTGTATTGGATCTGTCATAGTTATCGAGTTTTGTGAGTTTAATCAGTCCATGACTTGCACTCGGTCGGGATGTTAGTCAGTGGAATAACTATAGTGCATGGTAATCGAGGAGCCTTAATAGATTCATATGAAGTTCGACTTCATTTCCATTAGGATATTTTTCTTGAGTTCTGGCTAGATGATACTCAAGATTTTTTAGGGTGCTCTGGGAATTTTGAGAAATCCTCTTAGTAGGTCAACGGGGATTGACCAACATTAAGAAGTTGATATGTCCTGATTGTTACATGGCTGTGAACCTAGAAAGTCATATGCATACCGTGTAATGTAGCGGATTAGTGATTCATTGTTCTTAGTGATTTTCTCATCATTGTTAGTCAGTGATGTTGGTTGCTTGTGTGTGCGAGACTTGTGGATCTATGGTTATGAAAAGCTGTTATCGGATAATAGGGCCTTAGTGGCATTTGGACAAAGTTAGAGCTTGGCAGTTAGAATCGATCAACAGGTACATAGAGCGATTGCCCGTTTGGAACAGTCGATCGATGCTCGCATGTTGTCGACCTATTAACTTCTATCGACCAGTGCATAAGGAAAGTCGACCGCCTAAAAACAATTGACTGGGTTCTTTATGTTGTCGATTGTTTCTGTTATTTATCATGTCTCAGCTTTGTCGCATCAGAGCATTTAATGCTCTGATGCAAGCGATGGGCAAGGCATGCAGAAAAGGTGGACTACAAGAGGAGAGAAGACATGGGCTTGGTAGAAGGGTTGTGTGATAGAAGAGAAGAGAAGTGATATTGAAGAAGATGAAGAGGCTCACGAGCAACTCCTTTTTGCGTCTCTTCTTCCTTGTTCTTTTTTTTCCATTGTCATTGCTCTTGTTCCTGTTTGATGTCTGTTTCTTCATTTTCCTTGCTTGAGCTATGGCCTTGCTCATTCTTGCTCGGAGCTTGGCCGACACAGCTTCTTCATCACTCTCTTCCTCATAGAGAGATCGTTGGACAACCACTGAGCAACTGAGGAAGGGATCGCACATAGCTTTGGGTCACCTCCATCGAGAAGGTCCTAGCACGGCTCTGTTGAAGGGTTATGTGGTAGCTGAGGTATGGATCAACTAGGTCCTCTACACTTATGGAGGTAGGCTGGTCACTCGGGTGCTTGCAGGGATGAGGAGTAGACAAGGAGATTGCTAGAAGCTTGCTGATCAGCGAGAAGACAGTCATTGCGTGGACAATCGGGATCGGATCTTTCTTCAAAAAGTATTCCTTAAACCCCTTATGGCATTTTTTTTTTTTTCATTTGTTGCATATAGATGATAAATATTAAGTCTTGCAAGGACGATTTTGATTTTCGTTGTATATGTTTTATGCTTCTGCTGTGCTATATTTCTATTAAAAAATGCTTTGATTATAACCTTTACACTGATCCACATCAAGTTGGTGGTTTTGGCACATTTTCTACCATTGACTTTCATTTTTAACACCAACTGATATTGCTCGAATTGTCACGAGAATATCTCTATATTCTAGTGATGATTTGAAAGGCCTTGGGAAGCGCCTAGCAATGGTCTAGCACAATATAGAAGGCAATGAAGTCAAAATTCAAATGAGTCTATTACAATTGACTATTACCGTGTAATACAATCCTTCTATCACCCAACGTCTTGATCAAGCGAGATTCATAGTACATTAAACTTACAAAGTCAATAACTATGTGTCAAATCTTATCAGCGTGATTAGATGACACCTCAAGAAACACTTTCTTGATTAATCATATTGTCTTGGCCAATGACTTTCCTATCACACTAACAGTAGACCACATAGGATGTTCGTCTCATCAGTGATGACGAGGGAGACAAATCGTATCCCTGAACACCTGCCTCCATGCACCAACAATATGGAACCACATAAATGAACGTCCACATCTTGCAATTGAATGGTTCGACACATTAGCAAATCCTGCACACAAATACACAAGACAACTGTGTCAGTTCAAGTCTAAGAATTAGTTATATAATTATAACTTGATGACTAGATCATTATCTACAATACCATGTGATCAGTCATTGGTGTCACATTTAGTGCGTTATCCTTTAACAACCATCCACAAGTTTACTAGAAACATTATCATGTCATATGACATGTGACTCACCGTCTCTAACTATTAATATCTCATACTAAACAAGGTAGTAAACTCCGTACCAGTCCATAATTGACTAATAAGAGTCCTCATCCAACTAATCTAAGAACCATGAATATTTAAGAAATACCGTAACCAGAGAATCTTGTCACATATTTTTAACACTTTAGGAATAAGACTCTCAAAGAGAAAATCAATGGATTCATTCGTATAACAAATTGGAGAGTTTAATGAATAATGATAAATTTGTCTTTTATTGATAGGTATACAAAAATATATCAAATGTACTTAAATTACAAGCATGCCAAACATCATCTAAATTTAGCATTATGACACATCACTAATAATGGACCCTTAATCCATCGTTAATCTGTCGCTACCAATGTATATATGTGTGTGTGATATTTTAAATTTAATTTTACAAAAGGTAGGCACCAAATGTCCTATTTAGTTTTTCGATTTGAGCATTTATTTAGTTGGTTCGGTTTCAATTTAAAAAAAAAAATAGTTTATTTAATTTAAGCAATTTGATTACCCTTTGCCATTTTTCTTTTCATTTTTTTACAAGAAAAAACAGTTTAGAACATATTTTAAGCCTAATAATTGTGAAGACAATTGCAAATCTAAGAACTATAATTAGAAAAGAACAAATTGTAAACTGATTGATAATGGAATGAACCCTTAATCCATTGTTAATCCGTAACCACCAATGTACACATGTGAGTGTGTGTGTGTGATATTTTAAGTTTAATTTTACATATTGGGCACCAAATATCCTCTGTAGTTTTTCGATTTAAGTATTTATTCAGTTGGTTTGGTTTCAATTTAAAAAAAGAAAAAATTAGTCTATTCAATTTGAACAATTTGATTACCCTTTATCCGTCTTCTCTTTTATTTTTTACAAGATAAAATAGTTTAGAACATACTTTAAACTTAATAATTGTAAAGACAATTTTAAATCTAAGAACTACAATTACAAAGAACAAATTGTAGACTGATTGATAATGGAATGAACCCTTAATCCATTGTTAATTCGTAGCCACCAATGTATACATATGTATGTGTGTGTGATATTTTAAATTTAATTTTACAAAAGGTAGACACCAAATGTCTTCTTCAATTTTTTGATTTGATCATTTATTCGATTGGTTTGATTTTACTTTTTTTTAAAAAATAATTTGTTCAATTTGAGCAATTAGATCAGTTTGATTACCCTTGACGAGTCTTCCTTTTCATTTTTTACAAGATAAAATAGTTTAGAACATACTTTAAGCCTAATAATTGTGAAGACAATTTTAAATCTAAGAACTAAAATTAGAAAGAATCAATTGTAGAGTGATTGATAATGGAATAGACTCTTAATACCAATGAATACATATGTGTGTGTGATATTTAAATTTAATTTTACAAAAGATGGGCACTAAATGTCATCTTCAATTTTTCGATTTGACCATTTATTCGGTTGGTTCGAGTTTAATTTAAAGAATATATATTATATTCCATTTGAACACTTTGATTGATTCGATTATCTTTCACCCGTATCTCTTTTTTATTTTTTATATGAAGAAATAGCTTATATTATACTTTAAACCAAATAATTGTGAAAACAATTTCAAATCTAAGAACTACAATTAGAAAAAAACAATTTGTAGACTGATTGATAATAGAAAAGACCCTTAATCTATCGTTAATATATGTCAGCATCAATGTATACATGTGTGTGTGATATTTTAAATTTAATTTTAAAAAAGGTAGGCACCAAATGTCATCTTCAGTTTTTTGATTTGAGCATTTATTCGGTTGATTCGGATTCAATTTAAAAAAAATATATTCTGTTTAATTTGAGTAATTTAATCGATTCGATTATCTTTTATCCATCTCTCTTTTTTATTTTTTACAAGAAAAAATAGTTTATATTATATTTTAAACCTAATAATTGTGAAAACAATTTCAAATCTAAAAACTACAATTAGAAAAAAAAAAATTTATAGACTGATTGATAATGGAAATGACCCTTAATCTATCGTTAATATATGTTGGCACCAATGTATACATGGATGTGTGTGTGTGTTTGTGATATTTTAAATTTAATTTTACAAAAAGTAGGCACCAAATATCCTCCTTAATTTTTCGATTTGAATATTTATTCGATTGATTCGGTTTCAATTTTAAAAACAAAAAGTAGTTTGTTTAATTTGAGCAATTTGATCGGTTCGATTACTCTTTACCCATCTTTCTTTTCATATTTAAAAAAAAAAAAAAACTTGAAATATACTTTAAACCTAATAATTGTGAAGACAATTTTCAAATCTAAGAACTACAATTAAAAAAGAACAAATTGTAGACGATTGACAATGGAATGGACCCTTAATCGATCGCCACCAATATATACGTATGTGTGTGTGATATTTTAAATTTAATTTTACAAAAGTTAGGCAAGAGATGTCCTTTTCAAGTTTTTTATTCGAGCATTTATTTGATTGGTTCAATTTCAATTTTAAGAAAAAGATAATCTGTTCAATTTGAGTAATTTGATCGGTTTGATTAGCCATGTTACTTTAAACTTAATAATTATGAAGAAAAATTTAAATTAAAAAATTATAATTAAAAAACAAATTATAAACCGATTAATAATGAAATGGACCCTTAATTCTCGAGTCACAGTCAAGTGGTAAAGAAAGTGGTCGTAAAGAGCAATCATGCTGAACGTTATTATCGTGAGATCAATTCTTGAGAAAAGTAATTTATTCTGGGGGTGGTATTTTATAAATATCAGTGGACGCAATCTTTAACTTTGACAATTTAGGTATATTTCATGATTTATCTTTTTTATGATGATCTAAGTGTGGGTTCGACGAGGAACGCAAGTAATGTCACGTAATCCAAATAATGAAATGGATCCTTAATTTATCGTTAATCCGCGGCCACCAATATATACGTGCATGTGTGTGATATTTTAAATTTAATTTTATAAAAAGACAGTCACCAATTGTCCTTTTTCATGCAACTTGTGCCCGAGACAACTTGTGCCGGCCGTCATTTTTATTAATATCATAAGACACCACCGACAGCCCAACCTACTATATATATTACCATTAACTAATAAATATATCATTTTTATGGTCCCTATCCGATGCTTTTGTTGATTTTTATGAGCCACACCCATCCCCACCTCTCCATTACCATTTTATCTTATTTAAATTAATTTTTTATATTAATTGTCGACGTTTGATTTCGGCCGACCGTGATTCGTTTTGGGCCGCGGTGAGTCAATCCAAAAATACCGAGAAGGAAAGAAGAAAACCCTTCCCCCGACGTTCCAAGCGTGTACACTAGAATCTTTTACGTGGTTCGGCCAGAACGATGCCTAGTCCACGGCCGCCATCTCCTCATTCTCCCAGAGTGGCGGTATCTGATTATATTTTTCTTATCCTCCTCCCTTGCCCCTCATGGTCTCTTTGATTTCCATTTATCTTGAGGGGCTTTTACAATCTAGATAATATATAAAAATACAGTGTTTGTATAATGGGGGACAAATAGTTCTTACCGCCTTCGCAAGACCTGGAGTGGGATCCTCATTACGAGGGGCATGGGCTGTTACAGATAAAGTGATCGGACCCTACCTCTGACTTCTCAGTAGCTTTGCCGCTCATGCGAGCTGGAGGTTTTAGGCGAGCGACCTGGATGGTCCAGCGATCTGGAGGATATTTCAGGAGCTCGTTAGTCGATTGCTCCGAGCTCGTTGGGGGATTACCGGGAGCTCGCCATATGCTCTCTTTACGAGTTCCGGATCTTTGGTGGAGGCTGGACCTTCCTTGACGAGGTCGTCCGGGCCTTCTTGGCCTTGGGTGATTGGGCCGGTCTATCGGACCGAGTCTGGCCCATGCGGGGTGATGCGGGAAATACATATAACATTAATTAATGATATTAAGATTTTAAACACGAAGGCGATGCTTTTTGGGATGATCTTTCTTGTGAAACCCTAACGCTCAATCTCTTAATTTTGTTAAAAAAAATAAATTATAAGATATGTCTTGGAGAGGTCAAATTTTGAACTTACTCACAAAAATAATATCGACATATCACGACCACTCCTTTATTATTCGAGTTATTCCTCGTGGGACTATGGTAATGTTTTCCTTGTTATTATCAAAGTGTTTTTAGTTTTTAAGATAATAAAAATATATTTATTTTCATATTTTTAAAAATAAAAAAAATTAAAACAAAAAAAAAAAAGTTATTTTAGTTATTTTGATCTCATACACGCTCATAATTTTTGAAACGGAAAAAACATTACAGACAAAAAAAATGCATTTTCAATAATTTCAAAACAGACACAAAGAATTAAAAATGAATTTAAAATTAAAACTGAAGAATAAAGAGAACAACCCCTAAGGTGCTCTTATCTTTGTTGTTTTCAAAATGTTTTTATTTTTTAATTTTTTTAAATAGTGAAAACATGTTTATTTTTATATTTTTAAAAATTAAAAAAAACTCAAAATAACCAAAAATCGTTTTGCATGTTTTCATCACAAATAAGTTCCAAAATTTTAAAACGCGAAAAACGTTACGGACAAAAAGAACGTATTTTTAATAATTTTAAAATAAATACTAAAAATAAAAATAAATTCAAAACTCAAAATTAATAACTGAAATATTGAGAGAATAGTGTTTAAAATATTTATTTTTTTAAAATATATTCTTATGATTGAGTTAGTGTTGGATATTTTTTAAAAATAAATAGAAAGAATGGGATACCGCTTCATTCCTTTACCCATTTTAAAAAAATTAACACTTATATGATCCGATCTAAGCCTGATTTCTATGAAATTTTTTTCGAAACGTGATGTCTGTCTGGGCATGGCGAATTTAGAAATTTATGTACGGGAAGCTAAAATTTTATTTTGAGATATAAAATTATACATCATAAATTTTGGAGTGGATTGAAATTTTTTTTGACTGAATTATGAAAAAAAATTTTATTATTTCTTACATTAAAAAATTAAACTTTTATATTAAAAAATTATTTTTAATTGTGAGCTGGCCATGCATGGATCCGCCCGTGTCTGCGTATCCGATGTACTATTTCATGGCCATTCCTCGGACAGCTACAACGTTGGTGACAAGTGACACCTTGTTGCATGTGTCACCCTAAGATTAAGGACCCTTGCCTTCATCGATTAAATATTTATTATGATATTGAAAATAATAAAAAATATATAATATTATTGTTGAGTTTTTTGAAAATAAGAAACAAAAAAAGAGAAAAGATTGAGGAGATTAAATATGATATTAAAATTATTGAATTTTTTATTAAAAAAATAGAGCTATAAGTATTTCTTTAAAATAAGATAAATTAAATATATGAAATTGTGGTAATTAAGGTGGATGGGAGGAAAGATTGTGGTAGGATTAGATTAATTTAATTAGTTTTTTTATTTATTTAGTGTTTATTAACTAAGATATAGTTCAGAAAATATAAGATATGAAAAGTATTATAAATTTTTATTATTTTTAATATGTTTGTTAAATTTATTTAGAATTTTCTTGATATATTTATTTCTCATCTCTCTAGATAAATATATTTTAAATTTTTAAATAATAAAAAATGATAAATATGTCTTTCAATATATTTCAAAAATTTTAACAAATAATTTGATAAAAAAAATCTTATCTTAATCATTTTATATCTTTATCCGAAAAATATTTCTATTTATTTTGATAAAATTTTATCTAACCTATTTTAAATTTTTATCATTTCTAATAAATTTGTTAAACTTATCTGACGACTCTTAAAATAGAAATAATGTAATTTCTGATTTGATATTTTTTAGATATACTTATTTTTCTCCCTTTCAAATAAATATATATTAAACTTTATAGATAAAAAAAATAATAATATATATGTCCTCCAATATATTTTAAAAATTTTAACAAATAGTTTGATAAAAATATTAAAATAATTTTAAATCTTATTTTCATCATTTTATATCTTAATTTAAAAAATATTTTAATCTTATTTTAATAAAATTTTATCCTATCCATTTTAATAAAAGTTAGCTTAATTTAGGTAGTTTAATTAATGTTTTTAGTGAAGGAGTTGACACGTGTTGTTTGTCGTAGACACGTGTTGTTTGGATGGCGACAAGGGAAGATGAGGACGGGCTGCCGGTGAGCCGTAGAAACGCTTGCGTGGTACGCAGTAGATTTGATTTGATCTGACAACTGCCCTCACACCACCCAACCGCCACCGCCGGCCGCCACACCCACATGGTGGGAACGGGCTCTTGAAATAAATACTACCGAGTATTGTTCTTTCTCTGGATAAGAATTGTGCGATTTTAGTATATTTTCGCGGGGAGTGTGCAGTGCCAGGTGTCAAGATCTGATTAGGTGCGGACATGAAAGTCAGGTGGTACAAGCAAGTACGATTGACTGTTTCCCTTTCTGTCCTATGACGTGGCTCCGGATTTTGTGGCCGACGACTCCACACCAAAGGCCGCCGCCGCACGCAATAATTTCTCAGATGAGCGTAAGTCTAACACGTGTAAAGATATTAGGCGGTCAATGTAACACGTGGGTTCCACAGCGCCCCCCTCCAGGAAAAAAAAAAAAAAAAAATCACCGTGAGCGGTAGTATCTCGTGATCGAGCGTGGAACTGTTCAAACCGGCGTGGACTTAGCAATTCCCGTACATCCAACCAGCCCCTCTTTTCATATATATATATATATATATTTATTATGAATAAAATTTGTTTAACTATGAATCTCTCTACCTTTAAAAATATATAAATATACATAAAGTTATTAGACAAACTAAAACTTACATAATGAAATTAAAGGTTCATATATATGTTTGGTGATACATTCATATGATTACTAATCTATTACTAAAAATATAGATAATATTTGTTAAAATGAGTAACACAAGATTATATTAAAATAAGATTAAAATACTTTTCAAGTTAAGTTATAGAATGATCAAAATAAAATTAAAAAATATTTTAAAATTTTTATCAAAATATTTATCAATTTTTTTAAAATACTCTTGAGGACATATGCATCATTTTTTCTTATCTGTAAGTGTTAAAATAAATTTATTTGAAGGAGATATAAATTTATTTAAAAAATCTCATATAAGAAGTCATGCGAGATATTTTTATCTGAAATATTTTTTATATCCCACTTTTTTCAATATATATCCTTGTTAACAAACACTATCTTAATATATTAATCTGTTAAATAATAACAAACTTTGACACTAGATCACTAGACTTGATAAATTGGAAAAACAAATGGTAAGATTATCTCAAGCTAGTCAAAAAAGTCACTTTAATGTCTATATCACTTGTGGAGTGATGGGGATAAAGCAAGAAACTTAGTTTGCGTTCTCTTTACTATTTTTAAGTCATTTTTAGTTTTCGATTTTCTAAAATAATTAAAACACATTTTCTTTACATTTTTTTAAAAAAAAATTATAAAGAAAACTCAAAATAACAAAAAGTTATTTTAAATGTTTTCATCCAAAACAAACTCTAAACTCAAAATACATTTATTTATTCATATTTTATTATTGTAATGGGAAAAATTATTACAAAATTTATTAACTTTAAAATGTATATAATTTTTAATGATATATTAACATTAAATATTTTTAATTTATTAAATAATCAAATTTATTGAATAAAATATTATTAAAAAATTATTTTCAAAATTTCAAAAAGAACTCGTTTTCTAATTTTTTGTTTTGAAAAATAGTTTTTCAAAATGACAAAGAAAAAATGTTTTTTATTTTTTAAAAATAAATTAATAAAATAGAAAACTAAAAATGAATTCAAAATTCAAAACTGAAAATTAAAAAATAAAAAGAACGCAGTTTTAATCTTACACTTGAGAATGTTTATCTCAAAAGACAAAGTCTTCTATTTTATATTAACATAGATATAATTCTCAGTTTAGAGTTAATTTTGTTTTATAGACAATGCTTGATAATTATACTAAACAAATTTAAATAATTAAGTTTTATCCCTAAGAGTTTATTGAAATTATTATAAATTACTAATTTATAAGAAGAAATCCACAATCGCATGTTTAATTTTTAATTTTAGGAAATAATCCTAATTGAATTAGATAATTCAATATTGACTAGGATTGGTTCGCACTCAGTTTTGGAGAAGACTCATTTACTCAAATTGAGCTAAACCTAAATAAAATATCGAGATAGAAGATGACATGTAATACCCAAAAATTTTGTAAGTTATTGCCATTTAATAAATGAAATACTTTTCCAAATTTTTAAAGGTACTCGGGACACATGGCATCGTAGGATTGAAAGTAATAATTAGGGTGTTAATCTCAAGATCAAGGAAGCTAATTAGGTGATGACAAGTGGCATGTGAATGAATTTCAAATCTAAGTAATGATGGTAAAGTTTGAATAAAACACCTAACCTTTACTTAATCTCCAAGTATGGGACACTTGGCACCCTAAGATTGGAACACTTGGTGGGATCATCATGAGGCACAAATCCCAAGTTAAATGGCTTCATCTTGGAGTGACATGTGGCATATCCTGATTTAGCCTTGCTCTAAGGGTAACACTTGGATGAAACTTGTAGCAAAAGTTAAAGGAGTCATCATAAGTAATAATTAAGGTGACACATGGCAAAATGTGGTTAGCCAAGCACTTCTATAAATAGGTTATTGGGGGAGAGATTTTGTCATTTCAAAAGGGTGAGGAAGAGGGATTTTTGGAGAGAAAGTTCTCGAGAAAAAGAGGCGAAGCGCTCCCAGAGATCAAGGAGGTAGAAGGCTTTGACGAGTTTTCGAGCCAGCCTAGTAAACTGGGCAAAATGTCTTCGAAATCTTGAGGTAAGTTCCAAAATTTTTTATAATCTTGTATAGCACTGAAAGAGGAAGGTATATGAAAAAATGGGGGTCGAATCGGAGTTAAAATGGCCGAGTTATGGCCTAAACGGTGGAGAAGGCAGAATCTGACCGAGGCAAAGGGCAGGCGCGTGAGATTCACGCGCCAGAAGAGGCTGCGCGTGGCAGTGCGTGAGGCCTCTTCTAGGGGCGCGTGAGGGCGTGTCCAGCCCTATTTTTCCTTCAAATTTTGTATTAGTTCTCATATATTCAATCTCTACCATTCCATATAGAAATATTTGTCACCGGACTTATGAAATGTCATAATTTGATAGAAAACAGCTTTGGTTTGGGTGAAATTAGCGTTTTTAGGTGAGCCCGAAGGTGAGTGGTTTCTAAAACTGTATTTCTTACATGTTGAGCATATCCTTGAGCATATTGGAGGTGATTGCAAGTGCATATCATGTTTATTTCATTTGATACGCATGTTTCTTTCCATTTATTCATACATCACTACGTGTGGCTTGTGACTAGTTGTGAATATCATGGGTGAAGGGAGTCTTCACTTGGCCGTGTTGTTAGGCCGTGTTACATGATAAGGTTGGCAGGGGTGATTGCAACACCCTAGCGTCACATCCACCTAGAGCATGCATCTCTGCATTTTGCATTTGCACGCATGAAGTTAGTTTTAACTCTCACTTAGATTTAAGGATCTAACCCGAGTGTTCATACCCCTAGAATATTCAAATGTTCCAGATCTGTCAGGCTCGGACTCAAAGGGATAAGGCCTGGAGGCGGTGCGAGTGTAGTTATCTTGTTTTAGCATCTCTTATGATATTGTAGTATGTTACAAGATTTGTACTCTAACTTTGACAATATTTTGTCTCATAGAGAATGAAGCTATGAAGCACGAAAACGGCTCGGAGGTGCCGTTTCGGCGTTTCCGAACCGTTTCCTGTTTCGAAAACGCGAAGACGGCCTGAAACGGCCTTCAAAACGTTTCTGTAAATTGCGAAATGTTTTGGGGGCCGTTTCGCAATTTACACAAAATGTGGGAAACGCGTTTCACACTTGAAACGTGTTTCCAGCGACCATGGTCGCTCACCTGCAGGAGGAAGACAATGGTCACCGAGAGGCGAGGCGGCGGCGGTTGGCGGCGAGGCCAGATATGGAGTGTGCAGCAACGATCGAGGCGAGAAATAGTGTACGACGGTGGGCGGCAACGAGGGTGAGAGGCGAGCGACGATGGTAGAAACACTTCGACTGTGAGAGAGGCGAGATCGAACGCGATGGTGAGGGCAAGAGACTTGTCAATGGCGAGAGAGGCGAACGACGGTGGCAGAGATGCTTCGACTGTGAGAGAAGCGAGACGAAGACGAGGGTGAGGGCTGATGTTCTACCCTTGTGCTTAGTTTTGATGATGAAAAACATATGTTATTAAATCCCTAAGTCATGAATCAAGGTGGTGGTTTTCAACAAAATAAATTTCAAGTGCATTGTTAAAATGAAAACCAAAAAGATTTATGATCTTTTATATTAGTTGGAGATTAGCATAAACAAGTTTTAAGATCTAAAAAGAATCTCCTTAAAATCGTTGGTCAAAACAATTCTAAGGCAAAAGACCAACTAGAACATGTTTTTTAAAGTGTGTTCATTTTAGAAAACTATCTCTTGGTATTTTGATATCTCTTGGAAATGAAATGGTTTTGATAAATGTCTATATGAATGGTTTTTGATAAATGTTTATATGAAAATCAATTTCTACTATGTGGATTATATGAATGAGAAAATGAATTTTTAGTATATAAGCTTTGAAGCAAGATATGAAAACTTATAGAAGAAATATTGAGTATGGTTGAGAGTGATTTGAAAAACTTGCTTGTTGAGAGTGATTTGTTTCAAAATATACTTTTGATAATCTCAACTTGCTTTCAAGATAATCAAAATGAGGTTTTAAAAGAATCGAATAAGGATGTATTGAAAATTCAAGTTTTTCTAAAGAATAGTCGACTATCAGGTTCATTCTGTTGACTTGTGAGCATGTTGATGAAAATTTACAGGTTAAAAATTTATTGAATCATCAACAAATAGAGGAGAAAGAAAGTTCCCATACCTCTAGTGAAGAAAGCTCAAACACGTGCCTCATGGTAAATGAAGAAGAGGAGGTAACCTCTACTTCTACTGTCAATTTTAATGATTGTAATGATATTGAAAATGATCATGAGTCTAGTTCTTCGTATGCTTATGTTGATGATAGTGAGAATGATTTTTCAAATGGAGAGTTATTGAATGCTTTGAATGATTTATATGAAAATTTTGAAAATCTATGTTTGAAAAATAAAACTGTTAAAAAGAAATTAGATTTACTGACAAAAGAATTGGAAGTTTTAAAATCTAAGAATGAATATTTGATTACTTCCAATAAAGAATTTTTAAAGGAAAAATTTTTGGAAGAATTTGAATTGAAATCCTCGAACAGTGCATTAAATGAGAAATCCATTTTAAAAGAGGAGATTTCAAATTCTTGTGATCATGAAATAGGTGTTCAAAATTTTATTAGTCAAAGAGCTAATGTCAAAAGCTCACCTTCACACACCTCTCATGATATTAAATGTTTTTATTGTTGCAAGAAAGGCCACATTGCATTTTGTTGTCCTTTTAAAAGGAAATCAACTAGTGGTCCTAATTTGAAATGGATTCCTAAGGGAACTAAGGTGTCTACTGTTTCCAATATTAAACCCCAAGGATCCAAGTATGTTTTGAAACCTAAAAATGATCATTTTAAGAGGAATGTGCATAAGGATAAAAGGAAAATGAATTTCAAACGAAAACCCTTTGCTACACATCCTAGTCTTTGGTATCATTTTGAACATAAAGGTTTCATAGCAAAACATCCACATAAGCTAAAACAAGTTTGGGTTCCTAAGGAGGAGCTCTATGCTAACATGGGTGAACCCAAGGTGGTTTGGGCACCAAAAGCTTGTGGATAGTGTTTATGTAGGTTGCTTGACATCCAAATGAACTTTAAAGAGAAATCTTTATGGATGGATCAAGCATGAAGGAAGGAGGAAGTGGACAAGAAGATCACTCCTCATTTTGCCAACCAAGTGTAAGAAAGATTTTATTAATCAAAATCTTGGTGGTATGCTTCTATCCCTTAACTCCCTATGCTTATTAGTTCTTGATAAAAATGAATGATATGCTTGCACTCTATTATGTTTTGATATGTGCATTGAGTGAGGGAAGAACGAAGTTTGTTGATATATGCTAGAAATACTTTCTTGATAAATGCTCCTATGCATAACCTAGCTAGCATAAGTCAATTATGTGATAAAGATTTGAAGTATGCTTTAATGATAATTCATGTGAAAATATCTTGTCACAAATAAAATAAAGATCATAGAAAATAGGATAGAATTTGTGCATAGACTTATTCTTGTCTAGTATAAGAGAAATGCCCAGTATAATCCATATCTCAAATATTTATCTATGGCATAATAGACTAAGTCATGCAAATATGAATATGCTTCTATAATCTATCCAAACATGATCTTGTTGAGAAATTGCCTAAAGCTTAAATATGAAAAATATTTGTGAGGCATCCATGAAAGGCTAACAAATAAGTATATCATTTAAGCCTTCAAAACTTGGCTATGTCATAAAAGACTAGGTCATGTGAGCATGAATGTTGTTGACTATCTATCCAACGTGATTTTGTTGAGAGATTGCCTATGAACAAATATGAAAGAAACCACATTTGTGGTGCATGAATGAAAAGCAAATAAATAAGTTTATGCTTAAAAATGAGGGTTCAACCCTTAGGCCTGTAAGTTTACTTCATTTAGATATTTGTGGTCCTATGAGAACTCTAAACTTAGGTGAAAAATAATATGTGCTAGTTATTATGAATGATTACTCTAGGTTCACTTAATAATATTTCATATATCTAAGAGTGAAACATTTAGCCCATTTGAAATATTTTCAAAAGATAAAAGTATGTGTATTTCAAAAATCAGAAAGTGAACATGGCGATTTTTTGAAATGAACAATTCAAGCACTATTGTGATGAAAATGGTATTGGTCATAATTTTCTAGTGCTAGAACAAAATGAGGTAGTTGAAAAGAAAAATAGATCTTTACAAAAAATGGCTAGAATTGTGCTATGTGACAAAATTCCTTTTTAGTCTAAGCCATTAACACCTCATGCTACATGTTGAATGGGATTTTTATAAAGCCTATCTTAAAGAAAACCCCTATGAGTTATAAACCAAATATTCCATATTTTCATGTTTTTTGCAGTACATGTTTTATTCTTAACAATGGTAAAAACTCTTTAGAAAAGATTTGATGAAAGAATTTTCTTAAGATATTCTACTCAAAGTAAAGCATATAGAGTATTTAATAATATGACTCTAAAAATAGAAGAATCTATTCTAGTTACAGTTAATTATGTGAGGGTTGAAGTTCCAAAACTCAAGGAAAGTGGTGATAAAGAATTAGGATAAAGATTTGAAAAATTCTCATTAGATCATTAGAATCAAATCTATCAAATGATAATAAGCTTAATTGCTTAATGAAGAAAATGTAGCTCATAAAAAGAGAAAATCATCATTTCTAAGAGAAAATGTGTGCAAGATAATGAGATCATAGAAAATGTTTCTAGAAAAATTAAAACAAGATCTTCTCATTAGAAATAAGTGTTAATATGATGTCTTTATATCTCAAGAAAGCCAAAAAGCATTAAGAAAGCCTTGAATGATGAAAATTGGTTTATGGCTATGTAAGAAGGGCTAAATAAATTTGAAAGAAGTGGTGTATGCGATTGGTTCCAAGACCTAAAGATCACCCAACCATATGAACCAAATGATTGTTTAGAATCAAAATGGATAAAAGAGGAATAGAGCTAGATTAGTAGCTTAAGGGTATAGTCAAGAAAAAGGAAAAGATCATGATGAAACCTAGGCTCCCGTAGCAAGTCTAGAATCCATAAGAATGTTGTTGGCATTAGCATGCCACAAATCCTTTAAGCTCATCAAGAGAATGTCAAGAGTATTTTTAAGTGGTTATAAATGAGGAAGTGTATGTGGAACAAATTCCCAATCTTAAGAATCCTCAATATGAGAATTATGTGCTCAAACTCTCCAAGGCACTATATTGTTGAAAACAAGCCCCTAAGTCATGACATGAAAGTCCTAGCAAGTTTATTCTAGAGGAAGAATCTAAAAGAGGTCAAATAGATATAACATTATTATAAACCTTATATCAAGGGCATCTTATGAATCTACAAATAATCTATGTAGATAACATTTTATTTGAAACCTCAAACAAAATCCCTATGGAATCAATTTGTCAATCTAATGCAAAGGGAACTTGAGATAAGTATAATATAAAGAAGATGAAGGGATCCTTATGTCTAAGCAAACATTATATCTTCTTAAGAAATTTAATATTTTTGAAAAGCTGCATCTCAAAAGAATTGTACATCAAGCCTAGACAATTATGAGAAATGCCAAATGGTGGAAATTGAGCTATATAGAAATATGATTGGACTTTTACTACATTTGATAGCTACTAGGACGAACATCATGTTTAGTGTTTGCCTATGTGCTAGACTTTAATCCAATCCTAAGAAATCCCATTTTGGAGGCAAAATAGCTAAAAAGAACACTAGTGATCCATGTCAAGTTATGAGAAATTTCCTAGTGTCTTTGTTTAGAAGGAAGTGAATTTCCATTCAATTATCTTTCACTAAAGGTGAACATGTAGTTGCTCAAATCCTATGGATGGAACATCAAGACTATGGCATAAGACCCCACAATATTCCAAATCAAATGTGCCAATACAAATGCTATAGCCCTAGCAAAAATTCAAGGAATCTTGCTGAAAAAGAAAATATCAAATGGTATCATGTCCAAATCTATTGGAAATCAAACTCTAGATAAATCCCCATCAATCCTTGAGTTCAAGTGATTTTATCTAAAGAAGTTTCGATCCTTCATGTCTCTCAAATCTATCATTGGTTAAATCAAAAGGCTTTGCCGTCAATTTCTTAGATCTCAAAAAAATTGATAAATGATATATTCTTGATGGCATATAGTATTCATGTCTTGAATCATTTATAATGCTATTTTTCTTGTATGAAATAGCTTGATTATCTTTGTGTGACAAATGAATACTTGAGTATAAAATCATGCTT
Source organism: Diospyros lotus (assembly GCF_014633365.1). Lineage (NCBI taxonomy): Eukaryota > Viridiplantae > Streptophyta > Magnoliopsida > Ericales > Ebenaceae > Diospyros > Diospyros lotus. Next base: position 43,940,710 of record NC_068339.1, on the reverse strand, counting down.
TATTTGCTAAAGGATCATCTTGCTTCTTGAAGTTATCTATATGTAATGATCCTATGTGATTACAAGTATGGCTAATATTATCAAAAGACAAATGTATGTTCTTAAAGCCTATCCTTAATATGTCTTGCATTAAATTTGCCATAACTTGTTTGGATTTATGTTTTTGGATGACCACTTATTCTTTGAATATATATGTGAGTGCATGTGGTTCATTCCTCAAATTTATGATCATTGTTATATTTTACTCTTGTGAAAATCATTTGAATTGAGACAAATTACTATTCTATTTTTATATGAAAAATGTCTTTATATCTTAAAACCTCCCATATAAGTTTAAGGGGGAGTCTTTTTCAAAGAGAGTCTTTCTATTTGCTCGAAATGATTTATTTCACTCCTATATTGATCATTTAATGTATATGCCTCTTATATGATGAATGGCTATGCATTTGATCTAGTGCTTTGATTGTTTAAATATGAGTGATTACTTTGAAAGATATAGATTGGCTCTGATATGATCATGAGTTTGCAATATGGTATGAAAATTTTTTTTGGCATCTCATGAAAAATGTTTTTTTTATATATATGACACATGCTGAAAAATTATATGTGTTTGATATTAACAATGTCATCTTAAGGGGGAGCTATCTCTAGTTTTGAAAACTATCTTTACTTGATTCTGTTTATCTCCAATTCCTTTCTATTGAAAAGATTTTGGTTTAAGGGGGAGATTATCTATTTTAAGATTTGTGAAATCGTTTGAAATGTTTTTATTTCAAAATGAAGTTTTTCAAACTATCGTTGGGGGAACGTTAAAAAAGGGGGAGAGATATTATCTTTTGGTTTAAGGAGGTTTCTATTATTTTTTTTAAGTATTGCCTTTTTGATTTATGACAAAAAGGGGGAGAGATTTGTGAAATTGATTTTAAGTTTTGTCATCCTCAAAAAGGGGGAGATTGATGTTCTACCCTTGTGCTTAGTTTTGATGATGAAAAACATATGTTATTAAATCCCTAAGTCATGAATCAAGGTGGTGGTTTTCAACAAAATAAATTTCAAGTGCATTGTTAAAATGAAAACCAAAAAGATTTATGATCTTTTATATTAGTTGGAGATTAGCATAAACAAGTTTTAAGATCTAAAAAGAATCTCCTTAAAATCGTTGGTCAAAACAATTCTAAGGCAAAAGACCAACTAGAACATGTTTTTTAAAGTGTGTTCATTTTAGAAAACTATCTCTTGGTATTTTGATATCTCTTGGAAATGAAATGGTTTTGATAAATGTCTATATGAATGGTTTTTGATAAATGTTTATATGAAAATCAATTTCTACTATGTGGATTATATGAATGAGAAAATGAATTTTTAGTATATAAGCTTTGAAGCAAGATATGAAAACTTATAGAAGAAATATTGAGTATGGTTGAGAGTGATTTGAAAAACTTGCTTGTTGAGAGTGATTTGTTTCAAAATATACTTTTGATAATCTCAACTTGCTTTCAAGATAATCAAAATGAGGTTTTAAAAGAATCGAATAAGGATGTATTGAAAATTCAAGTTTTTCTAAAGAATAGTCGACTATCAGGTTCATTCTGTTGACTATGCTTCAAAATAGTCGACTATTTTTGATGTTCTGTCGACTATTTAAGCATCTGTCGACTATTTTAGCATCTGTCGACTATCGAGTAAAAATAGTCGACTATGCCTTTTGATCTGTCGACTATTTTTGTTCATAAGTTTCAAAAATTTCTTCATATCTCAGCATCTGTCGACTATTGGAATGTGTCTGTCGACTATTTAAATTTTGTGTTATAAAATAGTCGACTATTCGTTTTGTCTGTCGACTATTTCTTGCTTTAGTTATAAAAATAGTCAACTATATATTTCTTCTGTCGACTATTTCTTTTTGCAGGAAGTTCCAACGGCTATTTTTTCAAATCCCAACGGCTCCAAACGGCTATATTTCTCTTCAACTTCGTGGGACACTTATATATACATGTCATAGATGATCAAGAGAAGGCTAATGGACGGAAACGAGATGATCTAGAATTTGGAAATCATTTTATTTGAGCTTACAGTGTTTTCTGTGCTTTCAATTTTATATTTTTCTATGCAAGGCTTCGTTCTATCATTGTAAATCTATTCTTAAGCCTAGTTTTCATTGTGAGAGAACTTGTGACTAAGAGTGTTAACTCTTAGCTTCTCTCTTTCATTTGTATCGTTGTTATTTTCCTAACTTGTGTAGCTAGAGGGCCCATTTGAGTGGGAGGTTGTAATTCCTAGTTTCGGACTAGAGGACCTACTTGGTTTAAGTAGGGGGTTTTAGTGGATGGTTTGAAAAATCCTTAGTGAGGAGCTAAGGTAGTGGATTAGGCTTGGGTTAAGCCGAACCACTATAAATCATTTGTGTTCTTCTCTTGTGCTTGTGGTTTTATTTCATTTATTATTTCAAGCAATTCAATAATCCCCACTTGCATCGAATTTTCCATCAAAAGGATTTCAAAGTTTTAAATCAAGTTTTTAAAATCACCAATTCACCCCCCCTCTTGGTGTGTGCCATAGAACCTACCTGTTCTAACAAGGGCAAGAGACTCGTCGATGGCGACTAAGAGAGGCAGCAACGATGGCAGAGATCGACTGTGAGAGAGGCGAGATCGACGACGAGGGCAACAGACACGTCGATGGCAAGAGAGGCGGCGAGTCGACGACGGGGGCAGACGGAAGAAGTGGCGTGGGTCTAGGGTTTGCAAAATCGAAACGGCCATTGACAGCAAGTTGCAGGTAATACTCTAGGGTAATCTTGTAAATTACATTATTTATAGTATTTTTAGGTTTGCAAAATTATAACTTAATATTATTTATAGTATATAAATTATATATTAATTTCACATACACCCCTATATTTTTTAAAATTACAGTTTACCCCGCGTTTTCGTTTCTTAACTTTTTTGAAAAATACCGTTTTCGCGTTTCCGTTTCCGCGTTTCCCGTTTCTGTTTCCATGCAACATAGGAATGAAGTTTACTTTTCTTGCTGTCTTGATAAATTGTGTGTGTGAATGTTTATTTTATGGAAGTCCCAACATTTCAGGTTACAATCCTTATTGTAGTATATAGGATTTTTTCTTAATGTCCGTGTAAATATTATAGTACCTTATATACTGTCTTGGGTTGGGGCGTTACCTGACATGTGAGAGGCTTGCGTGTATTAGTTGAGTTAAACTTCAATTGTCATTAATGTTATTATTTATGTTTTCTAAAGGGAGTGTCAAGTAGGTCTATGCATTTTTTAATTGAGAGTCGGATTGATTATTATTTTTTAAAAATAAATAAATTTGAACTATGTAAAGTTATTTGAATTTAGATTTGGGGATCGATTTAGATGGTTTCAACTATATGGGGGCTCTTATCATAAATCGACAAATTATGCAAAATAAATATTTTTTTAAATTAAAAATAGTTTACTGAGAAAAAAACTAGAAAAATAATTTAAAATAATGGAATAAAATCGGGGGAGGAGAGGAGTGGCAAGTGCGTCCAAGAGAGTGCCCAAAGTAATGGAAGGAAGAGAAGGAAAGTCACGGTCCTTGACTAGACTCCACGTCAGTGAGCCCCACTCAACCCCTGGTCTTCATTCCGGACCGTCCATTCCCACGATCAGATGTGACCTCCCGATCGATGCTGACTCATCCCTGATGAGGACGTGGGCCCCACCCCCTCATAAATATCCAAGCCGATTTACATACATACAGATTGCAGATATAGATATAGAGAGAGAAAATAAAAAATCTAGAGAGAGAAGTAAGTTGGCAGCAGCGAGAGTACTTTTCGCCTAATAATCGCTGCCAACTTGCATGGCTCTGTACGTATATACATATATCTATATATTATACGTACATAGAGAGAGATAGAGATCCGCACGTATGCATGCATGTATGTATGTATCTATATATGCGTGTATGTCAAACCCACTTGCAAATATAATGAATAAATGAAATTGAAAAAGAGGGGATAGAAAGTTTTAGATTTTCAGGGAAGGACTCGGAGGCTCCAAATTCTCAGGGAAGGACTCGCCGGCTATTATAAATACGGATCTTTTACCAAACCCATCAATGCATCAACTGCTCTACCAGTACTACGTTCCTTTTTACTGCTTTTATTTTTCTCCGATTCGAATTCGCCCTCTTCTTCTTCGTCTTCGACATGACGATCATCATTGATCAGCCTGATCACTTTGGTAATTTCCTTGTTTTTTTTTTTCGCCTGGTTTTCGGTGATTTAATTTTTCTCGGTGTTTCTGAGGATTATGGCGTTTTCTTCCCTTTTTTTCTGATTTTTTTGATCGCGAACTGCCGGAGATCTGCTCGATGTTCGTTCGTCGGTGAACAGATCTGGGTTTTGTTTTTTGAAAATTTGTTGGACTGTGAAGTTGTATTTATTTTCTTTTATATTTTTGGAATTTTGGATCGTTTTATTTATTTATTTATTGAGTTTAATTTTAAATCCAGGCATTGAGGCGGAGGAGAAGATCCAAAACAACGAAAAGGAGTTGGTGTTGGACGGCGGTTTTACTCTGCCGGAAGGCAGTTTTCTGGTGCCGGAGAACAACTCATTCGGCCACGGCTTTAGGTTACCACTCTCCTCATCAAAATCGTTAAATAAAAATGTTAATAAGTTGAACATACGAAAAGGATTAAGCGCTAAGGACTGTTTGGCTGAACGGAAAGCTAATGAAAAGGATGTATAATGATGTTTCTCTCTAATCCCCAAACCCAAACCCAGAGCCGGTAATGGAACTTTGACGATGGACTCCTGAACCAGGCCCAAATACAGTGAGGCCCATAAGTGGCCCAGCCCTTATATGTTCTTTTATATGTAAAATAAAAATCTTAAAAAAAATAAAATAAAATTGATCTAACATGAAGATGGGAAAAACAGGGATTATGATGCGGAAAGTGCAAGGCAAGAAGGTGTGGAGAATTTCTACCGCATCAATCACATTAGCCAATCAGTGGACTTTGTAAGCAGATCTATCTATCTATCTATCTATCTATCTATCTATCTGTCCTAGAAATTTTCATTTTGACCAAACACCACCTTTTTCGTTTTCTTTTTCTTTTTCTTTCTAACTGATTAATTTGTTGGGTTGGGTTGGGTTTAATTTAATTGGATGCAGGTGAAGAGGATGAGAGAAAATTATGGGAAATTGGACAAGGTGGAGATGAGCATATGGGAATGCTGTGAGCTGCTTAATGATGTGGTTGATGAGAGTGATCCAGACTTAGATGAACCCCAGATTGAGCACTTGTTGCAGACAGCTGAAGCCATCAGAAGAGATTATCCCAATGAAGATTGGCTGCACTTGACTGGCCTCATTCATGGTATGTGCCCTAATTGTTCTCACACTAATTTTACTCTGAAAACTGTCACCATCATCATCAACAAAACTGTTGTTTTTTGCATTATCAAGTTTTGTGTTAAAATGTTAATGGGGTCACATGTTGAACCTTATTCATGGCCCAGGCCCAGCCCAATCCACAACATGGGATTGAATTTATTGGGTCAGATGCCATATTTAGGCCTTTATTTGAAGTGGGGTGATCATTGATTTTGCAGATCTTGGAAAGGTTCTTCTTCATCCCAGCTTTGGGGAGCTTCCTCAATGGGCTGTTGTAGGTATGTCATGTGCCATGCCATATCTAATTAAGCTGTGAATCTTTGATCAATCATCCACCCTTCGTTCAGTGATTCTTCCCATTTTCCTTAGCCACTTACCCACAATCAATATCTCAGGTGATACCTATCCGCTTGGATGTGCATTTGATGAATCAATTGTCCATCACAAGGTGCGTCTTCTTCCTAGTTTCTGCCTCACGATTGGAGTTGAAAAACTGAATTTATTTCTCCATTTTAGATTTCTCTCTCACTGTTTGGCACATTTTGGCCTTGGTGGTGGTGGTGGTGCAGTATTTCAAGGAAAATGCAGACTACAACAATCCTGCTTACAACACCAAATATGGGATTTATTTCGAGGGTTGTGGGCTCAACAATGTCATGATGTCATGGGGGCATGATGACTACATGTATTTGGTACTTCTTCCAAGCCTTTTCCTACAACAAGAGCTGTGTTTGAAGCTAGAATTTCCGAACATATGCATGAAAAAGAAAACATTGAAATCTGATCTTTGTGGGTCTCATTCCTGTAGGTGGCTAAAGAGAACAAAACGACTTTACCCTCAGCAGCTCTGTTCATCATCAGATACCACTCATTTTATGGTATGTGAAAACAGAAAAGATGAGAAAAAATCTAACCAAATTAACATGAAGGTTGAGTTGATTTTTGATACAAGAGTTGCTTCGTTTTCATGCAGCCTTGCATAGGTCAGGAGCATACAAGCATTTGATGAATGAGGAAGACACTGAGAATTTGAAGTGGCTCCAAATCTTCAAGTAAGACTCTTCATTTTCCTTTTTTTGTTCAAGTATTACCACTTAGTTTTGTTAGCGCTTAACAAACAGGTAATCACTCTTTTTCTTTTGGGTATTTTTCTCTTTATTTCAGCAAGTATGACCTCTACAGCAAGAGCAAAGTTAGAATTGATGTAGAAAGAGTGAAACCATACTATCTCTCCCTCATTAAAAAGGTAGGTCAGCTCTACATCCTTTCTTTTTAATAGAACAATGATGCAAAAATGATCCAAAATGACATATCCAAAGTATTTATGGTTCGTTTTATTGATTAACTGAATGATGCTTGTTGATTTGATGCAGTACTTCCCAGAGAAGCTGAGATGGTGAGGAACTGGAGCTGCTGCTCATGAGAGTTGGTTGAAGATGGATGGGAATGGGTCCCCTGCAGATTAGATGAGTCATTAATGTCGGGACATGTTTTTGTTTTATTAGGTTTCTCTTTATTTATTATCACTTCTTTTGGGGGGTTGGTTTTTGTTTTGTGAGCTTCTTTGAAGTCAGATGGTATGAGCATATCAGTGTGAATAATGGCAGTATGTTTGTGCAATAATATGCTCTTGTGGAATAATCTCACACACATTGATTGCATGATCTTTGCCACGAAATAGCTGGGTTAGGCATGTACTCAAAGCTAGTCATTTAGAAGTTGACATTTCAAAAAGAAATAAATAAATTTGGATATAAAAAATAAAAGATTTTAAATGTCATCTAAATAGATGTGATTTTAAACCAAGTTATTGTTCTTGATCTTGAGTACAAGCCCATTTCAACCAAACAAAACCATCTCTCTCAGACGAACAGAGAAGAAGAGGGGTCTAAACTTAAAATTTAATGTCAAAGATGCATTTGGGTGGGGATATTTATGTGTTAATTTCAACATATCTTATCCAAGGGATTCAAATCCAAATTGAATTTGAACTAAAAAATATTAAGCATTTAAAATGATACATCTAAGGTGTTATTTTGAATAAAAAATAAATTAATATATACTAAAAATTTTACCAAACCAACTAAGTAAGAATTTTTTTATGGCGAAACTTATATTTTTACCTTGGATTTTTTTGATAGAATTCTCTAGCAATAGCATCACACATACAAGAGGGCGGTGACTTAAGTGATTAAAAATTTTGGTTTAGTTTGAAAATTTTCTACCTCAAAGTAAGGATCTAATGCAAATGATGTTAATTAATAAAAATACTTGACAAGAAAGGTACAATAAAAATAAGAGTAAAGAAGACATAATCAATTTTTGAGTGGTTTAGCCAAATGACCTAATCCATTACTTTAAACGACACTAAAAATTTTAAAAACTTCACTAAATCCTCTTACTTAATCACAAGTAGACTCTTTATTCCCCCAAATTAGAATATACAACCTCTTATTATTAAAGTAGACCCTCTAACACTCTTGTTAGGAAAATACAAAATGATTATAATAAAAAATGATATGAGAGATAAATCTCTCAGTTACAAATTCTCTCAAAAATGATATAAGACTTGAAGCAATAAATACAATTGAAGAATAAAGTTTTAAATGAGAAAATTTTGAAACAATTGAGCACTTGAGAGGGTTGAACACTTGAATACTTGCAATTAATTCTCTAACCCTCTTCAATGCTCTACCAAATCTGTATTTATAGAATTTGACGAGTCATTTGAAAAATTTGGCCATTGATGGTAATTAAGAGCATTTAATGAACTTCAAAACTAGTTGTTAGAGAAGTCTGGAAAAAAACGGTTGACTCATTTTAAGAATTGGTCAATAGGTTAATGTATAAATTTGAAAAGCGGTCGACATGTTAAAAAATAGTTGATCGATTTTTATGTGATGATTATTGATCGCAGTTACCTAAGAGTCATTTTTTAATCAGTCGAAAAGCTATGAAAGCCGATCGACAGTAAAAATAAAAACGGTCAATTATTTCTTAGAATTAGTCAACAATTTGTCCTTAACTTTTAAAAATCTTACTTAACGCTTTAAAACCAATTTTGATAAAAACAAATTTGATTGAATCTTATGACATCAAAACTTGATTCTTCGAGTGCCCTTCAAATATGTTTTGACATTGGAGTAAAAATGTTTGAAATTGATTTTCACTTGAAGCTTAAACAATTTATAAAATGATTCAGATAATAAAAACAAAAACAAAATATCTCTATTATAAAAAAATATTATTTTTTATCATCAAAATTAAAACCAAAATCAAGAGCAAAACAACACTTTCACGTTTTTTTATATGAGCACTTAAATTTTTTATTATTTTAATTAGGCATCTCATCCTACATTTTTTTAATCAATTTAACTTTTTTTTTTTTTTTTTTCATATAACAACATAAACATCTCATTCTTTTATTTACTTTACTAAATTTATATTTTTTAATCAATTTAACTCTTATATTTTGATATAAACAAAATTTAACAAAATACATATGTATTTTATCATTTTATTTTACTTTTTTTTACAAAAAATATAAAAGATTAAATTGACTTAAAAATTTAAATTTACAAATATAATCAAAATAATAAAAAAAATTAAATAAACATACAAAAGGAACATAAAAATACGGGGGAAAAAAATATAGATTTGGCCCGCCCTTCACGGTACAGTGCAAGCCAAGAAAGCATCCGAGCAGTATATCAAGCTTGGCCCTGGCAGCATCCTAAATGATTTTCAAGCAATTCCACATGTAGCTGAGACAACATAATAAAGAGCAAGCAAGCAAAATAATAATAACAACAAATAATGTCTGAAAGGGCTCGCAGGCTCAGCTGAAGCAAATAGTTGCATTAATTAATTTCAAGTTCCAACCACTTTGATATTATAAATATGGAAAATATCTCAAAGATGAGTCAGTAATCAGTATCAAGGAGCAGGAACATCCAGACAGGTAAGTCAATCAATCTGTTTTTCTGGTTCAAAGATTATTCTACACTGGCCAGTTTGATTTAGCCCCAATTTTTTTTATGAAAAATAATACAATTCTAATTTTGCAAAGTCAACATCACCAGCCGCTTGAAATCCAGAACTATTACCCCCTAGCTCAATCAAGACATTTAAAATGTGCTGCCTCATCAGAGCATTGGTACATATATCACCTCACCTGCTTGAAATCCAGAACCATTCCCTCAATCAAGACATGTAAAATGGTAATCCTTTCCAATGTCATTTCATAGTTAAAGCATCTTAGGCCACAAGCAATCCCTACTTGATGCACAAGCTGGTTCCTCTGCTGTGCTACACGCTGCAAGACATCTATCTTACCAGAGTGTGAGAGATTACATTAAACACTTGATCAGGCAGCCATACCACCCGATACACTGCTTGCTTGGCCTTTCCGGTTCCAAATCGGTGACGTCTCAATAAGCTTATGGGGAACAAGCTGTCTTTCCCGCTTAGATAGCTTGCGGAAATTGCTAACTTTTAGTTTAGCTATCTCAGCCTCCTCTTCAGGGGTTATTTCCCTCACCACCACTGTCAGTCTACACTCAGGTCTTACTTTCACCCCACATTTTCCTTTGGCGTGGTAAGAGACTCTCTTTTTATAGAAACCCTTTCCAATAAACGCCTCAGCTGCAAGACATGAGAAAATGTATGTACAATAAGCGGAGTTCAAGCAAAATCAAGAAAGACGTTATTTTCCATCATTACCAACAATGAGGCGATCCGGATCAAACCCATGATTGTGGGTTGCATTTGCCCTGGCTGAGTGTATCACCTGCAAATTAAAGGAAATATTTCGATCACATTTAAATGCAAGTACTTGAGATATTCAGAATTTGCAGCACTGTCAAGAAAGGCACCCCCCCCCCACCAACACCCATCCCTTCGTGCATGAACAAACAAAACAAAAGGACATCGTTCTTTGCTCATTGGTTGGTACTTGGTACACATGAGACCTAAATTACAAAAAATGAATTCAATTATTAGAATAGTTGAACTATCATAAAAATGTCATGCTTCTTGTTATGTTGCTCTTAGGGTCCATTAGACACTAACTTCTTTGATTTTTGTCCTTAAAAAGAAATGATAAAGGTGATTGGTTGCTCACCGTTTTGCTCCAAAGAAATAAGATATTTGGACCAAAAAATGATGTTATTTTACCCCCTATTTCACTATAATGAAAGACATAAGATATTTTATGTTTTGAATCAGCTCTTTCTATATGGTATATTATTTGTCATATTTCAGGAATGTTAATATCCCCTTCTTAATAATGCTACTACAAGAGAAGAGCCGGTCTGGTGCCAAAAGGAACTTTAGAATACCTGGAAGTTGGGAACAGAAATCTCCATATATAAGAAGACTACAAGTTTCCCCCAGAGTTGAGTAGTTATTTTTTCTTTTTCCCTTTTCTTTCTCACATAATTGACATGCATGAGATGTTAAACAGTTTTGCATCACCTGATATACAGTTTTAGAAGCTCGCTTTACTGTCACCTGCAACTGCAGTAATGCATCTTCCACACGCATGCCACGAACTAATGCAGCAACCAAGTTCATCTTCTTAGGACTCTGTTCAAAATAGAGATTAGTAAAATAAAAAGGTAGCACAACAGAAAGAAAGTTCCCTTTTGTCAAAATTTTTGAACCGTTTTGACAAAATATCCAGTTTGACATGTTTTATAAGTACAGAAATGATCAAATGAAATCTTCCAATGGCTTACGGCCCATATGGTAGAATTTTCATTTTCACTATTTTAACAACTAAAACAGAAAAAGTGTTTGGTTACTCAGCATTATTTTCAAAAAATTTCAGAGAGGAGGCCAGTGAGACTTCCAGATTGATCTGGGAGTCCCACCAACTTTGTGACTCCAGAAAACCCAGCTATCAACACCATCGTGTGTTGATCTCTGCCTTTGAAGAAGACAACCCATCCTGCAGCAAGCTTGCACAAAGAAGCCATAGTTGTCATGCAGCATGCTACCATAGAAGACATCACAACAATTGAATGAATGGAGCACTCATGGATTGGAGAACACAACTGTTGTTATTGACCAAAAAGGGAGTCAACAAGTTGTTGGCAACTGAGAGAAGGCTGGAGGAGTTGCTGGAAGCTCCAGAATCTCCTCATTTGTCAGCAATGTTAGGAATAAGTTAGAAGATAAGAGAATAAAAAACTAAAAATGAGCACAAAGTTGTCAAACACCATGTTTTATTTTTTTTTAATTGAAAGTAAAAACAGAAAACTGAAAACCCTATCAAACAGACTCTAAGATCTTAGCAGCTCTACAAAAGCGCAAGCACACCAAACATTCAGTTAATTGGTGTTATTCAGTGACTATTGTGCCCTAATGCTAGATTTGATGACATCTAGCAGGTGTGTAACATTTGATGTATCTCTATACATATTAATGGCAAAGTTATCTTTATTCATTACTCTCCAATTTTCTGTATGAATAAGTCCCTAAATTTCCTGTAAGAGTTTTCATTCTTAAGTTGATAAAAATATGTGACGAGTTTCTCTGATAATAAGATTTCTTAAATGTTCTTGGTCCTTAGATTTTTTAAATTGGGACTCTCATTAATCAATTATGGACTGGCAAGTAAGTTTACTACTTTGATTAATATGAGATACTAATGATAAAAGATGATAAGTCACATACCATAGGACATATGATGCTCGTAGGTGGTTGTTGGAGAACAACGCACCAAACGTGACGCACATAACAGATCACATGGCATATTGGATAATGATCTTGTTATCAAGTTGCAATTGTGTAACTGATCCTTTGATTTGAAGTGACACAGTTGTCTTGTGTATTGATGCGCAAGATTTGCTAATGTGCGATACTATCCAATTGCAAGATGAGGATGTTCATCTTATGTGGTCTTGTATTGCTAGCGCACAAAAGCAAATACTTGTGGATAAAATCCGTCACCCTCATTATGATGAGACGAACATCCTATGTGTTGGGATTACATATGGATGTGCACTGTTGGGATTCCATATGGATGTGTATGCAATTTTTTTTTTTTTTTTTTTAATTTTACATCAGGGATGCACAACAAAATTCTACACAAAGTATATGTAACTTAGATGTTTAAGCAATGCAATATTACATCACATGTAATAAATTTAATGCATACCTAGTTAGAAGATACCAATGAGGTGTAGAAAAAATTTCTACGTGGAGACCTCTTCCTCCTCAAGCTATGGAGGGTCTAGTCAATTAACCAAGCAAGCAACCACAGAACCCTTTGTGGATTTTTTGTGCTAGACAAAATCAACACAAAGGTGAGCAATAACTGTTATCATTCTTCTAATTTAATTCATCACACGAATTCAAAGACGGAATTAAAGAAACAGTTGGACGACCGTTGACAACTTTTGCCTATTTTTTGCTCGTTGAAAACGTTGTGGCTCGCTTGTTGTCTGCAATTAATTCCGCTCGATTAATTGCTCTTCTTGTTCCGTTCCTTTAATCTTTTCAAGCACCTTTGATGAGGGTGGAAATAAAGGGAAATGAATAATTTAGAGTTAGGCTAAATTTGACTCCACAAAGTTGGGATTAAAGAGAAATAGATAACTTTGATTCTCAATATCTATTATCAAATAAAGTCTGCCTTTACTCTCAAAGTATTTATAGGCTAACATAATTTAGCAAGATAAATAAATTCAGAACACTAAAAACCAGACACTTCAACTTTCAAAATGTAATTCCCAAGGCGTCACTTTGAAGCTCCATAACTCTCGATTGACTTGGAATCTGATAGTGCATAATAGCTTGTTGGAAAGATAAATGAGTCTAGTTTCCAATGCCACCAACCAAGCATGAACTGGAGTTTTCTAGAGAAAGTTATGATGAAAACACTGGACACTGCCCAGTTCAGCAAATCTGCCATCTTGAAGCACTACATCAACCTTCCTTTTAATATATTATATTAATTGTCAACTGTTTTATTATTAAATTGGCACCATATATACATATTATAATATATATATATATATGATGAAGCCAAGGCCTTTTGCCTCCATTTTTCTCTTCCTTTATTATATGTATATATATATATATAATATATATACATATACACCTTGCCTCCACTTTCTCTTTTTTATTAATTAAATATATATATTTTATATACATGTCAAGAGATAAAGAGAAGTAACGTTTGCAAGGGTTTAATTAAATGTACACAGAGAACGTTTCTCTGATGTATTAATTTTAATTCTGCCAAAACTCCATTAACACTTAATAATGTTTTGTTTAGCCATTAACTTCTAATGGAGGTGAAGAATAATATACTAGCTCAAACTCACTAATCTGGTCACTTTGCTTTTCGATATGTGACTTTCTAGGTTTACTGCCTAATAGCGATTAGATAACATCAAACCCTTTTTGATGCCAATTGAACACTTCGAACCATCTCAAGAGTCTCTCCATCTTCTCGAAACATTTTGACAGTCCTCAATAGCACCTAACAACAACTCAAGATAATTTAAAAGTCAATGAAATCTATTCATATATAAACCTATTACAGTTAATAATTAACATATAATACAATCATTCCATCACTTAACGTCCCGATCGAGCGAGAGCCATGGAATGATAAACTCACAAACTCAGTAACTATGTGTCCGATCTGATCAGTGTGACTAGATGACACATTGAAAAACTCTTTCCCGATCATTCATTCTGCCTTAGCCAAGGACTTTCCTGTCGCACTAACAATAGATCAATTGAAGCATACCTAGTAAGAAGTTACTGATGAGGTATAAAAACAATTTCTACGTGGAGACCTCCTCCTTCTCAAGCCGTGGAGGGCCTAGTCATTCCGAAAAGCAAAGTGACTAGATTAATGAGTTTGAACTAGTATATTATTCTTCACCACCATTAAGTGTTTATTGAGTTTTGGCAGAATTAAAATTAATACATCAGAGAAACATTCTCTATGTACAATTAATTAAAGCCTTGCAAACTTCACTTCTCTTTATCGCTCAGCATGTATATATAATATATATATGGATATATATTTAATTAATAAAAAAGAGAAATTGGAGGCAAAGTGTATATCTATATATATAAGATATATATATAATAAAAAAGGAAGAGAAAAGAGGTGGCAGAAGGCCTTGACTTCATCATATATATAATATGTATACATATAATACAAAGAAAGTGGAAGCTTCTGTGAAGACTTCATCATATATATATATATATATACACACACACACACACACACATATATGGTGCCAATCTAATAATGAAGAAGCAGCCAACAATTAATATAATATACTAAAAGGAAGGTGCCCGAAATGCTTTAAGAAACAAAACAAGAAAAGCAATTAATTGAGCGAAATTAATTGCAAATAGCAAGCGAGTGTTATGACCCAAGAATCCATAGAGGGGCAATAGAGTAATAAGCCTATAATAGTTGTTAGAGGATATTTTAGCAATTAGTTAGAAAAACATGGGTGTGTTGTGCATGCTGTTAGGAGTCATATATGCCTATATAAGACTATTGTAAGCAGATGGGATTCTCATGCTTGAATTGATAAATGAAATTCTTATTTCTCTCCAAATCTCCCTCTCATTTCTCTCTACAATTTTCCCTCATTTCTATCTAATATCCTCCCCCATTTTTGTTCTTGGTCCCAAATAATTCGGATTCTTTCGATTTACAATCCAACCCTAGGCTAAACCCTAAGTATATGACAGCATTTTTGGCAAGCAAAAAATCAGTAAAATTTGTCGACGACTGTCAGCTTTTTCTTTAATTTTGACTTTGAATTCATGTGATGGATTAAATTAGAAGAACGATACCAGCTATTGCTCACCGTTGTGTTGATTTGTCTGGCATAGAAAATCCACAAAGGGTTCCATGGTTGCTTGCTTGGTGGACTTACTAGACCCTCCATGGTTTGAGGAGGAAGAGGTCTCCACGTAGAAATTGTTTCTACACCTCATCGGTATGTTCTTACCAGGTATACATTCAATTTATTGCATGTGATGTAATGTTGTGTTGCTTAAACATCCAAGTTACATATGGTTTGTGTAGAATCACAATCAATCTTCAAGTTTGGAACAGTAACAAGATGTTTGGACACTTGGAAATTAAATAATTTGAAGTCAAATTTATCTCAACTTGCCTCTTCCAACTCAGGCACAATATCAACTTAAGCATCAGAGTGTTTATCCCTTTGCATCACCAAGAGTAACCATCTATTAATTGGTTGGAGGTATTTTGACCATTGTCACGCAACTCATGTTTTTGTATTTCAATTTTCAATCATTTGAGTTGACTTTACGAAACAAGTTGCAGATTTCAGCAGCAACATTTGGCACCATTGTCTAAAGTCAGGTATCACATCTCTCACATGCATAAGAATGGATGCCTTCTGCTTCAATCCCACTAGGTAACACTCCCTTGAGATGTTCTAATCACCCTTTATTTCCCCTACACTTTGTGGGGTAAAAAAGTTCACCTTCAAGTGTAGTGTTGACACAATTGCTCCCAACATGTTAAAGTAATGATCAGCCAAGGATGACATTGTACGCGCTCGGCCTAAAAGCTACTTAGTCATATCGAATTAGTGAATTGTACTCTAAACAGTATGGGGGAAAAAAATTTGGGGCGGCCAGACTAACATAAAGCTCACAATATTCATGAGTCATGGCAAGTATTTACAAGTCATCAATTGCCATCCTTAACTCATATAGTTATATTTAACAGATATGAACCAACCTTTATCGATTTTGATGATTGGGCCACAGTTCAATCATGCACTAAACTAGCAAGGTAAACCAGTAGAAGAAAAGTGCACCAAATTCAAAATATTATTCATTTCTGATGTTGGCATGTTGTTGTGTTTAGCATATTGATTTAAAGGGTTGAAAGGCTTGATGAACCCTCAAACTGCTTCCGTGTTTTTTATGCATCTCACACTTTAGGGCACCATAAAACAAGAATCAAACCAGAGGACCTGACAGTCTGAGCTCCCATTATGTTGTAAATTTGTAATTACTGAAGAAACATATAAAGGAAACAGCAGATCGAAAAAGAAAGCAGAGGAAGGACAGGAAGGACGATTGTGCATTGTGAAATGATTCAAATGAAGCACTACAACTCTTTATACATAAAATGTAATGGTATAAAAAATTTGGATTTCTTCTTTCATGCCCTCTTCAGATTCACTAGAAGCTCTAGATTTTGTGAGGGACTAATGGATTTTCAATTGAAAAAGTCACAGAACAGTGGCATATCATACCTGTTTTATGCCTTTCAAAACTGCTTGAACCTTTGAAGGTCTAGAAACTAATTTCTGGTCTTCAGATTTTCCACTGTTTAATGCAAGAACAGGTGTCAATGGAGAAGAAATAGGTGATGCGTCAGATGAATCAGCAAGCAACCTCCCTGAACTGTAAAAGCCCTGGAATCATACAAGATGGAACAAATTTGAGGAGCTCTAGAAAACCAAAAAAACAATAGGACCTAGGGAGAATTTATCAGAAGCAATATAAAGAAATAACCAAAGGAGCCTGGGACTAATCTGGCCGATTGGTTTTGATAATCCAATTGTAGGTCAACTCATTCAAAAACATCCCTAAAACCTGAAGCTAACTGATTGCAGAAACATAAATCCTACAGTAGGACCAGAAATGAAAATATATCATGGGAATAAAGTAGAAATAAGTCTTGCTCACTGGCTAGCATGTGTTCTTTAAGAGATAGGTCATAGATCTGTAAGAGAATACTATTAGGTAATCAAACAGTCACAAGAGTGCAACAAGATTCTAAGATATAGAATGCTGTTTATGGTTTTTCTCACCACTTAATTGGTTTCGGTCAAATAAAGGAGAATATGTTTGAATATGATAAAAACTTGTCCAACATGAGGTAGGGTAAAGTGTGTATGTGTGGGTGTAGGTGAGCGTGTGTGCAATGAGTATGTAAATAAGTAAAACAGGTACATGTTAGCATTACCAGCTGTTGTAAATATTGATACAATGGCCTTGAGATGTTTATGGAAGGTGAAGTTTGCAGGCCATATAAATTAGGAAACACCCCTGCAAAAACCTTGCAATGTTATCTCAAAGAAGTAAACAAGATTAATCTTTCTATTTTTTTAATTCCCCAAGTAAATCTTCAACACCAACATATCAAGCCTTAATCCAATTAGGTGGGGTTAGCTACATGAATTTTACCTTGCCAATAAACAATATGATCCAAATGCATAAATTCTCTAGGAACACAAATCCACCAACAAATATGGATATGGAAATACCAGGTACAACAGAAGCCTTTGAGTGATGACAAGAGAAGCTAACAGCAGCACTGTAATTGTGATGCAATCTTTTCCCAGCCTGTCGGAGTACAGACTGCAAATGCCTATGCCAGCCTACCATGATTTATATCAAAAAGTTCTCTTCAAAAGGAGTTTCCAGCTAGATTACTACAAAAGAAAATAGATATCATTGTTTCGCGCCCATCATAAAATGGAATAAAATTAATTTGCAAAATCAACATATGATATCACAGGAAGTTGACAGTAAAGGATGAAAGCCATGAGGCAATACAAATCTGTAGCAACTTATATGCAGAAAAAAAAGTTATAGGACCCTTAAACCCTCCACATTACATCAGCAAAAAGAAAAAAACTCTACATTAAGAAGATACTCAGCATTTAAAACCTTGGGACTGCACTAATATCTTCGAATGACTTTTAACCAAATACCTACAGCGCACAGGACCTTGAACCCTAAAGATTTAAATCAATATCCTGAACAAATTATTTCCAATTGTAGACAGATGAGTAATTCACAAGATATCAAATGCACAGCAAGTATACTCAAAACAGATACATTAGATATAAGTAATGTTTGGCAGGATGTAGAGTGGACTACTGATCTATTCAATCCTGCTGTGTTACACACAAAACTCAAATATCTATTATCCTGGAGGGGCCAATCTTGGCAGGATGCTATCATAAACACCAATGGGGAAGGCAAAAAAAAAAAAGGCCTAAACATGCATCCATTTATATTGGACCGAGTTCCAACTCCATAACTAAAATTCCTGTAAAGAAGATGTCATTTATTCTTGACAGTGGCTGGAGCAAAAGAAATAGGCAATGAAATCAGAGAGAGAGAAAGGCACAACGAAAGGATAATCAAAGGCTTTACACAATGAATAGGTTGAGAGAGATTGGAGGGAAGAGAGGCACAGAGAGAGCTTGACGAGGAGGAGACGCTGAAGGACTTCTGGCAATGGAGTCTGTACTGCCATAGAAGAAGCAATGGAGCATGTCTTCGATGAACTGTGTAAAAGCAACAAGCAAAGCCCATTAAGTGGGTGGCCCAGGCCGAGTCCTAGCCCTAAGGACCGAACACCGAAGGCTCAAAATAGAAGCCTCGAGCCCAATCTATCAATTAGTTGGACCTGGGCCTCGTCATATCATAACCCTTCTTTTCTTTTCTTTTTTTTTTGAAAATATAACTTGCTCCAATGAGATTTGCTGTAACAAAATTAAATAATGTCTTGGAATTTTAGAAATTACACTGAGTGCATTTATTATTCAAAAATTATACTCCTTTATTAGCAATTGAAGTTGTAGAATTTTCAAGATAGTCATTTTATAAAATTAAAAAAAAATTACATGCAAAAATAACTCTATCCACTCTCCATGAAATAGAGGGTATCTCGAATGCCTTTTTTGTTATTTTAGAATAAAATTTAAAATTTTAAGTACCATTGAAGTCCTAAAGTTTTGATTTTTATGTGTGAAACAATTTTTTAAGTTGACATGTAACACCTCAAAATAGTTTTAAAATATTTGGAGACTTAAGGAAATAAACCAGAATTTAGATTCGAGAATAATTTATTTGGCAAAGTGAATGGGTCATGTGATTTAAATATATGCGGATATATGTATATCTATATATATATATATAGAAAGAGAGAGAGAGAGTTTTAATCTCCTAAGTAATGTTGTTTTGTTTATACCAAGCAATGTTGATGTAGCAACTCAAATATAATGATTATGTGAGGCCCGCCTATTTAATTCTTTCAACACAACAACTTGATAGGGTGGGCCCCACATCATTATATTTGATTTGCCACATCAACATGTTGTTTAGGAGATCAAAACTCTCCCCCCCCCCCCCCCCTCTCTCTCTCTCTCTATATATATATATATATTGTAATAATGTATAATATGTGTATAACTAAATATAAAAAAAAATAAAAAGGAAACGGGGATCTTAATGCACTGGTACTTCGCTAGCTCCCTCTAGCTTGAGGTCCCTTTCGATGAAAAAGACCCCACGGTTGGGGGAAGGGGCAAGGGCAGGGATGGAGCTAGGATCTTTTACTTGGGGGGGCTTCAAAAATATTTCCCAACTATAAGCTTCACCAATAGGAGAAAAAAAAAAGGACAAAAAAATGCAAGTTTAACGAGCTTTACATGCATATTTAATATAATTCATTAACTTAAAAGGAGAAAGCAAAAAATACCAAAAATGTGCAATACAAATACCTTATAAAACTACACAATTAATAGACCTGTATATCACAATTAACAAATCACAGTTAACAAAATCCCAACCAGGGCAATTCAAATATTCAATCACAATTAACAATCCCAATCAAGACAATTCAAATATTCAATCACATTTAACAATCCCAGCTAGGACAATTCAAATATTCAATCACAATTAACAAATCTCAACCAGGGCAATTCCTAACTAAATGCAGTAGTCAAATAACAATTAGCAAAAAGCCAAATGCAGTTGTTAAACCCAAAAGTCCTAATTCCTAAACCCATCATAGGTGTTAATTTAGCCAAAACAAAATAGAAATACCCATTAAATAGAACATAATCAAATAAATTAACCTACCTCTAGTCTCTTAGTCTCTAGAGTATGAAGGGATGCCCACTGCCAGCCTGCCAAGAACAAGAACACAACACCAAAGATTGAACTAAAAGATTTTTTGCCACGAGTATTGAACTCGAACACAACGCCAAAGATTGAACCAAAGTGTCCCAATGGCAATGCAGAGAGGCGAGCGACCCAACGAGAGCAAGAGAGCCACAGATGCAACTATCACGAAATAACTGGTCATTTCCGCATTTAATTCCTTTGCATTTTTTAAAATTCCAGCACTACTGTTCGGTAGCAGCTGGTAGGGTGATACACTGCCATTTTGGATGGTTAGGCGTTAGCTAAATTAAGGTGGTGAACGGCTGGGTAGGAAGAAGACAAAAGGGAATATAGTTTGTTAGGAGTTGTACCAGGTGCGAGCCCACCTCTAACAGGGGAATATCCCCCAAACAGCCTATATATATATCTGTACACCTCCATCGTGAGGAACAATCATTGAGAATTATCAGAATCTGTTTCCTTTCTATTCTCTCACTCTCTAAACCCCTCCTCTCGTCTCTCTATTCTCCACTCTTACTCAGCCACTTTCCCTTCACGGAACTCTTACCAGAGAAGGATTAATTCCTTCCTCAAGAGTGGGGTTGTGACATTCTGGTATCAGAGCAAAGATTCTCGGCCAGAGCTCGGTGGCTCAGAACAATGGCGGAAGGAACTCGCATGAAGGACATGGAGACGCGGCTCCAGCAGCTGGGAGCGACAGTGACCGAAATCCATAATAGAATGGATACGACGGAGTTGGAAGCTAACAAAAAACATGAGGCAGTGATCGCCATGGACCGAAGGATGGAAGACTCCATGGAAGGGCTTGAAAGGAGATTAGAAGGGTCGATCGCACGGGTACGTGAAGAGTTGGGAGCTCAAATTCAGTAGTTCATGATGATGTTTACCCAGCAAAATCGGGTCAAGTTAGCTCTAGACTTTCCACCTAAAGGGGAGAATGAACCTCTCTTGCAAAGGGTTATGATTAACCCGGAAGAAAGAGGTCGGGAAGAGTTAGAAATAATAGGAGGAGAGGAGCAGAACCATCACCCTCTAGGATTTCCTATGCCTCGGATGGAAATCCCGGTATTCGAAGGGATACATCCTCGGTGGTGGCTGAGGAAGTGCGAGCGATTGTTCGAATGGTATAACGTCCCTAGAATGCAAAGGGTGGGCCTAGCCGCTGCATACTTCAATGAGGTGGTAGACGCATGGTTCCAGGGGTGCTTGAGTCTAAGGAGAGAATACACCTGGGAGGAATTCTCTGAAAGGTTATGTGAACGCTTTGGAGAGAGAAGTGTGGCGGACACCATTGAAGAATTCAATAAGCTACGGCAAACTGGGAGCGTGGGATCCTATCTCAAGAAGTTCGAGGAGCTTAGATCATACATGGTTAGTCATAACCATCACCTCTCAGAAGCTTATTTTGTATCAAGCTTCATGAGTGGACTGAGCGAGGAACTCAGACCAATGGTTAAGATGATGAAGCCGCGGACAGTTGAACAAGCTTCAGAAAGTGCTCGTTTACAAGAAATGATGGTGGAGGCCTTGATCAAGAAGCAAAGGCAACTGCCCAGAGGAGCTAACACCGGGAAAACTGGTATGGGGACAAAAGGGTAACCCCGTGACGCTAATAGGGGAAGGCCAAATACGAATACGAGTTCCACTCCCTATGGGGAGCAGCTACGTGAACAAAGAAAGATAGCTGGCTTGTGCTTCAGATGCGGGGATAGATATCACTCGGGCCATCAGTGCAAGAGGCAGATCTTACTATTGGAAGGAGAGGAAGAAGGGGAGCAGGACGAAGCCAAAGAATAAGGAGTGGAAGGGGGTGATGAAGAGGATAATGGAGAGATCTCCCTACATGCCTTAAAGGGAGTGGCCGACAACAAGATCATCAAGGTGGGAGGTCAAGTTAAAGACTGCAATCTCATGATTTTAATTGATAGCGGAAGCACTCATAGCTTCCTCGATGAAAGCATGGCTGAGAAGTTGAAATGCCCACTCACGGGAACCATTCCCCTGAGCGTGACAGTTGCCAACGGCCAGAGGGTGCTGAGTAATTTCACCTGCAAGGGCTTCTGCTGGGAGATGCAGGGGGAGAAGTTTGAGACAGACCTGAGGTTGCTTCAACTAGGAGGGTGCCATGTGGTTTTAGGAGTGGACTAAATGAAGGGGGTGAGTCCCATCAGCTTCGATTTCAATAGAATGGAGGTGTCATTTGAAATAGATGGTAGAAGGATGACACTGACCGGGAAGAGAGAGATGGGGGCCTGTAAGATGATATCAGGAAGGAAGCTGCAAAGAGTGTTGAAGAGTAAGTGGAGTCAGATAGCCCACCTCTTCTCAGTGGTAGTAGCCGAAGGGGATCACACAAAAGCTGCGACACAAGGGGAGATGGGGTTGACAGTAAGCACACCCCAGGGAATGCAAAACTAGGTATGTCACTCGGATGCCCTTAATAAATTGTTGGTGGATTACAAGGATCTCCTTAGGGAACCAAAAACTTTACCCCCTAACCGAATGTTTGACCATAACATTAATCTTAAACCTGGTGCCAAACCCATCAATATTAGAGCATATTGATACCCTCCCAACCAAAAGAACGAAATTGAAAAATGGTGAGAACCATGCTTGAACAATCCCTCATTAGACCCAGCCAAAGCCCATTTACTTCTCCCGTCCTCCTAGTCAAAAAGAATGATGGAACATGGAGATTTTGTATCGATTATCGGCAACTAAATGCCATGACTATTAAAGATAAATTTCCTATACCCTTAGTGGAGGACCTATTAGACGAACTTAACCATGCCAAATTCTTTTCTAAGCTGGATCTAAGGGCCGGATACCATCAAATTAGGATGAAGATTGAAGATATCCCAAAAACAGCCTTCAAAACCCACCATGGCCACTTTGAGTTCCTAGTGATGCCCTTCGGGCTCACAAATGCCCCGACAACCTTCCAATCCCTCATGAACAGAATTTTTGAACCCTACCTCCGCAAGTTTATATTGGTTTTCTTTGATGACATACTTGTTTATAGCCCTACATTCGACCAACACCTAGCCCACCTCAAAATCACCCTTGAAATCCTAAGAACCCACCAGCTTTTTATTAAGGAATCCAAATGTGCTTTTGCCCAAAGACAGGTGGAATATCTCGGTCGCCTCATATCAGATGGCGAGGTTAGTACCGATCCCAGGAAGGTGGAAGCGATGTTGTCTTGGCCAAGGCCCACATCCCTGATTGCTTTGAGGGGATTCTTAGGGCTGACCGGGTATTATCGAAGGTTTGTGCAAAACTACGGAATTATCAGCAAGCCACTGACCAACTTACTAAAGAAAGGAGGATTCAATTGGGGGCAAGAGGCAGAGGAAGCATTCGAGAACCTAAAAGGGGCTATGAGCAAAGTACCGGTGTTGGGCCTCCCAGATTTTGACAAACCTTTCACTCTAGAAACAGATGCGAGTGGAACCGGGGTAGGGGCAGTGCTGGCTCAAGAGGGAAGACCCCTAGCCTTCCTGAGCCAAGTGTTGAGTCCAAAACACTTAGGACTCAGCATTTATGAAAAGGAACTTCTAGCTGTGCTCATGGCGGTAGACCGTTGGAGGCACTACTTGGAGGGCAACAAGTTCATCATAAAAACGGACCACGAGAGCTTAAAATTCCTACTGCAATAGAAGCTCCAAACGCAACTACAGAAGAAGGGAATGACCAAATTAATGGGTCTGGATTACAGAATTCAATACCGGAAGAGAAAAGAAAACAAGGCAGCTGATGCACTATCCAGACGTCATGAGGAGGGAGACTTAGCAGCCATAACCACCCTAGTGCCTGAATGGTATCAAGAAGTGATTGACAGCTACGAAGGAGACAGCAGAGTTAAGTCAATGGTGGAAAAGCTGGCATTGGGAGCCCAGGAGGTAGAGGGCTACACCCTGAACCAAGGGTTACTGAGGTTTCGCGGAAGGATTGTGATTGGACAAAACCCGAGGATCAAGGAAAGGATCTTTCAAGCACTACACGAGCCTCCGCTGGGAGGGCATTCGGGAGAACAGAATACTTACCTCCGGGTTAAGCAAGTGTTCCAGTGGCCGAAAATGAAAACAGAGATTAAAGAGCTAGTCCAGAGATGCGATACATGTAGGAGGTGTAAGTCGGAGACAGTGGCCTACCCGGGGTTACTACAACCCCTACCCATCCCCGACCAGGCCTGGACTAGTGTCTCGATGGACTTTGTGGAAGGACTTCCTCGATCGGAAGGGAGGGACAGCATCCTGGTCATAGTTGACCAGCTAACTAAATTTGCCCACTTCATCGGGCTGACCCATCCTTACACGGCTCAAGATGTAGCTAGGGTCTTCTTGGATAGGGTGATCAAATTGCATGGGGCTCCTAAGACTGTAATCTCGGATAGGGACAAGATTTTCACCAGCTTGATGTGGCAGGAGTTAATGAAGTCCCTCGGAACAAAACTAAATTTGTCCACAGCGTATCACCCCCAATCCGATGGGCAGACCGAGAGAGTGAACCAGAGCCTTGAAACATACCTAAGGTGTGTCTGTTTGCCACAGCCCAAGGAGTGGCATAAGTGGTTGTCACTAGCGCAGTAGTGGTATAACACCAGCCACCACTCGCCAACCAAGATGTCCCCTTTCGAGGCCTTATTCGGGTACAAACCACCCCTTCTACCAGCAATGGGAGGAAGCTCTAATGTGGCCTCAGTGGAGGAGTATTTGCAACAAAGGAGGGAGATGACACAGCAGTTGAAGCAAGAGCTAGCCTCGGCCCAAAACCGCATGAAGCAGAACACGGACCGAAGGAGAAGCGAGAGGGAGTTCGAAACAGGGGATCAGGTGTATCTTCGACTAAGGTACAACCACCTAAAGTCAATTTCTCGAGGGAAGGTCACTAAACTTAGCCCCAAGTATTATGGACCGTTCCCTATTGAGGCTAGAATCGGGAAGGTAGCCTATCGATTGAAGCTTCCCCCAGGGTCACAAATTCACCCTGTTTTCCATGTTTCACTCTTAAAAAAGTCGATGGGAGCTCAACCAACAAGTTCAGTGCTACCAGCCCTTCCCAAGGAGGTCAGCGTAAGGACCGAACCAGAGGTTGTTGTCGATAGGCGGGTGATATACAAGCACGGGGCGCCACTCATCCAGGTATTGGTCAAATGGCGAGGGCACACTTTGGAAGACAGTACGTGGGAATACCTTTCGGAATTCCTTAATCAGTTTCCACAAGCGGCCAACCTCCTTAGCATTTCTCGAGGACTAGAAATGGCTAATGAAGGGGGTGTTGTCACGAAATGACTGGTCATTTCCACATTTAATTCCTTTGCATTTTTTAAAATTCTAGCACTATTGTTCGATAGCAGCTGGTAGGGTGAAACACTGCCATTTTGGATGTTTAGGCGTTAGCTAAATTAAGGTGGTGAACGGCTCGGTAGGAAGAAGACAAAAGGGAATATAGTTTGTTAAGAGTTGTACCAGGTGCGGGCCCACCTCTGACAGGGGAATATCCCCCAAACGGCCTATATATATCTGTACACCTCTATCGTGAGGAGCAATCATTGAGAATTATCAGAATATGTTTCCTTCCTATTCTCTCACTCTCTAAACCCCTCCTCTCGTCTCTCTACTCTCTATTCTCCACTCTTACTCAGCCACTTTCCCTTCACGGAACTCTTACCGGAGAAGGATTAATTCCTTCCTCAAGAGTGGGGTTGTGGCAGCAACCTCCCCAACAACCGACCGAGAGTGAGAGAGCGAGGGCAAGCGAGAGCGAGAAGGGGTTGTTTGGAAGAGAAGGGTTTGCAATAGATTTGGGGTTCGGTGCTGATTGGGGGTGGACTTGGATTTTTTAGGCTGAAAAGTCCATTTTTTAAAAAAAAATGGGTTGGCTTCATGGGCTAGATCTGCCCCTGGAAGGGGGGAGGGGAGTAAGCAACGAAGCGCCAAAAGGCTGCTTCGGGTAGCCCCCCTGCAGGTAAAGAGCTGCATTGGGCAGCCTCTTACACCATTAGGGATGGCTCAAAAGCCATCCCCCCATTGATCCCATTAACCCCTTTTCTATTCCTCCTTTCTCCCATATATATGTGGATACAATTTACAAAAAAATAAAAGTTTCAAAAACAAAAATAAAACACAAATCTCCTGGTTTTTTTTTTTTTTGAAAAAAATTATGAGTCCTATAAACTAGATAATAGTCTTCCACTTAAAGAAGTTGAAGCAAATGTAAGAGATGAGAAAAAATAAAGATGAATAAAGAATAAATGAAGGAAAATAAAACTAATGAAAGAAAGAAAAAGCTTGTCATCGAGGTAACCCGTAAGAGATTTGGAAGTTAGGAAGAGTGAGTAGGACTTTCTCTAAATACTAATAGACCCCAAGATGAGTTTTCCCTACCCACAAACTCTTACTTTATGGTTTTTTTTTCATATTGCATGAGAAATTAATTTTGGAAATATATTATATTTGGCTTTTCATTTGTATCAATGATTATGCATGGCCGTGTTCTTTTTGCTTTGTGCCACTTAAGGCTGAGATGACGTGGCCGAAGACCTTCCAAGAGACACTTAGGATGTTGATTGAGAAAGTTTTTAAAAAGATGTCGACATGGTCACAAATGGCATCTAGTAGAAACTTGCATTTTATTTAATGCATGCTTTATATAAATGTTATATTTTTAGGGATCTCTCATTTAGTCAATTCATCTTTAACTTGAGTTTATCTCTTAGAATATTCAAACGTTTCAAGCGAGGCAAGTGGCTCAAAGGGAAAAAAAAAGTTCTTGAAGCATATGCTAAATGTGTTCAACGTGACCAGGGGCGGATCCAGGAATTTAGGTTGGGGGGGGCTGAAATTTAAAAAATTAATGTAATAAAATTTTTATGTAATCAAAAAATCAGTATAATAAATTTTCATTAAACTTGTGCTTGACGAGGTTTTAAAACAAAAAATTCATTAAACTTATGTTAAATTGATTTTGCTCACTATGAATTGAAATACTTTCACTAGTGTGATGATCTCTCTTTCTGAAAAAATATAATAATATTTTTCCTTTCTTATTGTTTCATTCTAAATTCTAAGGATAAACAAACAAAAAATAGCACAATTTAATAATCCAACAATTAAAATATTTAATTCAAAATTTGAGGCAAATGCAAGTCTAATACAACAACTATATTTCTAGAGTTTAAACAAGAGAAGGCAAAAGTATGGTCGATTCAAATATTCAATAACAGATTCACAATAACAAATTTTAGGCTTCCAATAACAAATTTCAGACTTCGAGCCACGCCAATTTCTAAGTTCCTAACTGAATGCAGTAGTCAAATAGGTAAGCAGACACAAAGTTAGCAGAAAATCACTTACTTAAAACTTGAAAAAAGGCAGCGATTTCAACAACAAATCAAGCATAAACAAGAAAAAAAAATATGGGCGAAAAATAAAAAAACTATCTACATTTAGCTATCAATCGAGAGAATCAAACAACTGAAAGAATAGAAAACATACCTGGGCAGCTGGGCTCGAATGAAGCAAATCTGGAAGCTTGGGAGGGTAAAACGAAGACCTGAATCAGAAGCAGGGCATCGAGCAAGAGGGCGAAGCCGACTGGCCGAGCGAGCGTGGGGGCGAGGGCGAGGACGAGCGAAAGCAAGAGAGAGGCAATCAGGCAGAGAGCGAGGGCGAGCGAGAGCGAGAGCAAGAGAAAGGCAGCGAGAGCAAAAGAGGCAGAGAGCGAGAGCGAGGGCGAGGGCGAGCGACAGCAAGAGAGGCGGAGAGCGAGGGCGAGCGACAGCAAGAGAGACCCAGCGAGGGCGAGCGAGAGCAAGAGAGAGGCAGAGAGCGAGGGCAAGCACGAGCGGACGAGCAAGAGAAGAGGAGGCAGAGAGCGGGAGGCAGAGAGCGAGAGGCAGCGAGGGTGAGCTGTGAGCGAGGTCGAGAGAGGAAGGAGAAGAGAAGGGCTTGCAGGCAAGTGGGTGGGCTGGCTGAGTTTGGGCTGGGTTAATACTAAATAATTAAAAAATGTACTCTATAAATTTTATTTTGTTGTGAACTATCCTGACTTCATCCCAGAGCAGCTAAAACATATAACTGCCCCTAAACGTGACACACTAAAAGCATGTATAAGTTTTATTTTAATCAAATCAAATGTATCAAATATGCCAAACTTTTTGTACGAGATAAGTTTATATTTAAAGCACATTATTTTATTTTAGTGGAGATAAACGACTTTTATGTTCATATACTAAATTGTAGTAACCTAAACATTTATTATAAGAGTCTCTAAAGATTTATGTCCTACACGTTTAAAAGGTATTTTTTTTTTGCCTTTTTGAACTCGGTATCTCAAAATAAATAAAAAAACATGACATCCTTAATACAAGTTATGAATTAAACTAGATTCAATTAGTAAAAATGAGCGCAAACAAATACCCCATCTTGATAACATAAACCGAACACAATAGTTTAGATGGAAATGTGAGGCCACTAGAGGTAAGTCTTTATCAGGGCTGTACTTGAGATTCTGAGGCCCTGAGTCGAAATGTAAAAATGATCTCTGAATCTAATGAGTGATGATTGGTGAGCCATTCGACAATTGAGAGGCAACTAGTGACAGTGAACGACGGAGTAAGAGGCAAGACTAGAGCGAGCCACCGGGCACGAGGACGAGCCGACGAGCGATGGAGCGAGAAAGAGGCAACGAGAGCGGGGGCAAGGGCGAAGCCAGGAGTGATAGAGTGAGAAAGGCAAGGCAACGAGCGAAAGCGAGAGAGGTAGAAGGACAAGGGCGAAGCCAAGCTTGCAGAGGGGGAAGGGGTGGGCGACTGGCCAACGAGCCTTTACAAAGATGGAGGATTTCCAATTTTATGGGCCCAAATAATCAAATATTCATGGTCCTGAGGCAACAACCTCATAGGTCTCATAAAAGATCCGGCCCTGGCCTTTATAAGCATCACTTGAGAAAATAATTTATAGTGAATTTGAAGAAATAAATAATAAAAATAAAATGTGAAACAAATGGAAATTTTGGAAGGAAGACGTAAATCACAAGAGTTGGCCAACAACCTTTATGAGAAATGTTTTCAAAACAAGAAAAAAAACTCAATTATAATATAAAAACACAATTTAAAGAGAAAGGGGTTTTACTGCCAAAACAATTATTGTAATAGTAATGTTATTTATCTTCAGTTTAGTTGCCGTATTTTTATTAAAAAATAAATATATGTAAGTGTAAATAAATATATGTAAGTGTCCATATTTATATTATACTTTTTTTTATTTTTTAATGAAAATATGCCAATTATCCAATCTAAATAAATAACATTGCTCTTATTGTAATTTGTGACAAACTAATTGAAAAACAATTATTGAAATCAATTCATAACTAATTAAATTATTCCAAGTTCATCCAAATTAAAACAAAAAATCGTATTTAATGTTCTCATTAATTTGTTCACCCAATATCACAATGAGCCCCACTGGCCAAATCTTTTTAAGTGATGCCAATAGGCCCGATTCCCATTAAGTTGATTCTATCCATTCGCCAGAAATTAGGGAAGTTAAGTGGTCAATTTAGGACAGGTACCTAAAGCTATGGCACCTAATTCTCAACTATATGCGATGAATGTGTATTGTATTAATTATCTGCACAATGGTTGTCTAAGGAAAACTTAATTAAGATCAGTTTTTGGGATAATTGTGACTGAAATTTAAATTTAATTGTGATTAAAATACATCTATAATTGATGATTATCTTCGTGACTATTAGAATATAAATTTATTTAAATATTCCTTTGTATAAATTTATAAATAAGTAGTAAGTATTCAATACATTAGAATTATTGTAGAAATATCATTATTATGGTAACAATATCATTATAAAAATATTTTATTATTTCTGTTTATAATTTTTTTTATTTAATTTTTTATATAAATTTTATATGTATATTTATGTGTTTAATGATTTATTTTGGATCATAAATCCTAACAGTTTTTGAGATATATGCCAACATCATTATCGACTCTAAAAGGAATGACAAACGATTACCCAAGCAAACGAAAGTTTTGAAGGGGGCACCAACGCCATGCTTGGGCGCCAAGCCATTGACCTGGTCAGGAACTAAACTGCAAACTTGAAACTTACTTTCCCACCGGTGGCTGCAAGCCTGCAACTCCCAATGCAATGCACCACTCATTCATTTATCCTCCCAACTACTTTCGCAGCTCTTGCCTACCCATAATTGTGCTTCCCATTTAATGTATCCATCCATTTATAACAACTGAAATTCAAATCTTAAAGCTTGAAAAGCTTTACATCCATCTGTACTGTACGTGCAAATGCATGTGTGTGTCTGTAGTCTCTCTGTGTGTTCTTGTTGATATTTTCCTTAAGCCTTTAATGCCATGGAACCACTTCTATCATGATCTATGAGCTGCCCAACTTTCATCCGCCTCCTTTAACACAGCCTCCCTCTATTGGGTTCACATTTATAAGCCCAGACACCCAGCTTGAAGTACACCATTTGTGGCTTCAAAATGGGTTGTAAGTTTGGTGGAGCACCGCTGGTTCTGGCCTTTGCTTTGGCCCTTTTCACTGGCTCCAGCGCTCAAGACCTGCCAGAAACCCTTGTGCCTGCAATCGTGACATTCGGCGACTCGGCTGTCGATGTCGGCAACAATGACTACATCCATACCATCTTCAAGGCTAATTACCCACCTTATGGCAGAGATTTCGTCAACCAGCAGCCAACTGGGAGGTTCTGCAATGGAAAATTAGCCACTGATATCACTGCTGACACTCTGGGATTCACTACTTACCCACCGGCATATCTCAGCCCCCAGGCTTCCGGGAAAAACCTTCTCATCGGTGCCAACTTTGCTTCTGCTGCAGCTGGCTATGATGACAAAACAGCCATCTTGAGCGTAAGCTAGCAATTTTCTTTCCAGTCTTGTTTTCTCAGGAACCAAACAGTAATTTTGTCTTGTTCGCAATTGCAGCATGCGATTCCTTTGTCACAGCAGCTGGAGTACTACAAGGAGTACCAAGGAAAGCTAGCACAAGTAGCAGGTAACCAGAAAGCAGCATCCATTCTGAAAGATGCTCTATACATATTGAGTGCTGGAAGCAGTGACTTTCTTCAGAACTATTATGTGAATCCTTACCTCAATAAAGTCTTCACCCCTGATCAGTATGCCTCCTACCTCGTCGGCATATTTTCGAGCTTCATCAAGGTGAACATCAATGGAAAATCAGACATCAATTCACAACAAACGAGTAAGTTGAACACATATATATGATATGTAGCTAATTAAAGAAGAATATATAACAGGACCTCTATGATCTGGGAGCGAGAAGAGTAGGGGTGACTTCACTGCCACCGATAGGTTGTCTTCCAGCAGCCATCACTCTGTTTGGATTTCATGAGAGTGGCTGTGTGTCCAGGATCAACACTGATGTTCAAGGGTTCAACAAGAAGATCAACTCTGCTGCAAATAGTCTCCAGAAGCAACTACCTGGTCTCAAAATTGCCATCTTTGACATTTTCAAGCCCCTCTACGACCTAGTTCAGAATCCTTCCAAATATGGTATGGAATCGAACAAGAAGCTCAAGATTTTCTGTTTATAGACCTAGCTATGACGTATTGCTTTGATACCACTTATTAGGGTCGGTTTGTGCATATCACACAATCTCACAAACACGTGATGAAGCCACTTTATATGTAGTTTTGCAGGGAAAAACTAAAAAACCATTCCCATAACACAATTTTTGCACGAACAAAACTGACAACAATCGACATCACTGTTCCAGATAGCTAGTCACACATACTCCGAGACTTCATTTATCTCGTTGTGGAACAATTTGGACATAAAACCATAAAAATTTGGCTACAGCTACATCTAGGGGTGAGCAATATTTTGGTTAAACTAAAATAATCACACATACTCCGAGACTTCATTTATCTCGTTGTGGAACAATTTGGACATCAAACCATAAAAATTTGGCTACAGCTACATCTAGGGGTGCGCAATATTTTGGTTAAACTAAAATAATAGAACCGAATAGGCAATTTGGTTCAAGCTGTAGATCAATTAAGTTTGGTTTCCAAGTTTGACGTCTTTTTTTTTTTTTTTTCTCAGCTTTTTTTGGTTTTTCAATTGGTTGGGTTTTTTCAATTTTCTTTTGGTTATTTGATTTGCACATCTATTTGATTGATTCAGTTCAATTTTTGGAACAAGTTCAGTCTATTAGGTTTGAGCAATTTGATTGGTTTAGTTACCAAAATCGACTAAATGCTCACCCCTAGCTATATCATGTCATGTATATTGGTATGGTCAATAAACAAGGGAAATTATTTATAGGCGACAACTCTAATAAGATTAGTTCTCCTATACCTATCAATGCCCCCTGCAGATTGGGTTTTATCCAAGGAACTCGATCTCTGTCATACTTGAATTTGAGTTACCTAGTACAAGCCAATACTAGTGCATTTATCTTTGTCGCTACTTCCACAATGGTGCAGGTTTTGCAGAAGCAAGGAGAGGTTGCTGTGGTACAGGGACAGTGGAGACAACATCATTGCTGTGCAATCCCAAGTCGCTGGGAACTTGTAGTAATGCTACGCAGTATGTGTTCTGGGACAGTGTTCATCCATCTCAGGCTGCTAATCAAGTTCTAGCCGATTCCTTGATCACCCAAGGAATCAATCTCATTGGCTGATTGAGCCTAAATTCTCTACATTGATGCATGCTAGGCCACAAGACTCTCCGTAATACTTAATTTTCCCATCCTTAGTTCATAGGAGAGATAAAGGTTTGTGTGATGTATTGTTGCATGTGTTTATTGTGTAATAAGGACTTTCAAGAGTCCAAAATGGCTAAGAAATGCACGGGTGAAAAACTATCTTCCCACAGTCAAGAGTTGATGCTTATAGAACAAGCTTGATAAATGGAGGAGGAATGAGAAAGTTGGAGTACTCAAATTTGTTTTTTAGTGTTGTATGCAAATCAGGTATAAAAGTCAATCCAAAACCTCTTTTATACATCTCGCACTATGAACAGATAAGAAAAGGCTTGTATCACTAATGAATAAGATCTAAAAGACTTGTGTTTCAGGCTTTGTAGTAGTAGTAGGCATGGTAGGTTCATATGACCAGTGGCTAGGAGCACATAAACTTGAGTGGCTGCATAATACACCCATCTGCAATGGTCCAAAAATTTGCACTGATCTTTCATCAGTTGGGCAGCTTTTTCAACTTGCCTTGCCAAGGATTTTGGCGAGCTACCATTGTTGCTTGCACAGGCTGCTGGAAAAGAAGAGAGACGAATCAATAGATACCATAGAACACATGTAGATGCCTACAGAAAGGATAGTTTCCCAGCAGATGAGAGTGTCTGGGGAGTCACACACCTGAAACTTCTCAAACAGAGGGTAAAGAAGTTTCCCAATGTTCTTGTTGGAGTTTCCAAGGAATGAAACTGGAGTGAGACCTCTAGGAGCCACCGATGATGCATTGGAGGAAGCTTCTGCAACATTTATATTTTTTTGATGCGTGCAATTACTATAATTGAGCTCTTTAGTAGACACCGGGTTGGGATATTCAATTGGCTGTGAATAAAAGTAAAAGCAGTGAGCACAGTGATACTTATAACAAAAATTCTTCTGCCTAGATAGGCATGAAAGCAGAAAGGAACTTACAAATTGGCAAAAATGGTCAATATAGGTCCCCATTTGTGAGTGTCCTACAGGAGTCTGCAATAAAATTTTCTCCAATTATGCAAATGAAAACCCAAAAAAAAAAAGAAAAAAAGATAAAAGCATGGCAGAAATGATAGAACACCAAATGAAAACTATGAAATTGCCTTACATATGTGGAAGCACTTTTTTGGTAACTCAGTGGGATATAGGTATACGGTGCACCCTCAGTTCTACAAAAATGTGGATGCATCATATATTGACTTGAATTTATGCTTGATAGAGGACTATCCATGGGAGAAGGAGGGAAGCTGTAAAAAGATGGATGGAATTTGGGGCTAGGATTATTTGAATTAGAAGCAGAGAAATACTGCAGATGGGACTGTGGATAGAACTTCTGCTGGCGTTCTTCTTTACTTTGAGCTATAGCCACATATAAAACCCTTCCTTGGACAATCTTTCCTGTCATAAACAAAACTTGGATTAGTGACCCAAAAAATTGCTTCCAAGTGCAGGGAAAAGAGGGAAGGAGAGGAGACATTGCTACCATTAAGTGCATCCAAAGCCTTCTTTGCTTCTTCAGAAGTGGAGAAACTCACAAAGCCAAATCCCTTACTATTCCCATTATCATGTTGCATCACTTTTGCAGAAGTGACCTTCCCAAAATCAGTGAACATTTCTTCTAATTTTACATCATCAATTGATGTATCGATATTCTTCACATACAGATTTGAAGCCCTTACCCTTTCAGTGTGATTATTTACTGTCCCGGGTTCATGTTTTAGAGGCTCTTCACCTTCAGATTTCTTCTGAGCCTTCCTAACAACCAGCTTCTCTGATCCTGACCCATAAATGGTACATGCATTTAAATTAATCTTCACAAACCATTTAAGTCAAAATCAAGGGAATAAAAAGGAGAAGGAATCAACTTTACCTAGTAATGCACCATTTAAGGCCTCCAAAGCCTTCTTAGCATCTTCGTGTGACTCAAAGTTGACAAATCCAGAACCCTTTGATTTTCCCTCAGCATCTGTCATGATGAAGACACTGTTGACCTTCCCACATTCAGAAAACTTATCTCGAAGGGCATCCTGTGTCACATTGTCATCCAGATTTTCCACATATAGATTTGTAAATTTTGGTTCTTCAAGGATATACTTCCTCTCAGTTTTCTTGAGAAACTTGGACACATATCTGAAAGTATATTGAATTGATAGAGTTGACAAAGTTAATACCTGTTCTAAATAAAGAAGGGCTAGAATTTTAACCCAATTATAACAGAACTATCTTAATAAATTAAGTAGCTGTTAGGATGGGTAATTCCTCAAAAGAATGACAAGAGCATAAAGGAGGAAATTATTGATATGCTTTGGAAAGGGAACCATTGAAAGATCATTCATCCAGAAATTGCAACAAATTCCTGACATATAAACTATAAAAAGAAAATCCTGCTGTCAATCTAATTGAAGGAGTAGATCACCTTAAAACATGTGAAAAGATACAACACACAGATCACATTCACACAAAAAGTGATGCATGAAAAAGGAACTAAAGCTTTCTAACACAAAAATTAGAACAAAACATAGTCTTAGTCCAGAGCCGGGTTCTAGATGACATGGTTTAATGAGTAATGCTGATTGATGTTAAAGAGCAAGAAAAAATAACTAAAGCGCAAAAGAAGTGGTTACAGAATAAATGACAGGAGTTCTATGCAAGAAATCAGAAATAAGTTCCAGAAAGAACTTATGTTTGGAGATTAGGAAGATAAACATGAAAAATGGCACTAATGTAGGAAAAGGCAGCAAACATGGAAACCTGCACATGAAAGAAAAGAAACGGAGAACACAACTAGACCAAACTAAACACGAAGCAGAACACATAGAAATATAGGTTATTAACTATTCAGGGAACTGGCGAAGCAAATATAGGTCACTTGGAAGCTAAGAATTCATGATTGGCGAAATATATACAAACACTCACAAAAATGAGAACCTTAAAACTAACCCTTCTTCAATCTTCAACCTCATCAGTGATAATTGATATCTCAACCCTTATCGGTGATGTCACCTTTTGTTGTCAATGAAATAAGTTAATTTTTATTTTTTATATATAATTATATATATATACGTACACATTTGATCAAGATTAAACTTTTTTTTTTTTTTTGTAATTAACAGGAAGGAGTGAAAAAGAACACTATCAACATCAATATTAATCTTTTGTATATTAGGGTATCATGTCAATTACTTGCAAGAAGAAATCCCTTTCCATACCTTCAATTATCAGTTTCAAACGAATTCATTAAATGAATAAATTACTAGAAGAATATTGAACTTTTAATTCTCTTCTAATTTTAAAATAATTTTTTAATAATATATACAATTTATTTTTCAATTTCAATTGTGAAATACAGCTACTTTCACTTAATGTCTGTCATTAAAATGTTGATGTGGAATTATACAGAAGAGCTTACTGTAGGAAGATGTGGCTGACAGCAAGAAGATCTGATGAAAAACATAAAACCTAATTATCCAATCCTCCAATATAGAAAAAAGTTGAAATTCTATGCAAGCAAGTGCAAGTGCACGCACACACAGAGAATCAGTTAATAAGCATAGATCCCTTTTTTTTTTCTAAATATAGATCCAATTATTGCATTCATCCACTAGTTAAAGAAAGTTGAAGTTATAACTCTTTTGCTTAACCAAACTAGAAAACTATGAAAATCACCAGTCCCCAAAAGAGTGTCCGGTCAAGAAACAAAATCTGAAGGTTATTGTGGGCTAATCAAGTCAACCATGATTTGCATAGGAACAAAGAGAAAAAGCCAACAGTGTTCTTACAGTTCTTTCCCTTCAAGCATGGTACCATGGAGAGACCTAAGAGCAGCCATGGCTGAATTTTCTGACTTGAACTGAACAAACCCAAAACCCTTGCTCTTCCCATGTTCCTCGGCCACCTTGCAAGAAAGTATACATCCAAATCTGCCAAAAATCTCCTGCAACAGAGCACTGGTGATAGAAGGGGCAAGGTTTTTGACAAAGAGATTGCCAATACCAGTCTTTCTTGCAATAGGGTCTCTTTGGCACCACATTATTCTCATTGTTTTTCCCTTAAGTTCAGTGTGATTCAGAGAAGTCAGAGCCTTACAAGCTGATCAAAACAGAGAACAAAGCAAACAAACAATTGATGAGACAACAGCCATATTGTAAACAATAAAGTAAAAAAATATCAAAATGACTAGTAATAAAATGAGAATCACGAACCCTTTAGTAATAAAATGAGAATTATGGACCCTCTTAAGAGTTGTAGAGTATGATCAAGTCAAATAAATAGTGCAAATATCTGGTTTCAAGAAACAAAGAGAAAGCGAGGGACAGATTTTGAAG
Organism: Diospyros lotus; assembly: GCF_014633365.1. Lineage (NCBI taxonomy): Eukaryota > Viridiplantae > Streptophyta > Magnoliopsida > Ericales > Ebenaceae > Diospyros > Diospyros lotus. Next base: position 43,903,288 of record NC_068339.1, on the reverse strand, counting down.
AATATAACACTTGACAATCAATGCAATGATATCGAGAAGATTTACTGGATCAAAGCACAGCAGAAGAAGAAGAAAGTAAAACCATTTTCCAAGAGAATTTAGCAAATTGCCTAACTCACCATTTGTATAGGAATGCAGTAAGCTAAAGAAAAGAGAAGAAAAATTAACCATTCCCTTCAAGAACCTATAATAAGATGACAGATATGTCCAGAAAGCCGTGTTGAAGTGTAAAGGCATAGCCTAGTAAACCATGATCAAGCAGAAGAAATAATAGAAAATCTGGTTAAGAAAAATAGAGTAGAGAATATGTCTATTTCATCGAATGAAACAATAAAGATACAAACCAATAGACATCAAGAAAACCCTAACGCTTTTCTTGGGCTTAAATATACAAATTTATAAACACCGAGAACAAGAATAAAAACCCCTTTCGAACATAAAACATAACATTTACCGAACTCTGAAATGACATCACACTGAATCGGCATGCGGTAGAACATACCTAAACATTCTTTCAATCAAGAACCCTAAAAGGAAAGACCAAGAGAGGGGAAAAAAAATCAAGATGAGAAACATGGAGGGAGTGAATAACCATCAGATGGAGAGAAGAAGTTGACGTAGCCGTAACCAAGAGAGCGGCGGGAAATCTGGTCTCGGCAGAGTCGAACAGAGGCCAATGGACCCACCGGACGAAAAGCTTCCACGAGGTCGGCCGCCGTCACTTCTGGGTCAAGGTCTCCGACGTAGAGCGACGCCTGGAGGGCATTCTCAGATTGCAGCGATGCCATCCACAATGCCATTGATGGAGGCGAAGCCACCGGTCGTGCCGCCATTGTGAACTTTCCGAGTTCAAGAGAGAGAGGGGGAGGAAGCGCGCGCAATCGAGTGAGTGTGTTTGTTATAACCGACGATACGTGTGGGGTACGGTAATTATATTTCCCGCTCGAGGGTGCTGGAGTGGCATACTCGCGGCCTGTTACGAAACGACAGCGTTTGGGACTGGAAAATGTTCCTGCGACAGAAAAGTGATCCAATGCATTTATTTTCATATCTTTTATTATTAGTAATAAGTTAGTTATTATATTTTAATTTTTGTTATTATAATTATTAAATTTGAATTTGTATTAAAATTTAATTACTATTTTAAGCTTTCATAAAATTTTATTAATAAAAATTAGCATAAAATACATTAGTATAAACTTAAAAATTATTAAGATTCAAATTAACATAAATCACACAATCAAATGATTTTAAAATTTATACTAATGTATATTCTATTACTTTTTTAATTAAAAAAGTGACTAAATTATAATAAAAATAAAAATTTTGTGATTGTGATTGTGATAATAATAATTATAGTATTACAAAAGATAAATTTCAGAAATTTAAGATACCCTTTATTGCGGGGATCTCTATCGCTCGATCCTATAATTTTCTACAAGAGAGATAAATCTGAATCTAATTTACAATGGTTGCGCAAAGAACAAATTCGAACCTAAAAATCTAAATCGCTCGGAGTGCTGATAAGTGAAACAATCCCAAGGAACATAAATTTTAAAAACTTTAACAATATAATTTACGGATATATCTTCTACTTTGATAAATGATCATTTGCTTTGATATCTTTACAAAAATAGTACATTTATTTTTGGAATATATTCATATAACCTAAACAATTATATTATATGTGATATAAATTTCTAAATCAATAATTCAACAGTGAACCACCAAACTAATACCCCAATTGGTTGGACCAATTTTAACAATTATGAATAGAAACACAGTAGACCAAAATTAATAAAAAAAATAATTAATTCTCCAAAATATTTAAAGCACTTAATGCAATAACATCATTATTATTACAAGCTTTAATCTTAATTACCGAAGCCCATGGTGTGAATTTTAACAACAATATAGACTTAGATAGAAACAGATATATATATATATATATATTTTGTTTGAAGAACAATTAATAATGAAATGAAATGAGATGAAATGAAAATTTTGTCCCCTCCAAATTGGAGGAGAATGAATGGAAAGAAACACATCTATTAATTGTTTCCATTATATTGTTGCTTAAACACGACTTAAAATTTATTTGTTGGAAAATTTGTCGTTAAGTCACACGGAATATATAAAAGAATAGAATAATCAAAACATATGAAATATTTCATGTGCAAACATTTTGTTATTTAAGTAAGACACAAGAGATTGTTGAATAGTTGAATGCATAAACTTTATTAGTATCTAAGGCGTACCATTTTTAAAGAGAGAATTCACCTATTTATAGAAAAGTATGGAAATTTAAGATAAGGACCCATGGTATTTTGAAATTGACTAGAATTATAGTTTCTAACAATAAGTTATATTATACGTTATATCTTTTGAGATATTTTTGACCATTAGAGTTATTTGTTTGAGGGTCTTTTTGGAAATATCCTGTAGGAGATATCTCCAGTAGAGGAAATTCTATTTGCAACGATAAGGTTTGCTCTTCGCAACCCACTTTTAATATTCCTAAAATGTTTTGAGATAAAATCTCATATTTACCCTTCATTTAAATCATTTACACTCAACCACCCAATATTACTCTTTCAAGCACGTGTATGTACTTTCTCGTCCACCATCGTCATAACTCACCACACCTGAACACCTTTACTCACTCACATCGCTCAACCATTATTATTCAATATCGAGCATTGCACAACAACTATTATTCAACATCGAAGATTGCTAAGCACATTTCTGCTCGTCATAGGCAAGTTAAGCATTGAAGATTATTATAGACAAATGTTTACAGAGTTTTACAAATAAGATAATAACTATTCATGTTCCGGCAAGAAACAAGATGATGAAATCCATGAGGTATTTGAAAATTTGTTGTATTTATAATTTTGTTTATCATCAATAGGCGAGAACCAGGAGTTGAGACACTTGGAGTACCGACTAGAGAATGATCCCCTGAATCCTTGGATTCGGGAGAGTTGATACCTCCCAAATTGAAGGATTCGGGGACTCCTTGAGTATCCGAACCGAAGGATTCGGGAACTCGAGGATGCCCCGAATTCTTTGGTTCGGGGGAGTCAAGTAGTTCTGAATCCAATGATTCAGAATATTTCATTGCTTCAAATTATTTATGTTTTTTATTTATATAATTTTTGTTTATTTCAACAGTCATTTGATGCTGTTGAACCATTTACTAACAATCAGGTATTATACAACTTTCATTTAATTATTATTTGAACAATGCTTTCAAATTGTTTATGGTTTTTATTTACATACCATTTTTTTTTCATTTCAACAGTCATTTGATGCTATTCAATCGTTTACTACAAATGAGGTAACGTAAATTATTAATATTTCTAAAACACACAAATTATTAATATTTATAAAACACAAATTCTCATTATTTATCTGCACAATTACACTAAACACACACAAATTATTAATATTTTTTAAAAACAAATTATCATATGTTGCATTATTTAGGATTAATTAAAAATTAAGAAAATACACGATTTATGTTTAATATTAATTAAAAAAATAATAACATAGTGGTTTGAACCTCGTGATTCGGGGAACCCCTAATCTCCCGAACAACAAGATTCTGGGGATTAGGGGTTCCTCGAACCTCGTTGTTCGGGGTGTAAGTGGTTCTATGAACCCCGCAGTTCGGGGAACCCCTAATTCCCCGAACATTGAGATTTGGGGGTTAGGGGTTCCCCGAACCTCATTGTTCGGGGGGTGAGGGGTTCCCCAAACCCAGCAGTTCGGGGAACCTCTCATCCCCAGAACAACAAGTTTCGGGGGGGTTTGAGGTTCCCTAAACCCAAGGTTAATCCATAAATTTGGAAAAAATCAATTCTCCCGAACCTATACTATTATATGTATATAATATATTATGTACTATTATATTATATGTATATAATAATTTCTCCCGAGTCCATGGGTTCGGGAGAAACTATATTATATAATATATAATATAAATATATATTATTACAAGTATATTATTATATATATTATAATTATATACATATTATAACTATAAACATATATATAATGATTTTGTATATAAATTATTCCAAATGAAAGAGTTTGGCATGTGAAAATTACAAATGGTTAAACCCAATCAAATGCAGCAACATTTTATAAGAATAACTTCATATTACATGCATACATATATACGTGGATTCGAAAAAAAATTATTTTTCTTGAATTCATGGGTTAAGGAGAATTATATTTTCCTAGAATTATGGATTTAGGTGCTTTCAAAACTCTCAAATCTTCGGGTGCAATGATGGGCAGCCATATTATCTCGCGAAAAGCAAAATACACTTGGCTGCAAATAGAATTTTTTTTAAATCTTTCTTGCTTAGTTTCCATGATTCCGACGAGAAAGCGAGGGACTCCAACGAAAAGGGCGGGCGAGGTAAGCGACTCTAGCGAGATGGCAATGGTCTGAAGATAGTTTGATGTGAGAAGTGATGTGAAGAGAGTTTGTTGTGCGTGAGGCCATATTTTGAGGGATGGATGTTTAGAGGATATGTTTGGAATATAGATGATTGTAAAAACTAATCACTCTGGTTATAAATAGCAAAAATTAAAATTTTACTTCCGTTAGCTAAGGAGAGTAAAAATTATGGTTGCAAATAAAATTTCCCCTCCAATATACCTACAAGTCTTCTAGGTCGTCCTCCCTTTCCCTTATGCGGAATCTGTTTAGAAAAGATTTATGGGACACTTTTCTAACGAAAAAGTGTCCTAAAATATTCTAGCGAGGATATTCCATTACTACTTGTTCATATCTTCTCCCAGTCGAAAGAAAGTACTGGTCTTCCATTCCATCCCTTTATAAGAGAGCATCAACAACAGATGGATGGAACAACAATCCAAGAACAAGTTGAATCCAAATGCATGCTAAGTTGTGTTTTATACAGCAGGCTTCCTTAATTTTCACAAACAATCCGTAACTCCTCTAAACAGTTTCATGGTAAAATTGGGAGCCGACAAGCAAGCAATCCCAAACCACAAACAGAAACTGCATTTGAAGGTCTACATTCTATAACAGATATCTTAGGTGTACAAAATCTATCAACCAAAGCTATATATACAAAATGTCAGAATCGTTCAAAGCTTCTGCATATTTCACCACTTGAGATTTCTGAAAGGTTACTGGGCTTCCATGAAGTTGGTTTTTGGGCTGCAAATTGCCAGCGCTATAAACGCTCAACTGTCCAATGTCACTGTTTCTGGAACTACCTCGCGGATCCTTCACATCCTCTGTCAGATTTGCCGTGCTATCGAGTTGCACAGAACATGTACACGAATCCACAGACGTACTCCTCAACAGATTACCTTGTCCATTACTAGAATTAGCCATCATATATTCTTCGGTTGCAGTTCTTCCCTGCGATGAACTCTGACTACGGTGACTCCCCTTTCTCCGCATCAGTCTCCTCAGCTTGCTCAAAATTTTTGATTTGAGAGTATGGGCATTTTCAGTTTTTCTAGAAGAGGAATTATCAAGAGATGAATCGTCATACTCACCGGAATCTGTAACATAAGAATGAGAGGATGATGACCACTGGTCGAAATCAGAGTCTGTAACATTCATTTCCTTTCCTGTCCAGCCCTCTCTATTTGCATATTCGACTATTAGCTGCTTGGCTTTCTGCTGCGACGAGGGGCTTAAGGTTTTGCTAAGGTCCCGAGCAATTGTCTTTCCAGGTCCCGGCTGAAAATTTCTCAGCTCATAACGTAAGCAAGCATTTATCCAACGCAGATACACTAGCTCTTCGACATCAGAACTTCGATCTGCTTGAAGTTGCTCGATTTCCTTCAACAAATCTTCATTTTGACGTCTTAAATGGTGGACTTCTACCTTCATAGCTTCTGCCTATAACGAAAATCAAGATCAAAATAAACCCACCGGGAAGGGAATGGAATGGAAGAAACAAGATGAGATTGATGGACCTGGAATGAACTCAATACCTCTTTATCTTCTAAAACAGCATGTGCAAGAATTTGAGTGCTCTCCAGCCTCTGAGACAAATTGGAATTTTCAACCTGTAAACTGTAATTAGAGCATCTCAATTCCGCAGCTTCCTTCTGCAGATCCTTGAGCTGCTGCAGTTTCACTTGAACATTCCAATTATTTGCGACAGCCTCTCTTTCCTGGTTCTGCAGCTGTCTGACTCTTTGTTGAAGAGTTAAAATTTGTTCCTTGGTCTGTTCAGTTTCAAACTTTAGCTTCTTCTTCAGCATCTTTATTTTCGTTCTTGCTGCTTCAAGCTCTGCAACAACTTTTACATAATCGGCCACCTGTGCCTCTAATCTTCTATTATCTCTATGCAGTGCCTCGATCTTAAGAGTGAAAAGCTTAGCCTCAATGTTATTTATCTTCAATCGGTTTTGAAATTCCATGACAGCAGTTTCTTGCTCTTTAAGACCATAATACTCGAGCAGTTTGATCTCATGGCTCCTCTCCTTCTCTCTAAGAACTTTGACCAAGTTTTTCAGGTTTCTAATTTCTTGCTCACACTCCTCCGGGTAAGCAGGCTCAAGTGCTCTAGGCGTTTCTACATCTGAGGAAGGCATCTCCACATTTTTTTTGGGAGACAGGCCAGCCTTTGTGTCACCCATGTTAAACTCTTTCACAAGGTCATTGAACTCCGGCAAGAGGATCCCATCTTTATCCGCACCATCTCCACTGCTTGGAGAGAGACAGGCAACAGAGCCATCAGGAGGGACCTTATGTTTATGGAGACACGATTCCTCCTGTAACCAATAACAGAGGTTAGATAGGTTCGTACACATTAAAATACAGCAAGCTTGTAAGCAACTAATTCGGCTTTCCCTGCAGACAAACAATGTGATCAGGTCCATATCAAAAAGTAACCTCTCAATTTGATTTCCAGACAGTTGTCTCCCTAATCAATTAAATGTGATGACCATATTAACAAAGTGATGAGGGATACAGGATTTTAGGAAAACTTAGTATAGTTTTCTTTCTCAGATTTCTATAAACAGAAGTCTCCTTCTCTATCTTCATTTCTTCAACATTAAATCAATGAAACAAAACCCAAGTGTCTTAACTACAACATATTAGCAGATACAGGCTGATCACGGATATAATACGTAGCTCATAATTCCCCCAAAAAACACAGGTGAATATAGGTTGCACGGGTATCAAAAACTAAAAAATGACATCAACACCAATTAGAGTAACTTAGAATCACACATCCACAGACAAACATGCACACATCTGTAAACAGGAAAATTACAGATCAATTAAGAATAGGAAACAATAAGCAATAGAAATTTAACAAATAATAATAATAATTTCTGTTACAAAGAGCCGTTGAAAGAATCTTACATGTGTCTCTGAAGTTGCGGTCCGTGATGCCTGAGGCTCATTTTTTATCTCAGCTTTTCCCCTGTCTGTATGAAATTGATAGTCAGAATCTGAACGCAGATTACACAATCTATGATCAAAACCAAGATCAAAACTCAAAACGCACATCAACTTTGACAAAAAGAAATGTACAGAGAAGCAAAACCAAGACCAAAACTCAAAACCCGTATCAATTTTGATGCAAGGATGAAGTACAAAGAAGCAAACCAGAAGAAGGAGAGGCCGGTAGAGGAGATTGAGACCGTTTGATCCTTTTGGCTCTGAGAAACGAATAGAGAATCCCACCGAGAGAAAGAGCCACAGCCACGCCGAATTTCAACAACACGGGCCTTATATCTCTCGTCTCTCTCGACATCATAAATCCAAAACGTTGAAAATCGCGAGACCCATTTGAGACAACCGATTAACAAGCAAAACCCCTCTCTCAGTTCTCGAAACAAATGCCTGGCGACGAAAGACCGCGCGATTCAACCCGGGAAAAAACGGGGAACAGAACGAGAGGGGAAGATATTTCGGAGACGATTCGAACTGCGATTTTGTCTTTCCCGAGAGCTCAAACAGTTGCACACGAACCCGCCCAACATGAACCGAACAAGGCGACAAAACGTTGATCCTTGTCTTGTTCCGTATCGGTTGCGAATTCATCGAGTGCAATCGACACGTATTAACGGAGACGTAAACAAAATAGGCAAAGAGAGAGAGAGGGAGAGAACCAGATTCTAGATTCCAGGCGTTCGAATTGAAGGGTTTAAGAATTTATGCTTTTACTAATCATGGATTAGGAGTGGCTTGCAGACAATAATTAGCCTAATTAATTAAGCACTCTGCCGGTCTGTATTTTTTGTGGCCCTGTATTGCTTCACGTGTATTGACTATATAATAATTAGGAATCGTTGGATTTTCTTTTGTTTATTATTATTATTATTATTATTATATTGGCCATTGTTTTTTTCTTTTTCTGCGTGTAAGACTCTCCATTGCTCGAAAGGTATTAAGAGAAAAAAGGTGACAATTAATCTTTATTTGAAATTCGCAGGGCAAGGGCCTGATGTCAGTGACGTGATACGATTCGCCACGTGCGCGCTGAAGTCACGTGGTTCCTTGCCTTTCGGGTAAGGCTTGTTGTTACTTCACTTGCTTGTTATGCCAAAAAGGCAAAGCGGAAGGTCTTGACGCCACCTCACGTTCTTCATGCCTCCCGCCTGCTTTGCTGATTTTGTTTTTTGTTTTTGACAAAATATAAAATAGGTCCTTATATAGTCCAGTTGACCGCTTATTAGTGTAATTAAAAAATAATTAAGTAAATTATTATATTTCTATATCTTTATATATCTCCAAATCTTGCCTTAATAATTTAAAATTTTTAATTATTTTAAAATAATAAGTATTAATTACTGTAAAATTAATAATAAATTTTAAATATATAAATTTTTCAATGCTAATCATAAGCTTTTCAAAATATTATTATGTGAATATTAAATATTTAATTAATTCATCAATTAATCAAAAATAAATACTATTTATGAGGAATACTAATAGACACTTAAAGTATTAATTAAGTGTCTATTAAATAAAATATTATCTTTATATAATATAATAATATATATTATTTTTATATATATAAAAGTATGATAGTGTTATATGTATTTCCCGCATCACCCCGCATGGGCCAGACTCGGTTCGATAGACCGGCCCAATCACCCAAGGCCAAGAAGGCTCGGACGACCTCGTCAAGGAAAGTCCAGCCTCCACCAAAGATCCGGAACTCGTAAAGCGAGCATATGGCGAGCTCCCGGTAATCCCCCAACGAGCTCCAAGCAATCGACTAACGAGCTCCTGAAATATTCTCCAGATCGCTGGCCCATCCAGGTCGCTGGCCTAAAACCTCCAGCTCGCATGAATGGCAAAGCTGCTGAGAAGTCAGATGTAAGGTCCGATCACTTTATCTGTAACAGCCCATGCCCCTCGTAATGAGGATCCCACTCCCGGTCTTGTGAAGGCGATAAGAACTGTTTGTCCCCCATTATACAATTACTGTATTTTTATATATTATTTAAATTGTAAAAGCCCCTCAATATAAATGAGAATCAAAGAGACCATGAGGGGCAAGGATGAAAAGAATAATCAGATATCGCCACTCTGAGAGAATAATCAGACGGCGGCTGTGGACTAGGTATCGTTCTGGCCGAACCACGTAAAAGATTCTGGTGTACACGCTTGAAATTTTTTTTTGGGGGGGGGTTTCCTTCCTTCTCGGTATTTTTGGATTGACTCACCGCAGCCCAAAACGAATCACGGTCGGCCGAAATTGAACGTCGACATTTTGGCGCTAGAGGAAGGGGCCACTCTGATCAATAGTCATGGCTAGGGGAAGGAATACTTGAAGTTCCGAGGCGGCGGTCGACCCACCTGAAAATCACCACGACCGACCACGAGACTTACCACCAAATGGAGGACCCGTTGCCCCGGCAGCTGATACTCCTTTGCCGCCGCCTGCCGGAGACGCTCCCGGCATACCACCACGAGTCCCTGTCTAGCCTACTGTCCAAATCACTGGGACAGGGATGATCCGGGATTGGCAGCAGCACCAGGAAGCATTGTAGAATACGGTAATGCAACTCGCTGACGCGGTCAGAATTCTGGCCCAAGCTCAAGCACGGGCTGTCCACGACCCACTGGCATCGCCTCGCAGGGTCCGCCAACCGCGGGAGGAGAGACACCCACCCGCGGAAGAGGATATCGGGAATAACTATCCGTCCCCAATTCACCGCTCCCCAGTCCGAGAAAGAAGCAGGCGATCGCAAGCCCAGCAATCAGTAGGACCGGACTCAACTGTGGAAGAGCTGTATTAAAGGGTGCGACAGCTGGAAGAACGACAAGGAGTCCGCAGCCAGAATAATGGCCGTGGGGATAGGACGCCATTCCCCAGAGAAATTGAGCTCGAACCCCTGCCGCGGAGGTTTAAGGTCCCGAGCATGCCACAATATAATGGGGACAGCGACCCCTATGATTACCTGGATGCGTACAACGTGCAAATGGATCTACAGACAACCAGCTCGCTGGCTAAATGTCGTGCCTTCCCAGCAATCTTAGGAGACATCCCCCGAGCTTGGTTCAGGAGCCTTCTGCCTCGTAGCATCAACAGTTAGGAAGAGTGCCAACAAAGGTTCCTTAACCAATACAGGGCTCTAAGGAGGCAGCTCGCGCCACCTTGCCATCTCGCCACCGTATTCCAGAAAGCAAACGAGCCACTGAGGGATTACATCGCCAGGTTCAGGCGCGAGGTGAGTAACGTCAAGGATCCCTCGGATGAAAGTATCCTAACGGCGATCTCCGCCGGCCTCCGAAAAGACGGAAAGCTCTACGAGAGCATCTATCGAACCCCGGTCAAAGACCTGGGGGAATTCTATGAACGAGCTTCCAAGGAAATCCGATGGGAAGACGCCTTCGGGACGAAGAAACCCGTCGGGTCGAGAGAAGAAGCTGGGGGCTCCAGCCAGAATAAGAGAAGGCACAACGGAGACGCCAGAAGAGAAGCTCGGGGGGAGCGCTCGAGCAATGAAGTGTTCAAGCGAGCTCGGAAGGCAGAGGGAGATGAGCGACCTCGTAGATCACAGCGCTTTGACAGCTACTGTGCCCTGTCAGACCCCCAAGAAAGGATCTTCGCCATCGAAAGGAACAAAGAGGAATTCGGGAAGCCCAACCCGTTAAAAACCCCGCGGTGAGTCAATCCAAAAAACTCAGCTAGTTGGAGATCTTATTAGCAGGACTCCGCCTGGCAAAGGAAATACGAGCTCAATTCTTGGAGATCTTCAGCGACTCTCAGCTAGTTGTCAACCAGGTACGGGGAGAATACCAGGCCAGAGACACGAAGATGGCAACATACTTACAGAAGGTACGCGAACTTTTAGACACTTTCGAAAAATATGAAATGCATCAAATCCCCCATTCCCAGAACTCTCATGCGAACGCTCTGGCTCGCCTAGCAACTGCCCGGGACGCAGAATTCTTGGGAGACATACCTGTCGATTTTTTGGCCACCCCGAGCACAGAACAACGAGATGAAACGCTACTGATCACGGCGCCACAAAACTCATGGATGACCCCCATCTTGGAGTATCTGCAAGATGGGAAACTACAGGAAGACAAGCTAGAAGCACGTCGCCTGCGAGCTCAAGCCGCCCGATATTGCATCTACGATGAAAGACTATATAAGAGGGGGTTCTCAGCCCCGCTCCTGAGGTGCATTGACGGCACCGATTGCCAGGCTGTGCTAGAAGAAATTCATGCAGGCCACTGCAGTAATCATGCATGGGCACTCTCTCTGGCACAAAAGGCCCTCCGACAAGGGTTTTATTGGCCCACCGTGAAGCAAGATGCCATAAAGACGGTCAAGAAATGCGAGAAGTGCCAAAGGTTCGCTAAGGTTCCGCGAGCTCTGCCGGCTTACCTGCAGCAGATGAGTAGCCCTTGGCCCTTTGCCATTTGGGGCATGGATCTAATCGGGCCGCTCCCCACGGCTCGCGGAGGATGCAAACATGCCATAGTGGCAGTTTACTACTTCACCAAATGGGCAGAGGCCAAAGAGCTCGCACAGATCACCAGTGCGAAGACACAAGCTTTTACATGGGATAACATAATCTGCAGATTCGGAGTGCCACAGTAAATAGTAACGGACAACGGAACCCAATTCACCAGCGAGCAATTCATCCAATTCTGCGAGTCAATGGGGATTCAAAAGAGTTTCACCGCCGTTGATCACCCCCAGGCCAATGGGCAGGTCGAAGCAGTCAACAAAATAATCAAGCAGACCCTGAAGACAAAGCTTGAGGCTAGAAAGGGGGCCTGGGTGGATAACTGCAAACAGTGCTATGGACCTATCGGACAACAGCCCGAAGCAACATTGGAGAAACCCCATTCTCAATGGCGTATGGGTCGGAGGCTATGATCCCCACTGAGAATAAAGTGGCCAACCACCGAAGGGCCACCTTCAGCTTAGATCGTAATAACGAGCTACTGGCGGCTAATCTGGACCTGCTCGAGGAATCAAGAGATGTAGCTCGCATAAGGATCGTCATTTATCAACAAAGGGTGGCACGATACTATAACAGGAAGGTCCAAATCCGACGTTACAACGTCGGAGATCCGGTACTACGCCTGGTACTGCCAGGAGCACGGGCGGCAAGCGATGGCACCTTAGGTCTTAACTGGGAAGGTCCATTTATCATCAAAAAAAATTTGAAAAACGGAGCATATCATCTGGCAAACATGGACGGTCTCTCTCTCCCACGAGCTTGGAACGCAGAACACCTTCGTCCTTACTTCAGATAAATGTAATCGTTCTTGCCTATGCTCCGTCTTTTTCATTACGAATGACTTTCATGATTCTGGTTATAATTTATGAACTTTCATTGCACTTTATTCTTATTGGTATTCGATTGAATGCCCCCGTAACGAGGGGTCGAGAAGTCATGGTTTGCGAGCCGAGGCCTAAATAACCTAGCCACGGCGCTACGATCAACGGCTTAACCGAGCATTCACCTTGGTCCCTCCCTCAGGTCGTGGTTTGCGAGCTGAGAACCAATCATCTGGACTTTATGTCATGGTTTGGAACCTACTGAGCAACCACTTCCACAAGTAACCCCGAGCTTGGGTTCGCTAGCCGAGGTCCTTTTATCTTGGCTTAAAGCCATGGTCTGCAACCTACCTGGGTGTTCCCTCTTAGTTCAAATAAAACTTGTAGAAGCCGCTGGGTGTTAGCTGAGGCCGTAACGCGACCTACCTGGACACATATCCTGGCCGTACAAGTCAACGAGATAATAAGCCATGGTGTGTTAGCTGGGGTCACTCTATGACCCGCCTGAACATATAACTTGGTGGTACAGGTTGCGCTTTCACTAGCTGAGGTCCTCCTATCTTGGCTTAAAGCCATGGTCTGCGACCTACCTGAGGTCCGTCTTAACTTGGCTAAATAAGACCATTCGCGACCTACCAGGCACACACCCTATAACGAGCTTCTCAGCCACTACATGTTAGACGAGATCACAAGGCCATCCGACTTTACATATATCTCGGCAAGACTCTCGTTATTTCGTCAAAATATGTTGAACGGGGTTTCCTGAAAATTGCCTAAGTATGAGTGTTCGCGCTGATTATTACAACTATCATCAACGAGCTAGTTAAAGAGCGTTAGTCTACGAGCTGATAAAACTCCGGATCTACCTGGACCTATGTTCGAACAGTTCGTTATCAAGTTACATACTCAAAAGTTTCTTATCAGTGAATCTTTCAAAAATACGGGAGCCTTGTTGAAATGATTTTCAAGTTATACCATGAAGAAGTTACTTTCAAGTCACCTCATCGAAATTGGTTCAAGAATCGTTATGCCAAAACCTCGTCAGAGTTAACTTGAGTTCGCGAAGAAATTTGAGGCAACGTGCACAAAATGCCAATTTTTATTATTAGATGAAGCTCACGTTACAAAAAATATATATATATATATACATGTGGGAATCCTAGCTAAGAGGGGCGTTTGGTTCTACAGGATCAACCTCGACAGGGCCAGCTTCAGTAGATAGGGTCGGCTGGAGATCGACCTCGACAGCCCCGGCTGGACAAACCTCGGTAACCTCCACAGGAGGCTCCTTGGCAGTCTCACCAGACTGAGCCGCGGCAACCCCGAATAGCTCGGCCTCGACCTGAGGAGCTTGCGTTGCGACCAAAAACGAGTCAAGGGGACTGGCATCGTCAGCATCTTCCGCGGCCTCGGCAGCATACCGAGCCACCTCCTCGACAGCCTGCGCACCAAAGAAGGAGAAATCCATCTCATGATGGTTCACCCAAAGGGTGTACAGAAATGCCGAGCAGGTGTCGGATCTGGTCTCCCTACGCGCCGCGTCCATCCGCTCTCCGACCTCCGCCCTTATATCGTCAATGGTCCTCTTGGCAAGCTCCTCGCATCGAACAGCATGATCATCCGCTCGTGTCCGCTCCTTCTTTGCCGCCCTAAGCTCCGCCTCGGTTGATTTGAGTCGCTCCTCAGCCCTCCGCAGCTCCGCCTTCGCTCCATTTAGCTCGCCGGTGAGCCCGGATTTGGCTTGCTCCCACATGTTCTTCGACCTGCAAAGCTCCTCGTCGAGATCTTTATTCTTATGGACCTCCATCCTCAGACGCGTCAAGCAACCCTCCACCTCCTTTTGAGTGGCAAGGAGCTCGACCTGGAGATCTTTCTTCTCGTCCGAGAGCTTCGTTATTTCGACCTTTTGGGCGTTCTTCTCGTCCTCAAGCTTCGTTATTTCGGCCTGACGGGACATACTCACCGACTGAAGCTGCTCCTCAAAATCTTTGTACTGAGCTCGGAGCTTCACGGCAGCAAGAGAAGTCTGCAAAAGAAGAAATGTTAGCTCATTAAAAAAGTAGGCTAAGAAACCAAGGTACGAAGAATTCCCACTTACCACCAGGCTGTGACGGGCGACAAAATCACAAAGGGGGATTCCCTTTAACTTCGGGTCGTCGAGGGGCTTCGAGTTCGGACCCAGGAAGTCGGGCATGGAATCCAGGAGGGGACCAACAAAGACCCCTCCTGGCAGGGCCTCCAGGGCCAGCTCCTTCTCACGGACCCTGACCCGTTTGGCCCTGATATCCTCCCCCTGTTGCAGCTGGTCCGATCTCCGTTTCGAGCTGGCGGCAGGAGCGTCTCGAACCTCCACTGCGACCTCCTTCCCACGGGCTCCACTCGAACCATGGTCTCGGGAGATAGGGGGCCGATGCCCCAGCTGCAGATGAGCTTGCTTTGGCTGTTGGGGCTGACGGGGCAGTGTTCTTTGCCGCTGCTCCTGCTGCCCCCCTCCCCACGACTGTTGGGTTTGCTGCTGCTGAGGGCGTGATTGCGGCTGCGGCTGCGGCTGCTCCGACCTGCCATCCCGCTAGCTATAGCTCGGGGTCATGGAGGACGTAGTGCTCGACCTCGCCCTATGACGCTTCGGTTGGAGGAGATCGAGATCAACCATGTTATCGTCTTGGTCAGCTTCCCCTATTGAACTGTTTGGTTCAGCGACCTACAAGCCGGAAGGGAGAATCTCCGTACCCAAGTCCCTGAAATGATCTCCCTCGATAGTCTCGGTGCCAAGAGGAGGGGCGAGCTCGTATTCGCGAAGTAGCTCGTCCGAAAGTTCAAGAATTTTCGAACTCGACTCCGCAGCCACAAGTTTGCCAAGGATATCAGTCTCCTCGGCCGATAAAATCGGTTTCTTCCCCCCAAAATCTGCATCAAAGCATGAGCAAGTTAAAACAAGCACTCTCGAAACAAAGGAAAGATTTATGAGAGCTCATATTCTCTTACCAGGGGTCAGTGCGAAGCTACAATTCCTAAGTAGAGAAAGGGAAGGGCAAGACACGAAGAACCAACTGGACTTGTAATCGCCCACGTTGGACTTCTCCTTTGCTTTACCCTGAGGAAGGGCGGCCTTGTACGGGGAAGGACGAGCCGCCAGGTAATACAGCCCGTCCTTGGCATTTTTGAAAGAAAATAAAAATCTTATCAGTTTTGGCGAAGGGAGAGGAAGCTTGTTTATAAGGAATAAGACGGCCAAAGAAGTGAGTTGGGCATACGAATTCGGTGTTAGTTGAAAGGGGGCGAGCTTGACGTCGTTCAAGAGGGCAATAAGGTACGGGGCTACTGGGAACCTAAAACCAGACTCGAGGTGTTGGGGGCTAATAGCTATGAAATTGGCTGGCGGGTAGGCTGCGTGGGAGCTCGAAGCAGGGATGTATATTCGGCAGGTCCTGGGGAGACGAAACTCCTGAGCACAAGTCATCACCTCGTGAGGCTTGGCCTTGGATGAGAATCTCTTGAAGACCGCAAGATCAGCACTCCCACCAGCGATCTGATCTTGAACCTTCAGCTCGGTTTCCGGAGAGGTCGGGACGGCGACCTCCCTACACCTCGAGCTCGCACCCTCAAGATTTTGGCCCTCCATAATGAGACAATCTTCAGAGCTCGAAGTGTCGTTTTCTCCTACGATATAATTGCAGCGCTTTTGACCTGAATTTCCACGGTGTTGGTCAGACATCTACAAAGGAAAAGAGAGAACAGTCAGGTCGCAAGTCGCGAACCAGACCTCAAGAATCTAGAAAAAAAAACCCTAAAACGTCCCCTAGGTCTTCCAGGCCGAGCACTTCGCAAAGGGGTACCGCCTAGGGCGGAGGGGCTGCAGCCGCAAGCCCGGTGTTCCATGAAAAGCTAATCCTAAGGTCATTGGACCCAAAAGCCCAGCAAACGCCAAACTGAATCGTGCCATTTCTCAAAAAATGAGAACGACATCGATCGAAGCCAGAGAAACCACCGACGGCTAACCAACGGTGGACGGCCTCACAAGAAGAAAAAGAAAGTCACGACAAACTTACCTAAAAGCTGCGCCTGACGTCTGAATGGAGACTCGTACCAAGCACCGGACGAGAACGGTAGACGTCTGAAAGCACGGCGATAATGGAGGCCTCGAGAGAGGAAAGAGAAAGCAGGGAGGTAAAGGTTTGAGGGAGTTTCAAAATAGCGTGAAAGAAGAAGCGGGTGGACACTCCCCACTATTTATACTGACGGCTTGGTCCATCCCAACCGTTGGATCAAATGACGACTTATCACATGCTCCGCATCCAGCGGCCGCACAACAGCTTATGGGTCCCACGGGCGTAATCATGCCCAGAAATGGGGAGGGGGCGCGCATTAAATGCGCTGCCGACAAAGCGTGCTGCATGGAACTACGAGACTTAAAGTGATTGGGCAGAAGTCCGAGGGATGGAAGAACAGCTGGCACGCATCAGTTCCCAGCGCGAAGATCGCGCCGCGAACTGGGGGCTTATGTTATATGTATTTCCCGCATCACCCCGCATGGGCCAGACTCGGTCTGATAGACCGGCCCAATCACCCAAGGCCAAGAAGGCCCGGACGACCTCGTCAAGGAAAGTCCAGCCTCCACCAAATATCCGGAACTCGTAAAGCGAGCATATGGCGAGCTCCCGGTAATCCCCCAACGAGCTCCAAGCAATCGACTAACGAGCTCCTGAAATATCCTCCAGATCACTGGCCCATCCAGGTCGCTGGCCTAAAACCTCCAGCTCGCATGAGTGGCAAAGCTGCTGAGAAGTCAGAGGTAAGGTCCGATCACTTTATCTGTAACAGCCCATGCCCCTCGTAATGAGGATTCCACTCCCGGTCTTGTGAAGGCGATAAGAACTGTTTGTCCCCCATTATACAATCACTGTATTTTTATATATTATCTAAATTGTAAAAGCGCCTCAATATAAATGAGAATCAAAGAGACCATGAGGGGCAAGGACGAAAAGAATAATCAGATACCGCCACTCTGAGAGAATAATCGGACGGCGGCCGTGGACTAGGCATCGTTCTGGCCGAACCACGTAAAAGATTCTGGTGTACACGCTTGAAATTTGGGGGGGGGGGGGGTTTTCCTTCCGTCTCGGTATTTTTGGATTGACTCACCGCGGCCCAAAACGAATCACAGTCGGCCGAAATTGAACGTCGACAGATAGTTTGTAAAATAATTTTTCTCCCCAAAACTTGCATTAATTACTAAAAGTAACACTAATTAAATGCTTGTGTTTTTTAATAAATTAACGATAATAATTAAATTAAAAAATTAACCATGTGTTTTGAATACTATTTATAATATTTATTTATAACTTAATTTTAAACTCAATTAATCTTCTCATCAATTAATGAAAAAAAAGTATTATTTTTTATCAATATTATTAATTAAAAATATTTATAATATTATTTTGATTAATTCCTCAATTAATCCCTCAATCAGTCAAAAATAAATATTATTTTTGAAGAATATGAATAGACAATTTAAACTATTAATTAAGTCATAGAAAATTATTCATTTGTATAAAATAAAAATAATTTTCCCTAGTACTTATTATTTCAAAGCAATTGGAAATCTCCTATAAAGTATCTTGGAACTTTTTATTATCAATTAAATAAATATTATTAATAGAAAATTTAAATTATTAATTAAGTCACATATAGATATATAATTTCTCAATGAATTAAAAATAAATATTTTTTTATAAATATTATTAATCAAAAAATATTTATAATATTATTTTTGATTAATTCCTCAATTATTAAAAAATAAATATTAGTGTATGGGTTTTTCAATGTTAATTAAGATTTAATAGATCACATTTGCAAGACTATGCAAGAAAATTAATACATAGTGAAAGAAAAATAAGTCAAAATTCATATTTTCAAAGTTTTGTTATCATTGCAAAAATTAAATTTTAAAATTATAAATTAAAATTTTCAAATAAATTTTTAATTAGCATTGAAAATTTCATGTTTCCCCTAGAAGTTTTAATTTATATTTATATTTATATTTATAATTTATAAATAAATATATAATATAATAAATAATTTTATTTTAATAATTAATCAATCACTATCTTTAATTTAATGCAAGACCAATGCATGAGTTTTTCAATACTAATTAAGATTTAAGATATTGAATTTTCAAGACTAATATATAAATTTTTTAATATTAATTAAAATTTAATTTTTAAATTTATTGTGATTACACCTCCCGTACATCGCATAGGTGAACACTAGTTGGAGATAAAATTAGTCATTGTATTTTTTAAATATTAAATAAATTATTATAATTTAAAATGATATGCATTTATGATCAATGCCATTTTAGTATTGTCAATAATGTTTTAATTCTATTCGGTGCCGTACTTGAGATTTTGAGACAAACGAAATATAAAATGGACCCTTGAATCGGCCACTAGGGCGACGGAATGAGAGAGGCAGAGCAGCAAACGAATCAGCGAAAACGAGACAAGGAAAATGACTGAGGCGAAGCTTTGCAGAAGGGGAGGGTGTGGCGATTGGGCCTGTGCAATAAACCCTTACAAAGAGAGATATTTCCAATTTATGAGCCTTAAATAGTCAAATTTGTATAAGCCCATAGGCAACCGTCTCGTGAGCCTCATGAAAGGTCCAACCCTGATTCTATTAACTTTATATATATCTAAATTCATATTTTTTATCATATATTTTTATTTTTTTACGTGGTCATTCAATTTATCAAGTTAGTTAACGTGTCAAGCAATAAAAGTCTGGCAAAATAGTTTTGACTCCCATTAAATCTTAATACACAATGTATATTAAGATTTCATCGTGCACCTCGATTACCTGGGTTGTTTTCATAAAATTTAACTTATATGCGTGCTGTAAGCACCTCTGCCCGGATATCCCCAGCCACCAGGACAACCCGAACGGGAGCACTTACGGAAGGGAAAAATAATGAATCACGAGACAAAGACTACCCCGGCATGCATACACAAAAATAAGAACAACGGAAGCAAAGCTAAACACATGCATGCACTACGGGTACCCCGATATCACAGCGATCACATGATAAAGAAATAAACACAGACTTATGTGCCAATATACACGAGACTCGAGAAACGACCTGGCACAGTAAGAATAACAGAGTAAATTCTACTCAACCATCAGAGTTGACCGGGACTGACGGGACTGCCTGTACACCATACCGACTCTGTCGCTAAGAGATGACTCCCTTGCCATGGCCCACGCTGCCACTACCTGTAATGATGGAAAAACAAGGTGAGTCGAGAGACTCAGCAAGCATAAGAAAAGAAAGGCTGAAGGCTACACAAAACCAGAAATCTCTCATCAGAATAAACCCCCAGGCACACACAAGTCATGAGACGCTACAACACAATAGCATAGCATAATAAAAGCACATACTGGTCCTTGGGGCTCACATAGGACACCTGGCACCCACATAGGACACCTGGCACCCAAGTCCCATACCAACCTGTCGCTGCCCTGGACGGTAACAAATACCTCCAGCCAATCTGTGCGCTATCCCGGGTCGGTACTCCCGTCACCCGTCCATGTCGGTACTCTCGACACCTGTCCCTGTCGGTACTCCTGACAGCCGAGCCATAGGCTCCCTCGGAACGGTACTCTCGTCCGAGAACTAAATACTACCAGTATCCATGCAATGCACATAAAATGCAATGGCGTAATGAGCATCAACGTGATACACCGGCGCCCATACATCCAGGCATCAGGCCATGCTCCGCCCATATAGTAAACCACACGCAATGCATATGCCCGTGCTGGATGTGACCTAACCAAACTAGCATGTCCGTGTCCAAGCATACTCAATAAATGAATATCCCAACATGCAACCCGTACCCATGTGCATATCAGATCATGAACAGTATAATAATGAATCTAGACGTGCAATAAATCACATACTAGCAGAGCTAGTCAGCAGTACCCGGCACCGGTCAACAGCCAGTGACTAGGAGTGTCCACCCGACGGTCCACATCAGGGCCGTACAATAGTCTACCCTAACGTCACCAACAACCGACCCCTACCCTACTGCTCGATAGCTCTAACCGAACTATAAATAAATATGAGAAAATCATAAATAACCCGCACGTCTAGGAACCTATTCCCCAAGCTGGGTCAGCATCATTCCCAAAAGGAGTGGGGGAGGTATAAACCCCCATAGGCTCACAACGAATAAAATTCTAGAAGTCTCGAATTTAATTTACATTAACACAAATGGATAATAATCCAACAAATAAGGCTATGCGCCGAATTAGAGTAAGGGAGATGATAAAATACGAGAAATCACAGGGTCTCTCACGGGAATTAAAGAACACGAGGAGAGGGTTAGGAACTTGCATTTTTTTCTAGCGGATTCCCACCTCCTGGCTCAACCGCTGCACAATTTAATACATTTTACTATTAAAACTAAGCTTCGATTTAAAATCCCTACGCGTATTTTCGATAACCTAATTAAATCGATATAAAATCGAAACTATTACGGGAATATGAAGCCACTAAAATTTAGATGGTAAAGAGAGCTTGCCTTATTTTGCAGATTTCTGGCCTTAAATGCTCGCACACTGTAAAATAATATTAACGCTAAAATAAACCAAAATACAGCCTAAAAATACGATTTAATCCATAGAGAATGTTAAATACAAGTTGATTAACTTACCTCGATCTTCAGATTTTCACTTGCACAGAGAAAAATTATTTTTCCTGAATTTCTCTTCTATTTTCTCCAATTTTTTCCTCGTTGCTTCGCGTCTGTTATCCTCTCATTTTTAATCTCCAATTAAGCTTCAATTGAAGCTTTAAATTCAGCCCGAACCCCATGAAAATCGGCCAAAAATAGGGCCAATTTGGCCTTAAAATGCGAGAAACACAGAGGGCGTGGGAGAGTGGCAGTGACTGCACTCTCACCCTGCAATTAAAACACAATAAAAACAAATCATAATAAAACTTTTATATTTTTTTTTATTTTAGTGAGAGGTTTATACTCGCCAGTGTACGAGTGCAGTTGTAGTCCAAATTTAAATTTATATTTTCTGGATGAATCCAGGTCGTCCACTGAGAGATTTATTTATGGCAAAAGAAAAAGAATGTCACACACGCACACGCATTTGGATAAATTGACAACAAGATTTTTTATGGTTTTGTTTTTAGACAACAGATACTAGAAAATAAAGTAAGACAAAAATTGAAATAAACATTAAACGTAAAAATATGAATTTGGATAGTGCTTGAGTTAAGACAATTTCAGTACCAACCCGTTGATTCCCAAATTTTAGCATAAAAAATTAGCAACATTAATTTAATTTCAGATATGAGGGTTTGTTATTAAATGCAATTAGAGATGATGATAGTTCTAGGTTAAGCAATCCCCATACATGATATGCGAGATTCTAATTTAAGCAACCACCATAAATCCAATTGCAATTAATACACAAAACAACTAAATTAATCATATGGGTTTAGGTATGATAGCGTTTCCAGTTTTAGTAACTCTCATACATGGCATGAAAGCTCTAAGTTAGGCTTACGCTCCAATCCAAACCTAGTGATTTTTTAATAATTAATACACACTCATACTGAAATTTAAATTAATGTTACTTATTTAAAGCGCAGCTTTCTTTGGGAATCATTGGCGTTGGACACTGTCCTTGCCTTAACCCAAGATTAGATTTAACTACTCATTTTTATTTGAAAGTTAATTGACATAAATTTAAATGACGTAATTTAAATAACAGAATTTAAATGACAAGAAATTTAAAGGCATAAACTAACCGGCCATTTAGGCGGTAGATAATTAAATGACAAGAATTAAAATTGCAGAAATTTAAAGGCATAAACTAACCGGCCATTTAGGCGGTGGATAATTAAATGACAAGAATTAAAATTGCAGAAATTTAAAGGCACAAATTAACCGGCCATTTAGGCGGTGAATAATAAAGTAATAATAAATGACATAAGAATTTAAAAGAAGAAAGAAAAAAGTAAGATTATAAGAGAAAGTACTAAAGAAAATGAGAAAGAACAAGAACAATTCTCAAAGAGAGAATTATAAGGAAACAACTAAACTTTTATTCAAGAATAATAATCACACTTACAAATGCAATCAAGTGAGCTATTTATAGGCCACAAGATGCAATACAAACCACACAATTTCAATTATTCAATTAGACATAATTATATCTAATGGGCACTCACACACTTAAAGTTAAATGGATTTTAGCTATAATACACACCTAATATTAAATGGATTTTAGCTAAAATACATACCTAATAAAGCATTCATAAAGTTAAATGGATTTTAGCTATAATATCCACCTAATAGAGCTCTCACATAAATAATAAAAATAGATTTCTATAAATTGGTTTTTAATCTTCATTAGGATTAAAAATAATCCTTGGGCCTTCTCCAAATAATATTTTCCATGGGTTGCTCAAATTGGGCCTTAATTCTTCATGGGCTTGAATTCTTCATGGACTTTAATTTTTCATGGGTTTGATTTCTTCATGGACTTGATTTCTCCATGGGTTTGATTTCTTCATAGACTTGAATTCTTCATGGACTTTAAGTCTTCATGGGCTTGAATTCTTCATGCCTAAAAAAATAAAAATAATTTAATGTTATTAATAAATTATATATTATATATATATTACATGCATGCATATAATGATATATATGTATTATATATAATTTTATATATTATTATTATTTACTTTAGAACTTCATTTCATTCATCTTTCAATTTAAATTTACATATAATCATAAAATATATATTAATATCTAATTTAAACCATATTTAAGATCGAAAGAAGGGTATAATTATAATAAAATTTTTACAAAATTAACCACTAATCAGGTAGCGCGGACGCACCAGCGCGCGCCACGTGGCAGCCAAGGGTTGCCCACCGCCTAATCAAAACGGCGCCGTTTTGGCGCTTTATGGCTGATAAAAATCAGCCAATTTTCTCGCGCGCACGCACGCCTCAGCCAAGAATCGATCCCTCGACCCCCCTCATGCACACGCGCACGCGTAACCGCTCGGCTGGCCCTCACCTTGATACATGTATACACATTTAACTAAATTTAAGGTGTCTTACCGCCATTTCCAAAATTTACATTTCAGCTCCCACATTTTCTATCAATTACACACTGGCCAAACTTCACTTTTCTTCTTATTACACTCAAACCCCGAATTCTCCAAAAATTCTACCAAAGTAATTTAGTTAACCCTTTTATAAATACTCCCAATAATTTATTTGAATTTCCTACTTCCTCAAAATTACATAAATAAATATTTTTTTTAATTCTCCAAAAACCCAAATAAATTAATATTTCCTTTTAACCCACAAATATTCAATAATCACCACAAATACAATAATTAATAATTATTAATCATTTTCAAATTTCGAGATATTACACGTGCGGCATAGTCTTAAATTTCATGGTGTTTTGAACAACAAGAAAGCTTCGCATGATATAGGCTAAATTTTCACGGATCTTATCCATGAAATAACTTATAAGAGTATTTTTTATACTTGCATGCATCCTTGTGCCCTGTGAACACAAATAATTGATATTTCTATGATAAATGTTTGAATAACAATATAAAAAATTATGATATTTTATCTTTATACTGCAATAGTAATATAAAAAAAAATATTATATTTAATTCCAGGGTAAAAAAATTCTCACTGCTATCCATCGTATTTGTATATATAGTCTTGTAAACCGTAGGAAAAAAATAATAATATCAATTTAAATAGTAGATCAAAAACCACACAATGAGTGCTTTAAAAGATGAATGAAAACATATTGAAAAAAACTAAACAACCAATAATATAAAAAAATATCATATTTAATTGCAGTCTAAAAAATCCCAATTGATATACATGATATGATATTTGTGTATATAGCCTTGTAAACAGTAGGGAAAAAATAATTATATCAATTTAAATAGTAAATAGTAGGGGAAAAAAATAATGACATTTGTTTTTGCCATGACATTTGTGTATATAGCATTGTAAACAAGAGAGGGGGAAATAATAATATCAATTTAAATAGTAGATCAAAAACTACATAAGGAGTGTTTCAAAAATATTAATGAATAAATATAAAAAATAATAATACATATTGTGAAAACAATAGTATAATTTTTTTTTTGTATTTAATTTCAGTCTAAAAAAATCCTAACTGATATACATGACATTTATGTATATAACATTGTAAACAGAAGGGGAAAAAAATAATAATATCAATTTAAATAGTAGATAAAAAATTATGTAAGGAGTGATTTAAAAAAATAATGAATATATATCGAAAATAATAATACATATTGATAATCCTAACTTAAATGTGTGCAACTTGCCATGTAAATCTTAATAAAAAAAAATAATAATAACGATTTAGATAACTGAACAAACACTACATAAGAACTGCTAAAACTAAAAACGATATAATAGCCACACATTCTGCCGATAAGAGGAAAATAAATATATCACAATAATAATTTTAACTGGTGAATAAATAGCATGTATGCATGACACTAAAAAATTTGCGAATATCAAAATTGTCTAATATATATATGGTTTGACGGTAATACTTTACTTTGACATTTATTAATGTTAACATAACACTTGCGAGTTGATTTACAATTTAATAAGTGGCTACAACAATAAGGTCATTAGACAGAATCAAACAAATGAACACTATTAATGAAGAAGATTCGGAATTAAATAGGATGTAAAAAAATATAATAGTTGTGACTTTTACACACATAACAATGGAAAAAAAAAAAAACTTACCTCACGGTCTATTAAGATTATTTCCAAGGAGTTAATTTGAGACTTGTCTTCGAATCTTGATAGATCCCACTTGCGCACCACGCGTACTTTGATTGTTAGTTAGCTCGAGTAGAATCCACATACTTTAGCATTGGAACAAATGTGCCATTTCAAGACCGGATACATTATTTATGTATTTGATCAAATTAGGTGATATAAAATAGGATTGAACAATGTGCTTAATTCAAAAAAGGGTTGTTGTGAGTATGTTAAAATGAAGTAATATTTCAAATGGAATAGGATATATTTTACACACACATAAATTTATCTGTATAATTACAAATCAGAAAATGTGTGAGTACACAAAGAATAAAAAGTGGGAATTGCAAGAGTTGCATTTTTTTTGCTAGAAAGTAACACTTTTCAATTCTCAATA
This sequence comes from Diospyros lotus, assembly GCF_014633365.1. Taxonomy (NCBI): domain Eukaryota; kingdom Viridiplantae; phylum Streptophyta; class Magnoliopsida; order Ericales; family Ebenaceae; genus Diospyros; species Diospyros lotus. The sequence goes on along the minus strand of NC_068339.1, from coordinate 43,877,253 downwards.
TTAGATAATATAGCAGCCTATGTACAAAAACCGAACAGTCCAGAATCTAAATATTGCATAACACGTTTTCAAAATAATTCAATAACATGTTTTTAATTGTAAGGAGTATTATATCTTGGAAAAAAAAAGAGAAAAACTAAAGGCTATTTTTTGGCGGGAAACAACGTGCTTATCTAAGAAAAATGTTGTTATGACTACGTCAAAATGAAGTAATATTTCAAATGAAACCGGATATATTTTACACACATGAATTTATCTGCATAATTACAAATTAAGAAACGTGTGAATACATAAAGAATAAAAGTGGGAATTGCAAGAGTTGCGTTCCTTTTGATAGAAAGTAACACATAACATTGGTTATTGTTCATACACACTTTTTAATTTTTAATATCAGATAAGACTTTACTAAATAGATATAATCTACCCAGATAGGAAGCCATTTAAGACTCGTTTTATATTATTTTATTATATTTTAATGATATTTAACAAAACAAAAAGATAATTTTAACCTTATAAAAAATCTAAAACAAATACTAAAACTTTTTCACTCATATGCTTCCCTCCTAAAACTATTGCTCAACACATTAAAGCTGCAGATTTAAAGCAAAAAAATTAGTTATGAAAATAGCTATTATTGGTTTATGGCTACCCTGCTGACTAATCTAACCAAAAATAAGCATAGTAAAATAGAAACAGAAATTGAAAACCCTACAACCACAACTCACACACACAAAATATCCGAAACAAAAATACATCATAAAATGAACAAATTTAAGCTGCTATATGCATGAGTGTCATCCATATTACCAAAATCAATAATTAAATCCGAGACAAAAGTACCAATAGATCTAACACTGAAACTTCTTTCTTCATTTTGATTCCCATCAAATAAATCATAGAACGCACCAACAACTTCATCCTTAGTTTTGAATGACTTGTATAAACTTCCACTAAAACCAATCGCATATGGTGCACATTCATTCCGATTGGAATATACCCCAGGTCGATTTCCTTTGAAAACAACATAAAATTTTTTTCTTCCATTTGCAATTCCCAGCTATAGAACGGACATAATCAACACCAATGTCGTTGGAAAGTGTTTCTTCATTCAACTTTCTTTCAAATAAAGCTTGATACATTTCAAAAGCCTTTTCCTCACTTTTGCAAGACTTGTATAAGGTGCTTCTAAAACTAGGCATATGTGGTGCATATTTTTCCTAAGTTGAATAAATTCCACGTCTTATACCTTTAAACACAACATATAGTTTCTGTTTTTTCTTATTTTTTATTTATACAATTATCTATAAAAAGAGGGAGATAAAGAGGAAGATATAGAGATAGAGATTGGATGAAGAAGAAGCATAGGATAAAATAGAAATTTAAGTTGGACTTGGACGAAGAATAAACACATAATAGCTTATTGGAGAAGGCGATTGTTAATATTGATATATTCTAAAAATTCATTAAATAAAATGATTGATTAAAATTTAAACTTTTAAATTAATAAAGAAGAGAAAAAATAAAATTTTGACTTGGAAAGAAGCACATAATAGTTTTTTGGAGAAAGTCATTGTGATTCTTGAATTTATAAAAATTCATTAAATAAGGTGAGAGACTATATTTAAATTTTAAATTAACAAGAAAAAGAGAGAATGAAATTTTAAATTATGATTGAAAAGGGTATTATTGGTAAATAGATTCTATCCGAATAGATTTATTATATCAGATAATAAAACAGTCTATGTGCGAAAATCAAACAATCCAAAATTTGAATATTACATGACACGTTTTTAACTAGAAGGGATATTATTTTTTGAAAAAAAAACTAAATACAGCTTTTTAACAATAAATTGTGTGCAAGAACTCTACTACTTTAATATATATTAAGATTAAAATTAAGATCTCATATTATTCCCTTCGGACAATGTCTTCATTTTATTAACGGCGTTAATTATATCCCTCATCAAATCATAATTTAAAAATTATACCCAAGTCAACATTTAAACGTTTGTTAGGATTATCATTGCATTAGTGAGTTGAATGATGGAGATGGGAGTGACTATTTTAATTATTCAAACAAAGCAAAGGCAAAATGACTAAATTGAACTTAAAATAGAGATTCAGATAACACGCACTATTATGCTTATTCCAAATGTTATTTTAGAATTATAATTTAACTAATGATGTAATTGAAGCCACTGATAGAATTAAAATACCATCCACAACTTTAAAATAACATATACTGACATGATCTTAAATTATTTGAAGTATCTAATAATAAAATAGTAAATTTGCCATTTGACCAAAGCACAATAATAAATTTGACACCTTTATATAATGATGTTTATCATAATAGCTAATATGATTTGATTTTTTTAAAAAATAATAATTTATTTATTCAAATTTGAGCATATTTTTTAAAATTAAAACATATTACACGAGATTTAAAATTATAAATATATTAAGTGAAAAAATATTATTTATATTTATTAATCTACATAATGTAATTAAAATAATAAAAATATTCTTTACATAAGATAGTGAGAAAAGATCGTGTCAAGTGTATAATTAAAATATTACTCATCTAAGATGGTGAGACGCAATGAATATTTTAATTATTTGTATATGTATGTGTAAATTAAGGTGTAACTCTAGATGTACAAATAGCATGATCTTATTAAATGATGCTAATTATCTCATAATTAAATTTTTAAATAATAATATAAATATGAATTTATGATGAAAATAAAATAAAATGAAAAATTAAATATTTAAATTAAAATTTATTCATATATTATCAAAATTAATATATAGCATTTAAATAGTAAATATCAATTATTTTTAAAAATTGCAATTATTGATTATTTGTAATACTTAAAAATAATAAAATAAAGACAAAAATCAATGAAAATTTTAATAAAAAAGTGTTTAATTATAAATCAGACCGATATTTTAACTAATATTTATCCAATCGGTGCGACTCGCCGATGGGGTCGATTCTCATGCCCATGAGTCCCGGATTATACTACATTTCAAAATGTCTTTTCGGTTGCAGTTCCAGAAACCGGGCGCGTCTGGCGAAACGATTCGTGCCTCAGGCGTTTGAACTTGGCGGTCTTCTTCGTGTTTTCAATACTCCTCCCTCCCTTCCTCCCTCTCTCTCTCTCTCTGTGCTAATGGTAGTCTTAGACATGCGAGCAGTCAGAGGAATCTACGCTCAGAGAAACCTTCGCATTTTCAGCAATCAATCACTCCCATCATCTCCCACTCTCCTCTCCTATAAACCCTCCCAAAACCCTAATTTTCCTCGCCGCATTCACTCCGCCAACCGCCTCCTCCGCGAGCAGTCGAGCGCCGAACCGGATGTCTTAAACGAACGCAGTGGTTCGGCTTCCGGGACCGATGACACTATCCCGGAAAATGAGAGGGACCCCGGTGTTTACACTGTCTATGATCCCGCCACAGGCCGTATCGTCACTAGAAGAGGGGCCGCTAAATCCGAGGCGAGCAACGGTGACGGAGATGGACCCGGGGATCGCTGGAGCAGCGGCAGAGGTTTTGGCGTTGTTCGGGGGGCGAATTTGGGGTTTAGGGAAGTTGGCGGGAGCAGGAAGAAGAAGACTAGGTTTTCATGGGTGTGTTCGGATTGTGGGTATTCGGATGGGCAATGGTGGGGGAGTTGCCGGGCCTGTAATGGCGTCGGCACCCTGAAAAAGTTCGTGGAAGGCGAGCCTGATGAACGGAAGAAAAGTGGGTTCGAGGTTGCCAAGAGGGTGGTGGGGTCGTGGTTGGCGCAGAAGTCGGCCGAAGCTGTGCCTGTGAGGTTGATGGATGTGAATCGGGGGATCAATATATCGGATTGGCGAATTCCCTTGTGAGTTCTCTTCTTCTTGGTAGTCTCTGTTGAATCGTGCACTGGTTAATAAAATTATAGGAGTGTTTTTTGTTAGCTGCTATCCAATCTCAATATTGGCTATTTCTGTTTGGCTTGTCGCTAAAGGTATGTATGCCTTCAACGTGATTCAACCGATGTTTTGTAGCACTGAAACCGCAAAAAAGAAAAAATTGCTAGAGAAAATCCATCTTTTGGTGGATGAGGTTGTTCCATGACCAAATGGTGAGGGTAATGGGTCTAAAATGGATGAAATCTAAATGCTGAGGTGCAAAAACTTTTTGGCTAGTTTGAGCTAGAAAAAGCTGTTTGATAGCCTGCTTTCATATGGACCCCATCGAACTTGGTTTTGGATTAATCTTATTATTGGATTAATGACTTTGGCAAAATATGCTTTGAAAAAATTTCAAAGAACGATACAAGTGAGAGAATTTTCAAAACTGAAATTGCATGAGCAGTAACTGGATCAAAAAGCAGAAAGGATTTTTGTGCTTAGATCTGTTTGGATCATGTAAGAAAGCTTTAGAGTAAGGAAGCAGCATTATGATTTATAAAGCCTTTTGCACTGCATTCAAACAGCTAGACCACAAGAACTTAGAAAACTGTTCACATTGGATGCAATTTCACCGCCTAAAGCAGATAATCTCATGGGTGTTAAGTGTTAAGCCTTCAGACTTCAGTGCAAAACTGTCTTTGTTTTCTGATATCATAATTGCAAATGTCAGGTTTTCCATTCCAACTTCCTCAACACTACGGTGTGGATGTTATTCTTTTATTATGTTATATTGGTTATCTCTTGTTTAGGAGAATATGTTCTTCAGTGTATTCTTTTTTGTCAAATAAACAACTTGCTTTAATTTATAAAAGAAAGAACTGCTTTGGAATTTATGTAAACCCTCATTTCATTGTTGAAAGTTGATTTCTTGTAACATTGTTTAGTTTAGGATATACATGGCCCTTTTTAGTTTTATTGTATGTCTGTTTATATATGATGTGCTTGATGTTTAGGCCTGGACTCTTCGGGATGGAAGTTGCTAGGGTGCTTGGTGGGGGTCTTGTTCCAGGTATAAAATTTTCCTGATTGCAAAGTTGCTTGAAGCTTATATTTGACATCTGAATGTGTACCCTTTATATAATATTGTTCTATATTTACAGGGCCTAGCTGGGGAATCAGTGCGCTAGAGTTCCAGTGGAACTTTAGAAAGTTAAGACTGAGCTAATATCTATTGGAGAAAAGCTCTAGTTTAGTTGAGCTGAGGGCTAATAACTTTGTTCATTCTGATCTGTTTAAGAAATTGTGATTATTGAGGGTTGAAGAAAGGGACTGTTGGGGAAAAATCTAGGATCCCTATATGATCTGTTGGAATTTAGGGAGATACAAAATTAAAGGGAAATTGCACTAACAGAAAGAGAAAAAGCACACAAAGATTTAATCTACTTGGTGGCTATGTCCACAATCCCTGAAAGGGCTACAACTCACCAAAATTACATATTTTGAATGAAAAAATGGTAAAAACCTTTTCTTAACATCTGCATAGAAAATTTTAGGCTGCATCTTTTCTCCTATCACAGCTACACTATTTTGCGAATTTCCTTGACAAGCCACTCTTTTGCATGCCTGAGCATCAAACTGTTAGGACCCTAGGTTTTGAATCTTGGATTTCTAGTTGACAGTCATGGAAGAAGAAAGAAAGAGAGGGAGAAATGAGAAAATTTAGGGAGAAAACAGAGAGAAGAACAGAGGGAAATAGAGAATAGAGAGAAAAAGTGAGAGAAGTTAGGGAGAAAATAGGGAGAAGAACAGAGAATGGATAGAGAGAAAATGACAGAAACTTTGTTATCCCAGTCCTCCGTCTCACTTATTCAAACACTCAACCCTCAAGAATAATAGGAAACTATCCACACATGAAAGAGAAAACAGAATATGGAAACAATAGAAAATAGATGAACACACACACGCAAGAAGACACAGAATTTATCCTGGTTCATTTCCCTTGAATGGAAACCTACATCCAGATTATTTTAGGCCTCTTCTCTACTATCTTGAATCACAAGAACAATTACATGCACTGTAGAACACTCTCTCACAGCCCTATCCTCAGGCAATGCAGAGTTAACACAAGATTACAAAGCACTCAATAGCTTTTCTCTCACATGGCATATACTCGCATAACTCTCTCAAGATAGGATGTAAAAACTGAATGATAAAGGAGACCTCACAACCCCCTATTTATAGAACATAAGGGGTGGACGAAACAAGACATAATCGGTCGTTACAACTAATCAAATAACAGAAAAACTAACTAATGAAATACCAAATACATCCTTGACCACTAACCTCCCAAGACTTTTAACTAATCTAAGACAAATGATTTAACAAGCTTGAAATAATTTCTTGATTCTTGATTATCTCGGCACTGTGGTATAGCTTTATAGATAAAGTTATCTAGTAGTTTTATAGAGTGGTTACCATTACTCCACTACTTCTCCATTACTTGATAACTGTAATACTACTTCATAACTGTAATACTTCACTGTAAATAACTGCTCCTAATTGAACAACTGCTCCTAATTCACTCTCATTCCCGACACTAACTTTGATTTGTTCTGATTATCCCATATTTATGCTTGTTAGTTGAATTTTATAAATTCTTATGTGTTGTGAAATTTGCTGGGTTTCATAGGTTCTTTGGTTTTGGTTGGTGGTGATCCGGGTGTTGGCAAGAGTACTTTGTTGTTACAGGTATAAGCTTCATACAATGACAATGACCATTTCCTAATACATGGTGTAAAAATACGTGACTTTGTTCCATTATCTTTGTTTTGAATTAAATTCATTCTTCTCAATTGAACTCATGTTTTGCCTCTTCTTTCACGATAAGTTTATGCTATGTTTTTTTTTTTTAATCTTACTTTTGAATTTGAAGATTGCTGCAATAATAGCAGAAGGGCGTAGCATTGGGGGCCAAGCTCCAGTTGTTTATGTCTCTGGTGAAGAGGTTAGGTTTTATTAAGCAATATAAATAAAATGATTGAGTCTGTGACATGGCTGATTGGTTTCTTAAATTCTTTTTCATTTTCCCCTTATTCATTTTTCACACATCCTATCTTCTTGTTATTATCTCTTCCCCCTTTTGATGGATAATGCTTCCCCTGGAAGCACTAGTTCAGGGGCACCATTTATGTCCTTTACCTTTCTTGATTATTGTTTTCTTCTTAGGCTTTCTTCCTTTTATTTCCTTGTCCTTTTCTTTCGTTTTCTAAGTAAGGGGTCTGTGGGCACTGTTGAAAATGTATAGGCTGTTAGTTGTATAAAATAAAACCCCAGTTTTCCAGAAAATTACTCCAAAAAAAAAGGAAAATTGGAAAGATTGTTCAAATACAAAAAATTTCCAAATAGAAAGTGGAGATTTAGAAAATTCAGTTTTCCAAAATTGAACTAAACTTGGAAAACACTTAAAAATGAGTTTTCTATGTTTTCTTTATTAATTTGGAGATTTGGAGAATGTGGTTTTTCAAAAAATATTTCCCAAACCATTTCCATCTCTTTCTCTAAGACAAGTTACACAAAAGAAATTAAAACATCTATCTCTTTTTTGAACATATGCTCCAATTTTCTAGTTTGGAAATTAGTTTATTCTATTTCTAACATTTTAACATGTTTTTCAAATTTTCTATGGAAAATGAAAACTAGAGATTATAGAAAATTGGAGATAGAAAACTGGAAATTGTTTTCTACAACTAAACAGACTCAATTTTTTTTTTCTTTTTTTAATTTTTGGCAAATTTTGTTTGAATTGATTCAACTTTACTCTACATCCCAGACTAAACTTTTTCATGACACTTTGCAACCTTGTTTGTTTTATCTTTATTATGGCAGAGTGTTGAACAAATTGGAAACAGAGCCGATCGCATGAGCATTTGTACAGAAGAACTTTTCTTGTATTCTAGTACTGATATTGAGGTGCATTCTCTGCCTGTATCTCTTTGATTAAGGCTTATTGGTTTATCTTGTACACTGCTTCAGGCCTGAGGTTGACTAAAATTTGATCAGAAAAGCAATTTTGCTGATAATTATTTTCTTCTAATACGTCACATAGTGAACTGTATGTCGCTTGCTCTCTCTCTTTTACCTCTACCTACCCAAGTTATTTGTATTCAAGTCAGCATGAGTTTCAATTCATGGCTGTTGAATAGATGTTGGGTTATATGATGTTTGATTTCATGCTGTCTGAATTCTACAGGAAAACCCAATTCATAGAAAATGTTCGGTTTTTATTTTGGTGGATAAAATGTTCATTTCATTATGCTGATTTTTCTTCAAATGAGAAAATAAAGTGCATGTAAAAAAATTTAGAAGTTCATTTATTGGTCGCATTCCTTGGTACACTGAAATCAAATTCATGTTTCTCACTACATCCAATTTGAAAGAAGGTGAGTGCTTTTGTAATCTATTGTGTCTTAGTGCAGATATTATCTTGTAATAGAGGTCAGATAGATTTTTAAAAATAGCACCTGTATTTCGTATTAAATGTGGTAAAAAGGAAAAGGCCCCATCAAAACGTTGAACTAATCTTCATGCATGATTTAAATCCCCAACTTTATCTACTAGTATTGTAAAAGCAGGATTGTTTGCTTTGACTTTTTTAGTGCATGTCCAAGCACAGTTTGTCAATCAGTAGACTAATTTTGGGATTCTAAGGTCAATCTGGTTGGGAATACTTTAAAAATTTTTATTATCTACACAAAGTAAAGGTTTTGAATGAACTATTCCCAAGCAGAGAAACAATTTTGGGATTCTAAGATAAAAAATTAAAAATTGGTTTTGAGAAACAATTTTAATTTATAAAAGCAATCTAATAAAAGGCTTTGCTTTTGGAATCTGCCAATTCTACAAATAATGAAGTTACCTTTTACCTTTTTACTTGGTTAGAAACCCAACAGGAATATGTAGCATTCAGAATCTCATATAAATATTATTTGTGAAGGATTTTCATTGATTAAATGTTTTTGAGATAATAACAAAAATCTAGCGATTTGAGTCATAGGGAGTCCTAGACAATCATTGTGTCAAATCTTAAAACTTGATGATAATGAACCAAAGAATTCCTAAGCTTTCATTGTGCCTTGTACACTCATTTAAACATGTTGGTGGAAGATAAAACTAGGGCTGGCTCGTGCTAAGGAATAAACCAAGAGATACCAGATAATCTCATTCATCTCTTCTTATCTCTTGTTGATAATTATCTGTTTCAGTTTATAGTTAATTATCTGTTTAAGTTTGATTATTTAATTTGCTTATGTTGTAATCTAGAGCTATAAATTAGGAATTATCTAAGAGCTGTAAATTAAGAGATATTTTAGGAGTGAGTTCAAGTAGAATTAGTAATGAGCTAGGAAACTTGTGTACTTATACTCAAGGAATAATCTGAAAGCAGTGAGGTAGAATTCAATCAATCTACCTAATTTTATCATGATATTAGAGCCTGACTTGTGAGGTATTTGATTAACAAGAGTTCTTCTTGTAAGGAAACTCTTATACAATGGCGGAAAAACCTCAAACCAACGAGGTCTCCGCATCAAGCCCTTTTCTGGCACCCAGCAGCTGAGTTCCAGCAGCAAGGAATATTCAAGCTCCAGCGGCAACGACAAGCTTTGATGGATCCTCCCTACAAATCACACTCCATAAGTTGAATGGAACCAACTTTCGTGAGTGGTTCCAATCGATTATGCTTGTGATAAAAGGCAAGGTCGGATATTTGACTGGTGAAACAATGCAACCCAGTACAAAATCTGCAGAATATGGATTATGGGAAGCCGAGAATGCCATTGTGTAGAAATAGAAGTATTTTGAATATAGAATATTCTTTGTATATCTTAGAAGGTATGTATATTCTGTGTATATTCCTCTTTCCTTTTTCGTTATTTTCCTTTTGTATTATTCTCTTCCTCTATAAAGAGAAAAGGGAAATCTTCATATTATTCTAAGAAATAGAGAAATATATTTTCTCAATCTTGTTTAGATGGTATCAGAGCAGGAATTAGGGATTAAATCACATCCGTTCGCTGTGAAACCCTAATTTCTCCTATTCCTTTGCTATACCCAAGAAGTGCCGCTGTCCTTCACTGGCCGCTTGTCTCCGTTGCATCCTCAGGCTGCTGCCTCCCTCACATCGGCCGCCGCCTCTGAGATTCGGCCATGTTGACCGTTGCCGCATCTACAGTTGTCGTTGATCTCCAGTGGGTTCCCACCTTTGGAACGACTGTGACCTTCGAGCCTCTCACGAAGGTCGGCTTCCATTAGTTGCACCTGTCATTGTCCTTGGTCGTGAAGGTCGGCATTGCATCACCCACCAGAGCCGCCCCTATCCGTCGTTCGTGCTGCTTCTTCGTCATGCATCAGACGTTTGCACCTGTTGCTGTCGTGAAGGTCGGCTCTGCATCGCACACTAGAGCTGCCTCCATTCTTCGTTCGTGCTGCCGTTCGTTGCCTCTGTCCCTCAGATAAGGTCTGGCCTTCTATTGTTTAGATTGGGCAACTGGGTACCCAGATCCAAGTATCTAGATTCGTGGGTCACTGCTAGGGTGTCCAGATCCGACCACTGTGTACAAATCCAAATCCAGTTACTAGTGGGTTCTTGCTTCTGCTGCCTTGATCTGTTTATTCAACCATTATGACTGACTCTGCATCTTCAGTCATTTCGACCTAGCAATCCCAGTCTCCTTAAGACCAGTTTTGAGTTCCCCGAAACTCCTCCGACTCACATCCGGTACAGATTATGACCATTCATCTCAATGGTACTAATTTCCTGCGTTGGTCACAATTTGTTCGTATGTACATTCGAGGTCGGGGAAAGATTGGCTATTTGACTAGCGCCACATTTGGGATGCCGAGAATTCTATGGTGATGACGTGGCTTGTTAACTCCATGGAGGAAGAGACAAGTTCGAACTATATGTGCTTTTCTACAGCAAAGGAACTAAGGAATGAAGTCGCTGCCATGTATTCCAATTTGGGGAATCAATCCCAAATCTACGAACTCAACTTGAAACTTGGTGAGATTCGACAAGGTAGTGATACTGTCACTATTTATTTTAATTCTTTAAAGCGCATTTGGTAGGACTTGGATATTTTCAATACATATGAGTGGAAAAAAACAGAAGATTGCAAATATTATCAGTAAATGGTCGATGCTAACCGAGTATTTAAGTTTCTTGCTGGACTCAATGTTGAGTATGATGAAGGCCGAGGGAGGATCGTCTGTAGAAATCCACTCCCGTTTCTTAGTGAAGCTTTTTTCTGAAGTTTGGTGTGAAGAAAGCCGAAGATTGGCTATGTTGGGCAAGAAAAAAAGAGCGGTTAAAGTGGGCTATCTGAAAATATGGCGCTTGTGACTGCTGATGCTAATGTTGGTGGATTGCATATTGCGGGTCAACGAAAGGCAGAAGAAAAACCTCGTGTTTGGTGTGATTATTGCAATAAACCACGCCATACTCGAGAAACTTGTTGGGTGCTTCATGGCAAGCCAGCCAATTGGAAGTTTAGATCGAAGAGATCCTAACGTACTGCCCATGAAGCTGATGCAGGACCATTCAACAAAGAGCAACTTGATCAACTTCTACGATTGCTAAAGCTTAATCTGTCCCCTGGTACACCCAATTGTTCTTTGGTCTATTCAAGTAGAAATTCCTTTGCCATATCTAGCTCTTTTCAATCTGTTCCATAGATCATTGATTCAGGAGCATCTGATCATATAACTGGTTTATCGCATCTATTCAACTCGTATATTCCTTGTTCTGGTAGTGAAAAAATAAGAATAGCCGATGGTAGTTTTTCACCTATTGCAAGTAAATGTCTCATTAAACTTTGTGCCAATATTGATCTTCAATCAGTACTCCATGTTCCTAAATTTGCCTGCAATCTTCTTTCTGTTAGTAAACTCTCCAAAGACTCTAACTGTCGTGTTATCTTTTTTGATTCCTATTGTATTTTTCAAGCCCAGAACTCGGGGAAGACGATTGGCAATGCTAGAGAAATAAACGGGCTCTACTATTTGGATGGGGATGTCTTGCGTAATAAAAAAGCTCACGGGCTGAGTGGTATTAGTTATATTTCTGTTTCTAATCAAATAATGCATTGACATCTTAGGCTAGGCCATCCCAATTTTTCTTATTTGAAATATTTATTTCCTACGTTGTTTAAAGGAGTGGATCATTCTATGTTTCAACGCGAGAGTTGTCATTTATCCAAAGATCTTCGTATTAAATTTCTTCCAAAACCCTATAGTCCTTCAAAACCATTCTATTTAATACATAGTGATGTTTGGGGTCCTTCTAAGGTCTCTACTTTGTCCGGAAAAAAGTGGTTTGTTACTTTTATTGATGATCATACTCGAGTTTGCTGGGTTTACTTACTTGCAAAGAAATCAGATGTGCTTAGAACTTTCAAGGATTTTTTCTTTATGATTGAAGCTCAATTTAACACAAAAATTTGTATTATTCGATCTGATAATGGCATTGAATATTTTAATGAATCTTTGGGGTTTTTTTTAAAAGAAAAAGGAATTTTATATCAATCCACTTGCTGTGAAACTCCCTAACACAATGGTATTGCTGAACGGAAAAATTGACACCTACTCGAGGTTGCCAAGGCCATCATGTTTTCTATGAATATCCCTAAATACCTCTTGGGTGATACAATTTTAACTGCTTCCTATCTCATCAATCATATGCCCACTCGCGTTCTATAGTTTCAAACTCTCTTACACTCTTTAAAACAACACTTCCCTCTTTGTTGTATATATTTTGAGTTACCCTTAAAAGTTTTTGGATGGACTTGCTTTGTTTATATTCCTCAAATATTTCGTTCCAAATTGGATCCCATAGCTGAAAAATGTGTCTTTTTGGGCTATGCACCAAATAAAAAAGGGTACAAATGCTTTAATTCTGTCACAAAAAAAAAATTATATTAGTATGGATGTGTCTTTCCTCGAAACTCAACCCTACTTTCCCAGAAATCATCTTCAGGGGGAGCATATTGAGAAAGAAGAAGATAATTTTTTGAATTCTAATGTTGAGGATGATAATTACTTAAAACTCTATGATCCTCATCTTACCATAATTGGTGCTCTGCCCCACTCTGATAAACAACTCAAGGATCTAAATGTTCCAAACATTGTGGAATAGGATGTGTCTGGTTCACAGGTGCCTAGCGTAATAGGATTGGAACCAGGGGGAGAATTTTCACAAATGGATCAAAATATTCCAAAACCGGAGCTTTAGTTTTATACGAGAAGGCAAACCCTAAAGAATATTATCAATCCGAATATTCCTCTAACCATTGAACAATCGACGTCTTCGAATGATGGGCTTTTCGATAGTACTTCTTCTCATGGTAACTCTAAACTCGTTCCTTCAGATTATTCTTCTTTTGACTTGTCTGATCTTGATGTCCCTATTGTTGCTAGGAAAGGAGTGAGATCTTGTACCAAACACCCAATTGCTAAATACATGTCATACCAAAACTTTTCAATCATCATAAGGCCTTTCTTTTAAATATTTCTAACCTGCATGTCCCCAGAACAATTCAGGATGCCCTTGGTGACCCAGATTGGAAGTTAGCAGTCCAGGAGGAAATGAGTGCTCTTAGAAAAAATGAAACTTGGGAGATTGTGAAGAAACCAGAAGGCAAAACAACACTAGGTTGTAAGTGGGTTTTTATTATAAAATGTAAGGCCGATGGGAGCATTGAAAGATACAAAGCAAGGCTGGTTGCTAAGGGTTTCACCCAAACATACGACATCGACTATCAAGAAACATTTGCTCTAGTAGCTAAATTAAACTCCATTTGAGTTCTCCTCTCCCTTGCAGTGAATTTTGATTGGCTACTCCACCAATTTGATGTAAAGAATGCCTTCCTAAATGGTGATTTAGAAGAAGAAGTGTTTATGGATCTTCCACCAGTGTTTGAAAAGAGCCTCGGTACAAACAAGGTATGTCGTTTAAAAAAATCTTTATATGATCTAAAACAGTCTCCAAAAGCATGGTTTGAAAGATTTGGAAAGGTGGTGAAAAGCTATGGTTACATTCAGAGCCAAGCAGACCGCACACTATTCTTCAAGCACGCCAATGACGGTAAGAAAGCAATCTTAATTGTCTATGTGGATGATATAATAATGACTGGTGATGACAAGGGAGAGATTGAAGAGCTTAAGAGGAGATTAGCTCATAAGTTCGCGATCAAGGACTTGGGTCCTCTAAAGTACTTTCTTGAGATGAAATTTGCAAGATCTAAGGTGGGGATCTTTGTCAACCAATGTAAGTATATTCTGGATTTACTCAGTGAAACAAGAATGCTTGGATGTAAGGTTGTTGAAACTCTCATTGAACCCAACTTAAAACTTCAACCTGCCGAGGCCAAGAAGGCGGTAGAAAGGGAGAAATATCAAAGACTTTTGGGTAGACTTATCTATTTATCCCATACTCGACCAGACATAGCCTTTGTTGTAAGTGTTGTAAGTCAATTTATGCACTCACTTGGTTCACAACATTTTGAAGTTACCTACAGAATTCTGCAGTACCTAGAGAGAACCCCTAAGAAAGGTCTATTTTTTAGAAAACATGGACATCTTCATGTAGAGGCTTATACAGATGCAGACTGGACAGGTAGCATAACTTATCGAAGATTTACATTAGGGTACTGTACTTTTGTGGGAGGCAATCTTGTTACTTGGAGGAGTAAGAAACAAAATGTAGTGGCCAAAAGCAGTGCTGAAGCCGAATTTCGTGCAGTTGCCCATGGTATTTGTGAGGTCATGTGGATAAAGAGGATTCTATTAGACTTGAGGATCTCCACTTCTTTTTTAGCTAAAGTTTACTGTGATAATAAAGTTGCAATCTCTATTGCTCATAATCCAGTTCTCCATGATAGGACGAAGCATGTAGAGGTGGATAAACACTTTATTAAGGAAAAAATTGATAATGCAGTAATTTGTATGCCCTACATTCCAACAGTTGACCAAGTGGCTGACATTCTTGCAAAAGGAGTACATAGAACTCAGTTTGAGAAACTTGTGAGCAAGTTTGTCATGGAAGATATCTTTAAGCCAGCTTGAGGGGGAGTGTAGAAATAGAAGTATTTTGAATATAAAATATTCTTTATATATCTTAGAAACTATGTATATTCTGTGTATATTTCTCTTTTCTTTTTCCTTATTTTCCTTTTGTATTATTCTCTTCCTCTATAAAGAGAAAAGGGAAATCTTCATATTATTCTAAGAAATAGAGAAATATATTTTCTCAATCTTTTTTAGACATTGTCATAGCATGGCTTGTGAATTCTATGGAACCAAAGGTTGGACGGACTTATCTCTTTTATCAGACTGCTAGTGAAATTTGGAGTGCTGTCCAAGAGATCTATTCAAATCTTGCAAATACTGCTCAGTGTTTCCAAGTTAGATCTACCATTCGATCCACTAAGCAAGGTAACAATTCTGTAATTGAGTATTTCAATATCTTAACTGAGTTATGGCAAGAGATGGATCTCTTCCTTGAGATCACATGGGAATGCTTAGTTGATGGGAGGAAATATGATCAAATGGTGGAGAAAGAACGAATATTTGACTTCCTACATGGTTTAAATCCGGATTTAGACGAGGTAAGAGCAAGATTGCTTGGAACCAAGCCTTTTTCCTGTATGAGAGAGGTATTTGCTAAGGTTAGAAGAGAGGAGAGTAGAAAGAAAGTAATGCTGTCCAATCATTCAACCAATGAAGGATTATTACAGAATTCTGCCTTGAATACAACTCGTTCAACTCGAGGAAGGATGTCTACTCCAAGTAAAGGTGACAACCAGCGAGAAAAACAATGGTGTGGTTATTGTAACAAGCCATACCATACTAAAGAGACTTGCTGAAAGCTGCATGGAAAACCTCCTAATTGGAAACCTAAGAATCAAAGGAAAAGTGGACAATCAGCTGCCTACATGATGGAATCTGACAAGAGAACTCTAGCACTGGTTTCTTTAACTCAAGAACAACTGGAAGTCCTTCATCAGTTGTTGACTCAAACCAAGATACAAAAGCCTGTCGAGTGTTCAGACAACAATAACAATTCTGTGGTATCTTTGGCCAAACAAGGTAAAATTAGTCATTCTCTATTCTCCAAAAGATTGTCAACTGGTGTTTGGATCATTGATACTGGACCTTCATACCATATGACAGATGATATTGATACATTATCAGATTATAATCCATGTAATCAGAATATTACAGTTTTTATGGCTGATGGTACTAGGACTTTTGTTCAAGGAACAGGGACAACACATGTTGCAAGATTAAGCCTAAAATCAGTCCTTTATGTACCTAATTTAAGATGTAATCTTCTGTTAGTAAGTAAGATTACAGTAGAAAAAAACTGTTAAGTAATAATTTATTCCTCTCATTGTGTTTTTCAGGACATACCTTCGAGGAGGAGGATTGGCAAAGCTGAAGAAAAGGATGGTCTATATCGAATATCAAGGCTTGATCGCCAAGAAGAATTTAGGTCCTTAGTTCTCTCCTCTCTGATTACTATTTCTGGAAATAACTTGATGCTATGGCATCAAAGATTATGACACCCTAGTTTAGATTATTTTCGAGTCTTGTACCCTTCAGTTTCTATCAATAAAATTCAAGGTTTCTCTTGTGAACATTGCATTCTTGCAAAGCAAACTAGAAGTACTCACTCCAAACATACCTATAAACCTTCACAACCATTCCATTTGGTGTGTAGTGATATTTGGGGTCCAGCTAGAATTCCTAACCTAACCAATACTCAGTGGTTCATAACTTTCATTGATGATCACACAAGGACATTGGATATTCCTATTGAAGGAAAAATCTGAAACTTATTTGATATTCAAGAAGTTTCATCAAATGGTCAAGAATGTCTTCCAATCTATTCATATCTTAAGAACTGACAGTGGCCGAGAATACTTGTCAAACCTCTTTGATGATTATCTAAATGAGCATGATATTGTCCACCAAAGTTCTTGTCCATATAACCCCCAACAAAATGGTATAGTCGGGAGAAAGAACCGACACCTACTTGAGATAGCTCGAGCACTTATGTTCACTTAATCGGTTCCAAATTCATATTGGGGAGAGGCGATACTTAAAGCAGCTTATCTAATCAATTGCCTTCCCTCAAAGCCCCTTTAATTCAAAACACCTTTGAGTGTATTTCTCGAGTCTTTTCCTCATTATACCAAAGCCT
The DNA here is from genome assembly GCF_014633365.1 of Diospyros lotus. Taxonomy (NCBI): domain Eukaryota; kingdom Viridiplantae; phylum Streptophyta; class Magnoliopsida; order Ericales; family Ebenaceae; genus Diospyros; species Diospyros lotus. Next base: position 43,860,108 of record NC_068339.1, on the reverse strand, counting down.
TAAATCCACTTCCTCCTAAAGTATTTGGGTGTACCTCTTTCGTACATCACAACCAGCAAACCAGTCTAAACTTGATCCAAAGGCACTTAAGTGTGTATTTGTTGGCTATTTCCCAACTCAACAAGGATATAAGTGTTATCATCCTCCTACCAGAAAATTTATTGTGTCATGCGATATTTCCTTCTTGGAAAATAAGTCCTTTTTCACTGACACTAACATAAATAGTGAACCAGCAGATTCTTGGACTTCAATCATATCAGTTCCTCCTAACCCATCCATCTCTAGTTCCTGAACCCCATCCAAGTTCAGTCCCAGGCACTGAAATTGATCAGCCTAACCATAATCACTGTTCAAGCCTAGAATCCATCTCAGAATTCCTAAATCAGCAAGAGGGGGAGAAAGAGGAAATCGGGATTCAACAAGGTGGTCCAAGCTTGCACAAACCTCCTCTTAAGGTATATTCAAAAAGACCTCTAGCACTTCAGGCAACCAATCCTTCCAACCAAGAGGTAAGTCTAAATCAGCAACTTACTGACAGCATGACTGCACAACAGTGTGAAGATGATCTAAGTATTCCCATTACCTTAAGAAAAGGGAGAAGGACATGTACCAAGCATTCTATTACAAATTTCCTTGGGTATTCTAAACTATCTCCTACTTATAAGGCATTTACCCTCAGCCTTGATAATGTTGTTATCCCAAGGAATATCTATCAAGCACTGCAGGATAATAGATGGAGAGAAGTAGTTATGGAAGAAATTGCAGCCTTGGAAAAAACAGGTACATGGAGAATTGTGGATCTTCCTAAAGGAAAGAAGGCTGTTGGGAGCAAGTGGGTGTTCACATTGAAGTATAATTCAGATGGAAGCCTTGAGAGATGCAAGGCAAGGCTTTTAGCTCAAGGGTTCACTCAAACCTAAAGCTTGGATTATGAAGAAACTTTTGCCCCTGTGGTAAAACTCAATTCAATCTGAGTGTTGCTATCCTTAGCAGTAAATTTGGACTGGAAATTACATCAATTGGACATTAAAAATGCCTTCTTGAATGGAGAATTGGACGAGGAAATCTATATGCGTATACCACCCAGGTTTGAGACTGATCACACAAGAAACAAAGTATGCAAGTTAGAGAAATCCTTATATGAGCTAAAGCAGTCACCTCGAGCTTGGTTCAAGAGATTTAGCAACACACTATACAAGTTGGGATATAATCAAGGACAAGCAGACCACACTTTATTTACTAAGATTGGGAGAGATGGGAAGAGAACAATTCTAATTGTCTATGTAGATGATATCATCATCGCTAGAGACAATCATCAAGAAATTCAGCAACTGAAACAGTAGCTCAAACAGACATTTGAAGTAAAAGAGCTAGGGGAATTACGGTACTTTCTTGGATTGGAAGTAGTAAGAAGCAAGGAGAGTATTTTTGTATCTCAAAGGAAATATACTCTAGACTTGCTAAAGGAAACATGCAAGTTAGGATGTAAACCAACAGTACACCACTTGAGGCTAACTGGAAGAATAGAGAAGGAGAAGAAGACTATCAAGTAGACAAAGGGATGTATCAACGACTGGTTGGCAAACTCATTTACTTATTGCACACAAGACCCGACATTATATACGCTGTAAGTATTGTTAGTAAATTCATGCATCTTCCAACTAAAAGACACTTGGAAGTAGCCTATCACATCCTTAGATACCTAAAGTGAACACTAGGCAAAGGGCTATTGTTCAAGAAAAGCCAAGACAGAGGAATAGTCGGGTATGCAGATTCTGAATGAGCAGGCGTAGTGGAAGATAGTAAATCAACACCTGGATATTGTACAAGGCTATGGGGTAATTTGGTAACTTGGAAGAAAGAGCAGGTAGTAGCTTGCAGTAGTGCTAAAGCCGAGTATCAAGCTATTGCTCAGGCAATCTGTGAAATAATATGGGTGGAAAGGTTGATGGGAGATCTTTCTATGCAAGTATCATCTCCTAAGTTACTCTATAGTGATAGCAAGTTAGCTATCAATATAGTTAATAACTTTGTTCAACATGATAGAATGAAGCATGTCCGAATTGATAGACACTTTGTGAAACAAGAAATGGAAGAAGGAGAAATCAAGTTAACCTATATTCTCACTGCAGATCAGCATGCGGATATTCTGACCAAAGCAATGCAGAAATAGAGTTTTGAATCAATTCGAAGCAAGCTGAGAATATTTGATATATATTCCTCAGCTTGAGAGGGGTTGTTGGTGGAAGATAAGGTAGATAAAACTAGGGCTGGCTCGTGCTAAGGAATAAACCAAGAAATACCAGATAATCTCATTCATCTCTTCTTATCTCTTGTTGATAATAATCTGTTTCAGTTTGTAATTAATTATCTGTTTAAGTTTGATTATTTAATTTGCTTATGTTGTATCCAGAGCTATAAATTAGGAGTTATCTAAGAGCTGTAAATTAGGAGATATTTTAGGAATCATAGTTGAAGTAGAATTAGTAATGAGCTAGGAAACTTGTGTACTTGTACTCAAGGAATAATCTGAGAACAGTGAGGTAGAATTCATTCAATCTACCTAATTTTATCAAAACATAATGAGTGGATAACCATATATAGCATAAATAAAGTTCGCCAAAGAGTAGACACTAAATTTAGAGTATAGAATAGAGATGAATTTTTTGATCTAAAATAGAAATTTATACTGAAAAATCAGGTTCATCCCTAGCATAATTTTACTCCTTTAGGATAATTGCCATGTAGACACTTCACAACAGGGATGTGGCTAGATATTAGCAACTCCATGACATGCTGATCTAGAATCCTCTAGATATTTCTTTGTCACGGCCTAAGCATTACAATGGTCTTCTTCCTAATTCGATATAAATTAGGAAGGCATAGAACAAATAACAAGGAACAGAGAGCAGATTGTAGAATGAGAGAGAGAGAGAGAGAGAGAGTTATCTTCAATATTTTGGATGCCCTAATCCATGAGGATCATTGGGGATTTATACAAGATGTTAGGAGGGTGGTTCCTTGCCAAGGTAGATTCTACACTCTTCCATGGTTATAACAACCCTCCACCATACTCTAACCACTTGCATGTGGCTACTCTCTATGCTTAACAAACTTATAACAACAGAAGTTGTAACGGTAAAAAAAAAAAAAAAATCCCATAAACCATGGTCTTTCTCGTGACAATTCTCCCTTCCTTAACAAATTTCTTGTCCTCAAGAAATGCTGAGGAGGTTGGCATACCTAGGAAATTGCTTGAACAAATCGAGTAGATACTCTCAAGTACTGCTATCTGTAGGGTTGTTCTACCATTTTACTAGAACTTGTATAAGTGGTGACCCTTGCTTGTATACCACCCGCCTATCTATTATGGCCTCAGACTCCATTGTCTTGTTAACCTCCTTAGGACGTAGGGGTAATGCAAGTCTCACCTATTGTGTGCCCACAGATTTCTTCAGAGAAACATGGGACACAGGGTGAATTTGTGATTCCTTTGGAAGTTGCAAATAGTAGGCCACCTTCCCAATCTTAACAATTATGGGAAATAGTCCATAATACTTGGGGTTGAGTTTGGACACTGACCCTTGAGTGATGGACTTTAGATGAGGATACCTTAGCCTTAAATACACCTCTTCCCCTATTGCAAACTCTCTCTCACTTCTCCTTCGGTCAACAAATTGTTTCATTCTATTATGAGCTGAGGCTAACTCCCTCATCAGTTGTTGTAATACTTTCTTCCTATGCTGTAGATATTCTTCAACTATTGCTATAGTAATGTATTCTCCTATAGCCGGCAAAATGGGAGGTTTGTACCCAAATAGGGCCTCAAAAGGGGGACATGTTGAGGGAAGTATGGTGGTTAGAGTTATACCACCATTGAGCTAAGGACAACCGCCTATGCTACCCTTTAGGTTGTAGGAAGCAAATACACCTTAGTAGATTTCCAAGCTTTAGTTCACTCTCTCTTTATGCCCATCATATTGGGGGTGATAGGTTGTGGACATGTTCAACTTGGTTCCCAAAGCCTTCATAAGCTCTTGTCACAACAGAATAGTAAAGATCTTATCACGATCTAAAATTATAGACTTAGGAGTCCCATGTAATTTCACCACTTGATCTAGAAAAACCCTAGCCACCTCTTGGGCTGTAGAGGGATGAGTAAGCCTTATAAAATGGGCAAATTTTGTTAGCTTATCAAGAACCACTAATATGCTGTCCTTTGTTTCTGACTTCGGTAAACCTACAATGAAATCCATAGACACACTAGTCCATGTTTGGTTAGGGATGGGTAGAGGCTGGAAGAGGCTCCGGTAAGCCAGGATCTCATATGTACCCCTCTTGTAGGTGTCTCAAGCTAACACAAACTCCTTTACCTCTATTTTAAGCTTGGGCCAATAAAACAATTTCCTTACTCGAAGGTAGGTATTTCGAATCCCAGAATGCCCTCCCAATGGAGACTCATGTAGGGCCTGCAATATTCTCCTCTTGAGATCTTCATTGTTCCCCTTCACCAACCTGCCTTGATACCTCAACATAACTTCCACCAAGGTGTATCCATCTCCCTCATTAGGACCCATAGCCAATCTTTCCAACAATTCCCTTACTTTTTCATCTCCCTCATATTTGGCTATTACTTCTTGGCACCATTCAGGAACTTTAGTAGTTATAATTGCTGAGCTTCCTTCCTCGTGGCACCTTGAGAGTGCATCTGCTGCCACATTTTCCCTGCCCTTCTTGTATTGTACAGTATAGTCCAATCCCATCAGCTTGGCCATTTACTTCTTATGTAGTTGAGTATGCAATTTTTGTTGCAACATAAATTTTAAACTCTCGTGATCCGTTTTAATTATAAACTTGCCTCCCCCTAAATATTGCCTCCACTTTTCAACAACCTTTAACATTGCTAGGAACTCTTTCTCATATATACCGAGCGCCATGTGCCTAGGACTCAAGGCCTGGCTTAGAAATGCCAATGGCCTTCCTTTTTGCATCAATACTGCTCCAATTCTTCTCCCACATGCATCTGTCTCCAAAACAAAGGGCTTGCTGAAATCAAGCAACCCTAGGATAGGTACCTTGCTCATAACCCCTTTTAATCTCTCAAAAGCTTCCTTTGCCTCTTGTCCTCAGCTAAAACCTCCATTCTTTTAGAGCTTTGTCAGGGGTTTATTAATAATCCCATAATCCTTCACAAACTGGCGGTAGTATCCAGTTAACCTAAGAAATCCCCTCAAAGCCCTTATCGTAGTAGGTTTGGGCCAAGCCACCATGGCTTCCACCTTTCTTGGGTCTGTGTTGACCCCATCCCCTGATATTAAGTGCCCTAAATACTCCACCTGACCTTGACCAAAAACACACTTAGTCTTTTTGATAAAGAGTTGGTTAGACCTGAGGACCTCAAAGGTGGTTCTTAGGTGAGCTAAGTGTTGGTCAAAGGTAGGGTTGTTTCGTAGATAGGGCTAAAAAATTCGGTTCATAAGGGACTGAAAAGTGGTTGGTGCATTGGTGAGTTTTAAAGTGTCCATGGTGTGGTTTAAAGGCTGTCTTGGGTATATTCTCGGGCTTCATTTTGATTTGGTGGTAGCCTGAGCATAAGTCAAGCTTAGAGAAGGCATAGTGTAATTCATCCAAAAGGTCTTCCACAAGGGGTATAGGAAATTTGTTTTTGATGGTCATTGCATTAAGTTGGCGATAGTTCACACAAAAACGCCATGTTCCATCATTTTTCTTGACTAATAAAACTGGGGAAGCAAAAGGACTTTGGCTAGGTCTAATGATAGATTGGTGTAGCATCTCCCTAACTATTTTCTTAATCTTTGTCTTTTGGATTGGGGGATAACGGTAGGATCTAATATTGATAGGCTCAACATTAGGTTTGAGGTTGATGGCATGGTCAAACACTCGGGTGGGATGAAGGGTTGTAGGTTTAATAAAAAGGTCCTCAAATTCTACCAGCAATTCATCAAGAAGGTCTAGATGGTGTACTTGATCATGCCTTCCCAGGGGTGTGTTGACTGTTAAGTAAAACTCCCCTTGCATTGCCTTGCTGTTGTGGCCCTCCTCCACTGCCAAAGTAGAGAACAATTGTGTCAGTTGGTTCCCCATTTTGTCGCTGCTGCGCAGCTCCTTATTTATGTAGGAGATAGTTTTGGTGAGTTTTCTTGTGATTCAGAGGACTGCCGTTTTAATCTCTCTTAAACATTTCAAGATCGGTTAAACCATATTGATCTGTCATCAATACGTGTTGCTGACATCATTCTATATTGTCATATCGGTGCATTTAATTCCGGTCGCCAACGTGTCCTACTGGTGCAGACATTGGAAAGTGAACCGTTTTAATATTAAATTCTCTTAAATATTTCAATATATCGATTATACGATATCGGTTGGTAATCGATACATATTGCTGACAACACTCGCCTTTGTCATATCGTTGTACAGATATCGTTTATATAACCGATATGTACACACCGATGTTGAAATATTTATTCACCGATGCAAATGATGTCGGTCAACAAAATCGATTTTATTACCGATCAACATAATCGATATCCTAATAGCCACATTGGTTGATATGAAAGAAGTAGAACTTATCCAAATAATATCGGTTATACCATATCGGTTTTGATATCGATATGTTTGACATATATCATTATAAAAATTTGAATTTTTCTTGTTTGCACTGCTCAATGTCTGCACCGATAGGACTGTTATTTTATTGGACGCAAATGCCCTTCCTGCTAAAACGCGAACTCTTGATCTTGCTTCATTCAATCGACTGCTCGTCCCTACGTAACTCTCGACGTCGCTCTTGCTTCCCATTTTCGTTGATTGCGCCTGCTTTTCAAGTTCTCATTCGGTTACATAGTCTCGTACCATCTCATTGTTTGCGTATTGCTTCTGATGACAGGCTCACGTCGTGTGCCGTTCGAGAAGAACACAAGCGTGAAGATGGTTGAGTCGGCGAATAACAAGAGCGAGAAGAAGACAACAAAAATAGATAAGAAGTTGGAGGTCAGTAAGTTTTTCACCGCCAGAATCACGAGACTTGATCATTTTGAAGGCACCGTTGAAGGCATTCGGAGGACGCTAAATTAGAAACCTCACCTAGAGGAAATGTTTAAAGCATCTGCTTTTAACCAAATTGTTTATGGGGTAGAGGGACTAAAATGGAGCATTTAGTTAGGTCACAGACTATTGTTGAGTCTGTTGAAGCAGACAGACGAGCAAAGATCATTGTGTTTCAGGCTCAGAGGTCAGGATATAAAATTTGGGAGGGATGGGTTTATGCTGATCACGGGGTTGAAGTTTGCAACAGCGAAGCGAAAAATCATATTGAAGGAGCCTTCGCAATTGTTTGTCTGGTTTTTCCCCGAATGGAACCTAAAGATGGGGGTTTCAGGCTCTAGGTTAATTTAGGTGTTTCATCAGGATATTGTTAGCGGAAAGGTGGAATGTTCTGATGACGAACTCTTATCTATATTATATCTGATGATGATGTGGGAAATCAATTCCAAGGTTGCTCGAACGAGGGTGGATATCCGATATTTTCACCTGGCCTCTCACTGGGATGAGTTGAACCGGTTCGCTTGGACAATCGACTCTTTTATCACTACCACAGAGAGTGGCAGAAAAGACATATTGAATGGGTTCAATCAGCAGAGCAAGAAGGAGACGTATTCAATTGGAGGTTTCCTACTCACCTTACAGGTATGATTTTATTTTGTTAAAATATAGAGATTTAGTATCGTTGTGGACTTACCGATACGAATGTGGGTATTGGTAATTAAATATCGGTTTAATAACTGATATGTATAATCGATGATATAAACCGATATATCTGTTATTAACCAATATGTATAACCGATATGTCTACTTTAAAACATTATGCTTACTATATGTCGGTGGAGCACTGATGTGGACTAACCGATACGAATGTGGATATCGGTTATACCATATCGGTAAGTGGCCGATTCTTTTATCCGACATGTCTTTGATTTACTGATATTTATAATATATATGTATATTTTAGAACATTATGCTTAGTATATATCGGTCGAGAAGCCATGCAGACTAGTCGATACGAATGTGGATATTGGTTATATCATATCGGTAATTGACCGATTGTTTTAACCGACATGTATTTTATTAACTGATATTTATAACCGATATATCTAATTTATATCGGTTTTCTTACCCAATTGCAGATTTTTTTTTTGAGGTCATGCCACATTTGGTTGACTAGAAAATTGTGAAAAGAATAGGAGAAGGCCCTCAAGCTCTAAGAATAAAGAAATGGAGACTTTTTCATCTTCAGATCTCCCAAGAACAAATTACGGAGGAGGGAATTTTTAATAAGGATGTTATCTATATGGTGCTAACAGAAGAGGAGAGGCGTGCAGATTATTTTTACAAGGCATATGATATGGTGGTTGAAGAAGAAGAAGAAGATGAAGCGGAAGAAGAAGAAAATATGGTTGAAGGAGAAGGAAGGGGTGAAAATGTGGTTGAAGAAAAGAAGAAGAAGAAGAAAATGGTGAATCACATAATCAAGTGGGAACAAGGCGTGTGTAGCCGAAAAAAATTAAAACATTAAAGAACTATTTACAAGGTATAAAGAATGAAGTTGGGGAAGTTAGTAGGGAAGTTCAGGAGTTGAAGATAGAGATCGGATTGATGAAGATGGAGGTGAAGATAGGGATGGAGGAGAGGGAGAAGGTGGAGAGGGAGATGGAAGTGGAGGGGTCGAAGGTGGAGGTGGGATGGAAATGGAGGGGGAGAAGGTGGAGGTGGGGGAGAAGGTGGAGGTGGGGATGGATGTGGAGATGGAGAAGGATGAGAAGAAGGAGAGGGATGATGTAGAGGAGAAAACCGAGGAGATGAAGGATGGGGTGGAAGGGAGGAAGGATGGAAAGGATAGGACAGAGTGTCCTTAGAATTAGTAAGTGCGATAGGTACTGTTAGGGAGACATATAAAAAGTGACGTACGCATAAGGGGCAGAAAAGAAAAACGATCATTTAATCAAATATTAAAGCCTCTTGCTGAAATGGAGGACAAATGACCGCCCACATACACCTCCAGGCTTCACAAGCTAAGTCCCCTAGAAATAAGTGCTCCAACCGATAAGATTTGGGAGTATTTCCAAAATTATCTAAAAAAGCCAAGTGGTAGGACATCAACTGTAATAGGAAGCTGCTGTTCAATGAATAAGGACTTTTTTGAGACCTTCACCATACCGTACAAGTGGCTCCAATCTGAGGTAAGTAATTATCTAATTGTATCAGTTTTGTTCTATAGTAATTTTGTTATTGGTATTTATACATCGGTGTATCGGTATACGTAACCGATAGTGTTTTTGTGATTATATATCGGTTATGAAACCTTTATCGAGATTCATATATTTGTATTCATATATTGGTATATGATCGATATATGTTACCGATAGTTGTATTGGTAATTATATATCGGTTATGAAACCTTTATCGACCATTCATATATCGGTATATCGGTATATGATCGATATATGTTACCGATAGTTGTATTGGTATTTATATATCATTTTTTGATGTCGATTGTAAGCATTTTTTTATAACCGATAGTTAGTTATGACATTTTATTTAAATCCTTGCAGCACATGGACGCCTCCGTGTGCATGCTTAGCAAAAAAATGAAGGAATCGGAGACACACAATAAGGAGTCAACATTGGTTGATACAACATTTGCCATAAGTTATACAACAAACAATAAGTTATCAAAGTGATAAATATATACATTGTTAAGTTATCACTTTGATATATATTGTTTCTTGTATAACTTACGGCAAATGTTGTATCAACCAATGTTGACTCCTTATTGTGTGTCTCCGATTCCTTCATTCTTTTGTTAAGCATGCACACGTAGGCGTCCATGTGCTGCAAGGATTTAAATAAAATGTCATAACTACCAATCGGTTATAAAAAAATGCTCGCAACCGACATCGAAAACCAATATATAAATACCAGTACAACTATCGGTAACATATTCAGTCATATAATGATATATTAATACCGATATATGAATGTCGATAAAGGTTTCATAACCGATATATAATTACCAATACAACTATCGGTAACATATATCAGTCATACACCGATATATGAATACTGATATATGAATCTCGATAGAGGTTTCATAACTGATATATAATCACAAAAACACTATCGATTACATATATCGATACACCGATGTATGAATATCGATGTATAAATACCAATAACAGAATTATTATAGAATAAAACTGATACAATTAGAGAATTACTTACCTTAGATTGGAGCCACTTGTCCGGTGTGGTGAAGGTCTCAAAAAAGTTCTTATTCATTGAACAACAACTTGCTATTACAGTTGATGTCTTACTTAGCTTTTTCAGATAATTTTGTAAAGACTCCCAAATCTTACCAGTTAGAGCACTTATTTCTAGGGGGCTCAGCTTGTGAAGCCCGGAGGTGTATGTGGGTGGTCCTCTGTCCTCCGTTTCAGCAGGAGGCTTTAATATTGATTCAATGGTCGTTTTTCTTTTCTACCCCTTGTGCGTCTCTTTTTATATGTCTCCCTAATAGTACCTGTCGCACTTACTAATTCTAAGGACACATCCGTCCTATCCTCTCCATCCTTCCTCCCCATCCTTCATCTCCTCGGTTTTCTCCTCTACATCATCCCTCTCCTTCATCTCATCCTTCTCCTTCTGCACATCCTTCCCCTCTTCCACTTCCATCCCCACCTCCATATCCTTCCCCACCTCCACCTTCTCCCCCTCCTCCACTTTCCCCCCCTCCACTTCCATCCCCACCTTCACCTTCTCCTTCTCCACATCTTCCCCATTCCCCTCCCCCTCCCTGTCCATCCTCTCTCCCATATTCTCCACCTTCTTCGAGATTATTTTCAAAAAGTTCATCATGTTACCAAGATCCCTCTTCACCTCCATCTACATCAATCCAATCTCCATCTTCAACTCCTGAACTTCCCTCCTAAGTTCCCCAACTTCATTCTTTATACCTTGTAAATATTTAATGTTTTAATTTTCTTCGGCTCCACACGCCTTGTTCCCATTTGGTTATTTGATTCATCCCTTCCTCCTCCTCCTTCTTCAACCACATTTTCACCCCTTCCTTCTCCTTCAACCACATTTTCTTCTTCTTCTTCTTCCGCTTCATTTTCTTCTTCTTCTTCAACCACCACATCATGTGCCTTTTAAAAATAATCTGCACGCCTCTCATCTTCTGTTGGCACCATATGGATAACATCTTTATTAAAAATTCCCTTCTTCGTAATTTGTCCTTGGGAGATCTGAGGATGAAAAAGTCTCAATTTCTTTATTCTTAGAGCTTGAGGGCCTTCTCCTATTCTTTTCACAATTTTCTGGTCAACCAAATGTGGCATGACCTCAAACAAAAAGATCTGTAATTGAGTAAGAAAACCGATATAAATTAGACATATTGGTTATAAATATCGGTTAATAAAATACATGTCAGTTAAAACAATCGGCCACTTACCGATATGGTATAACTGATATCCACATTTGTATCGGTTAGTCCACATCGGTGCTCCACCGACATATAGTAAGGATAATATTTTAAAGTAGACATATCGGTTAATAACAGACATATTGGTTTATATCATTGGTTATTTATACATACCGGTTATTAAACCGATATTTAATTATCGATACTCACATTCGTATCGGTAAGTCCACAACGATGCTAAATCTCTATATTTTAACAGAATAAAATCATACCCATAAGGTGAGTGAGAAACCTCCAATTGAATACGTCTTCTTCTTGCTCTGCTGATTGAACCCATTCAATATGCCTTTTCTGGCACTCTCTGTGGTAGTGATAAAGGAGTCGGTTGTCCAAGGGAACCGATTCAACTCATCCCAGTGAGAGGCCATGTGAAAATATTGGATAACCACCCTCGTTTGAGGAGCCTTGGAATTGATTTCCCACATCATCATCAGATATGACATAGATAGGAGTTCGTCATCAGAACATTCCACCTTTCCGCTCATAATATCCTGGTGAAACACCTGAATTAACCTAGACCCTAAAACCCTCATCTTTAGGTTCCATTTGGGAAAAAACCTGGCAAACAGTTGCGGAGGCTCCTTCAATATGATTTTTCGTTTTGTTGCTTCGTTGTTGCCAAACTTCAACCCCGTGATCAGCGCAAATTCATCCCTCCCAAATTTTATATCCTGACCTCTGAGACTGGAGGACAATGATCCTTCTTCGTCTGTCTGCTTGAACAGGCTTAACAATAGTCTGTGGACTAACTGAATGCTCCATTTTAGTCCCTCTATCCCATAGACAATCTGGCCAAAAGCAGATGCCTTAAACTTGTCCTCTAGGTGAGGCTTCTAATTCAGCGTCCTCCGAATGCCTTCAACGGTGCCTTCAAAATGATTAAGTTTCGTGATTCTGGCGGTGAAAAACTTATTGACCTCCAAGTCCTTATCTATTTTTGTTGTCTTTTTCTCGCTCTTGTTATTCGCCGACTCAGCCATCTTCTCGCTTGTGTTCTTCTTGAACGACACACGACGTGAGTGAGCCATCAGAAGTAATACGCGAGCAATGAGATGGTACGAGATGATGTAACCGAATGAGAAGTTAAAGAGCAGGCGCGATCAACGGAAATGGGAAGCAAGAGCGACGTCGAGAGTTACGTAGGGACGAGCAGTCGATTGAATGAAGCAAGATCAAGTGTTCGCATTTTAGCGAGAAGGGCATTTGCGTCAAATAAAATAGCAGTCCTATCGGTGTAGACATTGGGCAGTGCAGACAGGAAAAAATCAAATTTTTATAATGATATTGGTTAAACGTATCGATATCAAAACCGATATGGTATAACTGATATTATTTGGATAAGTTTTACTTCTTTATATCAACCAATTTGGCTATTAGGATATCGGTAATAAAATTGATTTTGTTGACTGACATCATTCGCATCGATGAATAAATATTTCAACATCGTTGTGTACATATCGGTTATATAAACGATATTTGTACAACGATATGACAAAGGCAAGTGTTGTTGGCAACATGTATCGATTACCAACCGATATTGAAATATTTAAGAGAATTTAATATTAAAACGGTTCACTTCCCAATGTCTGCACTCGTAGGACACGTTGGCAACTGGAATTAAATGCCTGCCAACGTCCATATACTCTACAGATATGCGAATGATGTCCGTTCAGTTCTCAATGTTTGTCCATTCAGCAAATGTTGTCGCATATATCGGTTAACATTAAATTAAATTAAAAGCGATACAATGACATCAATATATGGTGTTGGTATATACTTAAGATTGGTATGGCTACCATGATATTGGTAATACACCGATTTGGTTAGCCGACATATCGGTTACATGAAAGAATTAGTACACCGATATGACAATATAGAATGATGTCGGCAGCATGTATTGATGACAGACCGATATGGTTTAACCGATCTTGAAATCTTTAAGAGAAATTAAAACAGTTGAACTTCCCAATGTCTCCAAGAGTTATCGGTTCAAATGTATCGGATACAAACCGATAAGTTTAACCGACATCATTCGTTTTTGTTACTATATATCGGTAACTTAATCGATATGTTGACACTGATATTTAAATGGTTAATGATGAAAAATTAAATATTTGTCCATTGCACTTCCCAATGTCAGCATTGATAGGAAAGGACTGCTCTATAAATATGATTTCATCACGACGTTTGAGAAGAACACAAGCGAGAGTTCGGGAAGACGGCAAATAAAGTTAGTGTTTACTTTGTATGTAAGCCTAATGTTTTTCTCCCTATTTATTTTGGAGATTCACCTTGAAGATGTTGTGTTGAATGCATTAGCAGGAGATCCTCCAACTGAATGTTAATGATGGTATTCCCAATGAACTGAAGCAGAAGCCAAGGAAATAGATCACTTTCCTCGGCCTTCTCAGATACTAGAGCAGGTTCATTCACAAACTATGATTGCTCTGACCATTCTGGATTCTTCAACCTCCAAACTTTCCTCGGCCTTCTCAGAGCAATCAGTGTTTGTGAATGAACTTGCTCTAGCATCTGACAAGGGCGAGAAAAGAGATCAATTTCTTGGTTTCTGTTTCAGTCTCCCACCCATTGGCCTTCTATAGAAGGAGGACCTGCAACACAAGAGAGACACCAAATTTATTTATTTATTTTTATTGAATTAATGATTTGTTATTCCAATGTAATGGTATTTGTATATAAATATGAAGTTTGTGTGAAGTTTTTGTATAGTACGACATTAGTCTTTGGCATCAAGTTAAACTTGCAACGTGTATAGAAGGTGACAAATTTCCAATAGAAACTTGTATCAATTATAATATAAACGGAAATTGAAAATACTATCGGTTCCATTACATCGGTTATAGACCGATAAAATGTATTCTATCGGTTATCGATTGTACTAAATTGGCTATAAACTGATAAAATGTTATCGATATATCAACTGAAAACACTATCGGTTCTACTAAATCGGATATAAACCGATAAAATGCTATCGATTTTCATCCAATATACTACAGGTTATATTAACTCGGTTATAAACTGAGAAAATGCTATCGTAATTTAAATGAATATACTATCGGTTCTATTAAATGGGTTATAAATTGATCAAATGATGTCTGTTGCACTTCCCAAGATATATCAGTTCCTCTTTATCGGTTATAAACCGACATGTTTAGCCCTCTTCGCCAACAGAAGTGTCAAACAAATAGCTAAAACATTTTTGGGGATGCTTCTGTTTTGAACCTATATCGGTTTACATATATCTTTAGAATGCAGAACCAGAGCGACGTTCATTTGAAGACCCATTATGTTGTCATTCAAGAAATCGCATCGAAGAGGATAAAAGACTCTTCAATCACCCGAATGGAAGTAAAAAAAAGTAAAAAAAGTTATCGGTTGTTTAAGGTTATATCGGTTTCATATATCGGTCGAGAAAGTATATATTGGTCATTATGTATCTATTTACATTAAATTAAAATCGATACAATCACACCGATATATGGTGTCGGTACATACTTACATATCGTTATATATATTTTCGTGACCGATATATGAATCGAGCTGATATAAAACATTTTTTGGGTATGCTTCTGGTTTTAACCTATATCGGTTGACATATATCGATATCTATCCGATACATCAGCCGATAGATGTTCAAACCAGTGAAATGCATACCCTCAACCAATCAAGTTTTAGAATGCAGAACCAGAGCAAGGTTCATTTGCATACCCATAACGTAGTCATTCAAAAAATCGCATCGAAATGGGTAAAAGACTCCGAAATCACCCAAAAGGAATATCAATCGTCTTTGGCCAAAAGGTTTTCAAAGATAAGAAAACGAATACATGCCTGCAATGGCTTTGAAGGCGACAAATCGACGAAAAAACAGCAAACCTAGATGCAGACAATAGAGGACGACCGAGAGAGATGTTCTGGCCTACGGCCAATTGGGATGTGCATGAGAGAGGAAGACGAAGGGATTGGGATGTGCGTGCGAGAGGAAGACGGCAAAGGGATCCTAGGTCCAATATAATTCGGGGGTATTTTTGTCCATTCAACTCTCAAAAGTTCTCGTTTTGCAAAGATTTTTTAAGAGTCCTATTTTTGCTAATTTCTTTATTGGCAGTCCTATTTTTGCAAATTTCCCTTGATTTGATTTGGAATCTTTTCTATTATTTCCTTTTGTTGACAGATTTTTTTCCTATCCTTTAGTATAAATTAGTTGTAAACCTACAGCATTTGATATAGGAGAAATATCAGTTTCTTTATTTTTCTCTTCATGAACAATAGAATGTGAGAGAATTAAATACAGAAATATTCTTCTAATTTATTTAAATTTGAGAAAGATAGTAAATTAAAGTAAAATACATAGTATGTAAAGGTGTTTGTATGTGTATTAGAAGTAGGAATAAAACAAGGGGAAAATTCTATTTTTGTGCATGAGATTTGCACAAAAAACTAATAATTTCTCTGTCATTTATAACCTAATGGTTGAATTAAATTGTATTGCAAAAGAATCAGTTAGATTGAGCAGTGTAATTGACACTTATATATTACTGTATAATTTGACTAAAAAATAATTGAACTTCAAGGGCTCAAGACCATGGAGATTGGGGGGATATTAGTCTCCTGCTTTTTTATTGTTTACCAAATTTGTTATGCAACTTTTGTTTGTGTGCTTTAGTCTGGACTGGAATACAAAAGGATTGTGTGTCAACTTCTATTGACAGCAAAGGTTGGTAGGATAGGATATTTTGAAGAGGAGAAATATGCAGGAACTATATGAACCCTTAAGACTTTTGAAATGAAGATTTAAGCATTATCATTAGAAGACAGGAAAGAAAAGCAACAGAAAAGGATGAATTTTAAGCAATGATTCTTGCCATCTGTATTTTGTACAGTCGTCTCATTTTATCAATTTGCTACCCTTTCCTTTCAGACTAGTTGTTCTTTTCAAGTTATTTCTTGAACCTTGAAATTGCTTGTTGATAAATGTGCTTGCACAACTACCTGGTAACTATTGTGCAAATTGTTGAATTACTTTTGTTTGTGAGTGCGGATTACTTGATAATCCAAAAGTTTATTTTGATGCTATTATTCACATAAGCAAACCACTAGGCATTTAGGCACCACTTTCTTAGTTGGTATCTTTCCCATGTGAACATATGCAAGGTTGATGGTGGTTTTTTCCATCATTTTATTTTAATTTTATCCGTGTGTGTTGATATCTAGCTAATTCAAAAGAAAAATTGCTAAACTTAAGGATATTTATTCAGATCTTCAAGTGTGTATTTAGTTTTTTTGAAATAATATTAAATAATAAAAACCATCCAGTGACACTTGCGTATGAATGTTTGTAATGTTTACTTTCCTGAGATTGATTGTGGCTTTCTTTCAGGACATTCTGGACAAAGTTCAGGCTCTCTCCCCTCGGGCTTTAATTGTTGATTCAATTCAAACAGTTTATCTGATGGGAGTGACTGGAAGTGCTGGAGGACTTTCTCAGGTTTGACTTTTTTTGAGTACTATAGTTAGTTCTACCAATGGGAAGTGGCTTGTAACTTTAGCATGATTGTGAGTTTCGTATGTTTCTGTTTCGATCCTTGACATAAAAAACGATGGAACTTTCATTCTTTACAATCTGATTTACATTTTAGGTTGTTGACCTAACTGATACTTAAAAGTGGCAGCTAGTGTATCTTCCACAAAACTATCTAGAAAGCAGAAGTGGTTATAGGGTGAACATTGTAATACCCGAGAAATTGTAAAGGACTCAAGAGAAAAATTATCTTGGGGGCAAAAATGAATTTAAGGATAAATGATGGTTATAATGGTAATTTATTACCGTATAGATGACCGAATCAACTGCCGGGAGTGTCCTGGAGCCGAGATGCCAAAAAAAAAATGATGTGGCATTAACAAGCACCCCGAGATAGGATTTATGGCATCAAAAGAAATGAGATCGGGAATAGTTTTCGGTATAACAAGAAATGCAGCTGCCAATTAGGCTGCAATACCGAATTGTTATAAGCAACTTTCGGGAAGTCAATGGAAGCTTGAGGGGGCTTCGGTTTTTCATAAGGAATAACCCTTCAGTGGTTTTAGGAAGAAACGAAAAGGTTGAGGGCCAAAACGAAGATTCAGACCTAAGTGCAGTTTTCTGAAATTGCTAGAATGAGGTCAAAATGATGTTTTTTTCGGAATCTTCAGGGGTCAAATGGACGTTTTAGGACTTGAGGGACTTATATGCAATTATCAAAAGTCGAGGGGCTTGGTGAAAGATGGCCAACATGAGAAAACCAAAATCAATGGGGTAAAAGTGCAAAAACTCAAAAATGGCAGCATGGGGAAATCTAACAAGCACATGGCCGGTCGGCCATGGCCGAATTTGGCCAAAGGGTTGCATGAGGGATGGTCAGGGGAGCAACTTTTGCAAAGGAAGATCTGACAAAGGCCATCGGGGTGGCCGGAAATTAGGAAAAAAGCGACCGAAAGTTTGGTCGAAAGCCTGCAAGTGATAATTTGGTCGGCCAGGGTTGCTTCCAGGCCGATCTAAGGGAGGGGGAGACTCCTAAGGCAATGGGTTGCTCGGCCAAGGGCATTTTGATGCCCGAAAATGCCTATAAATAGGCGTTTAGGGTGGCCGATTTTGGAGCAGAATTGAATCTCCAAATCGAGGCCCTTTTCGAATAAATTGAGAGTAAAAACCATGGGGCTTTTGTTGCCCATGGCTTGAGGTTTATTTCTGTGCAAATGGAAACAGATCACCTGGCCGAGCCTTCAAGTGGCCGGTTGGATGTGCTCCGATGCTCCTTTCGGGCCTCAAGATAGATAATCGTGATCGACTTGTCAAGAGGAAGAAACTAGTGGAGAGAACCAGCATTGCCGGCATGGCCATCGTCGGAGAAGACGACTGGCGCGTGCTGGTCACGCGCTGTCCTTCACGCACGCCACTCGCTCTAGGCACATGCGGGCGCGTGTAGTTTGGGAAAATTCTGGAATAATGTTGAAAATCCAGAAAAATGTTTTATGGAGGTTCGTGCAAAAATATCTGGGTTTGGGCTTCCTGATGTCTCGGTTTTAGCATCAAAGAGCCTCGTTTTGCATGAAAATGCAACATCTGGGTAAGTTCAGTATTTTTCCTTTGAAGTTCATAACCTATGATGAATTGTTGTGGAATTAGATTTGAAAAAAAAGTCTCGATGGTATTTATTGGGATTTTTAGAAGGAAAAAAGAGAGGAAATGAAGGAAAAATAAAATAAATGGAATATTGAGGATATTTAGTGATTATTTATCATTTTGATGATTGAGGTGATTGAGATGATGTAATTGGTGAAATTTTTGAGAGTTGACACAAGAATCGAGGTCGGGCACGCATATCGAGGCGATGTGCGCTTTTCAAGGTATATTGATCTTTGGGAAAATGTGAGTTTTCCTATCCTAACTATGGTTTGTGAGTGGTTTTCTCACAAAAATTTATATTCATGATATGTTTGTTATATATGCATGTTTTTATGAATGCAATATTCATTTTGTCATATTACATGGAAAGTCGTGATAATTGCATGACATGTGTTACGCTAACTAGTTGTTAGTAGAGATAATAGTATAATTGCACTATTAGAATGTAAATAAATCTTTGTGCTTAGCTGGGGAAACTGTCCCAGCATGCATAATCGCGTGAAAGCGTATCCAGCGCGCATGGAAACCACTTGTAAGTGCACATGGCCACTTGTGCGTTCACATGGGCAAGCCCAACGGCTTTTGGCGCCTAATTGATTTTGATCAGTATATAAACTGATCAAGGCGCCTTATTTGAATATGTTGAATGAAATCAGGAAATCAGTTTCCTCCTTAACTCAATTCCCTCCTAAATTTCTTTTTTATTTCCCTCTAATCTTTCTCAAGTCTTCTATTTCTTTTCCCTCGTTGTTCTTGGATTATCTTGTCAGATTTGGAATC
The DNA here is from genome assembly GCF_014633365.1 of Diospyros lotus. Taxonomy (NCBI): domain Eukaryota; kingdom Viridiplantae; phylum Streptophyta; class Magnoliopsida; order Ericales; family Ebenaceae; genus Diospyros; species Diospyros lotus. Next base: position 43,840,585 of record NC_068339.1, on the reverse strand, counting down.
TGACAAATTGGTATCAGAGCAAGCTCCGAGCCAGATTGTTTGAAGGCCATCGGATTAATGGCGGATGGTACGAGGATGCGTTAGATGGAGATGCAGCTCCAACAGGTAACAACGACAGTATCAGAAATGCAAGGAAGAGTTGATACAGTGAAAGAAAGGATCGAATCGGCGGTGGATAGGAAGCTGGAGACTCTAGCCGATCGACTCAGGGGGGATATGCAATTGCAAATCCGAGAGGAATTGCAAGAAGTTCGAGATCAAGGAAATTTGTTGCGGGATCAGCTGCAACAATTTATGTTGATGTTTGCAAATCAACCGTAGGTAAGGATCTGCCCTGATTTTCCACCTAGAGAACGAACGGAACCAATTATGCAAGGAATTGGTACACCACACCGACAGGCAGGAATTACCGTATCGGAAGAAGAGCCGACGATTGGCAATGAATTGGTAGTAGACCGGAGGCGTGGATTTCCAATTCCTAAACTGGAACTCCCAACCTTCGAAGGTACTAAACCGCGATGGTGGTTGAGGAGGTGTGAGAAGTTGTTTGAGATTCACCAAGTACCAGAGATTCAGAGGGTGGCCCTGGCAGTAGCATATCTTCACGATGAAGGAGATGTGTGGTTCCAAGGGTGGTCTAGGGTAAGAGCGAACTATAATTGGGAGGACTTCACTCAAGGCCTTAATGAAAGATTTGGAGAACGGGGATGGTTGGATATAGTACAAGAATTTAATCGCTTGACACAAGAAGGCTTAGTGATGGATTATCAAGCGAAGTTCGAAGAGCTCAAGTTCTTGATGCTCAATTGGAACCCCGGCCTCACTGAAGATTATTTTGTATCCAGCTTCATAGGAGGATTTAATGAGGAGCTTCGATCAGCAGTCCAAGTTCTTAGGCCCAAGACGGTACCGGAGGCAGCGGAGGGGGCTTACCTACAAGAAATGACGTTTGACACGTTGCTGAGGAAACAAAAGGGACAGATCAGAGGAACCCAAGGAGGAATGGTATATCAGGGTGGTAGACCACCAGGAAGAGAGGCAATCAGGACGGGCCCTAATACTAGGTATTTCGCGTTACCTGCACCCCCTCTAAATACGTTGAGCAGAGACAAGTTGTTGGGGCAAAGGAGGATAGCAGGACTGTGTTTTAGGCGTGGGGAAAGAGATGAAACAATGTAGAAAACAATTGCTGTTGTTGGACGGAGAAGGGGAAAGAGATGAAACAGAAGAATTGGCAGTAATAGAAGAAGATGAGGACGAGGGCAGTGGCGCCATATCATTACACGCTATTAAAGGAGTGGCTAACAACAAAGTTATTAAAGTAGAAGGGGAGGTGCACGATAGCTCTCTCATTGTGTTAATCGACAGTGGGAGTACCCACAGTTTCATTGATGAAACAACGACTAAAAGAATGGGGTGGCCAAGAGCGAGGACACATCCATTATCAGTCACAGTAGCTAATGGAGATAAAGTTCTCAGTAAATCAGCTTGCATGGGGTTCTGTTGGGAGATGCAAGGGGAGGAATTCCAGGCTGATCTTAGACTACTCAGATTGGGGGGCTGTCATATTGTGTTGGGGGTAGATTGGATGCGGGAAGTGAGTTCCATTAGCTTTGACTTTAATAACATGGAAGTAACGTTGGATAAAAAAGGGAAAAGAGTGGTACTGCAGGGCCACATGGAGGTAGGAGCATGCAAGTTGATAAGGGGCAAGAAGTTACAATGAATGTTCAAAAAGAAGTAGGCACATGTGGCTCATCTATTTTCCATTGAGGCCAGCGATCAGCAAGGGAAACAAATTCAGACAATAAGCTCAAAGTCTTCGCAACAGGTACTTGAACTGACCCTTTTAGATTCATTGTTGAATGAATATAAAGATCTCTTCGTAGAACCTAAGACTTTACCTCCTAAACGTTCCTTAGACCATACTATACCCCTCATACCCCAGGCCGAACCTGTCAACATCCGATCTTATCGGTACCCGCCTAAACTCAAATCCGAAATTGAGAAAGTGGTCAGGGAAATGTTAGATCAATCCCTTGTCCGCCCAAGCCACAACCCTTTTGCTTCCTCTATTCTATTAGTAAAAAAGAAAGATGGAACTTAGCGTTTTTATGTTGATTATAGACAGCTTAACGCCATAACTGTTAAGGACAAGTTTTCTATTCCCATCATTGATGATCTACTTGATGAACTCAAACATGCAACCATATTTACTAAGCTAGACTTAAGGGTTGGATACCACCAAATTAGAGTCTATCTTGATGACACTTTCAAGATAGCCTTTCGAACACATCATGGGCATTTTGTGTTTACCGTAATGCCATTTGGCCTCACGAATGCCCCAGCTACATTCCAAGCCCTCATGAACCAGATTTTTAAACCCTACCTCAGAAAGTTTGTGCTGGTTTTTTTTGATGACATACTAATATATAGCCCATCCGCTGACCAACACCTTAACCACTTTAGGGCTACATTTGAGATCTTGCGATTCAATCAGTTATGTATCAAGCGGTCAAAATGTGCCTTTGCACAGCCCCAAGTCGAGTATCTCGGGCACATTATATCAGGAGCAGGAGTGGGGACTGATCCGAAGAATATTGAGGCAATTATGGCTTGGCCCATACCTGCCAACATACGGGCCATAAGGGGTTTTCTGGGTCTTACTGGTTATTATTAGAAATTTGTGAGGAACTATGGCCCTATAAGCAAACTGTTGACAGAAATGTTAAAGAAAAATGGATTCCAATGGAGTACTAAGGCAGAAGAGACCTTTGAGCAGTTAAAAGCAGCTCTAAGCAGCGTGCCTACACTAGGGTTGCCTGATTTTGATAAGCCCTTTACATTAGAAACATATGCAAGCAACACAGGCATAGGAGCGGTATTGACTCAAGATGGAAGACCCTTGGCTTTTCTTAGCCAAGCCTTGGCCCCAAGACATCTGGGCCTTAGTATTTATGAGAAAGAACTGATGGCAGTGCTAATGGCAGTGGAAAGGTGATGCCACTACTTGGAAGGAGGAAAGTTTATAATCAAAACAGATCATGAGAGTTTGAAATACATTTTACAACAAAGGTTGCACAACCAATTACAGAAAAAAGGTATGTCTAAACTCATAGGCTTAGATTATGTGGTCCAATATAGGAAGGGCAAAGAAAATGTTGCAGCAGATGCATTATCTCGTTGTCATGAAGAAGGAATGGCCGCAACCATATCTACAGTGGTACCCGATTGGTTCCAAGAAATTACCGACAGCTACCACACGGACAGATGGACTAAGAATCTTCTAGAACAGCTAACCGTGAGCACCACCAGCAAACCAGGGTACTCACTTACCAATGGAGTAATCAGATACAAAGGCAAGATAGTAATCAATGATTGTAAGGAGCTGAAGGACAAGATAATCCATGCGTTGCATGGATCTCCAATCGGAGGACACTCGGGTATCCAAAACACATATCACAAAGTCAAACAATTATTTTTCTATCCGCAACTAAGGAAGTATGTGTGGGAATATGTATTGAGGTGTGAGGTTTGTAGACGTTGTAAGCATGAAACAGTGGCCCACCTCGGCTTGCTTCAACCTTTAGAGGTTCCAAATCGCGCTTGGACTAATGTTACTATGGATTTTATTGAAGGTTTACCAAAGTCAGAGGGAAAGGATTGTATCCTAGTAGTTGTAGACAGATTCACCAAATTTAGCCACTTCATCGGCTTAACCCATCCGTTCTCAGCTCAGGAGGTGGCTCGAATCTACTTGGATAATGTGGTAAAGCTACATGGCGTCCCTAGATCAATTGTCTATGACAGAGACAAAATATTTACCAGCCTGTTTTGGAAAGAGTTGATGAAAGGCCTCGGAACCAAACTCCTAATGTACACCGCATACCATCCTGAAACGGATGGCCAAACCGAACGCGTTAACCAATGCCTGGAAGGTTACCTACGGTGCTTCACTTTTGTGCAGCCCAAAGGACGGCATAAATGGTTGGCAATGGCACAGTGGTGGTACAACACGAGCTTCCACAACTCACTTAAGATGACTCCATTTGAGGCCCTTTATGGTTACAAACCAGATTTACTTCCTGCACTAGGAAGTCACACAACAGTAGCCACTGTGGAAACCTACCTCCAACAGAGACAAGAAGCATTAAGAATAGTGAAAGAGAATTGGCCAAGGCATGTAATTGAATGAAACAACAAGCTGATCGAAAGAGGAGCGAACGAGAATTTGCTGTAGGGGATGAAGTCTACTTGAAGCTCAATCCGCAACATTACAAGGCATTGACTAAATAGTCCACTTCAAGGTTGAATCCTAAGTTTTATGGCCCTTTCAAAATTTTAGAGAAAATCGGCGTTGTGGCCTACAAACTGAAACTACCGGCTGAAGTAAGAATACATCCAGTCTTTCATGTATCCTTGCTGAAGAAGTTAGTGGGCAGCCACAGCTCTACACCGAGCTTACCTCCTATAGTGAGCGAAATACCACCGGAGGTTGTTCCCATGGCCATCATAGACAGACGAGTGACCCACCACAATGGTGTTCCTATGATTCAGGTGTTAGTTCAATGGTCTTCTTTGCATTCCGACAATAATACTTGGGAATACTTATCGGAACTTCTCCAGCAATTTCCCAATGTGGCCAGCCTACTCCATATTTCTTGCGGACAAGAAACATTTTAAGGGGCCAGGATTGTTACGCTAACTAGTTGTTAGTAGAGATAATAGTATAATTGCACTATTAGAATGTAAATAAATCTTTGTGCTTAGCTGGGGAAACTATCCTAGCATGCATAATCGCGTGAAAGCGTATCCAGCACGCATGGAAACCACTTGTAAGTGCACATGGCCACTTGTGCGTTCACATGGGCGAGCCCAACGGCTTTTGGCACCTAATCGATTTTGATCAGTATATAAACTGATCAAGGCGCCTTATTTGAATATGTTGAATGAAATCAGGAAATCAGTTTTTTCCTCAACTCAATTCCCTCCTAAATTTCTCCCTTATTTTCCCTCCAATCTTTCTCAAGTCTTTTATTTCTTTTTCCCTCGCTGTTCTCGGATTAGCTGGTCAGATCTGGAATCTGACAACATGATGTTATTGTGATATTGATGTTTGTGCATGGGAATGGGATGTCGCCCCCAAAGTGTAGCCGTAATTTTCCTAGAGCAATGATGGAATAACGTTAGGCTTATTCTGCGGAAGTTCTGGATTTGCCTAAGATTCCGTGCCGGGCTGGTAGGCCTGAGAAGTTACATTAAGGGCAAATGTTGTTCATGTTATTGAATCATGCATTCATATATATATGTTTTTGGACCGTCACTGGAAGTTTCATCTTCTAATGGGTTATGCCCTTGCAACATTCAACGTTCCAATTTAGACTTGCAGCTTAGGCAAGGAGCAGGTTGAGATGAGACGGCATGTGATGGCGTGGCCGATGGATTCAACGAGATGATTCGGATATGTTTTAGCTTATGCTTTATTGATGATTAGTCTTGTTAGAATGTTTATGGAATCTCTTATGTATTTTATATTTGAGAAGATGATGTAATATATGGTACGGATTCTTTATGTAATATAAGGTGAATTCAGGTATGTACCATATCAGGTTTCGATTATCGTTTCCGTATATTGTGAATGATTTGCTGGGGGTTTTGTTTGGAATTCGGTACTTAAGGTTTAAGTTATGTACCGAGAAAGAAAGAAAAATAATTTATGTATATTTTGGACCCCAGCATAGTGACATGCTTGGTAAGAGAAAAGCGGGGTGTTACAAACATAGATTACTGTATTTGCTGTAAATATAAAGCATCTGTATTTATATATATATATATAATTTTTGTCTATTTTCTATGTTGATTTCTTTCAAAAGAATAATTTTCTTTATTGTATTCAAAATGTCTCTCCATATAGTAGTTTGTTCATTTAATTGCAAAAAACTTGTGCACAAATTCAGGGAAAGGTGTTTTACTTTATTGTTTTTATGATGCTACAACGTGACACATGGCAACTTAGTAGTAGTGTGAACCTAATTCACTTATAATTTGAGGATTTAATGTTTGATTTGCGAATTTGACTGGAATTGCTACCAAGTTGCGAATTTTAGGATTGGAATTTAATTTGTCTATTTACCTATAAAAAATGACACCTACCCAAAAGTGGAGGCTATGATTTGTGCTGCCCCCTAATAGGGCTGTGGGCCACACTAGGGTTAAACAAGCTTCAACTAATATCAAGTCATATCTAACATGCATTTCATATACATGATACAAAAATGAATAAGGATATACAGTGTGTAACTGAATAATTTCGTATATTATTGTTATGAATAATGCTTCACTGAATGATATATCATTGTTAGACAAAAATCTAAATGAGAAGATACATGCCCAATGTTGCATTGTCTAAAATCTAACCATACACCTGATGATGAGTGTCATCCTAATATTAGTAATTGTATCCTGTAGCATGTTTATGCTGATGTCACATACCCCAAAGTTAGTGGCATCCTACCATGATTAGCTGTAATGGTACAATCATTCTAACTTAGTTTGTCAATCTAGCAAATGGTAAATAATATAGAGTAAGTCCAAGGATGAAGTGAGATGATAGCATTTACTATGCTGTAGGAAAAGCTAACATCTATGCAAGTATGCTATAAAATGGTTAATGTGAATGACATGCAATAATAAACAAGAGATATGCATAAGGGAGTCTAACTAGAAAACATGTGATGAAAAGATATAGATATAAGGGAGTAGATAAGGAGAACAATAACCCAATACAGAATGGACAAAGCCATGTAAAATAAATGGAGCTGTGTGCGGTGCGGACACATGGGCTGAGCAACTTCCCTATTAACTGGGGTGGAGCGTGATGCACCAATGGCTCACTTCGCTTGCTGTTTAACAAATAGAGTTCTAGAGGTTACTCCTATTGATATGCGATAAAATAATCATAAATTTCTATACTACTAATAGAAAGGAATGAAGCAATGCATGCAACAGAGATGGTCACAAGATCAATATATAGCTGAATCGATAATCAGACACGAATACAAAATAAATGTCCAATTGGCCCAGGAGAACAGAAGTACGCCAAATAAGGGGATGTTCTCTTCGTATTCTAGTTTTTAGTTTTGAGTTTTGAATTTACTTTTAGTTTTATGTTTTGAGTGTCTGTTTTGAAATTGCTGAAAACACGTGCTTTTTGTCATTCTGAAAAATTGAAGAAGAAATCGCAGAAGGAAGAATGGTAGGAAGAAGAACAATTGGAAGAAGAGCTTGGAATTCGTTACCAAGCCTTGAAGAGAAGAAAAGAGAGAAGAGAGCCAATGGGGTTGGGTCGGATTTGAACCAGATCTGGGCTAGGATTTGGGTGAAGCTTGAACTAGCCAACAATGGTAGAGCACCAATTGACGGCGGCTTGCAGCGATGGGCAGTGAGGGTGAGGCAGTTGGAAAAAGATGTAGACGAACGGCTGCAATGGTCGGCCAAGGACGAAGGTCGGCTGGCGATTGTGCAAGATGAACAGGCGATCGAAGACGAATGAACAGAGGGGCTTGGCGAATGATGGTGAAGGCAATGGCAGTCGTTGGCGATGAGGTGGTTGATGGCAACAAAGGGGATCAGATCGACGATCGTGGCGGCTAGCAGTGGTGATGGCGGCGGCGGCTAGTGGCGGTGATGGTGGCAGCGGTTGCTAGGAGCCTTATCCAAAACAATGAAGAACAACTGTAAATGAACGTGTTCGTGATGAAAACAACCAAAATGAGATTTCCTTGTTTTTAGTTTTGTGTACAATTTTTTTTTTGTGTTTTGGAAAAGACAATTTTAAAAGGACCATGCTGTTGGTACATCATTTATGTACACTTTAGGCTACATAATGCACACAAATGACAAAAATACCCCTCACGCCTCGCCTTACTGCGCCTCACCACCTTTAGTGAGGGATATTTTAGTTATGCGCCTCACCGCTTCACGACGCCTCATCGCCTCACCTCACTGCTTTGGGTGAGGGGTATTTTAGATATTTTAGCATATTGTGTAGCCCAAGGTGTACCATTATGATTGACACAATGATGTACCAATATTATTTTCTATTTTAAAAATGGATAAATAAACACGTTTTCACTGTTTTAGAAAACTGAAAATTAAAAACAGCTTGAAAACAGCAAAGGGAACAGGGCTTAAGTGTTTCTACCAGTTTTTGGACTGAATAGTTGGAGTGAATGTGAAAATCAAGGTGAAAAAGTGGTACGGTTAAAACTGATTGGGCCTTGCTGACAGTAGTCATCATGGTGATGTCACCACACTGACCTGGTCAATGGTCAGGTCTCTGGTCCAGGTCATTGGTAAGTGGGCTAAGATTAGGGATGGGCTAGGCTTGGCTGAATTGAGTTGGGTCATTATTGTGCCCTTAAAACTGGCCTAAGTAGGCCCAATTGCCCCCCTCTCATGACTAGTACCACCAACTGTTTCAAACCATCACTGGTGGTTCAACCTTGCTACACAGTTCACCTCATGAGTGAATGAGTGTGTATACAAACAGAAACTAGGGTTTCCTCCTGTATATCTGGAATGTACCAATAGAGAGAGAGAGAGCCGAATGGCTCTTTGTTTGTTTTTGGTGGTAGCCCCCATTGCAAACCCTAAAAGGCCTTGTGGCCCACTAGGTTTATGCAGGTAATGGCTGGCCTCCTCCAAAAATGTGGGCTTAACAGTAGGTGCCTACCCACCTAGTGGGACTGAGGTTTGATATGTTGTACTTAAAAAAAAGTAGGTGAATTCATTGTTGATGAGTGGGTTGTGCATGCACGCGCCTGTGTGCGTATCCGCTATGTTTTTGGAAGTAGCAGTTTTGTCTGATATCAGCTTCAGAAGACATACTTTTCAATTTGCTTATAGCGTGGTTTCAGTTTCAGCATCGGCATGTAATCCCCTGTTTTAATTGAGGTTTCATTTTGGTCTCTGTCTTTTTTGTTGCTGGGTTGGTGAATTTGTGTTGTGTTGGGGCCAATGTTTATTGGTTTTGATGTTCTGAACTTTATCTGCTTTAAAATTTTTACCTTCTTTCAATATTTATATATATATATATATATAAATTTTGGTAGCTTTTCTTGGTTCTCTGGCTAAATGGTGCAATTATTGGCCAAGTTGTTTACCCAGAATAAACTATTTTGGTGTTTAATCTAGTGGTTTAGGAATGTGCAATGACTGATTGGATCTATGACAGGTGAAAGAATGTACATCAGCTTTGCTGCGTTATGCTAAGAAGACAAATATCCCTGTTCTACTGGTGAGCTTACAGTTGCAATATCTAAGTAGCTGACTGTTTACATTGTTCCAATATTTAAGAGCTAATGACTGGCCTTGGCCCTCAGTTAGATCTAAATTTGCTTCATTCTGATGTTATTGTTTTTTCAAAGCTATATTGGCTCTTTTGGCAGTAAATCCTTGCAATTAAATTAAAATGCTGAACTTGTTGAATCTTTAATTTATCTTTTACTATTGATGAAATCCACATCTTTATGTGTATGCACCTATAAGTAAATACTGTTGAAGTATAATTAAGGGTTAATTACCAAAAAAAGACCACCTTTTACTGTGTTTTCAATTACGTATAAAACTTCTAATTTTTTCAATACCAGGTCTAGCCTTTCAATTTGTTTCAAATTTGTACTTCTGTTGTCTTCCATTAAAAAGGTAATGTTGCCGAAGATAAGGGAGAAAATTTAAGCTATAACCAAGAGGATAAGAACAGAAGATGCTAAAGATAAAGATGAAAGAGATAACCAACTGGAAGGATAAGGATATTCCTTAAAATCAGATAAGGAAATCCTGGTTTATATTGATCTTAATCTAATATATATTGTTGTAATCTATACCTAAATATTAGAAGTGTAATCTAGTTCTAAATTTTAGGAGATTTTTTTTTTTGAAATAAAAAACATGGGTAATTTTTCTTTAATAGCTAGCATGCACATTCTGATGTCAATCGTAATTGTACCAATATTTTGTCTTTGGGTATTATATGGAATGGAAACAGCCTAGCTAGCTAATGCATTTTTATCAAAAAATTGAATCCAACTCATCCTTCTCCAACCTTACAAATGAAATGCCAAAACTACCAACCATTGTGAGCATATCCCCAACCTTCAGCCCGTAGCGTTGCATCCCTTCCCCCAGTCTCATTGATCTCATTTACAGTGAGTGCCCACAATGCAAGCTTCGAGTAGTCGTCCTCATCCAGAGAGACAATTGTGCGAATCCCGATTAGTGGCACCTCTATCAACCTGCTGAAATCTTCTCAAGTCCTTGTGCAAAAACCACCATGGAGAAGATGACAGAGACTAGACTAAGATGGTTTGGTGATGTGAGAAGAAGATCAAGAGACGTTCCTGTGAGGAGAGTTGATGAAATGGAACAATTAGTCAAAAAAAGAGGTAGAGGCAGACCCAAGAAGACTTTGGGAGAGACATTAAAGTTTGATATGAAGTGTATGGATCTAAATGAAAATATGACAAAAGACAGAAATACATGAAAGTCTAGAATTCATGTAGCCGACCCTGCATAGTGGGATAAAGGCTAGATATGTTGTTGTTGTTGTAACCTAGCGGCCCAGAGCAGAGGTTGACCTGATAACCTGATCCATTGAGTAAGGGAAAGATGGCTCCACAGCCCTCACCCAAGCGACTAACCTAGCAAGCACCAAGTTAAAAATATCAACTGCACCTGACCCTCGATCTTTGAAAATTAGCCTATTCCGCTCCAGCCATATTGTTCATAACGTTGAATAAAAGAGAGACTTCCAAACCTTCCTTTAACCTTTATCCCGAGCAAAGAAATCCCACTGCTCAAATAGGCACCCAACCGATCTCGGACAAACCCACTCAAAGCCCCACCAACTAAAGATTTGCTGCCACAAGCACAAAATAGCCTCACAATGGATGAAGAGGTGGTCCATAGACTTCGAAGCAGAGCCATAGAAGACGCACAATAGATCATCCCCTTGCAAGATTCCTTTCCTACCTAGGTTTTCCTTTGTGTTAATTTTACCCCAAATGACCAGCCACACAAACAGCTCCACTTTTGGAGGAGATAGGCTGCCCCAAACACGAGCTGCCATTGAATTAATATGAGGAACATTGGAACCAAACATTAAGGAGCAAAGCCTCTCATTGAATGAGTGGGACGAAAAGGAACCAGCCGCTTCAAGCGACCAAAAAATCGTATCCCTCCTCCCCTTCACCAAATGAACTTGAGAGATAACTCTCAATAGCTCAGCCCTGATGGGCTCTTCTCTGCCAAGAAGCGGCCTTCTCCAGCTAAGGCTCCAAAACCAATTGTTATTCACCCAAAACCCCAAGTCTGTCACTCTCTTCCCTTTATCTAGGGACATCGAATACAGCCGAGGGAACAAACTTGACAGGGAGGAGATACCCACCCAAGTGTCTTCCCAAAACCGAGCCAAATCGCCCTTACCAAACCAGATTTTAACCCCTTCCATGGCCACAGACTGAGCCTCATCACTGCTGGAATAGGAGTCAACAATGCCCCTCCACCAAGAATTGAAACTTCGCTTAACCTCCACATCATTGATTCCAACGAAGATACCATTATGCCTAGCCGCAATGACTTTACACCAAAGCTGATCCCCCCCACTAATCATCCTCCACAGCCATTTAAAGAGCAAGGCTTTATTTTTGGCCAACAAAGACCCCACCTCTAGCCCACCCAGCTTCTTAGGCAACTCAACCAATTCCCATCTAGCAAGAGTCATTTTTGCCATGCCCTCATTCTCAGACCATAAGAACTTTCTCTGCAGCTTCGGGTGGCGAATTCTAGGAAATTTGTTAGGAGTGTAATCTAGTCCTAAAGTCTAGGAGGTTTCTTAGGAAACTTTGTCTATATATTTACATACCACAGATAAATGAAATTCAGGGAAGTTATTCCATTCATTAAACTTCCAGAAAGTTTACTTTTCAAGTAACAATCTTGGATGCTGTGTAATGTCACTTTGTAGAAGGTATCAAATTCTTGGTTGGCATCACCAAATGTCTAATTTGGGCCATCTCATTTAGCAAGTAGGGGATTTGGTAATTAACCCTAGAATTATCTTCCGTCTTGTGCACTGATATATTGCCTTTTTTATTCTAAATCCATTAGACTATATTACAGTGCTGAACCTGTTGGTAGTCACTAATTTTGTTTTAGTACTAAAGAAAAGCGAAACAACCTCTTCGCAAGGCAAGGTCAAAATTGCATAGAAAAATGACTGTCAAATATAGAAATCTGACGAAGAGCTCTCGCCAATTATGGTGAAAATTCGAGAAGAACTAAGGGGGGAATTTAGGAGAAATGTAGAGAGAATTAGAAGAATAGAGAATGAGGGAGGAAGGATCGAGAGAGAAGAGAAAATTAACTAGGAAAAGAGATCTCAATTATGATATTCGAGGATCTCAATTAGGTGTGGTCAGTTGTAATATACTGATCCAACAACCCATATGGCGCCCACAGTCCACCAAAATTCAAGAGAGTACAATCGCCTTAACCTATCACCTGAGCACAAACAATCATTGCTATATCTACCCATGTACAAAACTACTTGCTGGTTGTAACTACCCATACAAGGTACCGCCCTTTATTAGCAGTGGGTACATGACAATGACCTCCTCCCGACTCTTTAAAAGCGGGGAGCCTTGTGTATTAGGGAATAGGGATGCCCTTTAGTTCTTTTTTCACACAACTTCTATATTTCTACATATGTTATCAGTCTCACACAGCTTTATATTTTTCTATATATATATATATATCACAAATCAATGGAAGAAGTAATGAACTTTTTTTTTTTTCTTTTTGATAGAGCATCTTGTATAAATAAAGAAGAAAACAATATAAGGGGGGTGAACATTGTACAAAGGAAGGGGAAGCGTCGAAAACTAAACTTAAGGTCTCTCTAGGCAGTTGGCAAAGAGTGGTGAAGGATGTAATCAACAGACTACTCCTACCTATCCAACACCACTTTCCTCCTCTTCCTAAAGTCAACCATAGTGAGAGTTGCTCTTTAGCCCAAATAAAACCACCTTTAAGGGCACCCTTGTTGTTAAGATGGCTTTTAAAGGAAAGGGAGAGGGATCTTTAAAAGTCTCTTTGAGCTTGGGAGGAGATCTATTTGTTTCTTTCTAATAATCCTCATGATAGAATCGAGGATCAGAGACCACAACTCTGTATTACTGTACAATGTGTAAGTTGGTTAAGAGCTTCACCTTGTTTCCCTGATCCTATCTTCTCTTGATCAAATTATTAATACTTAGAATGTAGCCATACACCACAATCACTAGGAAAGGAATCCTCAACAGAGCTATAAATCCACGACTATCTCCTAGGAAAAGAGTTATTACCTATATCCACCAAATACGTGCCATGTTTGTAGGGATATATAATATATTGCTCATTTCTATTTGGACAGATGCTAACAGGAATAAGTATGTAGTTGAATTTGACTCTCAAAATATGCATAAAGCATTCATTACAGTTGTTTGTAGTACCTTTTTTTTCTTTTGAAAAGTTCAAAAAGTGGTTAAATGATATAAATTCTAGTTCTGTTGTGTGATCCTTTGACACGAGAATGCATGTAATCATATTTAGACATACTTATGATACTCGACGCTCGGCACCCATAGTTGATGAGTCCACATAAAAGAGCCTTTTGTATGTCTTCTTGTTTTTGTATAGCTTCTCACACCTTGTTTCTGGTTGCTAATTCATATATTTGAATTTTCTTTCTTGTAATTTATTCATCTTATTTTTCTCTGTTTGGGTTTTCTCTTTCTTGATTAGTATTTGGCTCTTGCTTTTTCTTTGATCATATCATTTGATGGTTGAATGTATTCCATCATGAGTCATGGTTGGCTTGTGTCACGACCCTAGTTCTAAATAACATTTACTTTGAAGATAGAATTGGAATTGAGAGAGAAGTAGGAATAATTGAGAGAGAAACAGACAGAATGATAGGGAGAATGGACAAAAATGAGAGAGAAAACTGACAGAAATGTAAGGAGAGTTTTGAGAGTAAGAGAGAAATTGAGTTTTGATATTCCAATAGTTCTAATTTGATTCTCGGAACTATGCATAGTCTTATATATAAAGTTATCTGGTAGTTACTTAGTTGCAATTACCACTACACCACTACTTTCCCATTACTCCATAACTGTAAATTGATTGTAAATAATACCCAATTACTCCAAAAACATAATTGTAAATAACAACAAAATAAATATATAATTACCTAATTCACTTGGGGTCGTGATAGCCTGTAGTATCCATCTTTTAGGATTCTCACTAGTAAATATAAAAATTTTCGTAAAAGAAAAGTATTGCTATTTTTCTTTTTTGACATGCATTGTTATTATTATTAATTGACCCCTTGTTCCGCTAGCAACAATTTTTACTCTAGGTTCCCAGCTGGAACATCATGTGCACACCAATGTGGTGTTGGACTCACCATTGGTTAGAATTTAGGGTGTCTTACAATTAGGTTGGTAGGCAAAGATATTAGTTTTTGAGGTCTGTTTGTGGGGGTTTAGGGTTGTCTTGGGTCTAATACAAAAATGTTTAGGCTTTGCTGAATTTTCCTGCATAGAGACGAATCTGCAAGGGATTAATAGATGTGATGGTAGTTGAGAACTATTATTTTATGTTAAAAAGCTAGGATGATAAGGATTAAAGGCTCTCTAGGAATCTCACCCAGGAAATGAAAATTTGGGAAACCTTTATTTGCAAAAACTTGAATAATATATTTTCAATCTGGCTTCGAATGAGAACTAGAAATGAAAATCACTAAACTTCTATTTAATTCACCAACTCAACCAGATTATAGGAAAAAAAATTGGGCATTCGAGAGGTCCTTAACTCTCCCTAAGAACTGAATCAAAATTCTTTCTTACCCCCTACCAATTTCTCCCCCCTCTAAATATTCTCTTCCCTCCTCCTCAACCGAATTCTGTTTCGCACTTATTGGGTTGTGTGATTTCCCCACTCTACCCCTATGCACATGGCTGGCTCTTATGCCAATTAGCCAATTTACAACCCTGCCCCTTGTACCTTCTTTGATAAGTCCAGTGAATTGAGAGCCTATCTATCATTACTCCCCCTCCCGACTTTCTCCTTGTCCTCAAGGTAGAAAAATGAAAATTGCTGTTGGATCAGGTGGTAAAGCTCCCAAGTAGCTTCCAATGAGGGTAGCCCTTTCCATTGTATGAGCACCTCTAATCCCCGTAGGTTTTTCTTGGTTCCTGATCGAAATCCAAGCATTGCCTTCTATTCCACCAGCATCTTAAGGTCTTCATTCAGCTGTCGAGGAATCTCCACATTAGCTTCCAATGCCCCTCTTGCCTCTCGTAGTTGGGACGCGTGAAATACAGGATGGATTGGGCAATGAGGTGGCAGTATCAACTTATAAGCTGTCGGACCTACTTCCTTCTCAATTTCAAATGGACCAAAATATCGGGTAACCAACTTTTCATTTGCACGGCAGCCAATGATTTTTGCCGATATGGCCTCAATTTCAAATAAACCAAGTCTCTTTCTTTGTACTTCACCTCTCTTCTTTTCATATCTGCTCCCTTCTTCATCATTGCTTGTGCTCTCATCAGTTTTGCTTTCAATTCCTCAAGGATTAAATCTCTCTCAAGCAATTGTTGCTCCACCATTGAAATAGGGGTAGTTCCTTTCTCAAACCTCAATAAGGGTGGTGGTTCTCGCCCATACACTCCTTGGAATGGAGTCACCTTGGCAGCAGGGTGGTAGGAGGTATTATACCATAATTCAGCCCAAGGTAGCCATATGTACCTTGCCTTAGGTTTTGAGGAAGCAAAATAGCGTAGGTAGGTTTCTAAAGTCTGGTTAAGTACTTTAGTTTGCCCATCCGTTTGAGGGTGATAGGATGTGCTTCTGTTGAGTTTGGTATCTTATAGTCGGAACATCTCCTCCCAAAATTTGCTCATAAAAATTTTGTCTCTATCCGATAGGATGGATCTTGGCATCCCATGAAGACTCACCACTTCCTTAATAAAAATTCCTGTCGCGTCCTCAGCTGTAAATGGGTGTTAGGCCAATGAAATGCTCGTACTTACTAAGTCTGTCTACCACCACCAAAATTGAATCCATCTTGCCTGATGTTGGCAATTTCTCAATGAAGTCCCTAGCAATGCCATGCCAAATTTGGTTTGGGATAGGAAGAGGCTACAAGAGTCCCCTTGGTGCTAAGGTCATATATTTATTTCGTTGGCAAACTGAGCAATCACTGACATACTTGTATATATCCCTCTTCATTCCTTGCCAACAAACATTTGCTGCCACCTTCTTGTAGGTTTTTAAGAATCTTGAGTGTCCTATACTCCCATCGTTCCCCTCATGAAGTAACAATGGAATGAGAGTGGATCACTCGGGTAAATACAGCCTGCCCTTGTAAAGGAGATGGTTGTCCACCAGCTGGAAGTTAGGGTGTGAAGTAGGATCAGCTTGGAGCTCGTGGATAATTCCTTGCAATCTTTCATTAGCCCTTACCTCACTAGCTAACTTATCCATTTGGACCACTTTAGGCACTCTTAAAGCCATTATTGTTGCTGGGTGGCAGATTCGTGACAGGCCATCAATAGCTTTATTCTCCAAACCCGGTCGATATTATATCTCAAATTGGAACCCCATCAATTTCACCATCCATTTCAAATATTCTGGACTCACCACCCGCTGTTCCATCAAGTATTTGAGACTCTTTTGATCTGTTCGAACCACAAACTTCAGTAATGTCTCCATTTTTGCACAACAAATACTATGGCGCCATTAGTTCCCTCTCATAAACATATTTTTTCCTCCCTAACTGACTGAAGGCATGACTAAAATAAGCAATAGGCCTTTGCTCCTGCATTAATACTGCCCCCATACCTTGAGCTGAGGCATCAGTCTCAATGACGAAGGGCTTCCTAAAATCCATCGAGGCTAAAACGGGTAGGGATACCATTTTAGCCTTAAGTTGCTGGAAGGCCTGCTCGGTTGTCACATCCCAAAAGAAATTCTTTCCTACCCCTTACCAATTTCTCCCCCCCTCAACATATTCTCTTCCCTCCTCAACCGAATTCTGTTTTGCACTTGCTGGGTTGTTACACAACCTAGCAATTTCCCCACTCTACCCCTATGCACATGGCCGGCTGTTATGCCAGCTAGCCAATTTACAACCTTGCCCCTGCCTCTTGAACCTTCTTTGATAAGTCCAGTGAACTGGGGGCCTATCAGCTTCTAAATGAACAGAAAACTAGGATGGGATTGCTAAATTGCTATTGGCAAATGGTTTCCATACAACTAGGAATCCAACATATCTCCAACTTAGAGGATGTTGCAAAGAAATGGCTGTCCTAATCTTGAACATTAGGCTTCTGTCACTGCAGGATCTGGAAAGTTTACTTTTAAGAAAAAATAAGATGACTGACATAAGAGATGTACCTGGTCAATTATTATTGTCAACTGGATGTGGCGCTTTACATTCTCATTGTGATGCTAAAATGGATCTCTATCCTCTGCTTGTTTTTGAGCTACTTGGTGCTCCATGATTTGTATGCTTTGCCCGCAGAATTTATTTATTTTTACTTTCTTATTCAAAAACCTACTGGCTTTGTTTTTCAGGGAATGCATCCTTAGTTTTCATTTTTAATCTTTGTTATTTTATTATCATCAACGGTTATTCTCCTTGCCTGAGGTATGCCCAGTGATTAACACACAAGCAAGGAGCAATGCTGGCTTGAAAACTACTTTTTAATATTCTATTTTCGATTAATAACTCACTGCTTTATTATTAACATGGGTGGTAAGGCTGATAGAATTTTGCTACTCTATTATCGACTAACATGTTTCTCTAAATGGCCACCTTTATTCTTGACCAAAGATTCACGTTTTCCTTTTTTCATTCTTTAGACCTTTTCTTCCTTTTATCCGTTCTTTCATCTATGTAAATTGATGGTTTGTTTCTTATCTAGTGCTCTTCATGTCTTTTTTTGTAAACATGGCCAACTTATCCAGAGTTTTTTCTGCCTGTAAATCTATCTTTTTTTCTTTTTTTTTCTGCAAAGCTATATTTGGAGTTATACTGAATCATCTCCTCTTGTGCAATTCAGATTGGACATGTGAATAAATCTGGAGATATAGCAGGACCTCGTGTACTGGAGCACATTGTTGATGTTGTCTTATATATGGAAGTTGGTATCTTGTAGCATTTTCTGCTTCTGTTAGTATGAATTTGGCTTTTTTTGTCTTGATAGTCCTACCTGTCCTTATGTCATCATCTTACTGCCAAGATGACTATGGAGTGTCAATCAGCTTTTACAATACTTGGCCTTTTTGAATTAGGCCATGTGGACAGTCTCATTGTTGTATTTATGGCACTGCTTTTTTTTTTTTTAAGTTGTTTAACTGCCTGCTGTCCAACTTACCGTATTTATATTTCAAGATTGTTATTGTTTTGGTCCAAATTTATGTATACTTTCAGTTGTTTTCTTCCTTGTTTCTTTACTAATCAGTAATTTGTAACTTAAAGGGTTCCAAGTGATTTGAGGTTTTGCTTAGCTTGTGCTGTAGTCTGAGTTTATGGGCCTTATCTTAGGGTTGTTTGTGGAGTAAAAATATGTGGCTTTTAAGTTGAAGTAATCCTTATGGACAGTGTGAGAGTTTCATCTTTTGAGCTTTGGTCCTAGTTGGAATAGGGATTTTCAGAAAGCCTGTTACAGAATTTCACATTTTCAATAAAGAGGAGCTTGTGGGAATGTGAGATTTCTGTGTTTTTTTATCTGTTACTACAGTAGATAGAACATTTTGTGACTTAACAATTTCCATGGGTGTTCTTAATGAAACTGTTGTTTTTAACAATTAGAATTTACTTGAATGCTAGTTCACTGTTATTTTAACTATTTTTTAGGGGGAGAAACATTCTTCTCATCGCTTACTTCGATCTGTGAAGAATCGTTTTGGATCCACTGATGAGGTATACGGTTATGCTATGGCTTCATTTTTGTTGTCACACTTGTCTACATTAATTTGTACCTCATCATGCTATTTCTCTCTGCATGTTGATTAGTTGCTTTCTTTTACTCTTTTAGGTGATTGAATTGTTAGTATATTCTAAATTGTATAGGTTAATAGCATAGTCCCAATTTCTTTATAGTCTTTGTATCTCTAAACAAGATTGAGAAAATATAATTCTCTATTTCTTAGAATTATACAATGATTTCCCTTTTCTCTTTATAGAGGAAGAGAATAATACAAAAGGAAAATAACAAAAAAGGAAATAGGAATATACATAGAATATACATAGAATCTAAGATATACAAAGAATATTCTATATTCAAAAAATACTTCTATTTCTACACTCCCTCTCAAGCTGGCTTGAAGATATCTTCCATGGCAAGCTTGCTCACAAGTTTCTCAAATTGGTGGAGTGGCCAATCAAGATTCACTGCAAGGGAGAGGAGAACTCGAATAGAGTTTATTTTAGCTACTGGAGCAAATGTTTCTTGATAGTCGATGCTGTATGTTTGGGTGAAACCCTTAGCTACTAGCCTTGCTTTGTATCTTTCAATGCTCCCATCTGGCTTACATTTTATAGTAAATACCCACTTACAACCTACTGTTACTTTGCCCTCTGGTTTGTTCACAATCTCCCAAGTTCCATTCTTTTTAAGAGGACTCATTTCCTCCTGGACTGCTAACTTCCAATCTGGGTCACTAAGGGCATCCTGAATTGTTCTTGGGACATGCAGGTTAGAAATATTTGAAAGAAAGGCCTTATGATGATTGGACAATTTTTGGTATAACAGGTATTTAGCAATTGGGTGTTTGATACAAGATCTCACTCATTTCCTAGTAGCAATAGGGGGCATCAAGATCAGACAAATCAAATGAAGAATAATCTGTAGGAGTGAGTTTAGAGTTACCATGAGAAGAAGAAGAACTATCGGAAAGCCCATCACTTGAAGACGTCGATTGTTCAATTGTTAGAGGAATATTTGGATTGATAGTATTCTTCAGGGTTTGTCTTCTAGTATAAAACTGAAGCCCCGATTTTGGAATATTTTGATCTGTTTGTGGTAATTCTCCCCCTGGTTCCAATCTCATCACGCTAGGCACCTGTGAACCAGACACACCCTGTTCCACAATATTTGGAACATTTATATCCTTGAGTTATTTATCAGAGTGGAGGAGAGCACCAATCATGGTAGGACGAGTATCATAGAGTTTTAAGTAATTATCCTCCTCAACATTAGAATTCAAAAAATTATCTTCTTTCTCAATATGCTCCCCCTGAAGATGATTTTTGGGAAAGTAGGGTGGAGTTTCGAAGAAAGACACATCCATACTAATATAAGTTTTTTTGGTAACAGGATTAAAGCATTTGTACCCTTTTTTATTTGGTGCATAGCCCAGAAAGACACATTTTTCAGCTGTGGGATCCAATTTGGAACGAAAAATTTGAGAAATATAAACAAAGCAAGTGCATGCAAAAACTTTTAAGGGTAACTCAGAATATATATGACAGAGAGGGAAGAGTTGTTTTAAAGAGTGTAAGGGAGTTTGAAACTGTAGAACACGAGCAAGCATACGATTGATAAGATAGGAAGCAGTTAAAATTGCATCACCCCAGAGGTATTTAGGGACATTCATAGAAAACATGATGGCCCTGGCAACCTCGAGTAGATGTCGATTTTTCCGTTCAGTAATACCATTTTGTTGGGGAGTTTCACGACAAGTGGATTGATGTAAAATTCTTTTTTCTTTTAAAAACACCCCCAAAGATTCATTAAAATATTCAGTGCCATTATCAGATCGAAGAATACAGATTTTTGTGTTAAATTGAGCTTCAATCAAATGGAAAAAATCCTTGAAAGTTCTAGGCACATCTGATTTCTTTGCAAGTAAATAAACCCAACAAAGTCGAGTATGATTATCAATAAAAGTAACAAACCACTTTTTTCTAGACAAAGTGGAGACCTTAGAAGGGCCCCAAACATCACTATGTATTAAATATAATGGTTTTGAAGGACAATATGGTTTTGAAAGAAATTTAACACAATGATCTTTGGATAAATGACAACTCTCGCAGTGAAACATAGAAGGATCCACTCCTTTAAACAACGTAGGAAATAAATATTTCAAGTAAGGAAAACTGGGATGGCCTAGCCTAAGATGCCATTGCATTATTTGATTAGAAACAGAAGTAGAACTAATACCAATCAGCCCGTGAGCTTTTTTATTACGCAAGACATCCCCATCCAAATAGTAGAGCCCGTTTATTTCTCTAGCACTGCCAATCGTCATCCCTGAGTTCTGGGCCTGAAAAATGCAATAGGAATAAAAAAAGATAACACGATAGTTAGAATCTTTGGAGAGTTTACTAACAGAAAGAAGATTGCAGGCAAGTTTAGGAACATGGAGTACTGATTGAAGATCAATATTCTAAGAAAGTTTAATGAGACTTTTACCTGCATTAGGTGAAAGACTACCATCGGCTATTCTTATTTTTTCACTACCAGAACAGGGAATATACGAGTTGAAGAGATGTGATAAACCAGTCATATGATTAGATGCTCCTGAGTTAATGATCCATGGAACAGATTGAAAAGAGCTAGATAGGGCAAAAGAGTTTCTACCTGAATAGGCCAAAGAACAATTGGGTGTACCAGGGGACAAATTAGGCTTTAGTAGTCGCAAAAGTTGATCAAGTTGCTCTTTGTTGAATGATCCTGCTTCAGCTTCATGTGCAGTAGGTTGGGATCGCTTTGATCTAGACTTCCAATTGGCCGGCTTGCCATGAAGCACCCAACAGGTCTCCCAAGTATGGCGTGGTTTATTGCAATGATCACACCAAACACGAGGTTTTTCTTCTGCCTTTCGTTGACTCGCAATATGCCGTCCACCAGCATCAGCATCAACAGTCACAAGTGCCATATTTTCAGATAGCCCACTTTCTCCACTTTTTTTCTTGCCCAACATAACCGGTCTTCGGCTTTCTTTACGCTGAACTTCAGAGAAGGCTTCACTAAGAGACGAAAGTGGATTTCTACCGACAATCCTCCCTCGGACTTCATCATACTCAACATTGAGTCCAGCGAGAAACTTAAATACCCGATTAGCATCAACCATTTTCTGATAATACTTGCAATCTTCTGTGTTTTTCCACTCATATGTATTGAAGAGATCCAAGTCCTGCCAAATGCGCTTTAAAGAATTAAAATATAGGGTGACAGTATCACTACCTTGTCGAATCTCATCAAGTTTCAAGTTGAGCTCGTAGATTTGGGATTGATTCCCCAAATCGGAATACATGGCAGTGATTTCATCCCATAGTTCTTTTGCAGTAGAGAAGCACATATAGTTTAAACTGATCTCTTCCTCCATGGAGTTAACAAGCCACGTCATCACCATTTAATTCTCGGCATCCCAAATGTCATCCAGTGGGTCTTTACTGTCTGGGGCTAATGTGGCGCCAGTTAAATAGCCAATCTTTCCCCGACCTCGAATGTACATACGAACAGATTGCGACCAACGCAGGAAATTGGTACCATTGAGATGAATGGTCGTAATCTGTACCGGATGTGAGTCGGAGGAGTTTCGAGGAACTCGAAATTGGTCTTGAGAAGACTGGGATTGTTGGGTTGGATTGACTGAAGATGCAGAGTCAGTCATGATGGTTGATGAAATGGATCAGGGCAGCAGAAGAAAGGACCCACTAGCAGCTGGATCTGGATCTATCAGTGTTATTAAAGGCGCGCCTAGGTGTGTGCCTAGGCGCGCCTTGATACCAGGCGCAAGCCTAGCGCCTAGAACCCGCCCTGGCGGGCGAGATCTGCCCAGGCGCACCTGGGCGCATCCATGCCCTCAGGCGCAGCCTTGGGCTTAGGCGCCCAAGGCTGCGCCTAGTTTGTTTTAATTGAATTTCAGTTTAATTTAGTTTAAGTTTAGTATTTCTTGCAATATTTTAATCAAATCTAATCTTATTTCAAATTATACCTAAATAAAAGAAAACAATATATTCTGAAAAGCTGAATTCAAAGAGACTTAAAACAGAAGAAATCCCAAAAGTCTGCTGCTGTCCTCTCCTCTCCCTTCTATTCTATTCTCGACTATTCCTCTCCACGGCAGTCACGACACAGCTCCAAGACAACCAGAACTCCTCCCCCCTTCTCGGCTTTCATCTCCCTCTTCAAACGGACGGCTGCAACGGCATAGCCCTCCTTTCTCGCTCTTCTCTCCTCTCCCTATTCAAACAGATAGGACAAGCTGCACAACCACCCTTCTTGGCTCTCCTCTCCCTCTTCAAACGGACAACACCCTTCTCGGCTATTCTTGCCCTCTTCAAACGGACAACACAGCTATAGCTGCTACACAACTTATCTCCCTTCTTGACTCTACTATCTCTTCTTCAAACGGACAGCCGACAGCATAGCTATTAGCTACTAGCGGCTAGCCTACTGCATCATCTCCCTTCTCAGCATAGCTATTAGCAACGGGAAACAACAAACATCAAACAAAGGAAACAACAAACGGTTTCCAGGTATGTTCATTGTTGTCTCCTTTCTTTATTTATTTTCTAGTTTCAAGTTACAAGTTTCAACACAAAGAGCAGCAAGCCAGCTGCCAGCAACTGCTGATTTCTTATTGTTGTTGGATATTTATTTGTTCTTGGAGGAGTTATTTTATTACTCCTAAGTTCCTAACAGCTTATTACTATTCTATAAATAGAATAGTGGTCAGCAGCTCTTAGTAGCATGAGTTGCATGGCTCCAATGACCCTTAGGCCTTAGCAATTCTGCCAGTTCAATACTGTTCATAAATAGAACAGTGGTCAACGTCAACTGCATCAGCACTCAGCCCCATGAGCTGCATAGCTGCAATGACAAATGACCCTTTGCGGTATTTTTTTTTTCCCTTAAGATGGTCTTTAGAGTGAGTGGTATTGTTGTTGACATGTTGTGTATCTTGCAGGAATCAAAAATTTAAAATGACATCCAACACTATTAATCCTAATCTTGATAGTAGTTCTGCTGGTAGAAGAAAAGATCCAGCATGGAAATATCATAGTTTGGTAAATCCCAATGACCTTAACACTTTCAAATGTAATTTTTGTGGGAAATTAACCAAAGGAGGTGTATACCGAACCAAACAGCACCTTGCTGGAGGTTATAGGAATGCTGAAATTTGTTCAAAATGTCCTCCTCATGTTAGAGACGAAATTATAGAGTTTATGTCAAAAAAGAAAGGGAAGAATGACTTTGATGATATGCCAGATTTTGATGATATAGACACACTAGGAGATGATGTTGATGATGAAATGGACGTAGGGGCCTTCCAAAACCGTGGTAAAAGGCCTATGCAAGGACAAGCATCATTTATGCAACAAAAAAAACAAAGGCAACAGCAAAGAGGGCCTCTTGATTTGTTTTTATCTGCTAAACCTAAAGTGAGTAATCAGAAGGATGCAAAAGGAAAGCAAACTACAATAGAAAGTCATGTCAATAAAGAGTTGAGAGAGAATGCATGTGTTTGGTTTAGTAGATGGATGTATGAAGCTGGTATACCATTTAATGCAGTCAATTACCCTAGTTTTAAGCCAATGATGGAGGCTGTTGGGCGAGCTGGTCCTGGAATGAAATCCCCAAGTTTTCATGAGGTTAGAGTACCTTATCTTAAGAAAGAGGTGGAACACACAAAAGAAATTATGAAGAGTCATAGGGAGGAATGGGCAAGATATGGATGTACAATCATGTGTGATGGTTGGAAGGATAAGCGAGATAGGTCTTTACTCAACTTTTTGGTAAATAGTCCGAAGGGGAGTGTGTTTATTGAATCTATTGATACATCTTCCTATGCTAAAGATGGAATGAAACTTTACCAATTGCTTGACCGATTTGTGGAGGAGATAGGAGAAGCAAATGTTGTTCAAGTTGTAACTGATAATGCTTCAACGAATGTTCTAGCTGGTAAGTTTTACTTTTACTAATTTATTTTTTTCTTTTTAACTTTTACTGAAATTAAGGACTATTTTTTTCCTTGAATTAATGTCTTGCAGGAGAGTTCTTAATGACTAAGCACAAGAATTTGTATTGGACGCCGTGTGCTGCCCACTGTTTGGACTTGATGTTGGAGGACATTTTTAAAATTCCTAGACTTAAGAGCACATTTCAGAAGGCATGTTCAGTCAATGGGTACCTATATAGCTCTGCACAAGTATTAAATATGATGAGATCATTTACACAAAAAAGAGAGATGCTAAGACCTGGAAAAATAAGGTTTGCCACAGCTTTCTTCACCCTTTCAAGATTTCATAAACAAAAAGCTAATTTGAGGAAGATGTTCACTTCAGAAGAGTGGACTAACTCTAGATTTGCAAAGGAAACACGAGGTAAGCAAGCAGCTCAAACAGTGCTCCAGGAATCATTTTGGAAAAATATTCTTTTTGCTCTCAAGGTGTCTGGGCCTCTTGTCAAGGTGCTTAGAGTAGTGGATAATGAGGATAAACCTGCTATGCCTTATATTTATGAGGCTATGGATAGGGCAAAAGAAGCCATTGCAAAATCTTTTGATGATGAGAGCAAATACGAGAAAATATTTGAAATCATTGATGAGAGATGGAATCTTCAGTTGCATCGTCCTTTACATGCAGCTGGATATTATTTGAATCCAGCATTTTTTTACTCAAATGAAAGTATTAGAGAAGACAACGAGGATATTGAAGAGTTGTATGCTTGCATAGAGAGGCTGGTTCCCACCGCAGAAGTGCAAGACAAACTTTCGAAGGAGTTGAGCTTTTATAAGAATTCTGAAGGGTTATTTGGCAAACAAATATGTATTAGAGGAAGGAATCAATTATCACTAGGTAACACGGTTTTCTAAATTATCTAATTTAGATTAGAATTAGATCAATAATCTATATTTTTAATTGTTAATTTGTATGTGTTTTTCTCAGTTGAATGGTGGTCTCAATTTGGCACTGGAACCCCTAATTTGCAAAAGTTTGCCATGAAGATTTGTAGTCTCACTTGTAGCTCTTCAGGTTGTGAAAGAAATTGGAGTATCTTTGAGCATGTAAGCATTTCAATCTTATTAGTAATATTAAGTATTAACTAGATGATTTCTTATATCTTTTAACTTACTAATTCTAATTTAATTATTATGGCAGCTTCATAATAAAAAGAGAAACCGATTGGAGCAACGACGTCTTAATGATTTGGTATTTGTGAAGTATAATAGAGCTTTGAGACGTCGCTTCAATTTACGTAAATCAATAGATCCCATTTCCTTGGATGAAATTGATGAAAGTAATGAGTGGTTGCTTGGGACAATTGACCAACTTGATGATTTAGATAATGAACTTGTACATGAGGGCGATGATTTAACATGGGCTGATGTTTCTAGAGCTTCTGGTGTTGAAAAAGCTCACTATGCAACTAGATCAAATGCTCCAACTCTAAATTTGACAAAGAGTAGAAGAAGGGCTACTTCTACTTCAAATGCTCCAATTGAACCTGATGAAGATGAAGAGGAAGAGAGATATGATGTGGAAGAAGAGGATATTGGAGATGATGTTTCTGATGATGGGAATATGGAAATGTTAGATCTTGATGTTGACAATGAGGATGATTTTTAGATTATCTAATCTTAATTAGGATTTAAGATCTACAAACCTCTTTTGGATTTAATCTAATTTTAGTTAAAGACTTTTCTTCCAAATTTTTTGAACTTCCGTGATACTTATATTTTGGTTGTTGAAATATGTTTGGATTTGTTGTGCTGGAATTCACAGGTGTGTAACTTATTTTAATATTTATTTCTCTTAGTAGTTAGCATATGTTGAATTTTTTATTTTTTTTATAACATGCTTGTTAAAATATTATTAGAAGTTAGGACTTATTTTATACCTTTTTCTTTAACTAGGACATATATTTTTATTTTATTTTATTTTTATTAATTTGCGCCTAGTTCCACCAGGCTCACGCCTTGCCTTGTGCCTTGCGCCTCAGGCTCCAAGACCCTTGTGCGCCTTGCGCCTTTAATAACACTGGGATCTATACAAATCTGGAGACCCTGGTAGAGACCCACGGATCTGGATACTTGGATTTGGGTACCCAGTTGTCCAATCTGAACAATAGAGGTCCAATACGATCAGCAGCACAAACCGCACGAACGAGGCACGAACGAAGCAGCAAGAACAAAGGATAGGGACGGCTCTGATGCGCGATGCAGAGTCAACCTTCGCGACAGCAACAGGTGCGAACGTCCGATGCATGATGGAGAAGCAGCACGAACGACGGATAGGAGCGGCTCTGGAGTGCGATGCAACGCCAACCTTTGCAACCAAGGATAGCGACCGGTGCGACTGATGAAAGCCGACCTTTGCGAGAGGCTAGGAGATTGCGACTGTTCCAGAGGTGGGAACCCACTGGAGAACAACGACGACTGAAGATGCAGCAACGGTCGGGATGGCCGGATCTCAGAGGCGGCGGCCAATGTAAGGGTGGCGGCAGCCGAAGGATGGCCAGTGAAGGACGGTAGCACTTCTAGGGTATGGTAGAGGAATAGAGGAAATTAGGGTTTCATAGTTGAACGGCTGTGATTTAATCCTAATTCCTACTCTGATACCATCTAAACAAGATTGAGAAAATATAATTCTCTATTTCTTAGAATTATATAATGATTTCCCTTTTCTCTTTATAGAGGAAGAGAATAATACAAAAGGAAAATAACAAAAAAGGAAATAGGAATATACATAGAATCTAAGATATATAAAGAATATTTTATATTCAAAAAATACTTTTATTTCTACAGTATCAGAGTAGTTATACCAGCAGTTTTATGCACAAAAGGAGATCTATACTTTACTGTGCATGATATTCCCCTCGCGGGGAATTTTATTGTTTCCATTTCCAAAACATTATTTTGTCTTGAATTTTGTAGCTTGTGAGCATGTTTGTCCTATTCCTAAGAAAACCATATAAAGAGAACATGTTAGACAAAGAGATGCTTTGGTACATGAAAAAGTTTTGCATTTACTTGAGAAAAGAACTTTCTCATCAAATAATGCAACCTATCTTCTTTTAGAAATAATAGAGTTATACATCCCATCATAGAGGTTATAGTTAGAAAATGTTGTATACTAGAATTGGACGCGGTTTCTAGAAGATTAATGTGCTTTGGCATCTACATCATATATGCTTATATCATCAATTCTTGTTATACTTATTTGATGTCTGCGCAGGGTAGGGGGGGGGGGGGGGTGTGGGAAGGTGGGGGAATGAAGCTGCGAATTAGACATTAGTTCATCTTAAAGCATTCTAATTTAGTTAAAAAATGGGTATAGTCCACACATCCCATGTGGTTTGGGTAAAAATTTGGAGACCCTCTTGTGGTTTATTTGATGTCACAATGATCTTTTTTTCTTTTGACAACCCTTTTTGTTAGGTGGAGCTACCAATTCCATTAAAAAAGAGTAGATAAATTCCATTCAAACCTCTTGTGATTTAGTTATAAAGACCCCTTGTGTGCATCCACTAGAAAAAAGAGCATACAGGATAATGATCGAGTGACTGTGTAGAGGTTAAAGAATAGATAGGGACCAAGGGACAGGTTTTACTAGTTCGAATAGAGTTTGAAGGTGTGTGGCAACATCGTGTAGGTATTAGTGATTTCTCTAGAATGTAATTCCTGTCCTGGATTGTCTTTAGGAAATTCTTAAGTTTAGTAATCTCCTCTGCATTCAATTGAGTGAGATCAGATCCAAAAGGATTTGTCTTTTTTGCGGGTCCATCTTCCTCCTACTCCTTGCTGGAGATATAGGCCTAGTTCTTGGGTGATAGGTTCTTAAAACCTCCCATTCTTCTCAAAATAGCTTCTTTCCCATGGAGTTTGAAGCATGTATCCCTTGTGTGCCTTGGCTTCTTGCAATAGGTACACCACATGCCTTCACGACTAGAATTCTTCATTGACACCTCTGATTTTCCTGCTCTAAATCATGTCCCTTCTATGTTACTTGACACCATAACTGAACTTTTTGGTCCATGTTCATTAAGCATAGCTCCCCTTTTGTTTTCTTAACTTCTAACAATGGAAAAAACTTCATTAAGAGCAGACAATGTCTCCCTACCAAGCACTTGGATTCTCACTTAATCATATTCTTGATTTAGGCCTGCTAGGAATTCTACAATCCTATCTCGTTCAACAATCTAATTGAGAGTGACAGCATCCTCTTAGCGCACCATTTTGATATTTTGATAGTGGTCTAGTTCTAATCATAATCCTTTCATCTTATTGTAGTACTCTGTGATAGTTAAGGGCCCTTGTCTAGTGACACTAATCTTAGTTTTAATCTCAAAAATAACCAAGTCATCTTGAATCTTAGAATAGGTTTGCCACACAGTCTCCCAAATATCCCTTGTTGAAGTTAAAAACATGAAGTTTTTACTAACCTCTAGCTACATGACACTCCATAGCCAAGTCATTATCAAGGAATCTTCTGTATCCCATGCTACGAAGATGGGATCTGAAACCTTTGGAGGAGTTCCTATCAAGTGGCCCATCTCTCCTCATCCTTTGAGGAATGTCCTCACAAGTTGAACCCACTGCAAGTAATTCCTATAGTCTAACTGGCAGGAATGGTGCATCCTGGGTAGCTCTCCTGCTCTAGTTTGTTGATTGATTGGGGTTGATTCAGCAGTGGTCATGGTAGGTGCAGCTTTAGATATTTCAGACATGATTATCGGGAACAAAAAACTGTTGAACAAGGAGAAAACACTGCAGGCTTGGATGGAACGAACGAACGAGAATGTGCAATGAAGGCGCACTAGGTTTTAAGATGAACAAGAGGATATTGCTCATGTAGGAGATCAAAATAAAACTCTCTTATTCCTTGAATGTACATGGATACATCCTCTTATAGAGGAAAAGGAACACAACAAGGAAACTAATCTAATTACAAGAAAGGAAAGAATAGCAAATAAGAAAGATACATATAAACATTCTTAGGAAAGTTTCCTAAGACGAAATTAGGTAATATCCTATTTCAGTTTTGGAAACTTCTAAAGATCTTTTTCCTTGGACATGTCTTCTTGATCCAACAAATAGTGATAATCTTTAATTTTTAAGAAGAAAAAAGAGAGAGAGAGAGAGAGAGCGCACTGAAATAGAAGAAAAAAAGAAAGAGAGGGATGAGATGAGAGAGAAAAAGAAGAAAAACATACCTATTTCAGTGGTAGATGGTCCTTTTCTGTTATTGGCCGGCCAATCCTGTTGGAAGAAGTGTAAACTGCTCTTTGGTGTTGCAAGAAGGAAGAGAAGCTTTTAGGGCTTTGGGTCCATCTCCCTCGGGTATTTAAGATTGTGTTTTTTCATATTTTTTAACCTTTTTTTTCCTTAAAACTATTGAGGCGCGCGCCTCAACAGATAAACGTGCACCTCTTTAAGGCCACCTCACCTTGGGGGGTCTAAGGTGCAGGTGCTAACGCCCCTTGCACTTGTGCTTGAGGTGGCCTGAGGCTCAGCTCTCACAACTATGGAGCAGATGTTTGCTTTGCTTGCTAATGGGACTTGGGAGTTGGTTCCCCTTCCTTCCTAGAAATCTTTAGTTTGTTATCGCTGGGTTTTTACTATTAAAGTTGGTTCTGATGGTTCTATTGACAGGTTGAAAGCCCATTTGGTGGCCAAGGGTTATACACATATCTTTGGTCTTGATTATGGAGATACCTTTTCCCTCGAGGCTAAGATTGCTCCAATTCATTGTTTTCTTTCCATGGTTGCCATTAAACATTGGCCTCTTCATCAACTTGATATAAAAAATGCTTTGCTCCTGGTGGTGTTATCTACTTGGTTGTCTATGTAGATAATATTATCATTATCGGTAATGATGAGCAGGAGATTTCACATTTGAAGTATGTCACATTCCCAAGGGTAATAATGTAATTGAGCTACAATTGTTCGTTAGGAGATATTTTTAATTTCTATTGAGAGCACATAGGTGTTGTTCCTAGAATCTGCTTTTAGTTGATAGCATGTAGAGAATGGTACGATGAAATGATATATTGAATTCAGACTTTTCCCCTTACATCTCTCTCTCTCTCTCTTGTTATCCCCTGTTTTCCGTTTATTCTCTCTATTTTTGCTTAGTCTCTCCCTTTAATTTTGCTCTCTCTCTCTCTCTCAATTTCCTTTCAAAACCCTAGCCTGACCCTAGGTTGTGACATTTGGTATTAGAGCCGATCGTTCCTCGGCTATGAATTCAAGCGATCTTTGGCGATTAAAGCAAATTAGGAAGTCAATGACGGGAAGCAATTTCCTACGCGATTGTTTAACATCAGTGAGTTGCTATCATAGGCGATTCTAGCGAATTCGGTGATCTAAGCGATAATCCATTGGCCAACCCTTCTTGGTGTGATTTCGAGCAGAGTCAAGCAATATTCAAGAAGTGAAGCTAGAGGCAATTCTCTCAATTCCGACTGGACAAAGGCATAAAGCAAAGCCAGGCAATTCTCGGCCCTTGATCTAGCACAAGTCGATGGCAAGCAGCAAACTAGTGCGATCGGCATTCATCCAAGAGGTGATACTAGAGGCAATTCGTATCTAGTGAACTCAGCAGCGAACTAGAGCGAGGCGGTTCTTGGCCTTGCGACAGAGATCAAGACATTGTTGAGGAGCAAATCAAAGAGACCGGAGTTCATCGTAGTTGCTATCCAAGTCGATTCCTCTAGGGATTACAACAAAGTAGTTTCGTGGCCTTTGACTTCTCCTACTCCAATTTTTCGAGGTCTCACATTGAAGGTGAAAGCAGATCTATTGCGTAGTAGTTCATTTTGATTGGAAATTGTAGGCAAGTTGCTGACTGGTTACAGGCGATTCACAAGGTTGAATTAGGTCAGTAGCCTAGTTGTAATTTCTATTAGAATTTAAAGGTTGATTCAGATCTAGGCAACTGTTAGTAGCAATTTCTGAAGTGGATTAGGTTTGTTGAACTGAAAGCAACAATTGCAGTGGCTTGTGTGGAAGAGATTGTGTTGACATAGTATAGTTGTTATTGCTATACAATACTCTTGTGTATTCTCTTATGTTATTGGTTGGTTGTACTGTTAGTTTGTATTTGTAATTGTTGAGGATTAAGTCTATTTAAATGCTGATGTATAAGGTGTGTATGAGGTGATTAAGGCTAGTATATAATCTAGCCTCTCGGTTGTGTTTGTTATTGAGGTTGAATTTCATTCAGTAATATTTCAATGAGTTCTCTCTTCATTTTCAACTTTTCTTTTTCTGTTTCATGGTATCAGAGCCTTAACTAGCATCCATGGTTTCTCACGATTCAACCTCATCTTCTTTTTCGTTGTCCTCTGCCTCCTTGTTTGATTTTTCTTCAATTGCTAAGAATTTTTGTTTCATTCCTACAAAACTAGATTCGAGCAACTACTTGTATTGGAAGGCACAAGTCCTAGCCACAATTAAGGCTTTTGACCTGTTGTCATTTATCAATAAGATAGATGTTCCATCGAAATATATTGCTTTTGAAAATGACGAACTTGTTGTTAATCCAGAATTTCTCAATTGGATCAGATATGATCAACTCTTACTAGGATGGTTGTTTTCAACAATAGACAGGGAGGTTTTTGGTCAAGTGTAATACATTATGAGTCTGTAGCTGAGGTATGGATTACTCTTGAAAGTCTTTATTCTCAACAAATAGTTGCTAGATCTTTTCAGTTGAAATAAGAACTTAGATCTATTAAGAAACGTGATATGTCGGTGAATGATTATATCTTGAAGATCAAAACTATAAGCCATTCGCTAGCAACAATCGAAGAACCTTTAAATGATAAGGATCCGTTGATGTCCATTTTGCATGGATGAGATGAGGATTATGATGCTGTTGTCAGTCTAATTACATATATCAAATGGATGATATAAACCTAGAGAAGGTGCAATATCTACTTTTGATGCACAAACAACGGTTAGCTACGAAAAATGTCATCTAAATGATCCTGAAGTTTCTGGTTTTCATGCATTTTGAAATTGAAAAACCTGGCTTTGAGAAATAACCGGTTGGAGAGGGTCTTCTTGAGGTATAGATCCTCCAATTTCTTCCAAACTTCTGCCACAGACTTCAGCCTAGATACCTCCCTGAGCACTTTATCTCCAAGGCTCAGAATGAGGAGGCTATAGGCCTTCTTCTTGATCTGCACCCACGCCTCACTCTGTTCAGCGGTTAGGGTTTGAAGTTCTTTCCCGGTTGATTCTCCCTTTTTTGCTTCTTCTTGTTTTAGTGCATCCTCCAGTCCGAGATTGCAAAGTAGTGCCTCCATCTTGATTTTCCATAGGCCGAAATCATTGCTCCCATCGAACTTGTCAATATCTGACTGAGAGGCAATTGGCGCCATTTCTTGATTTACCTAAGATTGCCTCCTGCGACTTGAGATTCTTGAGGCGTTGATCCAATCCAAAGGTGACTAGCTCTGATACCAAATTGTTAACCGAGATCTCACCCTTATAGGATCACTTAAAACACTCAAACGAAATCACTCCTTAATTCGCAAGTGACCAGCAATCAGAAACCAAATCAAGAATCAATCAAGAACATACAAACACACAAGAATTTACCCTGGTTCGGTCTTAAGAAAGACCTACATCCAGCTTGGCTTTCGCCTCCACTATCTCCATTATCTTGAAAGATAATACCAGATTACAAAGCACTCAAACTCAACTCACACCTAGCCCAAAAACCTGAAAGCTATATTGAGATGATACAAGAAAGATATACCCTCTTCCTCTTTGCTTTAATCTTATCCCAAGACAGATCACTAACCCGTGAAAGAAAAGCATACCCTAAAGTCTTCCTCACGACCTATATTTATAAGCATATAAGGCGGGAGACTTTAGCCTGACCGACTGCCCAAAAGCAGTTACAAGAACTCTCGGTCAGCCCTAGAAGAAAAAATAATAAAACTTTCTAGAAACATAACAACAAACATATTACATAAAATGCCCTTCATATTGCAAGCTCTAATCTAGAACAAATGCTTTAACAAAAACATTTCGAAACAAGCATAAAAACGTAGCAGAACAATGTTTCGAAACATGATACATGAGCTTTAGATTTTTCAAACATTTGAACATTCGCGCCAAACACTATTCATGCATGTTTTGAAATATGAAAAGCTTATTTCGAAATATGAGATTCACATAAAAGATTTTTCATTCTAAGAAAGGTTTTTCATCAAACATATTTTCTCATATATAAAAAAATATGATACAAAAAGAGTCGGGTCTTAACAATGGTGTTACAAGGTAGGTCTGCAAGCTAAGGAAAACCCTCTATGGATTAAAACAATCCCCAAGGGTTTGGTTTTACAGATTTTGAAAGGCAAGGAAGACCATGGGATATTGGCAGAGTAGGGGAGACCATGCCCAATTTATCAAACACTCTAAGAAGGGAAGTCTAACTACATTATTGGTATATGTAGATAATATCTTGTTACAGGAGATGATATTGAAGAGTAGTAGCAGCTAAAGGACCTGGCTCGTGAATTTGACATCAAGGATCTTGGTAAGCTTAGGTATTTCTTGGGAATAGAAATAGCCTACTCTTAAGGATGGTATTTTTCTCCCCCAAAGAAAATATACCATGGAATTACTGGAGGAAACAAGGGTGTTAGGTGGTAGGATTGCAGGCACTCTTTTAGAGCCTAATCTAAAGTTGGGAAATTCTAACAGTCTGGTTGTGGAGAAAGGAAGATATCAAAGATTGGTGGGACATTTGATTTACCTCTCTCACTCCAGGCCTTACATAGCATTTGCTATCAGTTTGGTGAGTCAGTTCATGCATAATCCAACTAAGGAACATATGCAAGCAGTAAGGAGGATCCTATTCAGCTATGCTACCTAAAGACAACTCCTAGGAAAGGCTTGTTGTTTAGACTAGGGAAGGAAATGGAGGTCGTAGGGTTCGCTGATGTTGATTATGGGGGCTCATTGGTGGATAGAAGGTCAACTACAGGGTACTGTGTCTTTCTTGGAGGCAACTTGGTGTCCTAGAGAAGCACAAAACAAAGTGTGGTGTCTCGTTCTAGTGCAGAGGCTGAGTTTAAAGCAATGACCCTTGGTCTATGTGAGCTATTGTGGCTAAGGATAGTGCTGGAAGACCTAAAAATCCCTAGGACCAAACATGTTGAGATTGATCGTCACTTCATTAAAGAGAAATTGGAAGCTAAGGAGGTTTGTATACCCTTTGTTACTTTAACAAATCAGATTGCTAATGTATTAACAAATGGCCTACCTATCAAGAGATTTGATGAACTTGTAAGCAAGCTGGGAATGATAGATATTCATTCACTAGCTTGAGAGGGAGTGTTGAATGATTTATGAGATTGAAGGAGAATTAGAGGAAAGGATTGTGAGCTGACTTTCCTAAAATCAATACAGATATTCTCCAAGATTTGGAAAGTAATCCTGATTTGATCCTGATTTATTTGTTTCCTAATTCTGTAATTGTATCTTCAGTTTCCTTGTATAGTGTACAGCTTATTGTTTTTTCCTTTTCTATAACTTTTCTATGGTGTAATCTCCTGCCCTATTAATAGGGAATGTATTCAGAGTCTATACAATATAATAGAATGATTCTCCATTATTCTTCCTGTCCAATCTATACCAAATTCTACAAATGACAAACTCATGCAATGCATTTACACACACAAGGCGTGTTTAGATGTTCATAATATGCCAAGGTTGCATGCAATACAAGTAAATGCAATCTGATAACACTAAAGAAAGATAGGCACAAAATCATTTAGGCTATAACCCTACTGGCTAGATCTTGTACTAATATCGAGCTTATGTTGGTGATCTAACAAGGTGGTAACTGAGTTTCAAGAGTTTCATGCATTTAAACCAATATCAAGAACAAGACAATAAGCATGTGTGAACCATGTAATGCATAGGCACAAACTTCTCGCTTCCCTTACTAGTCACAAGAGACTTCTTTCTCTCTTCTTCGAGTCTCCAAGTCACCCTTTTTAGCCGAGATTTGGTTAGCGCTTAGTGGCTTCTTTTCACCGCTTTACGACTTTTTCTGACCTTGGGTAGGGTGGTCAAACTCTAGGCTTCCTTTTGCTTTGTTCTTCTCATTCATTTTGCTTAATGCCTTGCTTGATTCAAACTTCTATAGTCACCTTGCTTAATGCTTTGCTTGGTTCAAACTTCTATAGTCACCTTGGAAAGTGCCTATTTGGTATGCAGTGCTTTTTATGCGCCTTTTTTTTTTTAAAGAAAACACATTTGATATAGAGTTGCTGTGTTTTTAAAGCCAAACTGCTTCTTCCCAAAAAGCAGGTTAAGTTGCTTTTAAGCAAAAACAAGGGACTTGTTCTTTATGAAAAACACAATTGCTTTTAATGTGACCCACAACGATTAATAGCCTATTACTTTTATAACCATAATCTCTTCGTAAGATGCCACTTTCCAAAATAACTATTTAATATCTAGTGTCTTTTTTAGTCATTTGACATCTCTACAACACAACAATAAAATATTAACCAAACACTTATTACTTGCTTTTAACATTAATAAGCACAACACCACACTTAGTTACCAAACACTATTTTATCAACATTACTTTGATGACAACACAATAAAACACAGTAGCCACAACACAACACATCAAAATACCAAACAGACCCTAAACCTCCTTGGATTCAATTAGCTATGGCCGAGAACCTTAATTTTTTCTTTTCAACTTACGTTCCAATTTCTTCAATATCTGAGCACATGCATGCATAAATCAAGGTTCTAGGAGGTTAGATTTAACCTTTGGGAAACAAAAACTCAAGAAAGGAGATCGACCTCAAATTATACCCATTTATGTTTTGATTGGGGCTAGCTGAGAGGTTCCACAAATTTTCTCCAAGCTTTACTTCATGTTTCTACTTCAATCTTGCTTGAGTAAGCTTATATGGTGGAGCCTTAGCCTTAATCTTTGAACTCTTTTGATTTCCTTCTCAAGAACACTTGAAAAACTTCAAGCAAAATCTTCCCCTTTTTCTTCTAACTTCTAGCCAAGCATTGGAGCAAATGGGCTGAATGTTGCCCAAACTCTTCTTGGCTTTATCTCTTCTCCTCCTATCACTCTCTTCTATTTCTAACTCTCTGTAGCTGCAACTGCCGAAACCCCTCTCAAAGCCTACAACTTTCTCTATTTATATTCCTTTCGATTTTATTGTTGCCTCATCAGGTTTTTAGAGAAATTGGCCACCTCAAAATCTCTTAGTTAGATATTGTTAATTGATTGACACCACATCAATCCTAAAGCACCCTTTAATTTGGTGAAGACACCTAGCATCTAAGTGATGCCACCTTTAACCTGAGAACTGTCAAAATCCACCATTATTCTCAATTTTCCCAAATGATACTGCATGGCATGCTGATTTTTTTTTTATCATTATTACATGCTAAATTGCCACCTTGCCTTGTCAACTCCATGGTAACCCACTAATTGAAACCTAACACTTAAATCTCTCATTTCCCAACGCATGCATGGTTGAAGCAATACACCTATTTTTATCTTTCTTTTCTTTTTTTTTTAAATTCTAATTCCAATTGCAAAGATCAAACATAGATTTTCCATAAGCATACATGCCAACTAAGCACTAATAAACATAAAGTATAGTCACTTCATTAATTTTCTATTAATTTTGATCCTAAACATCACTAGGATCACAGGATATCTTAGGGTCACTAAGTAATTGACCACTTGTATCTTGCTTAACCACCTTCAGTGAACGATATCCAAGTCATCTCTCTTAGGGTCACTAAGTAATTTTGTTAGCAATTATTTTGTTGGTCTTACTCCATAGGCTCATATCGCATCCCTGTGCACTTACCGGACCTTCGAGTCACCCAAAAACCTCCTTAGGATTACTCCTTGCACTAAACGGGCCCCTTTCAGGGTTCCATTGATTTTCTCGACACCATTTCGAATATTCATTTGTCAAGTTTGAACTTCTTGTTTTTTAGTTCTGGTTCCCATTTCAGAGTCCAATTACACTGTTGGACTTATTGCAAGTTCCTTGGCTTCACCCTATTTTTGCATGTGACTCTAGGGTCCAAGGTGATCCCTACAACTCTTTTGGTACTTTTCCTACTTATCGATCATTTAACTTTACAAATTTCCATTGTAAACCACGAGATATCACAATCCCAAATTTGGTTCTTACAAGGAAGAATGAACTTCCTTTCATTTATTAAATTATCCCAAAATTTGTACAAAAGACGGGGTGTGACAGCCGATGCAGTGGCCCTAGCTCAGTTTCAACTACACTCAATCAATGCAATGCTTTTCTAAAAGGTTATGCCTCCATGGTTTTCTAATTTGTCTAGAATTATGATGTTTTGATTTGGCAAGTCTGTTATGTTGGTTGTTGGCTATGCAAGATAACCATCCTTTATTTGGGCTTGGAATTAGTTGTAAATAGTAAGAACACTTTCAACTTTAGAAGGTTATGCCACTGTTGTATTTATATTAAAAGAGTATCAGTTTACAATTATACTTCTATGTTTGCTTCTTGTTAAGAGAATTTAGGAGTCTTTATATTTGGGAATTACTCCATTTTAAATGTACATATATACCCTTTATTGTTATGTATATATATAGGTTGATTATCCCTAGTCAGGGATAATGTGATTGTTGATTCATTAATAATCTTCTCCTTGAACTACTTAAATACCATATTAACGTATAACTGGTTTTTGCTTTCTTCTTGATCTTTTCTTTCCATTTTTGGGCATTTTTTGTTGGTTTTTGATAATGGAATCATTTCCTCTCAGCTTGGAGTATTTGAAATGTCACAAGCGGGATTGCAAGCTGTGTCAAACCCTAGTGAAATGTTTTTAACTGAACAGCAATCAGATTCAGAGTTTTTAGCAGGACTAGCTATTGCTGTGATTATGGATGGATCTCGAAGTTTTCTTATTGAAATTCAGGTAGTAATATCAATGTCTTTCTTTACACCTTTTTTTTTGTCTGACCCTCTCTTACGAAATCTTAAAAACTGATTGCATATACGTGTTGAGATTTTGATGCTGTCATATAAAATTAACAAGTTTATGCACTATTAATTGTGTATGTAGGTTTTAGTTTTCTTTTTGACCTCCATAGATAATGAACTTATGCATATTCACGAGTACGACAATCAAGGTAGTTAGACGTGAAAGGTGCCCTTAAGGCACTATGACATTATATTGCCCGAGGTGCTAGGTGCCCATAGAAGCGCTCGCATGAGTGAAGTAAGGTACTAAATTGACAAAAATTAATAAACATCTGCAACATGAAAAAAGATAATCAGATAATATACATAATAATTCTAAAATACTCTCAAACATGTATTCTTTTAATAATGATCAAATAAGTAGGGGTTGTTCTTTCCGTGTTTTAGTTTTTAGTTTTGAATTTTAAATTCATTTTCAGTTTTGTCTTTTGAGATTGCTAAAAACGCATTTTTTTTGTTTGTAGTGTTTTCTATGTTTTGGAAATTTTGAACATTGTAATAAAAATAGCCAAAACGACTTTTTGTTATTTTGAGTTTTCTTTATAAATTTTTTTCTTATTTTCGAAAATGCGTTTTTGAAAATATAAAAGTAAACATATTTTTACTGTTTTGAAAAATTGAAAACGAGCTGAAAATAACAAAGAGAACAGCACCTTAACTTTGAGATCTTGAAAAAAATGAGTAATGTTCAAACAAACACCATGTGTAGGACCTTGGGAAAAATTATATTTTGTTGCTCTCCGCCCTCAGACAGGTGTCATCTCATGATCCCATTCCTTGGAGCCGCAAGGGACTCTTCCCATGACTAGATAGATGTCTCTTTGATACCCTTGACATGTGGTTAGGCCATCATTTCGCATTTTAGTCTCAGTTCTAGTCTTTGTTATCATGTTTTTTCACTTTTCTCTCATCATAACATAAAAAGTAAGGTAATGCCTAGTTGAATTTATCATAATACCCTCATGATGTAGGACAGATTTGGGATCCTACTAATACCAACTGATCAGAGGCTTATGGGGGTTATATAATGCTTGAGAAAATTGTTTGAAAAGCTAGGGTTTAGGTATGTAACAGGTTGGTAGGCAATTTAGTGGCAAGATATGGCTCAAAAAATGAGATTTGAGGGATGAGAATAGGGCTTGAAGTAGGGTTACGAAAAAAAGAATTTCAAATTGAAAGTTCAAATAAGGAAGATATATTTTCTAGGCATTGCACCTAGAGTTCCATAGGTCATCACACCTAGGGTTAGAATTGCATCACACAATTCAAAAAAAGCATCAATGCTTAGAAAAAACTGAAATTCATTCATTCACTATTGGGAAAGAGAGATTACAATGGTATTAGAGTTCTAGTAACCCTATTTTTGCTAGTATCAGGAAATCTGTTCCTATTAGGAAACTAAACAAAATGGAAATATTTCCTTTTTGCTATTAGGAAACTGAACAAAATTGAAATCCTTCCTTTTTCTATTAGGAAACTAA
Organism: Diospyros lotus; assembly: GCF_014633365.1. Classification (NCBI taxonomy): domain Eukaryota; kingdom Viridiplantae; phylum Streptophyta; class Magnoliopsida; order Ericales; family Ebenaceae; genus Diospyros; species Diospyros lotus. Next base: position 43,799,994 of record NC_068339.1, on the reverse strand, counting down.
ATAAAATCTAAAACTATTAATAATAAGATTAGAGAAAAAGACTAATTATTGTTACTAAAAAAGACTCTAGGAGGGCTGTTCTTCATAAAAGCATCGAAATCAATGCTTGGGCCGTCAAACCAATTTTAAAAATACATATATATCACGTGTGGCTCTAATACACCAATGTACTATTGACACACTTTAAAAATACATACATGATTTTATGCAACCTTCCAAACCTTTTCTCACCCAAGCTGGTCCTGAATGTTAAATGCAATGCATGAGAACATAAATTCTTAATAAGTCATGTCATGGCGATGCAATCACACATCATGCTTGTCAGCCGCATAATCCATGAAGGTAGCCACTAACCATGACCTTTTCCCTTCATCCACTCCTAGGTTCAAGTCCACCCTTTTTCCCTTGGCATCATTCAACGATCTGAAGGCTCCACCCTTAGCCAAATATTAACAACAATTGCACAAGGGTCATTACAGAACATTTATAGCTTGAACCTTAATTGTTAACACATGCTTGACTCATACTTTCATGCAACATGCGTACATTTTGCACACATTTCTTAAATACAAGATATTATTTTCTGCATTAGGCGCTGTAAAAATCAGTCATAATACCAGCATAAAATAAGCATAACCGTGCACTCACCACAAGCTAGCCCTCAGTTTCTTCAAACTTCTCTCATCTTTTTTCAGGAACTGCCTTATTTCTTCAGCTTCTTCCTCACTTTTTCAGCAGAATTTCCTTCCTTCAACTTTCTTCCTCTAGGACTCTTTTCTTGTAGAGAACTTATCACCCTAATTTGATTTGTGCCTGAAATGGAGGAGGTTTGACCTATTTATTGGCCAAGGAAGCAGCTGAGCGTGTGGCTGCCCCAATTGCTTCCACTTAGCCCTTGTTTGGTGGTATTTTCCTGAAGAAACTACCAGCATCTGCTTCAGCTGAAGTAGCTGTCACTCATACTCTCATTTTTGGCTATCACCTAGTCATAAATCCACCTCCAACTTTTTTTTTTTGCAATAGCTCCCCTATCACACTTGTTAGAACTAGTGTTGTACATATATTTTATATATCCTAGATAGTGTCGTACATATATATTAAGAAGATATGTTGTCTTATGCTTGTACCTTGTACATTGGTATATATATATATATATTGTGAATAAAATATACAGAATACTTTTTTTCTCTCAAAATACAACATGGTATTAGAGCCAACCCAAGATCCCTAACCCAACCCTAGATACAGTCGCCGTCACTGCCGCCAATCGATGCCGCCACCACCAGTCACTTCGTCTGTTGTCGGTTTCTCAGATGTCCTGCATTGCGGCCGTTTCTCAAATCTCATGGCTGGTTCCATCTGTCGTCGCTATTGCATCGCCTATCTACCATTGTCGCCGCCACCTTCTATCACAGTTTTAGATCTCGCCTCCATAGCCATCGTCAGTCACCGATCTTCTGTCATCGTCACCGTTAGCCACCTCAGTCTATCTCAGATCTCTTTGGTTTGCAGCAACTCTTTGATTTCAGATTTGGGTTTTGCAGTTTCAGATATGGTTTGTAGCAACTCTTTGGTTTCAAATATGGGTTTTGCAATTTCAAATCTGATTTGCAACAACTTTCTGGTTTTAGATCTAGGTTTTGTAGTTTCAGATCTAGTTTGCAGTAGCTTATGATCTATCTATCTGGTTGGGCTTGGGTTTTCCGCTATGGACTCTTCAAATCCTGGAGTGGTGAGTTCCTCTTCGACTGTGACTATACCTGTGACCGTTCTTGTTCCGTCTTTATCTGGTATTATAGCCATTACCACTAACAAATTAAATGGTAAGAATTATATGTCTTGATCAACATCTGTTCGAATGTGGTTTTGTGGGCATGGTGTTAGTGATCATTTGACTACGAGGCTTTTTGACATTGCTAAAGCAGATATAACTATATGGGTCACATAAATGCACAGTTGGTTACATTGTTGTAGCAGTCAATAGATGTTGATTTAATCCCCTTATTTCGTGTCTACGAGAACTATTTTGATATTTAGTCTCATGCTCAACAGCTATATACTAATGATATTGTGCGTTTATACACTATCATTAGTGGTTTGTTCTGTATTCAGAAGGGAAACTCAGATGTGCCTACTTACTTGGGTCGTATTCAATCTGTTGTGATAGATTTTAACACTATGCTCTCGGTTACAACAGGTCTCAATGAGCAGAAGAAGCAGAGGGACAAGTTGTTTATGGTGCTTACCCTTACAGGCCTTGGGCCCGATATGGAGTGTGTTCCCACTCAGATCTTGAGTAATCCCATTATACCTATCATGGAAGAGATATTTACCCAGATCTTTCGTAGTACACAAACATTTTCTGAAGTTTCAGTTGGAGAGTGATCTATACTTGCCTCTCAGACTCTTTGATCTTCCTTTGAGGTTGGACCTGGAGGTGGTCGTGGTAGAGGTGTTGGGCGTGGTTGCAGTGGTAAGTGCCCTTATTGTAAATTACTCTCATTTAGCTTATGCTAAGTAATTTGTAGATGGTGGTTATCAATAGGTGTTGTAGAGAGATTTGATGAAGACGGAAGTGGGGGAAAGGTTCTTGGAGAATTGGTGGTTGGGGCTTCGGTTAGGGTTCAATTTGGGTTTGTTTCGATCATGATCAAAACTGAAAGAAAATCATTACTACTTCTGATCGAACCAGCAACTCTGATACCATGAAACAAACCTTAGGAAATCGAGAATGCTTGTTTAGATTGATATTGAGATAGCTTTTAAAATATATACAGGTTACAACTTAATCTTTTTTCTATAAAGTAGGAAAGGATTTTGAGTAATCTACTCCTAAAAATTAGGAACGACTATCTCCTAAAGTTTAGGAGATAAAATAGATATAAAATACAAATTTACAACAACTAAAACATAATTTAAATAACTTAAGATAATTTGATTTAATCTCTTTGTAAAGCTTCCACACTCCTCTTTAACTTAGACTTCTCCTTCCACTTGAAACCTCATTCTCGTCCAATAGATCCTAACGTCAAACTCTTACCAGGTCAGGGGGAGCCATTGTCAAACCCTGAGAGATATTAGAGACTGGTGGGAAAGCTTAATTACCTCATAGTAACGAGACCTGACATCTCTTTCATTGTGAGTGTGGTCAGTCAGTTTCTCAACTCCCCATTTGACTTTCACTAGGATGTTGTTCTCCTTATTTTGAAGTGCATCAAGAGTGCACCAAGGAAAGGATTGCTCTATGAGGATAGCGGACACTCTGAGATTTGGTGGTATTTAGATGATATGATTGGACAAGATCTCCTTTTGATTTGAGATCTACTTCAGGGTATTGTGTTTTGATTGGAGATAATTTGGTTTCTTGGAAAAGCAAAAAAAAGAATGTGTCAGCAATTTTAAGTGCTGAAGCAAAGTATTGAACCATGGCTAATGCAACGTGTGAGCTTATATGGCTCTGGCAACTCTTACAAGAACTACAGTTTTGTTGAGCATCTCCTATGAAGCTTGTGTGTTATCATCATTGCACTCCATATCACCTCAATCTAGTATTTTATGAAAGGACCAAGCATATTAAGATTGATTGTCACTTTATCAAAGAAAAACTAGCTGAGAGTGTTATTATCACTGGGTTTGTTAACTCCAATGATCAACTAACAAATGCCTTCACAAAGTCACTTAAGGGTTCTCAAATAAATTACATTTGTAACAAGGTGGGCACAGATGATATATATACTCCAGTTTGAGGTGGAGTGTTAAATTTATTTCCTTCTACGTATTTAGACATGTATAGAATGTGTATATAGTTAACTGGTAATTAGAGTAATTAGTTTCCATAATTTAAGCTGTAATTATCTCCATGATTAGCTCCATTATTTATGACTCATTTATTGTAATTAGCCTATAAATAATAGAATTGAGAGACTAATCTCCCACATTTTCTCTCCCACTCACTCACAAAAATATTTATTTAGGAATTTTTTTGAAATAAGGATTGTTTTAGTGCTTTATTTGTAATTTTATATATTGTAATTTGTAAACTGAAAATTTGTACATACTTTGTAACTCTTTATTTTCGATATTTTGAGATGATAAAATAGCCTTAGATATTATTTAGTAGATAGCATTATCTTAATGTATTATTTTAAATTTTGCAGATTGAAAATTTTAAGTTTTGTAATTTTTTATTTTGTTATATAAAATGGAAGCTTGGCGGGCCAGCCCATGAGAGGCCTTCTGGGCTGGCCTGCAAAAATTCAAACAGCCTGGCTCTAAAATTTGGCATTCCCGTTTGACATGTCTACCATTCGCATACCACATACTATGTCCTTAACTAGGAGTTACTGTTGTAAAGCGCTTGTAGATTGTAGAGTAGCTGGCGCTACTATGAGTTGTGGGAGCTCTTAAGATAAGTAGGGTTTCATAGCCGTACTGTCAGCCATAGATGGTCACATTTGAATAAGTACCTTTGCAGGACCTTGCACTATCCAGTCATTTAGGGCAACGCTGTTTTTCTCACAACATAACTACACAAGTCTGATCCAATTCCCTTGCAGTCCTACCTTAGATTTTACAATCTGTTCAGTCAACTTAATGCATGGATTCAGGCCCTTCAAACTTTTCTTCCTTCTTCCTTTATTCTCTCTCTCTCTCTCTCTCTCTCTCTCTCTCAGGAACCTTTGCAAATTTAGAAGCAAATCTTACTTGGCTTTTTCATTGGAGATAAATGAGTTCTTCATTCCCAGTGTTTGCTAAAAGTTTCTGTGATTTGTCATGAAAGAAAAACATGTATTTCTGCAGGAAAAAAGTGCTAACCTTCTCCATCCCAATTAATATGGAGTATTTTATACTACTACTATCATGTGAATTCCTTAAAACATTGGTCTTATTACTTAATATACATTAGTTGTTTGCACTGATTTATGGCTCATCATTTGGCTCAAGAGAATTCCTGAAGTACTTTCCCCTTTTTCCTTATTCTGCTGTATCTAGTATCACTCTTAACTATTACTAAGCAGCTGATGAATTTGTTATTTTGCTCCTCTGTTTTATTATTCCCTCAGTTTTTTTCCTTTTTCCTGGGTCCATTTGCCATGGACTTCAAACCTGTGATGATGGAAGAAATTGAAAACTGTTTTGGCAGCTAAACTAAACCCTTTGCATGACCTGATAGCAATGCTTGAAACCAAAACATTAGGTTGCAAAATTTGGTTTCGTCCTATGCATATACTATAAGATAACTCAAATGTGATGTTGTTTTAGGTGATGTCTTTTGATCTTGGTTCTGGCAGGCATATTGTGCCCTTTTGAAGCAATTAAGTCTTAATTTATGTCAATCAAGTGTTTTACAGTACTTTTGGCCTTTCTCAGTTCTGTTGATTTTGGAAGGTAGTTGCCATATATTGGAGTGTTTCAAGAGAACAGAGTATTCTGTATCTCTTGGCCAAATATTTTGCAGGTTGTGTTGCTGATAATATCCTATTGTTTGAATTTCTGTGTAGGCACTGTGTGTCCCTGCCTCATTATCAGCTTCAAGACATGTAAATGGGGTCCAATCGAGTCGTGCAGACATGATTGTTTCGGTTAAGTAATATTTTTGAAGATTTTGTGCCTATGCATGTTCTGGATGCTTATCATTATTGGAATTTATGGAGTACTATTGCCCAATGTACAGAATCCAATCAAAATAGTGATAATAGATAGTTGGAATGAATTTAGTTGCATGAAGATTTATCCAGTCTGTTAAGATATCATCATATTTAAACATGAGATGCACTGGCAACCGACCAGATGCCATGATCTAGATTTAGGACATAGAAAATTTTCATCCAGATCAAACTATCTTTCACAGCAATTTGGTTTATAGAGGTTTGAGTGTACAATTCAATTAACTAGGAAGACTGCTCCACATAGAACATATTAAGGGTTACTTACAAGCTGTGAGCGTTATTTTTAAACTAAATTACAGTTGCTGATTGCATGGTATGAAGTTAAATCGTGCCATTAGCATTTCTTCATGCTGGTATTAATTCAAAAGTGTTAAGTAGACTTGGGTACTGGAAGGAGGTGGAAATAATATAAAGACTTGTATCCAAGATTCTTTGCTTTATGTTTGGGACTTGGATTTGTGGAAGAAAATGGAAAGGAAAATAAAACAGAGTTATTTATGTATATGAAAGAATAACAACATACCAAGCCTTTAACCCATTATGTGGGATCGACTATATGAATTCTAGCTTTCTGTTCATTTTTATCTATGGCTTCATCTTCTGTAAAACCTATATAATTAATGTGGATCCTTGATATAATCCCATGGTAATTGGGAAAGGCCTCGGTATCTCCTTCTCATGTTCTTACACGTTTTTTTCTCCATGATTCATGTTTTCTTTAGTAACTTGCAATTTGAACTCTTTTCTTCTCTAAAACTCTGCATAAGAATTTGCTAGGAACTTTGTCCTAACCTTTTTCAAGACCTATAAAAATCATATGTAAATTCTTCTGTTTACCTCTATATGTTTCCATTAGGCAGCTCAACAAATTAAAACTTCCATTGTTGACCTCTCCGGCATAAAACAAAATTTGTTTTTGAACACCTTGGTTTCTTAATCTTTGATCAATCACTCTATCCCTAAGATTCATAGTGTGGCTCATTAACATGTATATGAAAGAATACTTAGATATAAATAATGTCATTTTATGTTTATTTTCCTTTTCATTGTTTCAAACACAGCCTAGGATTTTGGGATTTTAGAATACGATAATATCTGTGCTCAACTGGATCTGCCCTCTCGTAGGCTTGGGTTAAGTTATTGATGGCTTAACATATTGTAAAAATTAAAAATACATGATGCACTTGTTATATTGTAATTTACACTCTGTTAGCTGTTGTACTTATTCCAAGTGAGGGAGGAGGCAGTAAATATATCCAGGCTCTTTTTTCCCAGAACGTGTAAAGCATCAGGTCTTAGTCATGTTGCTTGCTCACTCTATAAATCTTGAACTTACTTGCATCTAATTCATTTATAGGTTCTTAAGCGGCAGGCTGGTTTAAAGCTTCAAGATAATGTAATTACTCTTCCTTGGTTATTTATGCTCTCAAATTTCCTCATTTTAGTTAGAAATGTATTAAGTAAATTTTCATCATTGTTGTTCTTTGCACTTTTCTGTGCCATCCAATTTGTTTCTCCATCATATGGATCATGTTGAATAATTACTAATTAACCAGAGAAGCAAAAGAAAATCACGAAAGTGGTGACAGTTGTCATATGAATATTACTACAACAATATAGTGGTTTCCATGGACTTGTCAAATATAAGTGGCATGTAGATATGTGTAGAAATAGAAGTATTTCTTTTATAGAATATTCTTTGTATATCTTAGAAGCTATGTATATTTTGTGTATATTCTTCTTTCCTTTTTTGTTATTTTCCTTTTGTATTATTATCTTCCTCTATAAAGAGAAAAGGGGAATTAAGATGTAATCTTAAGAAATAGAGAAATATATTTCTCAGCTTTGTTTAGATGGTATCAAAGCAAGACTTAGGGATTAAATCACAACCATTCACTATGAAATCCTAATTTCTTCTATCCCTCTGCTATACCCAAGATCTGTCGCCGCCCTTTCACCGGTCGCTTGTCACCACTGCATCCTCAAGCTGTTGCCGCCCTTACATCGGTCGCCGCCTCTAAGATCCGGCCATCCCAACTGCTGCCGCCTCTACAGTCGTCGTCGTTCTCCAATGGGTTCCCACCTATGGAACAGTCACAGCCTTCTAGCCTCTCGCAAAGGTCGGCCTTCTAGCATCTCTGTCATTCGTGCCGCTACATCAGTCGCCCTTATCCGCTGTTGCGAAGGTCGCCCCTATCCACGGTTTCGAAGGTTGGCTCTGCATCGCACACTAGAGCTGCTCCTATTCGCCGTCCTTGGTCGCGTTCATGCTGCCCCAGTTCGCGCATCAGAGCTGCCCTTGGTCGCTATTCTTTGTTGCTTCTGTCACCCAGATACAATCTGGTTTCTATTGTTGAGATTGGACACCTGAGTACCCAGATCCAAGCGCCCAAATACATGGGTCACTGCTAGCGGGTCCAGATCCGGTCACTGTGTGCAGATTCGACTACTACTCCGCCTTACTTCTACTGCCCTGGTTTATTTTTCAGCCACCATGACTGAATCTGCATCTTCATTCACTCTGACCCAGCAATCCCAGCCTTCTCAAGATCTATTTTGAGTTCCCCGAAACTCCCATGAAGCTGATGCAGGACCATTCAACAAAGAGCAACTTGATCAACTTCTGCGACTACTAACGCCTAACCTATCCTTGGTACACTCAATTGTTCATTGGTCTATTCAGGTAGAAATTTCTTTGCCCTCTCTAGCTCTTTTCAGTCTATTCCATGGATCATTGATACAGGAGCATCTGATCATATTACTAGTTTATCGCATCTATTCAACTCGTATATTCCTTGTTCTGGTAGTGAAAAAATAAGAATAGCCGATGGTAGTCTTTCACCTATTGCAGGTAAAGATCTCATTAAACTCTCTGACAATATTGATCTTCAATCAGTACTCCATGTTCCTAAACTTGCTTGCAATCTTTTATCTGTTAGTAAACTCTCCAAAGACTTTAACTGTCGTGTTATATTTTTTTATTCCTATTGCATTTTTCGAGCCCAGAACTCGGGGAAGACGATTGGCAGTGCTAGAGAAATAAACGTGCTCTACTATTTGAATGGGGATATCTTGCGTAATAAAAAAGCTCACAGGTTGAGTGGTATTAGTTCTACTTCTGTTTCTAATCAAATAATGCAATGGTATCTTAGGCTAGGCCATCCTAGTTTTCCTTACTTGAAATATTTATTTTCTACATTGTTTAAAGGAGTGGATCCTTCTATGTTTCAATGCGAGAGTTGTCATTTATCTAAAGATCATCGTGTTAAATTTCTTCCAAAACCCTATTGTCCTTCAAAACCATTCTATTTGATACATAGTGATGTTTGGGGCCCTTCTAAGGTCTCCACTTTATCTGGCAAAAAGTGGTTTCTTACTTTTATTTATGATCATACTCAAGTTTGTTGGGTTTACTTGCAAAGAAATCAAATGTGCCTAGAACTTTCAAGGATTTTTTCCATCTGATTGAAGCTCAATTTAACACAAAAATCTGTATTCTTCGATCTGATAATGGCACTGAATATTTTAATGAATCTTTGGGGGGGTTTTTTAAAGAAAAAAGGAATTTTACATCAATCCACTTGCCGTGAAACTCCCCAACAAAATGGTATTGCCGAACGGAAAAGTCAACATCTACTAAAGGTTGTTAGGGCCATTATGTTTTCTATGAATGTCCCTAAATACCTCTGGGGTGATGCAATTTTAATCGCTTCCTATCTCATCAATCGTATGCCCACTCGTGTTCTATAATTTCAAACTCCCTTACACTCTTTAAAACAACTCTTCCCTCTATACCATATATATTCTGAGTTACCCTTAAAAGTTTTTGGATGCACTTGCTTTGTTTATGTTCCTCAAATATTTCGTTCCAAATTGGATTCCACAGCTGAAAAATGTGTCTTTTTGGATTATGCACCAAATAAAAAATGGTACAAATGCTTTAATCCTGTCACCAAAAAAACTTATATTAGTATGGATGTGTCTTTCCTCGAAACTCAACCCTACTTTCCCAAAAATCATCTTCAAGGGGAGCATATTGAGAAAGAAGATCATTTTCTGCATTCTAGTGTTGAGGAGGATAATTCCTTAAAACTCTATGATGCCCGTCCTACCATGATTGGTGCTCCTCTCCACTCTGATAAACAACTCAAGAATATAAATATCCCAAACATTGTGGAATAGGGTGTGTCTAGTTCACAGGTGGAGAATTACCACATTGTGGAATAGGGTGTGCCTAGCGTGATAGGATTGGAATCAGGGGGAGAATTACCACAAACAAATCAGAATATTCCAAACCCGGAGCTTTAGTTTTATACGAGAAGGCAAACCCTGAAGAATACTATCAATCCAAATATTCCTCTAACTATTGAACAATCGACATCTTCAAATGATGGGCCTTCCGATAGTACTTCTTCTTCTCATGGTAATTCTAAACTCTCTCCTTCAGATTATTCTTCATTTGACTTGTTCGATCTTGATGTTCCTATTGCTACTAGGAAATGAGTGAGATCTTGTACCAAACACCCAATTGCTAAGTACCTGTCATACCAAAAATTATCTAATTATCATAAGGCCTTTCTTTCAAATATTTCTAACTTGCATGTCCCAAGAACAATTCAGGATGCCCTTGGTGACCCAGGTTGGAAGTTAGCAGTCTAGGAGGAAATGAGTGCTGTTAGAAAGAATGGAACTTGGGAGATTATGAACAAACTAGAAGGCAAAACAATGGTAGGTTGTAAATGGGTATTTACTATAAAATGTAAGGCAGATGAGAGCATAGAAAGATACAAAGCAAGACTAGTTGCTAAGGGATTCACCCAAACATACGGCATCGACTATCAAGAAACATTTGCTCTAGTAGCTAAAATAAACTCCATTCGAGTTCTTCTCTCCCTTGCAGTGAATTTTGATTGGCCACTCCACCAATTTGATATAAAGAATTCCTTCCTAAATGGTGATTTAGAAAAAGAAGTGTTTATGGATCTTCTACTAGGATTTGAGAAGAGCCTCGGTACAAACAAGGTATGTCGTTTAAAAAAATCCTTGTATGGTCTAAAACAATCTCCGAGAGCATGGTTTGAAAGATTTGAAAAGACGGTGAAAAACTATGGTTACATTCAGAGCCAAGCAGATCACACACTATTCTTCAAGCATGCTAGTGACAGTAAGAAAGCAATCTTAATTGTCTATGTGGATGATATAATAATGATTAGTGATGACAAGGGAGAGATTGAAGAGCTTAAGAGGAGATTAGCTCATGAGTTCGAGATCAAGGACGTGGGTCCTCTAAAGTACTTTTTTGGGATGGAATTTGCAAGATCTAAAGAAGAGATCTTTGTCAACCAACACAAGTATATTCTAGATTTACTCAATGAAACATGAATGCTTGGGTGTAAGGTTGCTGAAACTCCCATTGAACCCAACTTAAAACTTCAACCTGCTAAGGCCAAGAACCTGGTAGAAAGGGAGAAATATCAAAGGTTTGTGGGTAGACTTATCTATCTATCACATACTCGACCAGATATAGCCTTTGTTGTAAGTGTTGTAAGTCAATTTATGCACTCACCTGGTTCACAACATTTTTGAAGCTACCTACAGAATTCTGCGGTACCTAAAGGGAACCCCCTGGAAAAGGTCTAATTTTTAGAAAACATGGTCATCTTCATGTAGAGGCTCATACAGATGCAGACTGGGCAGTCTGTATAATTGACAGAAGATCTACATCAGGGTACTACACCTTTGTGGGAGGTAATCTTGTTACTTGGAGGAGTAAGAAACAAAATGTGGTGGCTAGAAGCAGTGCTGAAGCTGAATTTAGTGCAGTTGCCCATGGCATTTGTGAGGTCATGTGGATAAAGAGGGTTCTATCAGACTTGAGGGTCTCCACTTCCCTACCAGTTAAAGTTTATTGTGATAATAAAGCTCATAATCCAGTTCTCCATAACAGGACGAAGCATGTAGAGGTGGATAAACACTTTATTAAGGAAAAAATTGATAATAGAGTAATTTGTATGTCCTACGTTCTAACATTTGACCAAGTGGCTAACATTCTTACAAAAGGATTACACAAAACTTAGTTTGAGAAACTTGTGAGCAAGCTTGCCATAGAAGATATCTTCAAGCCAGCTTGAGGGGGAGTGTAGAAATGGAAGTATTTCTTCTATAAAATATTCTTTGTATATCTTAGAAGTTATGTATATTCTGTGTATATTATGCTTTCCTTTTGTATTATTCTCTTCCTTTAAGAGAAAAGGGGAATTAACATGTAATCTTAAGAAATAGAGAAATATATTTCTCAGCTTTGTTTAGAATATGATAAAACCTTATTATGAATGTGCCTAAATTTAAAAAGTAGTAACAGAATTTCAAAGACCCAATCTGTATGTTTTTTATTTTCTCATCTTCAATTGTTCACTTCATCTCTAATTTTCCTTTTCCACAGAAAATTTGGAAAACACATTTAATTGTTAAATATAGAGAACTAAAATGGATCCAAAATAGTAACACAGAGCATGTATTCTATTTTTTATAATGCAATATCTTATTTGATAATATTAATATAAAAATAAAAAAAATAATTATATTATTATAATTAAATTAATACTATCAAGACAATATTCATCATATTGCTGGGATTGTAATATTAATGATAATAATTTATTAGTAATATCATTTAGATTATGAATAAATTAGATTTATAATATATCAATACAGTATTCATGATATTGTTAATGTTAATGATAATGATTAATGATATTGATTATTTATTTTAGTTATTTTTTATAATTTTTATTTTTATTTTTATTATTAGTCAATGTTATATTTATTTAATTTATGTAGATTTTACTTTCTATTAATATTTTTACTACTAATACTAATATTATTCATATTTATATTTTACAATTTATTTATTATTTTCAAATTTTCAAATTTATTTTTTTGTATTTATATTGATATTAAGATAAGCACAATTAATATTGATTTGGTCAAATTAGGGCCCATTTTGGTTCTCTTTTCATTCTCAATTTTCTATTATCATTTTTATGATTTCGAAAACAAAAATGGAAAATGGTGTTTGATTGCTTGTTTTTTATTTTAAAATTTTGAAAGTTGTCAGGACCCTAGTCCTAACTAATGTTTCCTTCGAAATCTATCCATAAAAGCTTCGACTGTCTGGTAACCTTCAGCCATGAAGAAAATCTGAAAAGAGCTAGATTTGAAGTCGAGAAATTGTTATTCAGATACCAAATGGCAGGACTCTAGTCTTAACTAATGTTTCCTTCGAAGATAGAAATGGAATTGACATGACCATTATATCCTTCGTCATATTTAAGACTTTCTCACCAAGTTTTATTTGGTTTTTCTATCTCTCTCTCTCTCTCTCGCTAAAACTCCATTTTGTTCACTCACTTCATAGGTGCACATATTGCTTTTTTTCTCACATATTCAACCTTATCTTAATCACAATCCCTGCACCTTATTTTCAATAGCCCCACTCTAACCTTATTATGTATAATCTCATTTCTCATCTTGTCTTTTCTTGTTTGTTCGAATTTTCACTATAATATTCTCGGTTCAGCTATGCTCACATGTTGGTGCTTAATAGCGCAATTTTTTGGGTTATAGGACAAATATGGTCTTACAGTCATTCAACAAAGTTTCCTTTTCTAGCTCTATTTTAACTATTCTTCCTTTATTCTATGAGCAACATCCTCCTTAATTTTTCCTTCTTTTTAAACGATATATCCAAGATATCGAAGTTGATATTCTTTTTTAAATATCTACATTTTGATTTTTACTGATCTTACATTCCACATACTTAGGTGTTGATTTACTTAATTTGAAAGCTTTGGATTCTAAGGTATTTTTCCATAAATCAAGTTTATTATTCACTCTTTCTTTGGTCTTATTTACCAAGACAATATCATTTGCAAATTTCTTGTATCAAGACACTACTACTTAGATGTTTGGTGTGAGTTTACCCATCACATGAGCTAAGAGGTAAGAGCTCATTGCAGATCCTTGTTGTAATCCAATTGTAATAGCAAAAGTTTTAGCATCATCTCCATTACAAGTCCTAACACAAGTTTTTTCTTGATGATGTATGTCTTTATAACTTGCATATTAGCTATCCAAATTTGTTCTTCTCCACCTTCCACATGACTTTTTTTTTTTTTTTAAAGACTGTCATAATAGTCTATAAATATCATATGCAATTTCTTTTGTTTATCTCTAGACCTTTCCATTAGACGTCTAAGTTGGTAGCTTTTGTTGTTGACCTACTAAAGATCTTGGTTTCTTTCTTTAACTTCATTCAATTACTCTCCCAAAGTCTCATAGTGTGGCTTTTTAGTTTGATCCCTCTATAATTTTCACAACATTGATCATCTCCTTTATTCTATCTACCTTCATTCAATTTTATTCTTAATGTGGTTATAAAAAAAATCACGTTTCACTAAATATCTACCAAACATTTAGCATTTATTTACAAATTATGTCTAGTTTATTCTTTTCTTTCTAAATTTTATTTAGTTGGGATCTCATTCATATTTAAATATCTATCTATTTCTGGTTCATATAATTTATTTAACCCATGTTGAATTTACCCCCAAATTATTTTATTGTACCCTAAATGTAGAAAGATGTATGTATGTCAAAAAATATTCAAATGTGGAATTGTTTACTTACACAAATTTTTACACTATCAGTTTCTGTTTCCAATAATTTTTGTTGTTTTTTACAATTTGCATCCTGTTTTCAAAATATTCCAATTTCCAAGCTAACTGAAACAACACATCTGGAAAGAAAATTTGATCCTTCTTGTTGACAACTTGACCTTTACATTTATCATGGGTCAATTATTCTAGTTATGGATCTGCATGTTATTCACTCCCCTGAAGAGGACTCGAGGATAACTGTTTCATGTAGACTGATGGTTAAGTTTTTGGTACCTTGGTGCATATGGCTTCTTTTTATTGACTTTGGTTGCTAGTATAAATGGCCTGGGAGTGAGAAAAGTTTTCTTTAATTCTGCTAGAAGTTACGGTTTAACTAGGAGGTACACGAGAGGGTGTAAACAGGAATGTCAAGTGAGAGCTCATAACTTCTAGTAGTTCATAGGTGACATACCACAGGTTCAGAAAACTTGGATAAGGCTGCATCCATATATTGCCCAAGAATGACTGTTAAATTGTCCTATACAATACTAAGAACCATTCAGAAAGGGTGTCCCCAGTACACAAGGCTCTCCACTTTGCAAGGGTTATGGAAGGGTCATTATGTATGCAGCTTTACTCTTACCATAGTGGCATTACAGTCACAAAGGTGAAACCGGTGGACCTTATAGTCACAAAGGAATTCCTAGGTAGTTCACTGAGAATGTTTGTAAGATCAGGGGGAAAAATAAAAAAACTTCATCCATAATGTAACTATGGGCTGTATTCTATTGTTAATTATAAATTACCAATATATCCTTCACTGTCAAACTTATAGATTATAATCTGTCCAGCAACTTACCTGCTTCATTAATGTGATAGAATATGGGACCCTGAATGCAAAAACTACCATGGACACCTTTTATATAACAAGGCTTCATCATTTTTGCGGAGCCCATAGTAAGACGGTTGCAACCCTTTCGAACTTGTGCAACTATTTGATGAACACGGAATGAATGGGTTCCAATTTGAAGATGTAAGATACTTTATTATTTGTTCTTTATTCTTCAACCTTTAAATTCCATTTTCTTGTGGTTTTGTTGCTTCTGGAAGTAGGGTACTTCTTAAATCTTCCAACAATTTGAGTCATGTCTTTATTACAAAATCATGTATAGGAAATATCTGCTTCTTTGAGTCGCTCTTCAAATTTTCTCTCCTCTTTGTAAGATACTTCAATCATGACAATTATTATGTATTGGAAGTATCTGCTTCTTGAGTTACTCTGGTAAGAGACTTCAATCACGACAACTACCATGTTCTGCCTTCATTTTGTGTGCGGTACCTTGAAGTTGGCTTTGTTTACCATTTTAATTACATGTTAATTTTTCCCCTTATCTTTAACTAGTTTTTCTACTGATCTCAGGGCATCTTTCTAAATGTTGTTAGTGGGGTGGCACTGACCGAAACTGCCGGTGATCTTGCTATAGCAGCTGCTATTTGCAGTAGGCATGTGTTCTTCCATTTTCTTCATTTCAAAGAAAGCATTGGCATTCATTATCTTTGTCAAACATGCTTTTCCTTTCGGTGTGTTTTTTCTTTCACTTGGTACAAACAATGTAAATGTTATCATGGGTTCGACAAAATGTTATTTGTTTAATTTTTATGTTTCTTGGTTTACAGCTTGATGTAATTTGGTTTTGTGGGGGCCAATTGGTTATCTGACCACCTATGGTGGTTAAGATGTTGAAAAAATTTGCAAGCACGCCTAATTACAGCAACCACTGCTGCCATTGGTTATCTAATGGCAGCAGTGGCTGTTGTAATCAGGCGTGCTTGCAAATTTTTTTAACATCTTAACCATCATAGTTTGGTTTTATTAGGCTGAAGAGGAAGTTTAGATTGTTTTTGTACTTCTAGTGGATGGAGTAATCACCTTTGTACTTCTAGTGTTGAAGGTATTCCTCCATGTCATAGGCTCTTAGCCACTGTAAAGCCCAAATAAAGGAAAATGATTGTGGTAGGTAGGTGTCAGCTAGCCATAAAAATTGTTGGAATTCTCATCTCAAATTCTGGACAAAATATGATTGAAGACTTGTGATGTTATTGTTGTTTGGTAGCTTTTTAGCATTATCTGCCAAATTCTATATTCTTAGCAATACCAACCAGTGTTCTAAAATACGCTAGGCACTAGTCGGGTGCCAGATGAGGGCCTAGCGCCTAGGGTGCCTAGGCGGCGCCTAGGAAAAATGTTTTTTTTTTTAATTTTAGCAAGCAGCAAGATGGCTTGCTGGCTGCTGCTTGTAGAGTAAGGACAAAGATGACTCAACAAGGAGCAAGGAGGAAGATGGCCATATGTACCAGAGGAAGAAGAGCGAGAACTGGCTGGGAGAGAACGGCGAGAGAGAGAAAGAAACGATGAGATCGACAGCGACGACAAGTCCGACGAGAGAGAGTGAACGTGAAAGCGGTGAGAGAGAGTAACGACAAGAAAGAGAGAGGGAATGATAATCGGCCCAAGCCGTGCACGACCCAGGCTACCTAGGTGCCGATCAGACCCGATTAATCGGGCACCTAGGGGTACCAATTTGGCCTGAATAGCAGTGGCCAAGGGTTGCCTAGCACCTAGGCGACCGCCTTTTAGAACACTAATACCAACAATTAGATGGTATCCTGTTTCAACATGGAAAGAGAGGGGGGGGGGGGGGGGGGTGCATGCAATTCTTACTAATAGCCAAGAGTAGTGGTGCTTAGGACGAATTTATGTCAAATCTTTGGTTCTTAGGTAGTGCATAATAATCTCTTACACATAGTCGTTATACATTTGTTTATGTGAGAATGGAATAATCTTTGTCCTTCTCATTATGATACAGCCCTAGTTATAGGGTTGAGTATTTACAACTGAGGAAAGATTACAACAACACAACTTAGGAAAGTATCCTAAACTGGAATTAAGAAACTATCCTAAACTGAATTTAGAGATTTCTAAAAAACACAAGATTAGCTTCCAATACTCTTTACACACATTAAGGCAGCTTTCCTTTTCTCTTTCTCTTGAGCTTCTTACGGGAATCAACAGTTTCAGTTTTGGGTTTAACCAAATGCCTTAGCCTTAGGTATCGAATTGCAAGCAAGCCTGACTTTATGTAAACTCTGAATTTCAGGCCCATTGTCAATCCTGTTTCAACCTTTCCAAATTGAAGCATGTTTTTGTGGCTAATTCCTGTATTGCTTCTTTGGTCTTTCTTTTTTTGGTTGTTATTCATCTTTTTATAGCTTAGTTTCTGTTTTAGATCCATAAAACATTTGATTAATTTGTTTTCCAGTTTCTTGGAATTTCCAATACCAAATAATGTAGCATTCATTGGAGAGATTGGCCTTGCTGGTGAGCTTCGCACGGTAAGTGTATACTTCCCTTGTTATTTTGTGAAATTTTACTTTCAGTTTCAAATTCCTAGTTTCTGCATGACCTCTCCTTGTGGGCTGTGTGTAATCTTTGTTTGTGATGATAGTTTGTCCTTCAACTTTACAAGCCAATTTACTTGCTTCTAGGCATATTCTTCAAAAGATTATTTTTATGCCAAACCAGAACCTCCCTATGAAGTGTGAACCAATATGCTAAATATAGTTTCATATCTACACATTGGGTAATTTGCTTGTTCAACATCTCCAATGTGTCCATACATGTATATGTGTGTGTGTATTGTTAACTTGTAAACCATCAAAGGCAAGATTTTCTTATGTGAAAAGACATGTTTAGTGCAGAAAACATTAGGGAGAAGAACTAATTGAATTTTATTGAATCCGAGTACGGGTATTTATACAAGTACAAAATATTTATACTATCTCTTAGAAAATAGGAATAAATTCAAATTTAGATAACAATAACGGATATTTGAAATGCTGAATTATCTTCCTCTTTCAAGCTTTATCATTTTCTTGAATTTTGGAGCTTATTTTATCTTCTATGCTGCCTCATCTTTTAAATCTTGAATTCTTTCAACCACCCTATCTTTTCTTTTTAAACTTAAACATCCAATCTGCCATCTTTATGATCTCCGACAATATTCTCATAATCTCTACATTTAGCAATAATTTTTTTTCTGTTGTAGCCTTGGAAAATTTTACATCTTGAATTTTCATTTTTTCTGATTCCATATTTTCTAGTTAAATTGAGAGTAGGTGTACAACATGAAATACATTTTTATGAGCTATGATTTAGTAATGGATCTTTCAAGAAGCACAATAAGTGGTGTTGCCAGGGAGAATATTGTAGTAAAGGCAATTGAAGAGTACTCTATTACATATAGAATCAAGATGACTACTGGAAAGTAATATATTTGTAATAACCTGCACTAATGCCTATTCTAAATTGAAGTTTAAGGCATGCTCAAAGGTAATTTGAGGATTAAGGCGGATCACCAAAGGTCAAACTTGGTAATCTTTTAAAAATCTTGAAGCACTAAGAAACTTAAGCATTAAAAGTTTGGGTCCAAAGCAGGAAATTAATAAATGGCAAGACTCATTGTAAGGGCATTTAGGGAAATGCAAGAAATGAAATGAATTCATGTGAAATTGTGGAAGGTTATTGTTAGAACTCAATTCTGACAAGAGATTCTCTCGCAATTCAATGGGAATTACGCAGGAATTGAGGGTTCGAATGAGAGAATAGAAGAATAGAGGGAGAGATTGAGAGAAGTTTAGAGGGAAAACATAATCAACGATTTTCCTTTCATGCCTCATATGGGTCGCGGGACTTGGTTTATATACCAAGCCTTGGTGCCACATTTGAATTACAATCACAATTTGAATTATTCTCTAACTACCTCCTAATCTTATTACAATAATATCTAGCCTCCCTTGTACAATAATGCCCTCTTCTACTCCCACCTTAATGTTCCTAACTACAGAACCATGACAATTGCCCCCCTGCTTGAAACACTACTTGTCCTCAAGTTAGTCAAAGTAGCCCGATTGCCCTAGGAAATTGCTTTAGGAAATCAGGCAAGTACTCACATGTATTGTTCTTTGGATGGAGGTTGGACCAGCGCACTAACACTTGTGTAATTGGCATCTTCTGTTTGTAGATAACCCTTCTTCCCATAGTAGCTATAGGTTTCGCCATTTGTTGGCTATTCTAGGCTGCTGGAGGTAGGGTGGAACTCACCGAGTTGGTGCCAATTGAGGGTTTAAGGAAGGACACATGGAATACGGGGTGGATGGAGGATCCCTTTGGAAGCTGTAACCTGTAGGCAGCCTTTCCCACCTACTCAATCACTTCATAAGGACCATAGAATTTGGGGTTGAGCTTGTTTACCTTATGGGGCGATATGATGTTCACCCGGGCTTGCCTCAACTTCAAGTATGCCTTGTCCCCAACAGAGAAAGTCCTCGCACTCCTCTTTGTATCAGCGAACTATTTCATCCAGTTCTGTGCACTAGCTAACTCCTTTAGAGTGTGCACCATCTGCTATTGTTGGACCAAATAGTCATCCACTGTGGCCACTAGGTTGTGGCCCCTGCCCACTAGTAATTGAGGTGGTTAGTACCCAAAGAATGCTTCGAATGGTGTTATTTTCAGGGAGTGATAGCTGGTGTTGTACCACCATTGTGCTAAAGGGAGCCATTTATGCCAACCGGTTGGATACATTAAGCACACACACCTTAAATAGGTTTCTAAGCACTGATTTACTCGCTCCATTTACTACCCATCGGTCTCCAAATGATAGGAAGAAGACATATGCAGTTGGGTTCCTAGGGACTTCATGAGCTCTTTCCATAGCAAGCTTGTGAAAACCTTATCCCGATCTGAAACAATCACCTAAGGCAACCCATGTAGCTTACCAACCTGATCTAGAAACACCCTAGCCACCTCTTGTGCAATAAAGGGGTGAGATAGGCTCAAGAAATGAGCGTACTTCGTGAGTCTGTCAACCACAACCAGCACACAATCCCTACCTTCTGACTTTGGCAGCCCTTTCACAAAGTGCATGCTAATGTTGGTCCACGCCTGATCTAGTATAGGTAGGGGTTGTAGCAGCCCGGGAGGGTGGATGTTTTCATGTTTGCATCTGCTACAAATATCACATGCCTTCACATAATCTTTCGCTACCTTCTTCAACCCTGGCCAATAAAACAATTGTTTCACCCTGTTATAGGTATTTACCTCCCTCGAGTGGCCACCCACAAAAGAGTCATGTAGAGCCTTCAACACTCCTCTCTTAAGGGATTCTTCCTCCCCAATCACCAACCTCTCTTTATACCTTAACAACCCATTTTTGTGAGTGAAGCCCGATCTACTATCAAGGTCAATAGTGAGTTGCTCCATTAGTGTTTTAGTCCACTCCCCTTGACTATAAGTGGAGGTTACTTCCATGAACCAATCAAGTGTTAAGGCATTAATAGTAGTTGTTCCCCCATCCTCCAAGCACCAGGAAAGATCATTTGCAACCTTATTCTAGTTAGAAGAGGATATTTGGTGTGTAATATGGCTTGCGAATCACTCACAGCCTTCTTGATTATATTTATTTACAAGAACCTCAGTCAACTCCCTTAATTTTAGGGATTGACTGATCTAAATACAACAAGTAGTATCATCTAAATACGGCAAGTAATCAGCTAATTACAAGGAATATTTACAGGAAATATTAACACATATCAACACTCCACCTCAAGTTGGTGCATATATGTCATATGCATCTAGGTTGTCACATATATATGATACTTTCGATCCCTAAGAGACTTAGTAAAAATATCCGTCAGTTGATCACTAGAGTTCACAAAGGAAGTAGTGACTTCTCCATATTGAATTTTCTCACGAATGAAGTGACAGTCAATCTCTATATGTTTGGTCCACTCATGAAATATTGAATTGGAAGCAATGTGTAAGGCTGTTTGATTATCACAGATGGGCTTCATAGGGCCTATTTTGCAGAACTTTAATTCTTGAAGCAGTTGTTTCAACCAAACAAGCTCACATGTGGCAAGGGCCATGGCTCGATATTCTGCTTCTGCACTTGACCTGTCGACCACACTCTATTTTTTGCTTTTCTAAGATATGAGATTCCCCCTAATGAGAACACAGTACCCAGAAGTTGATCTCCTATCATTCAGAGAGCCTGCCCAATCTACATCTATATATGCCATAATATCAGTATGGCCCTTATCTCCATAAACTAAGCTTTTGTCAAGGAAAGCCCTTAATATACCTCAAGATTCGAATTACTGCATCCCAATGACTATCATGAGGAGAATTGAGAAACTGACTTACAGTTCTAACAACAAAAGATATATCCGGCCTAGTCATAGTGAGGTCATTTAGCTTTCCCGCCAGCCTCCGATATTTGCCAAGGTTTGAATAGGGCTCCCCCTGATCCAATAGAAGTTTAACATTCAGATCCATGGGAGTATCGACTGGTTTGTAATCTAGCATCCCAGTTTCTTCCAAGATATCAAGAACATACTTTCTCTAAGTAATGGCAATGCCAATTTTTGATTGGGCTACTTCAATTCCAAGAAAATAATGCAGTCGTCCCAAGTCCTTAATTTGAAAATGTTGAAATAAGTGTTGTTTAAGACCTTTGATGCCTTCATGATCATCTCCTGTAATAACAATATCGTCCACTTAGACCACAAGATAGATACATTGATTTGAAGACGAGTGTTTGTAAAACACAGAGTGATCTACCTCACTACGAATCATGCCAAACTGCTATATAACTTTACTGAACTTGCCAAACCATGCCCGGGGGGATTGTTTAAGACCATAGAGAGACTTATTGAATCAACAAACAGGACTTGACTCCCCCCTGAGCAACAAACCCAGGTGGTTGCTCCATGTAGACTTCTTCCTTCAAGTGACCATGCAAGAAGGCATTTTTAATATCCAATTAATGAAGAGGCCAATGATGCATGGCAGCCATAGAGAGGAAAAGACAAACAAACGTCATCTTGGCAACTGGGGAGAAGGTATCATCATAATTAAGGCCAAAGATTTGTGTATAGCCTTTAGCCACAAGGCGAGCTTTCAGGCAGTCGATCTGGCCATTAGGGCCCACTTTGACCGTAAATACCCAGCGACAACCAACTGTAAACTTCCTAGGAGGGGATGGAACAAGAGTCTATGTGTGATTGGAATCCAAGGCCACCATCTCATCAATCATAGCCTGTCGCCAAGCTGAATGAGAAAGTGCTTGCTGGACAATTTTAGCAATAGAAATGGATGACAAGGCAAACACAAAGGCATAATGGGATGATGATAAACGATGATAGCTAAGGAAATTATAGATGGGATGAGAATTACGAATAGAGTGTGTACCTTTACAAAGAGAAAGGGGCAGGTCAGCGGAAGGCTCAAGCAGATCCAGAGCATGTGGAGACGTTGGAGCAGAAGATGAATCAGGTGGATCTAGAGAAAGAACAGCCTCTAGACATGGATGTTGTGACCGACGTTGATAGGTGATAATTGGGCAAGGTGAGGACTGTCTTGGTGGAGTCAAGGATTTAGGTAAAGAGGGACCTGAAGGAGTAGAGATAGGTAGACTAAGGTAAGGAACTAGTAAGAGCTGAGAGACGGAGTTAGGTTCCACTTGTGAGGGGAAGTGGGGAGTACTCTCAAAGAAGGTGACATCTGCAGACATGTAAAATCGATGTGTGGAAGGAGAATAACACCGATACCCTTTTTGAACCTAAGAATTCCCAAGAAAGACGCACTTGATAGCACGAGCCGACAATTTATTAAGACTTGGAGAGAGATCACATACAAAACACATGGAACCAAAAATACAAGGGGGAACAGTGTAAAGGGGCTCCTTAGAAAACAAAAGAGAATAAGGTACTTTGTTATTCAACACAGAGAATGGCATGTGATTTATTAAGTAGCCAACAGTGAGGACAACATCACCCCAAAACTTTAAAGGAACATTAGCATGTAATAAAAGAGTGTGAGCAGTTTCAATAATATGACGATGCTTCCTCTCTGCTATGTCATTTTGTTGTGGAGTGTGTGGACAAATGGATTGATGAACCATGCTGTGAGATGCCATAAAGATTTGAAAGAAGCAGAAAAATATTCTTTTGCATTATCACTCCTTAAAATGGGAATAGGATGTCCAAACTGAGTTAAAATTTCATTGTAAAAGTTATGACATATAGTAAATAACTCTAAATGTTCTTTCATTAAAAATATCCAAGTGCATCTGGAAAAGTCATCTATGAAAGTAACAAAGTACCGATAACCTAAGACTAGACTGACACGACTAGGACCCTAAACATCAGTATGAACAATGTCAAAGGGTACTTTACTAGACTAACCTTTTCTTGGAAACGATGCATGAATATGTTTTCCAAGCTGACACGACTCACTCTAAGGACTGTAAAAGAGAGAGATGAAGGACCATCTTCTTTAGTTTATCTAGACTCGGATGACCCAGACGATGGTGGAGCAGACTAGGAGACTTCGTGATAGCACATATGGTAGAGGATGGAGGCTGTAGATAATAAAGTTGACGTGATTCAGATCATGCACCAATCGTTTGTCCCGTACTCCGATCCTATATAAGAAAGGAATCAACAGTAAAGAGTGCGAGTAAGTTAACTGACATAAATTAAATTAAAGGGACAACCAAGTATAAAAAGAACATTATTTAAGGATAGAGTTGAGATAGATTTGGCTTGAACAACACCAGTGGCGTTAGCTTTAGAGCCATCAGCAAGGGCGATGTGATGTGGTGTCTTGGGAGATAATGAATTTGAGAAAATGGAAGGATTACCAGCTATGTGATTGGAAGCACCAGAGTCCAAAATCCAGGAACCAACAGACGAAGAATGAGAGAGACAAACTGTGAAATTACTAGTATGAGCTACAGTGGCTGAGGAGGAAGTTTGACGTGCTTCCTTAAGCTAAAGATATTCCTTAAATTCAGTGTCTGATAAAACATTCTGACCATCATTCCCAGTCTCAGTCTACTTCTCATTACCCAACGCTTGAGATTGAATCACATTGGACGATTACCAATGCCACAACCACCTCTACCATTACCCCAACCACGGCCTCAACCTCCCCGTTCAGCCAAATTAGAGACAAAGGCTAAGGATTCTAAAACTATTTGAGAACCAAATCCCGATGTTGCCTCCGAAGAAAGAACTTGAAATAACCGATCAATGAGGTCCTCCACCATAGGGATATTAAGATTAGTCAGAACTTGGTTTCGAACAGATTCAAAATCTTTGTGAAGACCGTGGAGAACAAAGACCATATACATTTTGTCAAGCTTGTCTAACACCTTTTCGAGGGTATCTTCTGTCAATCTCAATTTGATCTCTTCAATAGTAGATTGTGCTTTGTTCAGATATGAAGGTAAGTCATGTTCTGTCATCTGAAGCATTGTTAGGTTATGAACTAAGTCATACAGACATTGTATGTCATTAGAGTAGATGCTCCGAGCTTTTTTCCATATATCATAGCATGTTTTATAAGACTGGAAGTACACCAACAGTTTGGGATCAATGGATTGCCATAATAAAAAGACTAACTGATAATCAACCCGCTGCCATTATTCTCTCTCATTATCAGGAATGTCTTTCACCTGTTTAGTAAGGTGTTCAAAGAGTTCTTGGCCTAAAAAACAAATATCAATAACAGCATGCCAATCCAATAAATTCTTTCCATTGAGTTTTTCTGACGTTATAGTGGGATTACTAGAGAAGGCAAGGGAGATGAGTCCCTTCTTTGGTGTTTTAGAAGTGAATGATAAAGTTTCTGGTGCGGAAGCCAAGGGAGGAGATGATGGAGATCTGACCCACGAAGACAGAGACCTGTGATTGGAGATTTGACCCTTGGAAGAGGACCAGGAGGTGTCGACGAGTCAGACGGGATTGGCAGCGTGGCGTTCTAGCAATGAGAAGGCAGCGCGTGGCTCTCACTTGCTGACAAGAAAGGAGGCACACGACAGCGCCTGGAGGGCTTTTTGGCGACGGGACTTCGGTAGGGTCAGCCGGAATCACTAAGGCATACGATCGGGACCTTCACTTGGACAGTTAAAGGTGTTTGGATAGCAGATCTAGCCTTGGACAAAGGCTAGTCGTGCATGAGAGATGAGGGAGACTAGCTGCTAGGGATTTTGCAGCCCTAGGATGAACTTGCTCTAATACCAAGTTAGAAGAAGATATTTTGTGTGTAATATGGCTTGAGAATTACTCACAGCCTTCTTGATTATATATATTTACAAGAACCTCAATCAACTCCCTTAATTTTAGGGATTGACTGATCTAAATACAGTAAGCAGTATCATCTAAATACGGCAAGTAATTAGCTAATTACAAGGAATATTTACAGGAAATATTAACGCATATTAACAATTCTCATAGCCTTTCCGGTATTGAATGACATAATCTAGCCCCATTAATTTTGATGTACCCTTTCTCTGGAGGTGGGTATGGAGTTTCTGTTGCAACAGAAACTTGAGGTTTTTGTGATTTGTCCTTATGATGAATTTGCCCCCCTCTAGGTAATGTCTCAACTTCTCTATTGCTATTAGGATAGCCAAGAGCTCCTTGTCATATACACTTAGACCCAAATGTTTAGGGGCTAAGGCTTGGATGATGAACACTAGGGGTCTGCCCCCTGCATCAAAACTACTCCCACTCCAAAATCACTTACATCTGTCTCCATTACAAACAGCTGATTGAAGTTAGGGAGACTTAGCGTGGGTACCTCACTCATGGTTGTTTTCAGCTTCCTAAAGGCTTCTTCAGTTTTATCACTCCGATGAAATCCCTCTTTCTTTAACAAATATGTCAATGGCTTGCTAATCATGCCATAATCCTTTACAAACCGCCCCAATAAGGCCCAAAAATCCCCTTAAGACTTTTACATTGGCAAGTCTTGGCCAAGCAGTTTTGGCTACTACTTATGGGGGTCTGTACTCATATCTGCACTAGAGATAATATCGCCAAGATACTCTACTTGGGGTTGTGCAAATGCACATTTAGACTTCTTAATGTACAACTTATTGAACCTGAGGACTTGTAGAGTGGTCCTTAAGCGCTCTATGTGTTGGGAGAAGGTAGGGTTGTACACAAGAATGTCATCAAAGAATACCAAAATGAATTAGCAAAGGTAAGGCTCAAATATTTAGTTCATAAGGGCATTGGTTAATCGAAAGGGCATTACCAAGAATTCGTAATGCCCTTGATGGATTCTAAATGCAGTTTTATGGATGTCATTAGGGTGCATACGAATCTGGTGATATCCAGATCTAAGGTCAAGCTTAGAAAAATGTTGGCTCCATATAATTCATCCAACAAATCTTCGATAATCGATATAGGGAATTTGTTCTTAATGGTAAGGGAATTGAGTTGGCGGTAATCAACACAAAACCACCAACTGCTATCTTTCTTTTTAACTAGGAGCAAGGGTGAGGCATAGGGGCTAGTACTTGGCCGAATGGTAAAGGAGTGTAACATTTCTTTAATCATTCGTTCAATTTTAGCTTTCTGTTTTGTGGCGTTATCTATAAGAATGGAGGTTAACTGGCTCAACATTGGGTTTCAAATTGATGGTGTGGTCTATAGGTCTTGGGGGTGGTAGAGCATTAGGTTCCTCAAACAAGTCCCCAAACTCATCTAAGAGTAAATTAAGAGAGTCCATTTAAGTTACCTCCCAAGGAGTGTTTGCTACATCCATGGAATTCAGCAAGAACGGCTCTCCTCTTTTTGTGTCTCCCTTTAATTCCACAACATGTATGGAGAAAAGTTGTGCCATTTGCGTCCACTTGTTCTTAAGTTGCTTATGCAACCTCTTGCC
This sequence comes from Diospyros lotus, assembly GCF_014633365.1. Classification (NCBI taxonomy): domain Eukaryota; kingdom Viridiplantae; phylum Streptophyta; class Magnoliopsida; order Ericales; family Ebenaceae; genus Diospyros; species Diospyros lotus. The sequence continues at coordinate 43,772,869 of NC_068339.1, read as the reverse complement.
TGTGATCATTTTACAAGTCCCTGCCTGCCTCCACATTACCTGTAAGAGTCCTTCTCTTTCCCCCTTCTTGAATGTAGCTTCCATCTTATTAAAATCAAAATAAATGGGACTGACTTCTCTCATCCAATTAACCCCTAAGACCATGTCACATCCTCCTAACTTAAGAAGGTGTAAATCAGCCTCAAATTCTTCCCCCTGCATCTGCCAACAAAAGCCCACACACGCTGATTTACACAACACCTTCTGTCGATTAGCCACAGTGACCGATAGAGGATGAGTCCCTATGAGGCTGCACTTTAGCTTCTTGGTTGTTCCCTCATCCAGGAACCTATGGGTGCTTCCACTGTCAATGAGGATCATCAGACTATTCTCCCTTGCTCTGCCTTCCACCTTGATGATCTTGTTGGTTGTCGCTCCCCTTAGAGCATGCAGGGGATCTTCACATTCTCCTCTACTCCTTCCCTTGGATTGCCTTCCTTCTTTTCCTCCTCGACGTCTTCTTCAGTGCCATCCAATAGCAGCAGTTGTCGTTTACATTGATGGCCTGGTGTATACTTATCCCTGCATCTAAAACAAAGTCGGCCAACCTTCTTTGTTCTCTCAAATTTTCCCGCGAATGACTAGGAAGGAGCTAAAAGAGCCAACCCCTTACTGCTCTATCCCCGTGTTCCTCCTTCCTTGGTCCACCCACAGTTGCTTTGTTATTGGGGCACCACCTGCCACCCCTTGTTCACCCCTTTATGCTTCTTCACCAACACTTCCACAGTCATTTCCTACAACCTGGTCCACTCAGTGGCTTGTTGAACTATCGTTGGCCAGAACATCTTAACGGTGGGAGGGATCTCTTTGTTCAAGCCACCAATGAAGCTTGACACAAAGTATCCCTCGGTGAGAATGGGATTGGAAATTAGGATAAGGGCCTTCAACTTCTCAATCCTCTGCTAATAAGCTTGTACTGTTCCCCCTTGTTAAAGCTTATTGAATTCCTCCAAAACTCCCATTTTTCCCAAATCTTCCACATAGACCTTCCACAAATTCCTCCTTCATGCTTATCCAACCCTGGTACCATGCATCGCCCACATCGTTCAGGTAGGCCACTGCCACTGACACCTTTTGTTGTTCAGCCACACTATAAAGGCTTAACACCCTCTCATAACGCCTCACCCACTATAACGACTCGCTCCCACTTATGGGCGCCACCGGTAACTAATCGACCAGATTACTCACCCATTGAACCACAACTGAAGGGTTGGACTATGTTTCAACAAGAAACGCCCTAGGTGGGAACTAGGCTTCGTCTTTCCCTTCGCTCCACTCAGGAATCGGTCCCAACTCAAATAAGAAAACTCAGCGGACCGAGACCCGGAACCCGAGTGAGCTTCACCTCTCTCCAGCTCGCCTCATCGCAAGCCAAGGTGACCCAGGCACAAAGCTAGCATAACAACCACATCGCTGAGTATTGGGGGTTTATGAGAACATACCTCGCTGATCTTTACTCGGTCCGAAACTCGGCTTCTTCAACTAAGCCATATACCACAAACAATCTCACAATCATTTATCACACTACGATGATTTCAACAATTAAATACATTTAGTGCTCAATATCGTTTACATTCAATTACATGAATACATATAAAAAAAATTACAGGAGATTACACAACAACACATCTCGGGCAACAAGCTAATTGCCACAACAACCTCCCGGCACCATCAATGCTTGCATCTGGACTTGCATCATCTACACATGAGGTAAAACCTCATGAGTCATAAAGACTCAGTAAGGGTGCAATGCATGTAAATATGAGTATAATCATGTTTATGTATGCCAAATGCATGCAAATGAGGCTAGGCTTACACATCCTCACAACCCACTAAGGTTTGAGGCATCAACCTATCAGTCCCCATCACTAGTCCTCCATATGGCCATCGATCCACTAGCTCTTGCATCACACAAGATATAACCGCTACATACCAATGCAACATAAAAACATTATCAAACACATTTACCAACTTGCAAGGCCACCTCCACATGAGGCTGTCCCTTACCTGGCTCGAAGCCTTATCTGCCACGGCGAGAATTCCAGCCCGAACTCTGAGCTCTTTCTAGAATCACCATCTTCCCGGCCGAACCTAGATGCAAACACACACAAACCCAACTCCATTAACATCCGGCATTCAACCAATGCCCTCAACTACACCGTATACCGCAAAATCACTCGACAACAATTCAACAGAAACCACTCAACCATGGTCATAATCCAACAATAACCTATTCCACATTATCTCAAATAATAGAAATTAATTCGAAAAGAAATTTAATAAATTTACCTCAGTCAATTTAGAAACGAAAATCGGCCAACCGCCTATACCGGCATTGCCTCATTGACTGCCACCTTAAGCCCAAAATCCCATTCTCGAGCTTCTAATATGCTCCACAAGCCTCAAAATAATTTTTAGAACTTTCTAGATTTTTCTGAAAATTTTCTCCTATTTTCCCTCATTTTCCAGATTTGATTTTCTTTTCTTTTTATCATTTTTTTTTATTTCTTTCTTTCCCCCACTGTTCACCTTCTTCCTCGGTTCTTCGCTGCGCACGGCCACTGGCCGCGCCCGCCGCCGCCGGTCTGCAAGCCTTCGCCAGCCGTTGATGAGGGTAGCCTTGCCACCACCGGCCGCCTCCGCCACCGCACGAGCGCCATTGAAGGTTGCGCAACCACCACAGCCACCGCGAGCTGCCTCCCTTGCACGGCAGTTTCAGTGCTCCGCCATGGCCGATCGGCCAAGCCCTTGGCCGCCTTGCCGCGGCTGCCCACTGGTTCGCCGGACGCCCCTCGACGCTGCTGCTCCGTCCTGCTCGCCTTCGGCCACCGCAACCATGGCCGACTGCCTCGCGGTTGCTGCTCCAAACGTCGGCCATGGTAGCTACTGCCATGGCCGATCTTTCCTCTAACTCGAACCCTCACTGCTTTCTCTCTCTCCCTCGGCCATTGCTTGCCTTGGCCAAGCTCTCATGCGCCAGCTCTATCTCCCGATCTCTCTTACTCTGCTTCTCTGACTTGGCCATCAAACGGCAGCCATGGCCACAGCCGCATTGAGCTCTCTCTCGCTCTCTCTTTCCTTCTCTTTCCCGCGAGCTCTCTCACACTCTCGCGATTTCTCAAGCTTCGGGTCTTGGCTCCCTCGCAATCTCTCTTCTCCCTCTCTGCTTCATTGCATTTTAAATTTGAATTTTGATGGCAGCGAGCTTGCGGTTCCCTATATATATATATATATACACGCCTATATATATATAAATACATATATAAATTATTTAGACTCTTAATCCCCCAATTTCTTAATTATTTCACTTGGGATCTACTAATTACACTTAAGACTTTCAATAATATCATTTGGGCCCTCCAAGACCTAAATTAATTATTCTTAAGCCATTCAAAATCTCAATTTATTCGAAATTAATATACGACTTTTACTCGAAAATATCGATTTCGTCCCTACGCCCGCACGGGACATCTATTCGACCCGAAAACGCTTCAAGGCTACCTTACTCCGATAACCAAACCACCCCGAGGGTCCCCTCAGCTTCCAGGAGGTTCCCCTCCGATTATTCGGTATTAGCACCTACTCGGGCTTATACAGAATTTATTCCGAAAATTATTCCCGATCGGATTACTTCCAGCGCCATAAGCCTCGCTTCGAGACGCTCATCAATCCCTTGCCATCTTCCCTGGACATCCAAGTCCCGAGGCACTCCCTGCCGCCAATTCGATAATTTTTATTAATTAATTTATCGAGATTGACCCTTGGGCTTTCCGGACCACCCGAGATCCTTTCAAAATAATAAAAAATTATTTATTTTCAATACCATGTAATACCAGGGTATTACACCCACCACCTGGGATTATGGCCATCGAATAGAGGAATCTCCATCTTGGACATTAGCGAACCGATCGGATTCAATCTAATTGCAATGCCTTGCCTCCTTACCCCCACATTCTCCTTCATCACCAACTTCTTCGTCTTCAATTCTGCTAATTCCTCCAATCTGAGATTTCATCCCTAGCCATTTAGAATTGGCTCAGATCGCTCCTTAGGAGAGAACTCAAGTGAGATTCTTACCTAAGTTTGGTGCGAAAGCATCAGCATGAACTGACGCATGAGATCCCTGAGAGCCTGACCCTGCTCTCTCATCCGATCCTCCAATCAAGTAACCTACGTTATACTCTCGTCGCACCACACACTCACTGCCCCGTTGATCCTCCTTTCCACCGAATTCTCAAACATCTCCATGCGATTCTGCATCTCGGACACCATGGACGTAACTTGCTGGAGCTGCACCTCCATCTGTTTCATCCTCGTTCCATCAGCCATGGCCCAATCCAATCACCCAAAAACTTGTTTTGATACCCAATTGTCAGAACTCAATTATGACGAGGGAAAATCTCTCTCAATTCAATGGGACTTGCACGGGAATTGAGGGTTTGAATGAGAGAATAGAAAAATAGAGGGAGAGAATTAAGAGAGGGGGAGAGATTGAGGGAAAATAGAATCAACGATTTTCCATTCATGTCTCATATGGGTCGCAGGACTTGGTTTATATACCAAGCCTATTTGAATTATTCTCTAACTACCTCCTGATCTTATTACAATAATACCCTGACTCCCTTGTACAATAATGCCCTCTTCTACTCCTGCCTTAATGTTCCTAACTACGGAACCATGATAGTTATTTGGGGTTCATGTGAGATTATTTAAGGGAAAGTAGGAATAGAGGAAATTATAGGGGGAAATGTGTAATAAATCATATGTGTGTGTGTGTGTGTGTGGCATAGAATGGCCATTCGACGCACTGGAAACTTGAGAAGAGCTGAGAGAGATTGAGGAATCTAAAGAAGGGAAGGAAGAAAAGGGAAGGGGCTGTCAGTGGAGAGGATACATAACTGGAGAATGGAGATGAAGAAGCAGAAGATTCCAGCAGCAGTGTAGAGAGAACAGCTGTAGCAACACCCAATTCTGGTAGGTTCTTCTTCTTTGAAACTTTTAGTGATTTCTCCCACCAATCCACTGGAATTAAGCCCTAAGACTTGGATTTTTGGATTGCATGTGCTGGAAACCAAAAGAGGAGAAGCCAAAGCAGGATTTGAAGGACTAGCAGTGAACAACCTGCTACCCAAGGACTTGGACAGGTTGGGTTAAGTTTTTTTGCTTTTGATTAATAGCTGTATTTTGGTTGAACCAACTTCCTAGACCTCATAAATGTTTTTACACATGAAGATTTAACAAGAAAATGAGAGAAACCGGATGCCATTAAGGATGGAGTGTTCGGCCAGGGGATTTGTGAACTAATTTCAAATTTCAGGGGCCTAAATACAATAAAATTGCATGCTAGGACTGAAAATGGGATAAAGGAAAACCCTGGGGGCGTTGATGCAATTGGATCCAATGGTTTGGGATTTTGCAAAATTTTAGGGCTTTAGTGCAGATTATTGAAAGTTTTGGGTCTACTAAGAGATTTGGAATAATAGGGGCTTCTGTGATATTTTTGGAAATTTTAGGGTATAAAAGTTAGACTTGATAACCTTTAAGGCTTTGGAAATAAATGTCGCTTGGTTCTAGAACCGCAAGGCATGTCAGAAAACGTTAGTCCTAAGTGGACTTCCAGGAATTAAGTTATAACTTTTCCATGAGTCATAGATTTGTTTAGACGTTGACGTATTGTGTTTATTCTATAGGGACACCCAGGCAAAGGAGGATCCACAGTGAACGTGGACAGGAGGAAAAGGTAAGGAATACCCAGGGTGGGCACTAGGTGGAGTGGGGCATTGCATAAGCTTCTAAAATTTCATTTTATGCATAAAGTTGAATTTTGTTCCATAAAATTTCAATGTTGTATTTGTCCACAGACTAACTAGGACTTGGCCAAGGGTGCACATATTCTTACCAGTCTAGGAGCATAATAAGATTAGGGTCCACAAAGGCCTTAAACCGAGACCAGGCAGACTAACCAATACACAGTGAGATGCTATGCTGTTAAGTTCAAAATGTCAGGGGTTGTGATGAGGTAGGAACCTAAGGTGGCTGCTCTAGGTACATAAGTGCATAATCAACAAAATCCCAAGGCAGGCAGATAGGAAAATGTTATTTTGTGAAGTTTTTACAGGCATCTTCATGTTGCAGACCTTTGCACCCATGCACCTATGGTATACTATACTGAGTAAATGTACTCATTATATAGTTGACGCAAGATCCTCCAAGGGCAAAGAAGCCATGACAGACTGACCAGGTGGGATAGTATTTGAGGACAAATCAACATTGGGTGGAAGCAGTGGTTTGATAGTGTCATTTGAATATTTCCCACATTGAGTGTACATTTTGTATTTTGGGTTGTAAAATTCTAGCCTGAGGCAAGTGGATAACGATAAACGTTAATTTACATCTGTACAACGTGTGTACAAGGGTCGGAGGCTCTATAGTTATGCTTTCTTAAAGTTGCTCACAAGACAGGTTCTCTGTGATTGGTTTAGTTAGCAGGTCCAGGTGAATGTGTTGATGTGCATAGCTTGTAAATTTAAATTTCCCACAGGTGTAGGACCATGAAAGCTCATCTTCGCTCAAATGACATTTGAGAAGGGAGTACTCACCATGAAAGGTTTCATGTTTTTGTAGTCCTCTTCAGCCTGGTGAGTGGGAGGACAGTTTGGTGGTCCATTACTAAATTATCTCTAGCTGATAACCACCAATCTGAATGTGCCACCCAAGTAGGAGAGCTGGTGCTGCAATATTCTTCTAACCAACTTGAATTAAGCTATTTTAGCTTGAAGAAGCTAGTACATTTGAATGTCGGAGGGTAGATATCTGGTTTGAGAGCTCATGCACTGCACAACTAGTGCATCTGGATGGTCCATTATCTGGTGTGAGCTAAGAAGCACACCCACTTCATTTTGGATAAGTGTACTAGTTTTGACAAGTATTGACCATGGAGAAGCTCAGGCATGTAGTGTGTGTTAGATGCATAAATTACCATATCCTAATTTTTCATTATTAGTTTTTGTGTTTTGGAATTGTTCATGCATGATGACAATGAACAACATATGCATGCTTACAGGCTAGGCACACTTCAGGACAGGGCAGGGTTTTGAGTAGAATTCTTAGAACTAAATTTGGTGGATTCTATCTTGTCTATCTGGAGTAGCCTGTGTGGTAAAGCCTGTTATTCGCAATGGAAAGAACACCGCCACCTAGATCCTCTTTTTGTTGGGCCAACACACGTCTCTCTCTCTCTCTGACCAGGACTGGGAAAGAGATATTTAATGCTTCAGTCACAAAAGAAACATTTCCTATTTTCTTGCTTGTGCAAACAGGGTTACTTACTCTTAACGAGGAAGCTGTCTCTAAATTGAACACCCCTTTTATTTTATTTTAACTCCCTGAAATCATACCAGAAAATGAACCCTTTGCTGCCTAACCTAAGAAAATTATTATTACCGTAGGTTGTTGGGTGTATGGAATGGAAGACATAAAACATAGCCCTGATACCTGATTACAACTCTAGCTAAAGTAGTTTGTTTTTTCGTATATATAATGGTGTTTTATATTTTTGATAGTATATATTATGGGGAGCAGCAAATTGGATGGTGGTTGTATATGGCAGGTACCAAGAATGGAGAAGAGGGTGAATACAGTGGCGAAGCTAGGATACAAAACGTGCATTGTCCCTAAAGCCAGTGAGAAATCTCTTGCGGCTCTTGATATTCAAGGCACCACCATCCTTGGCTGTAAGAACTTGAAAGAGATGATCAATGCCGTCTTTTCAAACTCCCATCAAATGGAAACATCATGAAGATCCTTATTGCTCTCTGTCTCTCTCTCTCTCTCTGGTTTTTCTTTAAAGAAGTTTTACAGATAGATATAGACATATACTGGGTGGCTGTAAGTATGTCCCAACATTTCCGACATTCTTGACCCCGGAATAACAACTTTTATGGGCATTAAAATTTGTAAGCACTCGAAATGTTTATATTTTACCCATTATGGGTATGGTCATTGTAGTAGGGCTTTCGCCAGCCGAGGATGCTTCATTTTCGTGTTAGGCTACCTACCATCGGCAAACCTGGCTGCTAACTTGATGGCTGGCTCTACAAAATAAAGAGAGGATCCACATTTTGGTCTACGACTATGATTTTGGATGTAAATATCATTATATTCAAAAGTTAAAGGCAAAAAAATAACTCCTCAAATTAGTTGACATTGTGAGAAACTGGAATGTGGCAACTGTTTGAGAAAGGCCTTGAAAATTTTATAAACTGATTTCTTATTTACTTCAAAATATAAAGTTCGTTTCATATTTTTAAATTGTCCTCGAAGATTTTTTGCTGCAAACAGCTGTGGATACCTTGAAGGTTATTGTGAGGTATCGCGGTGCACAGTAAATTATTTGCAATAGGGGGGAAAATTAAATCTTATAAAAAAAGTGAACTCCTATAAACCAAAATTTGTATGTATTTGGTTGTTTATCACCCAGAAGATTATCAATTGTTGCGCATTTTGGAAAACCTACTTCCACAAAGACGGACAAGACTTTATCGGCAACTCGAAATATAGGTAGATGCAATGAACCACGCTTAAATACACATTATGAAACTTGTCCACAAAACCCTATAGGGAACTGGCATCCATCTTCCAATCCCGTCGCTCTTATTTCAACTCCTAAGCCTACCTACTGTCAAGAAAAATGGCGACAAGAACACACCTGCAGTAAGCCAGTAGACAACAATTGCCAGACCCCGTCCCCGCCAGCCAGCTTTGACCTCACTACACTAGGTCTTGCTTACAAACAAGGGGATAAACAACCGGTATTGATTACAAGTTGGGTGCAGACACCATCAACCTAACATTTCTCACCATTCAAGAGCTTGAGTGTGGTTGTTCCTCTTTCTTCTTCTTGCCTTGGAGCACATCTTTAGGGTTTGCGAAGCTTGGCTGATTGGTCGAAGACAGAAGCCTGGCCCACATTCTATCGGTTATCACAACATTGTTCTGCCTCTCTATCACTCGCTGCAATCAAGTATCCAAAAGTATCTCAGGAGTTGATTATTTATGGATATTCAACCATTCAGGAACAGGTATGAAGAACCAGACAAATGGTACATTGGACACAACATAATGCTAAACTAGAACTATAAGAGCTGCCAAATGTTAAAACTATCTGCATGTATAAATCTCTGCATTGCCAATAAAAGACGCAAATCAGTGACCTAAAAATTAAGTTAGCAAAACCAAACCATATTTGCAATTTTTCTCTTTCTGCATTCAAAGGCTTTAGCAGCTGTTCATGTCAATCGTTTCAATCTGTTCTTAATTAAATTACGTCATTCACTAAATTTAGAACTTAGTTTTTGATTTTAAGAAAGGGACTGAAATGCACATGATTCCCAATACTACGGAGTTTGGGGAGGATTGGACATATGTAGGTTTACCCTTGTGCACAAAGACGTCATTAAAATGTACATTCTAAACATCATCCTATTCCCTAGTATAATCAAGAAAACTAGGTTTATTAGAGACTTACAATCAACCATTCCTCAATTGCCCCTAGTATGATCAAACTAGGTTTTATTAGAAACCTATAGTTAACCATTCATTGATTGCAAATGAGGTCTCATTGCATTCTTCATCGTCTCCAGACTTTCATTCATGTGAATATCCACCCACTAAGTACACAAACTGTATTTTTTGCTATCACATGCACAAAAGAAAGAACCTCTGCTAATATCAAAATCACACAGCATGCTTTTATAAAAAAGAAGAGTTCAAAGAATGACCTAAATGAGAATTCTCAATCCCCCATCAGCAATGAACAGATTGAAAACACTCCATTAATATTAGATATCAGAATTATTATTAGAAAACCTTCATAAATCATAAATCCACACACTGATCCACACAGCAAACCAAATGCAAAAGCAGTAAGCTACATGCCCATGAGTCCTTCACGGGGTCAAAATAAACACTTGAAAGCTCAATTTTTGTTGATATTTTCTCTTTAGAAATGCACATACTTTAACAGGTAATTTTTAATGGCAATTTTGTATTTAGTGCTCCAAAAGACGTCTTCTATCTTTTGAATTTATGTATTTTCATGTCTTTCCCTCAATCACGTGTATGTTACATTTTAGTATAGCTTGTATGATAATTGGAAAAAAGCATCCTAAGTCTGAAACACATTTTACCACTCATTATCATATTTACCTAGCAACCAAATATGACCAAAATAATCTGCTTCATAGAGATATACACCTTTGCTTATTTATTGATTAGATTCAGTGCAATTTTTGACTCGTACTATTGTTTGATCAATCATGATTAGTTAAAATTCTTTTTTTTTTTATAAGATTAGGAAGTACTAATTATCAGAACATATGGCACTTGAATCTTCAGTAACTCTCAACTGAGGACTTTTGATCTATGTCCTCAAATTTGTACAAATGGAAAATAGCACAATTAGCTTCTATTAGTTTCTTGTATCCCAAACTTTATTAATAGACTTAGAATTAATAATACATAGGCCAATTATATGCAGTATATTCCTGTTATATAGAGGATCTTCCAACCCTTGATTTAATCCTGAAGGTCAAATATTGATTAGAACTAAGATTTTGATGTCAACTTGACTCCAACCCTTTAAATAGGTTATAAGATTTTACTGTCCACTCAACACACTAGAGCGAAACCAAACAAATTGATGCAAAAGAAGAAAAAAAAAAAATCTAATCTTAATGAGCTTCTAGCAACTTAATTTCATTATTTATTATGGGAAAGTTCAGTAGTTTATTAGAGATAGAGAATACATGAGAAACATAGCATCTCTGGCTTCTTTAAGAGACCAGATTTCAGAATCATGCATGGCATGATCAAAATCCATAACTTCAACAGATACATTGTTTATAATCCTCCATGGTCAACAAGCTCAAAGCTCATTCTCTAGTGTCCAAGAGCATAGAATCTCAGGACATGGGGGAAGCTATTTTACCATCATAAACTCAAACCTCAAATGAAAACCTAATTTGTATGCAGAAATACTTCTTGCATATAGACAGACATCCTGTCATATTCTGCCCTTACTTTTCCATCTCTCTTTTATTATTTATTATTTTGTGTGTTTATTACAGTTAATGGCTTCAAGACCTCCCGTCCAAGCAACATTACAACCTTATAAAAAACAGCTCCATGACTCAAAAGCCGCTACAATTCCAAATATAGGCATGCAATTATTTATCATGTTCTTTCTATTTTCTTTTTAGTAATCCGGATTTCTTTTTAGGAGCATCTTGATGTGTCATGTTTAACTACCTATTCTATAATCATAGACCTGGGCCAAAATTCTGTGCCTTGTGAAGGTTCCCTACCATAGACATGTTGCTATATCATCTAAAACCATAAGCCAGATATAATTTTTAAGATAAGTGGGTAGTTTGTGAAAAAATCAGGGGTTTATTCTCTAATTTGCTTCTCTTTTTTTTTTTTCCAAGTACGCGCTCCGAGTTCCTGTTTCAGAGAAGTTACCCACACCCAAATAACCAATCAGGTTAGTTTTTCTATTATTGACTTACTTGGAACGGTATATAAGCATGTCTTCCATTAACAGGGCCAACCGTGAAGCCAGTGTATCCTGCCATTGCACCATGGGTTGCACTATGGGCAAGGAGTGTGCAGTACACATTATCAGATGCATTGCCTGGAACAGCCCGGATCATGTAAGTGGGATCTGCCAGATAAGACAAGAGACTGGCTGGTTATACCATTGCTTCATACTTCTGGAGTAACCAACTAGTATGTAAACTAAACAAAATCAGAGGGGAGGGAGACATATCTCAGGAAAGTTACCTATATATTTAAGATTTATCGTCATTTTATTAAGTTTAGCAAAATGATCCTGCAACACAAAAAGACTAAACCTGTAAAATTTATGATACTAAACTAGCAGTCATAGGAGTAAAATCATAAGACGCCTGACTTCCTTCACTGTGCAGTTACCTTGATCTTATGGGACATCCATAGCCCAACATCTTGGAGTAGCTTATTTCCTGATGCATCTTGTTGGTCCATGGTGCGGATGCATTCAGAAAGAAGTTCCTGTCCCGCACCTTCTGCTATTACAATAACCATGTGACCATTTTCTTTGAGTTTTTTCTCTATATATTGAAAAAGTCCACCAGGTCCTTCCAGATAGAATGGTGATTCTGGAATTAAGCAACAATCCACATCTCGGCTAGCAAGAGTGGCATACATTGCTATGAATCCTGTTAGCAGGTGAAATAAGAATTGCTTTAGGGCACGGGAAGTAGCTTCTCATTATAACAGTATTGCAATAATTTGTAAAGAAACTTTGCAGTTGAGGTAAATCACTCACTACCTTTTTTTAAGAATATAAAGATGGGGCTTCTGCTGTATATTGTAGACAGAAGTACAAAGTACAGGATGTTAAACTAGAGGAAGAAAACTTACCACTGTAGCGACCCATTAACTTGACAAAACCGATGCCATTTTCCATGCTTTCAGACTCAACATGAGCTGCATTAATAGCTCGTTGTGCCTCCTCAACAGCAGTATCAAAACCGAAGGACCTGTCTATAACCTGAATCAAGTACACTCATGTATCAATACAAGAAATATCTCATGACTAAATTATCAGTTCACATCCAATGATTGGCTACATTTGTAAGATGAAGAGATTGCAGAAGGAATGAGAAGTACCGGAATGTCATTGTCAATTGTCTTGGGTATTCCAGCCACAGAAACTTTTAGACCACGTCTTCTTATTTCCTGCATGGGAAATTGTCATATAAATCATGAATACCATCTTCAACAAATGATACGGTATCTGAGACTGCAACCTCATTCCAGTTATTAGGAAATAACTCAGCCTACTCTGTTGGTCTAAAGACAAATTACACAACCTGAAAAATTGCAGCAGCCCCTTTTTGAGTGCCATCTCCTCCAATTACATAAACCTGGCACATAGAAAGTAGGCATTCATCAGAATTTTCTGAAATTACAACCCAAGGCATGCACCATCAGCTTGCTAAATTTTTACAAATATCCATGCACTATCATCTTATTTACATATGGCTACCTATATGTGCACAAAAAGTGTTTAGCTGGAAATATTGAACTTTCAGAGTATGAAAAAATAAAATGAAAATACAAAATCATAATAGTAAGATCCTTTACCAGATTAATGCCCCGGTCCTGAATGCTGTCAACTATTTTTGATGTATCGTGCCCCCCACGCGATGTTCCAATGATGGTACCACCACGTTTATGAATGTCATTCACAACTTTTGGTGTTAAAGGAATTGTATTTCGGGCATAGAAACCCCTGTATCCCCCCTACATGCAACATAATCCATTAATAAGGACTAAGGAGAACACCACTGTCAAATTTATGAAACAAACAAGGTTGAGGTGAACTGTAAGAAGAAACTTGAAAAGTGAGAAGAACACCACTGTCAAATTCAGAAAAATATCTCAATGCCCATTTGTATGTTTCCAAAGATTGAGATGAATTTGTTATGGGGAAAAAAAAAGATAAGATAATTATTTCATCCCACTATAGGCATCAAAGCAAAACAAAAAGGGACATACAATCTGCAAGTCGAACTTTTGAGTTTCCACAGCCATATGATAGTGTCCTCTTTAATAGGATAAGGGAGGCAAGAGAAGATAGCATACAGTTCACCACCATATCCCAATAAAAACCATGCATCCGATGGGTGTGAGATATAATTATCCAGGGGGATCATATAATCTCTTGGGTATTAGGGACAGTGAGATAAGCAGACAAAATGGCAGAAAGCCATCACCCACTTAATTGGGTCATCCCAACTAAGAGATCACATCATATCCAACTTCCTCATCTCTTCCCTTCTTATTGGAAGACTGGAGATTATGGCTAGTTTCTCTTTCAATTCTCCTTCCTCGTCCCTTTGCTGGGCTCCTTCTATTCTAAGAAAGCATCATGAGAAGCACAAGGTTCTCTGTAATCTGACACTCCAATACTTCCTCTGAACACTCCTCAAAAAGATTTCTTAAAGTTAGTGCTGTTTTATTTTATTTATTTATTTATTTTCGTTTTTACCTTTTGGCATATCTGATTTAGGTTAAATTGAATAATGATTTTTTATTTGACCATCTGACTATTTTAAATTGTTTGTTATTTGGGGCTCATGGACTTGTGGGTCTGTTGTGTTTGTCGGTTTGAGTTTCCGGGTCCATAGGTTTGTCAGTTTCTTTTCTACCAATATGTTGGTTTTTACCGTGTGTGTGGACGGATATAGTCCCACAACCAAATAAATTTATTCAAAATGGAAAGAGAGTTTTTGTCACTTGAACGCATGAATTGACATTCCTTCAATTTTCAAACAAACACTTTGTAATTGTATCAATTACACATCTTCTTAAAGCATTTATACATTAAGGGCCAGTTTGATTTCATTTTCAGTTTTTGTGTTTGTTTTTAAATTTGTATGTTTAATTTTCCTTTTTAGATGGAAAATGAAAAGTGAACTTACGTGATTTTCGCTATCATGTTCAACAATTTGAAAATAAAAATAGAAAATATTGTTTGATTTGTCAATTTGTTTTTTAAATCCATGTATTGTAAATAATTTTATATGAGTTCATATAAATCCTATTTTTATAATTTTATTTTAGATTTTGTATAAATTGCTCAACCACTCATTGGCATTTAAACAAAAAATAGTAAAAGCAGAATCTTTTTTTTTTCAATAATAATAAAAGACTAGATCAAAACAATCATAACTCGGACTGAAACTGAACTTCTGCATCCTTGTCAAGGTCTGAAACTCATAACTCAGACTAGATCAACAATCAAGAAAAGGTTCTTTTGATTATGGCATCCCCCCTAGCTAGCACCCAAAAAAAAGAAAGAAAAGAAAAAAGAACCTTAGAACTTTAGAGCTCAAGGTCACTAATGCCTAAGCAAGATAGACAACAAACTGGCAGCTCAGAATCAATACTCGATGTCCTTCTGGTGAAATATGTCTTTAATCAACTTGGTGGGTTCAAGCACATTAAATTCAACAATTTCTATAATCACTTTTCACTAGAATCACATTGTGCATGGTATTCAACAACAGCACTTACAATGTAATAGTATAAGCACGTACCAGCAAAAAGGGGATAATAAACTTATTTCACAAGGTAACTTCATCAAGTCCATCCAGTTCAAATATAACTTACATGCGCCCTAACACTTGCAGATATCTACAATGTCAAAATTCACAGTGGGTAATTAATGCAGCAGTCCATGCCTCATGCATTTATGACCGCTTAATTCATTCATGACTGATGGAGGATGTTGGCAGCAGTCTCTTAAGGACATATAAGAGACATTCTAAACTGGTTCTAAGGCCCAAACATTGAATGAAGAAGGATCTTCCTAGTTGCTTGGTTAGACTTAGTTTTGATGTCTTATGCATTAGGGTATTTTTGTCATTCTACACGTCGTCTAACTCTAATAATATGTTTAGATTTTATTCATGGTCTTTTTCTAGTCTTCTTCTTAGTAGTTTCAGTTTTTGTTTAGTTTTCCTAGTAGGAAAATGATTTTCTTAACCCTAATAGGAACAACATTACTAAAGCTCTCTAAATATCATTTTAATATCTCTTTCTCAATGGTGAATGGAATAATTATCTACAGTTTTCTCTAAGCATGCTATTATGCTTTCTTTAAGTTGTGTTATGCAAGTCTAACCCTAGGTGTGATGCCTAGCAGCTTCAAGCCATGTCTCCCTCTTTTCCCTAGTCTTCAATTTGATATTATTATTGTCCTACCCTTGCTTCCATACTTATTTTCAGGCCCCGAAATTCATCTTTTCAGCCTTCTTTTACTTCTAAATTGCGCCACCCCCCCCCCCCCCCCCAACCAAAACCCATTACATATCTAAACCCTACCCTTTTCAACAATTTTCCCCAGCCTTCTACCATAAGTAAGCCTCTAATCAGTAGGCGATCTCAAAATACTAGATCTATCCTATATCAATAACACATACAAACCTCGGCTATAAGTACAAGTGGCATTGAGAAATTTTGACAGTGCAAATTATAGGTAAAAATGAGCATTTTAACTCTTGGCAAACCAGAGAACATCAAGCGTAATTTTTAGTCAAGATGCATCAAAAGAAGCATGCATACTTACCTCAATTCCAAGAACTTTGTTCACACCATACATGTAGTGCAGACCACATACTATTTCCCTAATTACAGTATTTAGGCCAGGACACAGACCACCACATGTCACTATACACGCGAGCACTTCATCAGATTTAAAATACACCTGTGAAAAATCAAAAAGCTATGAGATCATATGGAATTGCATCGAAGTAGGGACAAAGGATGTGCAGGAGAAAGTGTGAGACAGACCTTTTGGCGAGGTCCTGCACGGCGAAAATGCGTCCCTCGTGGACTATCCTTGTGAACAACAATCTGTACAAAGTAAAGGGAAGCAAATAATTTGACTAATTGATAATCAAGTGCTACACAATCAACTTAGTAGCCCTTAAGGCCAACTGTGTTGATTGCAGCCTGTGCGTGTAATATACCAACATGTGGTTAGACAAAGGTAAGAAACAACTCTTGATGACTTTCTACAAGAGCAAGTACAAAAAATTAAGTATGTTCACCTGCTGAGCAACAGTATCATCCACATTTACAAAATATTGCCTGGTGAAGAAGAAATTATTGAAAATGATTAACAGAAGCTCAGCCAATTCAATGAGAAAGACATCCAATTACCATTGGACATTCTAACAGAAGTCAATACAGGTAAATAAACTCACTTAACAAAGGCATAGGAAGGATTGTATTGCAACGGATTGGTATAGGTCTGCAAAAAATGTAATAATATTAAAATAAAATGAAATGAAAGCTAAAAACCATATAAAAAGACAACTATAGTTATTAATGCTCAAGACTATAAGCATTGGGTACAAATAACCAGCTTATTTAATTAAGATCTTCTAGTTGGAACGATAAATCTTGGTGCCAAAGTATTTGGGTGACATAACCTGCAGATGATATTGTTCTTATGCATGGAGACATAAAAAATTAATTGGATGTTGAACAAAATAGATCTAGTTGTAGTTTATCCAGCCAAAAATCTACAGATCAAGAATTTTAGCCTAGAGATTAAACCTTCTCAGCTCTAGTACACATCAACAGCTTGAAAGTTGTCAATCAGTCTCTTGACATAAGATGGTTAGTCCCAGAGCAGTAGAAAAATATTTACAGCAGTTGGAAACATATTTGTAGGAAAAAAGTAGAGTAATTAGAGTTGTTCCCACGACAGTATAATTTCCTTTATGCAGGGTTGAGTCTGATACGCGATACCTCTCTCCCTGTCCCTTCTCATGTGGTTTACCATAATTGAACAACTACTGTCCAAATTTTCCACAAGGCCTAAGTCAATCCAGTTACTCTGGCAATATTCCACCAAACAGTTCATTATTGAAGGCATTACCAGACTAAATCTGTATTTTTTTCTTTTTACTTCCCAACCTACATATAAGCCGAATAAAATCAAAATCCTAGGCCCTGCGATGCGATATAGTGGAAAGCTGAAGCACGCCCCCGAAAAGTCACCAAACCTCAGTACAATATGCCGAATTCGTGAAACTCTCATAAAAATCTAAGGAAGGAAAATAGAAACCGAATTTGATTTCACCAGAAACTAGATGCACCAATTTAATTGCAGAGATTTGAGCTATGTTTCTCTTTCCCCCTCGGATCCTTATAACAGCGACCAAAAACTTTAAATCACGACAACTAAATGCATGCCGTAATGGAATCATGTGTTCAGATCAGAACAATCAAACACAGCGACAGTGCGTCGCGCATCCACAATGCACAGAAGAAGTTGTTATCATTTCGCCTGAACATATATATATATATATAGAGAGAGAGAGAGAGAGATACAGGGAGGTCAGGGATGTAATCGGACAAATGAGGAACATCTTCGAGCACGTAACCGGCGGGTCCGGCGATATTAGGTTTATCTTCAACAACACTGTTCTCCATGGCTTGCTGCGCGGCTCTACTGGACAAGCAGATGAAACGAGAGAAGCGAGAAAGTCGGCGAAGGAAGGAAGGAAGGACGAGAAGGAAAATGGTAGAAAGAAATTGAAAGTGGAAGGAAGCGCGTGCTCTGGCAGCAGGCTCGTCCCCGGTGGAGTCGGCCTTTTAAGATTGGCGGTTTTGTATCCCACAGAGCGCCAGAAGCATCATCTTTCGGACGTGACAGCAGCAAGCCACGTTAAAAGGTTGCTGCGGGCTGCCTCTCTCTGCCCCTAGCTTTGCGTTTTTGGTAAGAAGAATAATAATAATTATTATTATTATTATTTTTATTATTATATTGTCACAAAATCGAATGGGTAAAATGTACCAGCAATGTACGTTAATTTTGATATATTTAATTTTATAAATGATTAATTATTTTTTAAATTGATTTTATTATTTTAATATATTAGTAATATAAAAGAAGGAAAGTCGAAGCAACGGCGGTGGGGAAAGGAACCCCCGAACCCGGAAAAGAGTGCCAGCACACAGAAATGAGCGGAGACAGAGCAGTTTCGGTTGGGATGGTGAATGGATTGAATTAAATTAAATTAAATTATTATTTATTAAAAAATATGATAAAGATAAGATAAAGACTACAAGAAGTAAACAGTCTACGCACGAAAAATAAAAATCTATAATTAGGAAAATTCTATTATTAGAGTTGGATATTTTTATTATTATTATTATAGATTTATTATTATTATAAATGATATATTTATTATGGTTTATTTTTATTATTTAATAATTAAATTAGTTGAACTAAGAGGCGGTCATTTTTATTCTAGGTGAGTTGCTTCTAGAAAATCAATAGAAAAGTCATTTTAGAAGAAACAATTGCTGACTAAGCCGTCTCCATTGGGCTAGTGGATTGAACCAAGTTATTCATAAGAAACATAATGGTAGCTTGCTTTGCACGGAGATGATTTTTCCTTTAAATTTCGAGGAGTTTTCAAGTATTCAGTTCTAGAAGCATTTTTTTTACTTTTTATTGAATAAACTGGATATTTTATTAGAAAATTGAAACTTTTAATCTTTAATTTTTGAATTTTATATTAAGATTTTATATTTTTTTAAAAATAAATACTATGACTTTCTAAATTTGACACCCTTCATTGTGTGTGTGACCACTACTAGACAAAAGCAACTGAAATGTTATAATTGTGATTCGTAATTTGAATTTGATTGTGATTAAAATTTTTAATTTGATCGTAATTATTACTTCAAATTTAGCTATGATTAGAATGTCAAATAAGGGCAGAGTGAGAATTTTGATTCAGCGGCGATGAACTTAAATACAAAAAATATAATTTTAAAAATAAAATAATAATAATATTTTTCTTTTTTTACAATTGGTCCTTACAACTTTTCATACTATAAATTGCAATTGTTCAAGAAAATTACATTAATTATTTGAATCTTTAGACTCGTCATGACCAGAAAAGCCTAATTCTTGTATTAGAAGAAATTAAATACAATCAATTGATACATTTAGATGAATTCAATAATCACACAATGTTTATTCTAACTGTCTGAAAAAAATTATCTCAATATTTTACTCTTGATTTATTAAAATTTCATAGTTGTTTTGAGTTTAATTGTGTGCACTATTAACATCTCCAACATAAACTTAAAGTCTATCTTTTTTTTAAAAAAATTATTAAACCATTATTTCATGAAAGAATTACCGTCTCCTTGTTCCCTATTATTTGTTTTAAAAAGATAACAGTATAAGCAAAATGCAACATCTTTGCTTATACTATATTCCAACCAATCACCAAATTTATTGAACCAAACTAGAATGAATTGTCTTGATTTTGAGGCTGACACTACTTCTTTGCAAGTAAGTTTTTCTAATTTAATTCTAAAAATTAACATTATAATCCATTACTGTAGTTGTTAGCCCAGAATCTATAAGAATTTGTGTAACATCAATTTACTCAATTCTTGCTTTGTTTATTTTTTTTCTAGTATAAATTTCCTCCATACTTGCTTTCTTTGCTTCATAATTTTCTTCAATACTTAATTTTATTTACATCATCATTGTAAAAAAATAAAATTATGAACAAATTGTAAAAAATGTTATGATGGTTACTACTAGGCCATTATATACTTACTTTTTTCAATACTTATTTTTTTTATTTCTAGTAATAAATTATTATAAAAATAAAATTTAAAAAAAACCTTGGTCCAGTGGGGGCAACTACTAGGCCTCAGATGGCTCCGCCCCCTTGACGTCAAATTTTATTTTTATTGGGATTTATCTTGATTAAAGATTTATCTCCTTAACTTATCTTATGATCAGAATATAATTTTCTATGTATATCTATCTATATATGAGTTTAGCTTTACAAATAGCCGTACAATGTCTTAAAAATTAGTGGCAGTTATATCATTATTATTATACTCATATCATCATAGTAATATTTTATTCTTTTTATTCGTGATTTTTTCTGATTTATATTTTTCACTTTAAATTCTATATTGTTTGTGTGATTGATAGTTTGATAGTGATTTATTTTCGATCGAAATTCGCAACATGGGCTTTTTTATAGGAGACTATAGTTACTAAAAACATGCAAGAATAGAGTAGGTGGGGCTAGATTTATAAATTAGAAATGCTATTAAAGTATGTGTTGAGGCACACATTTCTTCCTCATTCCAAGAATACATTGAATTATTTAAGTGAGTTGATGTGTTTATTGGTGAATCAAAAATTGCAAAGTTTCAAGTTGAATACCAATGGATTATGTCGCTATGCAAGTAATGTGGAGTTTTTGGCCATTCTTTAGCGAATTGTGTGAAGAGGGCCAAATAGGTTTGTTGTTTTTTGTTTTCCAATGAGACTTAAGGCTATGATGAATTTTTTTGGGGTTTATCTTTATAGGCTTCAGCTTGAGATTAAAGTATCGTCCATATTTCGTACCATTCATTGGCAGCCCATTAAAAAAATCGGGCCATAAGCCCTTAATTAAATATTTGGAGGAGAAATAGGCTGAGTCCATTTGCTCAAGGTTTAAGGAAGCCCAACCCCAAGCTAAATTGCTCCCCAACTGTGCCCTAGCACCGTCATATAAAAGACCCTTTTGCTTTCTTGTTGCCTTTATTTGACGGTCGAATTCTCTCCCCCCTCTCTCTTTGCTCTCCCAATATTTTCCTTTGATGGCCGATCTTCGTGAGTCAGTTCTTCCCTCTTCAGTTCAAGCTCCATTTCCATGGCAGTGGTCTTCCTTTCCTTTGGAAGCCCTTGGTCAATCGGTGAGTAGCCATTATTTATTCGGTTCGGCAGATCCTTTAGGGGTAATCTTTCTGTTACTACTCTTTGTCCCATATCTTCGTGATTGTTCTTGTTCCTTGGTGGATCTTGCTGTGAACGTAACCTGTGTGGTTTGGGGAGAAGATTTGGTGTTATGGCCAAGGGGGTTTAAGCTCCGATTTGGGGGTTTTCGTGGCTTGGTTCTTATGTGCTTCTGTGAGGCTTGGTGTCCCTATTTTTTGGAGTTACCTGGGTGGTACACATTGGACAGATCCAGATCTGAGCCTTGACGGGATATTTTACAAGGAATTCTCTTTGTTTACTCTTCTGCGATCTTGGTTGTTTCGATATCTCTTTAATTTTGCATATATTTTGTTCTAATCCTCTATTTTGGTAAGTGTTCTTCCGCAACAAGGTTTATATCTTAAAAGGGTGAAGTGGCCCAAGGCACTAATTCTAACAAGGGAATGATGGGTGGCAAGGCCTCTCTAGTTCCTCATCTAGTTGTGTCAGTAGGTAACGTTAGATCTCCTCAGTTGAGTGGTAGTTCTCGTGGTTATGTTCATAGCAAGGATCAATATTCCCCCAAGGCTCCGTCTTCTCATTCTAGCTTCATCCCTATTCCAGTGAATAATAGTTTAGTGGCTAATTGGTTTTGCTTGCTAATGCAAGAAGATCAGTGCATTCCTTCTGTGGGTAGGGATGGCAATTACAATCGAAATGGAATCGAATCGAAATTGAACAGGTGAATGCGATTAAAAATCGTTTGATTGGGTAATAATTTGATTTGGGGAAAAATCGAACATTGTTTCAATAGGTATGGTTTGGTTATAGTTTTCACTAAATTCAAATCAAAATCCGAAGCGAAATCGAACCGAATGTGTGGGTAATCGAACTAAATCGAACTGAATATACATATATATAATATATATTTATTTATTTAATATATTATATATACACATAATACATATATTGACTAATGTATTTTCTTACAAGTATTTTAACTAATGCATTACAAATATATAAAATATTTAATATTTATAAAGTAATTAACAAATAAAAATAAAACTTAATATTAAATTATTTTATTTTTATCAATCAAATAATTATATCCAAGAAGTTTGAAGTTAATTTGTAACTTTATTCAAAAAGAATGTAACTTTATTAGAGTTTGTCTTTGTTTGTTATGGAGTTATCAAAAATTTTTATGAATGTTATTTGCAAGAGTTTGTCTTTATTTATCGGGACAAATCAAACTAAAAAAATCATGGTTAAAATCGAAATTGAATGATTTAGTTATGGTTTTTAATTTTTAAAATCAATGGGTAATGATTTGATTTTGATTTTAGTAGTTTAAGTTTGATTTGGTTTGATTATGATTTTTACAAAAAATCAAAATCAAAACAAAGTATTACCAATCCTATCCGTGAGTGCTTCAAACTCCCAGGACCAATCTATTGAGAACCATGATATAAAGGATGTGATGGAGGTAATGTCTCGGGACATGCTCTTATCTTACTTTTGTGAACATATTTTCAATTTCTATACAATGAATCTCTTATTTATAGAAAAAAAAATGAAAAATGCTATTTGTGAATAAAGTTGGTATATTTTGTTATGCACTTAGTTTTATTATATTTTTATTAAATTAAAACTATAATAATATTTATAGTATTAAAATGTATAGTATATTAAAATTGAGAGTACAAACTCTATTTTGTCCATAAAAATGAAGAGAGAGAGAGAGAGAGAGAGAGTTGGAGTAGCCTTATCCCTTAATTTAAATAAGAGTAAATTGTATGTAACATTCCACATTTGATGCAAAGACATCAATTATTTTTGAGTTTTTGAAAACAATGGAAGCTTTCTTTGACTTTTATCAATCTAATTAATGCAACATTTTTACTCTTATCATCGTTACTTTGATGCGATGTTGGTATTCTCTCAACCCCCGTTTCGTTCTCCCTCATTTTTTTCTTCCATTAAGATAACTAAAAGCATTGGAGGTGGGTTTACAAAAAGAAAGAAAATTATAACAAGAGAAGAAAAAAGTTTTCGGCTAGGGCACGGTGAGATAGAGACACGAGAGAGTAAAATGGTTTTCTTAATTTCTTAATGGTAAGAAGGTGTTTGCTATTTATCAAAATACTGAGAAGTTAGTGTCTTTTCACCAAAATTTAGAGGGTCGTGTAAATTTATCTTTTTAATAAATTATAAGAATTCAAAATATTAAAAATTAACTATAAATATGTGTTTATAAATGAATAGTCCATGTGCGACTTAGGTGTATAATTGACCTTATATAGTTTATGCAATTATTTTTGTTTATATAAACATTATATGTTAAATTCTGCCTAGGTTTCATATTGTCAACGTTCGGAATTGGTCGACGAGATTTGTTGGCTCGCACCGATATGGTAGGTTCGAGAGAGGAACAGTGAAGTATCCAGTCCAATTTGCTGAGCCACCGGCTCGTCCCTACAAGGTACTCCGAAGCGCAAGTTAGTGAGCGAGCGAGCAAGTATATCGAGTGTTCGTAAGTTGGCAAAAAATGGTACATACCTCGGCCCTCAAAAGGGCTGGTTGATATATATATGAGCTGAAGTTTCTCTGCATGCTCCGTACTTGTACAGGCGATGGGATGGAATAGCCAGCGGGGGTGTCCCTGCCGCGGCAAGACGATGACGAGACATTCATTAATGAGGATAGGATCTCCCATTAATAAGGATAGGATCTGTCATTAATGAGGATGTGATCTGAGGTGGACGTCCGAAAACTCAAGCGCGGCTGTAATGATGTTGTCGCCAAAAAGTCAGGATGAGACTAGCATAGGTTCGCCAAATGGGCCTGAGAGAATGGGCCCGAAGAGTCCAGTCAGGGCGGCCCCTGGCCCGTCGATATGTCGCGACACATGCCCCTTCTACAATGCGAGCTGACGGGTTAAGCCGACGAGCTATGGAGATCGCTAGAAACTTGCTCAGAACATAGCTAGCGGCCTGCCCGAATACGCTAACGAGTTAGAGGCGCTACAGAGAGCTCGCTTGATCCCGACGTTTGATCCTGGGCTTCAGCATTATCTGAGCTCGTTTAGACGAGCTCAGTTCGATTTTTACTGGGCCTTAAGCATTTGGTTCGAATCATTACATTAAGTCCTGCCCACACAAAATAAAACGAGAAATACTCATAACACATATAGTTAAAGACAATTTCACACTAATACACCTGTGATTTAAATTTAGCATTTAAAAATTTTATTCTTTTAGGGTAAATTCTAAATATCACCTTTCAATAGTAAAATTGCAAGAAATACTCTTCGAAAATAAAAATATTCTAATCATTTCTTTTTTTTTTTTCTTTTTCGTTCCTTTCATTGAAAAAAAAAAAAAACAATATTCGTTAGCACCCATTGACCATTGGATATTTAGGTTCAATCAAGTATAGATTGTTGGAGTCGCACCAAAAAAATCCCATGTGGATTTCTGATGGAACCCAAATGCATCTTGAACCCAAATTTGGATTTGAGAAAGAACAAAAAATTTAGATCTAAATTTGAAAATATGAGATAGAGATGTATTCCTATATTGTCAATATTATGGAGATCATTGTTGATATCATGAAGTTCTCTCTCTCTCTCATCGAAAAAAAAAAAAAAAACCTTTTGCAAATCAAAAGGTTATAAACCCTTAGATGTAGATCGAATGGTTCAATTTCTATAAAGTAAAATAAATTAGAAAAAAAATGATAGCTAAAAGATATCATCGTTACAAAGAAGGAGTTGTCGTCGTTGTAAACTAAAGTTGTTGCCAAAGAGAAAGCACAACTGCAATAAAAATTACAACATAATATTAAAATTCAAGAATAGTTTTTGTAATTATATTAAATCTTAGAGATATGAGGTGTAATTTTTTTCTTTTTTAATGATCCTTTTTGTTAGGTTAAACTACCAACAACATTAAAGATTAATAAGATAAATTTCACAAAAATTCTTATAGTAATTAAGGTTTAGTTTTATTTAAATTTAGTATTTTTTATGGGTTTTTTTATGACTAATTTAGATTTAATATTTAATATTTCTTAAAATCATGTCATTTTGATAAGTTTGTTAACAACGTTATATTACAAATCACATAGACATCAAACACTAAATTTAAAGCACATTAGGTTTCTGTAGATATAACCTCAAGTCTAATGGAATTTATCTATAATTTTAAATAATTTATTATTGTTATTTCTATAATTAATAAAGTAAATTACATACACACCTTTGTAATTTGACACATTTTCATGACTACTCCATATACTTCAAAATTGATCTTGTAAGTTCATGTGATTAATTTTGATTCAAAATAAGGTAACTTTGTTTTTAATATTATTGTTGTCTAGATATAATAATAAATTTTATTGACTTTGAAATGTTGTCGTCAAGTTGTCTAAATCTACAAAAATAAAAAAAATAATCAGAAGGTGTAGGGAGGTCCTCGTGCAAACACTTGGATGCTTAAATCAGACACTAAATATGATGAAAAAATTATATTAAAAATAGTATAAGAGACGTTATATATTTTTCAGAAATGAATATCTGCTTATTTATAGAGAAATATGGAATGATTTAAAGTGTAACAGAATTAGCATTCTTGTAAATAACACTTATCTTGATTAATCCTAATTTGGCTGAGACTAGATTTTTTATATATGACATCTATTTTGTATAGATAATGTTTATCTTAGAATGTGTTTGATTGCACATTTTTTTCATGAAAAATAACCAATTTTCACTCAAGTTCTACCTTTTATAGTGTTTGATTAGTTGTCAAATTTTTCATGAAAAATATTTTCTCACTTAGACTCGCGTGACCCACTTTTCCCACTTTTACTGGAATTCATTTTTCCATGGAAGGGGGTTGGAATATATTTTCCAGGGAAATAGAAAATCAACCCAAGAAGAGATGCAACAATCTAGCAAAGGATAAGAATAATGGTCGATGATTGCAAGGAAAAAGAGAAGTGTTGCCGGCGGTCACGAGGATGAGATGGCGAGCAAGAGGCAGCGACCAAGGGGTGAACAACGATGGTGACAGGGGAAGCTCAGCAGTAGTGAGTAATGACGGCGACAATGTCAGTGGTGGCGACGGACTGAGCAAGAGCGGCGGCAGCGACCACCAGTGACGACAGCAATGGCGGTAGCAGCTAGTGACAATGATGGCGACGATGGGGGTAGCGACAGGGATGACATCTTCAAGCTGTGTATGTATATTTGTGTATATATATTTGATTTTTTAAATATTTTGTGTAGTATATTTGATTTATTTTTAGACAATTCCTTTGAATTCAATTAAGCATTCAATATCTTCAATTGATATTTTAAAATTCCACCATTGCAATCAAACACAACCTTAATTAATTCTAGTTTGACTGAGACTAGAATTACTATAAATGATATCTATCTTTTATAAATGACGTTTATCCCAATATTTCAAAAATCATTTCAAAATTAATTTTTTTTTATGGATAATTAATTTTTTTTCTTGGAGAATTTTTCGGATGTTAGACTTATTTTATTTGCGCATTTGTGTGGGACTCCCTTGCGTATAAAAAATTTATGTCTTTCAACCCAAAAAGATATTTTGGACTTTTGAGCTTTTTAATAAGTCTTTACTTATGATACAACAAATATGCTTTACTAAATTATATAAAATTAAAATAAAATCAAAATATTAAAGAGTCAAAGAAGAAGAATAAAATATGCTTGCTACTAGAAACCATTTTCTCACAACTATTCTTCTTCTTTGCCAATTGAAATGCATTATCAACTAGAGACTCTTCTTCTTGTGCATCTTTTGTCTTTCTCTTTCACTAGAATAGACTACCATGAATAGGTTCGATTTGATTTGAAATTCAAACCCTCTAGAATAAACAAAGAAAGAAAGATAAGGGGGAGAGAGAAGAAAAAAAGACAATGACCATTAAATCATTTTTAAGGTGAGATTAACTATGCAAAATCAAGGAACATAGCTCGAAACTTTACCTAGTTTGTTACATCGAATTGAAACTTTGTTGGTGGCTATTAGCGATTGAAATCTAAATTTTCAAATCGTTCCACATCTAACCATCACTAGATTAAGTGATTGGAAAAACATAAAACGGGAAGAAGAGAAAAAAGAAAACTAAAGAGAAAAGAGAAATGAAACACGTTTACTCATGGGAAAAGAAAATTCTATTTGTACCCACCTCTTTTGCTCTTCACAGTCACTTTCTACAATTGCAACAATTATTTTTCAAAAATACACAACATCCCACTCGTTATTCGTACACACCAGCATCGCACCTGACCATCATTGTCGGTAGTCATGTCGCTCCCACCGACGACTCGCAAACACGGTCGCCCATCATTGCAAAGCTCTCATCGGTGGTTGCGATGAATGTGGTGGCCCATAATCACACTTGAACCCCAAAGTTCGAGTGCTTTTAAACGCTTCCAAAGAACAGGGTTCAGGGGCTTTGAAAGCATCCCGAACCCCGATGGGCGGTCGTCGTCAATGGATGATGGGCGACCATCATCAATGGAAACTTTGCAATGATGGGCGGTCATGTTCCTTACAGTCGTCAATGATGATGGTGTGTGCGAATAACAAGTAGGGTGGTTCTCCACAACCACCTTCTACAATTATAGCAATTATTTTTCAAAAATACCCTTTAGTGGAAGTTATAGTAGTTTTCCATAAAATATCTCTATAGAAATAGAAAATTGAAAATTATGTTCAAAACGTTAGAGAATAGAAAGCAAATTTTATGTTTTTTAAAATTATACTAGACTTTAGAAAACATATTAAAGATGTTCTACAAGAAAAACAAGTTTTTCTAAATTGAGCTCCTTTTTGAATCTTGTCCACAACAATTTTTTCTTTTTTGATTATTTTTCTCCTAGTATTTCATTTATACCCACTCACCACACCTTCCTTTCCTCTTTCCTGCCACCTTTCACCTCTGCAACAACAAACACAATTGGCATTTTCTCTTGCCATCCTTCTTGTTGCCACTCAACGACACTCTTAACCACTATGATAACAAGCACCATTAGCGCCCTCTGCTTCTTGTCTTGTCATCATCATCCCTTGACTAATATTATTGCACCTCCCTCTACCATTATGACAACAATTCTTCTCTTCATCAAGTCGCCCTGACTATTCACCTCTCTCTTTGCCATTGAGCTCTACATCTTCTTCTTTTTTTGGCATGATTTTAAACATATTTTTTTCTTAAAGTCTAAAATTAGTTTCATATTTAATTGAAATGAACACTTTTTTTATTTTTTATAGAAATGAAAACACAAAAATATAGGTGAAAATTAGAGATAAGAAAATAAACAAGTTCTTGTATTATCACCACCCTTTATACGAGAATAAGAAAAAGAGGTGAAATTTGTAATATTGTATAAAATTTGATCATCTATATATATATTATAACAAAATAGCCGTCAATTTTTTTCTTGCCCATTTTCAGTTACTATTTTGATATTTTATTATGTTTTTGTAATTTGTTTTGCTTACCCGAAATAGAATTTTTATAAGTCATTAATTAAGTCTAGATTTATGAAAAATGTGTAGTTCTTGGAACATGTAAATGGTTTTTTTATGGCTAAATAGTGTTTGGAGAACGTGTAAGCATGCTGGTATATGAAGAGCTAAGATCTAATCTATATTATTAATTTTTAAATATTAACATAAAATTTTAATTCAAATAAATTACAAAAAAATGAGACTTTTTTAAATCGAGAGAAATCTTGAGATATCAGGTAATACCGCCGAATATTGACTATCAAGTAAATTTTTTATTTTTT
Source organism: Diospyros lotus (assembly GCF_014633365.1). Lineage (NCBI taxonomy): Eukaryota > Viridiplantae > Streptophyta > Magnoliopsida > Ericales > Ebenaceae > Diospyros > Diospyros lotus. The sequence continues at coordinate 43,743,647 of NC_068339.1, read as the reverse complement.
TTTATTTTATATATAGTTTAATTAATTTAAATTTATTTTTTATAATTTTAAATGTTATAATTTTATATATAACTTAAATGTTATAATTTTATTTTTTAACTTTATTTTTTTTGTTACTTTTTTAAAAATGTGACCTGTCTTAAATGTGATAATTAATTGTTAGGAGGAATATGTAAAGTCATATATAGATAATTAATTTTAAAATTTTGATTATTATTTATATAATTAATTAATTATTTAAATTATCTTTATTTTATATATAGTTTAATTATTTTAAATTTATTTTGTTATAATTTTAAATGTTATAATTTTATTTTTTAACGTTGCTTTCTTAAAAATGTGATATGTCTTAAATGTGGTAATTGATTGTTAGGAGAAATATGTAAAATCATGTATGTATAATTAATTTTGAAAATTGATTATTATCATTTATATAATTAATTAATTATTTAAATTATCTTTATTTTATATATAGTTTAATTAATTTAAATTTATTTTATTATAATTTTAAATGTTATAATTTTATATATAACTTAAATGTTATAATTTTATTTTTTAACTTTATTTTTTTTATTGCTTTCTTAAAAATTTGATCTGTCTTAAATATGGTAATTGATTGTCAGGAGAAATATGTAAAGTTATGTATGGATAATCAATTTTGAAAATTTGATTATTATCATTTATATAATTAATTGATTATTTAAGTTATTCTTATTTTATATATAGTTTAATTAATTTAAATTTATTTTTATATTTTTAAATATTATAATTTTATATATAATTTAAATATTATAATTTTATTTTTTTAACTTTATTCTTTTTTGTTATTTTCTTAAAAATTTGACATGTCTTAAATGTGGTAATTGATTTTCAAAAGAAATATGTAAAGTCATGGATAATCAGTTTTGAAAATTTGATTATTATCATTTATATAATTAATTGATTATTTAAATTATTTTTATTTTATATATAGTTTAATTAATTTAAATTAATTTTTTTATAATTTTAAATATTATAATTTTATTTATAACTTAAATGTTATAATTTTATTTTTTAACTTTTTTTTTTTGCTTCCTTAAAAATTTGATTATTATTATTTATATAATTAATTGATTATTTAAATTATCTTTATTTTACATACAATTTAATTAATTTAAATTTATTTTTTATAATTTTAAATGTCATAATTTTATTTTTCAACTTAATTGATTATTGTCATTTATTTAATTCTCCCTTTTCCCATTAGTCTATTATGAAGATGTGCCATATGTTGGATTTGGAGAAATTAAATGTAAATTAAATTTGTGTTTTGAAAATTATGTTAAGTGAGTAAGATTCGAATTGTTTGGTAAAGCGTGGGAAAAAAGAGAAACTTAATGGTGGCATGTGATTTGATAAATTGAGAGAAATAAGAGAATTTGAAGGAAGAAAAATTAATAAAAGAAAGCAAATATCTCTCTCTCTTCTTCCTCTCCATTCCCGTTCAACCCTTCCATTTTCTCTTTTCTCCTTTCTCGATTCTTCTTCTCAAATTTTCTCTTCTTTTTTACTTTTATTTAGTAAATTTTAATCGTATTTTTTTACCCAGTTTGGTCTTCTGGTATAACATAGCACCACTATTATGTCAAGTGAGTGATATGAATGCAACTAAAAAAAATTAGGCCTTGAGGGTTCGTGTGGTACGCACATATGAGACAAATACACGTGAAAATCTAAAAAAAAAATCGTCTACCCTTGAATGCATATTTCAAAATAAAGAGGTTGGTTATCGTTTATTCTTTTTTTTTTCCCTATTATTGTGTATTTTTTACGCATTACTTATTGTATTACATGTTAATTTAGATTTATTTTTTATATGATTTCGGGATAGAGTTATGTGCTTTTAATTGTTCGTCTACTCTTGAATGCATATAAGAAAATATTTCAAAATCTGTAATCATTTTATTGTATTCTCATGATTGTAATATGATTATTTTATTTAATTTTTACTTTTTTATTATAATTTTCATTTATTATAACTACTAAATTATATAACTTAAACTTTAACAATTTTTTTGTTTTTAGGATATCCATGCATCGCATGATGGGTAATCCACTGGTTAATATTTATACAACTACAAAAGTATTTGAGTGTAAGTTGAGAGAATTGTAATCCCTATAATGTATTTTACCTCTTTTTATATAAAACCAAAATTTATTTATTAGGAAAGGAAAAAATTCTCTCGAAATAATTAATTTTTTGAGACGATGTCGTTCAACTTCGAATAGAAACCATATCGGCGGGGGGTTCACCTGTCAACTTCTGAACCAGGCGAGAGCCGCGAGACTTGAGAGCGTAGGGAAGGCGCTGACAATGAGGCACCATCGCCTTCGCCACCTCCAGCGCCGCCACTTCGCCACCAAATATAGCGGCAGAGTGGTGGTGGAAGCCGACAACGGCCGCTCATTCGCCGTTGAAGTTGTCGGACCCAACCTCCAAAACGACGTCCGAGGCTACTTGCTTCCGCGCCGCGACCTTATCGCCAGGGCCGCTAAAATCCTCCAGTCACAGCCCTCCGCGGCCTCAGACCCCTTCCTCGACCTCTCCGAGTACCTCCAAACCCTAACCCTAACCCTAACCACCTCCGAAGCCTCCGAAATCCTCAAATCCCTCAAATCGCCCACCCTCGCCCTCCAGTTCTTCCAATTTTGCTCCTCCTCAATCCCTAATTTCCACCACGACTCCTTCACCTATAACCGCATTCTCCTCATCCTCTCCAGGTGCTATTTGCCGGACCGGTTCGATATCGTCCGTCAGTTCGTGGACGAGATGGAGCGCTCCGGCGTGCGCGGCACCATCTCCACCGTGAACATCTTGATCGGAATGTGTGGCGGCGACACCGATGGGGTCAAAAAATTGGAGAGGTGTTTGGGATTGGTAAAGAAGTGGGATTTGAGGTTGAGCTGCTACACGTATAAGTGTCTTCTTCAGGCGCATTTGCGGTCCAATAATACGGATACGGCCTTCCAAGTGTATATGGACATGAGGAGGCGCGGATATAAATTGGATATATTCGCTTACAATATGCTTCTGGATTCTCTGGCCAAAAATGATAAGGTTTGGTCTTGGTCCCTTCTGTTGTATCCCAACATTGTTATTCGTTTGTTTTGGTAATACAGAACATAAGTACATAGATGTTATTACACATATTCTTCTTGTAAATATGAACGTGTAGATGTAAGATGTGGATATTTTTTATCATACCATGTGGATGTAAGATACATTTTTAAGAGCTCCCAGAGATGATTACATTAGAACCTTTGTGCCTGACAATATGTAAAGGTGCAACATTGTCATGGAAAAAAATAATTAAACTAGATCAGTAAGTAGAGAGCTTGGGGGGAAGACCTGAAGATGTAGTAAAAAACTTACAGGAATGAGAAAATCTATACGAGTCTAACCGATTATGCTTAAGCTTAACTTCCAAAACACTGATACAGCTTGAACATGCGGCTGCAGATGTATGTATTTTTCGTTATAATTGTCTGATTTGACGGTAACATCTAAATTATAAACTGCAGGGAAATGGTTTTGTCTGGATTGTGCAATGATGAGTTCGCCATTGTTTGCAGGAATCTTGGATGGCCCAACAGGTGTTGGGTCATTTTCAATGAGTCTCCCTATGGTTTAATTGTAGCAATTTAAGCTTTGTGCTTTACTACACACCCGACAAACTTGATCTCCAAACAAATCAAGCTTTCAATGAATTGTGAACTTCAGCCGAACCATGAGGGCACGTGAGATGAAACGGCATTGATTCTTTGTCATTTTCTTCTATGCTCTTTTGGGATGAAACCAGCTGCAATCAAATCCATTCCAAGGCCTCTTCTTAGCAGTTGCAATCAAATTTCAATTGGCCAGACTTTATTAGGGCAAATTGCAACTGGGGGAAGCTCAATTTGGGGATTAGGGTATAGATTTATTCTGAAATCGAAGTGGGAATCAAGGTTTATTTTGACCTACTACTGAAATGGATTTGGAGATTAGGGTTGTGGGGTGTGGTTAAGTATAAGCCAACTTGGATTTATTTGATGCTGTCTAAGGAAACGGTAACAGAAAGGGTCTCTATGAAAGAAATAAAGCTCAGGGACTTTAAATGCTAAAATTAAACCATAGGGGATTTCATTGAAAATGTTCTAAATCATAGGGTTCATTACACATGGCCCAAATTACAGGGGTTCTCATTGAAAATGACCCAAACCACAGGGGGTCCAACTGGAATTTACCATTTCAAATATGATGAGCAAGTAAATAGTCTTATAAATAGGTCTTCAAGCATTTCATTATTAAATAAGAAAATGGGAAAGAAATTATTGGGATTTAGTATGTAGTCTTTTGTTTTTCTTTTCTTCCTTGTTTTCTTCTGGTCTTCTGTTTTCAATATCAGTTCCAATGATCCTGATGATCTGATTTGCAGCATGTTGACAGGTTGACCATGCTTACAAGGTATTTGAGGACATGAAGCGCAAGCACTGTGAGCCCGACGAATATACATACACTATTTTGATCAGAATGTCCGGAAAAATCGGGAAACCTGATGAAGCAGTATCTCTCTTTCAAGAAATGCTAAGTAAGGGCTGTACTCCAAATTTAATTGCTTACAATACTATGATCCAGACACTTGCTAAGAATCGAATGGTCAAGAAGATAATTTTACTCTTTTCCAGAATGGTGGAAAATGATTGTCGGCCCAATGAGTTCACATACTCCCTCATCCTAAATGCCTTGGTTGCAGGAGGGCAACTTGATAAGCTTGATGAGGTTGTGAAAATATCAAATAAGTACATGAATAAGTCAATATATGCTTATCTTGTGAGGACTTTGAGTAAATTGGGCCATGCAAGTGAAGCTCACAGACTATTTTGTAACATGTGGAACTTTCATGACAAGGGAGATAGGGACGCATACTTATCCATGCTAGAGAGTCTATGCAATACTGGTAAAATAACAGAGGCTGTGGACCTTTTAAGCAAGATTCATGAAAAGGGTGTAAGCGTTGATACCATGATGTATAACACTTTGTTCTCAGCTCTTGGGAAATTAAAAGAGATTTCCCATCTCTGTAATCTTTATGATAAGATGAAGCAAGATGGCCCTCCACCGGATATTTTTACCTACAACATTCTAATAGCTAGCTTTGGTAGAGCTGGGAGAGTTGATGAAGCTTTGAAAATCTTTGAAGAGCTTGAGAACAGTAATTGTAAGCCTGATATTATATCATACAACTCCTTAATTAACTGCCTTGGGAAGAATGGCAATCTTGATGAAGCTCACATGAGGTTCAAGGAGATGCAAGAAAAGGGTTTGGATCCTGATGTCGTGACATATAGCACCCTGATTGAGTGCTTTGGTAAGACAGACAAAGTTGAAATGGCTTGCAGCCTGTTTGAAGAGATGATTGCTGAAGGCTGCTTCCCAAACATCGTAACATACAACATCTTACTTGACTGCCTGGAGAGATCTGGGAGAACTGCTGAAGCTGTGGACCTTTACGCGAAACTTAAACAACAGGGGTTAACCGCAGATTCAATCACGTACTCGATTCTTGAAAGGTTGCAGGGTGGTTCACATCAGAAAGTTAGGGTTCGCAAGCAAAATCCGATCACAGGGTGGGTTGTCAGCCCGTTAAGGTGATGAACGGATGCATTAGGGACTCATGATAGACATGAGTTGGATTTTAATTTAACCCCCTTGCATGTTCTTCCCCTGTAAACTACCAGAACTTCCTGGACTTGAGAGCATTAAACATTGAAACATTTTCAGCTGTAGAAGTTATGTTCCCTTCTTCTTTTGGAGGCAAGAACTTTTGACCTCTTCTGGCTTTAGCCATAAGCAATGGCCTTTCCTTGCATTCCACCCCCCACCCTCCGAATTGGTGCAACTTAAACTTCCTAGTATCTGTGTTTGAGCTTATTTAGTATTGTTATACTTGCATAATATTTTTTTATTAATTTTTTAAAAAAACATTTGGTATAGTGTAATTTTACTTTTAAAATATAGTTTTTTTTTTCAAAAAAACAAGATAGGCTATTTTAAAGCAAAAGTAAGGGCCTTTTTTTTTTTTTATCAAAAGTTAATAGCTTTTAGTGAGGTTTACAATTATTAATATATTAAGTATATTTTTTAATCATTTTATATATTTACCAAAAAAACTTGTACTTTATCAAATATGTCTATATGTTAGGGTAAATGTATAAAAATCTCGTACTTTATTAAAAAAAATCGCGTGACATCCTAAATTTTCTAAATGTTCCCTTAAACACCTCAACTCTAAAAAAATGAACTATTCAGCATATTAGCAAACAATAATTAAGGACAAAATCTTAACTTGAAATGCTTGCATAGTGAACAGAGTTTTAGGCATTTTATTTTAAATTTTTTTTATGGGTGAAGTCATAAAAATACTTTTGTACTTTACCCATAAAAAATCATGTGCCATCCCAAACTTTCAGAATGTTTCATTAGACACTTTTACTTTAAAAAAATAAAACTATTAAATAACTCAACAAACAATAATTATAGACAATGTCTTAACGTAAAATGCATGCACAGATTAGGGTTTTAGGGTTTCTATTTTAACATTTTTCTATTTTTTTCTTATTATTCTATTTTTTTCTTGTACTAGAACTGTAAAACCCATTAAGCCATTATGTTTTCATTGTTGAGTCATTTTGTTCCTATTGTCGAGTCATTCTCGTTGAGCCATTTGATTTACGTTATTGTCGTCATTTATGCCATCTTTCTATTCCTATTATCCATATTGTTTTCATTATCGTTTTGTTCCCATCATCCCCGTTGTTTTGTTTCTATCGTTATTCCATTCTCGACAGGGGCGGATGTAGGGGGGGCTGGCACGGGCTTCAGCCCGTGCCAGCCCCAATTAAATAGTAAAAATATATATAATAAATAGTAATATATATATATATATAAACTCCTAAGCATAGCCCAATCCCAAGCCCCCCTCTGCATTCGCCCCTGATTCTCGACGTCCAAGGCAATCAAAACATTGTTGAATCATTCCCCATTGCTCTGATCTCTTCAACATCGTCATCTTGTAGATCTTTGATCTTCTTGTTGCTCAAATTGGATTGTTAAATATAATGATCTATGAAGCCTTATTTTCAATTTTTAATTGCCCTCATACAAGATGTTGTCTTTAATAGATTTGCTGAGGATTATCAACTTGAATATAATGAATCATTTGGCTTCTTATTAATATATTCATTCGACATTTTTACTCCAACAAAAATAAAACTAATAAATACTCATTAGATATTAATTATAGATGGTTTGGAAGCGTGAAATATCCATGCAATGATGACATGGCATAAGCGATACAATGCGACATCCATGTAGCTAAAAAACTAGAAAAATACTTTTTTTAAAACATAAAATGTTATTACATCTTTAGTTATAAAATTAGAGTTAAAAAAAGAAGAATATATTTTCTAAAACTAAATGCAACATTAGTTTTCTATTTTTAATTATTTAATAATAAATTAAAATGTATTTAATAAATTTACTTTTTTAGAATAGAGGTGTTTAATGAAATATTTTGAAAATTAGGGTGCCATATGACTTTTTTGATAAAGTATAAGGGTATTTTAACACCTTCACTCAAAACAAGAGCCTTATTAAACACACTCGCTCGTGTATACTCTTCTTTGTTTTGTTGAGAATTTGAGATATTTAATAGTTTTACTTTGTCAAAGTAAAAGTATTTAATGAGACATGTTGAATGTTTGGGTGTCACACGACTTTTTTGATAAAATACATGGATATTTTTATCTCTTCACCCTAATATTAAAATATTAATAAAAATTTATCAATTATTCCTAACATTATAAGTTTAAAAAGCAAAATATATATTCGTTTTGAGATATGCCTTAAAAACCTATTTTTAGGAGCATTTTTAAATCATAGAGGTTGTTTGTCCAAATAGCTAAATCACGGGGGATTTAGGTGCAATTAACCCTTTTCAAAAAACAAGATTGTTTAGATCTGCTAGTATTTATAACATAATAATAAAAAGTAAATATTTTTTTAAAATAGATTTCTTAATTATATTTTTTTAATTTCAAAAACTGATTTATGTACAATTAATAGTGTGAAGTAAAAAAAATAACTAAACTTTATATAAAGTTCATAGAAGGAAATAAAAAATATAATTTTATTTGAATTTATATTTAAAATTATAAATCATTATAACTTATGTATATATTATTTACAAATACTTTTATATCCCTTTTACTAATTTTGTTATCTTAACTCACTTTAACTCAAATATTTATCAAAGGCTAACTCTTGAAAAGAGTTATGTTCATTTAATTAAATTTACCATTTAATATTAAATTTTAACATTTAATAAACTAATTAGGTGAATTTGAAAATAACCTAATTAGGCAGTGGGGATTGACGACGGTAGAATGAGATGAAGTCAGAGATAGAGGTGGACAACATGTCAACCAGGCTCTCACATAGGAAAGAAAGAGAGAGAGATTCAAAGGGCCGTCGCATCTCCGAAGGTTGAGGAACGAACGACAGGGGTGGAGCACCGGACGACCAGTCATGGGCTGGGAAAAATTAAAACTTTTCTCTTATCCAAAAATTGAGAGAAAGAGAAGACGTGAACCCGACCAAATTGACGAATTAACCCTTCAAATTGATGAAGATAACGTACACCTATGTTAAAGTAGGTGCACAAAATCGTACTCAAAAGAACTCTGTCAGTGTAAAGATAAAAGAGAAAGTGATAGCTAGCCAGCGGGCCAAGCAGGCATGATGCGCTCAACCTTAATTTAAAAGACAGATTTGACCCTTAATTTTTTGATAAATAATAAAAAAAATTAAATATTTTTTTACAAATTTTAAAATTTATTTAAACGTTTTAATTTTATCAACTATATCACAATTAATTTTATCATCAATGACACATGCTTTTTAAATTGATTTAAAATGTTAGATAAAATTGTATCTAAATGAGTAAATTGAGATACAATTATTAAAATTAAAATATTTTGATAAATTTATAAATATGCAAAACAAGTTAAGTTTTTTTTATTATTATTATTTGACTCTTGTCAATTGAATTTTTTGAAATTCCTTTTTACTTAAAATGTATTTTTGTAATTATGAATTGGTAACTAACACATCTTTCAGATGAATCGGGTGGTGATCGGTTTCAAAACATCATCAACTATGAGGTCTTTTAAAGCGATCAATAAATAAAAAAATAAAATAAATTATAAAACCCATTTTTGGAATTTTAAATTACCAAAAATAAAAACAAGCAACGGGAAGCCGTTTTTTATTTCAAGAAGGAAAGACAGATTGCCCACATGGACAACCCAGTTGGTCAAGAAGGGGGTACAAAGTGTCTTCCGTGGTGAATCTTGGACCAAGACCAAGGATCGAGTCTCGCAAGCGGCAGTGTAGGGGTACCTCTCTCCAAAGTGAGGGGAGTTCCTTGTGCGCGGTGAGCTCGGGTCTAGTCACTGCATCCGACTGGGTCACCATGATTAATCTCCTCCCACGTTCTATTAAATCAGGTGTGGAAGATGTTCGGGGTGAGCGATTTCACCTTTTAGAAGATCAATCGATTTCAAACGCTGTTTAAAAAGGGAATTATTTATTCTTCGGATAATAAATTTATTAGACACGTGGCTGATGCGATTGCGATCCCTTGGACGTTGGCAACACGTGACAAATTCTCTCATCATTTCGACGTGACATTCCACCGTCCGCCAATAATTTCAACATGGCCCCTCTTTTTCTATCAATTAATTAATTCTCCCAAATCAATGTCCAAATCTTACTTAAATAAAAAATAAATATAATTTTAAAATAAAAAATTGAAACACGAAAAAAATGGATAAATAAAAAATTATAAATATAATTTTTAATATAAAAATAGTTATTTAATTTAAAAATAAAGATAAATTTTATAATATATTTAAATAAATTTCAAACAAAATTAAAAATTTTAAATTAGAGACACAGCCTCTTCACAGACGGAATCATATTTTTAAATTGAAAATATATTTTTAATTTTTTTAATATTATAAAACAATCTTAAAATATTTATAAAATTATAAAAACGATTAAAAATATATTTTTGATATTTTTTAATATTTCAATATAAAAAACGTTTATAAGATGTCAAAACGATAAACTCAAGTTATTTTTGTGCATTATACGTAAAAACAAGCAAATATTTTGTGTAAATAAGGTATTAAATATTATGTTTTTAGGATATAAATCAAATAATTGGATAATAATAAGTTAAAATTCGTATCAATAAATTGTGGGTTCGATTCTTTGTCCTGCGTAGTAAAATAAAGTTTTCACCTACGATTTATCTCGTCTGTTAAAATCGAGAGCTCGAATAACGAGAGACTGCGTAAAGGTGATAATTTTAAGATATTAAATATTATATTTTAGTGTGTATATATATACAAATTTTTGAATATTAATACTAAATTATCGTAATAAATTTAAAAAATGAATTGCACATATAAAATCTGGAGTAATCAGTCACGTAAAGGTTGAATTGCTTTTTAGTGGTAAATGTACGACAAGAGCTCGTGAGACCGACGTGTACAAGCCATGCATCAATGATGTTGTTTTGAAGAGGACCATCAAAAGAATTCCATATAAATATTTCTTTGAAAATTTGTATTAACTAACATATTTTGGAAAGTGGCACGAGTGATATGAACCAACAAAGATTTACTTTGATAGTATGAAAAATATATAGAAAATGTCAAATCTAAAGAATTGAATTTTATTTTTGGTGTTTGACATACTATATTTTTCATGAAATTCAATTTCATAGTACAACTATTAAAGTATGTTTTCGACTATTTTTCATGAAAAATTTCATCTAAGGAGGATATAGTTTTTGTTTTTCATGCAAGTTGGAAAACACTTTCATTTCCAAGTAAATGCTATCAAACACACTCTTAGTAAAATTTGTGGAGTGATAAAAATCTACAATTATTAAGTGTTTCTTTGAGAGGCGACACTAAGATGGTGGAAAATTCTACAGTATTTGTTCATTTCTATTCAAAGAATTGGTCAGGCATGAGATTGAAGTTGGAGAGAAATGGATTTTGAGAATGAGGGGTTGTCACCTGCAAATATTTCAACGCTTAAGTAAGTGAGAGAATAAAATAGCAGAGTATTGGTAAGTTAGAAAATAACATATTTTGACTATTGATAAAGTTGGTTTATATAAAAGGATGAGATGTTCTTCTGCATGCATATTTGTATCGAGCGTTGTAGGGTGATGAGATTGAATATCCGACGTCGACGGAGCTCCCTAGCAATGGTATGACGTCGGCAATACCTTCATTAAATACGAATGAGATCTGTCATTAATGAAAATAAAATTTGGAATGAATGTGAAAATATTTATCGTGCATTGGTAATGATGCTATTGCAGATTGGAGAGGACCAAGATTAGGCGATGCGCTGAGATTAGATCGGGATCAAGCTATGGGTTGAGAGTTAAGGTTGGGCCGATATGATCTAAGTATCGAAGGACCATCAATACATTATTATAAAATACATATGTAGTATAATATATCATTCTTGTTCCAATATCACATCTTTTACATTAGATAGGATGCTTTGTGACGTGGCACTATAAATTTACTAAAATACCCTTCAAAATAGGCTAATCTAAACTCATCACGTGTTTGAATCTCAAGCCCTCAAGCGGATGACAGTTATTATGTCTTCTGGCCATAACTTAGAGATAAGTCTCAACTCTCAAAAGGAGACATGTGTCAACATAAAAATAAAGGCCTAGGTCCAAATCCTAAAGGACAAATAGGGAGGATTCGATTCCATTCTTAATTATTATATTAGATCTGAGAAATTCTTCTGAAACCCACTTAGGTACGAACTTGAGGATCTCAGAGCCCATGCTGTGTACCCCACCTCCAATCACCTATAAGAGGTGGAAACTCCTTCTCAGGTATTGTATTTGACCTGTGTCACTTTCAATTCTTATTTTTATGGAGTTACATATATATATATATTTTATTAACTTGAGTGTTAGAGATCAAGCCTAAAAACCTAGTCTCGCCTTACTGTAACTCCTGAGGTGTAGCTCCCGAGGTCTAAGCTTGCGTGTCTTTCTCTTACAAGTCCAGTCCCCTCAATGCGGATCTCATGGTCTGGCTGGATCTCGAGATGAACCGTGTTGTAATTATCTATTTTTTTTTAATAAAACTACTGTTTAAGGGTGGGACGCCACACCCCAATCAGTCTCAGCCTTTTTTTTTTCACCAAATAGCGTAAGAAAAACATGGCCAAAGCGGACAAGGCCGGAAGCACTATTTAACGAAGGATTTGCCATTTCATATGACATATCCAGAACCACAATAATTTCGAAGAAGATATGGCTCCTTTGCTCTTACTTATCCTTCTCGCCGGCGGAGTTCTCACAGTCACAGCAGCAACCAGTAGCACTAGATCGGAGCCGGAAATGCTGCACCAAGTCCACCCCCTCCGGCCGAGGTCTGGCGCCGGCGGGAGCCCTATTCCGGGGCTGTCCTGCCTGAGCTGGCGGCTGGGTGTGGAAACTCACAACATCATCGAATGGAAGACGGTGCCTCTGGCATGCAAAGACTACGTCGGCCACTACATGCTGGGCTACCAGTACCGGAAAGATTCGAGAGCTGTGGCGGTGGCGGCTCTGCTCTACGCTCAGAGCCTTAAGCTCGCCGGAGATGGCAAGGACGTTTGGGTCTTCGACATAGACGAGACCGCGCTCTCTAATCTGCCTTACTTCGCCCATCACGGCTTTGGGTAAGTGGAATCATACTAATTAACACTGATGTTTTTGCCTCTCTAATCAATCTCCCTTACTACGCCCATCAATCACTGCCTTACCTGTAGGCTATTTCCAGATTTGAGCTCCTAGTCCTTGTCAGAATTTAACCCGACCCGAGTGATTTAGGATGAATAGAAATTTTAAAATATTTAGTGTTCAACTTTGGCGACTCGGCCAAATTAAAGCTTCATTGTTGTATCTGAATAGAAATTTTATAAGACGGATATGATATGAGGAGAAGAGGGTGGGTGGGTTTCAGGGCGGAGCCGTATAATTCGACGCTTTCCAACGCATGGGTGATGGAAGGAAAGGCGCCGGCGTTGCCGGAGACGCTGCAACTCTACAAGAAGCTTCTGGCTCTTGGCTTCAAGATTGCGTTCATAACCGGACGAACTGAAGGCCAACGAAACGTCACGGCATCCAACCTCAACAACGTTGGCTACCATACTTGGGTGAAGCTCCTCTTAAAGTACGTACGTATAATTCTATATATCGTACCCATCCATCCATGCAAAGCCCTGCCGCCCGGCATATATCGTATATATTTTGAGAATATTTTCTGTACCTTGACTTGTATTCTTATCAACAACTTACAATTTTATTTAATTCTTTTAATACAATAACTTAATAAAAAATCAAAATTATGAAGAATGATTCGTTGCCATCCACCAAATGGGCCCATGCCCTTCTTCTGTCTCTTAATTTATTCGGGTCAGATCAATGTGATTTGATTAATTTGATGGGTACGGCAGGGGATCAGCCGAGCAGGGTCTGTCGACGATTGAGTACAAGTCAAGGCAGAGGGCGACGCTGGAGAAGGAAGGATACAGAGTGAAGGGGAACATTGGAGATCAGTGGACTGATATCTTAGGAACCCATCTTGGCAATCGCACTTTTAAGCTGCCTGATCCAATGTATTACGTTAGTTAAATTATGGCTAGGTTTTTTTTTTTTTTTTTTTTAAGTTGAGTAGTGTTTAAATTGTGTAATAGTATTTAATTTAGATAGCGTTTAAGATAGTAATATGACTGACAAAATGTACTTTTAAATTATTATTTAATAATTATATATTTAGTTTGAAATAACTGATAAATTATCAAATATAAACATGAGTATTAAATAATATAAAAAATATTTATTTTAAATAAAATTAATTATAAATTACTATTCTATAAATGTATATATATGTTAAAATTGATTAAAAATATATTAATATATGTATATATATATATTAAAATTACTATTATATATATACATATACAAAAATAGTGTGGAGAAGAGGACGAACGGATCACGATGGTGAATCCTGGGGGTGACGATGGACTATGGGGACGACAACGAACTATGGGGGTGACGAGATGAGACAATAGGGTGAGAAGACAGTGGATGACAGGGGCGATGGCTGAAAAAATTGGTGGCGACAATGGCGAGCGAGAGGTGAAGAGTTGAAGAAGAAGGGCAATGATTGAAAATAATTGAAAAGATTAAGGGTAAAATAGACATTTACTCGGTCAACCTAGTTTAATTAGTAGCAATTTTTTTCAAAAATTGATGGGTGGAAGTTTTTGTAAAAAATTGATGTATGAGCATTTAAGTTATATAAGTTGTAGTTTAAAGCTACTATATTAGCTTAGAAACTGTCAAATCGTTTAGCCAAATGGACCTTATGTGGGTTCTTTTTTTTTTAAGAGAACTCAATCAATCGGGTCATTATATCTCTTAAGTATGTACTAAATAATTTCAAAAATGATTCGATTGAAAGCATGACCTTAAAATTTTATGTTAGAATTGAAAATAGTTTTCGTCGCAACGAACCTGTTCAACTTTTTATTTAGTGTTATTAGTTATTGATCGCCTCCACTTGAGCATGGCACAATTCAAGCATTAGTGGGACTAGGATTTAAGTACATAGTATTGGGCTTGGAACGATGTATTTAGGAACTGTTTAGTTATAGAAAATATGTTTTAGATTCATTTTTTATTGAGGATAGAGAGAGTAGAGATGAAATTCTAAATAATTGATTACATTTTTCCATTATTTGCATTTGCATTTCAATCCTCAAATTTTTTAATGATCGATATCTTAAGAACCTTTAATAAAATTGTTAAAACTGGTATAAAAAGTAAAAATTATTAAAATTTAAAGAATAACAATAATATAGATTTAAAAAATTGAGTTATGTTAATGAGAGCCTACAACTAAAGAATTTTAAAACATAATATATTTATTATTATTAAATAAAAAAATTAATTATTAAAAATAATGTACAATTATTACACATTCTATATAAAAAAAAAAAAAGGTGCATTAAGAGTACCCGGACCAATACTTTTTGTAATTAATATTTTCTCTTAATTTATTAAAAGATACTAAAAATTTAATTTAAAAAACCTGGAAGCATCTACATACCAAGGCATACCCCAAGTATTAGAGCTAAAATCGAATAAAATACAAAAAATGAATCCAAACTACCATTATATATTGACATTCCTCCTAACATAAATAATATATATATAAATATTAATGAAAATCTTCAATCGATTCACTTTCAAACTCAAACTCGCAATCTCCATTTATCTTACATGTTCAAACATTAAATTTTAAATTTTTTAGGCAAAATTTTAAGAATAATGCTAAAAGTCATAACTGATGATAGTGTCATTAGTTATGTGACAATATTTGAAAAGACTAAAAAAATTATATACTATTATTTATTTTGCCTAACACATCTTCTAATAAGAATGCGACACATAACTGATAACATTATTATCAGTTATGATTTTTAATATTATTTAAATTTTAAATAAAATAAATTTTGATGTAGCGGTATAAGGTTGTTTAAAAAACTAGTTCTTAATTTAATGAATAATCCCTTATACTGTGTTCTCTTTACTGTTTTCAAGTTATTTTTAGTTTTCAATTTTTTAAAATAATAAAAACGCGTTCTCTTTATTATTTTTAAAAATACATTTTTGAAAACAAAAAATTTTTTTGTAAAGAAAACTCAAAATAACAAAAAGCTGTTTTTAGTGTTTTCATCCAAAACAAACTCAAAACACATATATTTATTTATATTTTATTTTTGTAATAGAAAAAATATTATAAAATTCATTAACTTTAAAATGTATATATATATTTTAATAATATATTAACATTAAATATTTTTAATTTATTAAATAATCAAATTTGTTGAATAAAATATAATTAAAAAATATTTCCAAAATTTTAAAAAGAACACGTTTTCTAATTTTTTGTTTTGAGGAATAATTTTTTAAAATGACAAAAAGAACATATTTTCATTTTTTTAAAAATAGACTAATAAAATAGAAAATTAAAAATGAATTCAAAACTTAAAACTGAAAAATAAAAAGAACGTAGCTTTAGTTTTTGAAATTACACTTATGTCTTTAAACTTAAAAATTGTACCTCTTTGACCTTTAATGTTAATAAATCATGGTTAAATTTTGAAAAACACTCAAAATAGCTCACAGATCCCATTTCCCAATCTTTCTTGTTGTCCTTCTGATTGTCTTTCCTTTTTTAAGTCTTTCCTTTTTTAAGCAATTTTATTTGAGACTTTTCAACAACCAATAATTTTTATTTTTTTTGAAAAAGAATTTCAAAAAAACAATAAATGTTTTGATTATTTTATTTTAATTTTTGTAATGATAAAAACACTCATTTTAAACTCTTAAAAAATAGAGATAAGTCCCATTATTAAGTGTAATATCTTAGAAATGATTATATGTTATTTACTCAAAGAATTGGCCAATATTGTAAGATTTTAAAAAACTCGAGGATTATTAGATAATTTTACAATCATTTTGATCGGAGTTAATCTTTTTTTTGGGGGGGATGAGGTGGCGGAATATGGTTGGGCGAGCAACGGCAAGGTGCGAGAGGAAAAGAGTGAATTTGGGAAGAGCGATGCGTTCAAACTAAAGCGCATCACCACACGTGTACTTCCTCGCTGCAAAGGTGCAAGACCAGCTAAGCAGGGGACGTGAACGGCACTCGTTTAATCATGCCGAATCAACGGTCCATTTGCCCTCAGATCGCCGCTTCATCATCATCACGCAGAACCCGGCCCCACCCGCCCTTCCGAACTTTCCAGACAAGTATTTAAACCCCTAGTCACATCCCCCGCAAACGCAACGACAACAGCCAGAAGAAAAAGAAGAAGAGGAAGGAGATCGTTGGCGACGACTAAAACAATCACCATGTCTTGGCAAACCTACGTCGACGAGCACCTCATGTGCGACATTGAGGGCACCGGAAACCACCTCACCGGCGCCGCCATCATCGGCCACGACGGCAGTGTCTGGGCCCAGAGCTCCTCCTTCCCTGCGGTCCCCATCTCTCTCTCTCTCTCTCTCTCGATTGGATCTGTGGTTTATGAATTGTGTTTTCCTTTTTGATTGCTGCTCCGTTTCGATCTGTTTTTGTGACCGCTAATCTTGTGAAACTGTTGCGATTTTGATTGGATCTGTATGTGTTTCGGCATTCCTTGTGCATTGTCATAGGAATTTCATTTTCATTGAAACAATTAGGAATGAGCGTAGATCAGTTCTTGAGATCGGATGGTAAAATTTTGTATGGATCCGACCGACGCTTGGGGATCCGAGGAAAAGATTTTATTTTCTGCATTTCGGCGTTGTTTGCTAATCGAATGACAACGCATTTAGATTGGCAATGTATTGTGGATGTTCCGATTTGCATTCCGGAAATGAGATTCTTTCCGATAACTAACGGGAATGGAAATCGGGTGAATGTGCATTGGGGATTTGAAGAATTATTTAGAAAATCATTCGAGATTCTATATGAAGTAATGATCGGACACGATTAGTTAGTATAAATATGAATTCCAGTTTCATTTCTGATCGTTGCTTCTTTTCACATTACCTAAAGAAACTATTGAACGTCGGATCGTCTTGCATTTTTTCTTGTCTTCCATTCTTATAATTTTCAGAGAACTATATAATTCATCGATGTGGCTTTTCTTCTGTAGAAGGATTCAACAATGAAATAAACCTTACCCGATCTTAACTTTTCCTTAATGTTATTGTGCACATTTTTATATTGGCTAGATTTGATTCCCCCTTTTTCCCTTAATTCCGATCATTGACTATGAGGTTGATTTGCAGTTTAAGCCTGAGGAGATCACTGGGATCATGAAAGATTTTGATGAACCTGGCTTTCTTGCTCCTACTGGGCTGCACCTTGGTGGGTCAAAGTACATGGTCATCCAAGGGGAGCCAGGTGCTGTGATCCGTGGAAAGAAGGTATTACATCTCTCTGTTGATGAAACCTTTCATAAATTTTTGAACAACTTTAGCTTTTCTGACCTGTTTTACTTTTTGTATCTGTTTGGTGGTGGGGAAGGGGCTCGTCACGATTCCTCCAGAATTATATTTTTCTTTGAAACCTGCCAAACTATCTACTCTATTTTTAATTCTACAGTGAATTTGATCTAATTTCTGCATTATCATTGATTCATCACGCCCACTTTTCCTAAATGATTCCATGATTCACATACATTTTCTATCTCTAGTTTTGCTTTTCAATTGAATTATTATTCGATGCCTATTGCAATCTTAGAAGTACAGATACGCCCATAGAGATATTGATATGGTAGTTTTCAAAAAAATTATGCCATCAGTAAGTTATATATATATATGGTAATGCATATATAAAAATATTTCACTTTCTGATAGGAAATAAGTATATGATTAAATGGTATTAATTGTATTCTAGAAAACTTTTATCATATAGAATTTTAAAATTTATGATTCTTAAAATTAAAAAAAAGGTTGAAAAATATGTAACCACTCAATTTAACTTTACATTGTCACTAATCGTCATTGATTTTTAGCTTTTTTTGAACTTATAGTATCGATTTAATTTATTTATGTGATGCACCTAGAAGGTATAACAATGGACATGGGGGTCCCCCAAGTATCCTTAAAGGATAATGGTTTTTGCAC
Organism: Diospyros lotus; assembly: GCF_014633365.1. Classification (NCBI taxonomy): domain Eukaryota; kingdom Viridiplantae; phylum Streptophyta; class Magnoliopsida; order Ericales; family Ebenaceae; genus Diospyros; species Diospyros lotus. The sequence continues at coordinate 43,724,781 of NC_068339.1, read as the reverse complement.
CGAGATGGTGCATTGAATCAATGATCCATGTAGGGTTTCCCCTTTTACCCTCCATTCTTCCTTTTTTAAATTTTACAATGGAAGAAATGTAGAGTAAAAGGAAAAATCTCCCTCCTTGGGTCACTGATTCGGTGGACCATCTCGGTGCTTGTATCAGTGTCTATCCTTAAAATTTCTGATGGCAAAAGAAATAAAAAAACTGAACGTGTTTAGGCAAGTCTCCAATAGGCATTTGGAAGTGTCAACGAGTGATGCTGTCCAGGCACAGGTTGTGCAACTTGGTATGGCACCATCATGGAAATATTAGTGCTTCTTAGAGTTCATGTCTGTCTTTCAACATCTGCCTCTTTTCCCCCTTGAATTAATTCCTCTCCAATATAGCAGTTATTCTTCTTATTTCTCAGTATTTTGCACCACTACACTCGTCGCATATTTGCTAGCCGGTCAGATTTGTGCTAATTTTGTTATAAGTTACATCAGAATTTTCCTTAAATTTGAACTTTAAATGACTTTCTAAGATTGTGCACTAGATGCCAAGTCTAACTTGTATACTTAATGATCAATTCACTTCTCACCAAGGAACTTTTGCTGCTAAACCTGTTCCTTGGAATTGAATTTCTGCCCAATTAAGTTCAATTTGTTTCTTGTTTACTGTGAGTTGTTATGGCCCCCTATTACCCCTTATCTGCATCACGGATGAATAGTCATTAGTATTTTGACCCAACATGACCTCCTTCTGGCCTTCATATTTTTGTCTTCTATTTGCTAGTCCATTCAAGGAAGTCTTCTTTTGCTTTTGCTTTTTCATAAAGTTGAAGTTATAGTTAGAATGCTTGTTTGGATTAGGTCTCTCTTATGAACAAATGCCATCCATCATGACAATTAACAAGGATAGACAGCCAACTAATCAAAGAGCTGGCTGCTTTTTTTAGTTGTGCTTCAGTGATGACACTGGACAGATCATCGAAATGGCAGGAATACAAGTCCTAATTATTCCCTGAGCCAAATCCTGAGAAATTCTTGACCTTTTTCTTTTCTCTGTTTTTGCACTCTAATTATGTTGTTTTAGTGTCACCCTCTTCATTAAAGAAAAAAAAAGGGATGGAACTGCAAACTTTGCAATAGATTCCATTACCTTGCTTGATCAGTTTTCTCACCCGCAGTGGACTTGCCCAATCGACTTTAAATTACAAATCTATCAGATAAGTAGTCACAGTTCAAGATCGATTATATTGATTTTACTGATTAGAGTGATTAGGTAGTGGCTTTGGCACAAAGTTCTCCTCTCCTTACAAGCCACTGTTGCATTGTCCATCTTTGCAGGGGCCTGGTGGTGTGACTGTTAAGAAAACTGGGCAAGCTCTGATATTTGGCATCTATGATGAACCTGTGACTCCAGGGCAGTGTAACATGATTGTGGAGAGGTTGGGAGATTACCTTATTGAGCAGGGACTGTAGCCACCCGAACTCAAGTTGTCTTGTTTTAATTATGGGGCCTCTGAGCTCGAATCTTCTCACTTCTATGGCCGCCGGCGGTGTTGTTTCAGAGCAATAACGATGAGATTGATAACAGTTTGTTTTGTTTTGTTTATTTTTATTTTTATTTTTTGGCATCTTAGAGCCTTTGCCATTTTTCCATTGCTTACATGTGTTACTTAATTTTGTGTATTTATTCTCAGCCTGCTTCGGCTGCAATCGAGTTTGAAAATTTGAGGTGTTCCCCTCTTCTTATTTGATCATATAATCATATTTTGATTTTAAGCTACTAGTTAAAAAAAAAAAAAAAAAAGTCCCTCACTTTTGTGGCATCAGCACTGAATGGCTTTTGATGACATGAAAGAAAGACTGGTTCTTGTACATTGAATACAGCCTACAGGCATTGCTGATGCTGATTTATTATTGCACGGTTCTATCTTCAGGAAGCATCTCTTATACAAATTGGTCGTTTGTGGGAACTTTGTCTAATTACTAATGGGTATATGATAATCTATCTCTCAGTAAATAAGATTGGCTCCATGGAATATGACTCATAAGTTCTAACTATAATGGGCGAATCCACTTATGGATCTGGGAGAGGGTTGGCACTCGTATCCAGAAGTCATTTCAGTTTTTAATGGTCTAATTCCCATGATAGATTTGGAGTAGGGTTGGAGCGGGCACGGGCTGCAGCCCGTGTCTACCCTCCTAGATCCGCCCTTACTAATTATTAATTATCTATGTTTCAGATAAGAGATGGGTTAGGTAGGGAAGGGAAAAATGAACTCATAAGAATAGAAAAGAAAGGGAAGTCATGCAAATTTATATGTTGTTTACTCTATTCTTCTTATCAGACAACAAAACACAATAATAAACTCATAATTTTGTCTCTCATCATTGAATTTTTTTCTTATTTAAAATTGGAAAACCAAGTTTTTTTTTTTTCTCATCCACTTTTACTATTTTGCTCTGATAACAACAATTCAAAGGTTTTGGATTGTAAAATGAAAAGCGAGAACATAATAATTTAACGACAAAAAGAGAATATTCAAAAAAATTGCTAAAAACTAAGAAAGTTGACATTATGTTTACAATACCAACTTTTTTAGAAAAAAAAAAAATAGATGCACTTAATTTGTGACAGTAATTATAAAATTTTAATTGATAAAAAAAATTAAAAAAAAGAAGTTAGGAACCGTATATAATTTTATTCTTGCAAGATCCAAAGGATTTGGGGCGTCTAGTCTTTTTGGTTAAGGTGGTGGTATCAAGTGAGATGGTGCCAAAGTTGAGGGATGGGTCCTGTAATTTGAGCCCCGTTCAATTTCAAACCAATCGCTTCTAGGGGCAGTTTAGTAAATCAAATACGAAGCTTGGCATGAGCAAAACCCTAGCCCCTCTCTATATAAGCCACAGTGGAGCCTCCTTCCTTCCGCCGCTTCTCTTTTTTGTCTTCGTTTCTGACGCCTGCAAACCCTAGGTTTCCAATTGTTGGTTTAGATTCAACGATAAGCACTACGCAGAGATTGTGTGTATCGGCGTTGTGCTATAACCAGTGCACTCTGCTCGAAAGTGTTCTCTGCGAGATCAGAATGTGAAGGTGGGCAGTTGCTTTTCCATTCTATTCCATGGAAAATTTCAACAATCATCTTCCCTACATCTTTCCTTCCCCTTCTCATGATGCTAACATCCGATCGAATCCGATAATCACTAAAGCATTCGATCTATTCCAATTTGATTTTGATTGTTTGGGAAATGTCGGTGTTCGGAACCTGGATTTGACATTGTTAGTTGCCATAGAGTTAATCTGTTTTGCGAGACTGAAAATTCGTGGCCAATTAGCAATAGATTTTCATTTTCCTTTGCCAAATCCTTCGACAAGTGATTTTCCGATTGATTTTTTTCATTGTAAAACCCTTTTGCAGCAAAATCGGTGGCTAATCATACGTTTTTCTTGTAGATTTTTTGCTCAGCCTCACATATACGTTTTCCTGTATGAATTGAGTGAACACCAGTATATACGAGTAATAATGCACAACTTATATACCAAAGCAAATGGATGTCAATGATTCTTCTGCCTGTTCTAAAAGAGACTGGTGCTAATCACATAAGAGCGATACCTTAATCATGATGTTCTACATACAAGGATATCGCTTTAACTGTAAGGGTAAGGGCGTTCCAATATTGGGGTGTACCAATTTTGATTCAGGTTAAAAAATCGGTTTAATCTGATCGAAATTTGGTCGAGTTTTAGTTTCGATATGTGGTTGGTGCATGGATAAAAAATTGGTTAAAAATAAATAATATTATTTAATAATAAATAATATATTATTAAAGTATCAACTGTACAGGATGTAAACTGTCAGTTCGATAAAAAAAAAATGCATATATTGAAAAAATTGAAATTCTATAAAAGATTAAAACGAACCGACGGAATAGATCGATAATCAAAATACTTAAACAAAAATTAAGAAAATTGAACCATTGAATAAATTGAACAAACTTAAACAAATTAAAAAAAAAAAACCTAAACAAGTAGAAAGACTAAACAAATTGAAAAAAATTTAAAAAATTGAAAAGCTGAACAAACTAAAAAAAAGGAAGAAACTGACAAAATTGAAGAATACTAAAAAAAATGAAAGGTGAAACTCACCTTTGTGAGCGCCGATCAAAAGGAAGGTGAAGGAGTTCAAAGGAAGGTGAAGGAGTTCAAGGGAGACTCAATTTTTGGATCGATTGGAGATGGAATAGACAAAGGGAAAGGGGAAGGCAAAAGGAAGGCCAAAGGCAAAAGTAAAAGGAAGGTTGAATCAAAGGTGAAAGGGTTAAGGGAAAACTTGATTTTTTGTAAGAGTTGACATGAGACAAGAATGATGGGCGAAGGGTAAGGTAGAGCTTAGAAGAAAGGTCGAATCAAAATCGAAGGGGTCCAAAAAAGATTCGGTTCTTCTGTTTGAGTCGGTGAGAAATGATGGGAAAAGGTCGAAGGTGAAAGCAGAATGAAGGTCGAAGGCAAAGAAAAGACTCAGTCAATTTTTCCTTTCTTTTGTTCTTCTTCTTTTTTTTTTTTAGTGCAATAGTGTGAGTCAAAAAATATCGTCATTTTAAAATTTGATCTATTCAATGAGTTCGGTTATTTTCAACGTAAAACCGAATCAAATCGAAATAATCAAAATTTTCAAAAATTATAACTAAATCGAATCACACCTTATGAAAACCAAATCGATCTGACAATTTCAATTGGTTCAATTCGCTTATTTCGATCAAATCAAATTTTTGTACACACATAATCAATTGATTTAATTTTTTTATGAAAATTTGTATTTGAATGATGTATATAAAAATATATGTATATTTTTAAAATTTTTATATTAAAAAACAAAGAAAAAAATTATTTAAGACTAGACCGATTTGGTCTTGACCTTAACCAAATCAATCTTATTTCAAAATTCTTAAGAATTGATCAAGTCAAGTCTAAGTCTAATTTAAATTAAATGAACGTCCATAACAATGATACCTTGTTAACTCTTATAAAAATTTAGCATGTGTTTATATATATGTGGTTGGATGGCATGTGTTTATATATATATACATGGATGTGGGCATGAACATGATGGATATGATTGGATGGCATCTGTGTGTATATATATGGCTAAAGTTATACCTAGCGGTCACCTTTCACCATTTAATCATTTGTCCCTTTAACTTAAACAAAGACTTATTAATCCTCTCAATTTTCAATTTTAAATATATTATGTACCTTAACTACTAATTTTGTAATAATTATATATCTTAGTGCAACAAGTATTATACATGAGTTACATGTGCGGTCTGATGTGGGCCTCACATTGACCAAGCCAATGAAAGCGTGCCATGTGTCTCAATTTGGAAGAGAGAAAGAGGGCATGCGGCCATCGGTGGCGAATAACCACCTGAAATGACCGAGGAGGAATACTATCGTCGATGACGAAAGAAGAAGATGACCGTCTGCACTATTGCCCACCCATTTCCTAGGTGTTGGACCAATCTCTTACGCAGCCGCATCGCTATCTGCCCAACCCAATCGAAGCCATCATCGACCCCCCGACCCCAATTGACGCAATTGCCGGCCCCTTCGACATCATCATAGGCCACCAGTACGAGGAAGGTGAGTGATCGCTCGTCTCCTATGCCACTGGCCCAAATTTGCCTGCCCACACCCAACTGCTGCTATCGACAACCCCCCAACCCCAATCAACGCCTCCCACGCTGCTAGCGACCACCAACAAAGAAAGAGCAATAGTGAGAGAGAAGTAGCAAGCGGGAGGTTGTCAACGACATGGAAAATTGGGAAAGAGGAAAAAGAAGATGATGGTACTGCACGCATCTTAATCGCATGTGTAACACACACGCTGACCCAGGTGTCTACCAAGTTTAAAATTGGAAATTGAGGTGTAACACACACGCTGACCCAGGTGTCTACCAAGTTTAAAATTGGAAATTGAGGAAGCTAATTGGTCCATATTTAAGTTTAGAGGGAAAAATAGTTAAATGGTGAAAGATGAAGGACTGGTATACCTTTAGGCTATATGTATGTATGTATGTATATGTGGTTGGATGTGTATATATATATACATGGATATGGGCATGAACATAATGGATTTATGGTTGGACGGCATGTGTGTATATATATATATATATATTATTCATAAATAATAATAATAATAATAATAATAATAATAATAATAATAATAATAATAATAATAATAATGTAGGGGCTAAGGAGGCCATCGATCAATGTCATTGTTATTATTATCAAAGAAACATCTACCTAAATCTTCAACTTTCTTATCGTCCTTTTGGTGGTCCAATGTCCAATAATGACCCACCTCACCTCACTCCCTCCCTCATGTTTATCCCTTCTTAACAAACCCATTCAAATTCATTCATTTCTCTTTCAACATTCCATCTTCACTTGTCTACTTCATTTATTTTTTTTGTAATAAATCATTTAGGGCATTTGTAAAAAAATCATATATAAACCCTAAAAAAAAAAAAGAAAGAGAGAATTGGGTGGGTCCCCTACAGAGAGAAGCCCCTCTAGGGCTCTTCTTGGACCTCACCTCATCAATTAATGTTTTTCTAATATATCCTTTTACTAAGGATGCTTTATGTTGCATGGATCTTTGCATTTGTAAAAGTGTTTATCTCAAAATGGAATAAATACATATATTTAATTCAAATTGAATGAATGCATGTATATCATATATATATATCCATTACCCCATAAGTAAAAAAATAAACAACTTAAAATATTATCTTACACGTATGAGTATGAAAATGAGATATAGTTTAAAGTAAATGTCTTTTGAAAAAAAAAAAAATTATTTAAAAAATATTATATATAATTTAATATGTTGATTCAATTTTAATTGATCCTAATGCCCATTCTTAATATTATCTAGAAGAGAAGATAAAATTAGTCTCTACTAGTCCATGCCACCTTAAATTAATTAATTAATATGCCCTCATTAAAGTCCTCTCTCTATCTCAATCTCAACCTCAATCTCTTGTACAAATAAACACATGGTTTGGTTTGGTGGGGGTGAGATGGTGACTAGGATTTGGATGCGGATTTGGATTTGGATTTGGATTTTGATTTCTTCCCATAGAGCTTATCCCCTTCTCTCAACTTTTAGCTCACCCCTCCAAAAGTCAAAGAATTCAAAACCATATATATGTGAAGATAATGTCGAATTTTAAGATAAAGTTATAATGGAACCCAAAAACCACCACATTGAATTATTCCTTTTTTTGGGGGGGTCTTTCTAAGAAGATGATAAGTAAGTAGTCAGCTCAAATATCAATTTTATTAAGAATATATGACACTTTTATTTTAATTTGTTACCACTTGTTAGGTAACGAATTTTATATTTTATGAAGAAGTAAAATACCCAGTATTTATAAAATGTTATTTTTGTTCTAATCTATATATGTGTCACTTTTTAAGCACAATAGCATGGAAAAATCCATGTTTCCGTCTGTAATGGGGAATTGATTTCTCCTAAAGACACCCTAGCTAGCTAGCTAGAACCCAATCCACAAGCAAGCAATTATATATATATATATGTTCCCTGTTAATGGTCCCAAGTTCATGTGTGTGAGATAAATAGGGAACTCTTTTGAGATAAAGGTTATCACAACCATCCTGCTCCAGGTCTTCTTTTCTCTGTGTTTGTAATCAATGGGGGAAGGCAAGAGAGAAATGCACAGAAGCCCATGCTTGCCATATGCAGGTGGGGATGGGAAAGAAGGAGATGATCGGTGCTGGGAGATGGTGATGGATGAAGAAGAAGGAGGAGGAGGAGGAGGAGAAGATGAAACCTGCTGCAATCCAACGTCTTCTGCTTCATCCTTGGGAGAAGACTCAGCAGCATCTTCATCAATATCAGACATGGTGGATGATGCTTCTTCTTCATCGACTTCATACTCGTCGCCGTCCTCAAATGGATCGGCCTTGTATGATTTATCAGATCTCATGGCTCAGCTACCCATCAAGTGAGTGACTCTCTCTCTCTCTCTCTCTCTCCCCCCTCCCCCCCGCAAAAAAAAAAAAAAAAAATACCACTCAGGAGTGGGAGAGCAAATTTAGATCACAAGACTGGAATAATTGTTGCTTTAATTGTAAGCTTAATTAATTTGGAAATGGATATATATGCAGGAGGGGGCTGTCTAAGTTCTACCAGGGAAAGTCTCAATCGTACACATCACTGTGGAGTGTGAGGAGCATGGAAGATCTTGCGAAGAAAGAAAGGCCTTATAACAGTTACAGATCAATTAGGAAAATGAAGGAATCGAAGAGCTATGGAGGAGGCTTAGACTCCTACAAACTGTGCACTCTTCCCAAGCCAACTATCTCGAAGAAGCCTCATTCAAGAACTATTTCTTCTCCTTCTTCTGCTTCTTTTCCCACCAGAAGAGCCTCTTTGTTGAGCGGCTCCACCAGGCCCCCCCCTCTATTTCCACCACAAAAAAACTTGTGATCTTTACTCCTGTAGAAGATGATCAGTTGAGAGAACAAATTAATTTGTTGAGTTGACTTGAGAGAGAGAGAGAGAGAGATGTACAGAAGAAATGTTTTGATTTTATCTTGAATATATATAGATATATGGATCTTGATCTTTTTGCTTGCCAAGAGAAGTGATCGAGATGTATGTGTGTGTGTTTGTATGCATGGACATACAAAACTTCTTTGCTTTTGATTTAGTGAATATAGTTTCCTTAGTTAATTTAGATCTGGAGAGAAGTAGAGTTTGAAATGAATAATATTGTGGTAATTAATTATGCATGGAAGATGCATGGTGTTAATTAGCTGTATGTGAATCTCCATATATAGGCCCTCAAACTGTGTTTGCAACCAAGAAATGGCTCCTATCATATAAAGCGAAGGATGATCTGTATGTATCCACACAGTTGACTCTTTCCCATGAAACCCTAACCTCCCCAGTGTATATTCATAATGGATGAAAGGGCCACTCCACTTCATTTGCCTCTTAACAATGGGCATACCATAGGTCCCTAGGTATCTTAGATTCTAGCAAGTAGGAGGCATTTCAATGGGTACCCACTCATCAGGTACCCATCAAACCACCCACTTCATTTGTGGTGGAGTTGGATAAAAGAAAAAAAAAAAATCTCAACGGGATATGGATACAAATGAAAGAAAAAATGTTAGGAGTCTTAGCAGATCTATAACGAATGATTTGACTATATTCTAGCAAGTAAATATGAAGGAAAGCAAGAACAAGTACTAGCAAGTAATGCTTACATTTTTTTATACGTTTGATATCTTCATTTAATTTTGAATCTTGCATGGTGGCCGAGATCAAGAAGGAAAATGGGATCCCAATTTTGTAAGAACCATTTATATATTTATGTTCCATTTTATCTCTTAAAGATGACCCTTAGGTTGTATATGTCCAAATTGGAAAATGCTACTTGTATATAAAGGATGATATTAGGTTGTGTTTTCGAATAAGGTCAGTGATGATGTTTCAGGCGGGTATAGCCTTCATGGGCTTTAGCCCATGATTGAAGTGTAAGCCATATCACCATTTATTGGCAGTCTAATATAGAAGTCAGGCCACTAATATTAGTCATTTCTTTGGAAGAGAAATGAGTCTTAGCCCATTTGCTTTGTGCAACCCTATTTGTTGTGATGCCCTAGTTGGTAAATTAGAAATCACAAAAGTGTTTTGAGAAAGCTTGAACAATTATTTGTGAAAAAATCCACTCCAAATAAACTTTTTTTACTTGAAAATTTTTTCAGTTTTAAAATTGACTCCTCTAAGAATTTAGATGACAATTTAGATATCTTTAACAAATTAGTGTAAAATATTATAAATTGTGGTGAAATAGTGTCCGAGGAATATAACACAATCATTTTGTTGAATGTTATTCTTGATATTTATAAAGAAGTTAAAAATGCCATTAAGTATGGTAGGAACAGGTTAACACCTGAAATTGTCATAGATTTTCTTAGGAGTGAGGAATTGGAATTGAGGAGTGAGAAAAAACATGGTGAGGTTGACATGATGAGGGGTAGACCTCAATTTAAGAATCAAGAATAAGGTGGCAAGAAGAAAGGAAAAAGTAGGTTTAAATCCAAAATCCGAGAGAAGAGTAAGAAATGTTAAAATTGTGGAAAAATCGAACACTTCATTAAGGATTGTTATGTCGAGAAAGGCAAACAAAAAGAAAATGATAGAGATCATGAAGAGATAAATGTGATTACCTCTTATGATCCAAATGAGGTATATATGTTCTTAAATTTTAACTCAAGTGAATTAAATGTTGCTGTTAAAAATCATATTCATGAATGGATTCTTGATTCGGGTGTATTCTTTCATGTTACATCTCAAAAAGATTGGTTTAAAAATTTGCATGAATCTAAATGTGGTCATGCAATTATGTGTAGCAACATTGCATATAAAGTTATTGGAATTGGGGATATAACTGTTAAATTAGACACATGTTATGTCTTAAAATTACAAGATGTCAGGTATATTCCCAAAATGGTTTGGAATTTAATTTCAATATGTGAGTTAGAAAAGAATGGCTTCACAAGAAAAATAGAGAATGGTATATTAAAAATGATTAAGGAACTATGGTGGTGTGTAAATGAGTTAGAAAAAATGAAATTTATGTGTCTATTTCTTAATTAGTGGGTGACTCTCACGTTGCTTCCATCAACAATAATGACGCACACAAATGGCACAATAGGTTAGCCTATGTTACTGTTAAGGGGCTTAAGCTTCTAAATGATAAAGGAGTCTTTGGTAAAGATTGTGTATTTGATATTCCTTTCTGTGACCATTGTGTATTTGGAAAGCATCATAAATTGTCATTCTCATCTAGTGTGCATAAATCCACAAGGGTCTTAGAGTATATTTACTTAGACTTGTGGGGATGGGCTGCCTATCCCACATTTGGTGGGAATACATATTTCTTGTCCATTATTGATGATTTCTTTAAAAAAGTTTGGGTGTATCTACTAAAAGATAAATATGAAACCTTTAAGAGTTTTAAGATTTGAAAAATTTAGGTGGAGAATCAAACAAGTAAAAGGATAAAATATCTTAGAACATATAATAGTTTAGAATTTTTCAATGCTAAGTTTGATAATTTATGTAAGGAATGTGGGATTATTAGGCATAAGACAGTTCCATACACTAATAGAATGGGGTGGCGAAAAGAATGAATAGGACTCTTCTGGACAAAGTTATGTGTATGATGATTAGTTCAGGTATACCTAAGTCCTTTTTGGGTGAGACAGTCATGACTGCATGTTATTTAATTAACTTAACTCTATATGTTGTTTCAAATGGTGACACTCCATATAAAAAATGGCATGAAAAATGTGCTAACTATTCAATTCTCAAGACTTTTGGGTGTGCTACATTTTCTCACCAAAATAAGGAAAAATTAGAACCTAGAGCTAGAAAATGTGTTTTTCTAGGTTGCCCTGAGAAAGTCAAATGTTATAGACTCTAGGATAGAAACCAAAAGGGAGCGAGAATAATTGTGAGTAGAGATGTCACATTTAATGAGTTTGAGATGCCATGTTTAAAATTAGAACATGAAAAACAATAAGAAGAGGAGAATGAGAAACCCCAAGAAGAGTAAAGTAAATTGAACATCCACATTCCCACCACCTCGAGTGAGGTGAACAATCAAAGCCAACCTCTATTAAATGAGGAGAGAGAAACAATAGTAGATGAGCACCCCATTGATCAATCAGCTTTGATTGATTACCAGTTAACCCGAGATAGAGAAAGTAGATCTTGGAGATTACCTCAAAGGCTAGAAGATTTTGATATAGCCTATCTTAGCTGCCAAGAGCTAGCTAACAATGATCCAAACACATATGAGGAGTCCATTAGGAGTGAACACTCTAAGGAATGGCTAGAAGCAATGAAAGAAAAGATGAGTTTCCTCTCTAAAAACCAAACATGAGAGTTAGTGACAAAACCTAAAGACAAGTCTATTTTAGGATGTAAATGGATTTATGAGGTTAAGGAGGGCATTAATAAAAATGAACCTATTAGATTTAAGGCTAGATTAGTAGCCAAATGATTCACACAAAATGAAGGGGTTGATTATAAAAAGAATTTTTCGTCAATTATTAAATATACCACTATTCATGTCATGCTTGCATTAATTGCATATTTTGATTAAGAACTTGAACAATTTGATGTGAAAACTATTTTTTTGCATGGTGATCTAGAAGAAAAAATCTATGTCTCAAGCTAAAGGTTTTGAAAATAAGAGAAAACTTGATTTTGTGTGCTTCTTAAAGAAATCTTTGTATGATTTAAAATAATCTCCCAGACAATGGTATAAATGTTTTGATTCATTTGTCCATTCAATTGTTTTAAAATAAGTAATTTTGATCATTGCTTATATTTCCAATATCATAATAAGAACTGTGTGTTTCTTTTATTATATGTTGATGATATGCTCATAATTAGCTCAAATATTAAGATGATTAATGACATAAAAACAACTTTGAGTAGTGAATTTGATATGAAAGACCTAGGGATTACTAAGAAAAATTTAGGTGTGGAAATTGAAAGAAATAGGTCAAATTCATTGTTATTTCTGCATCAATCATCATATTTGTTAAAAGTTTTGAAAAAATTTAACATGCCTGATAATAGACCCGTCTCTTTACCACTAGCAAACCATTTCACTATGTTAAAAGATCAATCTCCTACTAATGAAGAAAAAGATGAATATATGAATAAAATTTCATATTCAAATGCAATAGAATCTATCATGTATCTTATGGTGTGTACTAGACTAGACCTAACTTATGCCGTTAGTACCCTTCGTAGATTTTCGACAAACCTTGGTCTCATTCATTGGAAAACGTTGAAATGATTACTTAAGTACTTGATGGGTACTCACAATATGAGCTTAGTGTATAAGCATCATGCTAATAGTGTGAAACTTAAGGGATTTACAGATTTTGATTATATATGTTGGTGATAGAGACAATAGGAAATCTATGTCATCCTATGTGTTCACTTTGTGTGATTCGTGCATTAGTTGAAAATCTCAACTCCAACATATAGTTGCACTTTCTACCACTAAATCAGAATATATTGTTGCCACAGAAACTACTAAGGAAGCTTTGTGGTTTAAAAGATTGCTTAATGAATTGTGTGTTTTAAGTGATATTATGATTGTTTTCTCTTATAGTCAATTAACAATTCATTTATGTAAGAATCATGTGTTTCACGAACGCACTAAACACATTGATGTTAGATTGCACTTTATTCGTGATATTGTATCTTAAGATGCTATTAGACTTGAGAAGATGCTTTCAGATTACAACCCCTCTAATATGGGAACTAAGGTGCTCCTTGTAACAAAATTTAGAAGTTGCCTTGGTCTTCTAAACATTAGTAAAGGTATGTGATTACTTATGCATTTGTTGCATGTACATGTTTGCTTGTTACTCGTGTGTGTTGGCCTTATTTGGAAAAGGTTGTGTTTTTGAATAAGGTCCAAGGTGATGACGATGTTTCGAGAGAGTATAGCATTCATAGGCTTCGACTCGTGATTGAAGTATAACCCATATCACCACTTACTAGCAGCTCAATATAAAAGTCGGGTCATAACCCCATTAGTCATTTCTTTGAAGGAAAAATGGGCTTTAGCTCATTTGCTCAAGAAATAAGAAGCCCAACCCATTTGTTTTGCGCAAGCCCATTTGTTATGACGCCCTAGCTGCCTCATATATATATGTTGCTTGTCTCTTTGGAGACTCTCTCTTTCTCCCTTTCCCTAGTCAGCAACCGAAATGCTCTCTCTCTCTCTCTCTCCCCTCGTATCAGCCTCAAATATCTCTCATATCCGATTTTTCCTTGCCGTTTTGTGCAACATTTCCTTGCTAATTTGTGCAGTGATCTCTTTCCATTTATGGGTCGTGCCTCATCAATTTTCTTCTCTATATATTTGATATAGGCGATACTTGGGAGGTAAGCTTTGACGTTTGATTCATTCTTGCTTCTCGCTTTATCTTCATGATTCTTGTTCCTTTGTGGACTCTACTTTGTGTAGAGCATTCTGTTGGCAAGAGAGGTTGTTTTCGGCCTAAAGAGAGAGGGACGATTGGGCGATTCGGGGTTGGATTTTGTTAGGGCTTAGTAACTTTATTCTCGGTGTTGCCTAAGTGGTGATTTATTGTCCAAATTTGAGCCTTGAATGCATTCATCGTGACTGTCAGTGAATTTTTTCATATACTTTGTGTATACTTTCAAATTCTGTTTTGTCGATTATATTGCATTAACCTATTATTTTGTAGATCTTCCGCTCATAGATGACTAAAAGATGCCAAAATGACAAAAATGCCCTCACATGCAATTGTTTCCTTTTCCTTTCCCTTGGTCACCTTCTCTATCCTCTCTCTCCCCTGACGAAGTTCGATCGAACTTCATCCATGAAGTCTAATGGAGACTTACTCCTTTGATAAAGTCTGATCGAGCTTCATCCATTGTCGAAAAATTGTCTAATTTGCAGCCGAGATGCTCTTGGAAATGTCAGCGACGGTGGCGAGTGGGGGCAACGGTAGGTGCGATTAACTGGTGGGGGTGATGATAGTGCGAGCGACGGTGTGGGTAGGGGCGACAACAGTGTGAGCGATAGTGTGGGTGGGGGAAATAACGGTGTGAGCTGGGGTGCGGTTGGGGCAACGATGACGGTGCGGGGGTGACAACAATGGTGGGTTTTTCAAGATTGGAGGGTTGTATGGAAGTCTCTATGTACAAGTATTTTCATTATTTTACCATATGTGTAAGGTTGTATGGAAGTCCCTGTGTACAAGTAGCATTGTCCATCTAAGTTTTGGTCTTTGAAGGTTATTTTAGGGCATTTGAGGCCTTCTTGTGTGCGTTTTGTGTGGCCTCTTAGTTTACCCGATGCATGTTCAGAACTTCTTGCTTCATTGGAGAAGAAAAAATACTCACTGATCATGGATAAGAAATGGATACAGAAAAGGCTGCATCTTTCATCAAAGTAAAAACCAGTTCCAACAAATTAATTAAACACAGAGATGAAAATACTATGATCGATCGGAAACACACACACAGTGAACACAGAGCCTCGGCCAATTTTCAGCGGAAAAGAGGCTGAATTAACAAGGATGGATGGAAGTTGAAACAACAGAGAGAATGAATACATTCTCTGTGCATGGTTTCATGGAGATGATGAAGATGAAGATGAAGGGATCATTCATGGAGACAACACTGCCCGGTTGGAGATCCGGCTCGATCGCCTCACCGGCGTTCTGACCGCCGTCCTTGCTTCTCCATCTTCCTTCTTCTTCACAATCTCCTTTCCAGCAATGAAGCTTCCATATGAAGCAGAAGGAGGAGAAGAAGAAGACTTCACGGCTGACAACTCCGATACAGAGAGCTGGGCTTGACCGGAAACCGCCGCATCAGCTGCTGCTTCGTTGCTCCGCCGCCACCCCTTCTCACGAGACACGGAATCCTGGCTCTCTTCAATCTTCATCCTCTTGACTCTCTCACTGACCTTTTCAACCACAAATTCCCCAATCAACTCCACGGCCGGCGCTCCGGTCTGGTTAAAGTCCCCTGAATCTTCTTCTTCTGTTGGGCGGCGAATAGGACGCGGTGGCTTCACGAAAGACTCAACTTTCTCGATTAGTTCTTCCACATTGGGAAGAACTGGCTCTTCAGAGATGATTTTCTCTGCTTCCGAAGATTTCGGAGGAGGATTTCTGGTTGATACGGAATGCTTCTTGCGACAGAAAAGAAATCCCAAGGCTGAAGCAGCTGCAATGATCATGGAAACTACTAAGAATCTATCATCAAACGATGGGTCTGAACTCATCTTGCAAAATTCTGTGTTCTCGATGTCCAACTCCATTGTTTCAACTCCATCCTCATCTTTGGTTGCTTCATCTTTGAAGCTTGAAAAACCGTTGGCCTCGTTTTCTTCTTCAGAAGAACGATCAGAATGAGAAGTTTCCACCCCCTTGAGCTGATCAGAATCCAACCCTGATTCCGCCAAGCTGTGATCGTCAACATATTCAATTTCTCCATTTTCTGCATCATCATTATCCTCAAATTTCCCAGTCTCTATAGTGGCATCCTTCTCGTATTCAATCCCTTTAAACGGATCAGAATCTGCCCCTGTTTTCTCCAAGCTGTGATCAACAACATTTTTTATTTCTCCAGATTCTTCCATTCCTGGATGATCACCATCATCATCTTCGAATTTCCCAGTTTCCGCTCCTAGAAACTGCTCAACGACCTCCTTGGCTTCACCCATTTGATGATGATCATAAACATCTTCAACTGTCACTTCTTGAATCCATTCTTTCCGAATGTAAGATCCACTTCTACCTCTGCAAATCACGTCGAAGGTATGGTTTTGATCCTGGACAGCTTTTAGCCCAGGCGAAGAAGGAGAGTTCATGAAAGATATGTGAAGCGTAGATGTGAACAAGATGCCAATTACCAAGAGAAGTTTCATCAACCCCTTGAAAATCGAGTGCTTCTCCTCCTCCTCCTCCTCCTCCAACTCCTCAATTTCCTCATCAGAATCAGAAACATCATCTTCACCACTAATTTCATCTTCTTGTTTCATCGAATCTTCTTCTTGAGAAGCCAAGACCCAGGAGCTGTCTGCCTCATCCGGTAAAATATCTTGAACAACAGCTCCATGGGAATCAAAAGAAACAGTTGTGTTGACACCAAACCCATCTTTTTCTTCATCTTCTTGGCGCAGGAAGATCTCGTGGCGCCGGCTCGGATTGTACCGGAGGAATTTGGGCCTCGGCGAGAGGTAATTTGTCAAGGGATCGTAAGGCTTAGACGAAGAATCAGAAGGAAGAGTTCTTGAATCAAGATCAGGGGAGTAATGAAGCTGCGAGCCTGAAAAATTGGAGGCTTCATTTCTCTCGGCCAAGATTTTCTTTCTTGGAACAGCAGCCTTGGAAGCTGCAGATATGGTGGGGGACATGAAGTGCTTCATTAGTGACTTCTTTGGCGCCATTTCTCCATGGTTTGGATCATTCTCATCAGCTTCTCCTGCATCCAAACCGGACCCAGATTGGTTATTGCTCGTTTGGTTTCTGAGAAACCAAAGGAAAGACCAAGAAAATTAATTGAGAGGAGAAGATAGTAGTACCTGAGGGTGAGAATTTTCGAAATGCAGGTGGTTTACTGGAAGCAGGTGAAGAAGAGAAGCCATGGTCAGAAGGAGGAGTCATATCCTTGACGGAGCTTCGAGGTCGGTGGTTAATGGCGGTTGTTGTCTTTCCTTCTCTCTGTTCGCTGCTTGGGAGGGAGCTGAATGACGCGGAGATGACCGTTGGGGAGAGATATATATAATCAATCCGTTTGAAATTCGAAGCCCCTCGTTTTTTGACCGTTGGCTCTGTCAGGTGGTAACGGTTCAATTTTCGGTCATGATCTGATCCACGTCCACCTAACTAATTATGAGATATTCAGTTTTCAATCCTTCTTCATGTAAATGGTGGCGAAGAAAGATCAAAACTTTTGCGTGATTCTGTTGGGATGCTTAATTGCCTTCCTTAATTGCTTACTTGTATTTTCAAGTTCATGGCATCGAGATGAATTTCAGCATCATGCATCCATGATAGATATTTTTTTCTAGAAATATCATGAATAATGAACTCTAATTTTGTAAGATTCAAGGTTGTCAGAACTTTATAAATAATATTTAGTTTTCAGTTTAAAAGATATTTTGAGTGAGTATAATTTCTTTAATTATTTTTTTTAAATGCACTATCACGAGCGCCTCTTACTATTCGACCCCACGATTTCAGTAAGAGGTAAATTAGGGAATCCAGCAAGCAAGATTTCGACGTCTAACATAACCGCAAACGTGAGGGCGACAAGCACTTTTTATTTTTCTGAATTATTTCTTATCTACTGAACTATTTTCTACTCAGAGCTCGAACACAGAACTTAAGAGCCTAAAGAGTAACATCCCAATACATTCTTTCTTTGCAAGTTGATCTACGACCTGAAGACTTCTCCAACTATTTTTTGCAGCTTAGAGATGGAATGTATTTATTCTCTATTCACAAATATATATATATATTAAAATAATAAAAATAATTTTTTTGGCACTCAAGATCTTAAAAAATAGGTTGAGATGGATTTTTTTTCTTAATATTACAATAACAAAAAAAATATACTTTTAGAGACGAATTATTTTCTATTTTATGTATTTTTTCATGTAGTCCCTCAAACATAGACAAATTTCAAATTTTTAGTTAGATAGATTTTTTTAGTTTTAAAGACAAATTATTTTCTATCCCTAAGTGTTTTTGTTTACTTAAAAATGAATTTAAAAACGGACTATGTAGTTTAACTTAGAGGCAGAATTTCTTCCTCTATAATTCCATCTCTATTGGTTTTTTACGTAAGTCGTCTCGAATTCCATCTATAATAAAGACGAAATTATTTCCTTATCTAAAATTAGTCGCTAAACACTTTTTTTTTTAATGTTAAAGGTGAGAAGTATAGAATATTTTTTTAAATATATTTGTATTAGTAACCTTTTCACCATATGATTGTAGTTGTGAAGTTGATTTTAAAAAGAGTAAAATTATATTCACTCACAATTTTAAAACCTTGCAATCTCAGCTACATCAAATCATTTTGAGTTCTTGGAAGAATAATAGCCTTTGATGCTTATAACCTCCTTCCTTGTAAATTTGTTCACAATCTGAATGAATATTTAATGATGAGATATTTATTAGTTTTTAGTGTCTCATGTAAATGGTGTCAAAGGAAAATCATAACTTTTAGTGTTTCATGTAAATGGCCGCAAAGAAGATCATAACTTTTGTGTGATGCTGTTGGGATGCTTTCTTAATTGTATTCCCAAGATTCATGACATCAAAATGAATTTCAAGGCCATGTATCTATAATAAATAAATTTTTTTTTAGACAATATCAAGAGTAACGATCTCAAATTTTATAAGATTTAACAGAGAATTTTATAAATAATATAATAATATTTAGTAGTCAAACAAAATTAGTAAACATAATCAATTCTTAATCTTCAGGATTAATTAAAATATTTTTTATATATTTTTTTAAAAACTATCAATTCTTCTATAACTAAATAGGATTAATCAAAATATAATATTATATATATATAATTCTTTAGAACTGTAATACTATTTAACATGTCTACTATGATTGATCTTCAAGATCATCTATCATAACTTAAAATTAAGAATAAAAGACACCAAAATAATTTCAAGTATTTAAATAATGCATATCTTTATTAAAAAATAGAAAAATATTTATGCTTCAATCTCGTAGAGACTCTTGACAAATATTTATTTATTCTCTAAAATTATTTTTTATATTATATCATTGATAAAAATTTCAAGAGTACCATAAAATATAAATATTAATATGGAGAAAAATATAAATGAAAATACAACATAATTTTAAGAATAAATTATTTTTAAATTTTGTACATAAGTTAACATGCAGCGCATACCCATTACAAACAGGGAGGTGGATTGGGAAATCATGTAAATTTAATTTAATAGGGAAGGGAAGAAAAATGAGTTCAGGGGACTAAAATGGGGAAGTAAGCATCCAGGCAATGGCCATTCCTATTTATAACAGATAATTGCAATGCAGTCACCTGCAAATGGAACGTTTTGAACAACAACAAAATTGAAGTAAATTTTATAGTTTCTGGATAGTAGATGGTCAGAAAGAGTAGGGACAAGTAGTTGCAAAAGAAAACAAGAAGAATTTATATAATTAAGAAAAGAAAAAAACACAAGTAGTCCTAGTTATCTTTAAACAACATTAAAAATGCCAACCCCCGCTTGTGAACAACCTTTCCCTCTTCAACAAGCCAATCATCAAAGATGGCCATCTCCTACAAAATTCAAGACCGATCTCTCATTGGACTGCCCTCTGTCTTTCGTCCGTATCTTCATGCTCAACCTTAACAGACAAAAAAGATACCATGAGAAATCAGTATAAGCAAACTTGCAACATCTATATGAAAAAAGGCATCTTAATGCACGAAGGCTCCCATTTTGCAAGGATTGTATTTATGCACTACAACATTTCCCCTACTTTTTGCAAAGAGACTGTATCACAACTGGAACCCAAATGAGCAACTTTATTGCTGACAACATCTAACATAGCAACCAAGATAATATGCAATAGTCAAGCCGCCTCCTAGGGTTTGCCTGCTTGCCCATGATTCTATGCTGATTTTCCATTTTAGAGTAAATTACACTGACCTCCCTTTAGAGCATAAATCTCAGGGCGAGGGCTAATCTGATAAAGGGGGTAGTCACTGTAATTTCTTAAATGTAAGGGTATCTCTTTGTATTTATACCAAATCTCAATGGTCCACAGCCCATTTTACCCATTCTTTTATATAGCAACACATGCTAAAAGTTACAAATATGATGGAGACAAGGTACCAAACTGCAATGAACCTTTTTCTTTTTCCTGATCCTACTGCAACAACCACAGTGGAGCTGAACAGAAGTATTCTTGAAAAATACTGAAGATAGTGCAAAAGCTTTACCTCAACAAGCACTCTAGCTTTCTTCTTCAATTTGGCAGTGGGTTCCTCTTTCTCGAGCTTCCTTTGAGAATCTCTTCTTACTCTCTTGCTCTCAACTGCTACTGTTTCTTCATCTCCATCATCCATTCCATCATCACCTGTAACAGTGTCGTGAAACAAACATTCAATTTGTTAAGGTCCGTTGCAAAATAAGCACAACAATATAACCAGGCTCTTCAAGTGATTAATGACAACAGATGTAAATGAGAGCTTTGATGATTTCCTCTTGTTAGACTTCTAATTTTACTATGTCTGCCAAAGCCCAAAAACCCATAGTATAAGTTCAGGGGTATAACAAATAAGAACTAAAACAGAAAGATTATGATAGTCAACATATTAACTATGCATGTGCCGACAAATCCAGCGCACACACAGACATCGGAAAAAATCATTTCAACCAAATAGATCTATGAAGCTAGAGATACTTATAATCTTGTGAGAACTTAACCATTATCACCCTCAGTGCGATATTTGTTGACTGGAAGACCAACAAAATCTTCCATATCATCTTCCTCTTCAAGTTCTTCATAGCCTTCAACATATTCTATCTCAGGTTCCTGGATATTCCAATCAAAAATAGAGTATAATTAATTTTTCTAGCATTTTTCAGACTGCAACATTAAATTGATGAGGCTCATAAAAAATAAGTTAAACAAGCAGTACTTCCTCATCTTCATCTTCACTAGCAGCCTGAAGTCCTTCCATATCAAGAACTTTATTGTATTCTTTTACAGGGTAGTTATATATGTCTCCATAAACTCCTCTTTTAAGTCGTTCAAGCAGCTCATTTTCAATACTCTGCACAATCATAACACATTAGTAAGATTCCAGAACTGCTTATCAACCATAAACAAAATGTTCTACAACCTTATCCAATACTGCTGCCCTTTCAGCCTTCTCCTCTCTTCTAGCCTCTCTCTTTTTCTCTTTCCTAGGTGTTGTCATTATCTTTTCCCTGGGAAACAACAGCAAAGAAGGGACATGAACATTGTTAAATCTGGAAAGAACCACCAGTCAGCTAATAAAATTTACATGTCATTAGTTCAGTGCTCAGCAATGAACTAATCTACTAAAAGTTCTGCAGAACAACAATCTCTAGGCATTACACTATATTGCAACACAATGCAGATCCTCAATTTTCTTCATGCATATTCTAAACACTAGATATGAAAGAACTTCACATGGGGAAATCCAACAGAATAAAAATATCGGTCCATGGGACTAGCCAATAGCCATATAAAAGAAATATAAAGGCAAAGTACTTCCAAACACTAAGCACGAAAGAACTTTATGTGGGAAAGTCAGCAGATTAAAAACCAAACATTAAGGCAGAGTACTTTCCCTCCCTCTCCCCAAAAAACAATTTTGCTTGTTCAAAGCCAACATTTGGACCATGTTTCAAAAATAAGATAAAACATGTATGCAGTAGATCACTTTTAAGCATGTTATGTAGATAGCGCACAAGGTAAGAGCAAAACCTTGTCTTCAATGCAAGTTTCCTCATTCGTATCCGCATCTGAGTCATTTTGGTCAATCGTTGTTTTGTTTTGTGCACAAGATACTTGGGCCAATACATCTGTAGATAGATAAAATAACACATTAAGCACATTAAGCAATTGAGTATCCTTGAGAATTGAGATAAGCATATAATAATCCAAGACTTATATTAGAATGAAACAAGCTGAATATTGATACCATGTGCTTGTCAATAATTTCAAGGGCTTTCTCATAGTTTCTTGGCAGCTTTACTCTTTCCCACAATTTATTTGGCATATGAGACCTCTCTATGGTTTTCATATACAAGTAGAAGACTCCTGAATATCAAGATAAATGATACAATATAATCAGATCCACAATCAATTATGACAAGAGATGCATGCACATTCCATAGCATTCACAAGTGCTTCATATTGAGAATACAACATAAGATCCAATAAGATTCAAATAAACCACTTCCTTATTTCCCAACACACAGGTGCCCACAATGTTCAATACTTCTCTGCCCATTAGTGACGGGTTGTCCAACAAAATGAACAGCTATTAATTAAAAGGGGAAAAAAAGAGAACAAAAACAAAAAATTGATCAGTGGCTACATTGTCATGTGCAAGTCGCACAACATGATCACAAGACCGTATGTGTTAGCCTAAAAAATTGGGATATATAGGCAGCTGGTGGACACCTTTGATGTGGTAAAGATACAACACGCCCCACAACCTATGAATAGCCACATCAATACATTGGCAGCTCAAGAATCAAAAGCCTAACTAACAGATGCCCCAACTATAGTTCACATTCTCAAACAAATGATACCTTTTACAATGAGTGTATTGTCTCCAGTAGACAAAGATAAAGATCAAGAAGATTGGCAAAAGCACATTGTTCAATAACTACAAGGGGCAATGGTTCATTTCCCATTAATGATGCCCAATTTTTGTCATCACAAAGGGATGCTATTCTTTCAGATACTGGGAGGCCTATTAACAAAACTGTAAAAGGTCACTTTTGGTACAAGAACTTGTACGCTTTGGTCAATTTCATACACGAGTTTTTTGTGGTTAATTTGAATACATGAACTTACAGTTTTGGGTTTCATACAGATGAAATTGGGATAAGTTGCCCTGAGACCTCCTCTGTTTCTGCAATTTACAAGGAACCCCTGTGATTTAAAAATGTCTCTTAAAGTTTCTTGTGGTTTATCTTTTTAGATCAAACGCCTCCCCCATTTCAAATGACATTAATTACACTTTAATTTAATTTAATTTAATGTTAATTAATTATAATGATGTACAATAATCCAATGAAGAAACCAACCCGACTGCAGCCATTTAGCCTCCATTTGATATGTAGAAAAATTTATGTTTCGACAGACTTAATTAGCATATTCTATCAATAGAATCATACAAAGTTCAATCCTCAGGAAAGCAATATGGACCCATTTGTTTGGCATGAACCAGGAACCACAGGCCAGCGACACAACACATTAAACATGCAAATAACTGACATACATTTTCACAAAATCATAAAATCTTCCATCATAAATTCTGGACAAGACATTAAAGAAAAATGCTTATATATAACATGGGATATAATGATCTTATAAAAAATATGACCATAGATAGAAATGATAGAGAACTATAATTCATGTAGCCTACCTGACCTAGTGAGATTATTAATGATAATTTTATTGAGCAATTGCATTTGCCTATGGATGTATAGGTCCTTTCTCCATTTAATAATATGGAGGTTGCCTCTTGTGTTCCACCCATCATAACCATCATGCAATCGCATGCCATTCATGTATGTAAGCAAATTAGAGGCAAAAAGACAGATGATGAATTTTCTTATTTGAAGTCCAGAATTAGGGTCATAAATTAGTAACAGTATCATACTATCAGGTGACTCTTTTTGTATAATAATAACTGCTCCATGTTGAATGGTTCTTCTGTTATCCTTAATTGCTGTTGAATAATCCCTGATTATTAGGAAATATTTGAATTATTGTTGAGAGAATCCGTGTTTCTAGAGGATATTTTTTCTGTTTTCCTTTGTTATCCATTGTAGGCTATAAAGCCAACATCTTTCTCTGAATAAAGGAGTGTAGTACGATTTCTCTCTACATTGAGTTTTATTTGCAGTTCTCTTGAAAATTAACATCTGGTATCAGAGCTCCATTGGGGGCCTGACAATTGAAGAAGCAGCAGCTTTCACTTGAAGCAGCAAAGATCCATGGCATCAGAAAATGGAAGTGGCTTTGTGCAACCGGCAATTCCTCGCTTCGATGGTCACTATGACCACTGGAGTATGCTAATGGAGAATTTTCTTCGTTCAAATGAGTACTGGGGGCTAATTGAGAATGGGATAAAAGAGCCAAAAAAGGACGAAGTGCTGACGGAGGTGCAACTCAAGAATCTTGAAGCCGAGAAGCTGAAGGACTTGAAAGCTAAGAACTACCTGTTTCAGGCTATTGACCGTGCAATTCTTGAGACAATTCTCAAGAAAGATACAGCAAAAGACATATGGGACTCTCTCAAGAAGAAATACCAAGGCACAGCCAGAGTTAAGCGTGCTCAATTGCAAGCTCTTCGCAAGGAGTTTGAAATCCTTCACATGAAAATTGGAGAGACAGTGAATGAGTTCTTTGCAAGAACATTGGCCATTGCAAATCGGATGAGGATTCATGGAGAAACTCTGGAAGATGTGACTGTGATTGAGAAGATTCTTCGATCAATGACACCAAAGTTTGATTATGTTGTGTGTTCTATTGAGGAATCAAAGGATATTGACAATCTTTCAATAGATGAATTACAGAGCTCACTCCTAGTTCATGAACAACGAATGCTCAGTCATGTGGAGGAAGAGCATGTTCTAAAAGTGACTACTGCTGGTGAATCATCTCTAGGGAGAGGCAGAGGTCATGGAGGTTTTCGAGGTAGAGGAAGGGGTCGAGGCCGAGGCTTATTTGACAAGTCAAAATTGGAGTGTTATAATTGTCACAAGTTGGGGCATTACCAGTGGGAATGTCCTGAAAAAGAGAAAGATACAAAGGCAAATCTTGCTGAAACCGAAGAGGAGCTGCTCTTGATGGCTTACGTGGATGGCAAAGAAGCTTATGAAAACCATGCAGCGAAAGATTATGCAAAAGAAGTATGGTATCTTGACTCCGGATGTAGTAACCACATGAGTGGTAATCGAACATTGTTCTCCGAGCTTGATGAAACATTTCGAGAAACTGTGAAGCTGGCCAATAATTCGAGCATTAATGTTATGGGGAAAGGAGATGTGAAAATCATGATGAACAAAGTCGTGCAAACCATTAGTGGAGTGTTCTATGCCCCCGAGCTCAAAAGCAATTTGATAAGCTTGGGTCAGTTGCAAGAAAATGGCTTTGCTATTATAATACAGAAGCATAGTTGTCAAATATATGATCCAAGGAATGAACTGGTAGCAATGGTCAAGATGGCTGGTAATCGCATGTTTACTTTGGAAACTCAAACTGCAAGTAAAGATCAAGGTTGTTTTCAGTCAACTGTGCAAGATTCTACATGGCTTTGGCACTATAGATACGGACATCTCAACTTTAATGGATTGAAAACTCTGGAGGAAAAACAGATGGTGAGAGGGCTTCCAAAAATCCAATCTCCTTCGCGTATGTGTGAAGAATGTGTCTTAAGCAAGCAGCAAAGAGAATCATTTCCAAAGAGTAGCACCTGGAGAGCTGATCAGCCATTACAACTCATTCATTCAGACATTTGTGGACCTATAAATCCTACCTCAAATAGTGGGAAAAGGTATTTTATTACTTTTACGGATGATTTTAGTAGAAAAACTTGGGTATATTTTTTGTCTGAAAAATCTGAAGCCATTATGATGTTCAAGAAATTTCAAGTTTTTGTTGAAAAAGAAACAGGAAAGTTTATCAAAGCACTGCGCACTGACCGTGGGGGTGAATTCATGTCAAAAGAGTTCACAACCTGGTGTGAAATGAAGGGAATTAGGAGGCAGTTAACAGCTGCATACTCACCCCATCAGAATGGTGTATCAGAAAGAAAAAATAGAACCATAATGAACATGGTTCGAAGCATGATGTCTAAGAAGAAAGTTCCCAAAGAATTTTGGCCTGAAGCTGTCAATTGGAGTGTGCATGTGCTTAATAGAAGTCCCACTTTTGCTGTAAAAAAATATGACTCCACAGGAAGCATGGTCTGGAAATAAACCTGTAGTGAACTACTTCAAAATATTTGGAAGTATAGCCTATGCACGAGTTCCAGATGAAAGACGGAAGAAACTTGATGACAAGGGGGTCAAGTGTGTGCTTCTTGGAGTAAGTGAAGAATCAAAGGCCTATAGACTCTATAATCCTTTGACAAAGAAAATTATCATTTCTCGAGATGTTGTCTTTGATGAGGAAAGCTGTTGGGATTGGAGTGGTAATAAAATCAATGAAAGTGCTGTAGACCTTGCAGAAAATAGTGATGAACAGTCACACCAGGAGATGCAACAAGCTGATGACAGTACAAGCACTGACTCAAGTGACATCAATGAAGTACCAGAAACATTTGTTGAGCCTCTGCCACGTCAAGGAAGAAGACCAGAATGGATGGAGGATTATACAAGTGGAGGAGAGCTGTCTGATGAGGACCCTCAAGTCTATCTTGCACTCTTTGCAGACAGTGATCCAATTTTCTTTAACGAAGCAGTCAAGAACAAAAAGTGGAGACAAGCAATGGATGCTGAGATTGAAGCCATAAAGAAAAATGACACCTGGGAGTTAGTTGATCTTCCTAAAGGAGAAAAGGCAATAGGTGTCAAATGGATCTATAAAACCAAACTCAATGAGAAGGGAGAGGTTGACAAATTCAAGGCTCGGCTTGTGGCAAAAGGGTACACACAAGAGTATGGAGTTGATTATTCTGAGGTATTTGCACCAGTTGCAAGACATGATACAATTCGATTAGTGATTTCTTTGGCGGCACTCAATGATTGGATCTTGTTTCAGCTTGATGTAAAATCAGCTTTCCTGCATGGAGAGCTGAAAGAGCAAGTTTTCATCGAACAACCACAAGGATATGTGAGCAAAGGGAATGAACACAAGGTTTACAAATTGAGAAAGGCTTTGTATGGGTTAAAACAAGCACCCAGAGCATGGTACAGCCGAATAGAAGGGTACTTCACAAGGGTTGGGTTCAGGAAATGTCCTTATGAGCACACACTATTCATCAAAACAGAAGAAGGAGGTAAATTATTAATCGTATGTTTATATGTGGATGATTTAATATTCACAGGGAATGATGAATCAATGATTAGAGAATTTAAATTCTCTATGAAGGAGGAGTTTGAAATGACAGATTTAGGGAAGATGAGATACTTCCTTGGAATAGAAGTTGTGCAATCTGCTGCAGGCATCTTCATTAATCAAAAGAAGTATGCACAAGAAGTCTTAGAGAGATTCAAAATGAAGAATTGCAATCCTTCTCACAACCCAATTGTCCCTGGTTTCAAGATTTCAAAGGATGAGGGAGGAGTAAAAGTTGATTAGACCTTCTACAGGCAGTTGACTGGTAGCTTGATGTACTTATCAGCTACGAGGCCAGATATGATGTTTGTCATAAGCTTAATTAGCAGGTTTATGGAGAGCCCTACAGAGCTTCATTTGCAAGCTGCAAAGAGGGTCCTTCGATATCTAAAAGGAACATGTGATTATGGGGTTTTTTACAAGAGGGGTGGCAGTGATAAGTTGATTGGTTTTAGTGATAGTGATTTTGCAGGAGACTTGAATGATCGAAAGAGCACATCAGGTCATGTTTTTTTCTTAAGTGATGCAGCTATTTCCTGGTCCTCAAGAAAACAACCAGTGGTCACTTTGTCCACAACTGAAGCTGAATTTATTGCATCTGCATCCTGTGCATGTCAAGGAGTATGGCTGAGGAGGTTACTTGAAGAAGTTCATCATACTCAAAAGGGACCAACAGTGTTGTATTGTGACAATACTTCTACTATCAAGCTGTCTAAAAATCCTGTGCAACATGGTAGGAGTAAACATATTGATATCAGGTTTCATTTCCTTCGTGATCTGACAAAAGATGAGGTTGTGGAGCTGGTTTACTGCAAAAGTCAAGATCAGGTTGCTGATATCTTGACTAAGCCATTGAAATTAGAGACCTTTGTGAAGCATAGAGGACTGTTGGGTGTTTGTTCAATGTCAGAAGTAAACTAAATGCATCTAGATCATTTAGTTTAAGGGAGAGTGTTGAATGGTTCTTCTGTTATCCTTAATTGCTGTTGAATAATCCCTGATTATTAGGAAATATTTGAATTATTGTTGAGAGAATCCGTGTTTCTAGAGGATATTTTTTCTGTTTTCCTTTGTTATCCATTGTAGGCTATAAAGCCAACATCTTTCTCTGAATAAAGGAGTGTAGTACGATTTCTCTCTACATTGAGTTTTATTTGCAGTTCTCTTGAAAATTAACACTCCAAAGTAAATACGATTGAGTAAATATGCATGTTCACATAGGAAGTCCCTTGCTTTGTTCCTGCTATAATAAAAGATATAGCTGAAGAACCCAAGAATTTCTTGAAGAACAACAATTGCCAATTTCCCATCAGACAAATCAAAACCACTGTCCTAATGAACTCAGACAATTCAAAGCTAAATGCATCCTAAATTTGCAATCAGTCAGATAACACAAGAACAAATAAATGGGCAGAGACTTCCATTTGAAACGTTAGGAATCACGTCTTAAAGAGAAACAAAGAAAGGGCTCAATGCCCCAAATATGCAAAAAAGCACAACAAAAAAAAACTCACGAGAAATCAGTACCATCATGGTCGCGGATGGTAGCGTAACGACTGTTAGCGAGAGGGCAGGAGCTCCGATTACAAATCCCTGTCACGTTATACGGGTTTCGGCAAAAATTTCCCGTCGTTATTCTGACAAATCAACAATCCCCAAAATCAACACCAAGCAATCAATCAAAATAGAAACAGAATATGAAGAAAAGTCTGATCAAACAAAAAAAAAAGAGAGAAAGAACTGGTTGAGTGTAGAATACTTGGCCATGAAACTGCAGTGATTGTGCCTAATAACTTGCCATATCACCTCGTCGTGCTGCATCTTTACTTAATATAACAATAACCACAGCTTCTTAGGGTTTATTTCGCTCCAAGTCGAAGGTCTTGAACAAAAAAAAAATTCTCCCTAAGGGTTTATGGTTTCCGACTTCCAAGAGGCTGAGCCACTGCCAAGAGGCTTATAGAGAGACGGATGGCGGAGGCGACGGCGAGGGACACAGCAACGGCGGCGGCGGAGTCGACGCGAGGGACTGAGGTTCGACCTAGTAGGAGTAAAATAGAGAACGAATGAGGGGGTTCGTGAATAAAACCGATTCTCGTGTAGAGACGGAAATATTTCCGCTCCTAAGGCCGTCTCTGAGACATTTAGAGACGGAAAATTTCCGTCTCTGATTCGGTCTCTGAGACGAAAATATCCCAGTCAGACACCAAGCTGTCCTTCGCAATTAAAAATTAGAAATTGGGTTGAAATTGATTTTTTTAATTAAAAAATAGAAAAACTGTTTTCCATCTGTGAGACCATTTTTTGTTTTTTGGACAATTTTTCTATACATTTTTTTTACCCTTATAAACCGAATATGTTCCATCTCTTCTACTTGAACTAAATTAATTGATAGAAAATAAATTAATTAACAAAAAATATTATAAAACAAAAATTAAATATTATATAAAATAAATAAAATAAGGTTACAATAGTTTTTCTTCGACATTATATGCGTATTACAACAGTTTTTCTTTGTTTCTTAAGATACCATTTGTTAAAATTAGCAAAATAAGGTTGAAATAATTTCTGACTAAAATATGAAATGATCAAAATAAAGATAAAAGTATTCAAAAATTTTTATTAAATTATTTGTTAAATTTTTTAAAATGTACTAAAAGACATATGCATCATTTTTTTTTATTTGTAAGGTCCAATATATGCTTATTTAAGCATATCTAAAAAATACAAAATAAGAAGTCACACGATTTATTTTCTCAAGGTCGATAAATAAATTTAACAAATTTTAATGATAAAAGTATGGATCCTTTTTATATTTTACATTTTTCGATCTATATCTTGATTAATAAAGATTATCTAAATAAAACACTAGAGGTTATTTCAGTGATACCAAAACCTACCAAACCTTCTTTTTGAGTGAAAGCAAATCTAGTGTATCTATTTTATAACATAATAAAAGGATATATTAGTAATTGCATATATAATATACCTAATTCCGATATTATTTTCCATAATAATGCAATATATAATTGTTATCAGAATATCATTATTTTTCCAATGTCTATCCTTTTAATATAAATTATTTTCTCTTAATAGTCTATTTTTTTTAAATTTTTAAACTAATTTTATTCTATATACATGAATAATATAATTAAATCTTATAAGATATGACATGAGTGTTGTAATAATAATTTTGCTTAAATTACATGAATCCAACATCTTCTAGAATTTAGAAAACATATTGTACGATTTTTCGTCAGGTTGTATATATTTTTTTTATTAACGCACCATTACAAGCTCTCTCGTTGTTCAGTCCCACGATATCAGTAAGAGATGTAAATCAAAGAATTCAGCGATCAGTTCAATCTCTAACCCCGTCGCAAACGTGAGGGTAGCAAATAGTTTTCAACTTTTTGGATCACTCTGACTGCTGATTTTCCTCCCTGAGCAAAGTTTGAACACTAAACTTGAGGGCCCAAAGAGTAACACCCCAAAATGTACTTCTTTTGCCAATGAAGCTATGCCCTAAGGCGTGCCAGCCAAGTTATTTTTTCCCTCATAGCAGGGGGTAGAGACGAATTATGTATTTTTTGCTTAGAAGTCAGAGTATTTCGTCCCTATGTGAGATACATCTTCTCCTTCAGTCTCTATTTTTCTCGACCTGGGTCAAACTTGAGCCTCAATTTCGTCGACACTATTGTTGTTTCCTTCATCATTGTCTTCCTTCGATGACACGTCCTCCATTCAATGCAAAGTCACGTTTTGGCCAACTGGGACCTTGGCTCCAATTGATTTTTTAATTTTTTATATATATTACTATAATTTTTATAATTTGATCAGAGCTAAAATTATACTTTGGCCCGGATTAAAATTTTTTTTTAGCTCCGCCAGTGCCTCCATTTATCTCCCTGCCCGCTGTCATTCTTCTCCGCCCGGCACCTTTGAATGTACAAAAACTATATACAAGTTTTGTTTTTTAATGCAATTATTTATGTATTGTGATCTTGGATTTGCAGTTTTGCTAGTTTTTGTATTTACTTTTTATTGTGATGTTGAATTTACAGGTTCAGATTTCCATTTTTCCTGTTGTGATGTATTCTGATGTTGAATTTATGAGGAGTCCCAAAGACACCGTTGTCTACAATTAAAGTGTTAACTGGCCAATGAGCAAAGTTATAAGTGAGGGCATCACAATTCGGACGTTATCTCCATAAGATGGATAATAATATAATAGAAGAGATCTATTTTGCTCGACGAGGGCTAGTAAAAAAAAAAAGGGTGTGTGGGGTGGGAGGAGGGGGCTCACACTCCCCTTCTCACATTTATTTGCGTTAATCAAATGTTATGTTATTCGATACAAATAATATAATATTTTTATATAACAAAATATCAACAATATGATACTGAAATGAAAACTTTATGTTCCTAGGAGAGAGTAAAAGTTCGATTTACTCGAACTAACAGAATCAAACTGATTGAACTTATCGGTTCGATTTAGTTTTTTTCTTGTGTCGAAAGTTTGATTTTCAATTTCTAACCGAACTAATGGAACTTTAAAAAGAGATTATTTTGATATTCATAAAATAATATTATTTTATTTAATTTTATATATTTTTAATTATTAATTAATTTAATTTTTGAGTTAATGGTTGGTTTCGATTCGATTTTACTTCTCAATTTGATTTAATTGATGGGTGAATATCGAGGAATTCAATTACCCGTATGCACACCCTTCCTCCTATACATGTTACATATAAGCTGCAGATTCCATAGATTATCTTTTATCATCTTAATTAGATTATATCAAGAAATTTTAATTAGAATATGTTTCTATCTAATATGAATCTATGAATATTATTTTAATAAATAATATTAAATATGACAAATAATTTTAAATAATAGGGTTACTCTTGTTTTTTTTTTATTTATTTGAATTCTACATCAATTTCTTTGATATCGGATTCAACTTTATAATAAAACCTTTTCCCTGTATTGAGCTTTTATTATCATACAAAAAGTATGGTACTATTACTAATTTATAACCCTAATTCTGGATTTCAACTAAGGAAATTCATCATCTCTCTCTCTTTCTACCTCTTATTTTCTTACATACACAAATAGCATGCAATTGCATAATGGTTATGATGTAATCTACTATTCAATATTAAAAATAAAACACACTATCCAAAGAAAGTTAAAGAAATATTAAAATCTAAACCCATCTTATCTTTCCTTGAGCGAGTTGCTAGTAGGCATCGATAGATCGAATCAACACGAGAAAATTTATGTATTTTAACTAAATACTCTATTTCTCTCTCTAATATTTATACGATAATTTTTAATGGAACAAACAATTATAGGTTCCGATTTATCGTAGATGGAAAATAGAGACATAATTCTAGGATTTTTTTATTAGATTATTCTATTAAGTAACCCACTAACTTTTAGGCTCTTTACACCTTTTTATATTACATATAAATAAATGTTAAAGAAAGATTTTAGTTGAGAACCTAATTGGATCACTTTAAATGAGTTTATTAATCTGATTAATTCGTATTTCACAACTTAAAATTCTAATTTGTAGGAGCTCATTTAAGAAAAGGTTTTAATAATATATACACAAAATCTTGTCAAGAAATCGTCTTCAAATTGTCAAAACTCTACAAGAAAAAAAACGATCAGAGAACGCAGAGTATTTCTTACATAAATACTCTAATATTTAAGTTAGATTATCATTTTCATAAGAAATAATTAAACATTTTTTCTTTTTTGTAGAAGTGATTTTTCTTTAAAGAGCAAGGGCTCGTCTATTTATAAAAGAGTTTGAGAGTTGATAATAAGTATTCTTGATATATTTTTTTTTACGCAGAGTGTTTATTTTGTTCCCAAGTTGATGTGATTTAAATTTTTTTTATTCATAATAAAAATATATTTTTTATATTTATAATATATTTCGATAAATAAACAAATTGATTTTTTGGCAACTAATTTACATAAATATCTCATTTACAATTTAACATATTAAATGTGAGATTGTTATAACTCTAAGTGT
This sequence comes from Diospyros lotus, assembly GCF_014633365.1. Lineage (NCBI taxonomy): Eukaryota > Viridiplantae > Streptophyta > Magnoliopsida > Ericales > Ebenaceae > Diospyros > Diospyros lotus. The sequence goes on along the minus strand of NC_068339.1, from coordinate 43,691,301 downwards.
CACGTTTTCTACTACACATAGGACAATATTATTTAATTCTATCACCATTTTATCTCATTATTTATCCATTTGGTCCATGTAGTAATGACAGATTGGTATACCCACCAGAGAGAATAGGTATTAAATTAGATATTGGTACATAGTACAATGATTGACCTTTCAACTTATTATTATTTTTCTTTATTAATTCTAAAAATTGCATCAAATCCATTAAAATAGAAAGATTAAATTAATTCGACGTGGCTTAAATTTTAATTATTTTTCTCAAACATTCTCTTAAATTTTAAAATTTTTCTAATTAATTCCCCAAACATTTTAAAGTAAGTTAGACACCACTTGAATTAGCTACAATACTCTCTCAATTTTAACTCTTTGAAAGTTTAAAATTACGGGTGTTCACGGTCCAATTTGATTGATTTTTAACATTTTTAGTACGACAAAACTGCTTGTACGATTTTTCTGTCAACCAAATTGCACGGTCTAGTTTGGTGTGCAGAAACCGCACCAAACCACACCTCAAAATACGGTGTGATTTTCGTGATTTGTCCAAAATATTCAAAATATTAATTTACCCATTTTCGTGATGCAATTTTTGCGATTTCATAAATTATTTTATCAACCATTTAGTCATGAACCAAAATAAATAAAAGATTAAATATAAACAGGCTGTTTATATATAAACATCAATTGTTTCATAATTTTTAAAATAAATTATTTTTATAAACAATTTATTATTTTATAAATTATTATTTCATAATTTTTTTATTATTACATTATATTCAGGCGGTTCAGTTCAAACCGAATCGAAAATTTCTCAAATCGCAAACTGCACGGTTTAAGGATTTCTCAAACCGTGTTGGACCGCCCCCTTCAAAAAATCGTGCGGTGCGGTTCGGTTCTGATATTTTTCGCGATTTGTCGATTTTTTTGAACACCCCTATTTAAAATTAATGTCTCATAGGCAAAAACATATTAAAAGATAAAAGAAAGCTCAAAAACTCAAAATAATTATTTGTGCTAAAAATATAAGGTGGTATTCTCTTTGTATTTCAGTTTTGTATTTTGAGTTTTAAATTCATTTTGAATTTTGTGTTTTGAGTGTCTGTTTTGAGATTTTTGAAAACGTATTCTTTTTGTCATTTTGAAAAACCATTTCTCAAAATAGAAAACTAGAAAACGCATTTGCTTTGAAATTTAAAAAACGGTTTCTTTTTTGTTATTATGATATTTTATTTAATGAATTTAATTTAAAATAAATTATAAACATTTATTAGTAAATTATAAATTTAATTCAAATATTTTAAATTATAAAATAAAATTTAAATAAAATAAAATAAAAAAATTAACAATCTTAAAAATATCATTAAAAAAATTAATACAAACAAAACATATCACATATTCAATTTAATATTTAAATAAAATAAAAAAAAAAAACAGAAAAAAAAAAAAAACAAATAAGAGAAGTGCGCAACCTATCTTCTTTCTACTTCCATCTAGAGTTATGCGCAACCCATCTTCCATCTTCTTCCGTCGTTGTTGTCTCTTCCTTTCATCGTCGGTCGCCTCTATTTCTCTTCCTCATCATTGTCGATCGCCCCATCTCCTTCCTCACCCATCATCACGACGGCCGACTTTCTCATCATCATTAATCGCCCCATCTCCTTCCTCAACCAGTTGGCCATGACAGTCAGTAACAGGCGAGGAGGAGTCGATGACAGTGGTGGCAGGTGAGGAGGAGTCGGCAATAGTGGTGGCAGGCGATAAGGAGTCGATGACAGTGGTGGTAGGTAAGGAAAAGTAGGCGATAGTGGTGGAGAATGAAAGAGAAGAGAGGAGATAGAGAGTGAGAGTGTTGCTTTGCGAGTGCAAAAATGGGTTTGGGGTTGGGAGGGGTCGGGGGAGGGGGTTTCCATGTTTTGGGATTATTTTTGGTTTTTAATGAGTTTTCACTAAAAACACCCAAAACAACAATTTTGTTGTTTTGGGTTTTTTTATAAAAATTTTAGTTGTTTTTGAAAACGTATTTTTGAAAATAATAAAGAGAACACGTTTTTAGTATTTTGAAAAATTAAAAATAGAAAATGGGCTGAAAATGTGAAAGAGAACATGCCCTAATTTTTTTCTTAATTGGGGTCCTAAATAAAGTGTATACATGATAATTTTGACTTCTTAAAATCATTCCAAGAGTTTTGCAAAAAGGATAAATATTATTTATAAGAATCTCAATTCTAGTAGATATCAGAATATCAAAATAAATATTATCTATAAAAATTCTAATTATATTGAATCTCGAAATGTGAAGATAATCGTCATTCATAAGAATTTTAGTCTTATTGGAATTCAGAATATTAGGATAAATATTATTTGGAAGAATCCTAACATTAGGGGATTTGAAAAAGTTCCATACTCATTTATAAATATATCTGCCTTCATTTCAAAAAAGATACATATGTAATATTAGTTTGAATATAGTCTTCAAATCTTCAATACTTGACATAAATATCAAAGTGTTTCCGCAAGAATTACCTTACGTTCTCTGATCGTTCTTTTTCTTTTTGACCTCAAATAGCTTAACGACGACATTTATAGTCAATAATTTTATTGTTATGTTCAAACGATAATAAAAATTAATGAATAAATCTTAAAATTCAAAAAATATTTAGATGAATGATTGAATTTCAAAAAGTATATTGTCATTTAAATAAAAAAAATCCTTAAGAACGGACCATGCACCCAACCATCTCTAATGACTTGGGCGAGATTGGAACCTCGACGTATGTAATGGCAACATTTACAGGTCTTTTAACTTAGTGCTTTGCAAATGACATTGGCGCGCAAACAAATATCCATGGAAAAAGATAATTTTTTAGGATTTAGAAAAATCATAATATTAAAAATGAATATATATAATTATAAGCTCATTCAAAATTTTCATAATTTTATAAGAATAAAAATAGGTTACATCACTAAGCTAACATTTGATAAAATAATTAAAATAAAATTATATTAAGATAACTTATTTATAAGGTTCAAAATAACTTATCCCAATGATGAAAAGATAAATTTATCTAAAAATTTAAAATAAAAAATTACATGACTTCTTTCTAAATAAATAAATAAATTTATTAAATATAATAGAAATTATTTTTATTTGAAATACTTTTTATATTTTATATTTTATTTATATTTTAATTAAAAAAAATAGTTAATAAAATACTTTAGTCATCGCTTATAGAATCAAATGGAAAGATATAATTCACTTAAAAGAATTATTCTAAACTTGAATTGAATTTAATTCCAATGTTTTTAATACAAAATTATATCAAGATATTATTTTTCTTTTCCCTTTAAAATTCCAAAGGCTGCCGTCCATCTTCTCAAGACGAAGCAGCCACAATCCAAGATGGTTAAACCGCGGCTTACATCCCACTTCCCCGGCCGATCGGAAATCGGTAATCGGACAAGCGATTAATGCCGAATTTGACCAACACAACCGGCCGTTACTTTCAAATTCAAAGCATCGCCTCCACTTAACGACCATAATTTAAGGTTTTTTCTGCGCCTCCTTCGATGCCTTGGCATATTTTATTAATAATGTATTTAATTACCACCGTTTTCTCATCGATGCCATGACGAAAGCGAATCCGCTCTCCCAACCAGATGACACCGCCATGTTCTCTCGGACGCCGCGCCGCCGATTAACAATTGATTTCCGATGCTGGAATCGGAAGAGACACGCCGATTAACGAGGGAAATTCTTTTTTCTTTTCTTTCTTTCTCATCGGCCGGCGTCCCAACTTCAAATCACGATGGCCGTCTATGCTATTCTGCAGATCGCAGAGGGTATATTTGTCAATTGTCACTGCGAAGTGCGCTTTGAACCGGCTATGCCGAGGCGAGGAGATTTAAATGCTGGATCAGCCAGAAATCGGACGGCCCAAATGAAATCAAACCTCGAACAGTCCACGTTAATTAATATTTTATATATTCATATTAACATGATATAAAATGTAACAGCTAATATAAGGTGTTATGTTTGAGCATTTAAATAATATTTATATTAATATAATTTTTTTTAAAAAAATATGATTATGTTATCTATGTTGGACAACTCTTATGTTACCCAATGACTTACAAGAGAGATATAAGTCTCACTTCCTCACTTATTTTGTCCATATAAGACAATATAAGAGTTACTAAGATCAACAAAACAAAATTGACTAATCATAAACCCTAAGCATGCGTTTGATTGCAATAATGAAATTTGGATGGAAAGAAAATAAATTTCAAGAAATTAAATTGCATGAAAAATGAATTTCTAAAAATTGAAAGTTTAAACTGTTTGATTAGTATAATTTTTTAGGTAAAAATAATATTATTTTTCATCTTTTAGTGTTTGATTGGTAATTTTTTTTTTAGAATTTGGTCGTTTTTATTGACATTTCGTGTTTGATAAGCATTATTTTTCATGAAAAAGACACATTTTTCATTAATTTCAATAATAAAAATGTATTGAAAAACATTGAATCCTATATAAAAAATTAAAATAATAACATATTTTACGTTAATTAAATCATTTCCCCAAAGAAATGAAACCACAAAATTAAAAATTTTTTGTTGTTCAAACTTATTAATTTGTATGTATTTTCTTACTTTTCATTTCTATACATTTGTATTTATCAATTATTTCTCAATATAAAATTTACAAACCCTCCCTCATTTCCTCTTACTCAACCACTCGTTGCTAGTCGCCGCCCACTCCCCTGCCATTCTCTCTCTCTTGCTTCGCTTGCTGTCGCTGCCCACCCCCTATACCTCTTTGGCCTCCTTGCCTTCATTGGACTACTCGATCTTTGTTTGGCTCCGTCGTTCACTGGCGTCGACTCGACCTCAACCTCGTTTTTGTTGCCTTGTCAGTTGTCCCCTGACCCCCTTGTCCTTGGTTGTCGTTTGTTTTCGTCGACGTTGACTTGGCCTTAGCCTCGCTTTGGCCGGTCACCCCTGGCCCTCGGTCGTCGCTCATTTTCGTCGGCTCTTTCCTCAATCTCTCGCTTGTTGCATTTCTGGCTCTCTCGCTCGATAAGTTGACTGCTTGAATTGTTTAAAAAATCAAAACTCCTTCCTTCAAGGAATTTTATTTTTTTGATTTGAAGAAAAAATCCATCACACACGAGTGTAAGTGAAAAAATGAGTCACCTAAAAAACATACCTATTAAATACTGTACGAGTAAAAAACTGAATGAAAAAAATGTCTATTCCTTGAAAAAAAAAAAAAATGACTATGAAACGGAGCCTAAAATCAAATGGTTAAAGGCCCATAAAAGTATTTTGTCCTTATTTCATATAATATGTACTTATTAGAAGTGGCCCCGCTCACAGAAACCCTAATTTTGAAGGGCGGTGGGGGCAATAATGGGAGACGAGAAACATTAGGGGAGACAGGATAGGGTATGCCCTTATCCACACACTGCACGAAATGTCCTGGGTGATGTAAGGCTAAGGATATAATGATGCAGTCAAGCGGGGCGCAATTTCCCAAACTGCCCTCATAATTGTGTTTAATTACCGAAGCTGCACAGGGAAAGGGCAGTACTGTACGAGTTTCAAGAGATCCCCAGCCCCACATCACATCCGTCAACTCGAGCCCCAATCATTACTGATAAGAAATTTAAGATCTAGTACATCTTTTAATTATAATATATATATATATAATTATAATATATATATTTTAATAAAATATTATTAATACACCTTTATATATAATTTAAACTACATAAAAAGTATATTAATGATAAAAAAATTCCTCATAAGACACATAGAGACGCATATAAGGCTAGGGATAGGACTACATAAAGATGTACCAATGACAAAAAAGTCCCTCATAAGGAGTATAGAGGCACGTGAGACGCATGTAAAACGAGAGATATTTTGTTCATAATACCCCTTATATATCGCAAGATGTACATTTAGTATGATTCTATATTTTAATATAGTTTGAAACAAATTTTAAAAACATAATATAATTACACTCATTTTGCCTTTAAGTTTACATAAATCACATGTGATACCCGTCTTTAAAAGATTGGTATAATTTTTAAAAATAAATGTCTGATGTAATTATCTTAATTTATAAATAACTTGTTTAATATCAACTTAGAATGACAATTAGTGACTTCAGATTAATAATTTCTATGAAGTTTATTAACTTAATGGAATAGGCACAAAATATGTAATAGATATTGGACAATAAAAATAATTTGATGTCATTTTATGAATAATAATGTAATTTTTGGCATTATTGCCCTTACGATATCCGCTGACATTCGTGTTCTTGATTTCGATAGAAGAAGTAAATCGCTAGTGAAAACTGTATCTCATTGCGTAGGATAAGAAATCGAATCCATAATTTACTGGTGCGAATTTTAACTTATAGTGGTCCAATAATTTGACTTATAATCCGGAGACAATAATAATGTAATTCTTGAATTATTTGTTGTAAAGGTTTAGGTAATAACCTATGTTGCACAGAAACACTTCATAGGAATCGTTTTTCTGTTTTCAAAACGTTTCTTATTCATGTTTCGAACCTTATTTATGTCTATTTTTTTAGAAGAATGTCCGTTTTCTCCCGTTTCTGTTTCCGTGCAACATAAGTAATGATTAGGTAAGGATGAGTAACATTTTGATTAAATTTAAATAACTAAATTAAACCGATTAAAATTGTCAGTTTAGTTTGATTCAACTTGTAGGTTTATTTGATTTAGTTTTTAAATTTGGCAATTTTAGTTCTTTTAGATTTGTATTAAAAATTTCAAAATAACCAAACTAATTGAAATATAAAAAATGACATCATTTTTGTACTTTTTTATTTGTTTAATTTTTTTTTCTTAATTTTTCATCTGTTCAGTTTGATTTTTTGATTCAATCTGTAGATTGATTCAGTTCAATTTTCAAGTTTAACAATTTTAGTTATTTCGATTCCATTCGGTTTCTGTATCGAAAAAAATCGAAATAACCAAATTGACCAAACTATAAAAAATAATATCATTTTAGTTTATTTCATCTTTTTTTATAATTTTTTTTATCGATTCGATTTTTTTGATCTTTTTTCATTTTTTTGATTCATTTGATTTGAAAATTTATTTAGTTGGTTTAATTCAATTTTTAACACAAATTTATTTTATTTTAATTAAGCATTTATTAAACTGACAATGCTCAGATTTGTAATTATAAAATAATGTCACTTTTACTTTATTTTTTTAAAGACCCTCTCTCCTTAAAATTAGATACGCCGAACCAAACACAACCTCCCATTTGGGGCTACAAACCTACATTGGAAGTTTCATGCTTGCATCACCTTTTCAAACAAAACAAGATTCACTATAAAATTTAAACCAAAATTAGTATAAAAGTAAGTATACCATCTTAAAAGTATGCACTAATGTCCATAACAAGTATATTAACATAATCACAACAATAATAGAAATTAGTCGAGGGGGTTAAGATCATTTGAAAAGTTGTACTTAGTGACATTCCCTCACACTCGAGTTTAAAACACTTTAATTGTCAAAAAAATATTGACAATACTCTCGTAGAGCGCTTGGTACATTAGATATATACTAACTTTTCCTAACATATCTTACGCACTTGATCCTCTAAAAATATGCACCCACATGTTTATCCATGCCTTTAATCTAAAATGTTCTACTTTATAACCCTAATACCATTCATTGTGAGATCTCATACACTAGTCATCGTGTTTGTGTAATACCATTTATCAATGCTTTTGTTCCTCTCCTATTGTTGTTAGTGGTAGTAGGGAGAACATAAATGCTTTGAGCTACGAGCTAAAGCATAGAAAATAAAAAAAAATATTATTAATATATCATGGTATATATCTTAGACTACATAATAATATTTTAATGTCTAAAATGCCCTCACTTGGGTGCAGTGAAACGATGAGTATTTATGTCATTTATGTGCATTATATAGTCTAAAATATATATAAATGATGCACAAATAACATGATTAAAAAATAAAACATACATTTGCACCCACAAGTGATGTGCCAACGTAGTTATAGATATAATAAACAATTGTCAGAGCAACTAGTTATCCCTATAAACGAGAAGTTATAATTCACATCAATTATGAATTATAATCTTTTAAGTTAATATAACCTTTTTGCAATAATATCGAATAAGATATTAAGCCTTACTTTAATTATATAAGATCGATTACATAAATTCTTCTAATTCGGCAATGGGGGCTTAACTTAAATAAGCTTGGTAACGGTATAAAAACATGAAATTGTGATTAACAGAGAAGAGAGGAGAAGAAAAACGAAAACTGGTTTTCATACATGGAGGTGGAGCATGACTTGGATCAAACACCTTTAGAGAATATACACAAACCATGCAATCTGCTCTATCCATCTCCTAAATTTTTTCTATGGAACTCTAAGGCGAAAAATCTCAATAACAATGGCCGAGCTTTCTCAGAAGTTCAAAGCATCTTGAACGGGAGAACAAGACCGCTGCATCCTCACGCCACTGAAGCTCGTCCGGGAAGCCATTATTTCATTCAGCGATAGCCTCTTCTTCGCCCCCGGCTCCGGCCGCTGCCTCGGAGCGCTCTGAGACCTCAGCTTCGCCCGGAAAGACTGAGTGTTGGCCATGTAGCTCGGGAAGTTGGAATACGGCCGGAAGAAGCTGTCACCGCAGACGCTCTTCGCCGGCGTTGGTGGGGCGACGGGGCGGCCGGAATTGGAGAAACGAGGCGTGCTTTGCGCGGTGGAGAACCGGCACTCGTCGCCGGTGAAGCACCACTCGAAATCGTGGTGGCTTCGGCTCTCCGGGATCGAAATCCGGGCCGGAATCGGGCACGGAAGCGGCGAGGAAATGGCTTGGTAATAAGGGTCCTCGCCGTAGTCCGATATTGAGGTGTTCATTCTCCGGGATCTTGATCTGGGCTTGTACGTGTCAATCTCAACGATCTTCGGGCTTTCGTCGAATCCGTTCACCGGATTTTCAATTGACGCTGAGAGCCTCTTGCTATGGAATTCACTTTCCTGGAAACAAGAGAGGAAAATGAGTTCGAGAGAGAGCGGTTCAAACCGCTATGGAGACGAGTTTACACAGAATTATTTTTGCTTACCATAGACCTTCGAGCTCGAGCCTCGGGCTGAGATCGGGGGTCCCGGTTGAGCGAACGGCGGGCTCGCTGGGATCGGACGGAGGCCTGAGCCCTGATCAGAGCTTGCATACTGTGAAGAGTGGCGGTGGCTCTTTTCCGGACGAGGTAGCCTCGGACAAGAGCTTGTAGTTTCACCAATCCTTTCAAAGCTCGAAGAGCTTTCCGAGCCTGAACGAAGAAGAAGAAGAAGAAAAAGAAAAAGAAGAAGAATCCGAAATGAGTTTGATCAGAAGATGATGAAGAACCATAAACGTCATTTACGAAGGAAGTACAGCTTGGAGTGACGCTTTCGAATTCAAACAAGAGGAAGGAGCCAAATGTGGCCCTGTTTTGAGAGAAAACAACATAACTGAAAGGTACTAATCACAGAAGCATGAAAAGATGAGAAAAAGAAATCAAAATTCAAACTTCAGAGCGCCATAACACAGACTGGACGAAGAACAGAGGAACGGAAGCTTCAAATGCCATTTGCCACTCTGTTTAATTGCCAAGCTTTTTGGCAAAGAAATGCATTGAACTTTACAGTTACAAGTTTATAACAGAACAAGAACAGAGAAAATTCAATTACTCAAAACTGAAAAATTAAACCCACTTACCAAATAGCTTCTGAAAATGGTCTGAATCTTAATGGCGGCCCACTTCTCCCTGCCGCCGGGGAACAGGGCGCCTCTGCCTTGGCTTGTAAGCCTGACCACCGCCACCGCCGCCTGGGCGGCCGCCACTGCTGCGTCGGCTGCGGCTGCGGTGGCGGCAGCCACTGCAATTGCATGCTTGCTCTGCTCCTCCTCTGTCTCAGCAATGTAAGATCTCAGCCGAGCAGAATCTTTCGCCGGAATGTGCCTCGGAACAGAAGAATCCCTGCTGGACTTGCCGAAGCTCCACCTCTTCTTCTCTTTCCGGTCGCCAGAAAATGAGTTCTCAGCCGGTTCCTTCTCCTTCTTCATCCCCAGCAAGCCCCTCAACCACCTTGTCGCTTTCCCCATTTTCTTGTCTCTCTCTCTTCCTCTGAGAAACTGGGGACTGAAACTGTTAAGAGAGAGAAGCAGAAACCCAAGTGGAGTTTATTGAGAAGAAAGGCTGAGACAGGAAGTTAGAATCTTTACATGTTGCAAGCAAAGAAGTGATGAGAGCAGAGCAGTGTGGTGGAAAAGATTTACAAAAGGCATCAAACCTTAAAATAATGGAGGGATAAAGTTCTGCTCTTTAATCTTTTTCCTTTCTTTCTGACAGTACCTCGTGAAGAACTGCATTATAAGACAAAAAGGCATCGCAGAAAGAAACAGATTTAAAAATAATTTAACCCGAAATTAAAACAAGGGTTTGAAATAACAAGAGTAGTTTAGTAATTAAGACCCAAAAGTTTGAAAGGCACGTAGGTAGACATTAGCAGCCCATTCCTCGGATTCAAAAATTAGGGTTTGAATCAAACACTTGACATCCAATGAGAAACTCAGAAAACCTACAAAAAGCACAATCATTTGCCCCTCTTCCCTTATCTTAGTTTCGCTAAAACAGAGCTTCCACAGTCAAACGAGCAGAAATTACAGACAGAATCCAACAGAATGAAAGGCCATTGAAAAAGGAGCAATAATCACAGTGGGGGAAAAAAGGATAAAAAAGCAAAGGTTCCTTCTCGACCCGACGCACCTCCTTCTTGAATTCAAAAAAGCACTCAAATTTCCACTCCCTCCAATCAGAAAGCCCCCCCCCCCGTCTCTCTCTCCTCTCCCCTACTGTGTGGAGCAACGTGTACAAATGCCACCTGGGTAGGGTGTTATTTTTCTCATCTTTTTTGTTTTCTGTTCTTTTCTACAACCCACCCCAAACAACCCATCATGATTCATGAGTAGCTTTCCATTCTTTGCATCTGCAATGCCCCTCCTCCATCGCCATCACCTTCTACAGAGCCTATTTTCTCGAGCTCTACAGACCCAACCACCCAGAACAGGACAAATAGCGAAATGGGTCTCTGAGTTGGAAGGAAAATCCCCTATGATTTCTCTATCTCTCTGGGTCTGGGGCTCTGCCTCTGAACTCTGAAAGCCACCATTAATTAAAAGGGTTGCCTTGCCTATAATGAGAGAGAGGTCAATACATCCAAGTGCTCCTCGTTGTACCAGCCAACAGGGACAACTGGTAATGGAAAGATCTTTGGAATAGGGTCTGCAATATCTCAGTGCGAGGAGGATCTTCAGAGCCTTTTCAGTTGGTTTTTTGGCGATTCGCTCAGAACGCTCAGGCATTGCTTGCGCCAGAACATCTCTGAAACCGATAGGGTATACAGGCGAGATAAACGCCAGGAGAGGAGTGTGGTTGCTTCGCCGCGGCTTGGTTTGGGGGTTGTTCTCGAATTTCCCAATTCTTCGGGTGGGATTAGTTCTTTAATCTAATCTTGTATCCTTATTCTTGGGCTTGCGTTTGGGTTTTCAAATTTTGAAACTGGCAGCCAGCCGATGATTTCGTTTCACTAAACCTAATCAGTCGTTAATTAATCCAAACAAAATCCTTAGTATAAAAGCAAATCAGTCTGTGAACTAAAAGAAATTCAATTTTATGAGAAATTTGTATTTTGATTGAAAAAATTTTTTTTAATAAATTTAGTTTATTGATTATTTTCAAAATATATTTTTTTTAAATTAAAAAATTTCATACTCAAACATATTTTCAAAATAATTAATTATATTTTTATATTAGTTGAGCATATTATAAAATTTATGAGAAAACTTTTATAAAAATTGAATAAGTATGAAAAAGTTTTTGATAAAACTCAATCGAGTATTGCTCAGCATTCTTTTAAAAACAATCAAGGATATGAATTGGTCCAATTGAGTATGATGCTTTTGAAAACGGGCAAAGATATTTCATCAATCAAGTATCTCTAAAGTTATATAGTTTGAGCATCTTTTTACTATAGTGAAATTTATTTTTCAAATTGACTAATGTATTTATTACTCAAGTGCATTACATAACTCTCTGTATCTCAAAATCAATCGAGTAAGAGTTTTATTAATAATCAATTAATGTCTTTTTCTACTCGAGTGAATGATCATATTAGTCTTTGGACTTATAGCTAAGTCTTTGAACTTAAAAGTTAATTGAGTATCAAGCGTTTGTACTCGAGTAAATTTGTTTGTTAGTCGAGTAATTTTACTCTTATAATCGAGTGAGTAATGTAAGTTTTTATGGTTTTTGAGTTAATCGAGTAATAACTTAATCATACTCGAATAAGCCTGTTACATAATCAATTATATGAAATACATAATCAATTATATGAAAACTCCAATCGAGTAAGGTGCTATATTGGTTGAGTAAGCCTAAAACTTAGTCAAGTATGTTATGTTAGATTTTGAGTTTTATAGCCGTTACTCAAAAAAGAAAGAAATGACTATTTTTGACTTTTTGAGTTTTATCTCTTTATTTTAAGAAGTCTGATTATATTCTCTTATAATAAAATGATAAATATGCTTATGTGTAGTGTGGAAAAAGTTTTATCTTCATAACATGCATATTTTTCTTGACTAATTTGACTGTTATTAGTCAAATCAAAAGAAATTGAGAGTATGTGTAGGTAATTAGGCAAAACCCAAGTCTCAAAACTTCTTGATTAATTTGACTGTTATTAGTCAAATTAAAAGAAGTTATGAGTATATGTAGGTAACAAGTCAAAACCCAAGTCTCAAAGCTTCTTGACTAATTTGAATGTTATTAGTCAAATCAAAAGAAGTTGTGAGTATATGTTGATAACAAGGCAATACCCAAGTCTCAAAGCTTCTATAAAAGGCTAAGTATTGCAAAAGATCATGGGGCTCTTGTTTGAGTAATGTCAAACCAACCTAAACCTAGACATAGAAAAATTGAATTCATCTCTAGCTAAAGTTCATTGCTTGAGTGATAAGTCCTTTATACTCATCATCTTTCATTTCAAGCCATTATCTGGTAATGCATTATGTAGATCTTCTTAAACAAAAAATTATGAACAAGAGAGTTGAGTGGCTTATTATTCATATTCTTCTCACTTCTTTTGTCTATTCTTTCATGTACTATGTATTTTTTATTCTTTGAGAGTAATTCTTGTTGTAAGCTTAATCTTTATTTCACCTTCTAACAAGTATTTGTAAAGGTTCTACCTTAGCCCTTAAAATGTATGTTTTAGTTTCTGTTTTGTTCATAAAAGCAAAGATTATGACTTATTCTTGAAAGACAATGGTTATGGTTGAGCTTTTTGAAAAAATCGTGTTTATTGCTTAGCCTGTAAAAATTGAGGTTATAGTTGCTCCTGTAAAAGCTATGGTTCCTTCTTAACCCATAAAAAAGAGAGATTTTAGTTGAATCTGTAAAAACTATGTATTGGTTATAGTTAATCCCTAAAACCTAAAATTCCTTGATGGATATTTTCAAAATCATTAGTGAGAAATTAAGATAATGGACTAGACTTATTAGCTGAACCATTTAAAATACTATGTTCATTTGGTTTGACTTTTATGTCTTTAATGTTATTATTTTTCTCCTACCATAAAATACTTTCTCATTTGATTTAACCTCATTAGCATCATGCATGATTGCTTATCTTTTCATTACATGTATAAATGACTTTTAATCTTTCATGTTTTATGTTTACTTCTCAAGTGCATATATTTGTTCATAAGATTTGTATATTAAAATTTAGAAAAACAAACAAGATTCTATTGCTGTCATTCTCTTCTTCAAATGTTGTCTTTCATCTATACAAATTTATTCTATCTGAAGTATGTCAAATAAATCTTTATGAAAAATGTTTTTAATGCATATAAATTTATTAAACTATTGCAACTCATTTTACACTATGAAATTTATCTTTTTGGATAAATCATAATATATATTTTCTTTATCATCGCAAAAATGATCAAAATATCCAATTCACCCCCCTCTTGAGTGATCTTTCACAATTCATCTTTGAATCACAAATGTAAATTACTATTCAATTTTATTTTTGAACTAGTTCTTGACCCGTGCGATGCACGAGATACAATATTTAACAAATATATATATATATATATATAAAATAATAGTTCAAAATATGAAATGCACATTATAGTAAATTTAATATACTATATGAATTAGTGAAGAAACAACAATTTTATTTCATTGTGATTAAAATAAATTTTGGAAGACTTCTTTGTATATAACATTTGTGGTCAAAGTTGTTTGTTCACCCTCTTTATCACATATTAGTATCTTCAATCCACTGCGACTTGTAACTTTTGATATTGCAACGTATAGTTGCCCATGACTGACCACAAGTTTCTTCAAAAAAAGACCTACATAGGTCAATTGCATGCATTTGTGTCCCCTACACAACATGATAAATGACACATTACACATATTATATATTGGCAAAAACAACAAAAGTGCATGGTAAGAACAAAAAATAGCATTTTTCGAACTTACATCTTTGTCAAACAATACTAAAATGATGTTGTTAACCTCGTTCTGGTTATGATAACTGTAAACTTCTCACTTCCGGATGACTCGTATCTTGAACGCCCAATTTGCCCGAGTGTTGTCAACATATCTCAGCATATGCAGTATTTGAGCCATGGCAAATATTGTGTCTCAGTTTTAGTTTGCAGAGAAATCGGTTAAATGAAGAATATTTATCTGTTGTATTCCTAAATATTTATCTGTTGTATTCAGATGCCATTTAGGGAGCAAATAAATTTTTTTGTTCGACAAACAAATTCCAAAGACGTTCCACTCGTTTGGAGGGGTAATTTTATATGCTGCTTAATGTGTAAGATATGTTTTTTTATTTCTTAATTCCTAAATATTTATCTATTGTATTTAATAAATTGAATAACTTATTTTTTTATGCTTTAGAACTGTTATATTCAATAAATTGAATAATTCATTTTTTGGTGCATTGAAACTTGTTGTATTTAATAAGTTTAATACATTATTATTGAATAATTTATTTTTTGATGCATTGGAATTTGCACCAAAAAATATTTATCTGCTGTATTCCTAAATATTTATCTGTTGTATTCAATAAATTGAATAATTTATTTTTTGATACATTAAAACTGTTGTATTCAATAAATTAAATAAATCATAATTGAATAATTTATTTTTTGGTGCCTATATTCAATAAATTGAATGTAAGATATTGAATTAACATTGAAATCATCGTCAATCATATTTATTTGTTGTTTAATGTGTAAGATATATATTTTTATTTTTTATTCCTAAATATTTATATGTTGTATTTAAATGCCAGAAGGAGCTTGAAAATTTGTTTTTTTGACAAACAGGTTCCAAAGACAGTCCACTCGTTTGGAAGAGTAATTTTATCTATTGTTTAATGTGTAAGATATATTTTTTTATTTTTTAATTGCTAAATATTTATTTGTTGTATTCAATAAATTGAATAATTTATTTTTTGAAGCATTGGAACTGCTATATTCAATAAATTGAGTAATTCATTTTTTGATGCATTGAAACTTGTTGTATTTAATAAATTTAATAAATTATTATTGAATAATTTATTTTTTGGTGCATTGGACCTTGCACCAAAAAATATTTATCTGTTGTATTCAATTTATTGAATAATTTAATTTTTGATGTATTGAAATTGTTGTATTTAATAAATTGAATAAATCATAATTAAATAATTATCTATTTTATTTAATCACTATATGCTGTATTCAGATGCCATAAGGAGCTTGAATTTTTTTTTGTTTGACAAACAGGTTCCAAAGACGTTCCACTCATTTGTAGGGGTAATTTTATCTGCTGTTTAATGTGTAAGATATATATTTTTTATTTTTTAAATATTTATCTGTTGTATTTAATAAATTGAATAATTTATTTTTTGATGCATTGAAACTGCTATATTCAATAGATTGAATAATTTATTTTTTTTTGATGTATTAAAACTTGTTGTATTTAATAATTTTAATATATTATTATTGAATACTTTATTTTTGGTGCATTAGAATCTGCACCAAAAAATATTTATCTATTGTATTCCTAAATATTTATCTGGTGTATGCAATAAATTGAATAATTTATTTTTTGATGCATTAAAATTGTTGTATTCAATAAATTAAATAAATCATTATTGAATAATTTATTTTTTGATGCCTGTATTCAATAAATTGAATGTAAAATATTGAATTAACACTGAAATCATCATCAATCATATTTATTTGCTGTTTAATGTGTAAGATATATTTTTTTATTTTTTAACTCCTAAATATTTATATGTTGTATTTAGATGCTAGAAGGAGCTTGAAATTTTTTTTGTTTGACAAATAGGTTCCAAAGACAGTCCACTCGTTTGGAGGGATAATTTTATTTGTTGTTTAATGTATAAGGTATATTTTTTTATTTTTTAATTGCTAAATATTTATTTAATATATTCAGTAAATTGAATAATTTATTTTTTGATGCATTGGAACTGCTATATTCAATAAATTGAGTAATTCATTTTTTGATGCATTGAAACTTGTTGTATTTAATAAGTTGAATAAATTATTATTGAATAATTTATTTTTTGGTGCATTGGAACCTGCACCAAAAAATATTTATCTGTTGGATTTCTAAATATTTATATATTGTATTCAATAAATTGAATAATTTATTTTTTGATGTATTGAAATTGTTGTATTTAATAAATTGAATAAATTATAATTAAATAATTATATATATATTTTAATCACTATATGCTGTATTCAAATGCCATATGTTGGGTTTTTTGCATGGAAGATTAACTCTAGAAGTTGAAGAGAAGAACCTGTTTTAGAATGAAGATATTTTTTCTGACTGTTTTTATTCTAAGTTAGATTAGATAACTTAGTTATTTTATTATGAGGGGTATGTTGGTCTTTTGTAGAGGCTAAGTTTTTTAAATCCTTTGTAATTGCCGCCTCCCTATAGTTTATAAATAGGAGGCGAGTGCTAGCAGTCGGATATAACATTCTCATTCATTCTGATTGTTCTCAAGATGCAAGTGATGCTGTCAAGATAGCGAGAGAGAGGGGGAAAGGCTTTGAGATAAAATTAGTCTTTGTATTCTCTTGAGAGTGCAACGAACTTGTGTGAGGGAGAGTAAGAGAGGTTCTTGTATCTTGTTTCAACTGGTTTCTAGTGGATTTATTCTCGGATAGAAGGCTGGATGTAGGATTGCTTCATAGCAGTCCGAACCAGGATAACTCCTTGTCTCTTTGATGGTTTGATTGTTCTAATCCTTCATTTACTTTCTGCTTTACAATTGCTGTAGATATATTCTGTTATTTTCTTGTTTTTTCCGGGTGAGGAGTGTTGAGAGATTGGCAAATCTAAGACTTGAATAAGTTTCTAAGAGCTCCTAATCATAACAGATTGGTATCAGAGCCAAGAACTTATCAAGAATTGCCAAGAACCCTAGAAATCTTGAGTTTAATCCCTGTTATGGCTTCCGCACCTTCTTCCGCTAGGTATGACATAGAGAAATTTGATGGATCAAATGATTTCGGTCTATGGAAAATTAAAATGAGGGCGCTGTTGGGAAATTTGGGATTAGAAGAGGCTTTAGAGGCAGAACCGAAACTGCCTAAGAGTGCCTCTGATGAACAGGAGAAAGATTTCAGTGATCGTAGGAAGGAAATCAACAAAAGGGTCTATAATACTCTAATTCTAAGTTTAGGAGATAAAGTTCTTAGGGAAGTTTCAAAGATGGAAACGGCTGAGGCTTTATGGTCTAAATTAGAGAGTTTATATATGACAAAAACCCTGTCAAATAGGCTGTATCTAAAGGCAAAGTTTTTCACATTCAAAATGCAAGAAGGGCAGAAACTGAATAATCACATAGATGAGTTCAATAAAATATGTCTCGATCTAGAGAACATAGATATAAACTATGATGAGGAAGATAAAGCCCTTGTGTTACTGCATTCTTTGCCCAAAACATATGAAACCTTTGTTGATATATTAAAACATGGTAGGGAAAAGTTATCCCTAGAAGATGTTTTTGGAGCATTAAACTCTAAGGAGTTGCAACAGAAAGTAGAAGGAAAATCTGCTGGTGATGTCCTTACTGCTAGAAGTAGGACTGAAAAGAGAGAGTTTAAATCAAAGGGGAAATCAAGAAGCAAGTCTAAAATTGGCAAGAAGCAGTTTAAGTGTTATCATTGCCATGAAGAGGGGCATATTAAGAAATTCTGCCCTAAGAGAAAGAAAGACTCTAAGAAGAAATCAAATACTGATATTACATCCTCTATATGCGAGTATGACTATGATAGTACAGATGCATTAGTTGCATCCTACCTAGAAGATAAGGATTTGTGGGTTTTAGACTCAGGTTGTTCCTTTCACATGACATCCCATAGAGAATGGTTTTTAAACTATCAAGATATTGGTGGTGGAAAGGTGAGGTTAGGGGATAACCATGAGTGTAGTATAAAAGGGATAGGAGACATAAAATTAAGAATGCATGATGGATTGATAAAAATACTAAAATCTGTTAGATATGTTCCAAAATTAAAAAGGAACTTGATATCCCTAGGAGAGTTGGATAGAAGTGGTCATTCCTATAAAGGGCATAGTGGAGTCTTAAGGGTATCAATAGGATCCCTTATCTGCATGAAAGCAGCCCTTCACAATGGTATATATGTGCTGGAAGCAACCACTTTAAGTGGTGAGGTAGCAGTAGGTGAAAATAAAACCTATGATCAAGTAAAATTGTGGCATTATAGGATGGCTCACATAAGTGAGCAGGGACTTAGAGAATTGTCCAAACAAGGTATCCTAGGAGTTGAAAAATTAACAGATTTGGTCAATGTGAAACATGTATTTTTGGTAAGTCTTCTAAAGCAAAATTCCCTAAGAAAGCAAATCACATATCAAAAGCCCCTTTAGAATATATTCATTTTGATTTATGGGGCCCTAGTCAATCCTTAACTCATGGTGGGGCAAGGTATTTTTTGTCAATCATAGATGACTTCTCTAGGATGGTTTGGGTATTTACAATAAAATCAAAAGATGGAACTTTTGAAGCTTTTAAATCCTGGAAAACCTTAATAGAGAATCAAAAAGGTATGAAAATCAAGATTATTAGAACTGATAATGGTCTTGAGTATTGTAACAAAGAATTTGCCCAAATGTGTAAAGAAAGTGGCATCCTTAGGCATCTAACAGTTCCCAGAAACCCCAAACAAAATGACCTAGCTGAGAGAATGAATAGGACCCTTCTAGAAAGGGTAAGATGCATGTTAATCCATGCTAGGTTGTCCAAATCTTTTTGGGGAGAGGCAGTTACAACAGCTGCCTATGTAATAAATAGGTCTCCTTCTACTGCAATAGGGTTTAAAACACCCTATGAAATGTGGCATGGTCATAAGCCAAACTTAGCTCATCTAAAGGTATTTGGCTGCATTGCTTATACTCATGTTAAGCAAGGAAAATTGGAGCCTAGAGCCAAGAGGTGTCTGTTCATAGGTTATCCTAATGGAGTTAAGGGATATAAGCTATGGGCCTTAGAAGAAGGACTGCCAAGGACTTTGGTCAGTAGGGATGTGATTTTCAGTGAGGATTCCTTCTTAAAGGAGGATAAGGTAGATATTCAAAAGGATAGGATAGTAAAAGGAAAAGCTGGTGAAATAGATCAGCGAGTCCAGGATGCTGCCATGCAAAATCCCATGGATCTGGCATCAGATCAGCACACTGACAGTGCTGAATATCCTATGCATATGGACCAGCATGATGCTGATCCTTATTCACCTACCTTAGAGAGCTTTCCACAGAGTAGCAGTGATGATCCCTCTAGTTCTGAGAGGTTCCAGCCTTTTGACAGTGCTGGACATTCAGGATCAGATAGTTCCCCTAGTATAGGTAGGTATAATGTGGCAAGGGATAGACAAAGGAGGGAGGTTAGACCTCCTATTAGGTATGGATATTCTGATTTAGTCTCATATGCACTGTTAAGTGCAACAGAGGCAGTAGGTGATGAACCTCTTACATATGAAGAGGCTATGAGATCAAAAGATTCCAAGCTGTGGTTGAATGTAATGAGATCTGAAATGGATTCTCTAAATAAGAATAATACTTGGGTTTTGGTTAATAGACCCTTAGGCAAAAGGGTAGTAGGCTGTAAGTGGCTCTATAAGATTAAAGAGGGTGCAGGTAAGGAGCAAAGACCTAGGTATAAGGCTAGGTTAGTAGCAAGAGGATTCACCCAAGTGGCTGGGGTGGATTTTAATGAGGTTTTCTCACCAGTTGTGAGACATACCTCTATTAGAATCCTGCTTGCTATGACTGCCCATTTAAATTTAAATCTAGAGCAAATGGATGTGACCACCGCATTCCTCCATGGTGAGTTAGAAGAGGACATCCTAATGGATCAGCCTAAGGGATTTGAAGTTAGGGGTAAGAGGGAACAAGTATGCTTGTTAAAGAAGTCCTTATATGGACTTAAGCAATCCGCTAGACAATGGTATCGAAAATTTGATACATTTATGATCAACCAAGGTTTTAAGAGAAGTGCCTTTGATTGTTGTGTATATCTTAAGCATATTTCATCTAAAATTTCTATCTACCTCCTTTTATATGTGGATGACATGCTGATTGCTAGTCAATCAGATGTGGAGATTCATAGATTAAAGCTGAAATTGAATTCAGCCTTTGAGATGAAGGAGCTAGGAGAGGCTAGAAAGATTTTAGGGATTGAAATAGAAAGAAATAGACAAAAGAGGTTAATCAAGTTATCTCAAAAGGCATACCTAGAGAAATTGATTAAGAGATTCCAAATGCATGATGCAAAGGAGGTAAAAGTTCCTTTTGCACAACATTTTAAGCTATCCCACAATCAATCACCTACTGATAAGGAGAGCATAAGAGAAATGAGCAAGATACCTTACTCTAGTGCGGTAGGTAGTCTCATGTATTGTATGGTGTGTACTAGGCCGGACTTAGCTCATGCTATGAGTGTTGCTAGTAGGTTTATGGCTAATTCGGGTAAGGATCATTGGGCTGCAGTAAAATGGATTTTTAGATACCTCAAAGGATCAATAAACATGACTTTAGTTTATGGTAGAGCTTGTGTTGAAGATGAGCCTAATATACTAGGATTCACTGATGCTGACTATGCAGCAGACTTAGATAGGAGGAGGTCATCTACTGGTTATGTATTTAAGCTATGGAATGCTACCATAAGCTGGAAAACAAATTTGCAATCGGTAGTAGCCCTCTCAACCACTGAGGCTGAGTACATAGCCGTTACAGAAGCTATGAAGGAGAGCTTATGGTTAAGAGGTTTAGTGAGTGAACTCCTAGGTAGAAAGGTTAAGGTAATCTTAAATTGTGATAGCCAAAGCGCTATTCATTTGGCTAAAAATCAAGCTCATCATGAAAGAACTAAACACATTGATATTAGGTATCACTTTATTAGAGAAATCCTTGATAGGAAGGAAATAGATTTAGTAAAGGTAGCAGGAGAAAATAATGCTGCAGACATGTTTACAAAAGCAGTTCCAATGACAAAATTACATCATTGTTTGAGACTCTTACATATTTTTTCTTGAGAATGATTAGTTGTTTTGCAGGTCCGAGAAGATTCCAGTTTGATGGAGCCAGATTCTAGAAGATAATCATGCAAAAATGGTGGAGATTTGTTGGGTTTTTTGCATGGAAGATTAACTCTAGAAGTTGAAGAGAAGAACCTGTTTTAGAATGAAGATATTTTTTCTGACTATTTTTATTCTAAGTTAGATTAGATAACTTAGTTATTTTATTATGAGGGGTATGTTGGTCTTTTGTAGATGCTAAGTTTTTTAAATCCTTTGTAATTGCCGCCTCCCTATAGTTTATAAATAGGAGGCGAGTGCTAGCAGTCGGATATAACCTTCTCATTCATTCTGATTGTTCTCAAGATGCAAGTGATGCTGTCAAGATAGCGAGAGAGAGGGGGAAAGGCTTTGAGATAAAATTAGTCTTTGTATTCTCTTGAGAGTGCAGCGAACTTGTGTGAGGGAGAGTAAGAGAGGTTCTTGTTGTAAGCACCCCCGCTCGGATATCCCAACCACCCGGTCTATCCGAACGAGTGCGCTCACAGAAGGGAAGAGGAATAGACAAAAGACAAAAATGCCCTGGCATGCATAAATAAGAAATTTAACAGCGGAAGCAAAACGATAAACATGCATGCCCACAAGCACCCCGCTGATACAGCGGTCATGGAGTATATAAAAATACATACAGACCCTATGCCAACAATAGGAGGTACAAATGACAACCTGGCACAGTCAAAAATAAAAGACAACGACTCTAGCAAAACATCAGAAATGACGGGGGCAGCTAACTGTACACCTTACCAACAAGGCTGGCTGCTAGGTGGTGCGATCCTCGCCCTCGGCCTTCGCTTTACCCTTACCTGGAATGATGGAAAGCAAGGTGAGTCGCAAGACTTAGCAAGTTTATATGAAAAGGAAGGCTATAACATGAATCGAAGAAGAGATCACTCCAAATACAAACCCACATGTACACACAAGCCATGTGACGCAACCAAACAATAGTGCCGCGTAATAAAAGCACATACCGGTCCTTGGGGCCCACATAAGACACCTGACACCCAAGTCCCATACCAACCTGCCGCTGCCCTGAAAGGCAACATATATCTCCATAAGCCTGTGCGCACTGTCCCGGGTCGGTACTCTCGTCACCCGTATCCTTGCCGGTACTCCCGACAGCCGAGCCAAACGCTCCCTCTGAACGGTACTCCCGTCCGAGAACTAAATAATACCAGTATCCATGCAATGCACATAAATGCAATGGCGTATTGAGCATCAACATGATATAAGGAGCCCATACATCTAGGCATCAGGCCATGCTCCGCCCACATAGTAAATCACACGCGATGCATATGCCCGTGCTGGATGCAACCTAGCCAACTAGAATGTCCGTGACCAAGCATAACCAGATCATGATAATCCCAATATGTAGCCCGTACCCATGTGCACATAAAACCATGCAACAAGAATAAAATATAACATGCATGCTATGATCACATAATGGCAGAGCTAGTCAGTAGTGCCTGGCACCGGTCAGCAGTCAGTGACTAGGAGAGACCATCTAACGGCCTAAGACAGACCGTACGACAGTCACACCTACACCGAACAGCCAATCCCTGCCCCCACTGCACAACTGCTCTGGCCAATAAATAACCAAAAATCCAATAACAATACCCAACAGCTAAGAACCTAGCCCCGGGTGAGTACGACATCATTCCCAACAGGCAGGGGGTGGCACAAACCCCCGTAGGCAACCAACGAATAAAACCCACGAGATCCATTTAATAAATTAAATCTTAAACTAACCGTTTAAAAACTTCATAATTAATTAATAGCCGAAACAAACGAAGGGAGGTCCAATAAATCGCCAACGAAAGAAACGACGAGATAGGTAAGAAGAACTTGCCTTATCAGAGATATCCTTAGGCTCGTTGGGTTCAAAAGCAGTAAAAATTATACAAACTGCAATATCCCAATTATTTGCCAAAATTAACAAAATTGGACGCAAAACGAAATTCTGACCGTACAAAATATTAATTACTAGCTGCTCTACATACCTGGATAATTAAATCGCTGATTAAACTTGCTTTAATCCAATTTTTCAGCACCCAAAATCTCCCAATTCGCGTCGCAACGCACTGGAATTTTTCTGCAATTGTTTGCTGATCACTGAGCGAAAATCGGGCAGAAAACGGCCTTAAATTGGCTTTAAAATGAAAGGAAGAGGAGGTGCCACGTGGCAGCGCTAGAGCAGCTGCTGGAGGCCACCGCCTCTTAAGGGAACGGCGCCGTTTGGACTCCAATTGGCTAATTAAAAAAATCAGCCAACCTCCAGCCTTGCGTGCACAGCCATACTGGTTACATCTTCAATTAAATTAACATCCCACTTTAGTTTTAAATGCTAATTGAGGCTGCCTTTATTAATTTCCAGCAACTCACGCCACTTCCCTCACCAATTCTTAACCTTATTATAATATACTCACATATCTCATGTCTTACACATAGTCCTACACCAACCACTTACTTCATTTGCTTATACTAACTCATTATTCTTATTATTGTTAATATTTTAATCTTATTATTAATTAACACATTAAACCAATAATTAATTTGATTTCTAATTATGGGTCACTACAAATCCTTCCCCCCTTAAAAGAATTTCGTCCCCGAAATTCGTACCTGGCTAGGTAAATAACTGAGGGTGAAGTCGCCTCATATCCTCCTCTAGCTCCCACGTAGCCTCCTCAGGAGTATGTCGCTGCCACTGGACCTTCACATAGGGAATCGTGCGGCTACGGAGCACTTTTTCTTTCCGATCCACAATGCTAGCAGGCAACTCAACCTATGACGCGTCCTCTTGCACCACGAGCGGATGATAATCAATGACATGCCCGGGATCTGCCACGTACTTGCGGAGCATAGAAACATGAAAGACATCATGTACATGGGCTAACTGAGGGGGTAAAGCTAATCGGTATGCCAACGATCCGACTCGCTCCAATATCTCGAACAGTCCCACGTAGCGAGGACTCAACTTGCCAGATACTCCGAAGCGTCGAACACCCCTCATCGGCATAACTCGAACGAAAACATGATCACTCACATCAAACTCCAAATCTCGGCGTCGTCTATCAGCATAACTCTTCTGACGGTCCTGAGCTGCCTTCATCCTAGCCCGAATCAACTGGATCTTCTCTGACGTCTGCTCTACCAACTCTGGTCCAAGTAGTGCTCGCTGCCCGGTCTCAGTCCAGCATAAAGGTGATCTACACGGCCGCCCATACAACGCCTCAAAAGGTGCCATCCCAATACTGGCCTGGAAGCTGTTATTGTAGGCAAACTCCACTAGTGACAGATGATCATCCCAACTCCCATGGAAATCCAATACACAGGCGCGAAGCATATCCTCCAAAGTCCGTATGGTCTGCTCCGACTGCTCGTCAGTCTAAGGATGGAAGGCTGTACTGAAATTCAACTGGGTCCCCATAGCACTCTGCAACGTCTCCCAAAATCATGAGGTAAATCGAGGATCCCTGTCTGACACAATACTAGCTGGGACTCCGTGCAGTCTCACCACCTCATCAATGTATAGCTTGGCTAGTCGATGAATAGGATAGGTCTTCTTGACAGGTAGGAAGTGTGTTGATTTAGTCAGCCGATCGATAATCACCCATATCGAATCATACCCCCGGCTGGATCGTGGCAATCTTGAGACAAAATCCATAACTATGCGCTCCCACTTCCACTCCGGCACAGATAAAGGTCGTAACAATCCTGCGGGCCTCTGGTGCTCAGCCTTAACCTGCTGGCACACTAAACATCGCGATACAAATTCTGCTACGCTCTTCTTCATGTCGCTCCACCAATACTGACGCCGTAAGCCCTGGTACATCTTTGTCGCTCCAGGATGGATAGTATAGGGAGAACGATGAGCTTCCTCTAGGATCTTCTATCTGATATCACCGTCACTCGACACACAAATCCGCCCACGGAATAATAGCAAACCATTATCCCTCTGGCTGTACCCCAATGGGCCAAATCTCTCCATATCAGCCATAATCTTGCCAAGCTCCACATCCTGTCGCTGTCGATCGCGAATCTGACCCTCTAGATCTGAATGGATACTCATGGCAGCACAATAGAGTGTAGGATTGTCTGGTGCCACAGAGATAGTAAGATCGCTCATCTACTCCAGTAAGAACCACTCCTGCACTATCATAGCTGCAACTGATGCTCCACGACTACTCAATGCATCTGCTACCACATTGGCTTTACCTGGGTGATAGAGGATCTCGCAATCATAGTCCTTAAGCAGCTCCAACCAACGTCGTTGTCTCATATTAAGTTCCTTCTGAGAAAATAAATACTTGAGACTCTTGTGATCTGTATATATCTGGACTCTCTCACCATAAAGATAATGCCTCCAAATCTTCAAGGCAAACACGACAGCCGCCAACTCCAGATCATGTGTGGGATAATTCTCTTCGTGCCTCTTCAACTGCCTGGATGCATAAGCATTCACTCGGCCGTCCTGCATCAAAACACATCCCAATCCTGCATACGAGGCATCACTGTAAACAGTAAATAACTCACCACTCTTGGGTATCGTCAGTACTGGCGCCGAAGTCAACCGCCGCTTCAATTCCTGGAATGATCTCTCGCAAGACTCATCCCAAATAAATCTGGCGCCCTTCCTTGTCAACTTTGTCAGGGGCGATGCAAGCCGTGCAAAACCTTCTATGAATCGTCGATAGTACCCGGCAAGGCCAAGAAAACTCCGAATCTCTGTCACTGTCATTGGTCTCGGCCAATCCATCACGGCTTTAGTCTTTTCTGGGTCTACTGAGATACCCTCTCCTGAGACCACGTGTCCCAAGAATACAACTCGGGTCTGCCAAAACTCACATTTAGAAAACTTGGCATACAACTGCTCCTCTCTGAGCTTCTACAGAACCACGCTCAGATGTACCTCGTGTGTCTCAAGGCTCGGTGAGTAGACTAGGATGTCGTCAATAAAAACTATGACAAAAGAATCCAAATATTCCTTGAATACCCTATTCATCAGATCCATAAATACTGCAGGTGCATTGGTCAGCCCAAATGGCATGACCACAAATTCATAATGGCCGTAACGCATGCGAAATGCGATCTTCGCAATATCCTCATCTCTGACTCGCACCTGATGATAACCTGACCGCAAATCTATCTTGGAAAACATCGATGCACCATGCAACTGATCCAGTAAATCATCCACACGGGGTAGGGGGTACTTATTCTTGATTGTTACCTGATTAAGCTGTCGGTAATCTATACAAAGTCGCATAAACCCGTCATTCTTGCGCACAAATAATACTGGGCCCCCCATGGCGATGTGCTCGGCCAAATAAAACCTTTCTCCAAAAGATCTTGCAATTGCACCTTGAGTTCTTTCAGTTCATTGGCAGCCATAGGGTAAGGAGTCTTGGCATCAGATCGATCGCAAAATCAATCTCTCGGTGCGGAGGTAGTCCAGGCAACTCATCTGGGAACACATCTGGAAAGTCTCGCACCACAGGATAGGCAGCCAACTCCTTCTTCTCCCCCGCTATCACGGTCACGAACGCAAAGTAGGCTTCACACCCACGTCAAATAAGTCTCTCGGCGTGCATAACCGATATCATCGGCGTAGTCACCACTGGCTTCACACCCCGGTATGTAACTACTGGTCTCCCCGGTTGCTCAAATGAAATTACCTTCCGACGACAATCAACCCGAGCATAGTTCGGTGAGAGCCAATCCATACCCAACAGTAAGTCAAAATCCTGGATCGCCAAAACAACAAGATCCCCCACAAATACCTGGTCGTAAATCCCTATCTCGCAATCCCTGACCATCTCACTCCCCAACAACACCGTCCCTCCCAGTGTCGAAATAGATAAATCATATGGTAAGGGGTTACACGGGATTGAGATCTTATGCAACAAATGGGGTGCTATGAAAGAGTGGGTGGAACCTGTATCAAATAGGGCACGTACGTCATGGCTATAGAGAGAAAGTATACCTTGCACTATATCACTGCTCTCAGCTGCCTCGGCCGCTGACACTGCAAATGCCTGTCCCTGCATCTGAACTCTCTCTGTAGGCCCTGGGCGCTGTGCTGCTGGAAGAGGTAATGGCACTCCTGAACCCTGCGCCCTAGGTGCAGATTGTCTCTGAGCTGGTCTAGGCCCCACACCTCCAGTCCGTGGCCCTCCACTCTGTGCTGGCTGGGTGCACCTGTTCGCTCGGTGACCTCTCTGTCCACAGCAAAAACAAATAATCTCCTGCCCTATGGCCGGTGTAGGTGGTGGGGCTGGTGGGGTGGGTGTAGTCGGTCTAGGCACCTGTGGACAGTCTCTCCTCAAATGCCCCGGCTGACCACAGCGATAACATACGTCCCGACGTACATCCCGGCACTGCCCCTAGTGTCTTTGCCCGCACTACCGGCACTGTGGAAGCCCTGAACTCTGGCTACCTGCATCCCACTTCCTCTTCTTACTGCTGCTCCCTGCACCCTTCAAGACTAACTGCTCTGCTCGGGCCTCCAATCGATCCCTCTCCACTGCGTGGGCTCGCTGAACAGCCGTAGGGAAGTCAGGGGCCTCAATACCAGCCATGGCATGACGGATCTCTGGTCGTAACCCCCTCTGAAACTTGCTAACTCGACGCGACTCAGGGGTCACTAACTCAGGAGCATAACGAGATAATGTCACGAACTCAGTCTCATACTGCGTAACTGTCTTACTGCCCTGCTGTAACTCGATAAACTCAAACACCTTCTGCTCTCTGATCCAAGCCGGTACATAGGTCTCATTGAACGCCTCGACGAACTATGCCCAGGTCGGGCCCTCATCCCCATATCGCTGTCTGGTGGTCTCCCACCATCGCTCGACGTCACCTTGTAACAAGAAAGTCCCCAGCCGAACTCTGTAGGCCTCTGCACAGTCTATGGATCTCAAATGCTTCTCCATCGCTAGTAACCAATTCTTAGCCATCGTCGCATCAGCGCCTCCACTAAACTCTGGTGGTTGCAGGGCCATAAAATCTCTAAGCACTGTAGCACCTGAACCGTCCCCTTCTCGCGACGTACCTGAATGCGACGCCTGGGCCGTAGCGGTCCTATCATCATGTCTGCGCTCCTGTCGCAACTGAGATGCTGCCAGTACATCTACAGCTCGTAAAATACCCAATTGGCTAATTAAAAAATCAGCCAACCTCCAGCCTTGCGTGCACAGCCATACTGGCTACATCTTCAATTAAATTAACATCCCACTTTAGTTTTAAATGCTAATTGAGGCTGCCTTTATTAATTTCCAGCAACTCATGCCACTTCCCTCACCAATTCTTAACCTTATTATAATATACTCACATATCTCATGTCTTACACATAGTCCTACACCAACCACTTACTTCATTTGCTTATACTAACTCATTATTCTTATTATTGTTAATATTATTAATCTTATTATTAATTAACACATTAAACCAATAATTAATTTGATTTCTAATTATGGGTCACTACAAATCCTTCCCCCCTTAAAAGAATTTCGTCCCCAAAATTCGTACCTGGTTAGGTAAATAACTGAGGGGAATGTACCAAGATGAATGCTTAGTTAAGCAGCAAACCATAACACAATGGCTAAGATGAATGGGCTCCAGTTTGCAAACCATGATTTCTCACCCCCCCAATTTCAAAGATATTCAATCGAACATCAATTAGAGTAAGTGCAATGAATGAAAATTCATAGGTTCCAATCAGAATTATGAAAATGACTTGCAAATAGAAATTTGGAGCATGAGTCAGAATAATTACATTCACTGGAAGTAAGGACGGAGGTGCTCTGCATTTCAAGCTCGCAAGAGAATAGCTTCATCCATATTTGCCAAGTGATATGCTCAATTTCCTAGGTTTTCTTAGATGCTGAAAGGTCCTTCCTAGTTCGAGCCTAGTGTTTCGTCGTTGGCCTTGCGAGCTCCAAGAGGGACAAGGCGCAACACGAGATCACCGACGTTATAGCATCGAACTTGGACCCTCTTGTTGAGATACCTCGCGACCCGTTGTTCATAGGTGGCCACCCTCATGTAAGGTAGCCCCCTTGTCTCCTTGAGTAAATGAAGGTTTGTGGCCAGTAGCTGGTCGTTGTTCTTCGGGTTAAAGGTGGCTCTTCGCTGACCTATCACCTCGTTCTCTGCTGGGATTATAGCCTCAAACCCATATACCATTGATAACGAGGTCTCCTCCGTGCTACTCTGAGCTGAACACCTCCAACCAGATATCCTTGGTAGCTCGTTCATAGAACTCCCCCAATCTTTGACAATGGCCCTGTAGATTCTCTCATAGAGCTTCTCATTCTTGCGAAGGCCTAAGAAGATCGCAATCAAGACCCTTTCATTGAAGGGATCTTCAATAGTGCTCACCTCGCGCCTGAACCTGGCAATGTAGTCCTTCAAGGACTCGTTTGTCCTCTGAAACATCGTGGTGAGGTGGTATTGCGGGGCGAGTGCCTTCTCAACGCCCGATATTGATTGAGAAATCATCCTTGGCACCTCTCCTAACTGTCGACGCTGGAAGGATAAAGGCCTCTGAACCAAGTTCGAGGAATATCACCCAAGGTTGCTGGGAAGACACGACACTTGACCAGCGAGCTAGTTGTCTACAAATCCATCTGAACATTAAACGCGTCCAAGTGGTCACATGGGTCACTATCCCTATTATACTATGGCATACTCGGGACTTTAAATCTACGTGGGAGAGGTTCAAGCTCGACTTCTTTGGTGAGTGGCGTCCTGCCTTTACGACCATTATTTTGGCCGCGAACTCTTTGTTGCGCCTCCAATTGTTAGACTCTTTGAAATAACTCCTCAACAGTAGAATCCGGGTTTGTAGATAATTGGACTTGCAATCATCTACTTCTCTCCTGTTTCAGGGAATGATGATTTGGGGGCGGATAATTATCTCCTATGTCTTCCTCACTCGATGGAGGTCTCTCTTCTTGCGACAGGCGAATCATTCGAGGTGAGGCCGGTGGATCATGGATGGCCTATGCTTGAGCTGGGGCTAAGGCCTTGACTGCGTCAGCGAGTTGCATAACTATATTCTCTAACGCCTCTTGACATTGCTACTAGGCCTAAATCGTCTCCATCCTAGTGGTATGAGCAACAGGTTGGACCGGAGCCCTTAGGGGCATACTGATGGTGGCTCCAACCGGTGGTGGAACATCCAGCGGTTGATCACGATGATTTTTTAGCAAATCGACCATCGCAGTAGAGCTTCGTGCGTTCCTTCCTCTTGTCATGGCTATTGATCAGATCGGGCCCTTCCTCTAGCGCCAAAATGTTGACGTTCAGATTCAGCCGACCGTGATTCATAGCCTGCAGTAAGGAGATAAGCCAAAATGCAAGGAGAAAGAACAAAATAAAAAGAACACAAGGAAATTTTTATGTGGTTCAGTCAGAATGATGCCTACTCCATGACTGTCCTCTGGGTATTCCTGCAGAGTCACAGTATGTAATTTTTCTTCTTCTTTTCTCCTTTTTACAAAGGTATTTTGACCCTTATTTATAGTGAGGGGTGTTTATAATTGCATAAAATACAGAAGTATAAAGATGCTAAAATGGGGGACAAGTTGTCCTTATCATATGCATAAAACTGGGAGTGGGATCCTCATTATGAGGGATCTGGTTTGCTTTAGATAAAGTGAGTGGGTCCTTATCTCTGGTTGTTTAGCAACTTTGTTGTCTATGCGAGCTGAAGGATTAGATTAGCGAATTGAACGGTTAAGCTAGCGAGCTAGAAGCATTGTTGGGAGCTAGTTGGATATATCGTTGAGAGCTCGCTGGAAGCCTTACCAGGAGCTCGCTTGGTTCTGCCATCCGAACTCGGATTTTAGCGATGTATGAGTTTTCCCTAACGAGTTAGGCTAGGCCTACTGGGCTTTAGGCCATCGGGCCAGCCTATTGGACTGAGTCTAGTCCATAAGAAGTGGTGCGGGAAATATGTATAACAATTTGAGAATCAGTCCACTGATTATCAAAAATAGTCGAATGGTTTTGTCGCAGAAATTCTAACGATTAATTGTACTTAATCTCTGTAGTTTGGATCTCTCAATTCTTTTGTCTCTAACAGCTATATCTTCAAGAAGGGACAACAAAGTCTACATATAGAATAACTTTTGAAGGTTGAGATTAGAGATTGATGTTGTTTTTCTTTTGATAATGTTTTGATGATAAAAAAAAATTATAACTTTGAAATTTAAAAATGATATATTTTATCTTTGAAAATTGAAAATGCAAAATTCAAAATTCAAATAATGCCAAAGGATAAATGAGTTTTTCATAATTAAATACTATTGACAGTTTTTTAAAAATGTTAACAATTTTTAGCTTTAGGTGAACGTGCTGGGGAAACAAGTCGACAGTTTTAAAAAAAGAGTCGACCATTTTTTTAAAGGTAAAAAAGAATTGCTCGTTTTTAGCCTTAGGTAAATGAGTTATGCAAAGACAATCGACCGTTCTCTTGAACTATCGACATGGAAAATTTTGACTCTTTATTTTTTTCATTCAAGTTAAAAAAATGTTGATCGTCACTGTATAATGTCAACTTGTTGTCAAATGGTTAATCAAGCCAAAATACCAAGCCAATGATGCATTAGAGAAATTGAAAAGAAAAGCACTATTGAGAAAAATAAAAACACTTGTAGAAAGCTATGAGTTATAAGCAAGAAGATAGAAAACAAACCTACATCTACTACTTTAGTTCCCCATTAGAGATTCTGAAATCCCTTAATGATTTTCATATAGCAAACCATAACTTTTTGAGATTAATTTATTAAATATTTTTTATGCATCATATGTATTATCAAAAATATTATTTCCTATTAAAAATATTTTTTTTAAATATTTGAGATTAATTATATAATATTTTTATAACGTACATATCTCAAAACATATTTTAACAACTACGTACATGGTCTTGGATTTGAATCCAAGACCTCTACTTAGCTAAACCTCTCATTTGCCAGATGTTCTATAAGCCCCCTTGATTATTTGAGTGCACATATTCAATTTAAATTATACTAAACTTTTCTTGCTATAACAGTTAGATTTTTTATCGTTGGAAAAATGGCTAAAATGCCTATAAATATCCCCAAAACTCATTTTTTGAGCATCCAAGTGCTTCCATTGCATATTTAAAGCACTCGAAAGCTCTTAAACACTCTCAAGCAAAACATCCAAACAATCCGAGACTCTCAAAATATTATTGCACATCCACCGAAGAGCCATAAGGCAAGAGGAGAAAAGTTATTCAAAGTCTTCTACGATAAATCCGAACTTCTCTATTTAAGATTATAAATTTATTTATTTATTTAAATATTATTATCTTGTATAATTTGTTCTTAATTACTTATTTGTGTCCAAGTGTGGACAGATTATTTGTAATATTTAAATTACTATTGTGGATTGTATAAGTTTCCTAAAACCGTTAAAATCTAGGTGAATCTAGTTTCTAAGATAAGGTAGGGTGAAAAACTTGGTGTAGTGGTTGCCTAGAACTCGTTGTAATCTAGATGTGTATCTAGTTTTCAATGTGAGTTAGTGTGAAAATATTGGTGAAATTATTTTAGTGGAATCTCAAGGGTGATTAGACCTTGGGAGAGTGGACTAGGTGTGTGTGAAGACACAAAATCACTATAAATTGTGTTGTGCCTTATTGTATTTATTTTTGTTATGTCTTGTGTCTTACATTAATTATTAATCTCAAACATAATTTATAATATTTATCAAATATATATTTGTAAATAAAATCATTAATCAATAATATTTATTAAAAAGGAGAAAAATTTTAATTACTCAATTCACCCCCATCTTGAGTAGCCATACCCTAAGGAACCAACAATTGGTATCACAGCAGCCTTCTAAAATAGTTAAATTCTTAGTTTATACTTTAAGTTAGAAGAGATCTAGATGACCGCATTCACCAACCAAGTTATAGCCAAAGGACCCTCACCGTCAAAACCACCATTCTTTGATGACACAAATTTTGCCTATTGGAAGATGAGGATAGAGTTATATTTATTTCAATAGATTATTATTTGTGAAAAATTGTTAGATATGGTTTTACGTCATCGTCAAACATAGAAGAAAATAGACCAAAGAAGATATTAGAAAATATTAAATTAATCATAAAGCTAGGTACATAATATTATGTCCAATCCTCCCTAGTTAATTTGAGAAACTTTTTGCTTGTTCTACATCACATGATATATGGAGAAAATTAGAAATAATCTATGAAGGAACAGACCAAGTGAAAGACACTAAGATTAATTTGCTAATGTCCCAATATAAAAAGTTTAAATTACTCCAAAATGAAAACATTAGTCAAATGAATGATAGGTTCTAAAAGATCAAAAACAACCTAACAATGTTAGGAAAAATAATTTTGAAAGTAGATCAAGTTAAGAAAATTCTTATATCCCTATCTGTAAAATGGCAGCCTTTAGTGACTGCAATATCCCAAGCAATAAACCTTAAAGAGTTAACAATGGAAAAGCTCATAGGAAATCTATTAACTCATGAACTAGTATTAAATAAAATGAATGAAGACATGAAAGGTAAAAAGGAC
Source organism: Diospyros lotus (assembly GCF_014633365.1). Classification (NCBI taxonomy): domain Eukaryota; kingdom Viridiplantae; phylum Streptophyta; class Magnoliopsida; order Ericales; family Ebenaceae; genus Diospyros; species Diospyros lotus. Next base: position 43,656,951 of record NC_068339.1, on the reverse strand, counting down.
AAGAAAACTTTAGCCTTACAAATAAATGAAAAAAAAAGGCAACATGTGTTCTATATGGGTATAGAAGAAGAAGATATGGAGTTAGAAGAACTCCAAGAGACATATAAAGAATTATATATAACATTTCAATCCACTAAGAAAGAATTAAAAAATTCTAAGAAATTCCACGAAGAAGAAATCAAGAAATTGAAAAATGAAATAAAGAACTTAGAAGAAAAATCACAAGAGTTGAAGATGGAAAATGAAAATAAGGTAAATGATCAATTAATCAAACTTCAAGAAGAAAACAAAATATTAAAATCTCAAAATAATAAATTATTAATAGAAAAGAATGCAATTGAGAAAACTTTAACCACATTAATTTCAAAGAAAAATTCTAAACCCAAACCAAGGTACAAAGTGCCTAAGAGGAAGTGAAAACAATCTAGGTGGAAACCTCAATTTAGAAAGAGCAATGACGTGCAAATGTGGATACCCAAAGGGGTAATACAAATTATGAATGATTTAGATTACAAAATTTTAAATGTTGCTCCTCGTCCACATACATCAAGAATAGTTAAATCATTTGATCTTAATGAAGAAAGATTTAAGGGACCCGTTTATAGATGGGTACCCAAACCTAAACCCTGATCTTATCAAATATGTAGATGTGCGTGAGGACCACAATGAGAAACAAATTGTATATTTATAGTGGAAGCTCACCGCACATGACTAGTGGGAGAGATCTATAGATCTCACTCTCAAAGAAAGAAGGTATGTCACCTTTTAGAGATAATGCCTAATATTTAATAATGATAATATTCTTTTTGTGACATAAAAGATATATTAGGTTATGCAAATGCAAACCTAATCAAGGAAATTTTGATCTAGTTGTTAAGCTTTCTAAGAATGAAATATCAACCAATAATCCTCTACAACTCTTGCATTTAGATTTATTTGGACCTCCACAAACTAGAAGTTTAGGTGGAAAATATTATGTATATGTTGTAGTACATAATTTCTCTAGATTTATTTGGTTTATGCTTTTGATTTTAAAGGATGAAGTTTTTCAAACCTTTGTCAAGAAAGCTAAAAGAGTTCAAAGACTGTAAGATAATAAAATTATCTCTCTAAGACGTGATCATGGTGAGAATTTGAGAATAAATATTTTGTGGAGTTTTGTGAAGCAAATGGTATTCTTCACCAATTCTCCACACCTAGAACTGCATAACAAAATGGTGTTGTTAAAGGAGAAATGTGACTCTTCAAGAAATGGATAGTATTATGCTTTTGGAGAATAACTTGCCAACATATTTTTGGGCCGAAGCGATCAATACCGCTTGTTATATCCTAAATAGGTTTAATCTAAGACAAAGTATCAAGAAAACACCATTTGAATTATACTATAACAAAAAGCCTAATGTATCATATCTTAGAGCCTTTAGATGTAAATGTTTTATTTTGAACACAAAGGACAATGTAGGAAAATTTGAGGCTAAAAGTGACCAAGGAATCTTTCTTGGATATTCAAATACTAGTAAGTCTTAAAGAATATACAATATTAGAACAAATACCTTGGAAGAATCCATTCATGTGAAATTCAATGAATCTCTTGAGACAAATAGAAAATGTGAAGATGAAGAGTCGATAGATCTATCTAAGGAAATGGAAAGGTTACATATACAAGAAGAAGCTAAGGATTATCAATCTAGAATCCAAAAGAAACTATTAGATAAAGATGATTTAGGTAAACTTTTCAAGAGTTATAAATTTGTCTAAGATCATCTAATAGATCAAATAATTGGAGAACCGAGTTAAGGTGTAAGGACTAGAACATCCTTGCATCAATATTGCAACAATGTAGCCTTCATATCTGAAGTTGAGCCAACTTACATAGATCAAGCCTTAGAAGATGAATTTTAGATCAATACTATGCAAGAAAATTGAAGTTTAAAAATTAGTTCCAAAACTAAAAGATAAATCTTTAATTGTAATGAAATGGGTTTTCAAGAATAAATTAGATGAAAATAAGATTGTAGTAAGAAATGAAGCAAGGCTTGTAACCAAAGATTATTGCCAAGAGGAAAGCATTGATTTTGAAAGAATTATATGCCCTTGTGGCTAGGTTAGAAGCAATTGGAATGCTTTGAGCTTCTCACATTAATTTCACGATGTATTAATTGGATGTGAAAAATGCATTTTTAAATAGTTATATAAATGAAGAAGTGTATGTAGGTCAACCCCATCATGTGCGATAACACAAGGGCTATTAATCTTTCAAAGAATCCAGTGTTACACTCTAGAACAAAACACATAGAAGTAAGACATTACTTTCTAAGGGACCATGCTCAAAACCAAGAAATATCTCTAAAATTTGTCTCAATCGATTTGCAATTAGCCGACATTTTTTTACAAAACCCTTTCTAGAGGATCGATTTAATTATTTTAGAAGGAAATTAGGGATAATAAATCCCTTTGGGTAACTTAGAATATTGAAATGAATTTTTTTTGTGCAAATTTCGTTTGTGTCCTAAAAAAAAAAAAAAGACCCACCCAAATAAGGTCGACCCTTCATCTCTCTATTCTCTCTCTCTCTCTCTCTAGCTCCCTTTCTCACTCTTTGTCTCCCGAAACCCATCTCTCTATCTCTCTCTTTCATCGCCCTCACCACCGGTGTCTTTTCTATTGGTATCGTCTCCCTTGTTCGCCGTCTCCTCTCCATCATGCAGCCGATCAGATCCACGATGCCAATCGGATCCACGTGTCCCGAGTCTCCCTCATTCGACTTCATGGTGAGCTCCATTTCATTTGCATTTTTTTTTAATTTTTTTCTATCTTTGTGATTGTTCTTGTAGGGTTTTACGGTTATTCGTTGTTCATTTTTTTTTGTCTTTGTGTTTGTGTTTGTTTGTTCTTGTTAGGGTTTCATAGTAAGCTCTAGTATCCCCAGCCCCCAAATCCTCCAAACCTTCACCTTCAACCCCTACCATTATCCCCAGCCCCCGTGAGCTTCCTACATTTTTTCCTATCGTGACCAGATCTACCCAAATCCTACCTTCAAATCGGTCGCCTATAGCCTCTGTAACGCCCCAACCTCCATTACTGGGTGTCACTGTAATCCATAGATACAACTTAGGCCAATTTCGAAGGATAGTTATGCCCTGCCAACATAAATTATTAAAATAATATGGGCACCATGGGTGGGGTCCAGGCTTCGCCGCCTTCGGCTGTTGAGAAACTCGGGTGTAAAATGCATAGGTTTTTCCTTCCCAACCAAAAAATGATGATCGGAAATGAGGGCGGGCTCTGGAGACAGGTTCTTCCGGGGGGCGACTGGCACCTACACGTACTCCGACGCTCGAGTAAGTAAGAGAGTAAGGAGAGACAGTGTATCAGTAGGTTAAAGGTTAGAACATACCTTGGCTCTAAAGAGAGCTGGCTAATATAGGAGGAGGAGATATCATCCTACATGCATGCGTCGTGCGTTTGCAGGTGATGGGACTGACTATCCGACGTCTGTGGAGATTCCCAGGTGGTAGCATGGTGGCGACAAGACCCTTTTTAATGTGGATGGGATCCACCATTAATGAGGACAGGATCTAAGGTGGTCGCGCAGATCTCCAGTGGAAATCACAATGATGTCGTGGCAGGCTGGCGCTGGGCCAAGGCTGGGTCCAAATGGAGGACTAGGATTGGGTTGAGATTGGGCCTTAGGGAGAGGGCTGAGATTGGGCCCGGACGGTCCATAGCCCCCCAAGTCAAATGCTCGAATAACGAGCATTTGAGCTAAAAAAAGGAAGCCTGGGCAGTTTTTGCTACATGTGCTAGTTTTGGAGGGTCAAATTAAGTGTGACCAAGGCGGTCGGTAGAGCTGATTTTGTCATTGCTGGAATGGCGATCCTAGAGTCCTTCCGAGGTCGACCTGAAATGAGTAAACATGGTAGTATTTTCTATGTGCTGACCCGCGATGCACGAGGTCGCGGGATTCGAGGCTGCTCCACTTAGGAAAGGAAGGCGTTATTTGGGTGACGTCCAAGTGCGAAGGACGACTAGCTACCATAGTGTGTGTTAGCAAGCTCTCGTACTGCCGTCGGGACACGTTCGGGGTATGATCGAGTCCTTGTTTGTGTATCCTATCTAAGTTTGAGAAGGAAAGGTCATGCTTTCCTCGGTGAGGTTTTGATTATGCTTCTGGGGCTTTGCCTGTAGCTAGATTTTGACTCTTTGCAAGGTGGGGATTGACTCCAACAGTAGAGGGAAACCCATGATGCGTACATAGCGCGAGACTTTGGGATATGGAGCGTTATATCGAAAGGGCGCACTATCGTAGGTGTGCAGGACGACTTCTAATTTCCCTTGAGGCGCTTGAATGTGCAATAGATGCGTGACGGGTGGCGTGTCTCTAGTGTTTTGTTAATCGCCTGATGGCGTTTTGCTTTCTTCTGGACGCGACATGCGGGGCAGTATAAAAGGTGCGTCCCCCTTGCTTCTAGGGTTTTCATTGTTTCTTTTTCAAAGGCGCATTATTTTTCAAATCTTTATTCTTGTTCGTTCCTCACAGGTAAAGGCAGTTCCCTGTTTTAGTAGGAAGATGTTGAAGGTAATCCCTGCTGGTCAACGAGGGAATGCTAGCAGCAACGCTGAATGAGGAGTCATTTTTTCAACCGTAGGTCCGATATCCTCCATTGCTAGGCCCGTTCTTCCAACTACTCGAGATGAAGGGCGATCGCCGGCTGGGAAGCGTCCGAGGGGCGCCGAGGGGGCTGAGTCATCCGCTGGGGTGCCATCTGTGGGTATGTCTGATCCTTCCACCTCAAGGAATCGTCAGGCAGCGTACTGATTCATTGTTGCGAGGAGGTAGAGAGTGTCTAAGAGGCGGTGGAGAGCAAAGCGAATGAGAGGGTGGCCAAGGAGACGACTAACTTGTGTTAGCGGCTGGAGGAGTCGAATGCATCACTGATTCATTGTTGCGAGGTCATAAGCAGTATCGACTGCTAGCGAGATGATGCCAGGGCGACGCTTCGTGAATCAAAGGCGAAGGTTGCCTATTTGCGAGCGACGCTCGAGGCCACTCAATCGATGGTGGAGGTTGGCAGGACTTTGGTTTTAAAGGCCGTGGATGAGTATCTGGAGGCTACAAGGAAGCACTTCTCCATATTTGGACTTTGTTCCCTGGCCTAGACCTGCAACCCTGCAAGTCGTATATGAGGGTCGAAGGCGGTCGTCTTGTTGACCCGACTAAAGGGACGCGAGCCGAGACTTCAAGGGAGACTCCCGAGGTGGGCTGAACTAGAGAAGGTACTACCGATGATGCTGAACCCCTAGCCGAGTTGGGCTAATTTATTGCTTTCTTTGGTTATAGTACTGTAGGTTTTTTCAACGTTTTCTTGATTTTGTCTGGTCTTGTGGTATTGTGACTTTTTTATGTCTTTTGTCTTGCCATTTGTGATGGAATGTCCTATTTTTTCTTTTTCACAAGGCGACTTCCTTATTTCTTTCTGGCATGTCGTACTTTTTTTTTTAGTTGAGCTGGGGCGCTTGAGTGCGGATGTGGTGGTTCCTGAGTTGGATGGTATGGTTGGTACCCAATTCTAGAACTCGGGGTGCCAACTCTTTGAGTTTAGCAAAGGTTTGGGGGGCCTGTGCGCTAGCACAAGCTTCGAGGTTATATATAAGGCGACATTTTGGCGTTGAACGTGTTATTTTGATGAAATGCTTCGTCTGTAGGGCGCTTTTATCAATACGTGGAGGGCGTTGATTGGTCATGGTAGGAGTGGCTTTTCATTTTTCAAGGTAGGGATATGACTGTATTGATGGGGTGATTTTTCGGAGCCTGGCCGTATTTAATTTTTAGGAGACGGTGAGGGTCTTTTGACCGTTGGGCAATTGCGCTTATAAAAGGGGAAAGGAAAGCTCTTGGTTTCTTTCTATGCTATCCTTGCTTGTTTGTGTCTTTGTTCTAGGAGACTAGGGAAATATGGTTAGTGTTTCACGGTGGGAATTTTTCACCCAGGTGGGGTGTTTTTGTTGGTGACCCTACGGGTGGCAAGAGGTTTGTTGTTGAGCGTCTTAAGACGAAGGTAATACTAGGATGGGTGAGACCTGTCGTGTCTAGAATGGGTGACGTGGCTTTCTCGAAGTTCACCTCTGGTGGAAGTATCGTGTTCTAGCATCCAAGGGCTTGGGTCATTAATGTCGGCATTAGCAGGCTAAGGGCGAGGAATCGTCTGCCAGTTCCAAGGTTGAAAGTTGAAAATGTCGGGGTCACCTAGGCGGCAGGTTGTCCCAGATTTTCTTCAAGAGCAACTGTCGTGCTAGCAAAATTCGACCCTTTTGAGGGCAAGATGTCAAGTAGTACAAAAGGGTTCCAATCTTTTCTTACAAGTGATCAACACCAAAAAAAAGTTTTATTCGATCAAAGGCGGGGCACGGGCGAGCTCGTCTACCCTCAAAGGTTGGTTTTATTTTCATTTTTTAGTTTATATTCATAAAGGATTATATATTTACGAATTAGATCCATTTAATTTATATTTAAAGAATTTGATTGATCGAAATAAGTTTTAAGTTTTTGCTGTATTTTGTTCCTTGAAACCCAACACTTAATATACACAAACCTAACCATATTAGTTTAATAGACTTTGGTTCAATAGTTGTTAAATGAATTTTTATTTTTGAATAATTTCTCAAATGAATGGAGTTTAATAGATTTTTGATATTGTTATATAAAAAATCTACAATTTTTTTAAAAATAGAAATAAAAAATTAATTATAATCCACTTAATCTCTTTAAAAAAATTTAAATTCTAATAATGTTTTTTTAAATATTTTGTTTATAAAAATAACAATTTATCTTGCAAACAAAATTTGAAGTCGTGATTTCTCACATTTAAGATAAACCAATTATATCATTACACCCAAACTCATCTTCAAACAAAATTTGTCTAAAATTTTTTAAACAAAGTAAATTTTAATAGTCTAATATTTGTTTTAATTTATACGCATATGACATAATTAATTATACTTATAATTCAGATTCTAAGTATAATTCTTATTATACATTAAGAGTTAAATAATAAGAATTATGAGTTCTTTTTAAGTACATCCTATCAATTGTGCAATGGATGATACTTAATTAGTGATGGCAATGCCTCCTCTAATAGCCCCTCAATTACCTATTTAAAAATTAAAATAAGTATAAAGTTTAAAATATAAACATAAATTTTATTTAAAAATTTATTAAACTTATTATTTAAAAGAGTAAATTAATGGTCCACCCATTGCCATCTCTATACCTAACCCAAAGAATATTATATGATAAGAGGTGTGATGAGTTGATAGTATAGAAAGTATATAAAATTAAAGGATAAATCTGAACATTTTAATTTTGATAATTGTATTTTAATTAATTTAATTAAATATAATTTTATTTAACATTTAAAATTAATTTAGGAGACATGTATCATTACTGACATAACAAACTACCTATCGTGTGTAATTGCTCACTAATTAAATAATCTCAAGTCATTTTGATGCAATTAACATATCTATGATTTTAAAATTATTCAATGGAATATAATTATTGAAAATTCAAATTACAAATTATAGAATTATAAGTTAAAAGTAATTAAAGAAAAGAAACTGTCATTAAATTGGGAAAATCGTGATGGTAGAATTTGAATCTCAAACCTTAAGATACAAATTAATAATTATTCAATAAAGATAAGGTTCTAATTCAATGGATAGTGTGATAATAATAGAATTATTACACTTTAGACATCTTTAAAATTTGGTAAAAGGATAAATACATCTCTTAATATTTAAAAAATAACATTTTCCCCTTATTATAGTAATTACTTCACAAATATTAGAAATTTTAATATGATAAAATATTCTCACATTTTTTCCCTCCTTCCCTATCTTATCTTTTATGGTGAACTAGCTAAAATTTAGTTATCGATGAGTCCCTTTCTCCCTATAGTCGAGCCAAAGAGAAAGAAAGAAATCGATAAATTGCTTCCATAGCACAAGATAAGTGGTTGGGCCACGATAAATTAGAATTCGCACCAATAGGTCGTGAGTTCGATTCCTTACCATGCACAGTGAGACAAAACATTCACCTGTAATTTATCTTCTCTATTGAAATCGAGAGCACGAGTGATAAGAGAATGCGCAAAGACGGTTATCCAAAAAAAAAAAAAATTGACAAATTACAAGATTCTAACCATTCTCGAGACACAAAAGGAGGATAATGAGAGGGGAAGAAAAAATGCAATGCCATTTTCATCAAATGTGTTTGTCTATTTTTTAGCAAATCTCAAGAATACTAGAGTATAATTTACCCTTATAAATAAATGAGTAACGTTAATTATTATTCTAAGATTAATAGTTAAGTAACAATAAATGTATATTATTTTCACATAAAATGCACTGATTGCATCTTGTTTTCAAGATTTAAATTGGATAATTAAATTGTTCAAAACACAATATAGTTATTACTAGCTAATAAAATTGTTGAAATATTAAAAAATAGGATACAATTAATATATGTTATCTAAAAATAAAATATATTTATTATTATTTAACTATCACGCTAAACTATGATGTATGAAAACATCTTAGGGTGCCGTTTTAACGTTTCTAAAACGTTTATTGTACAAAATACACTCAAAAAAATATTTTTGAGCCATTTCTACAATTTTATAAATATTTTAGGACTATTTAGTAATAATAAAAAATATTGAATCCATCCACCAAGAGGATAGCGACGCAGGTTAGAGACAAAAAAATTTCAAAAAAAAATTTCCCTATTTTATTTTATATTATATATTCATTTTAAATATTAAAAATTATATTTATATTTTTTATTATGCATTTTTTCCACAGACCCATTTCTTTTTTTTTTTTTTTAAGAAGTGTAACTTCCCGTTTTATATCATATTTATTTTTTGTTTCTATTTTCGTACAATTTAGACTCCGTTTAAAACGATAAGTAAAGTTATTCTAAAAAAATAAATGGATAGATGGGAAAGATTTGAGACGAAGGGCGTAGATTATATATAGTAGAGGTTTAAAAACATAGATTGATATGGATATGGATTTGGATTTGGATTTTGATTGAGTGAGTGAGTGAGTGATATTACAGCTTCCACATTTGGGACCAATTTTGAAACCAAGCCGAAAGCCGTGTATATATCTCTTCAACTCGAACGTTAAAAGAGTTAAAAACACTATGCTTCTCCACCACGCAATGATTTTCTTCCCATAAACAAGCGGGTTTCTTCGTATTCACTCTTCCGTTACCCTCTTTCTTCGCTCTCAAGTTTCTGGTTTACTCTCTCCCTTGGCGGAAGTTGAGTTCTGGTCTTCTGACTTTGACGGAATTGATTACCGTTTTGTGAGCGTAAACAATGCTGAATTCAACGTGTTCGGGCGCTACTGGTATTAGTATTGTGCATTCGCCGAGGCGGTGCGGCGTTACGGGGCCAATCTCCAGGGCTGGCCCTACGAATGCTGATTTGCGGCGAACCAGGGAATTGGAGAAGGTTTGTGTGTATTATTGTCGGACTTGATTTTGTGGCTTCCGAAGTTTTTAAAGTTCTTGCTTTTTTCTTCTCTGAATCGGTTTGTTCTGCATGCAAGTTTTTGGTTGGTGCTGGGGTGTACGAGAGCAAGGAAGAAGACGCTAAGAGAGAACAGGTTCTTGGTCGTATCAAGGAGGTAATTGATTCCTGGTTTTTTCCATTTACAAAAGGTGAACTTTTTTTTGGAATATTTAATTGAAATTAGTCTTCGAATAGCAACGAATCAGGTTTGCACTGGACCTTTTTAAGTTCTTATCTTTCCGGTCAATGTGGTACCAGAGCCAACTCAAAGTAGTGTGAATTGGGGACACTGCACGTGAAGTTCATATAATACTGGCATGATAATTTTCAAATATATATATATATATATATATATATCAGAGAGAAACAACACGCTGATAAGTTTCTTGCATGTTGTTATATATATTCTATTATATAAAAATAATAAGAAATTTCTTTTCGTGTACTAACATTTCACAGGAGAACTTGATCAAGAAGTTCTAATATTCAAGTGTTGTCTTGTCCTGATTTATCTTGGATCAGGAGACCTTGGAACTTTGGGGGCAAGAAATCTAAATTTGAGTCCATGATTAGATTAATTTTATTGCATGTAATTAGTAAAATAACATTCTTCTAGAAATACCTTAATCTCTAATGGTAACAAAGAGACTTGAATCAGAATCTACACTTGGTACTTTATGTTTCAGCCAACCTATTTTTTCCCTTTTCCTGATTTATTCGTGTATCTATTTAGATTGTGAAAGACTGGGTGAAGCAAGTTACTCGCTTGAGAGGGTACGCTGGTCAAATGGTGGAAGCTGCAAATGCTCTTATATATACTTTTGGTTCTTATCGACTTGGTGTAAGTATGTTTATTTTGGTTCTTTGCTTCAATTTCTCCTGCCTCCTCTTGTGACTATCTGAGGTTGTCCTGCAAAATCAGCATATAGCAGGTTCAGATTGTGGATTATGATTGGTTTCTCCTGGGAATCTTTAATTTGTTATTTATGTACAGTTTAGATTCTGCTATGTGGTTTTAGTTTTTATTTTTCGGCGCTGTTATGTAGATTAATATTTTACATAATAATCTACATACGGATGTTTGGACAATTTCTTATTCACACAGTCATTCTGCTAAAAGACGGTCTAATTCTTCTCCTGCAATTGCACTCACAAAATTCATCTTTTGCTAGTTGAAGGCTTATTTACTTAAAACCTCAGTTGCTTGTACGTATGCCAGAAAAAGAAAAGAAAGAATAAAAAGGTGGCTGGATTAAGAGGTTAATGGGAAATGCCATAGATTTTTTAGCCAATTCTTGATGTTTGAAATGGTTTGGTTTTTTTATGAGGGTTTGTTTTTGGGTCTGGAAGACTGTGTGTGATAGCAAGTTTTTACTTCACATTTTTTCTTTCGGATTTTACTAATATTTTAGGTTTTACCAGTTCTTTTTCTTTTTTGGTGGTGGTGAAGGAGCGAGGGAGAAATGTTTCTGAAATTCCTTTCTTCCTTGAGTTTGGAATTTGTTGGCTTGCTCCTTTCATTTGAATAGAGGGTATCAGCGATTGTACATTCAATTAAATTAATTAGTGTTTCAGTGGCTGAGGTCTAAATCAGATTTATTTTCTGATCTTGTTTTTTTGAATGAGCGTTACATCTAGCAGGTTTTGGGTGTGAGAGTGTAGATAAATTCACCTTAGATCCCATCTATGAAAGAGTACAGAGTTTCTTCACAGCTCCCTTTTTTTATGGCCCCTCCAGTATAGTAAACTTGTGCTTTGATCGCTATTTGATTAATTAGGGATTGTCTAGACAATTGAATTAATTTGTGTTCCAATGACTGAGGTCCATAAATTTTCATCTTAGATCCCATTTAGGAAACAGTACAGAGTTCCTTCACAGCTCCCTTTTTTTATGGCCCCTCCAGCTTTGATTGCTATTCAATTAATTAGGGATTGTCTAGACGATTGAATTATTTTTTGTTCCAATGACTGAGGTCCATGTCCAATGGCCCCTGCAATGTAATAAACTTATGCTTTGATCAATATGGATTCTTTTCTTTCAAACATGTATTTTTCTAGTTTTTTGCTTTAATTTCCAGACTTGAAGGGTGTTGGTACTGCTGCACTTCTTCTGGCCTGAAAGAAAAAGTCTTTATTTGCTTGTTGCCTTTTTGAAGATAGATTCGCTGTCTTTTGGTGATTTTGTTGTGTGGAATTCTGTTGTTGGTCATTCTTATTGAACACATGTTCTGCATAGTAGGATACTTCTTTAATGTTCTGGTCACAATGTCATATATGTTATGGTATGTTTCCTGGTGGATATATAAGCTTTTTCTACTGTATCGGATGAGCTAGCAATAAAGTTGGTTTCTGCGGTTCTTACAGGTACATGGTCCTGGAGCTGACATAGATGCCTTGTGTATTGGGCCATCCTATGTGAATCGGGAGGTAAATCATGATCTGTGGTGATGTCTACTGCTTAGGTGTTATGGGATTGGGTTGTGTCACATTGTGTCTAATATTACGTTGGCTTTAACAGGAAGATTTCTTCTTCATGTTACATACCATTTTTTCTGAGATGGAAGAAGTTACAGAACTGCAACCAGTTCCAGATGCTCATGTGCCAGTTATGAAACTTAAGTTCAATGGAGTATCAGTTGATCTTCTTTATGCAAGCATATCCCTTATGGTCGTGCCAGAGGCAAGTACTAATCAAATTATGATTAGATATGCTGGAATTTTTTTGTTGTAATGCGAGTTACATTGCTAAGTTTTTCTGGAGTCGTGAGGTGGCATTTTATGTGGAGCTTGATTGCATTTTATAGACCTTGTTTGAACCTTCTTTTACATTTTACAATTTGATTCCTGAGGTCAATTTATAGCTAGAATATCCTCCTTTATGATGAAAAGAGTTCCACACAACTTCAGTCTCACAAGGTTTGGGTGAATTATCTTCTCACTTTGCAAATATGTGCATAGTGCAAAATCTAACTTGCAAAGGTGTTCCAAATTAAAAAATCATGTACTTCTTATGGTGATGGACCGATGGTTGAATCTTTAACTCACTTGTAACTTCAAATGCACCAACTAAGATGACATGTGGTTGTAAAAGTTTCCTTTTCTTTGTTGTAAATTTGACATCTGTATGTCATTCACTGAAATGCCATGGAGTTTCTGTACTTTTGTAGTTTGGTTTTGCAATGTATAATGTTGTTATTTCATTATGCGCAGGATTTGGACATCTCAGATGTTTCTATATTGTACAATGTCGATGAGCCAACGGTTCGGAGTCTTAATGGTTGTAGGGTGGCTGACTGCATTCTTAAGCTTGTGCCAAATGTTGATGTAATCATTCTGAATCCTTGCTAGTACTTCTTTAAACTTCCTTCTGGAAATAGTATAATGTTGTCTTCTGATCCCTTATTAATGTCTACATTGTCCTGTAAATTCAGCATTTTCGCACAACACTCCGTTGTCTTAAATTCTGGGCCAAAAAACGTGGTGTCCATTCAAACGTGAGTGGGTTCTTTCTTCGGTATTAGTTTTCTACAACTGATCCTCCAGCTTGTGTTTCCATATTTCCTTGCTTGCCATCTTCCGCCAGCTTGTGTTTCCATATTTCCTTGCTTGCCATCTTCCGCAGGTGATTGGTTTTCTTGGTGGTTTTAGTTGGGCTCTTCTTGTAGCTCTGGTGTGTCAGCTTTATCCTAATGCTGTTCCAAGTACGCTGGTTTCCAGATTTTTCTGGGTTTACACACAGTGGCATTGGCCGAACCCTGTGATGATTAGTGCAATAGAAGAGGAGAATCTTGGATTTTCTGTGTGGGATCCTCGCAAAAATCCCCGGGACAGAGCTCATCATATGCCTATTATAACGCCTGCCTACCCTTGCATGAACTCTAGCTACAATGTCTCAGCAAGTACTCTCAGCATCATGATGGAGCAATTCCTATTTGGTGACAAGATCTGTCAGGTGAGAAATGAAAATTTGTTTTCAATTTGGTTGTGTAATCCTATGATGAATTATTTTCTGATATTTCTACCTTTGGTGTTGCTTGGTTAGGAGATAGAGCTGAACAAAGCCCAGTGGACTGCTCTGTTTGAGCCATATTTATTCTTTGAAAGTTATAAAAACTTTCTGCAGATTGACATAGGTGCTGCAGATGATGATGATTTACGAGCTTGGAAGGGCTGGATTGAATCCCGACTGAGGCGCCTGACTCTGATGGTAAATGTCCCTTTTGAACCATCAACGCCGGGAGATGGCTTTGCCTAACCCTGAAGTTGTTCTTCTCTAAGTCATCCTCCCGGAGAACAACACCCCCCCGCCACACACCCCCCCCCCCCCCCCCCCCCCCACACACACACACACACAAAAAAAAAAAAAAAAGAGTTGTGCTTCTCTATTCTTTATTATTTTAAAAGATATTCAAGAGGAACTTCCTCCTCGTGTAGTTTTTCTTTCTTATTTATGGATTTAATGCAAAATGTGCAGATAGAGTGTTGCACCAAAGGGAAGTTGCAGTGCCACCCATACCAGCACGAGTATGTTGATAATTCAAAGCCGTTCTCCCACAGTGCCTTTTTTATGGGTTTGCGGAGGAGGCAAGGTGAAGTAATTCAGGAAGGTCAGCGGTTTGATATTTGTGCTACAGTTGACTACTTCAGGCTTTCTGTGAACTCGTACCAGTATTGGAAGCCAAAGATGGGAATATCTGTTTCTCATGTCCATAGAAACCAGATTCCTTCTTATGTGTTTCCGGAAGGCTATACCCGAAACTGGTCATCAAGGCCAATTAGCGAGCAGCACTCTCTAAAATCATCTTCTGCAAATGGTGAACGTTCAAATTCTGGGTCCAGTGAAAGATGCCTCAAGCGGAAAAGAGATTATCAAGGAATAAAAGTGAAGCAGAAAAGTTCAGAGATGAAACAATCAGTTACCCCTGAGAGGAAGCACTCAGTTTCTCCTGAGATTGTTAGCGGTGTTTTAGGCAGTGCATCCAAGGACTGTTTGGTATTGGATCACGGGAGACCCAAAGGAAGTTCTGATAAGGGAACTAGCCATGCTGGTGAAGCTGTATCTCTTAACTCGAATATTATCAAGATTGGATCAACTAGGAGAGTGCTGCAGCAACATATGGACGGTGGTACAGAGGCCGGCTTAGGCCTAGTTAAATCTGACAAAGAGATCTTGCTTGCGGAACATGATGAGGCTGAAGGCTCAAGTGTCAGTCTAAGCCTGTCGAGTGTGATGAACTCGTGCGAGGATGTTCGAGTTGAACCCGTTGCAGGTAACAGTGAGTATAACCGGGTGACTGTTGCAGGGAGTCAAAATGAGTGATCTTCGGAGTGGGGCTCTTACAATGGGGCACACGGGATTGGTTTCCCCTAATAAGTGTCAAAAGGATGGATTGCTGCAACCGTTAAGAGGTTCTTCTTTTGTTTATGTTACCTTGTTTATTCTATCTTAAGTGAATTCCATCCTTATTATACTTCCATCCAGGGTGTTTTTAGCTGTCTCTTTCTAGCAGGGCGAACATGACATCAACAGTGTGATAGACAGGAAGATGCATCAATCGAAGCAAGGGGCTTGCGGGAGACAAAGCCAGCGGTTTGGGTAAGTAAGTTTTTCATTGCCGGCTGTCTTGTGTTTCTTTTTTCCAGGAATGCCTGGAAGTTGCACAGCGTGGCTCATGCTCATCAACCTTACCGCCAGCCATGCCCGTGCAAGGAGCTGAACTCGGCCGACGGACAGTGCTGTGGAAGATGGAGGGGGGTTGCTCTCTAGCCCAGCCAACAGTAATTTGGTCAGTCCTTGCTGTCTATAGCCGCTGTCCTAGGTTTCTTTTCATTGAATAGGTAAGAGTACCTTACTCAAAAAGGCAGGGCATTCGGCAGTAAGCTGTAGGGTTCTTTATCCTTTTTTGGGGGGTTCCATTTATCGGGCCATTGTATACTTTGCTGCCTCATCAAAATGAGGCACACTTGATGATGTAGTTGAATTATGATATTGATTGCCTTAATTCTTAGTTCAAATTTTGTGAATGTTATCTGACTGATTGGACAGCATATGAAGGGTAGTGAATTATTTTTTTGTGGTCGAATGGGTTAAAAGGCAAGTTAATGTGTCATCCTATTTTGACACCTCATGCATCAGACAAAAATATGAATGTTCTGGATTGTCCAATTGCTAATTCTATGTGCTTTCGATGAATGTTTCTCTTAGGGTTGTTCAAAACCCAAAGCAATCCAAGCAATTCAACCCAAATTGTTGGATTGGTTTGGCTCAAATTTTAATTTGGGTTGGGTTGGGTAGGGTTGGTTTGAACCTCTTTTTTTTTTTGAAAATTTTTTATTTCACTAGTTGAAATTAATAGAAATTTTAACCAAAAATAATGCAACTCAACTCGTATATTTTTTATAATAGATTATCCAAATTCAAACCCATAAGCAATGATAATTATCTTATGAAAACTCACTTTTGTTACGACTTCATAATTTTTCTTAACAAAGTCACTGTCTATGACTCTCTTTTGTTTGCAAGTCTCATCCGTTGAGCAAAGATGAAAGTCGGCCTCAATGATTAGACGATGCTGAATGAAAGCGTCGTCACTCAACAAATAAAATTTACTTTAGGGATAATAGATTGATTTTTCCTTAATATTTTATAATATATTAATTACTTAAAAGAAGTTAGAACATTTCATTCTTTTTTTATAAATATATTTATAATATTTTATAAACTTTTTTTATTTAATTATGCATAATATAGTCATTTAGTAAAATTAAATTATAAGCAATTATTTTTTTTTTACTTCAACACAAGGTAATAATTTAATTATAAACAATAATTAAAGAGGGTTTTACAAGATAGTCAGTCTAAGAAACCAACCCAACCCAAAAATTCATAAGTTAGATTTGGGTTTAAGTTTAATCCAAACCAAACCAAACCAACCCAACCCATGTTGCCCCTTGAGTGTTTGAATATCTATTCAGCAGCTTGGCAATAAAGTCTTTTGATCCATAGCCATTTGATTGTACCATAGCCATCCATAAAAGTGTTCTTGGCATAATTATCTTGCACGGCAACTGCACTCATTCTTAATTTTATAAGAGGATATTAATCGCACAATGTGTTTTGGAGATATCAGAGTTCGAGTACACGATTTATGAGGACGACACCGACGTATCACGACCCGTTCTTTGTCATCTAAACTATGTCCAAAGGCATTCATAAAAATATTTTTTGTACATACATTATTTGTTTACTATTAACTTTTTACCAAAATACTATTTAGATGGTTAAATTTAACATTTATGATGATCTTTTGTATTAATAATTTATATTATATGTTATATTAATAAAAAATATATAAAATATTAATATAAAGGTCAAAACTTAAGTATCCAAATGATTTTTTAATCTTTACTGTTGTATTATTTTAACATGTCTTATCAGGAAAAGAGCCCAATAATGGTTGATAGCTCATGTAAGGGTTGTTTTTCGTTAAACAAACAAACAAACAAACCAATGGTAATCTTCCAAACTTGTATTTTTCTTTAATAGTAAAAAAGATTTTGCTAATGAGTGCACGTACATTTAAAGTTCAGCATTCGAATATTTTTATTAATTAATAAAATATTTTAAAATATTATATATATTTATTTTTTAAATAATTAAATACTAAAATCGAGATATAATAAATATATATTATTTCAAAAATAATAATCATTTATTACACCTTAATTATCACTTTAAACCGTAAATAATGCAATGGTTAGCACAAGGTCAATGGTTAGTATTACTTAAAAAAAAAAAATAAAGAGAGAAGAAAACATTGAAAATTTTCCGAGAAAAACAAGTCCATACATACTGGGAAAATACAACTATTAGCTGCAATATTTTAACTACAAACTGCTCTCATTTTCCCACCAAACTTTCCCGAGAATTCTAGAGGGAAACGCATACACAGTTGCTCCTCCCCGCATGTCACGGTGCAACGCCAGCATCAACTGTGATCTTTTCCTGCTTGCTGCCACCTGCAAATTCGAAAACACACCCAGATTCCCAGAATCAGCGGCCAGAACAGAAGCGGCAAATCTTGTGCAAGAATCAGAGGGAATTCGAATGGGGAAACTCACAGCGCAACGAGGAGAGCTCCGAGCTCTTCAACACGCGCAGCCGTTTCACAGTCGACACAAACATGCTGCAAATCACCCGAAAGATGAAACTTTTAAAGACGGGTTTTCCAAGTTCATACATACATGCAAAGATGGAATGGAGGAAGAAACTGTTATGAATGAGATGCATAGAGATCGGAGGCTTACTGCCATGGCACATCCCCGACGAGCATCCTGTCTCCTTCGTTATCCTCGTAAACGAGGGTATATTCCCCGCTTCCATCCAACAATCCTGTGATCCCTTTCTCGCCCTCTTGCCCGTTCGGGATTCCACCGGCTGAGGAATCTTTTTGAGCTAAACAAGATCGACAAGAGACAACCGAGTTAGCATCTCCACTGCAAGTATCAATCGGAAACTTTAAAACTGCAAGCACAATCAAAGTCCTTGAGTATTAGTATTTGCAAATAGCGTGAAGAAAGTGTGCAGTGATAGATTTCATCGTTCTGAAGCCCGGATATGATGCAGCTAACAAATTACCATTTACCATTTACATAATAAAGGGATCAAACTTTCAAATTCTAGGGCAAATATAGGAATATCGCATCAGATTCTGCTTGCAGCAGGGGAAAGAATCGATTAAGTCTTTTACTTATGAATAGGGTTTACGAGTTGACTAGGTAGGCGATTTATACCGGCAAGTAGGCCTCTGAAGAGCTCATCAACAGCAGAGGAGAGCTTTTCGTAGCTGTCAAAGGCTTTAAGATCCACTTTCCTTCCAATGGGAACTCCATCCATATTGATCTTCACAAATAAACCCTTCTGGAAGCTTTCAGCTGGTTTTTCAGTGGGAGGCTTGCTTGGGACAGCGTTTTGCGGTTCATTGATAGGCTTGGATGAACTGCTACTTGCAAGATTCCTTCGAAATGATCGAATTGGAGGCCATCCCACTACTGGAGCAGGGGCAGTTCTGTTGTTTTCAAATGTTTTTGGGCGTCGATCAGAAGAAATTAGATCAGAGAACATAGATTAGTCTCTCAAGAGGCAATTAACTAAGAGGTCTCTTGAGAAACACCCATATTTGCCAAAACAGATTAAATTGATTTTTCATACTAATGAAAGCAAACAAAAGCATGTAACAATGAAACATTGCCAGTTCTTTTATGATTTCAAAACCTGTTGCCTGTCTCAGAATGACTTGTTTAAAGGAATTTGTCCAATAAACTCAGTTTCAGAAAACAGCAAAACATAAACAGAATTAAAAAAAAAAAACAGAAAATGGGTTCCAAGTTTCAAGAATCATTGTCATATCAAAACAAAATCAAAGTTTGTATTAGTTTTTATTCCAAAAACTATATCCAAAAGGGTCAAAGGAACTTAACTAACAATGGAAGTTTCATTAGGCAACAGAAGAAAACAAGACAGATAATGGAGTTCCCTGTTTCAAGAATCATTATCATAACAAAACAAAAATCAGAGTTTGAATTATTTTCTAATCCAAAAACCATATCCAAAGGGTCAAAGGAACATTACTATCATTAACAGAAGGTTGAAAACATGGCATTCAAGATTGATAATTTCAACAGAGTACAACTATAAAACAACTGTAGCAAACTGCTGTTATTAATTAATTAATACCAGGTAAGAGTACAGTGTGTGAGAGTAAAAGGAAGATGAAAAAGGGGCTATACTTTCACAAAAGTGCTTATAAAAGCTAGAAAATAAATGAAAATAACAATAATATCCAAGGAACCCAGTTGGGAAACATTGAAAACACAAAGCAAAAAAGAAAAATAAAAATGCTTGGACCACAACTTCTAGCAAAATGTGCCTGAGTGTGAATATCCTCTGTCCAAAAGGGAAAACAACAAGGCAAGAAAAAAAGCTGGGGCTACCTTTTCTGAGAACTGCTGGGCACAGCTGGATTGGCAGAAGCTGGTGAAAATGCCTTCTTTTCTGCAGGCAAGTCTAAGGCTTTAGAGCCACAGGGCTGTGATGATTCCTTGGCCATAACAGGCAAGTTTTGTGGGTTTGATTGGAGATGAAGAAACGGAGCACCATTTGCCTGATTCAAAGATGACCACCCTGTGGTTTCTGAGAAAGAGAACTTGTGGTTTTGGCTATGGCTGCCATTTTTGTTCATCACCCAGCCATTCTCTGCGAATCCTCTCTTTGCTCCAGAGGAAGTATTGAGGTTTTGGATAGTATTGTTGGAGAAATAACCTTTTCTTGTGGTCCAATCTTCCCCTGGTGGAGCAAGCCTCAACTCAAGGCTTTTCTCCTCTGAAGATCCGTGGCTTCTCTCTCCATCTCTGTGAATAGCCCATTCTCTGTCTTTGTCTATCAAATCCAGCAGAAGCTTGTTTGGACCTCCCTCCATTTCCTTCTACAAGAAAGGACAAGAAAAACAAGAGAAAAATCACAAGAAATCAGAAAGAAGATTGAATAAACATCCATGATCCAAAACACGAACTTCTGTCCACAAACAACAGAAGAAGGAATCGCAAGAAAATAAAGCCAGCACCTGATCAAAACCTAGTGAACACCCAGATCTTTAAAGCAGGTTTGTTGGCACGAAGAATTGAACACCCAGATAGAAAAGTTGAAAGAAACCTCAAGGACTTCAACCCATCAGAGAGATGACAATCCAAGCACCATATAACAACGGCCTAAAGAGAGAGAGCTATAATAATAGCTTGTAGATTACAATCTTGCTGCTTTTCTTTGATTCGTCTCGCGTTAGTGAGTGGGTTGGGTTCTCTTCTCTAAAGAAATCTTTTGTAGGCTTCTCTGGCTATACAAATAGAGAGGAAGAGAGAAGCACGAGAGAGAGAGAGAGGGGGGAGAGATTCCCTTTGGCTTTAGGGACCCAGAAACAGGGATGCAATTAGAGCGTAACGCACGCAACCGGACGTCCCGAAAACATGTCGTTGTTGGGCTCAGCAAGCAAAAAAGCAAAGCAAGGCAGAGATTAAACTACTATTCTTTCTCTCTCTTATTTCAGCCCTGCCCTAAAGCCTACAACCGGCATGACATAATCCTGGAGCGAATTAGGCTTTGTTAAGCATAAGCAGCACACTACCCCAAACCTGCTCTTTATTATAGAGTCCTGTGCCGGAGAGAGAAGCAGCACCAGCAACGCAAGCCCATGCGAATGGCTAGCTACGGCGCTTAACCAAAGCAAAAAGCGCGCTATATATTTGTCAAAATGAGAGAGAGAGAGAGAGAGAGAGAGAGGGGGGGGGGGGGTGGGGGAGGGGGGGTCGAGGGGGAAAGGGATTGGGTGATTTAGAAATGGAGGGGCTTCCGCTTGTGCAATAAACAAGGAGGAAGAGAGGACCCATTGTTGCTTTTTCTCTCTCTAAATCAGCCTCTCCCTATATCTCTCTCTCTCTAGGTTAGGATGATAATGGAATTGGAAGACGTCACCGGTTTGCCACCTCTGGATGTAGATCATTGTGATGAGCACGGAGCCCCCTACTTAAGACCGTTGGATTAGACTTCTAGAGGTTGAGCTTCTACCTTTAAGAAGTAACTTATTGGGTTTTTTTTTTTTTTTAAAGATTCTTCACACAATAATAGCGGTTGAATTTACAATAATAACCATGTTATTTGTATTTCTTAAAATATAGAAAAGGTTTCACAAATATCAAAATAACGAAAATATCCCTCTTTTTCCTGTAAATTTTCTTTTCTCACCCAAACCCATGAGAGGCACCTCACTTCTCTCTCTTTCATTTCTTTGACCGCTTCCAACAATTGTCTGTTGTTGCCATCTTGTCATCGTCTTTGCCTCGCCTTATCTTTTGCAAGCAAATTGTCGCTAAGGATGGAGTAGCAGTCGCACGTGAAAGATGAGGCGACAAGGCAAATGCAACAACAAACAATTATTAGAGGTGGCCATGGGAAGAGAAGAAATAGAAAATAAAAGGATAATGTGATTTCTAGAGTCAGCAAATAAACCAACACGTCTGAAAAGTAGTTTTGTGTTCAGTTCGATAAAAATTCATTTAATTTTGTTCTTTAACATAAACGGGTTAAACTTAAGTCTAATTTTGAAACTTTTGCAAACAAATCGATCTTAATTCAATAAAACTCGTATCATTAAAAATGACTTGATTAAATGTTCATGAATACTAATAGACTCTATTAAAGTCTCATATATATGTTCAATTAGAAGTTTTCGAATAGTTCATAACCAAACTCATTTATAAATATATAATTTAATATAAAATTAAATTATTATAATAATATAATTAAAATAAATATGTTTAAATTATTATATATTAATTTAATTATTTAATATAATATATATATATAATAAAATAAATTTAAACAAAATAACATATTTTGACAAAATCTAACCTACTAGCGAGCCCCAATCTCGAACTTACCAACACACATTCGAGCTTATGTTAAGATCGAGCTCAACTTGTCAAAAGTTAAAGAGCCTAGTCGGAGCCTAAATTCTTTCACATGAATTAAACTCAAGACTAAAAACTCACTCACAAAGCAAGTCTATTTCTAACAAAATAGCATTTAAATGAGAATACTTTAATGTTGATCCTATTATTTTACTAAAAATATATCTCTAAGTAAATACAAGCCTGTATTCTTTTAGGTCAGTAAAACATGAAATGACGATAAAGGCCTTGAACAGGGTCACAAATTACAATATAATAATAATAATAATAATAATCAAGTAATGCAACCGAAGGTCAGTGGTGGACGGGGGGTGGGTGGCATTGCTTGGCCGAAGTCAAACCTCTAAAACTCTAATTAGCGACAACTCACACGTGCACCAATAGTCCCACGCAAGTAAGTGACATTAAAAGAAGACAGCTTCAATTATTAATATTAATATTATTATTGGTAAGTACCAAACAATCTCCCAACCCAACACTCCAAGCTTACCAATTATGTAACGTTGAAATGATGCTCCTTACATCTTACTGCAAATCCTAGTCTTGGGCCTTTGGTTTGTTCGGTGGTTTGTTTTCTTAAGGTTCCTTGCGCCTCAAACGTTTGACAAATCCAAGGGGCGCCGGGCTGTGTTATCGTTGCACATCCAAATCTAATTTGCCCAATTGTATCCCTGTCTGCCCAACAAACAAGTTAATGCTAATGAAAGCTTTTGTCTTTCTCAAGGCTATTAAAATATTTTTTAAATTAAAATAAAAAATTATTAATTTTTTATTTTTAATTAAAAGACATATATATCATTTTTCTTATCTTCAAGATAAATTTATTTTAAAAAAATTAATTTATCTAAATAATTTTAAATAAAAAATTATGAGATTTTTTTTAAAAAAAATATATTAAATAAGATACATATCATACTCTATTTAATAAAATAAATATTAAATTTTAATTAATAGGACACGTATCATGTCGAGGTACTTTCTTTCTAAAAAAAATATATATATATATATATATGGAGGGTATGTTTATAAATATGCATAATTTTGAGGGGTTCCTTGTCAAAATTAAACATTAATATTTTTAATTAATCTTAAAAAATAAATTTTAGATAAAATTTTCTTGTTTTGTTAAAATTTAAATTACAAAAATATCTACTAAAATGGCCAAATCAAGTGAGTCAGGGAGTAGCGTGGAGATAAACATCACGCAAATTCAGGAGGGTAATTCGGTCAATATGCACTGTCCTCTTGGAGTGTGCCGAATGAACCGGCGATGCTGTCGGGTGTTGCAGCCAAGTCCCAGTCATCCACGCATGCAGCGGTAGTGGACGCGTGTCAGCCCTCGAAGGCCGTCACGTGTACAAGAGGGGGAGTGGACAGGAAATCGCCAACGCCAAAAGTACAAGAATCCCGCGCGTGGTAAAGGTGACGATGTCACTTTTGGCGTCCGACCACCCAACATGCTCGACCTTTAAGGGTTGGTCGGCAGGGGAATGTTAGTCTCACCCACTTTCTCATAATTTAACCTTTTTCTTTAAGAAAAAAAATAAAGGAAACAATGGCAATAAGCAGCATTATTCCACAGCCAAATTGCTTAATAGGGTATGATAAGCTCTAAGTTCCTGTTTTTGAATCAGCCTTATTCTCTACCGTTTGTCGTTAGCGGACTCGGTGATATTATTTTACTGTTTATAGATATTATTTTATAATAACGTTACAACTAAACTTTCATATAAATATATATTTAAAAAATTATAATAACTCAGAATTTAATCCAATCCTATCCTCATCTTATAACCACAGTAAATGGATAAGAATGGGAACGCAATTTGGAAAGACGGCGCGCGTGCACCAATTCCCTTTTTTTTTTTTTTAAACAAAAAGGTTATTATTTTAATTAGAAAAACATTATTATTTTGAAAATTAAATTGGGTTAGGAGTCAATCCTATCGGCTGTATGGAGTGGAAGTCAGTCAACAGATTACTTTATATTTTTCTTCCAAATAATAAGGGTTTATTAGTCCTAGGAAATATTAATATTTTTTATTTCTTAATTTTAATTGTTATTAAATAATTAATTAATTTTTTCATTGAGAAGTATTTTAATTTTATACTATGACTTAAAAAATATTTAAATATTTGTCACAAACCATAAATAGTCACTTAATTAAGGAAATAATTGAAAATTTAATTATGAACCAAACTAATTATGGGAAAAAGGAAAATTTAATTATGAGCCAAACTATTACTAAATTTATAAACCCAATAAATAAGCTTACTTTTCCCCTATTTGTGTATTTGTATTGTACGCGTGGCAAAGGATAAAAGTCGTGCACGAAATGATGGGCCCCACTTTGTAATGGAAGTCAGTCAGTCACTCAGTCAGTCAGGGGCGCACTAGTACTACCGTGTGCCTACCGACCATCACAACTTGCCCCCCTCTTGTCAATTACAGTCATCCCCTGTTCTCATCCCCCCTCCAATCCCAGCCGTCCATCTCTCCACCCATGTCCACCCAACACAATTTCTTATCAGAAATTAAATTAACTTTTAATTAATTTATTTAGCTTACAATTTCCTTTTTTATATGACCAAACAATGTATACCCAAAAAGAGTATTTAATATCGTGTATTTAAATTTTATAAATTAATAATATATAATTAATTTATAATATCACGTCAACGCAATAATAACATAATATCCCGACCACTCAAAGTAGAGGTCTACTCGGCTGCCTCTTTTCCTTTCCTTCATGAGTTATTTCTCCACGTTTTCAACAATTTCATGTCTTTTAGGCTATCCACCAACATCATCTCAAAATGCCCTTTTGTGTCCATTTTCTCGTGGGACCTTTCCTTTGTTTTATACCAATTAAGATGATTTTAATATATAAAGGAAGATAAATAGATGTATTTATAAAATGAATAAGTCTATAATAAAAATTAAAAATTATAAAAACACTTTAAAAAGAGTGATTTGAAAAAGAAAAAATGATTTGTGGTGGTATTATGAGATGCTATTTTTAGTAAAAAAAAAATGATTAATATGAGAAAAGCTTGATTCGAAAATAAGTGAGGCAAAGAGCAATGATTATGCTTTTATGGCAGGCAGCCGATGATGGGTCCGGGTCGGGCCCAGGCCCGGAGTTTGTTCTTCGCTTCACTGATTGCAACCATCACTGTTGTTTGAAAGATATTAATGCATCATAGCTATCTGTTCTTTCATTGTTCTTCTCTGTCCCACGCGCCGCTCCCATCTACAGTTTGTGCGTGGGCTTTGGGACCCATCTCTTTTTTTGACCTTATTTTAATTAATAAAAATGATTTTATATATTTATTTAATATAAATAATTCCCCAATCATCGTGTATGTTGGATGAATTTATTTAATATATATTTTAAAAATAAAAATTTAAATTTGAGATATGTGAATAATAATAATATTAAAGTCATATTTTTGTTGTATTATAGTCTAAAGGGCAAAAGAGTTGACTCGGGAAATGAATTTAAAATAAAATGAAAAATATAAATAGAAAATTGGAAAATATGCTTCATTTCTAGATAATTTATGAGAAATAGATATAAATGTGATTTAAAATTCAACCCAAATTAGGGTCAAATTTGAGATGATTAGAAGCATGCCCAACATTGATAGCAACGACTCGGAAGCTTGTCTTTGTTTAAAGAAAGAAATGCTAGGATTGGTGGTTCTCTCACTAGCTGTGGCGGGCTGGCTGGGATGCAATGAACCTAGATGCAAGGCACTGTTTGGCCATGCCAAACAAGTCACTCTGTTCTTTTGTTTTCCAACCCTAATAGGAGGGAGATTATTCTAGTTAACGGCCCCCATGATTATGGGTTTAAGGAGTCTACTCACTTTTGATTGAGGGGTCACTTCCTTTTCAAATCCCGAGGGAGGGTTAAGTCAAAGATTACATCGATGACAACAATGATAGATATCATTCTACATAAAACTTGAAAAATATACCAAGTTGCCAAACAGTGCCTGGTTTGCAGAGCATCCTTAATAATGAACCTTCATTTCTCCATTCTAATCTACACTCAACTTTACCCCCATAACAAATTAATTATTTATTTTAATTCTTATTACTACAATTATTATTAAACTTTAATTTTTATTACAATTTAATTATTCGTGAAATTCTGTTAAAAAAAAGTGAATAATACCCATTAATATAAACCCAAAAATTAATTAATGTTTAAATTAACATAAACCTTATAATTAAGCAAAGGGAGCACTAGGATCATAAAGGGTCTCTTTTGATATTCTTTTTTTACAAACTTTACATAAAGCCCTTATGCACGGATGCATGTTGTGATACAAAACAAACAACATCGAATTTATATCCCAATCCCATTCCCAAAACATGATTGAAGATGCTAATTGGTAAAGATGGGTATTGCCTTGCCTTATTCTCCACCCTTTCTTCACATTTATGCTCACTTAACTAAACCCTCTCAATTTTCCACCACTTTTTCATTTATTTTTTTATTTTGGGAATGAAAGGTGCGACGACAGGGTCTATAAAGATAAATAATTCAAGAGAATCATTATCGTATGATATGTTATGAATTTGAACTTTTTAAACTCATTAATATAGAAGCTGGCGAATGATTTGCACGTGTCAATAAATTTGTGGTAGTGAGAATGATTCTACAAATAGGGTTAATTGTGATAATTTTATGTACCTGTATCATTAGTTGATTATAAAAGAATATGAATCGAGTAATGACATAATTTAGTCAAGTAATTATACTCATTAATTAAGTATGAAATGGGATTAAAATAAAAAATTTCTAAATTAAATCATATAATTTTAAACTTGTAAAAGGAGGGACCAAATGTGAAAAGTAGAAGCATGGATGGATAAACATTAATTAAAGCAAGGGCAAATGAAGGGTCCCAATTTGGCTTGGGAAATTGGGGGAGTTTAACGTAGACATAAGTATGGGCTAGTGGGGTTTAGTGACTTGTCCACATAAAAAGCTACCCATATTCCCCTCTGCGCATGTATGTCCAATTTGGGTTTAAGATTTACTTCAAAAACAGTATTCTACTAAAATTTCTTACCCAATATATATATGTATGTATAATTTTTTATAATTGTAAGTTTTTATTTCTTAATTTATGATTAATTATTGATGATAATTTGAAGATTAATCATCAAAATCTACCCCGATGAGCATACTTACAAGAAGATGGAGGGCTAAAGTTTTTTGATTTAACCTCTAATGTTTAAGTTAATAAGGAGTATCAACAAATAAGATGTAAAAAATACGATGAATTAAATGGCTCTACATAAAGCGTCATGCTCTCTCTATGTAGGTTAGGCAAAGTAAGATAGCTTATCTCATTTTCAAGGCTTTTGAATTTAATATATAAGGGTCGATGGAGAATCTCTCAAGCTAGAGCTGAATTACGATGAATCTCCCAAACTAATTTTGATTCCTTCAAGATTGAAATATAAGAGTTAAATTTATTGACTTATTTATTAAATTTGGGTTAAATAATAGATCACACATTGATTTATGATTGAATGGACCAAAAATTAAATTCTAAAAATATATTTGCAAAGTAAAATTTTACATTACATACAAAGATGAACGTTTTTTAATGTGAAAGTCTTGTGTACTTGAAGTCATTTTTATATAATTAATTATGAATTTAATTTTAGTATAAAAGCTATATTATATTAGCCAACTCTCAAACCCCAACTACCTTCCCCAGGAGGAAAGGGGTACAATTAAGATCCATAAATTTCCACCCAAATGTTCATTTATTTCTTCCATCTTTAGAATGTTGGGGTCAAGCTGCATCAAGGGAAGAGGTCTTTTGGGGGTGTTCCTAGAAAGTACCATGCCCATTTGGTTGAGGGTTTCATTTATTTATTAAAAATCATAGTCTTCTAAAGTTTTTATATTAACAATGTTATCTAAATAATTTAAAATTAATATCTTACTAATATCAAATGTCATGACAACTTTTGGGTAAATCACAACTAGACCACTTATGATTTTAGTTGTTTACAAAATCCATTTTTGAAAGAACATGACTTTCGTACTTTGATGGGTTTTTGAAATTCTTTCGATGATCTATATTTTATAATAAAATAAATGTGAGAATGGTTTGTTAAAAATCTAGAATTTTTACTTGATTCTGAATGTATTAGGATGGTTGATATCATTAGATCTGAGAGTTTTTTAAAAACAAAAAATATATTTAAAAATAACCCAAATTAAATAGAATTTACATGCAATTTATCCTAATTTCCACATTTTTAACAGTTAATATAGAGAAAATATCAATGGTTTTGCATAAAGCTTGAGTGCAAGAATCATGTTGATGAGAGGTTGTTTCAGTTCTGGAAGTAAGTGGCTTAATATCATGATTGCTAAGGGTTTAAATTTTCAACTTTCAAGTAATCTTTGTTCTTTCTTTAAGAGTACATCACTTCCATCCCTTTCACATCCTTTGCTTATGTCTACCCTCCAATTAAAAGGACTCCATTAGTACATACATACTTCTACTAATTCAATAATAACCTAATATGATCAATCTTGTTGGTCATTTTTCTCCATTTTATAATTTTTATCTTATTTAATTTTATAATAATTTTTCATTAAGAAGTTTACCTAAAGCTCACGTAGCAAACATGCACTATATTTCATCACCAGACGTAATTGACCAATATCTTATTGTGGTAAAATTTTGTTAACAATGTCATTAATCTCCAAATTAAAATCATGGGTGGTGTGGCTCCAGACCATCCAAAGATTGGTGAGTTTAAAGATCGAACACATAACACCCAACTTACTCATAAGATGATTTTCCTAAGGCTAGCGTAGCAAACATGCACTATATTTTATCTTCAGACATAATCGATTGGTCTCTTATTGTGCTAGGATTTTGTTAACAATGTCATTAATTTCCAAATTAAATCATGGGTGGTGTGGCTTTAGATCAATGAAAAATTAGTGAGTTTAAGGATCGAACACATAACACCCAACTCACTCATTAGACGATCTTCCTAAACTCTTTTCTTCTGACGATGATTTCATGCTTCAAGACTACGGGTAAAATATATAAATGGTGATATTATTGTCTCTCAATTTATGGGCTTGTAACAATAGATACACTTTTACTCATTTATTAGGTAATATTTTGTTGTTTTTGACATCTTTAGTGAATTTAGTGAATTGAATTGCCCGCGACATGCACAAACTAAGAATTTGAACCAAATTGAATTGAAAATTTCGATTCAATAAGTTTAATTTTTTTTTTATTTGGCTTGTTTTGGATCTCTTTTGAGAGAAAAGAAAAAAAAATAATAAGTTAAGTTCGATATTTGATTAATGTATTTAAAAATGAAGCCGAATCGAATGAAGTCTTGTGTGAAAATGACAAAGACGAACATAAAGGGGGGTAAAAATTAACATCTTCCACGGCATCATCCTTGAAACTTTGAACTCTCAAATTGGTGCAGGTACCTTTTGTCTAAACCATTGACCAAATAAATCATTATTTTTCACAGACTGCATCAATTGATAAGGTAAAATATCATGGTTATCTTGAAAAGTAGCTTCAATGCTTAAATTAGCTGATTAAATAATCAATAGGAAAATCAAGAGGGATGGTCCTATCACAAGTGTATTAATTATAGGCCTAGTGACATGATTTATATATAGAGCCCATGGCCCGCATTAAATTAATTAATATAAATGTCCATTTATGTTTTTAAATGAGAAGTCCAAGCAAAACTAAAAGGTAAATTAAGCCAACTACTTTTGAGATTTAATAAGATAATAATATTGATTCTTTTGACATTTCAAAAATACATGAATTTCCTTTGAGGTTATTGGTCGTGCATGACTTTCCTTTGTTAATTCTTTTGACAAAGAAGCCGACATTTAAGCTCATTCAACTATAGAAGCATGAAAAAGATGGAACTTATCAACGTTACATTTTTTTTATAGGAAACCTCAAGCATATATATATATATATATATATAAAACCCATTAATAATCAAGTTTTCTCGATCGAATTGAGGATTGGTTTTCGCCAATAATATTTTTCTCAACCTTATTAGCTTAAAAAGAAAAAAGATATAGTGAAAATAACAAGAGAAATATAGTAAATAGAGAGAGAAGAGATGAAACCTATTGGGATAGTTTCTCTCAATCCAATTAGTAATGGGCTTTCATCAATGGGATTGAGAGAAACCCCAAGAATAGAAATAGAAAGAGAAAGAGAGATGGATTGATTGATAGAGTGAGAAAGAGAGAGAAAAGAAAATGAAACATTAGACAATCAAGTTTAATTTCTCTCAACTTTATCAGCTTAAAAATAATCAAGAAATAATGGAGAGAAAGAGAAAGAAACACGTATATTTATATTATTGACACCGTGTTATTCTTTCTCTCTTTCTATCTTTTCAACATGATCAACAAACCGTTCCCTAACATTTGAGGTTTGATTTGCAAAGAAAACCCTTTATTTGAAAATCGAAAGGTCTTTGTTGTTGAAAGAATCGAAAAAGTCAATTTGATTTTAAGATATTACGAGAAAAGAAAAGGGATAATAGCGAAGATGAGGTTGACGTCATGATTGAAAAAAATTGATTATTGTCTTATAAGATGGATAGTTATCAAAAAAGATCTAATTTGCGAGGGAGAGAGAAAAAAAGAAAATAAAGAGAAGAGACTTAAATATCAAGGACAAAATCATCAATTTACATAATAATTAATGACAAGGAAGTTTTTATCATTTTTAAAATGTTAAGAGAATTTGTGTCATTTTGTCAAATCTTGGGAGTGCTTAATGTAATTTATCAAAAACTAAATTATGAGATTGGCCCAAGTGCTTTAATTGGGCCAAGGTAAGTTGTAAGGGCCCAAGGTAGATGTATTATATTAGGCCCAAGTTAGAATAAGACCATTAAGCTCAAAGTGTAGTTATTTGTACATTAAATTTGATACTTATAAAATTATAAGTATTTTTTCAACAAATTAACAATATTTCTTCATAAATTGTTAACTATTTTTCAAAAATTAGAGATAATTTATCAAGAAGTATTGTTAAATCATTGAAAAAGTACTAATAATTCTACGAATGTCAAAATTAAGTACACAAATAATATTATCGGGTTTAAAAAAAGACCATTTTTAGTTATCTTATGATTTTTTTTCCTTTCCTTAAATTTATACACATCTCATATGCTCAAATCGGGTAATTGAGATGCCCACTTTGAACTTTCTCTTTGATAAAGTCCAACATTTGATTTATGATATTAGAAGGCATTGTTTCTTGTTTTTTTCTTTTGTGTTATAGGCAATAAAACTTGAGCCCATTTTAAAAGCCCAAAGACTGGCCCAAATGGCCAGCCTACCCGCAAGCAAAGGCCCACTACAAAGCGGGTTGCAGCCCCATTATATAATGGTATTTGGGGCAGTAGGGTCAGACCATCCCATCGCTCAAAATAACAGGGTCCTTTCTCATTCAAAACTCTAGGTTTGAGCAAATGATAATTCGGTTGAAATTTTCAATTGAATTAACAAAACCATATTTTTTTCCTTGCATTAACATTCATGGGTTTTGAGGAGAGTTTTAAGTCCAATCACTACTTGATCAATCCGTGATATATTTTATTTTTATTTAAATATAAAGGTCAATACGAGACATGATGAGATTTACGTGTATAATCAAATTTGATCATTTAAATAGATCGAGTGAGCCAACTATAAATGCAAACTTGGGATTAGGGATGAATTGGTAGTTGTTTGAATTATCTTTTAAGTCAAACTTTTGAGCTGACTCAACATTTTAGGTCTCTAGGTGTCAATTTTAGATTTGGGTTATCCTGAAGGACCATCATAGGCTTTTCTTGGCCTAGGTGAGCAAATTGCATCAACCAATGACTAATGCCATTGGCTATAAAATTAATATAAATAAAATAACTATTTTACTTAATTCAACCTAAAATCTCACTCCACCAAATTGGGTAGGCTATCATTACGGTTGCAAATAAGCCGAATCATTCACGAGCAGTTTAGTATTTTATTAGACAAAAATTCATTCAAGTTTATTCATTTATGTAAATAATATGAACTTAAGTATAATTTGAATATCACTTTGTAAATCAGTCAAGTTTAAACTTAGTACAATTTGATTTTTTAAAACTCGTGAATATATTCAATCAGAGACTTGTGAATGTTAATAAATTTAATTAGAAACTTATAAACATACTCAATTAAAAATTCACAAATAATTCATGAACAACTTCATATATAAATACATTATTACATTTATTTATAATTTTATAAATATATTATTTGACATAAAATTATTAAATTTTAAATTTATATATATTAATTTAATTATTTAACATAATAAATTAAAATAATAAATTGAATTTAAATAAAATAATAAATTTTGATGAACTCGAACTTGAGCTTCAACCCAGAGCCAAATTCAAATCTAGTTTCAAACTTGAGGCTAAAAACTGACTCGGCCCAATTCGAGATCGTTTATTTTGAGTTGTAATACCGCCTATTACAAGTAGTTGGGCCGCCACAGTGTATTCGCCTGAACCCTAACGCCAGTTTAATTACTTCGCTACTAGACCGTCCTTTTACGCCTAATTATTCTTTCCGATCAACGGAAAGAGCAGCCGAAAGCTAGTGATCCTATCGTCTATGGAGGCCCATCGTCTCCGAGCCCTAATCTCCAACTTCGCTTCTGCGTATTCTCTGCAACAAAGCCTACGCAGTCTGTCTTCGGCCTCCGTGAGCCCTAGGAAATGGGGCTTCTTTTCCGACGATCCGGCGGAAGGCGACAGTTCGGTATACCATCACGCGCTCAAATTCCAGCGCCCCTCCACCATTACCTGGCGGCAGCAATTGTGCAACTCTGCGAGCTTTATCGGCACAGTTGATCGTCCTCTCAAGCAATTCAACACCGCCACCGGTGGTTTGGGTGCTCATACCATGCTCAGCGTCAAAATTTCTCCCAATTCCAAGCGCTATTTCAGGCGAGACACTTCAAATTAATCTGCCTTTCGTTTCGTTTGAACCTTTGTATGTTCCTGTGATTATCTGGACTTCGTGTTCTGATTTTGTGAACTTCTGTTGGTTGACAGTTCTTTGAGTTTTTGCTATTATTTGTCTCTCTCAATAATTGTTTAAAGCTTGAATTTGTTGGATGATACTGTGAGGTTGAATCTATATTTACCATGTTCACTCCTACATTAACTTAGAAGGCAAGATATAGAAGATTTAAGTCGTTTTACTGTCAACAATTTACTTGATTAAATTATTCTTCGTGACGGGATGAACTGACAAACTCTCTTCTTTTACCATTTGAAAATTTGAAAGATTTAGTGGAGGGTTCTTCAAGGTGCCCGCTCACCATTTGAAAATTTGAAGACTGTGTTAGAGGCCTATTTCAGGTCGTTCCTAAAAGGATGCAAAAATTTGATGTGAGCAGACCTGCAACTGGGAGGGTGGGAGGGAGAGAGGACAAAGGAACTGTCATGACTCATGACCCAAACCCACGTTGGTAGTTTACTGGGGAGATCTTTGATATATTACTTGATCCTAAAAGCACATAAGTCATCTTTACCTAGTACTTTTTAGTGAGGACCCTTGGTGTTACAAGAACTCAACAACACAAACGTATGTTGCAGTGATGCCCCCTCTGTGGAAGGAAATAGAGGGGTGGAAAACATTTCGGGGTTCAACAGGTAACTTGAGGGGTGGAAAACATTTCGGGGTTCAACAGGTAACTTCAAAAAAAGATCCTTTTCATAACTTTCTTCACTTTGTTTTGTTCTTACTTGCTTTTTCTATTGTTATACACTTTCACTGTAATGCTTTTTCCTGCCATCTTTTTTGAACATTAGCTGCCTCCTCTTTTACCACTTAGTTCTTCTTTTACTCGAGAGTTTTCTTTTTGCTATGCCATAATTTTTCTTCTATGCAATGTCACTTTGCAATTCTTTGGATTGTGAAGGAATATCTGTTCTTGGTAGGCAGGCTTACATTCTACATCTTGTGAACAGGATTTTTCTGAAGATGTGGGATGAGATGGCAGAAATATCTATGAAACATCTGAAACCAAATGACTATATTTATGTTTCAGGTCATTTAGGATCATACACAAAAGCTGTTGAGAATGGAAAGCTCAAAACAAATTATCAGGTACAGGATGATATATGTATTCTGGAAAGTTGTGTTTATTTGTTTACACTACATCAATTGTCATCTACTGAAGAATAACATGTCAATCACGATAACAAACCATTGCAAAGTTCTATCCTGTTGAGAATTAGTCTTTAGACATAGCAATAAGTGGTTTTATTTGTATCTGTAGGTGATAGTGAAGGAATTGAATTATGTTGTACGATGTGGAAGCGCAATCAATAACAAATCTGAGCAATCAGATTCAAGCGAAGGTACTTTGCTGATTTCTAATGGGTGGAAATGGACACTGTAATAATTTTCTATTCCTGCTTCCAACTGCCTGTTCATAGCATTCAAAACATTTGAAGCAGTTTGAAAAATAAAAATCTGGTACTCCAATGTACGAAGGAGCAAGTTTAGCTGACTTAGGATATGGCTGGATAGGACTTGCAGGAATGTGATTACTGTTAAATCACATATTTAGGTGTTTTTCAATGCATATGGTCCAAGAAGCCCTCACTTGGCTCTTGATTTGGGGACTCAAGAGTAATGTCACGGAAGGCCCCTAAGAACCACTAATCCGAGTAGCTAGGAGTCTTAGTTTTTTTTTGCTTACTAATGTCATTTATCTATTGCTGTAATTTTGTTCTTTTTACTGCTGTAACTCCACTATTAATATTAGTAGTAAGCTGGCAGATTCTCCACGTGGAGGGGGGACTAGAATAGGACAAAAGGGCAGTTATAACCGCATGGAGAAGGGATCTGCTATGGCAGCCCTCCACCTATCAGTTGCATAAATATTCGTAGGCTTGCTGGGAATATCATCATTGAATTAAATATCAGAAACGATTCTTCCTTTTATTTCTCTTACCTCTCTCCTTCTTCTCTCGCTTTCTTCACTCTCTCTCTTCCTTGCTTTGTTATGTTCTGTTTTGGTAGAAACTACCTCCTAATCCATTATGGGATAGGAGTGTTCTAAATTCATGGACGAGCCGTGACATTTTGGTATCAATGCGCCACCTTTCCTCAGCCGGTTAAGGAAGAAGACGGTGATGGTAGGAGGGACTTGCATGAAGAATTTGGAATCCCAACTGCAACAGGCTAGCTCGGCTATGACCGATTGTCAAAATTGGATCGACTAGCTAGAATTAGGAGCTACTTGGAGCCATGAAGCGATCATGGTGTTGGATCGCTGAGTGGAGAGCACCATGGATGGATTGGAGTAGAGGCTTGAAGGGTCCATTACAAGGGTGCGAGATGAACTGGGTGCTCAAATGCAATAGTTCATGGTCATGTTTGCTCGCCAGAACCCGATAAGGTTGTCTTTTGATTTTCCACCTAGAGAACATACAAAACCAATCCTGCAGAGGAATAGGACTAATAAGGGACATGGAACTTCGGAGATTGAGGTGGAGTCGGAGGAGGAGATGGCCGGACTGATGGACAAGGGTCGGGAAGGCCTTGTCAATCATCAACACCCAGGGTTTTCAATGCCCTGGATGGAGATTCCCACTTTCGAGGGAGTCAATCCTCGATGGTGGCTGAGGAAATGCGACAAGATGTTTGAGTGGTATGGTGTTCCTGAGAGGCAGAGTACCACTGGTTGCAGCCTATTTCAATGAAGTGGTTGATGCATGGTACCAAGGGAAGCATTAGACAGGGGAGGGTTTACACTTGGGAGGAATTTTTTGAAAGGTTGTGTGAAAGGTTTGGGGAGAGAAGTATGGTGGACATTATAGAGGAATTCAACTAATTGAGGCAAACCAGTAATGTAGAGAGCTACCAAAAACGTTTTGAGGAGTTGAGATCTCTCATGATCCAACATAATCCGCACCTATCAGAGACCTACTTTGTCTCAAGTTATCTAAGTGGCCTTAATGATGAGCTTAGGTCAATGGTAAAAGTGTTGAGGCCTCAGTCAATGGAGCAAGCCTCAGAGAATGCTAGGTTGCAAGAGTTGGTGGTAGAGGCCCTAATGAGGAAACAAAGACAACAAACGAGGGGAGTGGTAGTAGGGTCCTCTAATGTCGTTGGAAGACACCCTAAGTAGGATCTGATGAAAGGAAATAGCGGGGCGAGAAGGGTGGTAGGCCCTAATCCAGCTCTTTGTCACGAACCTAGGGTTTATTCTAGGATTAGATCGGAAATCGGAAGGATCCGATAGGTTTAGAACTAAGCATTGCCTGGTTTGAGGGAGGAAATGAGAAGAATGAAGGGGAAAATCAGAAGAAGAAGGGGGAAGAAACAGAAGAGAGGGAACAGAAGAACGAGAGGGAGAGACGGGGGAGGGAAAGGAGAATTAAGAGAAAAATAGAAATCAAATTTTCATTCATTCAATAATCTCCTTCCCTTCTCCTACCAACAGCCTTATATAGGCTTCCTCTAACAAAAATAACAACATCCATGTGCTGTAACAGCATTACAAAATATCCCCTAACAATTTGCTAAATCTATTACTATAATGCCCTTCTATGGAATCTTGGGTCATGACAATTTCCCCCCCTTGAAATGTTTCTTGTCCCCAAGAAACTTATTACCATCTAGCCGTTGCTTCTTTATCCAATGCCCGCCTTCTCTATCTAATTTTTCTTTCTTTCTTTTCTTGTCCTTCTAGGCCTTTTCTTCTTCCTCGCTCTTAAGTATCCAAGATCAATCCCCGTCGTAATTCAACCTAGAACTTCAATATGAGCAATTTGATAGAGTTCAAGTTCAATACCAACAACAGTTGTTCCTACACCTCCATGGTGCACCACAGCTGCACATTGAAAGATACCATCAGCATCCTCGAAATGCAGCAATGGAAGATTGCAGATTTGCCTTGGACACTCATACCAAGGCTGTTTGTGAGCATTAGCCTTAGGAGCTGCTGCAACTTCAATTTCAGCCAACAAATCATCCCTCCATGCAGTAGACAGCAACTTGGATTTGCTAGTGGAAGTAAAAAACAACACAGCAACGGATGTTTTGTTTCCTTTGGCAAAATCTTCGACTTCTTCAGCTATCTCCCTTAGCCTTCTTGCCAAAACCAGCACTGGGGGTTGTCTGATACCTATTTTAACCCCAGCCAAGGATGATTCAACCTTCTTTGGATCCAAAGACAAAGGAGCAATATACTTAGGGCCTTCTTTAATTGCATGTGGTCCATCACAATCTTGACCCGGCC
Source organism: Diospyros lotus (assembly GCF_014633365.1). Classification (NCBI taxonomy): domain Eukaryota; kingdom Viridiplantae; phylum Streptophyta; class Magnoliopsida; order Ericales; family Ebenaceae; genus Diospyros; species Diospyros lotus. Next base: position 43,619,491 of record NC_068339.1, on the reverse strand, counting down.
TAGGATAAATGTTGCAAGTATTCCCACTCTTAGCTTTCGGTAGGTCCAGAATCGGAGGGAGAATTCCAGCTCCAATATCTGTATAAATTGCTGATCCTTCAATCAGATTTTGCTAACCCAATGCTATTCCATTTCTCACAAACTTTTGATCTGGAACACTACCAAATCCTTCCGCCCATGCACTAGCCACCCGGGGTAATGAGCTAGCTTTGACTTCCTCTATCACTTCATCAATTGCTTCCCTATTATTTCCTTGCAGCCTTTTAGTAGATGCATCTTGGGGTATTATTTTTTCTTCTAACTTCTCAATCACTGCAACTGAATCCCCTTCCTGCCATCTTGACTTCTCCTTCGGTTGGTTCATTTTGAAAAATTCTTCTTTGTTAAAACTTTCGTGATAATCATCGAAGTATTCTGTTGAAAAATTGTAATGATACTCCTTAGATAGTATCATTGCAAACTCTTGCAACTTCTCGCGAAACATTCGACCGAATTCCTTGCACTCTTCATCAGACCCACTGCTGCTTCCTTTGTCCCTTCGGCTAGTCTCATTCTCAAACCTTTCCCAAATTTGATGCTTCTAGTCAACTAAAAATGTAGCATTCTTTGGCTGCCATTGAAGCTCCATTCCAGCTAAAAATGAAGCATTCTTTTGCTGCAATTTAGGGCTCATTTGCTCCATGTATGCACTGCTCCCCTTGGCTGCCTTTGTTTCCCTTTGCTCACAGCCTCAAGCACCAACAACCAATGAGCTGGAAGAATCCACTTCTCACACAGAATTCGCCGAATCCGTTGCGCCACTCTGATATGCAACTGAGTTGCCACTTAGAGCTGACTAACACAATGGATAAACAACCTCTTGACTCGCCAGCTGCAAGCAGTCTCTATACTTGCTGGAATCGCGTCGGTAACACCGACCGGAATGGTAGCTGAATCTGATCTTGCCTTCAAATTCAAACCGAGAACTGTCGAAATGTTGCCTATGAACGATTAGAAATTAGTCATGAAGCGTTGGAAATTAACAGCGATGGAATGGAGCAATCACAACCTGAGGATCCTTGCACTCACCACCAAAAATTGGTAGGAGGACTCGCCTGGCCTACTTCCCTTCCTAGTGAGTGTCGGAATTCACCGCCCAATCAGAATCGACTAACGCGAGGGATAACACCCTCTGGACTTGCTTGTTATCTTCTCGTGATAGCTATAGCTTCTAGATCACCTGGATCTGGGTCTATTTCACGCCTTCACTGCTTGCTGGAATTGAAATGATTCAGTGATCTTCCCAGCCATGCAGCTACCGCCCAATCACCGACCAACAACAGCATCTCTGTTGTTGCTGGCCAGAATCGATTCTGCTCGCGATTGCTGCGGGTTCAACAATCTTCTCCGGCTGACTCCTCCTTCACCCAATCACCAACCAATTCAGAATCGCCCAGCAAAATCCGCACTCACTATTAAATTTGTTTTCCGTTCCGAGCCGATTCAATCGTGATTGCTAGGATCCTGATCACTTGAATCTGTCTCTAAATTCCTCAATCCTTCCTCGTTTGACAAGGGCTAATCACCTAATCCGTTCGAATTGGTTGCGACAGCCTTCCTCACCCCTGTCGTCAACTCCAGCGGAGCTCCTGCAACCTATCTTCCGCTTCAGTCGCACATGCCTAGGTCGTCTACTTCACCTTCGACGAACTCACGCTCGCCTTGGACAGTCGCCACACTCCCAAGTCCAAATCGCGACCACCTGGCCGTTCGCATCAACACCAGTGGACTCGCTATCACCTCGGAACTTCTGTCTATTCACGAACGACTGGGTTGCTCGCCTTCCTTAATCAGTTCTGTTACTCAGTCAGCGCCACTCTAAAATGTTAGTCGACTCTAGCGTAACTCACACTTCCTGAATTCGCGATCGAGAGTCATGGCGGACTCGTCTTCAATATTCCAACTCAAATCTACTGCAATCACGAAGGCCGAGAATTAATCCTCCGTCGAGATACCCTCCAAGCGCGCTGGAATACTTGAACTCGCCTATTCCGCTGCGCTGAAATTGATTTCATCAGCCTTTGAAATGAATCGGAACCACAGCCAAAAATTGTTGCTCTGCTTCGACTCTAGCTGGATTACCTCCAAATCGGATCGGACACTATTGAATTTCCGAACTCACAGCCAAGGACGACTGCTCTGATACTAATTTGTCACGAACCTAGGGTTTATTCTAGGATTAGATCGGAAATCGAAAGGATCCGATAGGTTTAGAACTAAGCATTGCCTGGTTTGGGGGAGGAAATGAGAAGAATGAGGGGGAAAATCAGAAGAAGAAGGGGGAAGAAACAGAAAAGAGGGAACAAAAGAACGAGAGGGAGAGACGGGAGAGGGAAAGGAGAATTAAGAGAGAAATAGAAATCAAATTTTCATTCATTCAATAATCTCCTTCCCTTCTCCTACCAACAGCCTTATATAGGCTTCCTCTAACAAAAATAACAGCATCCATGTGCTGTAACAGCATTACAAAATATCCCCCAACAACTTGCTAAATCTATTACTATAATGCCCTTCTATGGAATCTTGGGTCATGACACTCTTTTTGGAGAACAACCGAGGGAACAGAGAAGACTAGCTGGATTGTGCTTCCGATGTGGAGAGAAGTACCATGTGGGACATCAGTGCAAGAGGTAGATACTATTGTTAGAAAGGGAGGAATCTGACCTAGAGGTAACATAAGAAGAAGAAGATGAAGAAGGGGCCAAGGAGGACAATGGAGAAATATCAATCCATGCCTTGAAAGGGGTAACCAACAACAAAATCATAAAGGTGGAAGGGCAGATTCAAGGAAGAGGCTTGATGGTCTTAATTGACAGTGGGAATACCCACAATTTTCTAGATGAAGGCACGACCAAGAGGTTGAAATGTCAACTCACAAGCACAGTGTAACCGTGGCCAATGGCCAACGGGTGATGAGTACCTCGACTTGCAACGGGTTCTGCTGGGAGATGCAGGGTGAACAATTTGAAGCTAACTTGAGATTGTTACATTTGGGGGGATGTGATGTAGTATTAGGGGTGGATTGGATGAAAAAAGTAAGTCCAATTAGCTTCGACTTTTACTGAATGAAGGTGCCATTTGAAAAAGAAGGAAGAAGGATGAAACTGACAGGAGGTAAGGAGGCTGGAACATGCAAGATAATAGGAAGGAGGTTGCAGAAGGTACTAAGGGGAAAATGGAGCCAGCTAGCCAACCTCTTCTCCATTGTAGCAGTTGAGGAGCTCCCGTGCCTACCTAACTGTCAGCTCAATTGGAAAACTCCCTGACTAGGTAAATCACTTATATTGTATTAATGAATTGCTGGCAAAATATGAGGAGCTTTGCATGGAATCCAAATCCCTACCTCCCACCAGATCATTTGATCACACCATTCACCTAAAGTCAAATATTGAACCCATTAATGTAAGGTCTTATTGATGCCCTCCACTTCAAAAGAATGAAATAGAGAAAATGGTTAGGGAAATGCTTCAACAATCCCTTATTAGACCTAGCCAAAGCCCCTTTGCTTCTCTTGTCCTATTAGTAAAAGAGAAATATGGGTCTTGACGATTTTGTGTGGATTACTACCAACTTAATGCCATGACCATCAAAGACAAATTCCCTATACCTTTGACCCTAAACCCACCACGGGTCTTGGTGATTTTGTGTGGATTACTACCAACTTAATGCCATGCCATCAAAGACAAATTCCCTATACCTTTGGTGGAAGACCTCCTAGATGAACTTCACCAAGCCCAAATCTTTTCAAAGCTTGATTTGCGTTTGGAGTTCCACCAAATTAGAATGAGGTCGGAAGACATACATAAGACAGCCTTTAGGACCCACCACGGGTACTTTGAATTCTTGGTGATGCCATTTGGGCTCACCAATGCCTCGACCATCTTCCAATCCTTAATGAACTGAATATTTGAACCCTACCTTCGAAAATTTATTCTTGTGTTCTTTGATGACATACTAGTCTACGACCCTTCCCTTAGCCAGCACCTAATTCATCTTAAGACTACCTTGGATATTCTCAAATCTAACCAACTTTTCATTAAAAAATCTAAGTATGCATTTGGTCTAGGGCAAGTGGAATATTTGGGGCACATCATATCCAAGGGAGGGGTTAGCATTGACCTAAAGAAGGTGGAGGCTATGGTGTCTTGGTCGAGGCCTAACCTAGGATTGACTGGGTACTACTGACGGTTCGTAAGAAACTATGGAATCCTTAGCAAACCACTAATAGAATTATTGAAGAAGGGGAATTTCAGCTGGGGCCTTGAGGGTGAAGGGGCCTTTGAGAAGTTAAAGGAAGCCATGAGTGGAGTGCCGGTGTTAGGGTTGCCCGACTTTAGTAAGCCCTTTGTCGTAGAGACAGACACATGTGGGAGTGGTGTAGGAGCGGTTCTAGCTCAAGAAGGTAGGCTATTGGCATTCTTAAGCCAAGCTTTGGGCCCAAAACATTTAGGACTTAGCATATATGAGAAGGAGTTTCTCGCAGTGTTGATAGCTATAGATAAATGGAGACATTACTTGGAAGTGAGAATGTTTATAATTAAAACGAACCATAAAAGTTTGAATTTTTTGTCACAACAGAAACTACAACACAGTTGCAAAGAAATGGCATGACCAAATTGATGGGTTTAGACTACTCGATACAATACAAGAAGGGAAAAGAAAATGTGGTTGGAGATGCACTTTCAAGGTGTCACGAGGAGGGGAGTATAGCAGCTATAACTACAGTCATTCTCGAATGGTGCCAGCAGGTGATAGAAAGCTACGAAGGAGATGAAAAAGTGAGGGAATTACTAGAAAGGGTGGCTGTGGGACTTGAAGGGGTCGAAGGGTATACATTGGTGGACGAAATGTTGAGGCATCAGGGTCAGATTGTGATTGGAGATAATGAAGATCTCAAGAGGAAGATCCTACAATCATTGCACGAATCTCCATGCGGGTGGGGGGGACTCCGGGATCCAAAATACTTACCTACAGGTGAAGCAACTCTTTCATTGGCCAGGGCTAAGAGAAGAAGTAAGAAAATTTGCGTTGGGCTGTGACATTTACAGGAGATGCAAAACTGAGAATGTGGCCTACCCTGGACTTTTACAGCCCCTGCTAGTGCCTGAGCAAGCCTAGTTTAGTGTCTCTATGGACTTTGTCGAAGGGTTGCTTAAGTCAGAAGGAAAGGACAGTATAATGGTTGTGGTAGACCGGTTCACCAAATTTGCTCATTTTATAGGATTGACCCACCCTTATACAACCTAAGAAGTGGCTAGAATCTTCATGGACCAGGTGAACCAAGGCTAGAATCTTCATGGGGTTCCTAAGACAATTATCTCCGATCTTGACAAGGTCTTTACAAGCATTCTATGGAAGGAGCTCATGAGGGTGTTGGGCATTAAGTTGAATATGTCTTCAGCCTATCATCCCCAAACAGATGGGAATATTGAGCAGGTGAACCAAGGCTTGAAAAATTATTTAAGATGTATCTGAATCTTGCAGCCAAAGAGCTGGCATAGATGGCTATCCTTAGTCCAATGGTAGTACAACTCCAACCACCACTCTTCCTTAAAAATGTCTCCCTTTGAAGCTCTCTTCGGATACAAACCTCCTCTATTATTGGCTATAGGAGAACATCCCACCATAGCCTCAGTGGAAGAATACTTGCAGCAGAGAAGGGTGGTATTACAACAACTAAAACAAGAATTGCCTACAGCTCAAAATAGAATGAATCAAGTTGCAGATAAGAAAAGAAGTGATAGAGAATTTGAGGTAGGGGAGAAGGTATACTTGAGATTGAGGAAACCCCACTTGAAGGCTATCACTCAAAGGCCGGTTTCAAAGCTTGCTCCTAGATATTTTGGTTCATTTCCCATACTGGAGAGGGTGGGAAAGGTGGCTTACCATCTACAGCTCTTGGAGGGGACCCACATCCACCCGGTTTTCCATGTTTTCCTACTAAAGGAAACAACCAGGTCGGAGCAAGTGAACCGAGCAATGCCCACCATTCCTGAGGAGAAGGGTAAAATGGAAGAACTGGAAGCTATTTTGGATAGAAGGATAGTTCAGAAACGAGGGGTTCCACTCATCCAAGTGTTGGTGAAGTGGCAGGATGGAGCAACCGGAAGTGATACTTGGGAGTACCTACCTGATTTACTCAAACAATTCCCAAGAGCTGCTGGCCTCCTCAGCATTTCTTGAGGACAAGAAAGGTGTTAAGGGAGGGGGAATTGTCACAGAAGGCCCCTAAGAACCACTGATCTGAGTAGCTAGGAGTCTTAATTACAACATTTACCTATTGCTGTAATTTTGTTCTTTTTACTGCTGTAACTCCATTATTAATATTAGTAGTAAGCTGGCAGATTCTCCACGTGGAGGGGGGGGACTAGAATAGGACAAAGGGGCAGTTATAACCGAATGGAGAAGGGATCTGCTGCTGCAGCCCTCCACCTATCAGTTGCATAAATATTCGTAGGCTTGCTGGGAATATCATCATTGAATTAAATATCAGAAACGATTCTTCCTTCTATTGCTCTTACCTCTCTCCTTCTTCTCTCGCTTTCTTCACTCTCTCTCTCTCTCTCTCTCTCTTCCTTGCTTTGTTCTGTTCTGTTTCGGTAGAAACTACCTCCTAATCCATTCCGGGCTAGGAGCTTTCCAAATTCACGGACAAGCCGTGACAAGTTATAAGTTTAATAATTGGTGCCAGTCATTTCTGGTAAAGAAAATTATTTTATTATTTTGATATGAATAAAACAAAGTGGACTTGTTCTCCAACTGGAGTTTATTATTCAAGTTGATCTAAATCAACGTCTAAGAGAGCAGTTGAGCTTTGGTAGAATTTTATTTGTTTGGGCTGCAGGGACAGTTTTGCAGTTGAGAGAGCGATGTTGTTTAACTATCATTGTTTCTTTCCTTTTTTTAAAAAAAAAAATTATAGTTTCATTTTCTCTTCTAATTAATGAAGTTTGTTTTCTTGTGCTTATATCTGATACTAATACCTTTTTTTTCAAATTTAGGTGAAACTGGTTTAGGGAAATACAAAAACCGCCTTCACTTGTGGCAAGTGTTCTTTGCCAACCCATCTGAGTGGAGGGATTACAGAAGTAGTAAGGTAAACGCAAACCATCCAGATTTTAAACACAAGGATTCTGGTGAAGCTCTCTGGATCAATCCCAACGATCCTCCATGGATTAAGAGGCAACTTCAACTGTACAGTTCCTCTTTGGCAGAAAATGATTGTAGTAGAGAACATGCAAACTCATCTGCTTCATCTTTGTCCAAGTGCTTGTGATGTCTAGGAAAAAACTCTAAACGAGGAGCACCTGTGGAGCTTCAATTTGCTGGCTGTGCATGTATATAATATATATATATATATATATATATTTGTAGCTCGCAGATAATATTTGAAAAACATATGGTAAATACTAGGCACTTGATGGAAGCCTTTGTATAGCATTTTCGCTTCTGTTACAGACCTTAAATTAGCTTTCTAATTCAAATATTTTGTGATGGGAAATTTCAAGTTATTGACCTCCAAGATCATTTTAAAATTGCATTACAAGTGGTCAGGCACCTAGTCAATAAGTGTTTGCTAGTTTACTAAACTGGTGGAAAGATTAGTTATTATTGTCGAACTGTTGAGCATTCTCACTTCTCAGCTACGCTTTTAACAATTACTTGGAATCTGTCAGACAGTTTGAGTTGACACTTCCAGTTCTTTTAGCACACCCTGTACAGACATTTGACCATTAGCAGGAAGGAATTGACATTTAGGTAGGTTCGGCATCTAACTGTCACTAGTTTTTGTTCCCTGGTTGGTACACCAACTTTATGCTCTGACTATCTCAAGTTTTACAAGATACTGTTGACAGTTTTCTTGCATCTATTGACAAATTGTCCAAGTTGGTTTCTGACTATCAACTGTTTTGGTTTCTGCCTAACGTTTCAGGTGTAATCTGTCTGATGCTCATCTGTCTACAGTTTTGCTGGTTTCCTGCAACTACAGAGACTCAATTCTTCTTCATAGATTGGTAAGACAAAGTCCCCACTTATCTTCACTAGTTCATTCACTCTACAAATGAATTACACACACTTTAATTAAAACACCATTACACTTATCCACGAAATACCAGTGTTTGAAATCCCAACTATATATCACTGAGCAAAAAAACAAGCAACTATCAAAAAGTATATGCTGGCTATGCGTGAGGTTTACAAAGTGATTCAACAATGTATATACGTGACCCTCATCTGAAAATACAAAGATGAAAGAGGGTTATTGCTACTTGATCTGCATATTTCATGAAAGAAGAATGCTAACACTTAGTGGATCATACAAGGGATGAGACGGGTTTTTAAAAAATTTTAAAAAACACAACATATAAGCAACGGAAACATGAAGAAATACCCAGACTCGATATATAACAATCATATTCTTATCAAAACATCCAATCTTAAGGGGTGAGGTATATGTTAGGTATCATATACCTCAAAGGATGAATAAGCTATTGGTTGTTTGATGCACCTTTGGCTCATAGCTCTCGGCCTTTTGTGAAGTTACCACGAATTGTCTTGGACAACTCTCAAAACCTGTTTACTTAGATGACCAGTCCTTTCTTACAAGTGCAAGGGACTAAGTCAATCTACATCTAAGCAATACTGAAACTTTTTGATGGACATGTGCTAGTCTATCTAAGCTATACCAAGGGTGGGGGTTTGTTCTTTCGGATGGAAGCTGGTCGTCTGACAACCAAGGATCAACAACAATAACGAGGGAGCAGGGAGAAGATGGTGAATGGCTTTTGGAGCAAAAGGAATAAAAAGCACCATGAGAGAAAGGAGAAGATGAAAAGGCTGATTGCTTGCATGAGAGATCAGTTCTCTGTTTCTTTTCATTTTAATCTCCTGCACATCCCTTCTTATTTAATGCCCTGCTTACTAACATTCTAATCGAGTAAGAGCCATAGATTAATTAAACTCACAAAACTCGATAACGATGCTAAGATCTAATATGATGTGATTGAGATAACACATTGAAACTCTTTTTGACATTGAAAACTCATTTTTGATCATGTACAAGGGTTGACAATCACAAGCTAATTATGATTGCATAGGATGTTCGCCTCACCTCTCACTTTGGATGATTCCATTTAACGACAAATCTCCAATACCATCATACAGGATAACCATATTACCTCTAATTTGAAGATTAGTTACACAATCGAAAACTAGTAACAATTCATTAGTCCTCTTAGCCAATAATCTGTAATAGGCATCACATTCAAAAAAACGTTCAACTAACCTATCCACATGTTTACTATTTGTATCTCGTGCAATATGGCATGTGACTTAACATCTATTATTATTATTAGCATCTCATTAATCAATGGTAGTAATTCATGTGTCAATACGTAATCGATTGATTATAATCCTTTTCGAAGAAATTTACAAATAGGGAGTCACTTTAAAAAATTCCTAACTAAAGATTTATCTCATATAATTATGGTGAATTTGGGATGATTAGAAGCATGGAACGGAGGTAGCTATTTTCCGTAAGAATGATGGGAGATGTTCATTAGTAAAGATGGGTTGCATTATTCTCTACTCTTAAAAGAAGGGTGTGATGGACCTCAAGACCACCTTATCAAAAACTCATTTCGTGGTGACTGGCTCCACCACCCCTTTACCTCTGTTTAGGAACCGTTTTTGGTGGCTAAGCAAACTAACTTTCCCTTGTTTAAATTTGTCGAAAGTTCTTTTGAAGGTATTATATAAAAATTATACCATGATTTATTTGACGTGTGGGTTGCGGTGAAGCCCACCTCTTCGGGAGCTAGTCGGGCACGGGCCTATAGCATTGTACGCACTCTGGGCCCAAAAGTGCCCAATTAATTGCTTAGTAATGCTTCGTTTTCTTGGACATCCATCCTCGAGAAAGAACTTATTGGGCTAATTGACAAGCAGGCCCATAGAACTTTCTTGCAGAATGCATTAGATGATTCTAGTTGAACGCCTTGTTGGATTTCATGTAAGATGCTAGAAGTTATTACGAGGAGGAGCTCACATCTTAAAAATAAAAATAATTGTTATCTGCTTTGAATTTGAATTTGGTTTCTTTAATAAAGCCCACAACATTAGTAAAACAAGAGTAATATTACTTTGCCCAAGGGATTTATCGAATGAAATTAAAAAAACTTAAATACCTTCGCTCAAAATATAAATTTGCAAGGGATGTCACTGCCTTTACCTCTCCCTTTCCATGGCCAATCGCCAATTGCCAAGCGCTATGGGCCTTTGCCTCGCCGCCTCACCTCTTCGACCGTCACTTACCAATCGTCGTAGGATGCAACAACGATTGACAAGGCGATGGTAGCAAGGCGACAAGGCAAAGGCAACAGTAGTTGGTGGTCACATCATGACCATGGGAAGAGAGAGGAAAGAGCATAACAGTGGTCTACTTTGCAAATTTGTAAAGTGGACAATGATATTTTAGTCTTTTTACCCCTATTTAGTAACCTTCTCTGTTATTCTATTTGGCCTCTAAAAGAACTCATAAAATAATGATGTGGGTCTCATTTTAACACTACACTACTGCATAATTATGATCACTATCACCAGATCAGGCTAGAAGCATAGGCCACTAAAGCTTATGTCTAGGGCTCTAAAATTAAAATTAATTAAAATTTATTTATTTTTATTTTAAAATATAAAATTACTAATTCTATTTTATGATAATTTTATTTGAATTCATATTCTATTTATTTTGTCATTTCATTTAAATAAGGAGACCCCTAACTTTTTAAGTTCACGAATTATTTTCTAATATTAGATAATATATAATAAAATATCATTTAGGCGAGGAGGCTCCTAATTTCCTAAGTCTACGGATCATTTTTCAATAGTAGACAATAAATAATATTGTGCAAACTAGTAACATAATAAAACAAAAAAGACAAAAAGTGATATTATTTTAAGAGAATAATTTAATAAGATGATTTTTTGCAAGAAATCTATACTTATCTAGGTATTAAAGAAAAAAATAAATTAATAAATTTTTAATCTATAAAGTTGGTTGTAAACTCTTCACATTTTTTGCTTATTCAATTTTTACATTTTGAGATATTTTGTTCTTATTTATATTATCAAATGAAAAAATTTTATTTTTTAAATTATGATATAAAAATTTAATAAGTATTTTTACATCTCAAAAATATAAAAATATTTTTTAAAAAATCACTAAATTAATTATCATCCAAGATTCACTAACCCTTGAATCAGCACTAATAATCAGCAAAGCACGAAAACGACTCGAAAATATTGTTAACGTTTCAAACCTATTTTCGAAGTGGAAATATTTTCGTTTATAACTGTTTACACATATTTTTTAAAAAAAGTATTTATTTTCTAATTTTTATTTTATATTAAGAATATTTTTTAGTTTTGTACAATCCAAATGACAATCCCTAGCGGAGTAAAGGGACAAAGGGGCGGGGCCGGACTTGAAAGAAGGAAGAAAGTATGGTGGGTTTGGATTAAAGATTAAAATAATCTCTTGGCATATTGATAAGTGTTTGATGGCGAACGTGCGAATATTCTATTTCTGTAGTACGATGATGACTGATAAACACCACTCGCCAGTCTCGAATCATTCATTTATTACTTTTAGATGCTACTATCTAAAATAAGAATTATAATTATAATTATATATATATATTACTTTCAAATTAATAAAACTTTTTATATTATTATTTTCCAGCTAATCCACGTGCATCTGACGTGGCACTCTTCGGCAGGCCCCTCTCCCTTTCCCCCCTCCCCCCCTGTCTCTTTCCCTTCCGTTCAGCTCCAGCCTATTTGCCGTGCCCGGAATGCTGACCTGTCGCTTTTCTGTTCTCTTCTTCTTGATTATTATTAATATTTAATACCCAGCTGTAGCAGTAGTAGTAGGGTTAGGGAGTTTTGAAATTCGAGGTCCACCTAGGCGATCAGGGAATTTGTGAACGCCGTGACGTGTAATAATATATATAATATAATATAATATACTTGAATATTTTCAAATAATAAAATTGAATGATATTCTCGTATTAAACATAAAAATATACTAAAGTATATTATAAAAATAGTTCTTTATTTGTTTTATTTAAAATAATTAAAAAATAAAAGTTTATTTTTTTCCATTTGATTATATTTAGCATATATATTTTATGCAAATGGTCCACGGTGTTGTTCAGATTCAGCTGTTTCCCCGCTGGATTTCATAATCTCACAGTTGTCTCCCTGCCCCACGTGCGGCCCTACCTTCAGTCAACTGTCAACCCCTACCTGCTATTTCCACTCCTCCTTCCTTCTATGCTACACTTGGCACCACTGCTCCATCTTGCTTCTCCACATCCAAGCCCGTCATTCTCATCAATCATCGTCACACATGATGGATGAGGCTGACCCATCAACCACAATTGTTGATTCTCCATGTCACTCGTGGTGAACTTTTTTTTTTTTTTTTTTATATAAAGTAATATTAAAAATCATGATTTATAATGATATTATTATTAATTATATGATGTCTTCTAAAAAAAAAATAATAAAGAGATTACTCATAATATTACTCTTTTATAAATTATATTAATTTATAATAAATTATTAATTTATAAATTTATAAGGCCACCCCAATATTATTTGAGTCATTCTATAGAATCTGACGGGTTTATCGAACGACTCACAAAGAAGGGGTAAAAAGACGATTTTGCCCTATCTTGTCGGCGAGACGAGGCGACAGAGATAAGGTCGAACGACCATAGTGAGACACGATGAAAAGACGAGCGACGACCATGACAAGTAGGGGAGACACACAAAATAGAGGGAATCTATAACAGAGGGAAAGGGAGAGGGAGAACAAGGCATGGGGCAAAATGATCTTCTTGCCCCCTTTTAGTAAATTTGTCGGTAAGCCCGTTGGCTCTTTAGCATTTTCCATATTATTTTGAAAGGTTTGTGGAGGCTGACGTGGACGGCCTTGATTGCTTTGTACGAGATTATCTGTGTGCAGGTTGGAGCAGTGGATTATTATTTCCGTATGGGTTGTCGGTCGCCTGGGTCATTTGACGCTGTGATTCAGTCAGCGTTGCCGCCATGCTACGGCATTTGTATGGCCGAGTAGTCGGCAATTCATCGTCGATTTGGGCCGTGAGATTTGGCGCAAAACGACGTGGGTGGGGCCCGACCCAACTGTCACTCTCATCTTTTACCCAAATCTGGCGACCTGCTCTCCTCCCATTTCCCAAAATCAGCCTTATCTTTGCAGTTGCCGAAATTTTTTTCCCATTATGACCCTGCTAAGCTTACTCTTCCCTTTCTTTCTTTTTTTCTTTTAATCCTAATTTATATACCAATTAAAATTTTACATAATATTTACTTTCTATTAAATGTTTGAGGATGGAAGAGAAGGGAGATTTATATAAATGAATAAAAATATTATTATAATATTTGAAAATGCAAAACGATTTGGTACAAAAGCTACATAAAAGAAAAAAAATAAAATAATGTAGCGAGGAACCAACCTAGATTTTTATTTGGCAAGAAAGCGGCAAGGGACATCGGCAAATGGGGAGCCAAGGGCAATACAGTAATTTCAGTGTGCCAAAAATCTCCAGGCAAGGGGGGTTCTGTTATCTTCCCCTTACCGTGACGCTGTCACTTTCGCTTTTCTTTTTGCTGACATAATAACGCTTAGCAGAGCGAGTGATCCATGTTTAAGACGAAGACAAAATGCTCCGTTCCCAGTCCCCTCGGTCTTTCCTTCTTCCTTCCTTCAAGCCCCCTTGATCTTCATTCGCTTCACCTTTCTTCTTCTTCTTCTTCCTTAAATTTCACGCTAGTTCTTCGTTAATCTCAGTATCGTCATTGCGTTTCTCTCTGATTCACGAGCATGTAATGCTATTTTGCTGATTTTTCTGAGATTTGATCGCTCCACGATGAATCTCGGGACGAAATCTTTCTGGTTTGTTCTGATTCTCCTTGTTCAGTCGCAATCTCTGATACTACGCACTTCTTCTGCTTCGTTCTCCGCTCCGCTGAACTGTACGGATACCAACAGGCTGTGCTCGTCGTTCTTGGCCTTCAAGCCGAGACCGGACCAAACCCTCGCGGTGATTCAGAGCATGTTCGACGTCTTGCCGGGGGACGTCACCGCGGAAGGCAACAGCAGGGACTACGTGTTCGTTCGCAAGAACTGTTCCTGCGCTCCGGCTATGAAGAAGTATGTGACCAACACCACGTACACTGTGCCGCAAAATGGCGGATCTGTGTATGATATGGTGGTGGAGGCTTATGATGGATTGGCCTTTTTGCCGAATTCCTCCCGTTCGGCTCGGGCAGGGGCGGTGGTGTCGTTGCACTTGCTCTGCGGTTGTTCGAGCGGGCTGTGGAATTACTTGATGAGCTATGTGTTCAGGGATGGGGATACCGTTGAGTCCTTAGCGAGTAGATTTGGGGTTAGTATGGATAGTATTGAGACTGTGAATGGGATTGCTAGTCCTGATAATGTGACCATTGGTGCACTCTACTATATTCCGCTGAATTCAGGTTTGACTCTCTTCTGTTTGATTATAATATCTTGGGTTGAACTGCTTTTGGTTAGTTGACCTAAGTTTGATTTTTGGCAGATTTGAATGGATTTTGACTTGCAGTGCTAGTTGGCACAGCAAATTATTGACTCTGATTGGAGGAAAGAAATCTAATTAGCCGCCTGTAAATTAGGATTTTCTTTATACGTCTTTGGCTAAGTTGATAATAATCTGATTAAAAGATTTTCGGTATAGACCAATTCGTGACCAATTCATGATCAAGCGTTTGAATTTATTGCTTAGAACCATATATTTCTCCAAATATATTGTGAGCAGACTGGTTTGGACACGTGATACAAAGTAATAATCGACACAAGTATGTGAAACGGAAAAAGTATGCTTATAGCAAAATAAGTAGGAAAAAAATGGTAGGAAATTATTGTGCATGCCATAGGATGTACAAAGATGGTTGCCCACTTATTTGACTACAACACAACAACCAAAACAACCCTTAATTCCACCAGGTGGGGTCAATTAAATGGATTCTAGTAAGGAGCCATATATATGTACGTGGGTAAAATGCATTAACATCTTTAAGACCCTTTTTTCTTTCCTTTTGTAAGGTGGTTTCTTGTTTGCATGCCTTTTTATAAACCTTGTTTTTGGGTTTATGTTGGTAAAGCAGTTTACTGATACTATTGTAGTAAAGATACGTTATGGACTGCATTTGAATCAGCATTTCCTAGATGCTTTTTACCTAAGATGTTGAACTGATATAACCAGTTTATAGATCAACTTATTGAATAAAGTCATATATGCCTAAAGTTTGCATATGCGTGCAGGTATGGTTTAGAACTGTCCCAGAAGTTAGTTTCCTGTGGAAGTATAAGGCTTGGTATAAAGTATAAACTAAAGCTAGTTTACTAGGGGCATTAGTTTTTCCAAGAAATATCAACTCTTTCTTCAGCAATAATATGGGAAAAGTTTGAAGTATCATTTAACAGTTATTCCTCAGAAACAAAATGTCCATAATGGCATATAAAGCAGTTATATAGCTTGGGTATTCTAATTTATTTGTGTATATTTGGAATTTTAAGGTTGCTAGTAATTTCTTGCCTTGTGACGCCAATCCTTCCAAAGGGGACAGCCTTGTTTGTTCAATTTTGGCTATATTCTGGTTTCTCTTTTGAAGCAACTGGACATTTTGCTTGACCCTCCTGCAATATGATTATTTCTCATTTACTCTATTCTTTGAATCTCGCTGTTTTAAGCAAAAGTTTCATTTATTCAATTGACTGAATAAATGCAGGAGATCTGCTGTCTGGAAAAATGAAGATATTAATATTGCCTTGTGGATTTTACTTTGTTAATATCATCTGGATATGCATACAGAACCTTGTTGCATTTTGTGTTCTTGTGCAAGTTTCAAGATGCTTTCTGTGACCAATCTCTTGTTTCCACATTGATAATTAAATGCCTTTGTTGGGTTTATTTATGCATGTCTTTTTCATGATGTAAGTTACATCTTTGGGATAGAGCATGGTTATCTTTTTTATACACCTTCTCTGCCTCTTCTTTTCTATGGGCATAGCTTTTTGTCTTTCTTGCTTTCTAGCCCACTTCTCTTTTTTGCCTTTGAACCTTTGACCTTTTACTTTTGACCAAATAGAATTTATTTGTTTGCTATGTGTTAGCTATCTGCCTATCTGGTACAAAACTTAGCCTACTTTGTTATCTTTTTCTTCTCCTTTAATACCTAGTTTTCTAGTACTCTGTTGAACCAAATGGCTGTCTTTTCAATCAAATTGCTCCAAGGAGATTTCCTAGTTTTCCTTCATTTTCTCATCCTCCAAGCAAGAGAAGAGCAGAGAGGGTTTCTATTATCTCCTTGAGTTTATGTGATTGAAAGGAGAACTGTGGTGTGGTTGAATCCTGGCAGTTTGAGTGTCTTGAATTGCCGCGCACTGTCATTGGCTCCAAATGTTTGCTAATCAATCTTCAACAACAACCATGGGCACGTCCTAATAGCTTGCGAGATTGTACTCTTGTTTCAAAATCTTCAGAGATTTGTCGTTATTATATGTATAACTATTTTGGTAGGGCTACACTTTGTGCACCTATTCAATAAATCAATGCCAATAGAATTAACATGCACGTTGTTTTGTTTATCCATTTATTTAATTATCTGCTTCTTGTAGTTCCTGGCGAGCCATATTCTATAGAGAATAACATCCCTCCAGCTCCTGTTCCTGTGCCATCTGTTGAAAGTGTTACAGGTAAGAACAGTTCTGGTTTTATCTATCAACTTTAGCCCATTCCATTAACTATGATTTATTTGGCCATTAGCTACTGCCTAATGAGCACAATTTATTTGCAAATGAAACTAGCCTCTTGAATTGCATGTAAACTCTGTTTATTATCAGCTGCTGATTAATAATAAAGATGAATGCTGCTTGGCATTTGTAATGACCACCATATTGCTGATAGGTTTGAGATTAAGATAATAAGAGCACATCAAATAAATGATAAATGCCACATCTCTTGCTTGCAAATCTGGAGAATATAAGTTGTTTCAGATTTTGTCTTCTAGTCCTGTGAACTATGGTGCTCATGAATAGATAGCAACAATAGGATGCAAAATGTTGCAATAAAGAAGTAACTAGGAATGATCTCACTTTAGACGCTTACAGGTAACTTTTCCCTTCATGGTTTATTGTAATATTGAATTTCTCAAACACTAAAATAACTTATAGCTTTATATGCATCGGAAGTTTTTGAGGAAAACAAGACTTTTCAAATGCTTTCACTTCCATGAATGTCCCTTTTTTCTACTAATTATTGACAGAGATGTCATAATAATCTTCTGTCTATGAGAACTATTAGTTTGTGTCAACACATATTGATATCAGGTTAGAGTACCCTTTTTTATTTCTTGGTATGAATTACAATAAAAAAAATTATGTGTTGCCTTGTATTATTGGTTTTGCAGAAAATCATGTGAATCATAAGTCTCATGTGCCATATGGGTGGATCGTCGGAAGTTTGGGATTTGGTTTGGCGCTGATCATTCTAGTTATAGTTCTTTTTTTCTCTTTAAGATCTTCAAGGTGCTTCTCTGAAACCCAGGGATCTGGAGGGAAAAATCTTGATCAGAAAATCTCTCATAAGTTCCATATTCTTCGTAACACAAGCTTCTGTTGTGCTTCTGGGAGGTACATCTGTGGCAAGTCTGGAGATATCAAGCATACTAATGGAGAATCTAGTGACCACCAGATAAATATTCCAAAAGGTTCATACTTTGGATCTTATTAGAGTCTAATTGTATTTATTTAAAAAAATGATTTAAACTAGCACGATCAAGCTGCTCTGATCTTTTTGTCATCAGATCAGGGAATTGCACCCCATAAGTTTCTATGCATGCTATGCAGGCAAAAATTAAGCTTATGGTGTCGCATGTCTGAATCAATTGGTTCTAGGTGTTCTTTGTGCTGTTAATCTTAGTTGGATGCTCTTCTATAAGCTTTTGTAGAGTCTGCATGCCTCCTTATTCATTTCCCATTGTTATATTTGTTCTTTTTTGAGAATACACCTTTGCTGCCTGTGCAGCCAACAGATGTGTTTACCTGGCACCTTGACAAATATAAAGGTGTGCTTAAGAACATAATGGAAACATGCATCCATCATTTTTCATGAGTTTACAAATAATTCAAAAGTCACATTTTGCCTTTTGCCCTTCATAATAAAGCAACTAGAGAGATTTTTTTTCCTCAGAAAAATAATGTCCAAATTGCTTCACCACATCAGTAGCTTTGTGTCCAAGCATGCTTCTTCTTTTTCTTTCAGAACATCCTCTGATTATTATCTATACATTTTTTGTTTAATAGTCAGCCGTACTCTCAGATCACTGTACAAAGCCAACTTAGGTTCTGACACTGGAAGCATTAAGGACAAAGATTATGCAAAAGTCATGACCTAATATGATTTAACCCATGTTGTTAGCCTAATACAAGATGCTCAGATCCATCATAAATGATTTTAGGTTCATCTGCAGAAAGGCAGAGAACAGCTTCAAACAAACTCTTAGATAAGGGACCATCCTTACTGATTTCATAGCTACCATTGGAGTAGGCCCATGACAGTGCCCCTCCGAGCTGTTATGCCAGGAGTTTCTCTGTGTCGGCCAGTCTAGTACTGGTTTGTTCTGTTGTTTTCAGTTTCCACATTACCCAAAAGTAAAAATAAATAAATATGTATATATAGACAGTAAAACAATGGAAATAAACAATTGATGTAATATGTATTGCAGCCAAATACCATGTTACCTACAAAATGAATAAACATTATGACATATGTAGTATACTTGGTTCATAAAGCCTTTCTGAACTCTGAACTTCATATTGCTTCCATGGACCAAGATTCCATTTTGCATGCATAACAATAGTTGCAAGAGATTTGATCTGTGCATCTGATTTGTTGACTGGCAAGTTTCAAATAACAATCCTGAAGTTAGGAACCAGTTTCTCCTTCATTGTTGGTTTGTCTTGCATGGAGGGATACTTCATCTATTGAGAACTAGAAACTTTTTTAGTTCACAATTTCAAAATTTTTTTAATTTCCATTAGGGCTATTAAGGCAAAATTGTTAAGATAAGCATGGATTGGTGTTTTCAGTGCTCTCTCTCTCTCTCTCTCCCGCTCTCATGCCTGCCTACATGGATGTATAAAACATGATGGTTCATTCGTAATATTGAGAATGCTTATCTGCCTTACAATTTATTTTAATACATTCATTTTGCAGTTATCAGCAATGATGTTTTTGAGATGGAGAAACCTGTGGTTTTCACCTTTGAGGAAATTTTATCTTCTACTGATGGCTTTTCCGATTCAAATCTTCTGGGTCATGGAACTTATGGCTCTGTGTATTATGGCCTTCTCCGAGACCAGGTCACAGACTAACTTGGTTTCTTCTCATTATTATGTTACTTTTTCATAGAGTAATTTTGACAATTAAACTCTCAGTTTTAATATGTGAAGTTCTTTCAGGAAGTTGCAATCAAAAGAATGACTGCTACAAAGACCAAGGAATTTATGGCAGAAATGAAAGTTCTTTGCAAGGTTCATCATACAAATTTGGTAACTTTCCTCAATACTTTAAATTGAAATCTCTTACAGCGTATCATTACTGCCTCGGGAACTTTAGAGCTTTTGACTCTACTTTGGCTTCATTTTGTGAAGGTAGAATTGATTGGTTATGCAGCAAGTGAGGATGAGCTCTTCCTCATTTATGAATATGCCCAGAAGGGTTCACTTAGAAGCCATTTACATGATCCTACGAGCAAGGGTATGGTGTCAGCTTTATTTATTGTTATGACAATGTCATCCCATACTCTGCATATCTAGCTAGTTGCAAATTGTTGTGCTACAAGTTGCTTGGTGGTCTGCATATATTAAGCAGGAAATATACAGTACCAGTCAATAAATTCCATGTCACTGGAACAACGTTCATGAACTTAGCAAAAAGAAAAAGAAAATAAATAAACAATTTTCATGTGACGAGCATTACTGTGTTTTCATAGCTGCCCTACTACTTGTGTTTTCTAATTCAAGAAAAGACAGAATTGTGGCTATCTGTAATAAAGTTGTAGTGGCTCTTGTTGAGGAGAAGATGCACTGGACATGGTTAAAATGATTTGGTCATGTGAGAAGAAGACCAGTAGATGCTCCTATGAGGAGTGGATGAAACGGAAAAAGTTCAAACAAAAAGTAGAGGAAGACCAAGAAAAATTTGGTGGTGAACTCTTAGGTATCACATAGATTATAATGGACTTACAGCAGATATGGCCATGGAGAAAAAATTAGTTAGATAAAATCCATGTAGCCAATTCCACCTAGTGGGATTAAGGCTTGGTATGGCGTTGTTTGAAATATAAAATAAAATGGATTCAATGGATTTTGATCCTTTGTCATTTATTTCAAACCGCAGTATCAGGTTTGTGCTAGTTAGGAAGCCTGTTTGCCATTCTGGTACTAGTTCAAATTAAGTTAGAAGTTCATTATGCTTTAATCCTTTGTGCTATCTCTAGCCTTCGCTATTATAACCATTTATTTGAATATGCCTTCAAGGATGTCATCAGGCAAGATATAATAGTTCCAGGAAATACGAAATACTTCTAAGTTTTATTCTGTGTTTGCACTAAGGTTTTCCAGTTATTTATTCAGGTCATCCTTCACTTTCTTGGATCTTGAGGCTTCAGATTGCACTTGATACTGCTAGAGGTCTGGAGTACATCCATGAGCATACTAAACCTCATTATGTGCATCGAGATATTAAGACCAGCAACATCTTACTTGATGGTGCCTTTCAAGCAAAGGTGTTCATCTTTTTTGTCTCCTTGGTCTGTTTTGGTAATCCTTCTGTTTGCTAGCTTTATCTGAGTTCTTTTTCCCATTCCATGTAGATTTCAGATTTTGGGCTGGCAAAACTTGTTGGAAAAACTACTGAAGGAGAAGCTTCAGCAACAAGAGTTGTTGGAACTTTTGGTTATTTGGCTCCAGAGTAAGTGTACAAATACACTGCCAACTGGAAATGCAGAGTGAGAAGGCCTGAATTTAACTTCTATGTGCCATTCTTATGGTTCCTTGCAGATATTTGCGGGATGGTCTTGCAACAACAAAAAGTGATGTCTATGCATTTGGTGTTGTTCTTTTTGAGATTATATCAGGAAAGGAAGCCATAGCGCAAACAGAAGGCATTGTGATGAAAAATCCTGGAAGGCGTTCATTGGCTTCCATTGTGAGTGCTATTTCAAATCCCAGTAAGACAGTTCTATTTATGGGATACTAGATGTGAGTGCACATGAAATGCTTTCACTATGAAAGCAACTGTTGATTTGAACTAAAATGATTGCTGGATTCCTAGATGCATGCAAAATTGCTTTATTATGGAAGTAATTGTTGATTTGAATTAAAATGACATGATCTTGTATGTGCCTCAATTCACAATGATAAGTAGTATCTAATTGACTGAATCAGATGCTGATTAATTGCTATTTCAAATGAACACCTTGGAGGAAATTTTTCAAAGCATATTAAGGAAACAAAAGAACCAAAGTACGGCGATAATGATATTTTATGCATAGTTTGAATTTTGAAATTCTGGATCTTCATATATTTCAGGTTGTATTGTAGGATATCTAACTGAATTCGTAATATATGTCAATTATCTTGATCATTTAAGATGAAATGATGTAAAAGTACTCCAACCACTATGCCACCCCAAATATTGGGTGGGGAGGGGGGGGGGGGGGCGCTGAAGATCTCCCATACTGGTGGCAAAATGTGGTAAGTGAATGTTGTGATTCTCTTGGCCTTACATGTTGTAAAGTTAAAAAAAAAAAAATACCCATCATACAACAAGAACAACAATGATCACAAGCCTTAAACACATGAGGAGGGATTGGCTATATGAATCCTAGCTCTCCAACTATCTTATCATGGTAGAAAATTTCTACCAAATTTTCTTTTGTGTTTCTTTACCTATTTTGCTACAAACTCACTCCATTTTATCTGCTTGCCTCATAGGTCCATTTACTTTTCTTCTTACATGTCTCAATTATCTTAATCATATTTTGTTCATGTTATCTTCAATGTGCATTACTCTAATCTTATTATGTATACTCTTATTTTTAGTTTTTAATTTTTTCTTTTCTATACGTTCTCGCATTCACTGTAGCATTATCATCTTAGTTATGCTCGTATTTTATACATGTTGATACTTAAACTACCCAACATTGGAAGTCATCTTATATCTGTTCTATAAAACTTCATTTTTAGTTTTAAAGAGTTTTTGCAGTTGCTTAAAATGTTACACACTTCTCTAGTCTAGCCTTCTTGCCTTATTGTATGAGTTACATCCTCAATAGTTTCTCCTTTTCTTGAGCAATTAATCCAATATATCAAAATTGATCTTGTCTAGGAATTACTTGAAGCGTGAAATCTCACTACGACATCACCCCCAATACTTTTTTAACTGATAAAATAAAATATATACATTCATATGTACAATTATGAGAATCCTTGTATTCTTAATATTTATATTAAAGGTGGAGAGAGGACTGCTTGAGCCTATGCCAAACTTTCTTCCAGTAATTGATGTAGTTGTTTGTCAGATCCACAAATCTGACAGGAAAGCTCTCACCAATGGCGGTGAGAATTCGGAAGAAGGGAGGGGGAATTATAGAAGAATGTAGAGAGAATTAGAAGAACAGAGAGCGGGAAAGCATCGAGAAAGAGAGGGAAGAGAGAAGAGAGATTTAAGCAGGCAAAAGAGATCTCAAGTGTAGTATTGCCTGATCTCAATTGGGTGTGGTCAGTGTGTATATGTACTGATCCAACACCCCATGTGGCGCTAACTGTCCGCCAAGTTCTAGAAGTACAACTGCCTTAAGCTATTATTTTAGGTACAATCAACCAGAGCTGTAACTACCACCACCCACTGCTAGCTCCCTTATACACTGTCACCCCTTAATACCCCGGGTACATGACATTTTTCTATTGTTTGTTAGTTGTATTTTTCTTTCAACAATCATGGAGCAGACAATGGAATCTTCTTAAGTTGCTTTTGGATGGAGGTATTTCAAATGATGTCATTTGAAATTCCAAATATGACATGCTTGCATTTCACATTTTATCATTTGGGACATTATTTGAAATTTAAGTGTTTGGATAACTATTATACATGAGGATTTTAAATTCAATCATTCTTATATAAATACTTAAATACTTGTAAATACACATACGTACATATTTATATATATAATAATATATACATATATATACTTAAGTATATATACATATATGTAAGTATGTGTATTATATATGTTTAATATATATACTTACATGTGTAAGTATATATGCATGTTCTTATCTATACACACGCATATGTAAATAGTACACCATAATAATTTGCATACATACATATACATATATAAAATATGTATGCATACATATGTACATATGTACGTATGTACGTACACTTGTACATACATAAATATATGTACATAATATGTATGTATACTCACGTATACATGTATGTATATATGCAAGTATATGTATATGTGTATATTTTAATAAATATACACATACAGGTATTTGTTATTGATGAATGAGAATAAAATATTTTGTAACTAATGTATAATTAAATATTTTAGTCCAAATGACCCCCCTTGTGAAATCATTTGAAATCCTCTCATTTTTTGAGTCCAAATCCAAATCCTACCTATAAAATGGTAGCCAAACATTGGATTTGGGATTTCAAATCACAAATCCCAAAGATGGGTCAAATGACCCCATCCAAACAAAACTTTGATGAATTTTGTATAGCTCTTTATGACAGTATATAGGGATTAGAATGAGAATGTAGCCCCATAAAGCTTATAAAATAGCTGTTACTCTGAGGCTGAACAGTAAATGAATTATGTCATTCATTTACTATCATTAAGCAAGGGGGGAGGATCCAAGTGGCGATGGGTTGAGGCATTAAATGGAAAGGTGATTGAGCCACATGAGATGATTATATAAGTTTTGACTTTTTAGAGTTTTAAATATTTGATTTTTGAGAGATGTGGAGGGTAGAATTGGAGAAGGGATTGCCATGGAACATGTGATCTGTATGCGTGTTTTGAGGGGAGGGATTCTCTACAGTTCTTATTTGAAAGAAGACTTTGCTTCTGCTTCCTGTTGGGGGTACTTGGGAGTGGGAAAGAAGTATCCTGATGTTTGTGTATGCATTGAAGATACGTAGATGGTTTTGGTGGATAAAATGCGTAAATGATGACAATGGAAAGTAGTTTAGTTGGTTTGCAAAAAATATTTCCAGCTTGTTGCTGGGAACCACAGAGAAATAAGTGCGCTTAACTAGTGGTGGAACCAATTATAATCCTGGCCTCATTTTTTGCTTCAAAGTATACCCAACATTAACATGCTTTTTCAGTAGTAGTCTGCTTGTCTCACTTAACAGCCAAATGCTACTTGATTTAGGCTTTTCCATACCTCAGACAAGCAACATGGGGTCCATAAATGCCTTTTTTTCAAAATTATAGAAGTAATTTTCTAAGATTTTTGAGTTCAGCTTCATGTGTGTTCTTACAGAAGAAATGAATCCTTCACAGGTAATCTCTTTTGGAATTGTTTTGTAAACAGTTAAAAGAGAAGCAGGGGGATGAATGTGATTGTGATTGTACGCCCTTTTTTCTTTTTTTTTTTTTTTTTTGGGGGGGGGGGGGGGGGGGGGGGGCGCGATGAGTCAGTTCTTGATTCTCAGACCTGTCTTTCCTTCTTGATTTTCCATTTATTGAACCAATGAATAACTGTTTACACCATATTCATATATGGGTGGCCACCTGCATTTTGGAGATGCTTCAGATCAAATACTGATGTTCCTGTATGTTGCTTAATGTTTTCTGTTTATATGCATGTGCATGTGCATGTTAAAATGAGCATCCGATAAAAAGGTTTTTGCTTTGATCCAAGAGCTCTGCTACATGATACTTTACATGATTCTGGTACATAATGGGTACCTTTCTGAAAGGATGCTTGATGCCATAGTTGAAGTTAAACCATTAATGAATGTAATTAGAATATTCTAATGTAGTTCGGAAATACAATCCTTTTTTCTTCCCATTTGGTCATCTCTCCAGTGTATCTTCTGCAACAAGCATTAAAACAAGTCTTATTTCTGATTGCTTCGTTTTTATGTCTGTAAATTTCAGATGTTAGCAGCTCTCAGGAATTCACCTGACTCTATGACTATGTCAAGCTTGAAAGATCACATTGATCCTAACCTTATGGATCTCTACCCCCATGACTGTCTTTTCAAGGTAAAAGGGTTTTCCTATTTATGATATGATGTTGGAATGATATATAGTCAGCTGATAAAGCTGATGGTTTTTGCTGGGAGACAAGAATGCAGAAGTGGTCTTCAGGACGAAGAGCCACTACTGTACCCTCAGCACGAGGAAACAAGTTGTCCAGTAAAATGTTGAAAAACTAAATGAAAAAGCTGAAGGGGAGAATACCACTGATCCACCTTGAGATGACACCATGGTGTTTTCTTACCATGTTAAAATATTATTAACTGTTCTATCTATAAGCTAAAGCTATTATCAATACTGTTTTTTTTTTTTTTTAAACGCTAATGACATTGTACTCACATAAACCTGGTGAAACAAGCCTGCCTGCAAACAATTTGGTGTTATAGCTGGAAGAGATGAATTTTCAACTAAAAAAATAGAATTGTCTCCAATACACGAAGCTCCTTGCTTTGCAAGGGTTGTATTTGTACATAGCTTTCCCCCTGCTTCTTTGCAAAGAAGCTGTTTCCCAAACTCGAACTATCTATGTTCTCAACATTTCTTCTCACATGTGGCCTGGTTTCCCATGACCTGAGAGCAATCTGAGAGGGATTAATGTAGATCTCGTTGCTTTGATGCCATGTTATATTATTACTCATCTAAAAGCTGTGAGCTGTCAGGGAGTTCTTTAACTCCAACTAAATGAGAAACAAGCACTACCTGTTCTCTCAAGTTGGGAAGTGGTTATTGACGGTCCTTCCTCTGGTTTAGGTGGCCATGTTGGCAAAGCAATGCGTTGATGAAGATCCCATTTTGCGGCCAGACATGAAGCAAGTTGTGATATCCTTGTCCCAGATCCTTCTATCATCTGTCGAGTGGGAAGCAACTCTTGCCGGGAATAGTCAAGTATTCAGTGGTCTTGTTCAGGGAAGATAGATTAGCCGATGGAGCTCGTCCATACTGAGTCCTGCTGCTACCCTTTCTTTCTTTCTTCCTCCCTCGTTCCCTCCTCATAAAATACCTGTGCAGAGTTGTGTGTGTGTATAGTTAGTTGCATAGATTTTCCAGCTGTAAGTGGTAATAATTCCCCTATCACTCATAGGTGTAATCTATTCCCTTATGCTTGCTGCTTCCCTTTGATTGGTTATTCTTTTAGAACTTGGTTTAATAGCAATTTTTTCTTATGTAATATGTGAGGTGTAATGGCGGGAGCTGTCGACAGAATTTGTCTTCTCAACTTTTGAACAGAGATTGGTGAGATAATATCACGGGACTTTTTGTTATGATTTTAGAATACTAACCCACCCGCAATTAATTTTTTTTTTCATATTTGTTTTTATATACAGCTTTATTACTGTCTTCACTCTAAACTCCCCTATCATCGTCTAGCCATTCCAGCTTCGCCACCCATGCCATCTTATTGTTTCCTGGCCCATATATAGTGTCAATGACAATAATAACAATAATCTCAAGCCTTAATAATAATAATCTCCTAGAACAGTATAAAACCTAAATGGCATCGTCTGCTAAACCTTTCTAATCTATATCGCGCATTGTTTGATTTGTTACCAACAGAAAACTATGCTGCTACAGAGCTCCTGGTTGAATAAATTGGATCCAAAACCATGAAAGGAATGCAAGTGTTACTGTGTTTTGACCTAAAAAAGAACTTTCCCATTTTTCTTCTCCCCTTTGAGGCGATGGATATTAAACTCTTGGCTGCTATTCGATTGATGTAACAGACAGTCCACCTTTCCTCTGCGACACAATACATACTATTGTCTTTGGTCAAGGAGGTGGACTTCCATTCTTAAACATTTGGAGATGTAGGATCATTCCCTCCCCCCCGTGAACTAAACTTTGTCAATTGTCAGCAACCATTCCCTGTACTAAAATTAATTTTATTTTCGTAAAATTGATTTTTCAAATAATTAATTAATTTATTTTTTGTTGATGTGTATGGTTGCTGACAAATTCATGTAAACCTTTTTCTTTTTATTTGTTCTCTTTGTATAGGATAAAGTTTGGGAACTACCAAGTTTTTTTAGAATTTAGTAAAATTTCAATATTTATTTAAACGCATTAAAAATTACCATGTTACTGAATCTTTCAAACCCAGTAAATAATTTTTGGGGAGATGATCTCATTGTTGTAGGTCGATCTGCTGGGTGATTCTTCTGATCTCCGTGAAGAAGCTCAAGTTTTCCGGCATGATTTTCGCAAGTCCACAAAATTTCTCCTTAGCTGTTTCCCATCTTTTCAACTTACTTAATTACGAGTTATTCTACAGGGCTCGATGAGCCTACCGAGCTACTCATAGAAGGGGGCAAAAAAGATAATTTTGCCCCCACCCACTTTACAAATTTGCAAAGCGGGCCACTACTCCCCTCTCTGATGCGTCTTTCCTGCCATGGTCGCCGCCTTACCTCGTCGTCACGTCTCGTTGCCGTCGTCTTGCCTCACCTCGCCTTCGCCAACAATCGGCGAGGGCGAGGCGAGGCGCGGCGACAGCCATGACAGTGGAGACGCACCAAAGCACGAGGGGGAATCCATGAGAGGGGGAGAGAGAAAGCAGGGCATGGGAGCAAAATCAACTTTTTGTTCCTTTTTGGTAAATCCGTCGGGTTTTCTAGCATTTGCCCTTAATTATTGATAGCATTCAATTACGTACGAAATTGCCGTTATAGCTGATGCTTATGAAGGCAGACTTGCCTGTGGCTGTGGACAATATACTTTCATACTGTGAATGGATTGGATAGGGGTTGCTAGTCTTCAGTTGTGTACCAAATACATACAATAATGTGTATTAGTGTAGGAGCTCCATTGTTGAGAACCTTCGAGAGCCTTCAGTTCCTCTTCTTCATTACTCCTTGGGTGATTTACGATGTGAAGAACACCAATCCGAACTATTAGCACTGGCAATATAACTGAGATTTGCACTAATGTCTCATTTGCAGATCTGCCTTTTGGGGGGTCGGCTACATTTATTTAAAATCTTTTAATCAAAACAAGTATGAATATTGAAAGAAAGCTCCTATAAAATTTATTTAAATATTTATTAATACGAATAGATAAATAGATCTAATTGAGGAGCCATTTAAATTCTAATTTACCATGAATCGTTTTTATTATGGATCTTATATCTGCATGCTTACCTAGCCAAACTCTTTTATCACATTTATGTGTTGAAAAGTAGGGTAGACTCAAGAGATTAGAGGGTTTTAGGCCATTATTAATTTAAGAGCCTGTAATAATTTTTTTTATTTTTAATTTTTTATAATTATTTTTCTCTTTTTCTTTTCAATTATTATTTAAAAATAAACAAATTTTAAACAACAAACTCTTTTTTGAATAACAAACAGGGTTGATTTTGAAAATTTTTTGAAGCCCTTTTTTTTGGGGGGGGGGGTAGGCTTAGGCCTCACTGGCCTTCCCTTTAGCCAGCCCTATCGAAAACTCTTTATTTTAAAATCTATCTATTATTGCTTAGTTTGGAAAAGTGATTTCATCGCTTATAAATTGTATTAATAACTTATAAGTTATTGAAAAAAGTTAGTAAAATGTTTAGACATTTAACATTTGAAGACAGCTACGTGGGGTCAACTTTTGTAAAAACTCTAATACTTTAAAAGCTGAGTTGATTTATTTATTTATGGATTTACTAGATTCTTCTTATTTCCAACCCATACCCCCATCTTCTTCATCCTTTGCAAAGCCATTACCCTCGCCGCCAGACCTTCTCTGACAGCCACAGTCGCGTCGTCTACTATAATCTCCCTCGTTGTCACCCCAACTGTCCTCATTATTCGTTGTCCGTTGTCCAGCACCCCAGCCATCGTCGCCTCCTTTCATGGTCGCTGTCACCCCTATCTGCCAATCCCGTTGCCTCCATCTGCCAATCTCATTACCTCTATTGTTCGTTCATTGTATGTATATATAGTTAAATATATATATGTTAACATATATATTATAAATATTAATGTATTTTATATTAATATATTTAATTTTTTGTATTAAAATTTAATATATTTTTTAATTTTATTCCTATTATTGAACAATATGTCTATTTTAATTTTTTGTCAAATTCTGATAGCTTATCAGTTTTTACAAACCAAATACATAAATATTCACTGACAACTTAAAGTATATTTACCCAAACACGTTATCAGTTTAAACGCTATCCTACTTAAACGCTATCAACTACTTAAACGCTATCCAATTTAAACGTTGCTAAAAAAAAAATTTAGCCAAACTAGCCATATGTTGAGTGCACAATGACCTGTGGGAAAGGAAAGAAGGGTGTCCTTGTGCACAAGAGAGTTGTTTTTCATAGAATGAATTCCCACAACTACCACTCATCTGAAAATTCCAGTAGAAGAGCAATGGGAGATCAAATTTTGGACATTATAAAAGCCTTCTTGTTACTCCAAGTTTGTAATTATTAATTATTAGTGATATTTCACACCATAAATAAGGGTTTGTACCTTAAACCACATGGAGAAACTGCCAGAAGGAATGGCATTCTTCGCATTAAAGCTAGTATATCTCAATTATTTATTTATGATGCGCAAAGCTTGACAAGCCAGAAGAGGTTCCGTGTACAAAATATTGGAAGATTGCATCCCCTTTTTACTTGCACAGTGAGGCTAATACCCGGCGAGGAGGGTCAAATGGCCTGCGAGCATGAAGAACAGCCCAGTTATCCAGCACCATAACATCACCCTTTTGCCAGGGAATTGCAACGCTTTCCTCCTCAAGGGTTCTAAGGCAATCGTGGATGATGTTTCCCGGCAAAGGCTTCCCGTCCCCGAAGGTGACGGCCTTCAGAGGATCGTTCCGCTTGTCTTCCCAGCCTGTGTAAGCAGCCACCATACTGTTGAACCATATCTTGCGTTGCCTGCTCTTGTCTACTTTAATGGCTGGGATTGGACCCATTATTGTCTTCACTCCGCCATCTTCTAGCCATTCCAGCTTCATCCCCAGCTTCACCGCCCTGCCATGTTTGTTTACTGTCAGTAACACTGCAACCTTGTGTTTCAATATATATGGGCTCATAATTTCAATGACGATAACAACAACAATAATCCTAAGCCTTAATAATAATCTCCTAGAACAATATCTAACCTAAATGATATCTGCTAAAATAACATCTTGTTCTTCTTATAGATGCTGCATTGCCTTCCTTATCCATCATGCATCATTTGATTGGTTACCAACAGAAAACTATGCTGGTCGAATAAATTAGATCCACAACCAAGACACCAAAGGAATGCAAGTGTTACTAAATTCTGACAAAAAACTTTTCCATATTTCTTCTCCCCTTCCAGGCTATGGATACTAAACTCTTAGCTGCAATTAGATTCACAATGTTTAGTATTTCTTCATTTTCCAAATTACTGGTATGTGTTTCAAAAACTTGAATAGTGCAAATATGTGAAAGTAAAATAATTAACTGTGATAAATGGATCAAACAGTCTTACCTTTCCTCTGCCACGCTCTTGTCTTTGGTCAAAAAGGTGGACCTCCATCCGCGACCAATTGGTGATGTAGGATCATCCTCTTCCCCCAAAACTCGAGTATAGATCAGTCCATGCTCCTCCAATTGTTCGACAAACTCTGGGTACTTCTCTTTCATTCTATCATACACTATGTGGCTAAGAACAATGGGGGTTTCTCCCCCCTTTCCTGGTTCTACTTCACAAAAGAAAAACAATTTGGACGGGAACTTGGGGACCTGTTAAGAATAGTCCCAGTAAGTGGCAAGCAAAGAATGGGAAATCCAACATAGTGAAAGTTACAAATTGGAATCTTATATCCAAGCTGGCATATAATTAAATTCACCCCTAATTCCTCTAAATCCGCCATGACTGTTACATAATACGTACTATGTATAAGTTTATACATGAGACTCATTGCCACATAACAGGAAATTCTTGTCCAGTATGCAGGACATCATTATCCAATCACCCTAAAATTTATGGAATCAACTGTGGCGCGTGAAAATGAATGGACAACTCGATGATAATAACTATTTGATCAAGTAAGGATACAGAAATCTTAACAGAGAAGGAGCAACAACAAATTCATTGACAGCATAGACCACCTTAGAGATATTTGACAATCTGGAACTCCAAACTCTATTAGAAGATATTAAATTCGGTTTAATTTAACAACAACTGAAGAGCATTGATGAAGCCATGAGAACAAAATGATTTTTAGCCGTTTTCTGGGTGCACGTCTATTCATCCTCTTCATAGTTAACGATTCGAGCTAAACAAGAGGAAACAAATATATAATTTAAAAACAAAAAACATAACGCCCATCATTTTCCTTATACTCAGTTCCTTCCTCTCTGTACTCTCTCTTTTAGTCAAGCGCCGATAGAATCAAAGAAGTAGTTTTTACATTCACGATAATGAATAAACATACATACATACGCAGACAAGAACATTACGTGGATTTGTCACCATTCACATCAACAAATAATTGAAAATTAATAATTTAATATTGCTGATTAGCCGGTATGCTTCAATAATTCAACAATAAAGTTCGGTATTAATCTAGAATATATTACAGAGAAATGGAAATAATCTCAAACGTAAAACCAAAAAGGAATTAAAAGGCCGATACGGCCAAGAAACCTAAGGTACCTGAGCCATTTCGTGGTGAAAGGGGATTTTCTGGTCAGGCGGAGACTCGTTGGCTGTGAAAACCCTGCCGACGACGTTGGTCCGAGGCGCCGCGCCACCGACGTAGGGCAACTCCTCGAAGCCGAAAGCTTCGACGACGTCGTTGAAGTCGGAGGCCGTCCCTATAGGAAATCCCCTGAGGAGAAGAGCCCCGCTCACGTGAAGCAGCGACTCAAGCCAGGGCTTCTGCGCTTTAATGGCCTCCTTCAGATCGGAGACGTCCTGGATTAAATTATTGCCGCTAGGATTTAGAGATAGGACTTGCGGGAATACGATCTCGTCGTAAGCCTTCTGCTGAGGGATTCTGATCTCCGTGAAGAAGCTTTCCGGCATGATTATGGTAAGGCCTTGGAGTCTCCCTGAAACTGGTTCTGATCTCTTCAACTGTGCAGGTATATATACACATAGGTGACGTGACGAGTGTGAAGGCTTCCCCTTGGACAATAAAAGCGTCCAGGTTCGTCCACTCAATTCATGTTTATCTTTTACCTCATTTAATCCAATTCCAACACGGAATATATATATAATAATATAATTATTATTAATTAATCTATTGTAATATTGCATGTGCGTTTAAAGTAATATTTTAATAATGACAGATCAATACTGTAATTTAGGAATAATAATAGTAATCTCTATCGCAGGAATACAATAGTGAGTTTTGTACATATCGGACCTAATCAATCCATTGCCATTTTCCTTCATCCTTTTTATTTTTATTCACTAAATTGCATTTAGACCCTTGGTGGTTTAGATTATTTACGATAGACTATTTATATTTTAAAAATAACACTAAAAGTTTCTATAATTTAAAGTTTTTCATCGGACACCTCCTCTATTAGTAATTCTGTTACTTAAGCCTTAATCAAACTAACTTAAATTAATTAAATGTTATAAAGTTTATAAAGTTAACTTGAAATAATTTATAAAGTTTGATAAAACTATTAAAAAATTAAAAACACATTCTAAATATAAGAACTGAAAAAATAAAAATGTTTTTATTTTATAATTCAACACCTAATTACCATGCATGTTAATATATTCAATAATTTCATATTATTTTAATAATAAGTTCATGAGTAATAGTATTCAGATCTTGACGATTGGAGGTTCCTTAATGAATTAATTTTTTACTTTAAATAAAAATTTGAAGGATAAATTGTAGTAACTGCCTCTGAAGTTTAATATAATTATAAAAATATTTTTTACATTTTAGAAATATCAATAATCTTCTTTGTTATTAAATAAGTGGACAAAATAATCATTTTACCCATCATTATTTCTTTTATCTCCTTTTTTTTATTTCTCTTTTATCTTATCTAAAAACTAAAAGGTCTAATAGCCTAATTTATCCTCAATTTTAGATTATTTTTTAATTTTATCTTATTTTAAGAATTATTTCAATTTAGTCTTTATATTTTAAGATTAATATTAATTTTATTCTTGATCCACCTGACATGTGACCCAACTGTCAAGGTTACAAGGTGACATGTTAATGTGTCTAATAATTGACATATCAATAAAATAACATCATTTTATCTTGTTTTTATTACAAATTATAAGGCAAAATAACGTGATTTTACCTTATTCATATTCTTTCAATTTTGTATGGAGCTAATAAGCTGATTTATCCCAAATTTTGGATTTTTTTATTTTTTCTCATTTTATAAATTATTTTAATTTGGTCCTCATACATGATTTGTAGCAAGAATAAAGTAAAATGATGTCATTTTGTTAATGTATTAATTATTTGACACATCAACATGCCATCTCATCACTACGTTAGCTAAGCCACACGCTAGGTTGATCGAGAATAAAACTAACATTAATTTTTTAAGTATGAGGATCAAATTAAAGTAATTTTTAAGATGAGATAAAATTAAAAAAAAATATCAAAAATTTAAGATAAATAGGTTATTAGCCCAAAATAAAAATAAAAACATTAAACGACCAACAATTGTTGATGGCCATTAAATTTGAACTATCACGAACCCAAAACTTCATCGATCAAATATAGATAAACGCATTTAAGTTCAAATTTAACTTAAATAAATCTTAAATAAACTTATATGAGTTTGTGAATTGAATCTTTTATATATTGTAAATCTAGGTGGTGGCCAAAGAAAGAGAGAAAAATAAATATAAGTATATTTTAATTATTTAAAAATCTTTAATTATGATTAATCAACTACAAGGAAGAAATTTAAGGGTATTTGCTATATTTTTTCAAATGTCAGGAATAATTGTTATAATTAACTTAAAACACAGGATACCATCTGTAATTATTTCAAAATTTAAAAGACAATAGAGTTTTTTGTTTTCTAATAAAGTATTATTTTATATAGGGAATTCTTTCTTTAAATAACGGGTCCAAGTGCCCAGCAGAGCCAGTAAATAAAATTCAAATCAAATGCAGAGAGAAGAGCCTAGTTACCGTTGGGGAAGCGATTGGACGATGCCGAAGAACGAAATGAGATCGAAATCCACGAGGAGGCCGCTGAGAGACGTTTCAAATGGCGTGCGGCCCTCCAAATCGGTGAAGAACAAAGCACCCTCTGATAACGCCAACGATAGCGCCCTCTTCGACCGTCTCCTTCTCATCCACTCCAATCTATCCTCTCTCGTTCATCAGGTAATTTGTTTCGTCTTTATCAAACACAGATACTTAAAGTTGGAAGGGTTAAGGTTCGTTCATCCTCTAATCGGACTCTGTTCGGGGGAAATGAAAACCCTAGACTCATAAGAAACCCAATATGATATCCTTACGTGGTTATTATTTTATTTTATTTATTTTTCTGGCTTCATTTTCTCATTTTGCCTCGGTCAAATCCTATTTTACACAATTTCTTTCTTGTATCCCAAGATTCACAACTCGAGGTATCTCCGTCCATGAGTGATGAGCTACTACGGAGTGTTTTAGATAAATGCTTTGCTTTTGCTTGGCTACTATTATTTCTTCTCTTGTTCTGGGGTACCGAGAAGAATTCTTCTGTTTATTATTCTCTTGAACCATGGTTTCAGGTTGTACGTTAACTACATTTATGTATTAGCCACCGCATGTTTCATTTTGGACTTCATCAAATATACACGTATATTTATCAATACATATATATGGGTTACATGAAGTGTGTAATTTCAAACATTACAATGGGAGTATAGAAAGTTAAATGGGAGATTACTTTGGCTCATGAGCCTATGGCGTCATATATCTTCTGAGACCAGCGTACATAATTGGCATATGCCTCTCCTAGATAGAACTTATGCTCTTGCATATCAATGGTGTTCTTTCTTGCATTTAGATTTGAGTTGTGCTGGAGCTGGTGGTTGGAGGAGTGGAGGGGCTTGTGCATGGTGGTTCATAGAGTTGCTGGTGGTTGGCAGGGGAGGATGTGCTTTGGGCTTGGGCAGGCATTGGAGGTGTCAGAGAATGGCTGTTGGTTCTGCCCTCTTCCTTTCATCTCTCTATCACATCTCTTATTTTGCATGGCAATGTGATTGTGGGAATTCCTGTTATGGCACTCAAACAAGATGCGGGAGCGGCAATGACCACCATTGTCATTATAAAATTAGATGGCCAAGCCGAACAAGGGAATGTAATTGGATTTGGGAATAATGGGCACAAATCCAGCCCCATTCCCTTCTACCAAATGTGACCTGAATTTCCTGTTGTGTAAATTATTGTGGCTGCCCTAGAACATGTCGCTATGTTTGGAAAGCATAAGAACACTAAAATAAAGATGCAGTTGCACTTTGATCCAAACTGCCAGGATAGGTTCATTTTTGCAGCACAAAAATTTATGCAATCATTGAGGCAATATGTTAGAAACTACAGATAAGTAAGCAAGGTTTGACATGGTGACAAGGGAGATAATTTTAGCTGAACTGAATTCACAGCCTTTGATGCTAAAAAAACTGGAAGCTGGTCATTTGATATGTGTTTGTACCTCCTCCTTGCTTGCCATGTGGAAGCAACTTTCTAATAAAGGTGTTGGGGCCATTATTCACGTGTCAGCCTTGTCATAAAGAGCATGCGAAGGATTAATTGCATGATATAACATGACTCACCCATATGTAGTTCAAATATAGTCTGTGTTTGAATGAGTGGGCTGTCAACTGAGCCAAGATCCTTGAGTCTGGCTTGCCTAATCTCTCCCAATGTAACTTCCAACTCTGGATCGCCTCTTGAGTAGACTTTCTAACCTTGTCTTTTTGGGTTCTCTCCACAAATACTTGTGATGGCCTTGGGTAAGAGCCATAGCGAATCACATCTTGGATTTTATTTTATATTTTTATGTTAAAAGCCTGTTTTTCTTATATGTAGGATAGTCAGAGTAGCACCTATTAAAAATAAGATATGCTAGCTGTGACTAAAATGGTTTGAACATGTGAGAAAAGAAGACCACTGGATGCATTTGTGGGACAAATAAATGGAATGGAGCAGCTTGTAGCAAAAAGGTAAAGGAATTCTAAAGAAAACATAGTTGGGAAACCCTTAGACATAATATTGGATATAATGACCGAACAAAAGATATAGCCATTGATAAAGATTGTTGGCGAGAGAACTCATATTACTGACCCCATCTTGTGATTATTGTTGTAAGCCTGTTTTCCCATGACCAGATGTGACTTTTGCTTAAAACTTTTTAATCATCAATTTGTCACATGCTTTTCTGGTATCCTACACTTGCAACAGGGGCTTGCTATCTCCACAGCTACTTTGGGTGGAGTTGCAGCAGCCTCTTCACATCAGTTGGACCACCATTTTAGAGAGATTTCAATGCAGCTTCAGCAATAGTTCTCCCTTGATTTTAGGGTTTAGGGCTTGCTATCTCCACAGCTACTTTGGGTGGAGTTGCAGCAGCCTCTTCACATCAGTTGGACCACCATTTTAGAGAGATTTCAATGCAGCGTCAGCAATAGTTCTCCCTTGATTTTAGGCATTCTGTTACAAGTTCCAAAGTTCTGTTTGACTTGTACTTCTCCATTTTTATTGTAATTTGAATTCCATTTTATGCTTCATTTTCCCTCTTCATTCCCTTCTTTTGTATCTCACGATGGTGATTATGGTTCTTAAGATCATTTTCTCACATATTCTTTAATGAATTAGAATTAATTCTATTTGAAAATGCTTCACTATTTTTCTCACTTAGTCTTTAAAAGATAAGTTCAGTCTTTCCTTTAATCTGTTTTAGCTAGCGTTTTCAAATTATTTCCCTCTGCTTCCAGGATAAGTATAACTTACTTCAATTTGTGGGTATATAATGTGTTAATTGATACATACTGCAGATTGATGGATTTGTTGTGGAAGCACTCAAGGTTAAAGTAACAAACAGAAAGGCAAGGCATGAAATAGAATCTTTCACACAAGTTTTATCTGAAGTTGAGTCTTCTTTGAAGGTTGACACTCTAGTTAATTTCTGTTAGCATACTGTGTTTATGTTCTTCTGTTGTGCATCATGGACATTGTGTGCTGTCAATTGCAGCCATGGGCTCCCAGATTACAGAAAGCTCTCTCCAGTCACTCTATTGGTCCCACGAATCAGTTGGGACATTCTCTTTTGAGTAGCACTGCCGCTCCTACAAATGAAAATGACATAGTGTGGAGTCCTGAACAAACCAAACTTGATTCGCTGGTCTCTCCCTCACCACTAGTGTCCTGGCGTGTTGACTGTACTGATGAGGGTGTTAGACAACTTTTCCTGCTCACGCCTCTGCCAAGGTCAAAAGCATTTTCATCCAAAATTCATGGTTCATCCAAACCAGTAATCGAAAATATGACTTCCAATGTTACTGTTGAGCCACCACCCCTTAATGCTAATTCTGGGGATGCAAATGATGGTCCGGTTGAAGGTCAAGGGGTGAAGCAAACCCCAAGCAAAGTCTCTGATGCTATTGTGACTAAAGGGGAAAGCAGTCCAGCACATGGGCTTAAATCTCCACCAAAGTTTTTAAGAAATGATTGTTCTGTGCTTGTTATGACGCCATGCTTGAAAATGTCACCGCCTAGATCTTGTGTATTGCTCGAACCTATATCTGGTCAAGTTCACAAGCATAATCATAAGGTCTGGAAATCAACCCCATTTCCTGTTGGAATTCAGGATCTTACTGAGTCTCAAACTTCTGAGTCCTCCGGCAGTGAAATAACTGAGAATTTGGCTTTGAAGTACCCAGAACTATTTGGGATACAACATCATAAATTGCAGATTGGAAGGAAGGCCATAGAAGCATCACCGGATTGGTTAATGTCACCTCCTAAAACTTGTGTTCTATTGGAGCCACCTGATGAGAAATCACTGACCAATGGTACTAGCAATTGTCAGTTATCAGCTACCACCTGTGTCCAGAATCAGCAGATTTCTTTCGCAAAACAAAATGATGTTCAAAGCCATCATTATTTAACCAGGAGATCCTACAATGAAGGTATTATGCTTTTTTTTTATATATATAACTGCAGACGATAAGGTTCCCCGCCCAATTAGAATAAGGCTTGTGATTGTTATTGTATCTGTTGAAGATGACAATGATCATGATTTCAACTGATTAATTATTGTTAACATTTTTTTACTTCAGGACCTGTTGGTAGCTTAGCACTAATTGAGAGCACCCCCACATGGAAGGGGCCCAAAAGCACCATTCAAACTAAGAAGCATCCTGGAGAGAACACTTTAAAGAAAGAGCTATGGACAAGGTTTGATGCTGCTTCTACTAATGGAATACGTTTTAATGTCTCTGTTCTGCAAGAGACCACCCGGAAAGGATTTCTTGACAGATTGGAGGAGGTTTCTTGTGATGAGAAGTCCCCCTGTGAGAATTTTGAGATGATTAATGACTTCTGCATAAAATTTTAGCTTTAGGTGGTGATGTGCTGTTGTAGATTCGTGGGAGGTGTTTTGGGGGCTTTTGTTGTATCTTTACTTCACACCGCCCCCTGAAAAAGCAAAAGAAAATATTTGAGTTCTCTTGATTGAAACTTTTTGATAGTGTAATGAACTAATAATAACAAATTATAGGCTGACTTGGCTCAATAGTAGAATGATCAGGATCTTGTGGAATCTATCA
Source organism: Diospyros lotus (assembly GCF_014633365.1). NCBI lineage: Eukaryota > Viridiplantae > Streptophyta > Magnoliopsida > Ericales > Ebenaceae > Diospyros > Diospyros lotus. The sequence goes on along the minus strand of NC_068339.1, from coordinate 43,580,309 downwards.
AAAGTTGAAAGATGTCCAATCACAATAGAAAGTTGCCTCAGATTGTGTTTGGGAATAGTTTTTCATGAAGTATATGAATATATGAGCATTGCAAGATGCATAGAATATAGGGTAGCATTAAATAACAAGAGCACAAGTACGGGTGAGAGAGGTGATCCTTAATAGTGGGGAGGTTTTACCTTACAATTGAGGAAATATGGTCACATTAGGTCTACATGTGGTTCATCCTCATCATTAGAGAGATGGCTTGACCATAGATGTAATATGAATTGCTCTTTCGAATCTTATTAAAGATGAAGTAAAGCAAACTTCATTATCATCTTGAAATTTTCTATTGGCATCCAAATGTAATCTTTAGTAGCCACCTTAATATAGCATGTATATCAAGGGGCGTGCGCATGGTTGCGTTAGCTAGTCACATTAGTAATAAAGTGTTTAGATACTTATATGTGAGAGTGATTAGTGATGATGCAATGGCCGGTCACCTCTTTCTACCTCAGATAGAGTACGTACAATGGTGGCAGAGACTTGCTCCCCCAGTTTTACTCTGATGCTTAAGTCAGATTACCAGATCAAAAACGAGTTTTAGGTATGCAATTCAGAACTTTTTTTTGAGGAAGAAAGAGTTTGATCCCCTATCTCTTTTTGGCCTTTCCTCTTTTATCCTCTTGCTAAGGTGAGGATTCTTTTCAAATCACCGGGATTATCCTCCCGTTCTTCCCAAAATCCTATTGATATGAATTCTATAATTGCAACCGCCTCCAAGGAGTTTGAGGTAATTCCTATCTCCATGATCCTCGACGGGATGATCGATCCCGAGGAATTCGGAGAGTCTTCATCAAGTAACAAACCAGCTAGTGTGGTGATATGCATTTGCCATGTGTCCCCTCTAGACCCGAGTAGAATGACTTCAATGGAGTATCTCTTTGGCAGACATGGCATTGCTGCCAATGGCTATATTTCCGAGATATTGGAGTAATTATGAAGCCGATGGTATTTTCCCTTATCAATTAGATATAAGGTTGATTGATAAGCATATTTAAGGTGTACTCCCTTTAATAAGATATTAATGATATATAATTTTTGCTTTTGGTTTTGTATTTTCAACCTTTTATATTGAAGTTTTACTTTTTTTGTTAAAATAAAAAAAGTAAATATAGTATTTCATATAAATGTTAATCTATTTTTTTTTTTTAAATTTGGGTTTATATTTCAAAACTCTAAGCAATACACCACCTAAGTTTCTATAATATCTGCAATAGATCTCGATTTTGAGAGATAAATTTTATTATTTTAATTTTAAAGGTAATTTTTATTAAATTATCTTTAAATCGCTAAGACTAGCCTTAGTAGAGAAAGTAAATTTAAAATGTCAACACTATAAAATTGCACAAAAATATAGGTATATTTTTTGATATTTTGAAAATAATAATAATCTCTTATTTATAAAAAAAACTAATTATTTTCTCTTTTTTTAACTACCTTGTCTCTTTTTCTTAATATTTTTATATTTAAAATTTTTTTTATTTCTCTTTTTTTTTTTTTTTTTGTTCTTTCTTATTAAATCTTGTATTTGTTTCTATTTATTTCTCTCTTGGTCAATACCAGTATTGATTTATAACGATAGTGCTCTTTCTCCCTATTGCAATGAACCCAATTTATTTCGGTTTGTGATAACCTAAGGCCAATTTGGGTTCAGTTGCAAAGCATTTAGATGTCTTCTCTAGGTTCATCCCCTCTCTTTCTCCAAATAACCTAATGATTTTATGAGAGAGAGAGAAAAAAAAAGAAGAGAGATTGACTGGTAAAATAGTCATTTTGTCTATTTATTTTGAACAAGAAGATAGATTATGTCTATTTATTTTGAACAACAAGATAGATTATTGTTATTTTTAAAACATGAGGAATAGTTATTGTAATTATATCAAACATCAGAGTGATTTTTGCAATGTTTTTAAACTAAAATATATAAACTAAAAATATATTTGATTTTATAAACTAAAGACAGAGTCAGTCTTAGGTTTTCTAAGGCTCAGGACAAATTTTCTCAAGTGTACCCCTTTATACAAATTAAATAAAAAAATAAAAATTATCAACTAATTAATTTTATTAAAATTATAAAAATTTACAAAAGATAAAGAATAATACTTTTGAGTCTCATTAAGACCTTATTTGGGAAAAATTCAATGGGACAAATCTCAAACGAAGGAAAAAGAGTATCTCGCATTGTAAACATTGCATTAAAAAACGAAAACTACATATTTGAGTCTATATGTTTTCTCCTGAATCTCCGTATGCATTTCTTGATTTGATCAATCTTCCTTTCATCCTCCACAATTAATCGAAGCAAAAACAATCATTACATGTACCTACAAAATAAAAATAGCAATGAAATCTCAACCACAAAACATCATTTAAAATGTCTTCTTGTTGCATTTTTATATGCAAAATCATTAATTATACTATCATATTTAATGTTTTCTAACATATCCTTTTCAATGCATAATATCATTAATCCATTTAGCCTATAAGATTTTAATAATTTTAATTTAGAAAAATTTCTTTCAGCAGATGCCATAGTCACAGATATAGTCAATAATACCCTATAAGCAACCATTACATTAAGAAACATATCCACACTCTTTACGAACTCAAGAATTTTAATAGATGTCCATGGTTTATCTGTTTCATATGCTTCTTTTGGTAACATCACTTAAAACACCTGTAATTCTGAAAATAAGTCTCTTGCATCAACATCAGAAACATCACCATGTCTTAAAGCATTTTCAAGATTCACACAAAAAAATTTCAATTCATTATCATGAAACGAAGTCAACTTTGCAGCATCAAATAAGAACCCAAAAATAGATTCAAAACAATGCAATTGTTCAAACCTATTATTCAATTCACCAAGAGCAATATCCACTATAACAAGAAAATAATCAGTTCTAAATGATTCTTCAGCGAATTGTTGTTCCCTATCACTATTGGAAACCTCATCAAAATGTCTTTTTCTATAAACTTAACTTTTTTTAGGAAATACAGGCTCAATTCCCATATGAAGGGAAATTTCTTTAGCATCAATCATGGTAGAAATAAACCCATTTATTCTATAGTTTTCAAAAAATAAAACAAGTCCTTCTAATTGTCTTACAGCAGCATCAAGACACATGTCTTCATATTGTAACTTTTTACTAATTAAGTTAATCTTATGCAAAATGTCATGCCAAATAACTAAAATTAATATAAATTCAAAACTTGAAAGCTCTCCTAATGCAAACTTTGAGCATTCCTACTCAATTTGGCATCTTCACTAATTTCTGTTAATTTAAATAAAGCTTCTCTAATTTGGGAAGTTTGAGATTTTATTGCTTTGACATTTTCAATGTGACTTTCCTAATGTGTAGTTAACATTGATTTCAAAGTCAAACCAGCTATGTAATCAAGTAACATATTCCATCGCTTTGTTGAATTAGAGAATACCATATATATGCATTGACATGCTCCAAAAAAAAAGAGTTTGCTTTAACGCATGAGTTGACCATATTACAAACTATTAAATTGAGACAATGAGAACCACATGGCATGTAAAATACTCTAGGATTTATATCAAGTAATCTTTTTTATACACCTAGAATTTTTCATTTCATATTAAAGCCATTATCATAACCTTGTCCCCTCACATCATCAATATTAAGTGTAAGGGTCTCAATCACATTTTGCAATTCATTAAAAATTCCTAATCCAGATGTATCTTCCACATTTAAAAACTCTATAAAGTACTCTTCTATATTTATTGGAGTACTTGAAGTATCGACACACCTCAATATTAAAGTCATTTGTTCTTTGTAACTTGTATCAGGAGTACAATCAAGAATAACTGAAAAATATTTAGCCATTTTTATTTTTTCAATGATTGCATGTTTAACATTTGATGCTAAAATAGCTATCAACTCATTTTGAATTTTATGGCTAAGATAATGATAATGAATCTTTTTATCTTAAATGAGTTGAAAATGGTGTTGCATTACTGGATCAAACTCTACAATCATTTCAAGTAGGCCTAAAAAGTTACCATTATCATCTTCATAAATTTTTTCATTTGTTCCACGAAAAACCAAATTATGTATAGCAAGACATTTCACAACAACGATAATTCTAACAATAACATTTTTCCAGTGTAGTGTATCTTTTTTTATTAACTCTTGTAATTCTGTATCAATTGTTTGATTTGTTTTCAATCTAATTTGCAATTTAATACAAGACCTCAAGTTAGTGAGGTGTTCAATACTACTTTCATATTGTTTAAGCTTCTTACTCTAGTTCTTTCACTAGTTAACTGACTATTATAATTCATTGTTTTAAACAACTTACAACAGAAACAAAACACTTTATCCAACTCCTTTAAGTACACTAGCCATTTTCGATCATTAGTTTCCTTATTTGGTAACATACGACGATAATAATTTAAAGAAAAATGTCTATTGTGTTCGTCCATGGGAAATTTGAGATTAGTTTTTCTTATGGAACCTTTTTCTAAAAGTAAATCTCTCATTTTTGCATCAAGATTATCATAAACTCGTGGATTATAAATGTTCAAATCAAATCTTGTTTCGGGACATTCATTTTCATGGCAAGGTTCATCAATATTTTCATTTTACTCAAGAAAAGGTTCATCAATATTTTCATTTTCATCTAGATCACCAATTTCTTCATTCAATTCATTCTCATTTTCAACTAATTCTTCAAATTAAATTGGTTGTTCACATTCATTTGGTAAATCTTCATATAAATTTTCAAGTGAAGCATTGGTTTGTTTAACAAAATATTTATTCAAAGATTATCTTAAACTTTGAGCAATTTCTTCTTCTTTTTTCTTTCTTTGTCTCTTAAGATATTCGGAAAGTTGTTTCTTATAAGGAAACATTTTTTAATTTTTATAATAAACACAACACAATAAAAAAAAATAAAACTAATTAACAAAAAACAATAAAACCTGGATTTTGAGCATATTTTCTTCCACTTGAAACTTCCAATTATAAAGAACAAGAATCCTAATCAAGTTTTTTGTTGAATCAAATAATAATGAAGAAAAGGTCAAATAATAAAGAAGAAAATGTTTATACACAATAATTCAAATATAATACAAAATAATATAAACAATAAACATAAGTTCAATAATGCATTCAAACAAACCTATGAATTAAATTAATAAATCTGTAAGTAAATAAAAGAATAGTGAATTGTCAATAACTAGTGTTCATAATTTATAATTTTCAAGTCAAAGCCAAAATTTCAAATTAGCTATTAACTTTAAGATATTCACGGGCCTTAATGCAATATGCCATATTATTGATATGAATAATTTTGCAAGCACCAGTTTTGATATTGGTAGACTAATAAAAGAAAATTTTAAAGACTATTTCCTTATATGCTTGAGGTTAATAACACTTAAAGAAACCAAATCCAAACAAAAACCAAACAAATCGAGCGTCAGGCAACGGAGAAGAAACAACAGAATAAGGACAATTTTTTAATATAAAACACTATGTAATAGTAATGAACATACACACACACATACAGTAATAAATATATATATATAGAGAGAGAGAGAGAAAGAGAGAGCGACAGCAACCTGAGAATGAGCAAGCGACGGTGGCAATCGACTAAAGAAATGGCAAACGACGACTAGGTTAGCACCAAGAGCAGCAACTTAACTGAGCGTCTGGCAGCGGAGGAGAAACAACCAGAAAAAAGAAGAAGAAAAATGGGCATTGGGTAGAGGTCTTTTCAGGATGCGTGTGACGGCGGCCACTAGCAACAATTTCTTTTGTTAATTTTTTTAAATTTTTTATACACATATACATAGGCTTAAAAAAATTTGGGCCCCCCTTAGTTGTGGGCCCTAGGCTATAGCCCTGGCCCAAGGCCGACTCTGCACACAGAACACACACACACACATAGTCACATACAATAATGAATATATATATATATATAGAGAGAGAGAGAGAGAGAACATAACAAGCACACAGAACACACACACACATACAGTAATAAATATATATAGAGAGAGAGAAAGAGATAGAGCGGCAGTAATCTGAGAATGAGCGAGTGATGTCGGCAATCGACTGAAGGAACAATGAACGGAGGCGAGGGTAGCACAGGAGCAACAACTTAACCGAGTGTCGGGCAGCGAAGGAGAAACAACCAGAAAAATGAAGAAGAAGAAGAAGAAGAAGAAAGGAAAAATAGGCATTGGGCAGAGGTTTTTTCGGGATGCGTGCAACGTTGGCCACTGGCAGCAATTTCTTTTATAATTTTTTTTTTAAATTTTTATACACATTTATACATAGACTTAAAAAATGGTTTGAGCCCCCCTCAGTTGTGGGCCCCGGGCTGTAGCCCTGGCCCAAAGCCGGATCTGACTAAAGATGTATTAATATATTCCAAAAGTATACATACAAATGTAAGGATTTTAAATAAATATATTATTGAAATATAGAAACTAAATATATATATAAATATGTTTTCTAAAAAGACATCTACAAATATAAAGATTAAATAAATATATATAACGTATAAAATAAAAACTCCTTATTACTAAACACCTTAAAGATTAAATATATATATATATATACATACAAAAACTCCTTATTACTAAACTCCTTTATTTAACCTTGCAGTAAGTTGAGAGAAGTTGGGGAAAAGGGAGAAAAATCATGGCCACCATTACATTGTCGAGTAAGGGGATAAAGTTTTGTCGCTGATGAAGAAGAAAGGGAGTTAAAAAAGGGAAAGCGAGAAAGAGTAAAATTGAAGGGTATTTTTGACCATTTAAAATATTAATCGTGTCTTTAACAATGGGGATAAAGTAACATTTACATTTTCAAGATTTGTAAAGTCAAGGAATATGAGTAATTTTCAAGATGTCAGGTGTACCATCTATATTTTCACTTAATCTCGCGATTATCAATTGTAATTTTCCTATTATTTCACATAAAAAAGGTAATTAATCTATTTACATAAAATGTTGCGATCAAACAACAAACCTTAGGGCTTTTCACAGTATTTCAATCACTGAAGATTGATGAACAAAATCGAAAGCAGAAATAAACATACACGGAAACGAAACGAAAAGCGAAAAATGAGACACGAGAGATTTACCGTGGTTCACCTCAAAACGAGGTTACATCCACGTTGAGCTCTGGTGAAGAGAGCTCTCTGAACTATGAAAAATCAGAGATTACACCCACATATAAAACCTCCTCCTCACTCTGTACATACAATGGTTCGAGGAAACAAAACTTGCCCTAAAATCACTTAATACAGATTAAAGGCAACCTAATCGAACCATATAACATGCTCTATACAAAGAATTTACAGAAGAAAAGAAAACAGAGAGCAAACCAAGAAAAAAAAACCCTAGCCCGAGGGCGAGAGCCAGCAACCGAAAAATAAAACCCTCCTTTTTCTCTCTTGCTTTTCTTCTTCTCACATTTTTCCCAATTTTCGTCTGATTTGAACACATCCCGAGGCGAGATTAAAAGCTATAAGGAATGGCTGGGATTGTCTCTCATAAAGCACTGAAGAATGGCTAGGATTCAATCATGCAAGCATGATTAATTATTCCAACAGAAATAGTAGGGAATAAGATCAGGCAGGAGAGAGATCAACCGAGCGCTAGCAAAGGCTGCTGATGGTTGCCACGTGCTGCCATCCAGCAGCTGTCAATTGGCAAGCTGCGGTTCCAGCACGTGGCCCTCCAACCAGCTAAGAGAGACAGCGTCGTTTGATGCTTCATATCCAACAATCTCTACCTTAAAGCAGCAAACAGAAGGCAAATCCCACAGATTCTTTCAAGTTCAGCATGCATCAACCCTCACCTTCATAGCTCTGGCTGAGCTGATCAACCAATACCCACATGCAACAAGTCCAAGCAATGCTTGAATTTTGTTGCATTTAGCAACTTTGTACCCATATCTGCTAGGTTATTTTCTGTAGGCACTTTTAGTATAGAAATAGTGCCATTTAAAACCAAATCTCTAACATAATGATACCTGACATCCACATGCTTAGTGCGTTCATGGTAGACTGGATTTCTGGTCAAGTGAATCGCACTTTGACTGTCTGAATACACCTCAGCCTTACCTTGAAGCAGGTGAATTTCCCGAAGTATACCTTGAAGCCAAACAGCCTCCTTCACTGCATCAGTCATAGCTACATACTCAGCCTCAGTGGAAGACAGAGCAATCAGAGGCTCCAGCTGTGACTTCCAGCTAATGCAATTTCCACCTAAGGTGAAATATAGAGCAGTAGTGGACTTTCGGGTGTCCCTATCCCTTGCAAAGTCAGAATCTATATACCCAACAAGATCAAGAGTACTAAATCTTTTCTTGTAAATTAATTCAACATTAACAGAGCCATGTATATATCTTAATAAATATTTAAGAGTATCACAATGAGGTTTACCTGGGTTGGACATGAATCTGCTTAGGGATGATATAGCATAGGCTAGATCAGGCCTAGTACTAATCATAGCATACGTTGATAGTTCCAATTGCATTAGCATATGGAACATTTTCCATTTTAATGATTTCAGAATTGGATGATGGGCATTGGGATTTAGTTAAGACAAAATGTCCAGCTAATGGAACACTTACTGGCTTGCAATTGTGCATGCCAAACCTTTTAACAGCTTTCATTAAGTAATCATTTTGATGGACTTTTAAGCTGAAATTTCCTCTATCCCTTTCTATTGTCATTCCCAAAATTTTCTTAGCTGACCCTAAGTCTTTCATGTCAAAGCTTGTGTTTAGCATTTATTTCAATTCACTTATCTTAGACTTAGACTTACTGATTAACAGAATGTCATCTACATATAACAATAGATAAATAGGGACATTGGAGAGAATAAAATAGAAACAGTTATCATATTGACTCCTTACAAACCCAATCCCTAAGAAAAAATTATCAAACTTTTTATACCATTGTCTTGGGGATTGTTTTAAACAATAAAGGGATTTTTTCAGTAAACAGACATGCTCAGGCTTATTTGAGTCAATATATCCAGTAGGTTGTGTCATGTAAATTTTCTCCTTTAAATCTCCAAGCAAAAAAGCTGTTTCAACATCTAATTGTTCTAATTCAAGATCAAATTGAACAACTATAGATAGCATCATGCGTATGGTTTTAAATTTAACTACAGGGGAGAAAATTTCAGTGTAATCTATACCTTCCCTCTGAGTGAACCCCTTTGCCACTAATCTTGCTTTATACCTAATTGGGTCAGTGGGAGATATGCCTTCTTTTAACTTATACAATCACTTACACTAAATTAATTTCTGTTTCTGAGGTCTAGGCACCAACTCCCAGGTGCCATTAATTTTAAGTGAGGACATTTCTTCATCCATGGCCTGATGCCACTTTACACTTTCCTTGGAGCTGACAGCCTCCTTATACATGGAAGGCTCACTGCTCTTTAATTCCAGACCTGCCATAAAGGCACAAAACACTAAGTCTGAATAGGCATACCTTGCAGGGGGTCTGGAAACCCTCCTGCTCCTATCTCGAGCTAGATGGTAATCACTGAGATCTTGGGCTGAGCTGTGATGCTCCACCTCAATCTCAGGTTCATCTTCTTGTTCCTCTTGATCATCATCATGAACAGAGGTTTGATTTTCATTTGGGATGGGAACATCCTCTAGGTTGGATTCTATTGGAGCAGCTGGAAGGGAACCTTCAGCCTGCTCCACCTCAATTGGTGATCCTCCTAGAATGATAAAATCATTTGGACTTCTATTAATGTTGGTTTCTCCTGAGTTAACAGTTTTGCAAAGGAAGGTGGCTTCATTAAAAATGACATCTCTGCTAATAATGATTTTTATCCCACCAGATTGTCTTTCCCATAATCTAAAGCCTTTGGTTCCTTCTTGGTAACCAACAAACACACACTTAATGGACCTAAGATCTAATTTACCTTCTGATTTGTGAGCATATACTTCACAACCAAACACCCTAAGGTAATCAAGATTTAATTTCCTACCAGTCCATTTTTCTTAAGGGCATTTTAGATTTAGGGCAGTGGAAGGACTTCTATTCACTAAATAGACTGCAGTAGACAAGGCCTCCTCCCAAAAAGATTTTGGCATATTAGATGTGAATAAGGGGCATCTAACATTTTCAAGAAGTGTTTGGTTCATCCTCTCAGCTACCCCATTTTGTTGGAGTGTATACCTCACAGTCCTATGTCTAAGTATTCCTTGGGTATTGCAGAATTCATCAAACTCTTTGTTACAAAATTCCAGACCATTGTTTGTTCTTAAGATTTTAATCTTTCTATCTATTTGATTTTCAATTATGTTCTTGTAAGTTTTAAACTTCTCTAGAGTCTGGTCTTTAGTTTTTAAAAGAAAAACCCAAACCTTGCTAGTGAAATCATCAATAATAGAAAGAAAATAGATGTTACCACCGTAAGTAGGGACCTGAGAAGGCCCCCATAAATCTGCATGTATATATTCTAGGCATACCTTCGCCATGTGAGTTCCCTTATGGAAACTCAGTCTGTGTTGCTTGCCTAGAACACATGGCTCACAAAAATCGAGAGACCCCACTGGCACTGAACCAAGGTAACCTTGGTTAGATAGTGCCTTAAGACCTTTTAGGCTCATATGGCCAAGTCTCAGGTGCCATAATTCTGTCTTATCAGATTTGACTATGCATACAGAATTAACATTATCAGAAGGGAAATAACAGCCATTCAAAACATACAATCCATTTTTCCTAGCACCAGTTAAGATTATATCATCTCCTTTAAACACATACATTGACCCATTTTCTGCTTTATAAGAGAAACCTAGTTCATCTAATGTGCCAAGAGATATCAAATTTCTTTTTAGGCCATGAACATATCTTACATCAGTTAAGGTTCTGGTTTTGTTATCATGCAATTTGAGGGATATGCTTCATATACCTTTAACCCTACATGATTGGTTATTATCCATAAACACTGTTCCAGATTCATTTTTATCAAAATTATGAAACCAATCAATGTTAGGACACATATGGAAAGAACATCATGAATCCATGATTCATTCATTATCAATAGAAGCATTTGAAATAGTAAGAACCTCAACTAAACAATTTGAATTATTAGGATTTGTATTTATATTTCCCCCTTGCTTTTGTTTCTTGATGTAATCATAATAGTATTTCTTAATGTGTCATTCTTTCCCACAGTGATAGCATTTCCACTTTTGCTTACCCTTTTTATCTTTCTTCTTACCCTTTTGCCCTGACCCACTAGCATGATCATTATTACCAGTAGAGTGGTTTTTCTCATTCTTCCCCATTACAAAAAAATTGTTTCCAGACTTCTTTGATGTCCCTAGTTCCAGTTCTCTAGCCTTAATGCCTGAAATAACAAGGTCTAGACTAGGTACTATACTAGTATATCTTAATGCATGTTTAACAACGTCATAATCATCAGGCAATGAATTTAATAGAATCATAGCTTCACTAGAGTCTCCTAATGCTTGATCAATACCTCTAAGTAATAATGCAAGCCTAGTAAATTCGTCTATGTTCTCATCCATTGTCTTAGATGCACTCATTTTAAAATTAAACAGCATGCCTTTCAGATATACTAAATTAGGTGCAGTAATGATAGAAAATAAAGCATCTAGTTTATTCCAGAGTTCTAAGGGAGTGGACATACCATCTACTTTGCGTGTCACACTGTCACCCAGGTGGAGGAAGATCAGATTGAAGGCTTTTTCTCTGATTTCCTCTATCCTCGCAAGCTGGTCTGCAGACCATTTGCGATCATCCGCGTCTCAAGTGCTATAAGCACTTTATGATGAGAGAGTAACACTCTCATCTTCTTCTTCCAGCTTCCATAATCTCATTTTCCATCAAATATATCGATTTCCAATCGGGTAGAGTTCATCTTCGCCTTGCACGAAGGTAACTTAGGGGCTCTAAACTCAGAAAAGAATCAACATAGCACACACTCGCTGAAACAGACTCTCTCAGAGAAACCCTAGATCACCCGCAAGAATAGATGACTAAACCCAGAAATGAAAAAAAAAATCGAACAGATTGAAATTACAGAAACCCTAAGAGCCGAACTTATCAAGGCTTTGATACCACTGTTGCGATCAAACAACAAACCTTAGGGCTTTTCACAGTATTTCAATCACTGAAGATTGATGAACAAAATCGAAAGCAGAAATAAACATACACAGAAACGAAACGAAAAGCGAAAAATGAGACACGAGGGATTTATCGTGGTTCACCTCAAAACGAGGCTACGTCCACGTTGAGCTCTGGTGAAGAGAGCTCTCTAAATTATGAAAAATCAGAGATTACACCCACATATAAAACCTCCCCCTCACTCTATACATACAATGGTTCGAGGAAACAAAACTTGCCCTAAAATCACTTAATACAGATTAAAGGCAACCTAATCGAACCATATAACATGCTCTATACAAAGCATTTACAGAAGAAAAGAAAACAGAGAGCAAACCAAGAAAAAAAAACCCTAGCCCGAGGGCGAGAGCCAGCAACCGAAAAACAAAACCCTCATTTTTCTCTCTTGCTTTTCTTCTTCTCACATTTTTCCCGATTTTTGTCTGATTTGAACACATCCCGAGATGAGATTAAAAGCTATAAGGAATGGCTGGGATTGTCTCTCATAAAGCACTGAAGAATGGCTAGGATTCAATCGTGCAAGCATGATTAATTATTCCAACAGAAATAGCAGGGAATAAGATCGGGCAGGAGAGAGATCAATCGGGCGCTAGCAGAGGCTGCTGATGGTTGCCACGTGCTACCATCCAGCAGCTGCCAATTGGCAAGTTGCGGTTACAGCACGTGGCCCTCCAACCAGCTAAGAGAGACGGCGTCGTTTGATGCTTCATATCCAGCATAAAATATGAAAAAAATGTGTAAGTACATATAAATATGACTCTTTCTTTATTTTTGCAAAGCGACGAGTTATAAATAAACTCAAAAATTAAACTGAAGCAATGTAATTGTATAAATTTATATCATTTATCTTCTTCCTAATCAATCTAGAGTTTAATTACGATGAATTCAATTAAAATTAGTACAGTCATCAGTCTACACCTTTGGTGCATGAACTAGATTGAAACCAATGTGTATTATAAATAAATTTAAACAAAAAAATTGTACATAAAATACTAAAAATTAGAAGTATAAATAACTACGTGTGCAATGCAATGCCAACTGCTCTCTATCTTTATTGAGATCTTAACTATAAAATATGTCACATTCATTGTGTTGAACTAAACTTTAGATAAATTGTTGTCTTTTGTTTTATTTTTTTCAAAATTCATGCTATTAAATTAAGAGTTTATTAAATGTAATACAAATTAAGGATTTAACTTGACTTTTAATAGGTTGGGTTGATTTGCATTTATTTGACCACAAATCTCGAATATATTTATGTAATTATAATCTATTTTAAAAAACAACTAATTCTAGATGAATGATAAGAAAAGGGAAGCATTTAGCATTCAGATTATTTTTTTATTCCAAAAAGTTGGAGTTTATTTTTGAAATACCTCTTATCTAATTCACTTTCTTTTTTCTTCGATTTTTGAGAATATCCCTACTTATAGGTTCGAGATCTACATCTATGAATTAAAAAGTCCAAATGATAAATTCTATAATCAGTTGTTAAAATTAATAGGTCTTCAAATCATTTATTAAGAAAATAAAAATACATTTTATTGGATGAAGAAGATACTTTTCAAATATCGAAACTCTTGATCAACAGAAAAACAATATTACCATTTTTTTTCAATAAGAGTGATTTAAAAATGCTATCAAAATTTTTTATTTCATTTCATTTTTGCCATTTTCGTTCTAATATATTAAATTTCATTTCTACTAATAAAAAAAAAATTGAAAATGCTAGTGGATTTTGTTGTGAGTTGGTAAGAAAATGAAAGTGAAAATTGAAAACAATATTGTTGCCCAAATAAATACCCAAGAGAGAGGTGAATTGGATTTTTTAAAAATTAATAATTTTAACTTTTGTTGAAAACTCTTGATTTTTGTAATCTAAATAAAATGTAATTGAGCGAGTATATGAAAATTTAAAACAATCAATCACAAGGAACAATAATTTTTTTATAAAGATTTAACTCTTTAAAGACCCTAGTCCTCTATCTCAAGATTGAGCTTAAGGCTCTCAAGATTTAGTTTGACATTTCACTGTGGAGAATCAGTAGTAATTTTTAATTAGATTAGAACCAACTTACAATCCCTTGCCTAAACAAGAACCACTAGTTCATTGTTAACAAATACAATCCTCTCACACAACAAATGAGTAAAAATAACAAATTTACAACTAGAGACATTCTCAAATAAATGATTGATGATTCCACTAGCCAACACACTTATAGCATTTGAATATTCTCACTCTTGTTTGAATGTTCTCTCAAGTTTCTTATTTTTATTGTATCTCTATATCTTTTAATCCTTTATTCTCACCGTCTATTTATGCACAATATCAGAGAAATAACTGTTACATAGAAAAGATGAAACAACATTTGAATATCAAAAGAAATCTTCAGATTCTTCAGCTCCAGCTAGCATTTGTTGAAAATTTAGAACATAGTTGAGAGATTTTTATAGAAAAGTCAATTTGGGAGAGTTGAAGAAATAACATTTTGTAACAATAGATTATATTTTTTAACATGATGGAATCAATCTATGACTTTGAGGAACAAGACAAAAAGAAATTTGAAAAATTATACTTTAGGCGTGCAATAAAAAAATATATAGAAATCACGACATTCAAGAATAACCGTTGAACTTCAGTCGATTGAAGTTGTCCAGAGACTAAAAACATAACTTCAATCAAAAGTTAGCTCAACCTAAGTCAAGAGCCTAACAATTTACCCAACTTCGATCAATCAAACATAAACTTAAGTCGACCTAAGAGGCATACCACAAGAATCAAGCATACTGCCTTAGTTCAATCAGCTTAGACAAAATATCAATCGACCTAAAATACACAGGTACAAAAATATAATTTTCTTTATCACACAAGAAGCTAATAAAATATATTAATATCACAAAATTATTTTTTTTATCATCAAAATCTTATTTTCATACCCTTGAGCTTAATAAGTATTAATTTTCTGAATTTGTATTTAATATTGAATTCATGTTGTAATTAGAAGAAATTATTTGTAAACCTACAATCATTTAAATATTATAATTATTTATATGAATAATTTAATTAAATAATTAAAAATTTTAAATTATTATACCTAACAAAATAAATCCACATCATAGCTGGATAAAAAATTAGCTAAAGTGGACCACAAGAGTCAAAGTGAGATAAAATAGGCTGAGGGGTTGAAGAGAAGGCCAAGTGGGCCAAGTCGCAAGGGGGTCGAGTAAGGGTTACTCGGGCACAATCGAGTGAAGGTCATTCAAATGTGTGCCTGAATAAGGGTCACTCACCCTCTCTAGTGGAAGTACGCGACATGCCATCACATGGCCAAAATGTGACCACCCATCTTCGTGAGATCAACAATAGTGCCTATAACCAAGTGAGGGTCACTCGGCCATGAGCCTTCATTGCACAAGTTGCGAACTTGAGTACGTGCAAGCCGTGTAGACATATAAGCACTCGCACGATCGGGAAACAGACATTTAAGCAAGGTCACAAGCACACACTAGGCCACCACGTGGCCAAGAGGTGGTTAACCACAAACTACACTCGCATGGCCATGCCCCTACACAATTAATGGGTGACCATCCTTGCAAGACTGCAAGCCATATTTGGGCAGCCAACTGTGGGCCACGCTGAGAGACCTTCATCAGGTCGACACCGAGTGAGGGTTACTCGACCCATCCCATCTAAACACTTGTGTGGCAAAGTATGGGCCATACCTAAAGAGCCCACTTGGGCCCATAACCGAGTAGGGCTCACTCAGCTATGAGCCCCCCACTGCGCAACTTGCACGACCAAGTGTGCATAAGTTGCTCGACCATAGGCCCCCTATCCGAGCCAACATGCATAAAGACCACCATACTCATGCGAGCCATGCATCAAGAGCCACACCAAAGCCATGAGCCATGTGGAAAACACCTAAGTGACCCTTAGGGAGCCTTTCTCAGAGCATCACCAATAGACTCTTTTAGGGGATTTGTGTCAAGATCCAAAATTTCCTCAATTTTTTTCCTTTTAACAAGCTTTGATACCGATAAACATTTACATCACAATTCATTTAACACTCACATTAGGGCTTAACCACCCATACATCTCAAAAGGGTAACAAAATCTAAATAAAAAATCAAATCTCTTATTTTACCCTCAACACAAACTCCCACGAATCTTTTGGTAAGGACTACTATGTACACATAACTATCCCTCTAATTAAGATCAAGCTACACTGGCTCACCCAAATTCAAGTTTTTCTTTTACTTGGAATGATATAAAACAAATATGAGTCAGAAGACCCAGCAAGTATAATATACAATGAATGTGATCAATAAGCGTTGAATCAATGAAGAAATTATCCACTTACATTAAATAACCTACCGTGCCTCATAATATTATACAATAATAGGGAAGCAGGCAGAATCAAGCCAACGGAATAATAAGAGATGGAATCGCGACATGTTTACCCACTTACATTAAGCACCCCTTAATACGGTACCTTATAAATATCATAACAATAGGAAGCGATATAATAAGATTTAACTTTTTCTTTATTAGCCACAACCATGCCATTTTCACATCATACCCATACTATGATATACCACATCGTACACTCATGCCATGATTCATAACACTATGCAACTTATGGGCATGCTCATTTACTCACATACAGTTCTTGAGGCTCATACATAACGATTGCAACGCAAGGCCACAAAATACATGTAGCATACATAATTTCAATTAAATCTTTAACTTGTGGACCGAGTCCCACTTACTGAGCTCATAAACGTAGCTCGTATATATATTACATACAAGTAAACCATTTGAAAACATACATAATGACCATATGCTCACCAAATATTCCATGCAATGCCCACACATCTCCATATGCTATACATATCACTATGCCTATGTTATACATTCTCAATCCATATAGCTCCAATGACGTTATTGAATTAAATAATCAACATAACATGTATTATGAAGTTATACATACTGTTGGGGTAGAATATTATGAAATAAATATGATTCATCAAAAATTCAATAGTTAGGAAAGCATGAATCATCAAAAGAAGAACATCATTTCTTTAAAAATTTAGGGTGAATCAAATCCTGTGTACACTTTTGAATCAGATTCATCAAGTATTCAAGGGAGAACAAAAATTTAGAAATAATAACTAATTTTTTAAAATAAAAAAGAGGTTTAGAAACTTGCATGCAAAAGAAAAAGAAATATAAAAACTTGCATTCGAAAGAAACGATAAGTATAAAACTTGACTCTAAAAAGAAAACAAAAAAGAAGAAAAACTTGCATTTGAAGAGAAAAAGAAGTGAGAACTTGCCTTGAAACAAATGGAAGAAGATGGCCGAATAGAAAAATGGACAGAGCAAGGAGGGAGACGCACACCGCCGCCTTATGTTGTTGACGCCTTCAGCCTATTACCCATTTTACATATAATAGATATAATATATATATATACATGTTAAATTGGTAGAACATGCTTGGAAGATAATAGAAAAAGATGAGAAGTGTTGTGTTTTATAGTGTGTGAGTGTAAGTGTGTGTGTGTGGGTGGTTATCCCACATTGGTTGTGTAAAGAGATGGAGTGGGTATTTATACTCCACCTTCCCACTTGGGTCTGGGCCCTAAGGGGCACCCAAATTTTGTTAGCGGGCAAACCCCTTGGGCCTTGCATGCTGCCGCCGTCCGTCAGGTCGAACAGGCGAGTCAAGTCAACATGTAGATATTTATATATCTTTAATTTTATTTTTGCTTCTTTCTAGAAACGGTTCTGGATACCCGAAGTGGCATCATTTATTTTGTGTTGCCTGTTCGTCTTCTTGAAGCGTTAGGCATTCAACCCGACGATTAATGTCGCCTTGAAGGCTGCGATTGTTTGGTACCCCATCTCAGCCTATAAAAGGCTAGCTGAGTCTCGTTGTTGTAGTCAGTCTTCGCTTAGTTTCCTCCTGTTGTCATAGAGAGCAAGTCCTTCCAGAGTTCTGCCAGATCCGGCAGATTGTGGTCACCGTTCGTTGGAGATAGACCCTTGTAACCTGCGTTGACAGTCGTCGTAGCCTGCCAGTAACCGGACCAGGGCGTATCTATTTTCAGGCCAGCGCTTTTGGGCATGCCTTAGTCGTTCTCGCCTTCTAGCCTTCTGTCGTGTGTGTTTCTCTACCATTACCAAAAACTGGGTTTGAGTCTCTGTTACTCCTTACTTGCTATTGTTACTTTGGAGAATATATTGCTGTGGGTTTCTTGTGTTTTCCGTTTACTGTAATTGGAAAAACTTTATATATATTTCGTTGTTGTTGGGCGGTTTTGGTAGCTCCAATATAATTATTATTTTCCTTTGTTGCTGTTGTCTCAACAACCAGCATATATTTTGCACTACGGTTCTTACAATCTGAAGACAGATATAATCTGGCAACTATAAGGTTGGAAAATACATACCATTATGGCTGCCCCCAACCCTAATGTCTCTACTGTTACTGCATCAGCCTCTTCTGCTGCTGGTATCCTGGCTACTGTCCCGGTCGCTGCCATTAGACCAACTGTCCCCAAAGCAATGCCACATGTCGAGAAGCCCCAGCAATTCAATGGGGAGGACTTTAAGAGATGGCAACAGAAAATGGTCTTCTATTTGACCACCTTAAATCTGACCCATATCCTCAAGGAAGATTGTCCAATCACTCCCGAGAGAGAAGAGACGGTGGAAACACAAGCCGCAAAAGAGGCATGGCAACACTCAGATTTCCTCTACCAGAACTACATACTAAGCAGGCTAGCTGACTCTCTCTATAACGTCTACTGCACAGTTTACCCAACGTCCAAGCAGCTCTAGGAGGCATTGGACAAGAAGTACAAGCTAGAAGATGCAGGCACTAAGAAGTTTCTGGTCGGGAAATTTCTTGACTATAAGATGGTCAACACTAAGACGGTGGTCACCCAATTGGAAGAACTGCAAGTACTTTTCAGTGACTTGCTGAGTGAAGGATTAGTCATTAATGAGCCATTCCAGGTTACTGTGGTGATTAAGAAGTTACCACCTTCGTGGAAAGACTTCAAGAACTATCTCAAGCACAAACAAGAAGAGTTGTCCATAGAGGATTTGGCTGTCAGACTCCGTATCGAAGAGGACAATAAGAAAGAAGATAAAGTCTCTCTCAGGCTGGAAGCAAGAGCTAACGTGGTTAAAGCTACAAAGCCTCAACAAAAGAAATAATAAGGCAATAAGAAGAACGAGAACATAGGTCCCAAGAACAAGACCCTCACCAAGAGCATCCAAATGAGTTGTTGGGTGAGCGGCAAGATGGGCCATAGGGCCATTGACTACCGTCATAAGAAGGGACAGAGCTCTGGTAACAATCAGTGCAAGAATAGTCAGGCAACGTGATGGAAGAGGATGTCGACCTGATTGCAATTATCACCGATGTGTGTATGGTGTCGAATGCCAAGGGTTGGTGGATAGACACTAGGGCTACAAGGCACATCTGCAGTGACAAGGCTCTGTTTGCCACATATGAGAATGTTGACGGCACCGAGAAGCTGTACATGGGAAATGCATCTACATTTCCTGTGGTCGGAAAAGGTAAGGTCCTACTGAAGTGGACCTCTGGGAAGATACTCACCCTCAATGATGTGTGCCACGTGTCAAAAATCCAGAAGAACTTGGTGTCTGGAACTCTGCTGAACAAGAATAGGTTCAAACTTGTATTTAAGTCAGACAAGTTCACTTTAACTAAAGGGGGTATGTATGTAGGACAGGGTTATTTACTTGATGGTATGCTCAAACTTAATGTACTAGCCCAGGTTCCCAAAAATAATGAGAATAAGAACAAGGCTTCCGCTTATGCTGTTGAGTTATGTAATGTGTGGCACTCTCGGTTAGGGCACGTCAATTATCGTTCGCTCTAGAGAATGATAAATTTAAGACTGTTACCTAACTTCAATACTGACAAATGACATAAATGTGAAGTTTGTGTCGAGTCAAAGTTCACAAGGAAGTCGTTTCCATCTGTGGAAAAGAACAGTAAGTTACTTAGATTAATTCACAGTGATTTATGTGACATAAAAAGTACTCTTACTAGAGGTGGGAAGGAGTATTTCGTCACATTCATTAATGACTATAGCAAGTATTGCTATGTATACTTATTACATAGTAAAGATGAGACCTTAGATGTCTTCAAAACATATAAGGCAGAAGGTGAAAATCAACTTAGGAAGAAGATGAAGGTGCTGAGATCAGATAGAGGTAGTGAGTATGAATCACCGTCTCTCTCTGAGTTTTGTGAGGTTACTGGCATAATCCATCAAACCACGACACCTTATACACCATAGCAAAACGGTGTAGCTGAAAGGAAGAACCGAACTTTGAAGGACATGGTTAACTGCATGCTTAATAGTTCGGGTTTACCCCACAACTTATGGGGGGAGGCTTTGCTTACAGTAAACTTAGTTTTGAATTGAATTCCACATAAGAAGACTAAAAAATCTCCTTATGAAGTGTGGAATGGGAAGCAACCCTCATACAAAATCCTAAAAATATGGGGGTGTTTTACTAAAGTGCAAGTTCCTTTACCGAAGAGGATCAAACTTAGACCAAAGACAATAGATTGTGTCTTCATTGGCTATGCATTGCATAGTGCGGCTTATAGGTTCCTGGTGATAAAATCAAAAATTCCTAATATCAACACCACCACCATAATGGAATCTATAGAAGTCGAGTTCTTTGAGAACGTATTCCCTTTTAAGAAAGAAAGATACAGTGACGATGGTTCCAAGAGGAAGTATCAGTCTAGCTTTTCTGAGGGTCAAGTTGGTCAGGAGACTGAGGTTGAACCTAGAATGAGCAAAAGAGCTAAGAGAGCTACTTCCTTTGGACCAGATTTCCTAACATATATGGTAAAAGATTAGCCTCAAACTTTTAATGAGGCTATGACATCTTCTGATGCTCCGTATTGGAATGAAGCTATCAATAGTGAGATGGAATCCATTATGCAGAATCAGATGTGGGTTTTGGTCAACTTACCTCTAGGAAGTAAGCCAATTGGATGTAAATGGATATTTAAGAAAAAACTGAAGGCTGATGGCACTATTGATAAATAGAAAGGCCCGGCTAGTAGCTAAAGGCTATCGCCAAAAGAAAGGGCAAGACTTTTTCGACACCTATTCTCCAGTAACGAGAATCACATCTATAAGGGTGTTGATTGCGATTGCAGCGTTACATAATTTGGAAATCCACCAAATAGATGTAAAAACTGCATTTTTGAACGGAGATTTAGAGGAATAAATTTATATGGAACAACTCGAAGGATTTATCGTAAAGGGACATGAAAGAAAGTGTGCAAACTCATAAAGTCTCTTTATGGACTAAAACAAGCACCGAAGCAATGGCATGAGAAATTTGATCACACTATACTTGCAAATAGGTTTAAGATAAATGAATGTGATAAATGTGTTTATGTTAAAACCATAAATCGCGAGTGTGTCATTGTGTGCTTATATGTGGATGACATGCTGATTATGGGCACTGATAGAAGTGTCATATAATCCACAAAAAGGATGCTAAATTCCAATTTTGATATGAAAGACCTGGGTCTTGCTGATATCATTCTTGAAATTTGAATAACAAAGAATGGCGAAGGGTATATACTTTCTCAATCACACTATATCGAGAAAGTGTTGCGCAGATTTGGTCATTTCGAGAGTAAGCCTGCGGTTACTCTTTTTGATTCAAATTTTAAACTAAAGAAGAACAATGGTGAATGTGTATCTCTTTTGGAGTATGCTAGGGTCATCTGTAGTTTGATGTACATCATGAATTGTACAAGACCCGATATTGCCTACTCAGTGGGTAGATTGGCAAGATACACACGAGCAATCATGGACATGACCATTGGGATGCTCTAGTCAGGATACTTAGGTATCTAAAGTACACGTTAGAGTATGGGTTGCATTACACGAGATATCCACCTGTACTGGAAGGATTTAGTGATGTTAATTGGATATATGATAGCATGGAAACTAAATCGACTAGTGGGTATGTGTTTACCTTAGGTGGAGTTGTTGTATCGTGGAAGTCTTCGAAATAGACGTGCATTATGCGGTCTACTATGGAGTCCGAGTTTATCGCTTTGGATAAAGCAAGTGAAGAAACTGAATGGCTTCAAAATTTCCTTAAAGACGTTCCACTGTGGCCTAAGCTTGTAAATTTCATATGTGTCTATTGTGACAACTTAGCTACTTCAATGCGAGCTAAAAAAAAGTGTCTACAATGGGAAGTCGAGACACATAAGACGCATGCATAATTCTATAAGGCAACTGCTCACCAATGGAATAATTTCCATTGATTATGTGAAGTCAAAGAAAAATTTGGCAAATCCTTTGACAAAAGGAGTGACGAGGAAGCATATCATCTCTACATCGAAGGGTATGGGGTGAAAGCCTGTGAAATAAATTTTTCGGTGGTAACCTAACCCAGTTGACTGGAGATCCCAAGATCTGGGTTAAATAGGCAAACTGGTTGGAATAATTCGTAGTCTACACACTGAGGAACTTATAGTTCCTTCCCCAATTCCTGATAACAAGAGTGTGTATTATGTCCATGGTACAAGTAATATTGGTATCTTGTTATAAGATGAGTAGTGACAGAGTGCTCTTAATCAATGATTACCTATGTGAGAGTAGAAGTGGGTCGCTTCTATGAGAATTGTTCTAAGGGCTTGGGTTCTCTAAAGCTCTCATGAATTCATGTTTCTGTCCAGGATCAAAATGGACACAATCGTATAGAACTCAAAAGTGTAAGACGAGTTGTGTGTGATATCTGTTGTCTTGATTTTTCACCATGAGGGTAGTTCAAGAGCTGGGCTCACTACTTCTTTGGTAAGTTCGACAAATACTCATTAAGGGAGGTTCAAGCTCAAAAGACACATTGCCTGATGCACAACTTGTTGCTTGCTCTCTGTGGCGTCGTGTTGGTCTGTTTGGTTTAGCACACTTACACTCATGTGGGGGATTGTTGTGTTTTATAGTGTGTGAGTGTAAGTGTGAGTGTGTGAGTGGTTGTCCCACATTGGTTGTGTAAAGAGATGGAGTGGGTATTTATACTCCACCTTCCCACTTGGGTTTGGGCCCTAAGGGGCACCCAAATTTTGTGAGCGGGCAAACCCCTTGCGCCTCGCGAGCCGCCGCCATCCGTCCGGTGGGACAAGCGAGTCTGGTCGACATGTAGATATTTATATATCTTTAATTTTATTTTTGCTTCTTTCTAGAAGCGGTTCTGGATACCCGAAGCGACATCCTTTATTTTGTGTTGCATGTTCGTCTTCCTGAAGCGTGGGTGTTCAACCCAACGATTAATGTCGCCTTAAAAGCTGGGACCGTTTGGTACCCCATCTCAGCCTATAAAAGGCTGGCCGAGCCTTGTTGTTGTAGTCAGTCTTCCAAAGTTCTGCCAGATCCAACCGATCGTGGTTTCCGTTCGTCGGAGATAGAGCCTTGTAACCTGTGTTGACAGTCGTCGTAGCCTGCCAGTAACCAGAGCAGGGCGTATCTGTTTTCAGGCCAGCGCTTTTGGGCATGTCTCGGTCGTTCTCGCCTTCTAGCCTTTTGCCGTGTGTGTTTCTCTACCATTGCCAAAAGCTGGGTTTGAGTCTCTATTACTCCTTGCTTGCTATTGTTACTTTGGAGAATATATTACTATGAGTTTCTTGTGTTCTCCGTTTGTTATAATTGGAAAAACTTTATATATATTTTGTTGCTGTTGGGGGGTTTTGGTAGCTCCAATATAATTATTATTTTTCCTTGTTGCTGTTGTCTTAACAACCTGCATATATTTTGCGCTATAGTTCTTACAAGAAGAAGAGAAGAAAACGAGACAAAGACGCTGAGAGAGACGCACACCCAACGTGCTTTCTGAAATTAAACGAGAGTCAGAGCTCCTAGTGCATTCCACGCACACTGAAATGGGAGAAGAAGGTGAAGCCATGGACATGAAATTCAATTTAAAATTAAAATGAAATGAAGGCTCAAGCCTGCTACCCATAAATCCCACATTTATTGTTTCTTTTTTTTTAATATATAATATAATATAATATCAATCTTCTTAGTACATAATATAATCCATTTTCTCTTGTTATATAATATATATATATATGCACCCTATTATAGATATATATGTGTGTGTATCACAGCAGTCTTCACCAAAATGCCTCCAATTTCCCAAAACTTCTTACTAAATGGTGCATTTGATGATTAAATAATTAATTTAATTCATTAATTATTTATTTTTATAATAATAAATATATATTAATTAAATAAATTATATATCACATAAATATATATATATATCATCACTCGGCAGCCCTATTTTTCAATTTCCATTTCTCAATTTAATTTTCACTATTCAAAATGCCAACTTAAAATCTTTAGCTTGACTTTTCCACATTTTAATACCTCATTTATTTTTACTTTCCAATACACATCAAATTTTATTTATTTAACTTTTCAAGCATAACACATTTAATCCCTCATTACTTTAAAATAGTAGAAGGCCTAAGAAATTAACCTAGTAGAAAACAGTCGACAGATTAAACGAAAACGAGTGATCGTTCATAACCAATCGACAGCTCCTTGCCATTGGTTGACACCTTGTTGTGCCTTTTTCCTCATGTCTTTTCATTTCAAATCCCAAATTTTCTTTAATTGATTGTCAACTCAATCATCATCTTTACTTCCTTTTTACATTAACTCCTCAAACATATTATATGCATAATCTCCTATTTATATGAGCATCAATTAATTAATTATATATTGAACTAACTCTCAGACTCCAAAATTATACTTAGATTTTGAAAATTCCAGAAACTTCCGACCACCGCTCTATTCACAATTACAATAATATAAATT
Organism: Diospyros lotus; assembly: GCF_014633365.1. NCBI lineage: Eukaryota > Viridiplantae > Streptophyta > Magnoliopsida > Ericales > Ebenaceae > Diospyros > Diospyros lotus. The sequence continues at coordinate 43,555,190 of NC_068339.1, read as the reverse complement.
TTTCGTCATTAAGCTCCTTAATCCACAAACCTCAAATAATCAAATCATTTCAAACTTAGAAATCAATAGTTATTATTTTTTTCCAAAATATAGGAATATTACAATTTGCGAGTGACTTGTCTCCCCTGAAAACACCTAGGAGACCTTTATGGGCCACCTAAAATCGGGAGCCTCTTTCTAGGCCATGCAAGAGACCCTCTTAGGGGGCTACAAAACCCATGGGACCCAATCAAAATCACTTCCTGGATGCTTATCGAAAATATTGGAAAATATGCTATTTGTCGATCTTTTCCACCTCTATAAATAAGAGTGTCGCCTCCTCACATAAGGTGCGCTCACTCTCATATTTGAACTCTTTCATTGCGTTCTTACACTCGATATTTTTCAGAGACTAACTTAGGTATTGGAAGGTTTACGTGAAGACAGTCATCCGCGCCCCTAATCAATTTCTTTCTTAACAGGTCACTCATCATGAGAAAGTCACCCATCATCCAAGAAGGTCATTTATCATCCACGAGGTCACTTTTCTTTTAGCTTGAGACGGTCTTCCATATCATAAATTTATTGTTGTAGTCAAACAACAACAAAAATAATAGATATTTTTTTTATTGTTAATCTAATTGTCGGAACTACTCGTCGTTGGTTGACAACCACATGGAGGAAGGCCTTATTGGTTACGTGGGTAGGAAAAAAGAAGATGATGATGACTTTTGAGCAAAGATTAAAAATTGAAAAAGAAATGAGTTTAAAATCCATTCTATTATTTTCATTTATTTCCAAAATTTATTGTCAACATTTTAAAAAATAGAACATAAAAACAAATACCAATTCCACTGTTTTCATTTCAAATTTTTGAAAAATTGCAACATTTTCAAAATTTTATATTTTATCAGAAAGCGTGTAGTGAAAAAAATATGTGTAAGAAATAAAATACACTAAATAGAGGGGTGAATTTGCTGCTTTAATTTTTTTAATTTAAAATTCTTTTATAAAAAGAAATTTTTTTGACCTTTTAGAGTCCTTTCACACAAGATTTTATTGAAAACTTTAGATGGTGTTCTCTTTGTGTTTCAGTTTTGAGTTTTGAGTTTTGAATTCATTTTCAATTTTGTGTTTTGAGTGTCTGTTTTGAAATTTTTAAAAACACATTCTTTTTGTCATTTTGAAAAATCATTTCTCAAAATAGAAAACTGGAAAACGTGTTTACTTTGGAATTTTTTTAAAAAAATATTTTATAATAATTTATTCAATAAATTTTATTCAATAACAAAAAAATTCAAAATCTTATAAATATCATACTTTAAACATTAAAATCTGATAACAAACTTTAAATATTTATTAATAAATTATAAATTACAAAATAACAGAATATTTAATTTATCATATGTATAATCCAAAATCTTAAAAATATCTTTAACAAAATTAATACAAAAAAATTACATTACATATTTAGTTTAATATTCAAATAAAATAAAACAAAAAAAAAATCAAATCGCAGAAAAGAAGGGTAGCCGCAACAATCAAGAAGAAACCATTGTTGAAAGGGAGACGATGCTCGGTTGTTTGGCGGTGGGCGGTGGCAGATGCTGGGGTTGTTCGGTGGTGGGCGATGCTGGGGAGTGGAAAACGAAACCAAAACAGAAGAAAGTTGCAGCTTGCCGGGTCTCGTCTCATTCTGCCATTTGTTCCGTTCTTTCCAGAATCCACTCTTTTCCCCTGCGCCCGCCTATACATACATATAATCCCATCACAACTTCTACAAATTTTAATACTCCACATAAACCATAAAAAATCGTTTCCAGATTGAGACTTCATCTCTTGGTTTGCGTTTCGCGTCTCGATTGATCGTCCGAGGTTAGTTTCTCCAGCTAATTCTTTAGCTCCAACAGCTTTTGCTCTTCTCGATTTTAGGGTTTAAGAGATGGGGGCGATCGATGGCGGTGGTGGAAGCGATTAACGATTGTGATGGTAATGGCGATCAACGGCCAGAAGAGAAGAGATGAGAGACAGAGAGAGGAGAGATTTGGGTGTGTGTAGTGAGAAGATAGGGGAAAGGTGAGAAAAGATAGAGATGTGGGTATGTGCGCCGATGGGGGGGCCGTTTTCCGTGTTTTGGTAATTTGGCTGTGTTTTCATTGAAAACACCCAAAACAACATTTGTTGTTTTGGGTTTCCTTTACAATTTTTTTTCTTGTTTTTGAAAATATGTTTTTGAAAACAGAGAAGAGAACGCGTTTTCAGTGTTTTGAAAAACTGAAAACTCAAAATGGGTTGAAAACAGCAAAGAGAACAGGCCCTTAACTTTTGGTGCTTAAAGAAATAATTATGCAAATATGTGTTGAATAAGAATGAATTTTACAAGATCAAATTATATAGTTGTGACCGCAAACTTTGAATGATGAAAATAAAAACTTGACTTGTTGAAATAAAAAGTGAAAATAAATAATGTAACGCACATAGATTTTATAATAGTTTAGTTCACACAATCTACTCTACTACTTTAGTTTCTCACCAAGGATTTCAACCAACACACTAAATAGCTTTTTAATTGGGTTCAATTATAACCACTTTACAACAATTTTTCAAGATTCAACTAAAACCCTGCCTTTTAAATGATGAGGCGTAAACGTTATCTTTTTAAGAGTTAGGCGAAACCTCTTACCATTTAGTGATCAGGTGGAACCACATAAAACTATTGATCCCTTAAGGTATGACCACTCAAGAGGAGGTGAACTGAGTGACTAATTTTTTTTTAATTTTAATAAATATTATTGATTAATAATTTTATTAGAGAATATATATTTTTGATAAATATAATAAATGTAAGACACAAAATATAGAAAAAAATAAATAAAATGAGACAGTAGGCAATTTTAAGTGGTTCGGTGTCTCCACACACACCTAGTCTACTCTCTAAAGGTCTAACCACTCTTGGAGTTCCACTAAACCAATCTCATGAATGTTTTCACACTAGTTCACATTGAAAACTAGATACATACTTAAATTACAACGGGTTCTAAGCAACGATTACACCAAAGTTTTCACCCTAACTTACCTTGAAAACTAGATTCACTTAAATTTTAACTACTCTAGGAAACCTATACAATTCACAATGATAGTTTAAAAGTTTATAAATAATTGTCCACACTTGGACACAAACAAATAAGCAATTAATAACAAATTATATAAACCAAATGAAATCTAAATAAAGTAAATAAATTTGTAATCTCAAATGGAGAAATTCAGATTTGTCATAGAAGACTTGAACTATTTTTCTCCTCTTATCTTGTGGCTCTTCGGTGGATGTGTAATAATACTTCAAGAGCCTCGAATTGCTTTGATATTTTACTTCAGAGCATTTTGGTGCTTTTGATATGCAATGGAAGTACTTGGATATCTCAAAAATGAGTTTAAGGACATAGATATTATGGAAAATACTGTTCAAAACGATCGAATTACTGTTCACAATGGTCGAAATATTGTAGCGCACTGTAGAGTACTATAGCAATAGTGAAAAAAATTAATTTTTGGTCCAAATTTGGAAGAAAAATATTTGTATGAATTTTTACTTATTTGAAAAATAATTTTAATGAAAAATACTAATTTTGATATTACATATATTATGCCAAAGTATTTTATAAATTAATAAACAATAATTAGGTTCAAAATATCATTTTTATTAATCATCAAAACTCAATTGAAAATTAAATAGAGTAAGTTGGCTCAACAAAAACTTACAAGAACTAAAGGTGAAAATGATACAAATGAACTTACAAAGAAAACTCACAACAAAAAAATAATGCTTCTCTCAATCAACAAAGATTTAAGTATAGGAAGTTAAGGTCACTCTTTCTATTTGTACAACTTAATTCTTTAGCTTAAGATTGGAGTAAAATAAATTATAACTGCTTCTTTTTGTAACCTATTTTTCCTTTGATACTTGTTAATGGTCATATACAGAAAAAACTTTTTGTTCTCTGTCCAAAAAATGATTAGAATATTGAAATATCATGGTAAATGTGTGAGAGAAAAATTAAAATAAAATATGTGTCTTATAGTCAAAATTGTACATTTAAATGCACTTGCAACAACTAATTTAACGGCTAATTCAATAGTTTTTTTTTTTTTTTTAAGTTTCATCACATTTTTACTCAAGTAAACAAAATTTGTAATGAACTAATCTTAACAGTTACTCGAGTACATACAATTTGTAATCGACTAACTTTAACCGTTTATGTAACATCCTGAAATTTGAAAAATAAATAATGATTATTAATTTTGGTGTTTGAAGTCATTATGGAGTATTTGAGGATTATTTATGTTATTTTGAGAAAATGGATAAATAAGGTAATTAATAATTTTTGTATTTATGGAGACTATTGGTTAATTGTGAATTTAAAGAAAATATTAAATTGTTGTATTAAAAAAAGAAATTAAGGCAGTTAATATTCTTTTTGGGAGTATTTATGGAAATAGTAAAATAAATTACTTTAGTGGATTTTCTGGAAATTATGGGGTAGAAGTGAAATAAGGAATAAAAGAAGTAGGGGTGTGAGTGTCAATTTCTGGAAGTTATGGGGCTTTAATGTAATTTTCAGAAATGACCGAGGGTTCACTTTAAATTTAATGCACGGTGTATATATGTTGAAGATGAGCGCGGGCACGAGCGGTCGCACCCGAGGGCGGTGTGCGACAAGTCGCGGGATCGATTCCGCGTGGGAGTGCACGTGAGGTTGAGGGTTTTGCTAATTTAATTTAGCCAAGAGAGGGACAGAAACGATGTTGTTTCGGCCCCAAAGGCCAGCCTTTTGTGCAGCCCAGCGGCTGCCACATGGCCGCATCTTGGCCGTTCATTTTTGGCCAATTTAAGGCCTATTTCGGGCTGATTTCGCCCACAAAATAGAAAGAAAATGGAGAAGATGCAGCATGCAAAATGGAGGAAAATAGAGAAGAAATTGAAAAGTAAAAGAGGTTTAATCGCAATTTAATTAGCAAGTAAGTAAAGAAATATGTAATAATTATTTTGTACAGTTGGAATTTTATTTTGGGTCCGATTTTGTTAATTTTGGGAGTTTATGTTAATTTGCAGTGTGTATTATTTTGGTGGTGTTCAAGCATAAAAACGTCGTAAACAACTAATTAGAGGCAAGCTCTCTTCTATCTTTGCGATCTCCTTTTATTTTATGAACCCCTCGCCTTCTCTTAACTCATTTCGGTTCTGCGTATTAATTATACGAGACGAAGATTTTATTAGCGTGATTTAATTTACATTAAATATGAGACTCGTTGGGATTTTATTTGTGGTGTGCCTACGTGGGTAAAAATTACTCGAAGCCGTATATGTTTAAGAATTTTATACGGCTAAATTATTTATATTACATGGTTATATTCACTTAATGGAAGCTACGATTTTATTTATTGTCAGGAAACATTTTACTTCGCAGCGAGAGTATAAGAAAGGTAAGGAACGGCCGTGTAAAGGTAAGTTCCTAACCCTCTCCTCATGTTCTTTAATTCTCGTGAGAGACTCCGTGGTTGCTCATATTTTATCCCTTTCCTTACTCTAATTCGACGCCTAGCATTATTTATTGAGTTATTATTCATTTGTTTTAATTTAAATTAAATCCGGAACTTTTAGAATTTTATTTGTTGTAAACCTACGGGGGGTTGTACCGCCCCTATTCTTTTCAAAATGATGTCGGACCCAGCTTGGAGACTAGGTTTTTAGAGGTACGGGTTTATTTATGGATTTCTCGGGTTTATTTATGGTTCAGCTAGAGCTATCGAGTAGTGGGGCAAGGGTCGACTATTTGGTGATGTGGAGCAGACTATTGTACGGCCCTGAAGTGGACTGTTAGGTGGACACTCCTAGTCACTGACCGTCGACCAGTGTTGGGCACTGCTGACTAGTTCTGCCATTATGTGACTTACTGCATGATTCAATATGTTGTTTTATTGTTTATGGTTTGATATGCGCATGGGTACGAAATGCATGTCGGGATATTCATTTATTGAGTATGTTTTAACATGGGTATTCTAGTTTGGTTAGATTGCATCCGGCACGAGCATATGCATCGCATGTGGTTTATTATGTGAGCAAAGCATTGCCTAATGCCTGGATGTATGTGCGCTAGTATATCACATTAATGCTCATTACACCATTGCATTTTATGTGCATTGCATGGTTACTGGTTGTACTCAGGTCTCGGACGGGAAGACCGTTCCGATGGAGCCTATGGCTCGATTATTCTATTGCTCGGGTGTAGGGAGGACCGACGCGAGCATTCGGGTGACGAGAGCACCAACCCGGGACAACATGCACATGTTTGTTGGAGATATATGTTGCCTTTCAAGGCAGCCGCATGTTGGTATGGGAGTTGGATGCCGTGTATCTTATGTGGGCCCAAATGATCGATATGTGCTTTATTTATGGTTTTATATTGTGTTGTGAGTCTCATGACTTGTGTGTACTTTACTTTTCATCATTCTAGATAATGACAATGTGGGTCAAGGGCATGGGAATCAGCTTCTAATGGCAGTGTCGGTATGGTGTACAAGCAGTCCCGTTAGTCCCTATCAATTCTGATGGTTGAGTAGGATTTACTCTATTATTTTTATTGTGCCAAGTCATTCCTCGAGTCTCATGTATGTTGGCACAGGAGTCTGAATTCATTTATTTATCTTGTGACCGCTGTGCTAGCGGTGTTCCCGTAGTGCATGCATGTATATAGCTTCGCTTCCACTATTTTCATTCTTGTGTATGCATGCCAGGGTGGTTTCTGTCTTAGGTTTCATTCTTTCTCCTTCTGTAGGCGCTCCCGTTCTGGTAGTTCGGGTGGTTGAGATATCCAAGCGAGGGTGTTTACAATTTACTTGATTACAAAGCATTTATACTTGATTACATTTATGGACAAAAATATGAAATAATTACTTGATTACAATTTTAATTTAATCGATTATACTTTAACATTTACTCAATTACAAAAGAATAATACTCGATTAATTTTTACATTTACTTAAGTGAATTAAAATTATAATCAATTAAACTTAAATTCTTACTAGATTACAAAATTTACATAATTGATTAATATTTCAAATATAGAGACCAATCTTTGTCAAAGTAAATTTACTTAACTATAGTATAGAAATACTCGATTAAGTTAAGATTTTACTTGATTATGTTAACTTTTAGTCGATTATGTTCAAGTGATGAAACTTGACATTTCTCTTAGATTAATTACTTGATTACAAAAACATATTTAATTGAGTATGTTCTGGTATTCACTGAATTACAAATTAAGTTTACTTTGTGTATAAATAGACATTTACTCGATTATAAACTTAGGCACTGATTACTTTTGCTCTATCAAAAATTTGCAATGATCACTCAATTACAAAAACATATTTAATTGAGTACAAATTCATAAATACTCAAATACATATTAGCTTGTAATCGATTATATATCATGTATAAATGAATTACTTGATTAATTACAATATAATTTTACTCAATTGAAGGATAAGCATACTTAGCTAAAATCGATTCAGCTCACTTGCTTACTTCAAATGAGATTCTTATTCAAGTAAATAAATATTTTACTTGATTATATAAAAAAGTACAAAGATGTACTCAATTACAATTTTAATATGCTTGATTAATTTTATGCCTTATTCTATTAAAACTCTATCAATCTTCATCTCTAATGTATTATTATTTAAATATCATAATCAAAACATCAAAATCTAATATATGAGTTAACATAGCACAACAAACCCAAATATTTATGACATATAATATACAAGTATTATTTGTGAAAGTTGGTTCAAACTAACTTTTCAATCACATTCACTAATTAGTTACATAGAAAATTTTAATGTATCAAGATAATGAGATATTCTCATATAATTGAATTTCACTAGATTTTCAAAAAATAATAAGTTAAGTACATTGCTTTATACTCAATTAAAAATATTCCTTTCTTGATCAAAGGAATATCATTTTATTTAATATACAACACAACATATTTCATAAAAATACAATTATCAAAATAACTTTTCATTCATATTCGCCTTATCAAATACACTCTCGTGAAACACGCATAATTCAAATAGCTTACTTGTTAGTACATATAAGATTTTTATTTTACAAGATCTAGAACATCATACTCATATATCAATATTACATATTTTAAGTAATACCTAAAAGATGGATATTCCAAAACATTACTACTCGAATGCATTTAAACTTCTACTTCAAGTGATTTATAAAACATCACTTGATCGACATATTTGACTAGACACTTAAGAAGTCACAAGAGCTTGATCAAATATTACTTAATTCAATAAAGTCTAAATTCTTTTAAATACTTGAATAATTTCGCTTATCAAGTAACAAACATTCAATATTATAAGTTTTTCAAAAGTTTCTTCTTAAATTTCAAGATTTGAGAACTTTAAAAATTTACTATTGAATATCAAATAGACAATCTAAGCTCTATGGATCGCAATTCAATAAGTATCTAACGAGTATATGATTTACTATCATGACTTTGATATGAGTTCTTTAAACATGAGATTGGCATATAACATACTATTTGAATCAAAACACAAATATTGATCACATAGGATAATAAGCTTAATGCTGAGCTTACTCTAAGAACCATACACAACATGGGTATTTAGAATATCCATAGAGAAATAAAACAACTTTTGACATATAAGATATCAAGCATATATCTACTATTAATATTCTTTTAAAAATATTAATAGATAAATTTATCAAGGTTCCTTGAACTTATTTTCAAAACATTATTAACATATTTTATCGAGACATTGTTAACATAGAATATGTCTTACATTACAATTTTGTATAAAATAATTATTATCAAAACATTTAAGAACAAATTCAACAATATGAAACAATAAATGACGGCTGATAAAAAAAATTTGAAGTCAATAACAAATTTAAATTTTATAAAGTTAAGGTTGTTTAACACAAAAATATAAATTTTCATTATACCGATATTCAATTTAAACAAAAATATAATATTTTAGAGAATAATGGATAAAAGGTAATTTCACCTGTTTTTATCTCGAATAATAATAATGAATATTTTTAGAATAATTATATTAACACCGTATAAAAAGCACTCACCTATTACTAGACATGATAATGACTTCCCTTTAATTTTGTTAAATTTTATTCATTTTTCAATTACATTATTTTGATACATTTAATTTTTTAAAATAGTCGAAATACTCTTAATTTTTTTATCCCATATTGAATCTTTTATTTTTTTCTCTCATTCTAATAGATGAAACTCTCACTATAAATTTTCTCAACAAAATCTCTGTCCATCTGTCTTCGAATAAATCCCATTTATCTCAAATTATTGTTATTGTTATTTTTAGAGTAATTACACCAACACTCTTGATATTTAGTAAAAATACATAAATTACTCGTATTTTTGTAATTGATAAGATTTCCTTTGATTTTATTAAATTGGGTTCACTTTTCAATATCATTATTTTGCTGCCATACAAATTTTTAAAATGGTCAAGATGTTCTTAAGGTTGCGTTCTCTTTACTTTTTAATTTTTAGTTTTGAATTTTAAATTTATTTTTAGTTTTCTATTTTGATAGTCTATTTTTAAAAAATTAAAAACGCATTTTCTTTCTCATTTTGAAAAACTATTTCTCAAAATAAAAAATTAGAAAACGAGTTCTCTTTTAAATTTTGAAAATAATTTTTTAATAATATTTTATTTAATAAATTTAATTATTCAGTAAATTAAAAATATTTAATATTAATATATTATTAAAAAATATATATTTTAAAATTAATGAATTTTGTAATATTTTTTTATTACAATAATAAAATATAAATAAATAAATATGTTTTTCACCCCATCCCATCTCTCTTTTATTTTCCTTTCATTTTAGCAAATGAAACCTTTATATGGTTAGATTTTTTATTGACAAAATCTTTCTCCTTCATCTTTGAATGAAAACCTTGTTATATCAAATTATTATTATTTTTATTTTTAAAATAATTACACCAATATCCTTTTATATTTAATAGAAGTATAAAAAATGATCGCGTGTTTATGAAAAAGGGCTTTATTTGATTTTATTAAATTTGGTTCACTTTCCAATGTTATATACATTTTTTAAATGGTCAAAATATCCTAAATTTTATTATTTTTTTATCTATATCTCTCTTATATGTTTCTTTTATTTTAACAAATGAAACCTCTATCCAGACTTTTTCTCGACAAAACTTATTTCCGTTCATTTTTTAACCAAAGTCGCAATTGTTATGTCAAATAATCATTATAATTATTAGGATAATTACACCAACATTTTTTATATTTGGCAAAAATATGTCTTTAAAAATTTTATAGGGCTTCCGTTGATTTTATTAAATTTGATTCACTTTTCAATGTCATTATTTTGAAGCCATACAAATATTTGAAATGACCAAAATACCCTTAAGTTTTTTCCCCTTATTTGTATCTATTATATCTATTTTCCTCTTCATTTAACGAAAAAAACCTCTTTTTTATTAATTTTTTTTGACAAAATCTCTGTCTCTTAATCTTTGAATGAGAACCCTCATTGATGACGATATCTGATTGGGATGTCGGCTAGCCACTGTTATTTTTATTTAAATTTTATATACTTTATATATATTTGTTTATATATATGCAAATTATATATATATTTGGTTTATATTTGTTGTTAGTTTATGTTTTTTAGTTTTTTTAATGTTTACATATTTTGTGTAGAAAATATATTTATATATATAGTTTAAGTTTATATATATTTAATTCATATTTTTGGAGAATATATAGTCTATGTTTATATTTATATTTTAGGAACAATATATTTTAGTTTATATTTATATGTATTTAGTTTACTTTTTTAATTCATAGAAAATTTTAAGGCTTGTTCTCTTTCCCGTTTTCGGGCCGTTTTCTATTTTCAATTTTTGAAAATACTGAAAAAACGTTCTCTTTGTTATTTTCAAAAACGCGTTTTCGAAAATAACTAAAATTTTTGTAAAGGAAAGCCAAAACAATATTTTTGTTGTTTTGGGCGTTTTCAGTGAAAATATACTAAAAACACAAAATAAATGCAAAACGCGAAAAATAACCCCCTTCCCACCCGCGCACACACAAACCCACTTCTCTCTTTCTCTCTCCCATCTTTTCTCCTCTTCTTTTCTGGCCATCGACAACCACCGCCACTGCCACCGCTGTCGACCTTCAACTCCATTGCCATAGCGACCAGCGTCCCCTACCGCAACCACGGTCATCGACCTAGCCCCCCACCGCCACCGTGACCAGGTCCCCCCATCACCACCGCGACCAGTGCCCCCATCGCCATCACGACCAGTACCCCCACCACCATCGCGACCAGCGCCCCTACCGTGATCGTGACCAACACCAACGCCTTCCACCGCCACCACAACCAGCGTCCCCCACAGAAAACCTTATATGAAGAAGATGGGCTGCGGCTCCCTGATTTTATTATTTTTTTTGTGTGTTATTTGACTTATTTTATTTATTTATTAAACTGAGTATGTGATATGTTTTGTTTATATTAATTTTTTTAAATGATATTTCTAAGGTTGTTGATTTTTTTTATTTTATTTGAATTTTATTTTATAGTTTAAAATATTTGAATCAAATTTATAATTTATTAAATAAAATATCCTAATAATAAAAAAAACTGTTTTTAAAATTTCAAAACAAATACGTTTTCTAATTTTTTGTTTTGAGAAATAATTTTTCAGAATGATAAAAAGAACGCATTTTCGAAAATTTCAAAACAAACACTCAAAATATAAAATTTAAAATAAATTCAAAACTTAAAACATAAAATTGAAATACAGAGAATACCACCTTATATATTTTTAGAAAAGTTATTTAAATACATATGTTTAGTTTATCTTATATTATTTTAGACGGGGGCGAGAGAAACAAAACCCCAAAACCCCAAAACCAAAACCCTTGCTCGTCTACGCTGTACCGCTCTCTCTCTCTCTCTGCCCATCCAATGGCCGACTCGAATCAATGGGTTAAGCACATCGAATCGTTCGTCGGCTCTTCTAGCTCTCCTTCCCAGCAGGTCCAATGCTCACTATCTTCACTGCTCCAATTTTGGTTTATAATGGGAAGTTCTGAAAAGCAACTCAAACTATAGATTTTGGTTGTTGAGATGGTGAAACATATATAAAACATTGAAAACTCAAGATTCTATCTTTCAAAGATAAGGTGAATGAATTTCCACTATGTAAAGTGCTGAATTTGGACATTCTTTGATTTTCCTTTGCGTTTGTCTGCAGGCTGCTAGTTTAGATGCGATTGCCGCTCTTTTGAAGAATGATGTGATAACTATGGAAAAATTTGTAGGCGTCTTCTAAATTTGTGCTATTTCTTCAGTTATTCTGTTAATAGTGGTTTTCTTTTTTTATTTATTTATTTTGTATACTCTCTCTATGAATGTTGTTACTTTATTTACAGGTTAGAGAGATGGGGATGTATTTGACCACTACAGACAGCATCATTCGGGCAAGAGGTACTTAATTGTTTGTTTTTTTCTTATGTATTAATTGTTTGTTGTTTGCTTGTTTTTCTCAAAGTGAATCAAGGAATTTGTTAATGAACGTATGTGCTTTACATAAGCAACTTCTGTAGTTCGTTGCTTTCATAAAATTGTATTTGTAGGTAGATTTAGTGGCTTGGTCTAAGTATCTTTGCTGACATTTTTACTACATATTTTTGTTGTGGTACTAAATTAGACCTGACTCAGTTGAACAACCACATCAATTGTTTTCCTATACTTGAATGGAGCAAGAAAATATCTATTCTTTGTTGAATTTTTAGATGAGAATAACATATAGTCTATGGGATATGAAAACCTAAACGGAAAAGCATCCAAAGTTTAGGTAAAAAGTGTCAAATGTGTTTGTACATAATCAAGGTCAAGTGAACATAGACTTTCATGTTATGTTATCCTATTGAATACAGTTGAAATGTAATTGATCTAAAACTAAAAGGACCTCAGATTGGATTAATAATCCTTATATCTCTAGCCAGGTCAAATCACCTTGTAAAATCCATCGTGTGCCATGTTCTTGTTCCTATTCCCGGTTGACATACTAGGATGATTTGCTTTCTAGGTAACATAATGTGCGTTGGTTTGCCTTTTTTGAGGAAGTAGGATACAATGTAAACTGAACATTTCAAATTTGCTATTCCTTTTAGCATGTATCTACCAATTCGAAATGTATATATGCGCATATATATTTGTTTATGAATTATCTTATAGTTTCTAGGATTTATTATGTGTTATATATCCTGTTGCACTGCAGGTATGCTTCTTCTTGGAGAGCTACTGACGCTCCTTGTATTAAAGCCACTTGATGATGCTTCCCTGCGTAGCTTGATAAAATTCTTTGCAGAAAGGCTGGTAAGTGGGCAATTACATAATGAGTTACCATGCATTAACAGGAATGGCTATCTGTTTTATTATGTCTTTGTGCTTCAGTTCATCACTTTGTTGCTTTACCTTTTCTGGTCTATATCTAGAGTGCTAATTGTTTTTTTCCTTTTGTTAGCTGGTTAGGTAGTCAAAAATCCTCTCAAAAATGAATAGTCAGACAATTTCCTAGATGCCATTTTGGGCACCTGTCAACAAGCTTGCATAAATTCCATTAAGCTTTGGAAAATATATGAAGAATTGGGTTTAGTTTCGCCAGAATGCTGGCTCAATATTTAGAATTCCTCAGCTTGCAAACAGATGCCCCATGGAGATTCTGGATTATTACACTATGACTGCCTCTTAGGCAATGAAGCCTTTTTGTCATCAACCGTCTTTAATACAAGCATGCCTGTCTTTAGACTCACAACCTTGTTTCATGCCTCTAGATGAATCTTCTTGTCTCTCAATGACTTCCACAGATAATCACACTTGTTCAGTTCTTTCCACTGTTTAAGTTGAAAGGATGGTGTCACTAATTTGAATCAGAGTATCCTTTGGTGGTTTATTAATCTCTTATACTTACTAATATGGGAAATAATGGCCTGTCCCATGAATAAGAACTTTTACTATCAATGGGTATTTTTCCATAAACTTCTTCTTTCAATGGGTACGCTTCTCTGGGGACTGCTGATAGGTAGGAGGAAGTAGGAACTCCAATGTGATGGGAATCGACAAAGTTCTCCAACATTCTTTTAAAATCGTAACAAAGTTTGGCAAGGCTAATTTTGTTCCCATTCCAGTCTGAAAAATCCTTTAGATGCTTTATGACTGCTGCTGCTTGGTTACATGACACTTCTGCAAAAAACATAAAAATATCTGCAAGAGGGATGTGAGGAGAACCTACCACAACACTTTCTGATATTTCCATTTCTTTTCAACTGAAAGTTGCATTAACAGTCTGTCCAAGCTTTTGAAGGCAGAGACAGAGAGAAAGAATCTGCAAGGTTTACCTTACTGGTGGCTCCCCTTACCTTACTGATGGCTCCCCTAAGTGACAACAAAGTATGTTAGTCATCTCCCTATTCCTGAGAAGAATAAATCGTGTAAAAAAATTTAGACCATAGTCAAATAATTCCATATCTGAGGTAGACCATCTTATCCGTAACTCTTCATAGGAAGTCCAAATCAAGTCTGTCCAATGCCTAGTGTTGATTAATATTACTTCTAATGTTTCTGATTGTTTGTGGATGTTGTATTTACATATAAAGCTAACATGAAATTAGTCAATCTAACTTATTTAAGTCTTCCTGACAACCAAAGGGTTGGCTAAAAGCTTCCTCTTTTGCCATCCTGCTTAACCTAGTGCCATAGGTTTGGTTAGGCTGTAATGCATTATATCTTTATTTATTATCCATAATTTATAAAACTGTACAGATGCAAAACTTATTTTTTAATCCCAGTCATATGTCCACATCTTTGTTTGTGTCAGTGACTGTCCGTGCTAATGTTAGTGACATGGTGCTTGTTGGCCCTTCATCCATTTAGTAGAGATACCAGTGCCTTTCATTTTGCTAATTGAATCCTGCAAACCTTGCAAGGTGCAGTCTTTCTCGTATTTAGATGTGGAGTTGGACTTAGAATATTGTTCTTGGGCCTGAACATTTGCCCAGAATATTAGGTAGTGTTTTTTCGTATTTCAGTTTTGAGTTTTGAATTTATTTTCAGTTTTATGTTTTGATTGTCTGTTTTGAGATTTTTGAAAATGTGTTCTTTTTGTTGTTCTGAAAAATTGTTTCTCAAAACAAAAAACTAGAAAATGCGTTTGTTTTGAAATTTTGAAAAACTATTTCTTTTTTGTTATTATGATATTTTATTCAATGAATTTAATTATTAAATAATAAAATTAACTCTTTTTAATAAAATTCTACTATTAAAATAAAATAATAAATTTGATTAATAAATTACTAACATAAATCTTAACAATAATTTATATTAAATTATACACTTAATAATATAATATATGTTATCTTATATTTTTAATTATAATATAGATATACTATATTTTTAAAATTTTAAATAAATATATAATTTTATTTCAAAATTTAATACTAATTTTTTTAATTCTTTTTTTCTCTTCTTTTATTTTTTTCCCTTTACTTCCTTTTCTTTTTTTTTTTTTTTTTATCTTTTCTTCTTCTCTGGTGCCTTGCATCTTCTCTGACATTGACCACCGTTGGCCGGAGATTCACACGATCAGAGCTTACCATTATAATCTCCAAGTCAAGGGGGTTGACATACACAAAAATGAGCCAGATTTAATGGTTGGATTTGTGTAGATCTAATATTTAATTTTCAGCCACAAACTCAAAACAACACTGCCAGTCGCCACTAGACACCGTGGCCGGTGGTTTCCGACTATCAGAGGCAACCACCTGACACCCAAGGGCCCATCGACCATCATACCCAAAAACTAGCAAGATCCAACGGCCAAATCTCCTTAGATTTAATGGCAGGGGCGATCGAGAAGATAAAGGATAGAACTAGCAAGATCTAATGGCAGGGGGCGGTTGATGGTGGCTTGTGGCGGTGACGGAGATGACGGGGGGTAGTCGAGAGAAGGGAGGAGACATGAGAGAAGATTGAATGGCGTGGGGGAGCGGGGCGATCCACGGCGGCTTTCGGCGGTGGCGGGCGAGGTCATCGACGACGACTCATGGCAGCGACGGAGATGGCGGACGCGGTATTTGGGCGAGGCTTCATGACGGACGCGTTTTCAGTGTTTTGAAAAATTGAAAACTCAAAATAGGTTGAAAACAACAAAGAAAATAGGCCCTAAGATTTTGCCACTTGCAATCACCCACTCTCATTCCATATCCACCTCCTATTGTCCCGTCACATGGATAACCTGCCATTTTAAATAACATAAGTAATCAATTTGCAATTATTGTCATTGTTAATAATGAGTGTTCTAGATGAATTTTTTCTCTTAGCTTTATCTCTCTCATTAATGAACTTCTTATTTTTTTAAAATAACAAAACAACAACACCCCCCCCCCCCCCAAAAAAAAAAAAAAGAAAAAAAAAAAAAAAACTGCCTTGAGGAGCCAAACCCTTTATGATGATTACCTCAAAACTATTAAAACTATTTACAAGCAAGACATCTCTAAGAACTTTACAAAAGATTCAAAAGAACAGAAAATTTGGCTTTGGCCCACAAAAGGGAAAAGGATAATGATGCTGATGGGTGAACCCAACTTATGTTGCTGAACCGGAGAAATGACATTTCTACCCTTTCTTTCAATTTCCTGTGCCCATCTTTTTCTCTTCACTGCCATGACATCATTGCTAAAAAATGGAGTGGGGACACTTGGCCAAATCCCAACACACTGCTGCCCCACACTTCCACTAAATTGCTAATATTAAGCAACACAAAAGAAAAATCATATTTTATTTACAAAATACTATTAAAATAATTATATTTTTATATTTCAATGAATGTTTATTAATATCTAATTATCAATAAATGATATTTTAATATATTAATTATTCAAAATTGCATTCTATATATTCAAATACCATTCCATTTACCCAAGGTGGTAGCTTCACTGTTGACACCCTTTGCACCGAGACTTGAGGTTTTAGGTTTAGATAGGCCAGTTCATTTTGTTGTTAATTTTACGTATTTATTTTTGGTTTAAGTTCTCAAATTTTTGTGTTTAGCTTTCACTCTTATAAATTGAACATGTTTGATTTTTTTTGTCATATTAAAGAATTTGAACACAAATACACAAATTGTCATTTGATCATCTATTTGTGTTATTTTTTCTCATATAAGGACAAAGCTTTTGTAAATTATATAAATTTATTTTTTTACTTAATATATGTAATTATTTATGAAAATAAAATTTTGAAAAGTTATTAAATAAAGCAAACTCAAAAAATGGAGGAGACAAAACAAACAACACAGAAACACATTTTGTTGCCAGTTTTCAGAAATGTGTGCATTTTTATGGAAACAAAAAAAATCTAAGAAAATTACATTTTCTATTTTCATTTCACAGTTTTAAGAACAAAGACATTTGGTGGACCATATGGCGAGCAGCCACCCAAGTAACCACTAGACAATATACCTGAAGTTATAACCTCAAGTCTGGGCACAAGGGTTGTCACCAGTGGAGCTACCGCCATGGGTAAATGAAATTGTATTTTAATATATGGAATACAATTTTTAGTAATTAATATATTAAAATATCATTTGTTAATAATTAGATACCAATAAACATTCATTGACACAATTTTTATGTATATAATCATTTGAATAATATTTTGAAAATAAAAATGTGATTTTCTTTTATTTTTTTTTTGTTGCTTAACACCAACAATTTTGTGGAAGTGTGGGACTTGACAATCTATTGGGATTTGACCAAGTGCCTCCACTCTTGTGCAATGGTGTCATGGTAGTGAGGAGAAAAAAGATGGCCACTGAAAATTGAAAGGGTATAAATGTCATTTCCCTAGTTCGGCAACATGAGTCGGGCTCCCTCATTGGCATCATTATCATTATCCAAATGAAAATTAGAATGGCCGCCCTAAGATAAAAAGAACTTTTGAATTATCAAAAGCTCTCTTATTTGTCTCTCTATACCACTTCATAACACAAGAAGGAATAAGGTAAAACTGCAACAATCTTATGCTTATAGTTGCCTTACCCAGGAAGAAAAATGTCTAAAAACAAAGCTGACCCACTGGATACCAAGAAATGAAACAAAGATACTTCAAATATTGCGAGCAACAAACAACAGGGAAGCAAAAGATCATTTGATTTCCCATCCTTCTACAGAGTTCGGACCAATTAGTCACATAAGACTCCCTTCCCCTAGATATCAGTTCTAAGCTGTGAGCATGGTGTTGAGTGGGGCAGTCAAACAAAATGGCACTTAGGGAGAAGCTTTTGACCTTTATGAAAATATCCAAAGGAAGTTCAATCTACTTTTGTCAATAAAAGCCTCAAAAAATGGGAGAAGTGAGAACATTCCTTGATCTGATGAGGTCTAGACCCATTTGTCTTCCTTTGCCTACCATAGGATGAATGCGAAGAACTTGATCAAGACCAAAGGGAATGAAACTTCTAGACAAGAAGATTACACCTAAAAATAGGGAACCAAACACACTACCAACTTGCTAGTTAATTGATTCAAATCAAGGAATAAGTCACTAAGGGGACTAGAGTTGTGCTTCCCTGCTTACCCCCGTCTCCTATTTGAAAACAGAAAAATTTAAGAAATGATCCCAAACTTTTTTAATGCCTCTACGTAATCTCATAAACTAATCCCATAAAAGGAAACCATATTTGATTTCAATGATTTTTTCCCCCCAAAAAGGTCATATTCATATGTTAAATACCTTTAGATTTCTTATTCCTAAACCACCTCCCTACTTAGATACACAAACCCTTCCCTAATTAATGAAATTTGAATTTCTTCACCTAATCCTCCCTTGAGAAATTCCACCATGTAATTCCTCTGATCTAGATGTGACTAGAGTTGGTATTAGGAACAAAGACAAAGTAAATAAAAATACTTGAAATGGTTCTCTTACTAAATGTAGTTTTCTTTGATGTACCAAGGGTTAACCTAGGGTTTAGAATGGAATTTGGGAGAAATCGGGGAAGATAGAACAACAAGATAGGGAGAATTAGAGCAGAAAAGGGAGAGATAACAGACAGAATTGAGAGGTGATCAAGAGAGAGAACAAAGAATTGAGAGGGAAGAGTAGAGAAATCAGAGAGGAAATTGCGGAGAGGGAAAGTTTGAAATTCAAATATCATTCAACAACATAATATTCTCTAAGTGATACAACCTATTTATAGGTTGTTTCAACCTATTCAACTGAAAGGTACAGACTGTTACAACAAAGTACAACTAAAAGAAATACATATAGTACATATTACTAATATATCCTTGGGGTCGTGACAATTCCCCCCTCCTTGATGGTTATCCCTTAGGGTATGGCTACTTAAGGAAGGGGGGGGGGGTGAATTGAGTGGTTATCCTTGGGGTCGTGACAATTTTAATTAATATTCTTGATTAATGATTTTATTTAAGAATATATATTTGATAAATATAAGAAATTATGTTTGAGATTAATAATTAATGCAAGTTACAAGATATAGCAAAAATAAATAAAATGAGGTACAAGACTATTTATAGTGGTTCGGTGTCTTCACACACACCTAATTCACTCTCCCAAGATCTAACCACACTTGGGGGTTTCACTAAACCAATTTCACCAAGGTTTTCACACTAGCTCACCTTGAAAACTAGATACACACTTAGATTACAACAGGTTTTAGGCAACCACTACATCAAGGTTTTTACCCTAGTTTACTTTGAAAACTAGATTCACCTAGATTTTAATGGTTCTAGAAAACCTATGCAATCCACAATGATATTTTAAATGTTCACAAATAATTGTCCACACTTGGACACAAATAAGTAATTAAACACAAAATATACAAGGCAATAATATTTAAATAAATAAATAAACGGTGACCTCGGTTTGAATGGAGAAGTTCGGATTTGGCTTTGTGATATCTTTTTCTCCTCTTGTCTTGTGGCTCTTCGGTGGATGTGTAACAAATCTCTGAGAGTCTTGGAATGATTGGAAATTAGTTTGAGAGCTTTTGGGAGCTTTTGAGTGCTTTGGATAGGCAATATGAGCAATGAATGATCTCCAAAATGAGTTTGGAGATATTTATAGGCATTCTGAAAATTACAGTTCACTGTCACTGTAGTACATTGTTCACCAACGGTTGGATTACTATTCCAACGGTCTGAATACTGCAGAGCACTGTAGCAACAATGAAAAAAATTGATTTTTGACCCAAATTTTAGAAAAAAATATTTGTATGAATTTTTACTTACTTGAAAAATAATTTTAATGGAAAATACTAATTTTGATAATACATATATTGTGCCAAAATATTTTATAAATTAATTGAAAATAATTAGGTACAAAATATCATTTTTGTTAATAATCAAAACTTAATTAAAAATTAAATAGAGTAAGTTGGCTCAACACTTGAAAGAGTTCTTGTCCCTAATAACTTACATCGATTGGCCATTGCTCTTTGTCACAGGACGTAAAGGAGACTTAATTTTGCTGCTGATTTTTGTTGCTACTTATTGTATTGCTAATATCTTTTACTGCTTTTAATTGTATTTTCCTTTTCCGGTTGGGTAGTTTGTTAGTTAGTACCGCTAGGTGTAAAGGTGACTAGAATATGACTAAATAGTTGGTTATATGAGAGGTGATTTGCTGTGGCAGCACCCATAGAACAAACTATATATGTTCTTGAATCCAACTGTAAGAATCTATTGAAAATCAATCAAGAAATCTGATCTCTTCTTTTCTCAAACTTTTCTCTCTTTCTCCCTTCTGCATTCTCCCTTTGTTCTTCTTCACTGTTCTCCCGCACACCCTTCTAATCCACACTGAATTAGAAAAGTTGCTATTGTCACAGCATAGCAGTTACATTTGGTATCAGAGCCTCGATTCCGGCAAGAAGCTTGTTAGCGACATGAGAGATGGCTGAGGGGGCTCACGTGAAGAATATGGAGTTACAACTCCAAAAAGTTAATTCGGCCATGGGGGAGTTCCAGAACTAGGTTGACCGATTGGAAGGCACCAAGAAGAACTATGATGCGATAGGCGGACTAGAGCGGAGGCTAGAAGGCAGACTAATCAGATGAGGGAAGAGATGGGAAACCAATTTCAACAGTTCATGTTGATGTTTACCTAGCAAAATCAAGTAAGAATGGCCCTTGACTTTCTCCCTAGATCTAGAACAGAGCCGATTTTACATAATGAGAGGGTGAACCGGGAAAATGGGACATCTGAAATTGAATTAGAACAGGAGGATGAGGTTGAAACTATGACAAGAGGTCATGAGGACCGGGTTAATCCACCTCAACCGGGGTTTCTCATACCCTGGATGGAAATACCCGTGTTTGAGGGAACTAATCCTAGATGGTGGGTTAGGAAGTTTGAACGATTGTTTGAATGGTACAATGTGCCTGAGGAGAGAAGGGTAGCTTTGGCTGTGCCTACTTTAATAGCATGGTTCCAAGGATGGACACAAACAAGGGAGAATTATACATGGGGGGAATTCACTGCAAAGCTATGTGAGAGATTTGGAGAAAGGAGCATGTCAGATACCATAGAAGAGTTCAACAAGTTAAAACAAGTTAGGGATGTTCGGTCATACTTGAGGAGGCTCAAAGAGTTGAGGTCATTAATGAGAAATCATGACCCTCACTTGTCTGAAACATATTTTGTTTCTAGCTTCCTTAGTGAGGATTTGTGGCCTATGGTGAAGATGATAAGATCGTGAACAGTGGAGCAAGCAATTGAGAGTGCCAAATTGTAGGAGTTGGTAGTTGAGGCCCTGATGAAAAAACATAAGTAGCAACAAAAGGCTGTAGCTATGGGGAATTGGCAGCAAAGGGGAAACAAGAGGGGGTTCAACAGAGATTCGATCAAGGGAAATGCAGGGGGAAGAAATTTTGGAGGTCCATATTCTGGGGGGAGGCCAAATGAACCAAAGAGGCAACTTGGTGTGTGTTACAAGTGTGGGGATAAATACTATCCTGGGCACCAATGTAAACGCCAGTTGTTACTGTTAGAAGGAGATAAAGAGGAAGAACTAGAGGAGGAAGAAGGAGAAGAGGTGGAAGGTTTCGGAGAAACTGGAGGAGAGGACAATGGAGAGATGTCTCTCCATGCACTCAAAGGAATCGCCAATAACAAGATAATCAAGGTTGAGGGCAAGGTGAAGGAGGGCAGCTTGCTAATCCTTATTGATAGTGGAAGCACCCACAACTTCCTAGATGAGAGCATCACCAAGAGATTCAAGTGTCCACTCACAGGCACACCGCCTTTGAGTGTGACTGTTGCTAATGGGAACCGAGTATTGAGTAACTCGGCTTGCCTTAGATTCATGTGGGAAATGCTAGAGGAGAAGTTTGAGGCAGATCTCAAGTTGCTTCAACTAGGGGTGTGTGATGTTGTTTTAGGGGTGGATTGGATGAAGGGGGTGAGCCCCATAAGCTTCGACTTCAACCAAATGAAAGTGTCCTTTGAAAAGGGGGGTAGAAGAATGACTCTTACTGTCAGCAGCTGATATGGAATGATTCAATCATTGATTGGTGATTGATTAATTGATGATTGATTGATTGATGATTCAATCATTGATTGGTGATTGATTAATTGATGATTGATTGGTGATTGATTGATTGATGATTCAATCATTGATTGGTGATTGATTAATTGATGATCGATTGGTGATTGATTGATTGATGATCGATTGGTGATTGATTATATATGTTTCCTAGATTGATTGATTGTATATATTATTTCCTAAAAGAAAAATTGTATCCTCTAGATTAGATTATGTTTTCTATCTTGGTTGTATCCTAAATTGTATAGATTCTAGGATTCTTTCCTAAAGTTAGTTGTTTCCTATTTTTGTAAAGAAGCTTGTATAAATCAAGCTTTTCTAGTGAATGAAAGGTTGAGACAGTAAGGTTATTTTTTTTTCCAAAACTTAACACTTACAAATGGGAAAGAGACTGCTACCTACAAAATGATTACATGTAAGAGGCTGTAGAGAGTCCTTAAGAGCAAGTGGAGTTAACTCACACAACAATTTTCTATTGTGGAAATAAAGGAGAAGCACAACAGAGGAGAATATGGGGAGCTACAATTGGCTGCCAGCCACCAACAAGGTGGCCCTAACCAGGTATACACACTACCCCTTATTGATGAACTATTGGTAGAATTTAAGGACCTTTTTGTGGAACCAAACATCCTTCCCCCTAGCTGTGTCTTAGACCATGCAATTAACCTTAAACCAAATGTTGAACCGATTAATATCAAATCCCACCGTTATGCCCCTTTTCAAAAAACAAAAATTGAAAGAATGGTGAAAGAAATGTTGAACCAATCATTTATTAGAACAAGCCAAAGCCCTTTTGCTTCCCTAGTCCTTTTGGTAAAGAAAAAGTATGGTTCTTGGCTTTTTTTTGTGGATTATCGCCAATTTAACACCTTGACCATCAAGGATAAATTCCCCATACACTTTGTTGAAGACCTAATGGATGAGTTACACCAAGACAAATTCTTTTTAAAACTTGACATGCGCTCGGGCTGCCATCAAATTATGATGAAGCCCGAGGATATCCACAAAATGGCTTTCAGAACCTACCATGGCCATTTTGAGTTCTTGGTGATGCCCTTTGGGCTCACCAATGTCCTGGCCACCTTCCAATCCCTAATGGGCCAAATATTTGAGACCTACATAAGAAAAGTCATACTTGTGTTCTTTGACGATATCCTTGTCTATAGCCCAACTTTGGACTAACACCTTACCCACCTACGAACCACCTTTGAGGTCCTTAGAAGCAACCAATTATTCATCAAAAGGTCTAAGTGTGCATTCGGTTAGAACTAGGTGGAGTACTTGGGACACTTAATCTTAGTGGAGGGGGTCAGTACTGATCCAAGAAAGGTGAAGGCTATGCTGAATTGGCCCAAGCCCACTACAATACGAGCTCGTAGGGGTTTTCTTGGGCTCACAGGGTACTACCACATATTTGTTAGGGGTTATGGAGTTATTAGCAAACCCCTCACAAATTTATTGAAGAAAGGGGAACTTCCATTGGGGACAAGAGGCGGAAGTGGCTTTTGAAAAGTTGAAAGTGGCAATGAGTAGGGTACAACGTTGGGGCTGTTTGACTTCGACAAGCCTTTTGTGCTTGAAACAAATGCATGTGGAGTGGGTGTTGGGGTTGTCTTGATGCAGGATGGCATGCCATTGGCTTTTCTAAGCCAAGCCCTCATTCCAAGGCACTTAGGCCTAAGGATATTCGAGAAGGAATTCTTGGTTGTCCTCATGGCCGTTGAGAAGTGGTGACATTACTTGGAGATGGGGAGGTTTGTAATCAAAATTGATCATGAGTCTCTAAAGTTTTTGTTACAACAAAAGTTGCAAACTCAATTGCAAAAGAAGGGAATGGCCAAGTTAATGGTTTAGATTACTCCATACAATATAAGAAGGGTAAGGAAAACTTGGCAGCGGATGCCTTATCGAGATGCTAAGAAGAAGGGAGTGCAGTCGCCATGACTGTGATAATTCCAGAGTGTAGATCGGAAGCTATTAGGCCGAGCTGCCGAGCTAATGGAGGGCCGAGCTGATGAAGGTCGAGCTGCCGAGCTAATGGCCGAACTATCAAGCTATTGAGCTCGTTATCTGCTGATTTATCCTCCATGATTTATCTTGATTTATATTACTATTATATCTTATCTTTTTTTGTTATTTTTGATTAGATTTGTTTGTTTTTAAGGTTGTTGTAATCTAGTCCTACAAAGTAGGAATCTAATCTCTAAAATGTAGGAAAAGTCTTAGGGTCTATTGTGTATATATTAGTGGCATTCCTAAGGGAATCTGTCATGACTCTATGAACAATAAAAGGGTATTATTATAATAGGATAAAATAGTTTGTTAGAGATATTTTATCAAGTGGTTAGAAGCACATGGGAGCATGTGCTAGGCTGTTAGAAGGCAAATATGCCTATAAAAGATTGCTGTAATGGTTTGTTTTGTTATCCAAGAAATTAATGAATTGAATTATGATTTTCTCCTCTTCCAAATTCTCTCCCCTTTCTTGATCTTCATTCTCCCTCTTTTTCTGTTCTCTAATCTCCCTAACACTTCTTCTAATCTCTCCCTCATTCTTCCCATTTCCTCCTTAATTCCCTTCTGTTCTTGGCTTAGCTGAATCGAATTCTTCTGATTCCCAAACTGATCCTAGGTTAAGCCCTAGGATCATGACAAATTGGTATCAAAGCGGTTGTTCTTCGGTTGTGGTTCGTGCAATTTTGGTAGTCGATTCTCAGCGGAATTGATTGAGTAGAGTAGTACCATCCTGGCTGTGTTTTTGTTGCGATTCTCATTTGAAGGTGAATCCGACTGGGGCTTGGCGGTGTGCTGCTCACTTGGGTTGGAAGGTGATCTCGACTAGAGCTGATGGTCTTGCAGTCGAACGAAGTTGGGTCGACTGGCGAGCACGCCAAAGAAGCGGACAATGGGGTGACGCGAACGGACGTCGTTCGTGAGAAGCGGTAGTCCGTCAGAGAGTTAAGCGGACCACCGAGCGTCCGCGACTATAGAGGACGTCCCGAAGAGGGGTGAGTCCAGCGAAGGGTGAAGCTGACGACCTATGCGCGTGCGACTGAAGCGGAAGTCAGGTTGCAGGAGCTCTGCCGAAGTTGACGACAAGGGTGAGGAAGGCTGTCGCAGCCAGTTCAAATAGATTCGGTGAGCAAGCCCGGGGGGGGGTCTTTGCGGCTAAGTCGAGATTTTGGTGAGGTCGGCTAGGATTTGAAGGAGACGTAGGAGGAGTGACCTCCAGCTAAGACGCTAGTCACTTGTTCGACATTGAAAACGAGCAAGGTAGGATGTTCCAATTGATCCTTGGTGGAATTCCTTAGTCACGGCTAATAGCGAGCAGTGATTTTCGTTGGTGATTTGGAGGCAACTACTAAGAGGTGAGATACGGCCATGACTCTTGGTGTGAGGCTCTGGATCGAACTCTAGAAAAGCTTCATTGATCTATCAGAGACGGATTTGGTGAGAATCAGGAAGCCTTTTAGCAGTGATTAAGGAAGAATTTGAAGGTGACTTCCAGAAATGAATTCTGACCTAGACAGACGGTGATTGGTGGAATGTAGCAGAGATAGCCAGGTGAGTTCCGACCTATTCTAGGCTATTACTTTCCAACGTGATTAATTCTCAAAATAAGAGTCTCGATTTAAATTGTGGAGGAGGAGTGGAAGCTGCGAGTAAGGCAGGCGGTCTAAATTGAAAGTAAAAGCAAGACAAGTGACTGCCATTGAACTAGATAGTGGGTGCGGTGACTTTCGGCATGAATCTGAAAAAATTATAGCAATCGCATGGTAGTCGACTAATATTGGAGGCGAATTTGGAGCAGCCAATTATAAATCAGTAAGCAATACCAGAAGGGAAAGCTGTGGAAAAATATCAGAGGGGGATTCTGCTTGAGAAGCGAATTCTTCCAACTTATTCTGCTCGTTGAGTGTTGGTGCTTTAAGCTGTGAGCAAAGGAAACAAGAGGTAGATTTTAGCTGTAGATTCTTCCAGAGGTAGATTCTTCCAGCTAAAATCTACCTTTTGTTTCCTTTGCTCACAGCTTAAAGTACCAACACTCAACGAGCAGAATAAGTTGGAAGAATCCGCTTCTCAAGTAGAATCCCCCTCTAATATTCAGACAGAGGTGTCATGGTATATGCTATTTGTAGACGACATAGTGTTGGTGGATGAAACAAAAGAAGGAGTGAACACTAAGCTTGAGTTATGGAGAAACAATTTAGAATCTAAGGGATTTAAATTAAGCAGAAAGAAAATAGAATATATGGAATGTAAATTTAGTAAGAATGCAAGAGTGGAGGATGTTATAATAAAATTGGAAGACCAAATCTTACAAAGAGAAGACAATTTTCGATATTTGGGATCAGTGATTCAAAAAGATGGAGAAATTCACGAGTATGTCACACATAGAATTAAGGCAGGTTGGCTAAAATGGCGAAATGCATTGGAGGTGTTATGTGATGGTAAAATCCCATTAAAATTGAAAGGAAAATTCTATAGGACAGCTATAAGACCAGTTTTGTTGTACGGCTCAGAATGTTGGGCAGTCAAATACCAACATGAGCAAAAGACGAGTGTAGCGGAGATGAGGATGTTAAGATAGATGTGCGGCCATACAAGAAAAGATAAAATTAGAAATGAAGTTATTCGTAATAAGATAGGAGTAGTGCTAATAGAGGAGAAGATGAGAGAGACTAGACTAAGATGGTTTGGTCATGTGAGAAGGAGACCAAGAGACGCTCCTGTGAGGAGAGTTGATGAAATTGAACAATTAATCAAAAAAAGAGGTAGATGCAGACCTAAGAAGACTTTGAGGGAGACATTAAAGTTTGATATAAAGTGTATGGATCTCAATGAATATATGACAAAAGATAGAAATACATGGAAGTCTAGAATTCATGTAGCCGACCCCACATAGTGGGATAAAGGCTGGATATGTTGTTGTTGTTGTTTGAAGAAGAACAGTATGTATATAGCTCCTTGGTCTTCAAAGTATGTTGTTGGTGAAAAGGCAGCCAAGGGGAGTAGTGCATATATGAGACCATTAGAGTCTCAATTGCAGCCGAAGGATGCTGCGTTTTCAGTGGGATGGCCTGCTCATGAAGCCTTGGGAAGCAGTGCGCACTTGAGACAATTGGAGTCTCAATTGTAGCAGAAGAGTGCTTCATTTTCAGCTGAAATGGAGTCTCAATGGCAGCCAAAGAAGGCTGCATTTGCAGTTGGCAGCAACAGGGACAAAGGAACAAGCAATGGGATATAGGATATGAGTAAGGAATTCAGTCGAATGTTCTGCGAGAAGCTGCAAGAATTTGCAATGATACTTATTAAGAAGTATCATTACAACTTTTCGGTGGAATATTTTGATGATTATCATGGAAGCTTTAACAAGGAGGAATTCCTTAGAATGGAGCAGCAGGAGGAGAAGCTGGAAGAAAGAGCAAACAAGGAAGCAAGGAGCATTGATCATTTTATGGAAGAGTGGGAGCATGAATAAGAAGTGAAGGAAAGGCGGAACCAGAAGCAGAACTACTATGAAGATGGCCTACTTGTAGATGAAATATCTTCCAATGTTGTGAAGGTGTGTAGAATTGATCCTAAAATGTGCCACAATGTTGCTGTAAATTTTGAGGTTGAGGAGCAACAACAATTGAAGGCTGAAGGATTAGATAATGTGGAGGGATTTTTATCAAAAGATAAGAGGGAGACAGCCCCAGTAGAAGGAAGACTTGCTGATCTTAAACAATGCCACCATATTGCTGCCAATTTTGGAGATGATAAGAAGAGGGGAACATATGTGGTAGCTGGTTGATTAGAGTTTCAGAATGATCGACATTTGAAGGCTGTAGGGTTGCAGATTTCAGCTGCTACCTGTGACAAGGAGTGGCTAAATTCATTGAAGGCATTTGATGTGGACACTTTGACAAGTTTTGGCATTATATTGGATCCCCAGACTATGAGTATTAGCAACCTTAATTTGGTAGCTATTACAAACCCAAGGGAAGTAGTATGTTACTTTTTGGAGGAAGATGCAGCCTTGTCTACAATGATTATCATTTTTGTTTCAATTGAGAACCTAAAAATGAAGAAGAAGAGACCTAGAAGGAGGAAGAAGGAAAGAAGGATGAACTAGATGGAAAAGGCTGGAATTGGATGAAGAGCCATGGCTACTTGTTGCAAGTTCTTGGGGACAAGAACTCTCTTAAGGAGGGGAGAATTGTCATGACCCTATGAATACTAAAAGGGTATTATTGTAATAGGATAAAATAGTTTGTTAGGGATATTTTAGCAAGTGGTTAAAAGCACATGGTAGCATGTGCTAGGCAGTTAGAAGACAAATATGCCTATAAAAGATTGCTGTAATGGTTTGTTTTGTTATCCAAGAAATTAATGAATTGAATTATGATTTTCTCCTCTTCCAAATTCTCTCCCCTTTCTTGATCTTCTTTCTCCCTCTTTTTCTGTTCTCTAATCTCCCTAACACTTCTTCTAATCTCTCCCTCATTCTTCCCATTTCCTCCTTAATTCCCTTATGTTCTTGGCTTAGTTGAATCGAATTCTTCCGATTCCCAAATTGATCTTAGGTTAAGCCCTAGGATCATGATAGAATCAATAGAGAGAATTATTCTCCCCAAAAGGGGATTTCTCCACAGAGTGGTGCAAGGAAGTGGTGGATGGCTATGAGGGAGATGATGAAATAAAAAGCATGCTGGAGAAACTTGCTTTGGGAAATAAGGAAGTAGAGGGGTACACTTTGATGGATGGTCTGTTGAGATATAAAGGCAGGGATGGTCTGTTGAGATATATAGGCAGGATAGTAGTGGGAAACAATGATGAACTCAAGAGGAAAATTTTGCAATCCTTGCATGAGTCCCCTTTAGGGGGACATTCGGGCTTCCAAAATACTTATTTGAGGGTGAGACAACTATTCCATTGGCCCTAGCTCAGGGTGATAGTGAAGGAATTTGTTTTGGGGTGTGATACGTGCAAGAGATGCAAACATGAAAATGCAGTGTACTTAGGGCTGCCGCAGCCCTTACCAATTCCAGAACAGTCACGAACAAGTGTGTCCATGGACTTCATTGAAGGGCTGCCAAAATCCGAAGGGAAGGATTGTGTAATGGTAGTGGTCGACAGACTTACTAAGTATGCACATTTTGTAGGATTGGCCCACCTCTACATAACCCAAGAAGTGGCAAGGGCATTCATGGATCGGGTGGTAGCTCTGCATGGGGTTCCTAAGTCCATTATATCTGATCGAGATAAGGTGTTCACGAGCCATTTTTGGAGGGAGTTGATGAAAAGCATGGGCACTAAACTCAACCTATCAATAGCCTACCATCCCTAATATGATGGGCAGACAGAGAGGGAAAATCAAAGCCTAGAAACCTACCTCTGATGTATGTGTTTGTTGTAGTCCAAGAGTTAGTCCAAGAGTTGGCATAGGTGGCTGGCTTTGGCACAATGGTGGTATAACTCCAGCCACCATGCCTCTATTAAAATGTCACCATTTGAGGCTGTATTTGGGTATAAACCCCCTATCCTACCAGCCACTGAAGGGCATACCATGACCACAACAGTTGAGGAGTATTTGCAGCAGAGGAGGGGGGTGTTGCAGCAACTGAAGCAAGAGCTGGCATCAGCTCAAAACTGGATGAAGCAATATGTAGATAGGAGGAGGAGTGACTGGGGTTCGAAGTTGGGGGAAATGTTTACCTAAGGCTCAGGTACCCTCATCTAAAGTCCATCTCCTAAGGGCAAGTATCTAAGCTCAGCCCTAAGTAATTCGGCTCATTCACCATAACTAGGGTAGGCAAAGTGGCTTACTGCTTGCAGCTACCTGAGGGATCCAAAATCCACCCAGTCTTTCAAGTTTCTTTATTAAAGAAGACAATCGGCAATGAGCTGGTTAATCTGGAGCTACCCGCACTTCCTAAGGAGAAGGAAGCCACAAAGGAGCCAGAGGCTATAATGGAAAGAAGAGTAGTCTACCACTAAGGAGCCTCTCTCATCCAAGTGCTTGTTAGGTGGCAAGGAGGATCTTTGGGGGAGGACACCTAGGAATACCTTCCCCAATTGCTACAACAGTTTCCAAGGGTAGCCAACCTCTTAAATATTTCTTGAGGACAAGAAATTGTTGAAGGGAGGGGTATTGTCACAGGACGTAAAGGAGACTTAATTTTGCTGCTGATTTTGTTGCTACTTGTTGTATTGCTAAAATCTTTTAGTGCTTTTACTTGTATTTTCCTTTTCCAGCTAGGTAGTTAGTTAGCTAGCATCGCCAGGTGTAAAGGTGACTAGAATAGGATAAAATAGTTGGTTATATGAGAGGTGATTTGCTGTGGCAGCACCCATAGAACAAACTATATATGCTCTTGAATCATGTTGCAAAGATCTATTGAAAATCAATCAAGAAATCTGATCTCTTCTTCTCTCAAACTTTTCTCTCTTCAATCTTTCTCTGCCAAAATCAGCACCAGAAATTGTTTGATGCCTGTTTTAGCCAAAGCTATAACTCCTCAACTTTCACCGGAGCCAAAGAATAAGGAACAATATTCTCTTGTCGTTCTCAAAACCATTTCTCTCAACTGAAGCTATCTCCTTAGACATTCCAGAATCCTTTTTCATAAGAATAGTTTTATCTCTCTGAGTTGAACTCTGAGATTTGACAATGGATTTATGATGGAATGGACTGTTATTGGAATACTGATTCCATGGATGATTAAGGTAAGGATCTCTGACTGAAACAAGATTTGATCCATTTCTTTGAGGAGAGTAAGGATTTTCGCCAATCACAGGATCTGGTGTTTCTTTATAATATTTGGATCAGAATATTCTCTAAAAAGCAAACAAGTAGGTAGTCTAACTTGATTCTATCTAGCGATCATTATCATGAAATTTTGCATTTGTTCCCGAATCTGATTGTTCTATTTGCGCATTTGATTATCGATTTCCTCACGCAACAGATCGACTACTCTGTCCAATTTCTTCTCCACCAATTCTATAGATCCCTCTATGGATTTGCATCTCTGACTTCTTCATCGACACTTGCTGCAATTGCAACTCCATCTATTTCATCCTGGTGCCGTCCACCATCAGGATTAAGATTGCTAGTAGAATTACCAGCTAAGGAATTGCTCTGAACAATTCTCTTGAGGATGGAATAACAATCATTGATGATCACTATCGCCAGAACCTCCTAAACTTGCTTTGCCTTCCTTGATCGATTGCAAAGATGTGTAGAATCTCAATCGAAAGCTGCCTGCAATTTCGAGACTAGAATTGCTTCTCCCTCTCGGTTATGATCGGTCTTTGATTTCAATAGCCGAGACCAATTGAAAATGCCAAAATTCTTGAATTTGCCGCACAGGAATCACATGAATCACTGCTCGATCAATTCGACCAAGATTCATTGGAATTCACTTGGCCTTACATTGTTGCTAAGATAGCCTGAGTTATCTACCAAAAGTGCAGGAATTGTAGCCAAGGAGTGTTGGCTTTGATACCAATTTGTCATGTATCTAGGGTTAACCTAGGGTTTAGAATGGAATTTGGGAGAAATTGGGGAAGATAGAACAACATGATAGGGAGAATTAGAGCATAAAGAGAGAGATAACGGACATAATTGAGAGGTGATAGAGGTGATCGAGAGAGAGAATATAGAGTTGAGAGGGAAGAATAGAGAAATCATAGAGGAATTGAGAATAGAGGAATTGAGAGATAATTGATGTGAGGGGAAGTTTGAAATTCAAATATCATTAAACAACATAACATTCTCTAAGTGATACAACATATTTATAGGCTGTTCCAACCTATTAATCTGAAAGGTACGGATTGCTACAACAAAGTACAACTAAAAAGACATACATATGTCACGATCCAAGGGTTTAGCCTAGGGCTAAAATGGAAATCGGAAGGATCTGATACCGTTGAAGTTAAGAACATATTGTATAGAAGGGAAATTGAAGAAGAATAGGGGGAGAAAATTAGAGAGAATTGAGGGAGAATGGCAGAAGAACGAGGGATAGAGATTAGAGAGAAATTGTAGAGAGAAATATTGAGATTTCAAATATCATTCAATATGTAAAACCCATCCATTTACAGCAGCCTTATATAGGCATATTTGTCTCAAAACAGCCTTGCACATGCAGCCATGTGCACCTAACTTATTGCTAAAATATCCAAAACAAACTATTCTACCCTATTACAATAATACCATTTATTGCTCATAGGGTCATGACAATTCTCCCCTCCTTAAGAGAATTCTTGTCCCCAAGAACTTGCAACAAGTAGCCATGACTCTTCATCCAATTCCAGCCTTTTCCATCTGGTTCATCCTTCTTTCCTTCTTCCTCCTTCTAGGTCTCTTCTTCTTCATTTTTAGGTTCTCAATTGAAAAAAAATGATAATCAATGCAGACAAGGCTCCTCCAAAAAGTAACATACTATTTCCCTTGGGTTTGTAATAGCTACCAAATTAAGGTTGCTAATACTCATAGTCTGGGGATCCAATATAATGCCAAAACCTGTCAAAGTGTCCACATCAAATGCCTTCAATGAATTTAGCCGCTCCTTGTCGCAGGTATTAGCTGAAATCTGCAACCCTACAGCCATCAAATGTCGATTATTCTAAAACTCTAACCGACCAGCTACCACATATGTTCCCCTCTTCTTATCATCTTCAAAATTGGCAGCAATATGGTGGCATTGTTTAGGATCAACAAGTCTTCCTTCTGCTGGGGCTATCTCCCTCTTATTGTTTGATAAAAATCCCTCCACGTTATCTAATCCTTCAGCCTTCAATTGTTGTTGCTCCTCAACCTCAAAATTTATAGCAACATTGTGGCACATTTTAGGATCAGTTCTACACACCTTCACCACATTGGAAGATATTTCAGCTACAAGTAGGCCATCTTCATAGCAGTCCTGCTTCTGGTTCCGCCTTTCCTTCACTTTGGATTCATGCTCGAACTTTTCCATAAAATGATCAATGCTCCTTGCTTCCTTGTTTGCTCTTTCTTTCAGCTTCTCCTCCTGCTGCTCCATTCCAAGGAATTCCTACTTGTTAAAGCTTTCATGATAATCATCAAAATATTCCACCGGAAAGTTGTAATGATACTTCTTAATAAGTATCATTGCAAACTCTTGTAGCTTCTCGCGGAACATTCGACCAAATTTCTTGCACTCTTCATCAAACCCACTGCTGGTTCCTTTGTCCAATTGGCTGATCCCCTTCTTATGTTCCTTGTTGCTGTCAATTGAAAATGCAACCTTCTTTAGCTGCCATTGATGCTCCATTCCAGCTGAAAGTGAAGCATTCTGCTTCATGTATGCACTGCCTCCCCTAGCTTCATGAGTAGGACACCCTATTGAAAAGGCAACCTTCTTTGGCTGCCATTGAGGCTCTATTCCAACTGAAAATGACGAATTTTTCTACTGTACTTGAGGCTCCCATGGTCTCCTACATGCACTGCTCCCCTTAGCTGATTGTTCACAATCAGCATACTTTGAAGACCAAGGAGCTATATACATTTTGCTCTTCTTCAAACAAGTTATCCCAAAATTCAAAATTAACCTTTGTTTACCTTACTAGCAGCCTAGGATTTGATTGGAATTACCACCTGAAATTACTACTTCGTTAATGAAGTCGGATCAGAATTACAGCAAAAGAGTGCTGGAATTCACAACCAATAATCACCCATCCAAATTCACCTTCCACAATCCACTCCCAGC
This sequence comes from Diospyros lotus, assembly GCF_014633365.1. NCBI lineage: Eukaryota > Viridiplantae > Streptophyta > Magnoliopsida > Ericales > Ebenaceae > Diospyros > Diospyros lotus. The sequence continues at coordinate 43,520,746 of NC_068339.1, read as the reverse complement.
TCCAAACCTTGCTAGAATCAGGTACCGAAATTGCTGGGCTTCTTAGCCGAGATCCAAGACCTATTCCGCCACCTTTAGAGCCATCAAGAACTGGTCGGAGGACTTGCCTAACCTACTTCACCTCCCAACGACAAACAAGAATTGCCACTTCCGTCGAACCGGCTTTGATTACCCTCGAAGCCAATTGGCTAGTGCCACTGTGGGTTCTCTATCGCTGAAATTGCCTGGCCTTGTTCTGTTGCCACAAGTTGCCTGTCTCCGCTTACCGCAACGATCACTGGAATTTCTCGCAACTCCCTGATTCTTCTTCGTCTGCAATTTTCGATCAATCTGAACCGCTCTAAGAGTCGCTGGAAGCTCTGTCGGAATCGGCCCAGTCCCCTTCAAATTCCAAACAGAAATGACAATCAATAATGGATTGGAATTCACCAGCGAAATTGCCTTGGCTGCTCGGTCAATAGTTCCCAGATTTCTCAAGCCGAAAGCCAATCCTCCTGCTTCACGTTCAAAATGCACCCATCCACTTTGAACAAACTTACTGCAATTCACGGCTGAGCGTCAACCTTCTGCTCGCTTCCAAGAAAAGTCGAACAACTCTTCCAGATCACAAGCCGTGATTGCTTGTACCTTAGCTTCCCAACCGCTCCCTACAACTTGACCGGTTCCGTGATGCCCGAAAGTTGAACTTGGTTCCGTGACGCTTGCAAGTTGAACTGGATGTGAACGACAGGGCCTGCACCTTCTTCGATTGGTTCTGTTACCAGAATTCCGACATTGAACTCGCTGCTATAAACAGCCTACCACAGTTGCGATCAACCAGCTTTAGGACTTCCAATTCCGTTGGATTCACCGGACCACTTGGATCGTCTCAAGCCCCGCTGCCTCAATCACGTAACTCCTTGAGAATTGGTCGGATGTTGCTTCCCTCTTAGATTGTTGACAATCGCGGCCTATATCGTCGGAATTGCTTCACCTTTCCCTTTCGAACCGTCTCACCGGATTTCATCACCGAGAGTCCTTCGTTGGAAATTACCTGCGTCCAAAAGCCGTAACCCCTTCCCAATCGAAATTCGTCTGGCTAGCTCGCTGCTAAGATCTGCCTTACCACAATCGCCAAGGGAAACTGCTCACCTCACGGTAGTCGCCTTAACTGGAATCAAATCCACAGTCAAGGATTGACTGCTCCGATACCAATTGTCACGATCCAAGGGTTTAGCCTAGGGCTAAAATGGAAATCGGAAGGATCCGATACCGTTGAAGTTAAGAACAGATTGTATAGAAGGGAAATTGAAGAAGAATAGGGGGAGAAAATTAGAGAGAATTGAGGGAGAATGGCAGAAGATCGAGGGAGAGAGATTAGAGAGAAATTGTAGAGAGAAATATTGAGATTTCAAATATCATTCATTATGTAAAACCCATCCATTTACAGCAGCCTTATATAGGCATATTTGTCTCAAAACAGCCTTGCACATGCAGCCATGTGCACCTAACTAATTGTTAAAATATCCAAAACAAACTATTCTACCCTATTACAATAATACCATTTATTGCTCATAGGGTCATGACAACATATAATACACATTACTAATCTATCCTTGGGGTTGTGACATTCTCCCACCCTTGCACAAATATTACCTTGTCAACGGTGTCATTCTTGATCCTTACTTTTCAGTAACACCATGCAGCTTTAGATTTAAATCAAGCCAAGAGGTACACACCTAAGTACTTGGTTGGTAAAGTCCTCACTTTACAAATAAGAGAACAACAACAACAACAACAACCACAATTCTTAATCCCAGATAAGTAATGGATGCTGCTACTCTTACACATAAAAATGATATCTTATTGTAGAACACAATAAGATATTGCTCAAATAATTTAATATTCTTTCACTAGGATCACAAAACATAATCTTATCATGTTATGACAATTCCTATTCACACTCACTGTTAAAATACATTTGTACTAGATTAGGGTTTGTAATGTAAGAGAAGTGTCATGTTGTATTTTTTGTATTAGTTTTTCTAGAAGGGTACGTTTTCTAGAAGGCTGACCGGATTTAAATTTAACTGCCATCTTGGGGCAGTCGGTTAGATTGTAATTTCCGCCCTTATAGCTTATAAATAAGGGCTGGGAGGTAGGCTTTTAGAGAGCGCTTTTAGTTGTGGTTTACAATCTATCTTGTGCGAGTATGTGCTGTGTGAAAGAGGGGACATCTTTCGGGCTTACAACTCTGTATAGCTTCCAGGTTTATGGGCTGTGAGAGAGTTGGGTTTTGTGGCACATGTAATCAGGTATTGACATTCAAAGATAGTGGAGAAAGCTAAGGCCAAAGCCAATCTGGATGTAGGCCTCATTTGAGACTAAACCAGGATAAATTTTCTTGTGTTGTTTGCTGTTCTTGATTATTTCTTGTTTGTTTTCTGCTCTATTGTTGTGTTGCGGATCAAAGAGATTGTCAGGGAGTGTTTTGAGTGATCATAGTGAGAGGTGAGATCTAGTTTAACAACTTGGTATCAGAGTCGGTCACCTCTGGAATTGATCAAGAATTCAAGAACCTCAAGACAAGGGAGATGATCTCGGGGAAACAAGAATGACACCAATCACTTCTCGATCAGACATTGACAAGTTTGATGGGAGCAACGATTTCGGACTATGGAGCATCAAGATGGAAGCACTCCCTTGCAGTCTGAGTTTGGAGGAGGCGCTGGAACAAGAAGATATGACCAAGGGAGAATCAACCGGGAAAGAACTTCAGGTTCTAACCGTAGAACAAAATGAGGCACGAGTACAGATTAAGAAGAAGGCCTACAGCCTTTTCATTTTGAGCTGAGCCAGGGAAGTGCTTAGGGAGGTGTCAAGGTTGAAGTTTGCGGCAGAAATCTGGAAGAAGTTGGAAGATTTGTATCTCAAGAAGACTCTCTCAAGTCGGTTATTTCTCAAGGCTAGGTTTTTTAATTTTAAGATGCACGATAATTAGAAACTCTGGGATCATTTAGATGATTTTAACAAACTATGCTTAGACCTAGAAAACATAGACATTAAATATGAGGAAGAAGACAAAGCCCTAGTTCTCCTATATTCATTACCTAAAACCTATGAGAATTTTGTAGATATTCTCTAGCATGGTAGGGATAAACTCTCTTTAGAAGATGTAATAGGGGCATTAAACTCTAAAGATTTGAGAATCAAAATGGATAGTAAATCCTCACCAGCTGATGCTTTAACAACAAGGTGAAGAAGTTCTAAGAAAGATTCTAAGAAGAGAGGTAAATCAAGATCTAAATCTAGAAATGGAAAAGGGCCAATAAAATGCTATTATTGTCAACAAGAGGGTCACATTAAGTGGCACTGTCCTAAGAGGAAGAAGGACTATGCTGATAAAGAGAAATCTGATGGGGGGTTAATATATGTGATAGCGGGTATGATAGTGCAGATGCACTAATAGTAAGTGACAAAACAGGCAACCAAGAATGGGTCATGGACTCAGACTGTTCTTTCCACATGACTCCTAGGAAGCAATGGATCCAAAACTTTAAGGAAATTAATAGGGGAAAAGTCCTATTAGGAAACGATTATGAATGTAAGGTTCAAGGGGTGGGGGATGTTAGATTAAAGATGCATGATGGAACCTTTAGGACCCTCACATTCGTGAGAGATGTCCTTGAACTCAAAAGAAACTTGATTTCCCTTGGGGAATTGGATAGGAGTGGATATAAATTCAAGGGTGAGGGTGGAGTGATAAAATTAAATAAAGGCTCCCTAGTATGCATGAAAGTTGTGTTAAGGAATGGAATTTATTTCGTGCAAGCAACCACCTTATGTGGTGAAGCTGCAAGTGTAAGTTCGAATTCTCGTGATAAGGCAAGATTGTGGCATCTAAGGATGTCACACATTAGTGAGCAAGGGCTCAGGGAACTTGCTAAACAAGGGATATTGGAGTTAGGTCAGTCCCTAGATTTAGCAAGTGTGAATGTTGCATTTATGGGAAAGCAACCAAGAATAAATTTAACAAAACAACTATCCATTCATCAAAAGCACCCTAGACTACATCCATTCAGATCTGTGGGGCCCAGCCCAAACCATGACTCATGGGGGCTCTCGGTACTTTCTATCCATAATAGATGATTTCTCAAGAATGCTATGGGTATATGTTCTAAAGGCTAAGGAAACACCTTTAAAACTTTTAGGACTTGGAAGAAAATGGTAGAGAATCAAATATGCTGGTCAGTGAAGGTTATTAGGACTGATAATGGGTTAGAGTTTTGCAATAGGGATTTTAATCAAATGTGTAAGGAGGGAGGCATAGTTAGACACTTAATAGCCCCTGGAAACCCTAAGCAAAACGGGTTGGCTGAGAGGATGAACCAGACTCTTTTGGAGAGGGTAAGATGCATGCTCTTTCATGCACACTTGCCCAAATCTTTTTTGGGGGAGACTGTTTCCACAGCAGCCCATATAATTAACAGGTCACCCTTTGTAGCAATTAATTTTCAGATTCCATATGAAAGATGGACGGGGCACAAATCGAGCTTAACACACCTTAGAATATTTGGATGTTTAGCCTATGCCCATGTGAAGCAAGGAAAATTAGAACCTAGAGCCAAGAAATGCCTATTTATAGGTTACCCTTCAGGTGTTAAAGGTTATCTAAGCTTTGGAATCTGGAATTAAAGGGACCTAGGACTATAGTCACAAGAGATGTGACATTTGATGAGTCATCTACCATAAAATTAGATAACCTTCAAACCCAGCATAGCTTAGGAGAGGAAAAAGAATCTGTCCAAGTCGAAATCTCAGGATTTAACCCATCTAATACCTCAGAACCACCTGAAACTGCATGTGAGTTTCAAGGTAGTGACCATTTAAATGATCAAATCCAAGACCAGGCCCAAGAATCTTCTCATCATGAAGAAGATGAAGTAGATAGTGATGTAGACTCCAGCCTAGGTGATCAACCAAATCCGGACAAATATAGTGTTGCAAGGGATAGACAACCTAGGGTCCGCAAACCACTTAAGAGATTCGGTTATTTTGATCTGGTAGCCTATGCTTTTACTAGTGCAACCGAAATAGGAGGGGAAGAACCACTTACCTATGAAGAGGCAATGTCCTCTAAGGATGCTAGAAAATGGCAAGAAGCCATGAAGTCTGAAATAGATTCTTTAAAGAAGAATCAAACTTGTGAATTGGTTGAAAGGCCAAAAGGGCAACGCATAGTAGGTTGCAAGTGGTTGTTTAAGATCAAGGAAGGGGTAGGAATTAACCCTAAGCCTAGGTTTAAGGCTAGGCTGGTTGTTAGGGCCAGAGGGTTTACCCAAGGTCAAGGCATTGATTTCAATGAGGTATTCTTCCCAATAGTGAGATATACATCTATAAGGGTTCTATTAGCCATAACAGCCCACTTAGATCTAAAACTAGAGCAGATGGATGTTATAACTGCTTTCCTCCATGGGGACCTAGAGGAGAAAATTCTAACGGATCAACCAAAGGGTTTTGAAGCTAAGGGAGAGGTGGAGAAGGTATGCTTGCTTAAGAAGTCCTTATATGGACTTAAGCAGTCCCCAAGGCAATGGTACCTTAAATTTGATACAGTAATGGTAAGCCAAGGTTATTTTAGAAGTTCCTATGATAGTTGTGTGTACTACAAGCATGTTACACCTAGCATTTCAGTGTATTTACTATTATATGTGGATGACATGCTTATTGCAAGTCAATCCTATCAAGAAATCTAGCTTCTCAAACAAAGTCTGAAAGCTGAATTTGAAATGAAAGAGTTAGGTGAAGCTAGGAAAATTCTAGTAATAGAAATTTCTAGACATACACAACATAGGAGGATATACCTATCTTAAAAGTCCTACTTAGCCAAGGTTTTATTCAAGTTTAGAATGTCAAATGCAAAGGCAGTTAATGTGCCTTTTGCACCACACTTCAAGTTGTCCTCTGTCCAATCCCCTAAGAATGAGGAAGAAAGAAAGGAAATGAGTGATATTCCATACTCAAGTGCGGTAGGAAGCCTAATGTATAGTATGGTATGCACTTGACCAGATCTAGCTCATCCTATTAGTGTTGCAAGCCGTTTTATGGCCAATCCAGGGAAAGATCACTGAACAACATAGTTGTTAAATCGAGATTCGAATCGAGAATCGAAATCCTTATTTTATAAATCGTGAATCGTATCGTAAGATTCGAACACATTCTCAATTTCAACTATAAATAATATATATCCATAGAAAATAAATAATGTGCCCACTATGATCAATTCTTTTAAATGTAAATAGATAAATAAACTTCTAAATATATTTGCTAAGTTTAAAATTATACCAAAAGGAAAAAGTATATTAATGTTGCCTTTAAATTCAAATTGCACCAAACCAAACCACTTTCAAAATAACAAGCTAGAAAAAAAAAAAAAAATCCTACAACTATAAGGTTACTAATAAACTCCATTGTCCATAATCTTCACTAGTTATCAATCATCTTCATCTTTAAGTTCAAGAGCATAATCATGTTTATCATTTTCATCATCTTCTTTGTTTTCAAAGATAGCCAAATCGAACGAATATTTGATTAAAGCGCACATGCAGACGAAGTCGCACGAATTGGATGAATCAGACGAATCGAGCTATTCATGTGATTCACGGTCGATTTGTCCGATTCATAGTTGATTCTAAGGGATTTTTGATTCACCTTATAAATTTGACTCGATTTCTATATGAATTGAGTTGAATCGTACGATTTGAATCGTGAATCGTACGATTCTAAGGGATTTTAGATTCACCTTATAGATTCGACTCAGTTTCTATATGAATCGAGTCGAATCGTACGATTCGAATCGTAAGATTCTAACAACACTGTTGAACAATAGTTAAATGGATGTTTAAATATTTAGCTAGAACCCTATGTGTAATATCTCGTTCGAGCGATAGGAAGGACCGGAACAACTTACCCTGATGGACCTACACGAACTTCCCAGGGGGGTCACCCATCCCTGGATTACCCCAGGTCAAGCACGCTTAACTTGGGAGTTCTTTGCCAACATTCAGTCCAAAAGGTATCCAGCTGGTGTTGTTTCCTTCCTTACACTATCCTCGATATATACTAACTTCTCTGGGCTCTCGGGGTATTACATTCTCCCTCCCTTGAGCACATGACGTCCTCGTCATGCGACCTTACAACCGGTCCCAGATCTCCCCCCGATGCATGGCCGATGTGGGATTCGCCTAAGGTGCCTACACGCACCCCCCTTCGGGGACTCAGTGTCATCGTTGAGGTTTGCCCCACCACCGCGCTCAGAGGCTCGGGGGTCGGCTCTGATACCATTTGTAACATCTCCTTCGAGCGATAGGAAGGACCGGAACAACTTACCCTGATGGGCTTACACGAACTTCCCAAGGGGGTCACCCATCCCTGGATTACCCCAGGTCAAGCACGTTTAACTTGGGAGTTCTTTGCCAACATTCAGTCCAAAAGGTATCCAGCTGGTGTTGTTTCCTTCCTTACACTATCCTCGATATATACTAACTTCTCTGGGCTCTCGGGGTATTACACTATGTCATGTCCTAACATATGGTGGTGCCAAGATAGGAGTCCAACCTAGTATTCTAGGGTATTCGGACGCAGACTATGCTGCTGATATAAACAAAAGGAGGTTCACAATTGGATGGGTATTTAGGTTGTGGAACTCCACAATTAGTTAGAAATCAAGTCTCCAACACGTAATAACATTATCTACAACCGAGGTAGAATACATAGCTTTTTCGGAAGCTTTTAAAGAGGCTATGTGGCTTAAGGGATTAGTGAGTGAACTCCTAGGTTTAGAAGTTAAGGCTACCTTATTATGTGATAGTCAAAGTGCCATACATCTATTTAAGAATCAGGCACACCATGAGAGGACAAAACATATAGATGTGAGATTTCATTTTATAAGGGAAATGATTGAAAATAAATCTGTTTTCTTATCTAAAGTGGCAGATGAAAATAATGCAGCAAACATTTTTACAAAAGCAGCTCCATCAACCAAGCTTCAACATTGTTTGAAGATCCTATAGATGGGACAAGTAGGTATCTGAAGATTGCAGGAACTGGGAGAAGCCTAATCAAGTCAAATAGGTGAAGAATTTGTTAAAATACATTTGTACTAGATTAGGGCTTGTAATGTAAGAGAAGTGTCATGTTGTATTTTCTGTATTAGTTCTTCTAAGGCTGACTGGATTTAAATTTAACTGCCATCTTGGGGTAGTCGGTCATATTGTAATTTCCGCCCTTATAGCTTATAAATAAGGGTCGGGAGGTAGGCTTTTAAAGAGCATTTTCAGTTGTGGTTTACAATCTATCTTGTGCGAGTATGTGCTGTGTGAAAGAGGGGACATCTTTCGGGTTTACAACTCTGTATAGCTTCCAGGTTTATGGGCTGTGAGAGAGTTGGGTTTTGTGGCACATGTAATCAGGTATTGACATTCAAAGATAGTGGAGAAAGCTAAGGGCAAAGTCAATCTGGATGTAGGTCTCATTCGAGACTAAACCATGATAAATTTTCTTGTGTTGTTTGTTGTTCTTGATTATTTCTTGTTTGTTTTCTGCTCTATTGTTGTGTTGCGGATCAGAGAGATTGTTAGGGAGTGTTTTGAGTGATTGAGTGATCATAGTGAGAGGTGAGATCTAGTTTAACACTCACACTCAAATCTCCCTCAAGATGGATATAATCTCTCACACATGAATAGGACAGAAAGTAGGATACAAGGAAAACAATACAAACCAAAGCACTCTCTCACAAGACAAGAGATTTATCCTGGTTCGGAACTCCTAATGGAGAATCTACATCCAGACTGGGATGATCTCGTTCTTCACTATCTTGAAACTAGAAAACCAAGATTACATGCACTGATTACACTTGCAGCCTTATTACCAAGCTGCCTTGATCGGAGATTACAAAGCAATAAACACTTTCCTCTCTCGCACATACACACAACACATACTCTTTCTCAAGATAGAATGAAAACAGATTAGGAGAGAATGAGACCCTCCTGGACCCTCTATTTATAGACTATAGTGGGCTGGAATTACAAGGACACTAACCTCAGTAACCGCCTTATACACATGGTGGTTACCGTTACAATCCCTATCGGTCTTCTAGAAGCCTTAATCTAATTCCTTCTCGTCGGCTTTCCTCTCCCGTGACCATATGTCTAATCCTTAGGCAAATACTTCAAAATATCATTTGCTAAAAAGTAGATGTGAAATCTCCATCTTAATTTGACAAAGTATAACCCACTTGAAAGCAATTAATTGTCCTCAGGTTGTCAGGTTCTCACCTCTAAAAACCTTAATGACCATTGTGAAAAGGGAAGGGGATAAGGTTCCCCTTGCCTTAATGTGAAAAATAAACTGTTCTTATTCTTTACGTAAGCAATACAGCACTATTTATAGGGTCTAAGATTACATCATAGGAAAGATTACACTTGCTAAAAAACTAGGAAAGATGTGGCTGTACAAACATAGGAAAGGTTGACTATACAAGAATAGGAAAGTATCCTAAAACTGATTTAAAGGATAATTTTAGCAGTTTCCAAAAAACTAAAGATAATATTAGCTTCTAAACTAAGGATGATTTGACTAACAAATCTCTTGAGATTGTAGCCAATCTTCTTTATCTTTTACCTGGGAATCAACACTTAAACCTCTTGTGCTATTAAAGAAATTGTTAGGTATTTCATTTACTAAAACATGGGAAATCTGATGGTTGTTACACAAAACTTAATCCAGGAGCATGATTTAACCTTTAAACATATTCCATTGATAATATATCATAAAACTCCAACAAACAAGGTCATAAGCTGTTTCTATATTCAACAGACAAATTAAACCTGGAATTTTATCATTTCTTTTTTTTTTCCCCTAAAATCTAAACATTTGTTTTCCTCCAGAATAACATCTGAAATTTAGCTGTCCACAAAATCATTCTGGAAATCAGAAATTGCAAAAATGGATGATTGATCTTGCTTTCTTTGAAAGAATTTTAGCTGTAATTTTGTACATACTTTGAATCAAACTATTAGTTCTAAACTTTTTAAGCTATTCATGCCCTCCTTTCCAGGGAACCAGAGCAATAAATTTGTCGTTAAGGCTTTTTTCAAAGGAGCAAGAACCATAGAATTCTTTAATTATGGCTAAAACCTCAACACCTAGAATATCCTAACAATATTCCAATACCTCCCAAAGCCTTAACAACCTCCTTGTCCATAAAAAGGCCTTTCCAGTCAAGTCCTGGAATCTTGGACAGCATTCTAAGTCTAAACTTTGAAGGGCTGGTCTTCAACTTTCCTCTTCCAGATAAACATGACTACAAAAATCAACAATCTTAGAAGAAATTACATCCTTCTTAATGATCTTGATTTTCTATGAAAGATTTTGTATTTCTATCTCATATTTTTTTAGTACAAGTTTTTGCTTCCACTAACCATGTTCTTTAGTATCAAATCTCTTAACTTCCTTAGAGGAAATATCTATTCTAGATTAGCTCTTCAAAACATCCCTATTCCATTTCTTCAAAAAACTCTTTTAATAATTTAAATCTTTAGTAGGAAGATAGCTCGAGGCACCAGGCACCTCATAACTAGTCCACCAGTTTCACCACATTTATAAAACCCTTTTCTCTAAGTCCATATTTTCAAATTTGAATGGGGTCAATCTCAACCTTATACCACCACAATCAAGTAAAATGGGAGAACAATCAGACACAACAATCAATTAATGTTCTTTAGCTCAATAAACTTTAATTAGGATTTTGAAAAAGATCTGTTATTGGTACTACAATTCCACACAAAACTTTATGGGTGATTGACAAGTATGAGGTGTGGTCAAATATTTTACATTGTATGGAGGGTCGAAGTTTGTATTCATGGACTTGAAATCTACAGTCTCTGCCTTTTACTTTCAAGCATTTTTCAATTTGTTATTGAGGGCTACTTTTTTGTTGCTTAATTTATTGAAACTACATTGTAAATATGGATGATATTATATTTATGCCAGGCAGATTGGAAGGGCTTGCGTGGTGCCATTGTTGGTTGCTTGGCACTAATGCATAGGAAAAGTAATGTTGGTATGATTAGTGTTGATGAAGCAAGAGCAGTTGCCCAGTCTTATCTACAAAACTTACAAGTTCAATCCCTGGGACAGCATGATAGGAAGGTATGGCTACTTCTTGCTAAATGTTAATGTAGTGTTGTTCAGTAATTTGATTACCTATCAGAGTTAGTTATATTGCTATCATGACATTTAGAAAGCTGGGGAGGGAGCTAAAAGCTATTGTTTTAACTAATTTTGTCTGAATTTTGTCATTCAACATTAATATCTTAACGGTTCTTGCAGCTTTGCTTTGAACTTCTGGAGTGCCTATTAGACCGCTATCCTGATGCAGTTGTCATACTGGTATTCTTTTCAATCATGCCTCCTTGCTATTTGGCTTTTGTAGCAAATAATTTCCATTGGGAAAGATCCAGTATATTTTTTCCCGAACTATTGTCTATTTAACTGTTCTTTCTTTCTTTCTTCTTCTTTTTGTTGTAAGCATCTGATTTAGTCCTGTTAATGCTGGGTTTAGTATGGATTGGATACAAACTGCAGGCATGCAGAACCAGAGGGGTGAAGCCAAGAAATATAGTGATCAAGTCTGGAGTTGACTGAGATCCACAGCTGGTGTGGTTTGCTTGGATTGAAGTTTGGAGATTAGGATGGGTCTTGGAGCTGTTCCATAGGTGTGAACTTTAATATGCAATTTGAAACCTTGGTGTTTTGAGACTTTGTAGTTGGCACTGTTTAATTATAGTGGAGGGGGGATTAGATTTACTGGAGTAAAACTGAATACATAGAGTAACTATCCATAAGGATGCAGGATACCATGAGTGCAAACATAGTTAAAGTAAGAAGGGATTCCATGAGTCACTTGGCATGGGAGATTGAATCTCAAAGAGACATTGACTTTTGTGTTCTTTGTTATTGAAAGATTATATTGAGCAAAGTAAGGAATTTGTAGCCTTTTTTTTTTTTTGATTGATTAATTAATTGATTGAAAGATTACAGACACATTGATCGAAAATCCTTCATCATTGTGGAAGATGAGGATGCCCCCTTCACAGCCATGTAGAGAGAGCTGGGTTTTAGATTTCATTGACCAAGTCAGAGGTGTTGTGGTATTGTAAGGTGTTAGTAGATATTTCTCAGTTAGTTTGTAAAGATGGCATTAGAGGTAGGCCTGACCACTGTTTGCGTCGAATTGTGAATCGAACCGGAACCGTTTTTCTAAAAACTGAACTGAAACTGTCTTTTCGATTTTGGTTCAAAAACCGGAACTAGAATTGGAACCAAAGACTTATGGTTCGATTTCGGTTCTTAAAAAATAAGGAATCACAACCAAAACTGGTTCAAACCATTAAAAAATAAATTAAATAAATATAAAACATATAATACTATTGAATTAGAGAACTTGAGAGAGCCAAATCCTAGTTGGAGGAAATAAATTCCTCAACAAACAAATACATTGTACACCTATTTATACTAATACTAAGTGAGTCATGACATAAGCATGACATAAGTATAAATCTAACACTCCTCAAGCTAAAACATATATATTATATGTTTCAAGGTTGTTACAAATGTAATTTATCCGAGGGCACATAGAGATATTGCTGTAGATGACGACTTGCTTTGGGTTGGTTGCAAACGAGTAATAGAGGCAGCCGGTGATTGGAGGTAGATCTTAGTGACGACAACGATGATGGCAAATCGACGATTCAACGGTGACGCAAGATCTGTGCAATGCACAAGATCCGGAGAAGAGGCCGCAAGATTTGAGAGACGCGTTGGAAGGAGAAATAGGTGTGAGATTTGAAGGCACGTCGATTTGAGAGCTGCGCTGGAAGGAGACGAGATCTGAGAAACCAACCACGAGATCTGATAAGTAGCTGCGAATTTTGAGATGGGAGTGGCTGGATCTGGACATGAACGACTGGATTTGGACGGGAGCAACCGATCTAGAGAATTGACTGCCGGATTTGAGAGATGATGGCTGGATCTAAAGGATTGACGGCCGGATTTGAGAAATGATGGCTGGAGGGACAGTAGTCGAGGAGGCAGATTCGATGAGAGACCAATGAAAGAATGAAGAGGCAGATCCGGTGAGATCTAAAACAATAGATTAACGGAGATGGTGTTGGCGGGAGGCGGCAGCGGAAGCAGGTGGCAATGACAGAAGTTGCAAACGCAGATTTGGGTAGGAACTAGCACGACTGGATCTGGGAAGGAGCTAGCATGGCCGGATTTGAGCATAGTAGATAGGGGTAGCCGGATCTGGGTAAATGAGTCACGGTTGGATTTGGAGGAAGCGGCGGTCGGAGCTGGGCAACAACGGCAGTGACGGGAGCAAATCTGGGTGATGAGACTGATGAGGCAAATTCGACGAGAGACGAGGCGGCCAGTTGACGGGATCTAAAACGGTCGTGATAGACCATATTTGAGAAATGATGGAGTTGCTGCAAACGTAATGGTGGTCGGCTGGAAGTTTTGAAAAATGGGTCGATTGTGAGGAGGGCAGCAGCTGTGAGCTGCTAGAAATGGTTGCAGGCAATGACATTGGAAGCCGCGAGCAGCAACGTGGGCGGCGACAATAGCGGCGGTCGGATCTGTTTAGATTTGGTTGGATCTAGTTGGATCTAGGCGGTGCGCGGAGGAAGCCACGAGCAGCGACGACGATGGATGGCTGTGGCAGTGGAAGATCTAGAGAAGGCAACGGTGATGGACAGTTGTGAAGCGACAGATTTGGAGAAGGCAGCGGTGATGGATGGTTGCGGGGTGGCAGATTTAGAGAAGGCAGCGAGATTTGGTGGCGTCGGCGAGATCTGCGGTGGTAGATATGGAGAAGACAGCGAGATCTGGTGGCTGATGCGGCAGCGACAGACAATGCAACGAGGAGCTAGAGGTTGTTGCGGCGGGAAGGGGATGCACATCGGAAGCTGGTGGTGGAGATTGGCAGCGGTGTGGTATAGGCGGTGTTGAGGTAACGAGGAGGCTGCGGTTGCAACTAGAGTTTGAGTTGTGGCTCTGATACCATGTTGAATCGAAGAATTTGAGAGAGAGAGACCTTAGTTGGAGGAAATAAATTCCTCACTCAAACAATAGATTGTACACCTATTTATACTAATACTAAGTGAGTCATAACATAAGTATGAGATAAATATAAATCTAACAAATACAATGCACAATAACCGATACTTTCGAAAATAATTTTGATTAAGGTAAAGGGGTTATAAATTCAAATGGTAAGTGAACTGCGTGGACTTTAATTCCTTTAAATCCCAAAAGACTTGATTTATATAAATTAAGTCCAAGCCCCCCCCCCCCCTGCCCCCTCTTTTTTTTTTCTCTTTTTATTAAATCGGTTTAGTGGGATAAAGGCTAGATATGTTGTTGTATTAAATCGATTCGAACTAGAATCAGAGCCGGAACTGTTGGCAACTAGAACCGAACTATCAAGAAATTGGAATTGGAAGAATCAGAACCGGAACTGTTGGGAACTAGAACCGAACTATCAAGAAATTGGAATTGGAACCACTTATAGACGGTTCTGTGAAGTTTAGATCTAGGGCGGAATAGAATTACAAAAAAGAAAGAAACTATCCAAGAGCAAAGAAACTTGAATTACAGAAAAACAGATCACAAGGATCAAACATACATACTAAACGAATATAGTTGCTCTCCTTATATAGGCGCATAATACCGCATATCAGCTAAACAAATAACTGAGTAAACCATACTAACTTAAACATAACAGAATTAACAAACAAACTGACAGCATTAACTATTTAACTCTTCCACACTTCTCTTCAATTTAGACTCCTGTTGCTGAAACATTCTTGTAGGTGTCTTTGTAAGGCCCAATTTAGTGCACAACAAATGAAACCGATCTCTAGGCAGCCCCTTAGTGAAAACATCCGCAACTTGTTCAGCAGTAGGAACATACCTGATCTCCGCCTCACCATTTTCTACTTTCTCCCTTACTAAATGAACATCAACACCTATGTGTTTTGTCCGTGAGTGATATACAGGATTTTCTGCCATACTTTTGGCAGCTAAATTGTCATACCACACAATAGGAGTAGCTTTACAAGGATATCCCAGCTCTTGCAATAGATTCTTCAGCCACACAATTTCAGTTACTCCCAAGGCAACAGCTCTGTATTCAGCTTCACCCACTGAACGAGCGACAACCGACTGCTTCTTTGATCCCCATACAACAAGATTTTGTCCAAGATAGACACAAAACCCGGTAGTAGATCGGCGAGTTACTTGGCAGCCAGCACTAACTATTTAACTCTTCCATAGGTTCAGTTCCGGAATCGGAACCGCCTGTTTCGGAATTGTGGTAAAGGCCTAATTAGAGGCACCTTTTGAATTGAGCCTGGTAGATTAGAGGCCGGAAGTTTGGCCAGCAAAGATGGCTAGTATTTAGCCTTTTTTTATGGTTTGTTGATAGCTGATGAACTTGGTTGCATATCGAAACTTGGTACATATGGTTGGGAAGCAGTGGCTAGCCCTAGAATGGAGCTTAATAGAGTCATGGTTGGGACATCTTTCTAGGAAGTAGAGACTACACTGTGTTGGGGCCTGAGCTACCTCTGGAAGTGCTTCCTTCTCCTAAGGATAATGTTTGTGGTGCAATGTTTTCTATGAGGATAAAATCTGTGTGAATTTCTTGGAACTTTCTGAAGGTTCAACCAACACAGATACTTGTTATGGGCAAGGATTCGTGCCTAGGGACGTAAAGGTGAGATTTTGGTGTGATTGAAGTTCTAGAGAGGAACTATGTATGCAAATTGCCTTTCCGGATGAGTAGAGGTTGCCTGGTGATGACAGCGGCTGGATAGGGGTTTCTGAAGAAGGGAGAAGAGTCTGCATGTTTTGACAGAGTTTTTTGGAAGATGATGGTCAGGGTTCAAAGCTGCATGGGGGACAAGGTGACAGCTGAATAAAATTCCACCAATGTTAGCTTAGAGACACGTGGAACTCTGGGAGAAGGGCTTGTATGGTGTGTTCTGCAAAGGGGCTGCCGGATGCTTGAGGTTTGGGGCAAAAGGTTGGGGTTTTGGCCTGGTGCATGGCCAAGACCTTTCATTCCTGGCCCTTATGAGGCTCACTGAGTGCTCTTCATGCATTGGGCCTCCTATGAACTACGGAAGGAAGCATCTAGATGGCTACTGGATAGAAGCCTAAGCCTGTCATTTAAAGGGCCCGTTAGGCCTCCTAGGCAATACAGAGGCAACTTAAGACCTTATGGTTTCTTGTAGGCCTTCTAGCACTGTTGGAGTGACAAGTTGTCTTGATTGAAGATTTTCTTCATAGTTCTTGCTCCATTTTGAAGAGTCTTAATGCAACCCTTCTAACCTCATCCTTGAGAATGAAGGTGCCAGGGTCATAATGCCACCTTTACAGTTCTCATCCCTATGAAGGTAGGGCCTAGGACCATAAATATTTGAGACCTATTAGCTTAGTGTCTATAAAATTTTAGCAGAGGCTTTTCAAAGAGATCAAGATAGGTTGTATTAATTTAGAGATCTTAGTTCAAGTTGGACTTTGACTTTGTAGTTTCGAATTTAAGTCTTATGAAAATAGTTTAAATAAACTATGAATAATTTTTAAACATTTAGTGTTATAAGCTGTGGATCATGCGGCAATCATCACTTTTTTAGCTTCCAAGTAAGGATTTGTGAACAGTGAATACTGGCTTTCTTTTGGAGCAGCAAATGAAGATATTGATTGAAGCCTGTCACTACTATAAGTTTATTTTATGTTCTTTTGCTTTATGTGTTGATTTTGTGGACTTATATATCATGTCAACCATTAAGTTTTGCCCCAATCTATTTATTTAAGCCTCATCAAAGTGAGAAAGAAGCAGATCCTGTATTTCTCAAACTGTGTCACAACCCTCAGTAAGCTTTCACTAGGACACTAGATTTAAGCCTCATCAAATTTATTTATTTAAACCTCATCAATCTATTTATTTAAGCCTCATCAAAGTGAGAAAGAAGAAGATATAGTCTAAAATTGTTTCACAACCCTCAGTATGCTTTCACTAGGACACTAGATTTAAGCCTCATCAGAGTGGGAAAGAAGCAGATCCTATATTTCTCGTCACAACCCTCAGTATTATTTCACTAGGACACTAGCTTTGGACAGTATGGCAAAATCTTAAATAAATAAGATAGCTGATATTAGCATCCTTGCTTTGACAATCGCACTCAATGCCAACATTTTTTTGGCAAAAATACCAATATGAAATAATTCAGATTAGAAGAAAATCAAGGAGAATTGAGCGTCACTGAAATAGTAGAAGAGCGGCAGGGTCATTTCCACAGCGAGGATGTTGTAATTAATGTGCTGTTTATATTGTTTGTTGACTACTGAGACTTAGAATTAGTTGTGTAATTGACCTTTTGAAGCAAGTTTTTATAGCAGCTCAAAATAGGCATTTGAGTGAATGCCATTTTAGCTACTATCTGCTTGTATGCTTCTGGACTATCACAAGATGCATCTTAATGATGGCTAGCATTATTGCAGGTCTTGTAAATAAGGCTGGCATCCATGAATTTATCCTTTTTCTGAAGCTTATTTTTTCTCTCGCTAGTTTATCAAAAAAACTAGGTGACTTAACACTGATTGATGTAAATATAATATCTTAATGTGTTAAGGTTTGGCCTTAAAATGTTTCTGGTGTTTTGCTTTGTCTATTTTTCTTCCATCTTTAATGATTTCCATGGTGACTCACCACAGTATCCCACTTCTGGGGTTTCCTCTTATAAATATTGTTCATGGCATTTTTATTGGATTTTAATAAGTCCTCCTTTTACCTGGTTTATGATGGCTAGCATTATGCAGGTCTTGTAATGCAATGAATTTATCCTTTTTCTGAAGCTTATTTCTTCTCGCTGGTTTATTTACAAAGCTAGGTGACCAACTCTGATTGATGTCAATGTAATATCTTAATGTGTTAAGGTCTGGTCTTAAAATGTTTCTGGTATTTCATATTGTCTATTTTTCGTCCCACTTGCATGGTTTCCATGGTGACTCATCACTGCGTCCCTTTTCTGGGGTTTTATCTTATAAATATTGTTCATTGGAATTTTATTTGACTTTAATAAGTCCTCCTTTTACCTGGTTTAGGGTGATGACCTTGTCTATGGAATCTGTGAAGCTATTGATGGAGAAAAAGATCCCCAATGCCTAATGATCACATTTCATATAGTGGAAGTTTTGGTGCGACTATTCCCAGATCCATCTGGTCCACTAGCAAGTTTTGCTGGGGATCTTTTTGAAATTTTGGGCTGTTACTTCCCCATCCACTTTACACATGTAAGATTGTGGATACTACTAGTCATTTACTATTCTTTTCCATTTCTGTTTTACATGTATGTGCAGTTGCCTTAATACTAGTAGTCATTTGTTATTCCTGTCTATATCTTTATTTTTATGCATAATTAGTGGTTTCTAGGATCATGTATTCTGAAATGAAAGTGGATCTGTTTTATATTGTCTTCTAGATTCCTCCCTTATAACTGAAGATTGATAATTTTTCAAGTTACTAGCTGATGTAGGATACTTATTCTTTAGTTTTTGGCTTCTTCTTAACTGAATTATGGCACAACATGAGGTCATAGGACAAAGCTATTCTTGTCGGTATCCAATAAAACTTTCATTTTTTTTTTTAAACTTTGGGTTCACACTTTTTTTCTTTTTCACTGTCCTTTTCCTCTTTTATTAATAGATAATGATAAAATTAGAAGGAACCATCATAAAGGGGGAGAACATATAGATAAAAAACCAGCTCAGAAGATGTATATATAGGCAAGAACAAATTATCCAAACATTGAGAAAATATGTAAATGGTTCATCCTTCCTAAATCACAAAATAGGGAAATGAGAATTCTCCCTTCAAGCAATGAATAGAATGCTCCAATCTTTTGTTAGGCCTTACTGTTCCTCTGGGGCCAAATTCACCTTATAAAGCAACAAGGAGTGTCATCTCTGACACTTCTTTGCCCATGCCTTGAGCAACTGCAACCCCATGAGCAAAGAGAAACTAACACTCAGAGTCTGAGACTGACATCAGCTGTTTGTTTGCCAAAAGCATAACAAATATTCCTCTGCTTCTCTTCGTCACTTGGTAGATAAGAATAAGATCAGTTAATTCTCCACTCTCCTTGTACACATGACCTCCAATTTACTGTCACGTGCCTAGTCCTTGCCAAGTGCTGTACAAGAAAGGTTATCCTTTGCAGTGCTGTTAATCTCTACAAAGCTGTCAAAGGGAAGTCCACCCTCCTTTTGTCATAATGTGCCTCATAGAAGAAACAAGAATAAAATATGTCACATAGGGGATACTTCTGCAAGCCACATCCTTCTCCCTTGCAGATTGAGAAAGGTCAAGGGACGCCTAAAAGAAATGGCATATGACCACAATCTATTTTAAGCAGAATCTAACATTTTACTCTTGCCACCTGGAAGAAGATAATTTGTTGAACTCATTTGACATCTGTCCTTCTCGGAAGGAACGTCTCACAACCATACAGGATTTTAGAACTAATTCGTCCCTGTTTAGTCAATTTGGAAGTGGATAACATTCTCTCTTGTTACCTAAGTTACGACATTCAACAACCATAACAACTTATCAAGCCTTAATCCCACCATGTGGGGTTGGCTACATGGACTCTAGCTTACCAATTCTATTTATGGTCTTATCTTTTATAAGCCCCTTATAATTCATATCATACCTAAGTCTCAATATGTTTTTCTTGGTCTTCTTTTACCTTTTTTGCTAGAGACTTCTTCCATTCCATCCACTCTCCTCATATGCACTTCTATTGATCTTTTGACATGACCAAACCCTCTTAATCGTATCTTACACATCTTATCCTTAATAGGAGCCATTACAACCTTATTACAAATATTCTTATTTCAAGTTTTATTTTTTCTTGTATAGGAGCACATCCATTACATTATCTTCATCTCCATACAACCAACTTGATATTATAGTTGCCTTATGAAACTTTCCTTTTAGCTTTAATGGTATCTTGCTATTACATAGAACGCTAGATGCCCTATTCCATTTTAACCATCCTACCTTAATTTTATGGGTAATATCCTTATTAATCTTCTCATTTTTTTGGATGATTGATCCAAGATATTTGAACTATTCTTGGGATGGTGATTTTCAAATTTACCATAATATCATCCAAAATTTTATTTTTTACTAAACTTGCATTCCATATAATTGATTTTCGATTTGCTTAACTTAAAACCACCAAATTCTAAAGTGTTCCTCTATATCTCAAGTTATCCGTGCCTTTTTTTTTTTTTTTTCTCATTCGTGAAGACAATCTCATCTCACTCATTTGCCTATAGCATACATCAAGGCACCTTTGCGTGGATATTTTTGGTGTGTTCATCCATTACTAGAGCAAATAGATTAGGGCTTCATTGAAGTACTTGATGTAAACCAATTGATGTTGGAAAAGCTTCAATATCTCCTTCACATGTTTGTCATGTACCTAGGGTTTAATCTAGGGTTTGGATTGGAATCTGGAAGGATCTGAGGGGATTAAGACCAATAATAGAATTGTATTGAGGGAGAATTGGACAAGAGGGAGATAATAGACGTAAATGAGGGAGAGTTGTAGACAGAAGAGAGAGGGGTAGATAAATTAGCAGAAAGGGAAGGAGAAATCAGAAAGAACTGAGAAAGGGATAGAGAGAATTAGAAGGAAAGGGATTTCGATATCATTTCACATAATAATCCCATCCTCTTACAATAGCCCTTTTATAGGCATAGCTGGTTGCTAATTGAATTCATAACACCACCCATGTGCTCCTAACAAATTGCAAAATATCAACAAACTATTTTAAATAACCCTATTACAAAATTGCCCCTCTATTGCTCCTAGTGTCATGACAATGTTCTAACCATAGTTGTCAAATAAAGGCTCAAGGAACATTGAGGTGCACAAGTGCTTGGAGTTCCTTGAGCCTGGGCTTGGTGAGAGGTGCAAGGCACAAGTGTGGGCCTTTTGGATCCGAGGCACACATTTATTAAAAATCTGTGTAAAAATATACATCATTATTTTCAATATCTACCTATAAAGAGTTAAATGTACACTCATAAAATCATAAATGACAAAAATCCAATACAGTATTATTATAATAACGACTAATATTATTTCAACCACTATAATAAGTTAATAACAACTAATATTATTCCAAAAAAGTACTAGATGTCTAAAATATCACCAGAAAGAATTGTTTCAGATTCAAATTTCATCATGAGACAAATTCATAAAATGATAAGCAAGTATTGCAAACGTAACAAATCACAAGTAATATTTAAAGCATCCTGACATAACAAAACATTAACATGAAGCATAACAAATTAATAAAAGTTGACATACCACTGTTGGGGATCTCATACGGTATGAAGCTTAGGTGTTTTAGCAATATGCAATAACATTGAACAAAACTGAACTATTCAGTAAATGTTACCTCCTTGAAGAACCAGTGTTTGATGTAGAATATGCTGGACAAGCTGACCTTTTCCTTCTCAAGTGTGAAGGGCCTAGTTGGTCCACACCAAGCAAGCTTCCAAGACCCTTGAAGATCCTTTAGTTCTAGCTGAAGACTACAAGGGGATGTACAGGCTTGAATCTGTTCTTGGTTTCAGAAAACTAAGCTCATCACACAAGAAAATTGAGAGAAGAAAGAAGAACAAGAACAAGGAGCTGGCAAGAGAGAGTAAAAATAACAAAAAGAGCAAAAGATCCAGCATTTCTTCTTCTTTAATCTCACTATTTATATGCAAAAGTGGAAGGGATTAATAGAATTCTGGATTAATCTGTCATGACCCAAGGACATAGTAGTAATTAGATAATAGATGAATTTCTTTTAGTTGTATTGTAGTTGTAGTGATTGGTATCTAAAAGACAACTGCTTTCAACTGTACTTGATTTGAATATTTTGCAGTCCTATTGACACCAAATCTTAGCTACCAGATCAATATATAAAGCTAATCCAATCTAATTCAAGACACACAAGAATATTATTGAATGAAATCTGATTTCAAACTCTCTCAATTTCCCTCTCTTTCTCTCGGATTCTCCCTAATCTCTCATTGTTTCTGTTCTTCCCTCATGCCCTCCCATTTCTTCTGATGTATCTTCCCAAATTCCTTCCAATTATATCTTAAACCCTAGGTTGAACCCTGGTACATGACAATTTGGTATTAGAGCAATTGTTCCTTAGTGGAGAAGCAAATCTTGCACTAAGATTTTAGGTGAATTTAGTTTTAGAATTTTGATGAGCTAGGTGGTTTTTGGTGTTTTAGATGAGTTTACTTTGGTTGGTAATCGAAGCAGATCCACGCAAGCTAGGCGAATTTTCGACAGTTCGCGTTCGAATTTTGTAGGTGAAACAAGAGGTGATTTTCAGCTGCATGTTCCGACCCTTCATGATGATTGTGAATTTTGGTAATTTGGTTTGGAATTGAAAGGCAATGCAGACTTCGATATTCTTGGAAGCTGGGTGTAGACGATTTTCAAGGAGTTGCAAGAGAGGCTATCAATTTTAGGAGGTGCGATCAATTTCAGGAGACTACTTTTGTAGATCTAGGCGATTTCAAGAAACAATTTCATAGGCGAATTCAGGTGGCTCTAGATCTAGGCGATGATTAGAATTAGTGTCAAAAGCAATTTCAATGCCATAATATAGGTGATTGCTGATCTCAAACGATCAAACAACCAATGGTTGACGACATCCAAATGAATCAAATGGGGTCTCAAAAGCAGCAGGTGACGATGATAGTGGCAGAGATGTAGGCTCGTATGGGATCCATGGAGGAGACGATTGGAATGGTGGTGGATAAGAAGCTGGACGATGTCATAGATTGGTTGCACGGGATATGTGCAATCAGATTCAAGAGGAGATGCAGGAGCATAGCAACATACTGCATGAGCAGATGCAACAATTCATGCTCGTGTTCTCCTACCAGAATCAAACAAGGATCTCACCTGTTTCCTCTTGGAGATAGGCTGGAACTAATCCTCCCAAGAATTGGAACCAGCCACAGGGCGACGAGATCCTCAGAGTTTAAGGTTGAACTGGCCACGGTGGGAGAAAATGTGGTGGAGAAGAGACAAGAGATACAGATGACCACCCACCAATCCAGTTTTTTGGTGCCAAAATTGAAATTTCCTCTATTTGAGCCTCTATTTGATGGGCAAAACCCTAGATGGTGGGTGAGGCGATGTGAAAAAATTTTCAGCATCCATCAAGTGCCTGATAACCAGAGGGTTCCTTGGCACCTGCCTACCTAAACGATGTTGGAGATGTGTGGTTCCAGGGATGGTCTAGAGTTAGGGACGGTTGCAATTGGGATGAATTTGTTGGAGGTTTGTGTAAGAGGTTTGGAGATTGTGACATGATGGATATAGTAGAGGAATTTAATAAGTTGAAACAAGATGGGACAATATAGGAATATCTACTTAGATTTGAGGAGTTGAAATCACTCATGCTGAGCCGTAACCCCTAAATGACCGAGGAATATTTCGTCCCAAGCTTCATCAGTGGCTTGAGCGATGACCTTGGGCCTATGGTGAAGATGTTGAAGCCTAAGATAGTGCAGGAACCAGTTGAGGGTGCTTCATTGCAAGAGCTATCGGTGGAAGCCCTTATGATGAAACACCAGCTCCTAACTGAAATTCATCTTGCAAATAGTTTGTAGCTGGAAGGAAATCCCAGTCATAGGGTTTATACTAACCCTAATTCAGTCAACCCTCTTTTGATAGAACAAATGAGACAAACAGGGCTGTGCTACAGGTGTGGAGGACAATTTACCCCAGGTCATAGGTGCATGAAACAATTACTATATTTGGAAGGATTAGAGGATGGAAAAAAAGAAGAAGAAGAGCGAGCCGGGATTGGGTGAAGAAACGAGACCAATTGTAGTAAGTTCTTGGGGATAAGAACTCTCTCTAAGGGGGGGAAATTGTCTTGACCCAAGGACATAATAGTAATTAGATAATGGATGAATTTCTTTTAGTTGTATTGTAGTTATAGCAGTTGGTACCTAAAGACAAATGCCTTCAGCTGTACTTGATTTGAATATTTGGCAGCCCTATTGGAACCAAACCTTAGCTATCGAATCAGTATATAAAGCTGATCCAATCTAATTCATGACACACAAGAATATTATTGAATGAAATCTGATTTCAAACTCTCTCTCAATTTCCCTCTCTTTGTCGAATTCTCCCTAATATCTCTCAGTGTTTCCGTTCTTTCCTAATTCCCTCATATTTCTTCTGATCTATTTTCCCAAATTATTTCCAATTATCTCTTAAACCCTAGGTTGAAGGGGTACATGACATAATCCACTAACTCCCACGCCACATGTCATTCTATTTAATCACACTAGCTATACAATTGTGCTTTCATATTGACATGAAAAAAAAAAATAAAAAATCTCCAATGATAATCAAGCTAAAACCTTTGGGAAATAAAAAACAAAAAAAATACCTCAAGTTTGCGCTGACAAATTTAGTACTGAGATTTAATTGTAGAATCTGCTTTTGAATCCCTTACAATCCTTTCCCCATTCTCATTTTAGGGTTTGGGGTTTTATGTTGTATAGCTTATGGGTGTTTTATTGTTTTATGAAATTCCTTTTAATTTTTTTTTTTATTATTGTTGGTTAGGTTTTAACAAATCCATCAATATATAAATATATATACCTATTTATGACATAAGCGCATGTCATGTCTCTAAGAGCAATAGAGGGGCAATATTGTAACAAGGATATAATACTTATTAGGAGTACAGTTGTATTGCACATGAGTGGTTGTGTTGCACATGCGTGCAATGGCTGTGAGGCAATAAATAAGCCACTATTGTAGGGGGATAATCATGTTTGAATTGTTGAATGAAATCTCTCATTTCCCTCTCTTGAATTCTCTCAATCTCCCTGCAATTTCCCTCTAATCTCTCTTAATTTCCCTCTCTTACGATTCTCCCTAATCTTCCTCTCTGTTTTGTTCTTCCCTAATTTCCTCCCTTTTCTTTGGATCTAACTCCCCCAATTCCTTCCAATTACCTTTTAAACCTATCATGAACCCTAGGTTCATGAGAATTTGTATTAGAGTAGTCGCTCTGCGACTGTAATTTCAATCGATTCTAGACATGAAGACAAGGCAAAGGCGTTTGCGGAAACTAGTAGTAGTAGACGAGTTCGAGTAGTGATTTTTTTTCCACATTTCTAATCTCAGTTGGAAGGAAACAAGGATTGATCGAAACCGAGATTCACTGGTGAATTTCGATGTTCGGGACAAAAGCAACCAGACAATTTTTAGTTGAATCTCGGAATTTGATTCCAAGACTTGAGGAGGAAATTGTTGCAGCAGGTTTTACTTGAAGAGGAACAACACTTGCAGTTCGCCACTCTTAGAATCAAAGTCGGAGGTGAGTTAGGTTGTTGAAGGCGACTTTGAAGGATCGAGGGAATCACATGAAGTTGATTCTTGGCGGACCGGTTGCCGGTGGTTGCTATAGTGTGCGATTCAGATAAAGGCGCTTGAATTCTGAAGCCGAGCTAGGGTCCTTCGGCCATTGGACGGTGATTGGGTGTGGGTTGTGGCCGTTGTAAGTCTTGATTGGTGGCGGCAATTACAACAATTCTTAGGCTGTTGATTCTCCATTCCATTGCTGCAATGTAGTTTCGGCTCGAAGCTGTAGGCGGATTCTGTTCGGAGAGACGGATTCCTTCGACTTCGTTTGCTTGTGAGTTCCGACACCCTAGGTTGCTAATTTCCAAATCAGAAGGCATTTGAGGTGAGAATAGGAGACTTTTGCAGCAGGCGAGCCAGGAGGTGGAGTTGGACCTATTGCCTAACAGTTCATTTTGCTGGGAAAATTGAAGATTGTTGATCCATAGTGAAGCAAATCTTGAGCGATAGTTGATACATAGTAACTAGCTGCACTAATTTCCAGAGATCAGCTTGGGATAGGAAAATTGTGAGTTACGGCTGCTTTTAGTTCTGATTGGCGATCAATTATAGATAAAAGAAAACACCAGTTGCAAATCAGAGGAGGCTGATTGAGTTACAGAAGGAGTTTTAGGAAGCAGTTGTAGGATTGATCGAACAACTAAGTCGATCAAGTGCAGGTGGGAGTGAGCTGTAGGTGGAACGAACTAAATTTAGGCGTATTCAGTTTCACTGATTTTGACGGAGGAAGTTTGGAAGTGAGTTTGTAGGCGTTTGCAACAATTGCTTCTCAATTTCGATGGTTAATAGTGGCCATTCGATCCTCTGTAGAATCATCCAGAGTTGTTTCTCGGCCGACGATCCCATCAGTGATTTGAATTCTGATGGTGGATGACATCAGGGTGAAACCGAGAAGATCTCAATTGTAGCAAATAACAACAACAATGATGGAGAGGCAGATCCATGTTAGATCTGTAGAATCGGCGGTGGATAGGAAGCTAGACAGTGTTGCCGGTTTGCTGCGAGAGGAGGTCAGTCACAGGCGCGAAAATATTGATGAATTTAGAAATTGGATGAGGGACCAGTGCATGATAATGTTAGCCAAACGGGATCAGGTTAGACTACCTGCTCGTTTGCTTTCCAAAGAATATTCTGATCCAATTATTATAGAGAAGCTACTAGATCCTACAATTAATCCTTACTCTCCTCCAAGAATTGGATTAGATCCTATTCCAGTTGGTAACCCTTACCTTACTCGTCCTTGGAATCGGAACTCCATTGATAAATCTTAAGAGTCCGATGTAGGATGACAAAACTGTTGTTTCAAAGTGGGATGTTGGAATATCTAAGGCATAAAATGATAATAAGAAAGAGGCGGTTAAGGAAGCATGACTGCCTCAGGAGTTCCCTAAAATATAGGAGCCTAAGGAGGGGTCAAAACTGTGGGAAAATGATTCACTGCCTACTTTAGATTTTGGGTTGAAGAAGAAGTACTCTAATTTTGGCAGCCATGACAAGAAGGATGACTGCAATATCGGGAATAATTGTGGCGGTGAAAAGCATAATCTCAAGGAAAACTGTAACGACCAGGTTGCTAGGGCAGCAGATCCAAAGGAACCAACTGATCCTTTTGAAGGAGAAGCTCATGTAGAGGGACATTTCGGCAAACACAAAGAAAAAAGAGTTGCTGAATTGTTTGCATGGAACCAGGAGGTTCCAATTGAAAATTTAGTCTATATTAATGAAGTTGGTACTGGAACTTAAGTAAAATTATCAAGGGTAACTCAGGATCTTGAAGAAGAAAGGAGATGGGATAAGGAAATCCAGGTAGACCACATTTTACAAGAGCAGGAGGCTAAAGATTTGGTTGAGAATCATTCTATAAATTGGATTGGGGATGGGAACTGCTGTGAAGATGGCTTCCATGCAGCTGATATTCCAGTTAGGGATATTGTTCCATTGGATAATTTGATTATAAATCATGTTTGGGATGAAGGTAGTGATGGAGGCCTGGTTTTAGCTATTGAGGAACCTGTGGGACTTTCTCATCACTTTCTATGCAAGCAGTATGTCCGGACAGGAAGGGCAAGGAAATTTGAGTCCCTTAATATTGCTGGAAATGGTATGTTTGGAGGTATGTTCTTAGCTGAGATATTTTCTAATGTTGTGAAGGTGTGTGGATTTGATAAGGAAGTATGGGGACAACTTGAAATTGAAGGACAACTACCAAAAATAATTGATTCAAGCTGCATGGTCGGAAATGAGGTTTTGCATAAGTTGGACAATGCCAGTTCTCAAGGAGGGTTATATAATATTTTGTACTGATAAAGCAAAATACTGTTTTGCAAATGCAAGAGAGCATGGCTTCAACAAATAAATTCCTAACAAGATTTCAGCTAAGGGAAAGGGCTAAGGAAGCCAAGAGTTTTGTGGTGGAGAACAAAGCTCCTGCTGCTCTGTTCGTTCCTGCTACAACCAGTCGCTTAGGATTTCTGTCACCTCTGTTGAAGGGAGGATTGAGGACTGGAGTTTGTGTTGCAGCAACTTCTAAATCTGACATTTCTACATTGCTGTATTTAAAGGCATTTGTAGATATTGTTGTGAAGGGTGATGAAATATTAAAGGACATGAGAACCACTGCAAATTTGTTATGCATACAGAGGTTTTTCAAAACTTCTCCATCCAAGCTGTGGAAGAGAAGGAAAAAGCATCCTAGAAGCTGTGGAGGTTTGGCATTTCTTGGGAACGAGAAATGTTTCAAGGCAGGGGGAATTGTCATGTCACTAAGAGCAATAGAGGGGCAATATTGTAATAAAGATATAATACTTGTTAGGATTACAATTATATTACATATGGGTGCAATGGTTGTGAGGTTATAAATAAGTCACTGCTGGAGGAGGATAATCATATTTGAATTGTTGAATGAAATCTCTCATTTCTCTCTCTTGAATTCTCTCAATCTCCCTCTAATTTCCCTTTAATCTCTCTCAATTTCCCTTTCTTACGATTCTCCCTAATCTCCCTCTCTGTTTTGTTCTTCCCTAATTTCCTCCCATTTCTTTCGATCTAACTCCCCCAATTCCTTCCAATTATCTTTTAAACCTGTTATGGGTTCATGACAGTGCAATGCCTTGCGCCTCAAGGTGAGGTGCATGCCTTAGAGCCTAGCGCACACCTCAAAGAGATAGAGAGGCACCCTCGACTGTTCCATGATATATGCCTTTAATAACTTGTACATAAGCAATTTGGACTACTAGCTTATCTAAGATATTCCATAAGACTCCTTTAGGAATTTTGTCATAAGTTTTTCGGTGCCTCGACTGGGTCGAGGCAAGGTGTTTTCCGGGAGGCGCGCGCCTTGCATAGCGAGGCGCACCTCATGAAACCAGCTATCAAGCAGCCCGTTGCCCATCGAAATTAGCTGCCATTCTCGGTTCCAGCTTCCCCTTTTCTCGATTCCAGCCTGCTCTCATGAGTTTTTTACTTGTTTTATTTGATTAGAATTAGAATTAAACAAACTCGATCACAATCGAGTTCAACTTTGCCTAGGGCTACTCCATACCATGGGGGGTTCCCCCCCCCCCCGAGTAGTGGTGGGCTTTGGGCTTGGGCCATTAGCTACCACCACAGCTCTCCCTAAAAAATCCACATTTGTGTCTTGTCCCAAATTATCCGGGCCAAGTCAAATAACGAGTTTCATTTTGGAAATCAGGACATACTTCAACAACTTCTTTATTGATTGTAGACTTGTAGTGTTTATATGTTTGTTTAGAACTTTGCATAATAATTGGTACTTGTTTAAGTTTGAACTTTGATGATATTTCTAGTTTAGAATTTGCATGATAAATGAATCAACTTTGATGATGTTAGTTTAAAATTCGAAGATGATGAATCATAAATGATATGCATGTGTTATTATTGATAATTTGATATTTGTTTATGATTTTGCAAGATTTTGAGTTTTTTTTTCTAAAAGGCGCGCCTTGTTTTGCAATGGCGCGCCTCAGGCTCTAGGACCCTTTGCCCCTCAATGCGCCTATCGCCTTTTAGAACTATGAGTTTTTTCTAAATCTATAAATGCCATATGCAAGTCCTTTTATTTATATCGATATCTTTCCATCAAATCTATGGCTTCCATTGTTAACCGACCAAGCATGAAACACTCTCTGCCCAATCACTCTCTGTCAAAGTTTTAAGATATGAATTAGCTTGATTCCTCTATCAGTTCCACTCTTTTGAGCATTTCCTTTATTCTTGTAAATAGACACTAAGGCCCTGTTCTCTTTGTCGTTTTCGTGCCATTTTCTGTTTTCAATTTTTCAAAACACTCAAAACGTGTTCTCTTTGTTATTTTCGAAAACACATTTTCGAAAACAAGTAAAAATTTTGTAAAGGAAATCCAAAACAAGAAAAACTCGTTTTGGCTGTTGTTAGCCAAAACACGGGTAAAAAATGAAAACACGGAAAACAACATTTCTTCTCACGCAGTGACAGACGCTCCCCCTCCCCCCCCGAGCCCCAACCTCTATTCTCGAATCTCCTCTCTCTCTCCTCTCTTCTCTTCTGTCTCTCTCTCAAACCTCTGCCAAACACTGCGCCCGCCATCTCCGTTGCAGCCAGAGCCGCCGTCGACCTCGCGTGCCATCTCCGTCGCTGCCAAGGCCGCCGTCAACCTAGCCCGCCACCACCGAAAGCCGCCATCGACCCACCCCTCTCCCCCCAAATCTGGTAGATCCCATCCATTCTCTCTCTCTCCTCTCTTCTCTCCAAAACACCCAAAAATCGCAAACCCAAAAACAGAGCACCGTCTCCGCCACCGCCGTCGACCGCATCAGCCACTACCACCGCGACCACCGCCGTCGACCGCGCCCGCCACCGGCCGAGAGAGTCCCCGTCTACCCCCCACTGTCGCTCCCCTTGCATCTCGCGTCCACCATCATCGCCTCCCCTCTGTGCGAGACCCCATCCATTCTGTGTTCTTTGTTTTGAATTCTTTTTTTATTTGATTTTTGTTTTGTTTTGTTTTGTTTTATTTGAATACGAATGTGTAATATGATATGTAATATATTTTTTTTATTAATTTATAATTTATTAATAATTGTTTATAATTTATTTTAAATTAAATTTATTGAATAAAATATTACAAAATGATGTTTTTCAAAATTTCAAAGCAAACGCGTTTTCTAGTTTTTTGTTTTAAGAAACAGTTTTTCAAAATGACAAAAAGAACACGTTTTCAAAAATCTCAAAATAGACACTCAAAACACAAAACTGAAAATGAATTCAAAACTCAAAATTGAAAACTGAAACACGAAGAGAACACCACCTAAATTACTCTTTTTCTACTTGTCTATTTTAGCTTTATTTCAAATAATAGCAGCCATTTCGATTCGTGTTTGGTAGCCTCTCAATCTAATGTCCAATCTCTTTTATAACAAAATCTTTCCTTGAAAATAGCTTTTTTTTTCACCTTTTAGGTCCCGTTATCTAATTTTTGTGCTTCACTTTGTATCCTTTTTTGTCTTCTATCTTTTTGATATGGATGCCAATGACCATAAGTCTATGGTGAGTGGTCAACCATTCTATTGGTATAACTTCAGAATCCTGACAACATAACTGGTCCTCTTGTCTTATAAGAAAGTACTCTATTTGGGTAGTTGTTAAGCCACTTTTATATGTGATGAATTGTTGCTTCCTATTTCTTAAACCTAGTGTTGGTTATTATGAGATCATATGCCGTGACAAAATAAAAAATAGCTTTACCCTCATTATTTTTTTTTCCCAAATCCATAATCTTTGTGTACATCTTTATACCTTTCCCTTCTCTACACAAATGGCTATTTAAGTTATCTCTTGTAATGATTTTTTCTCTCTTTTAGGTATTTCTTGTACCAACCCCTCTAAATCTTCCCAAAATTTTGTCTTTATCTCTTCTACTATTGCAATTTGTGGTTCATATGTACTAACAATATTCATAGCCTCATCTCCTAAAACAACTTTATCTACAATAATATCCATAGTCTCATCTTTACTTTAGAGTACCCAAGTTTACATCCAAGTCTATCAACCTTTTAGCTTTATCTCCAATCCATATTGTCTCCTAGAGGCGCATAATTTTAATATTCCTTGAGTACATCATGCCCATAGATTTTCCTGTCAATGTCTCAACATTTCTAAACTTCCATCTATCCATGAAAAGATGAGAACTTTTGCAGATTTAACACCATATCCAAGCACTATTAAAATGGCCCTAGCTCATTTTTCACTGCACTTATGAAGGGAGTGTAAATGATAGAAGATCTATAAGTAGTTTTTGTGTGTTCTTAGGAGGAAATCTTGTGTCCTAGAGAAGTAAGAAGCAAAGTGTCGTGGCGAGATCAAGTGCTGAGGCGGAGTTTAGGGCTATAGCTATTAACCTATGTGAAATCTTATGGCTGAAAATTATCCTCGAAGATCTAAGGGTTCCAATCCAAGGCACAATTGAGTTTTGGTGTGATAACCAATCTGCAATCAGTTTAGCCCATAATCTAGTTCAACATGACCGTACCAAGCATGTTGAGATAGACCAACACTTCATAAAGGAAAAGTTGGAAGTATGCCTCATTCATCTACCATATGTTCCATTTGAGGAACAAATTGCAGACATATTGACCAGGGGATTGCCGGTAAGAAGATTTGAAGATCTAGTAGGCAAGCTAGGAATGTGAGACATACATTCTCTAGCTTGAGGGGGAGTGTTGAAGAAATAAAATAAGACTAGATCGGGCCTTGAAGATTCCAAGAGACGCATCCATTATCATCTTTCTATTTATTTTGATATTTTGCTTATTTATTTTGCTTTGTAATATTTTGTATTATTTCTTAGATTATCTTCGTATTATCTTTTAGTGTTGTAATCTAGTAGAATAACATCTAATCCTAGATAATGGGGTTGTAATCTAGTCCTAAATTTTAGGAGAATTCTTGGGAGGATTCTTAAGAAACTTCTTGTATAAATATTTCTGATTCATATCAATAAAGTGTGTGGGAACACCACTTCCCTTTCTCCCTTTCTACAAATTGAAGTAACAAAAAGTTCAGGGGTGCAATTGATTTCAAAATTGCATAGTTTAGGGATGTCTTTGAAACAACAAAAGGTTCAAGTGTTTAAATGAAAAAAAAAACGTACAAGTATAGGGGTTAAAATATGTATTTGGCCGACGAGTTTTACATTGCCTAACACAACCCTACTTTATCTGGGATTGGGACAGTCTATTATAGGAATCCACAGATGGAGTTTAAGTCACACCAGTCAAGGAAAGAAAATTAATGGTTCAACTCACTGCATCCCACTATTTGGGTTTCAGGTTTCATTTTCGTTACCTGGAGTGCACTTGACTTTGGAACTTGGTAGAAGCTAAAGCTGCCAACAACGATGAAGTGCTAAGCATCAGGAAATTTAGGTTAGATTTTGTGTGAATTTGTCTTTGAAGTTAAAGAATTTCCTTGCAAAAACTTTATGAATAATGCTAAGTTGTAAGATGGTTTGATTTATTTTATATTTTCACTTATTCATGGAATTTAAGAATTGTTTATTGCAAAAGTTAATCTGAGCTGCGTTCTTTAAAGTTTTGAACTGTGTTGAATGTGAGTCACTTCATAACTGGAAGCAGTTTGAGAAAGTCTACAGAAGGTTAATGTCATGTTGATTGACAATTTTTTTATTACCTAGAATTGACTTGGAAAAAGCTCACTAGCTCTGTAATGTATACGTATTCTTGCTTCTGTATGTAACTTAGTAGGTGGTTTCACATCAAGGTGATTTCCAGATTCTAGCAGTTAAAATCATTTTAACTCCAGCAATTATAGGGATTTTCCTATAGATATGCACAAAGAATGTCAACAGGGAAGAGTAGATTCGTCATTGTTGCAAACAACCTTTATTGCTGAACTTGTTCATTATGCATGTATCCTTGAAGTTGTTTATTCTTAAAATTTTATAAATTATAATTTGTAATATGCCTAATATTTGTATGATATTAAGCACAATTTAAGTATTGGGATGTCGTTCATGCTTACATCATTTGAATGATATTGCATAGCGGATCTTTTTCTTTATGGCGAGGAAAGATTGGAGTACATGGCCTTTTCGTTTATAAGCTTACACTTCGCTATTTTTGTCTAACCCCCCTTCCCCCACTTTAACTAGCCTAATGGTGAAGACGTCGATGTGAATAGGGATGAGCTATCAACGTCACTTATGGTATGTAATTTAATCCCAGTCATTTTCAATGAGATAGTTACCTTTTCTTTTTCCTTGTTGGTTAGTGAGATTTTCTACTTACATTTGCACGAGACTTACCACAGTTGTTTACCAAAATCTTTATGGACAAGGTTAGCAATTATGGTGTTTGATTAACTCCTATATGAACTTTAAATTAAATGTTAGGGTATTCTTTCCAACACTAGGGAAACGGTTGTGTATTGGTATGTTGATAAGAAATAGATAGCAAAATATGTTTTGGTTATTTAGCTAGAGTTGTAAATTGATTTTTTTTTTTTTTTAAGTTATCTTCAGTTTTCTGAATTTGATATTGTAAGAATGTCATTAACCTCACCCACAAAGATGATTCCCTTTTTAGAAAAATTAATCCTAAGGTCCAATAAAGCCTTGGAAATATGGTAAGACAATGGTCATAGAATATACTTTGCTTTCATTAGCATTAGAAAAAAAAAAAAAAAAAAATCATTGGCAGAAAGTATATGCAAAACATTCAACTAATACCATCTTTATCTTCTACTTAAAGCCATACATTTACCAAATTCTCAGCTCTGCAAATAAATTGGCTAAATGCCTCCATAACTATTAAGCTATGGAAACTGGATAAGGGATTCCCTTGCCTCAATCCTCTTGAACTTTTACAGAATGTTACGGACTATCACTGACTTTAACTGAACATTTGACACTCAAAATACCAAAGTTGATCCAAGAACATCATTTGGCCCTGAAACCCATCCTATTCATGCTACATGATAAAAAATCAACAAATATGATCATTAGAAAATTTCTATATATACAGACCAACCTTGAATCAACACATTCATTTCACCAACATAACATCTAAAATTTGCCAACCTTGCAAAAACATTTTTAGAATCAGAAACTACTAAATGAATAACTGATCTCGACCTTTCTGAATGCATTTTACCTATGATTCTATAAATGCTTCCAGTCCAACCTACAGGGATGAACTCTATAGCTCTTCAATCTCACTTTTCTTAGGGATAAGAGCAATGAATGAAGTGCTCAAGTTTTTTTTTTTAAACAGATTCATGATACTAAAAACTCAAATTCCACTGTAACCCAACAATGGTTGGGGAAAAAAAAGTCCGTATCAGCTGGGGGTTTTCTCCCCATTCAACTCTTTTAGTGCCTCCTTGATCAAGAAAGGACTTTCCATCTAATACCTCAAAACTTTTGACAACCTTTTAAATTCTAAACCAGGCAATGATGCTCTCTGGTCTTCTTCTTCTGAATATGGATGACTAAAAGAGTCAAAATATAAAAACCTCCTTAGCAATTTCCAAATCTCTTACCTCAAGTTTGCTAATAAAATTTGCTTTCCTAAGAGAATTTTTTTCCAGTTCTATGAAAGAATTAGTATTTTGTCTCCTTCTATGAAAGTAAAATAATAGATCAGTCTAGATTTTTGCCTTTGACTAACTTCTTTTGAGGTTAGAGCATTTTTAGTCCTTGCCAACCAAAATTCTTGAAAGTTTCTCTTCAAAAGGTAAGGAAACCCTTCCTTGAAATCAAATTTCTTAATTTCTTCCATTAGAGATACAATTCTCAAATTAATATTCCCCCTAACATCCATATTCCACCGCATATCAGAGATACCTTCAGATCCAAAAGGTGTATGACACAATGTAATGCGCCCCAAATCAAGTAAACTGGGGAATGATCAGATATGATTACAGCCCAACATAATTGAGAAAACTTGGGTACAGGTTTTCCCAATCCCAAGAGATTAGAAAGGAGTCAATGTGTGAAATAGGAACTTATGAATGCAGATTCCACCCAAAGAATTATCACCCACAAAATGAAGATCCATAAGCTCCTCGTTTACCATAAGAGAAACTTTCATAGCCTTACGGAAACCCTTGCATCTTTATCTTCCATGAGGGTAAATAATTACATTAAGATCACCTCCAAATGCCAAGGGTTATACCATCAAAGCTATAGAAAACTTTGACCTGCATAATAATCTATCCTCATCTTCATGGAGTCCATAAACCCAAAAACTACTAGAGAAATGATCTTCCACATACTTCTATTGATCTTTCATTGAATAAGAAGAATCAGTAAAAGAGCCTGCATTTTGGTTAATCTTTTGAGTACTCCAACATCTCAAAGGCAATCCCTCCTATTGACCCCCTAGGTTCAAGGGTGGCCCAATCAACCTAATCTTCACCCAAATGCTTATTTTGTTTCTTGAAGACAAATTGAACTCCCTTTTCCACTTCCTAACTAAATTCTTAACAAATAGCCTTTTGTTGTGGGTCATTTAATTGTCTTACATTCCAAGAAATAAATTCTTCATTAAAATGACAATAAATTACCATCTCTGTTCCCTATCATCTATGATACCTGCATGGGTTAGGGTTAATACAGGTTTTTGTGCCCTTTTTCTCTAAGTTTATACCCCTTTTTGTGCTTTTTGAGTAAAAATATTATGTGCTTGGCACAAAAACAATGTGCTATTTACAGTGGTTTACTAATGCCTTTGTTTCTTACAACAATTTGTTTCAAACGTTTCTTCATAACATTGGATATGCAATGC
This sequence comes from Diospyros lotus, assembly GCF_014633365.1. Lineage (NCBI taxonomy): Eukaryota > Viridiplantae > Streptophyta > Magnoliopsida > Ericales > Ebenaceae > Diospyros > Diospyros lotus. The sequence goes on along the minus strand of NC_068339.1, from coordinate 43,484,355 downwards.
AACATATTCAATATTTGGTTAAACTTTCCAAACAGATTGAAAAAGAAATAAAAAATTCCAATCAGATTTAAAAAATAGCAACTTGTTGGTTACTTAATGTGGTCTTTTTAGCTGAGTAAATCCATGCTGAAGTAACTTGTTTACAGTGGTTTACTCGGTGAATCATTTTGAAATGAATGATCTTACTTTCTCTAGATTCCGTTGAATTACATGTTCAAATGTACATTTTACAAAGAATACAATGCTCTTTCTTTCTGATTGATTTATCCATGCCAATGATTTTTTTTTTTTTTTTTGGGCATCATGCCTGCTTGAAAGTTACATTTTTCCTGCTCAAGTTTTTAAGCTAAGCCTGTTTTGCATTCCACCTACAGCTGGCTTTTGCTTCTACACCTCTTTTTGAACCCTTTGCCATCCCGTTGCTTCTTGAAAAACTTTCTTCTTCTCTGCCATCAGCAAAGGTTAGTAAGCTAAGTGCATCTCTATTCTTATGCTTGTGTAACTATTAGTATGTGCATCCATTCCTCCTACGAGTTTCTGTCCCTGCAGGTTGAGTCTTTGAGATATCTTAGCTATTGTAGCATGAAGTATGGATCAGAAAGAATGGCTAAGCATATTGCTGCTCTTTGGCCTTTATTAAAAGAGACAATTCAATACTCATTACAACCTACTTCATCTGTGGAGTCGGAAACGTTTGATGGTGTTGGTTTTCAGGAGAATCAAATTGTGAGTGAAGCTCATAAACTTTTGCAGAAGGTTGTTCAGCAAGATGATGGTTTGTTCTCAAGTTTGATTGTTGGTGACGAAGAAATAAACTCAACTATCAAGTCTATTTCTAGTTTTAAGAAGTATGTTGATATTCCAATGCAAAACAAACATAAACTACATGCAGTTGGTCGAATTTTATCTGTTTCTGCTGGAGCTTCTGTTGCTTCCTGCAATAGAGTGTTTGAAAGTTTCTTCCAGACCTTAATGGATGCCTTGGGACTTTCAGGTTCATCTGGGGATAGTCCTCAAGAAGGAGATTATGAATTTTTTGAAAATCTTAACTATGGAGCCTTATTTCTATGCATTGAACTCCTTGATGCATGTAAACATTTGGTTGTTAGCTCTAAAGAACTTAATTCAATTACTGTGTCTCCAAATGAGAGATGGTGCTGCATGCTTCAGGGCTTTTGTGCCTCATTAATCAAATCATTCAGTTGTGCCTTAATGATCAACACAGACAAAGAATCCCAGAATGCATATATCCGCTCTGGAGGTAAAAGTTTTGTCTAGCACATCAAATTGATGATATGGTCCCTATATTGAATTGTTGATCACATCTGATTGACTACTCTATAATAATTTTATTCTATTTTTTTATTTTGTTATGTTTGTTTATGGATTTTCTTCCCTTGAGAAGCTTGGGCAATAGAATTCACAAGGATTACACATACAAGTCTTTTTAACTCAGCAAGTTTGGCAGCAGCATTTTTTTTCCCACTTGGCATGCCAGTCTAAATGATTGATTTTATGAAGTCATTACATGACTGACATGTTAGAGGAATATGATTTTATTTTTCAGATATGTCATGAATGAGGTGTCTCACTGATATGGCATCTCCAGCATGTATAGTTGATTTGTCTGAGATCATACTTATATGGGAAAGTTTCCCTTCTTTGTTCTGTACTTGCTAAGTTTGTGTGAGAGGCCAGGCCTGCCAAAAAACATGGCCCTTCTATGGCATTTGTGTCCATTGTGATTATGTATTTGTGGTCTCCACAACTTGCAATATGGTATCTTCTGGTATATGATTTAGTTGCTTCTTGTTGCTCGATAACATAAAAAGTTGATGAGGTGTACAATTAGGGAGACTGTTCACTAAATATGCTTCATTGATGATGTTCAATACTAACCTTAAGTATATTTTACTTAGATCTTGTCCAGGCATTATCTTTTTTTATTTTTTTTATTTTTATGTTTACCATTATATATCTTATAAACCTTAATATGAGATACATAGTATTGTTAACCACCATTTCATCAAAAAAAAAAAAAAAAAAAGATTGAGTTGTTAGATGGGCCTTGTCTTTTTCATGTAAAACAAGCTGAACATACTTTAACTTTACATTGCATTGTGATAGTCTGTTTTCCTCTTCTTTCTTAATATGGGCCTCTGTGTAGTCCATCAGAAGTGGAGCATCTATATGTTAACTAAGCTACTTTGGCTTCGCTCAAAACGTGTTATCAGCATATATATATTATCCTTGATTAACAATAACTGTATTTTTTATTTGTCTGAACAGCATATCATCCCACTTACCATTAGGTTTTGTCTCTGTTGTCCTCCTCTAAAGGAAGGGAAAAAGTTTTTGTTCCTTTGGCTCTCCTTTCAAGATATTCTTTTGTGAACATTATAACATTATGTCAAATCAGCTTACCGTTGTTGTGATTAATCATGTTTAATGATTTTTAAATATTTGGATTAATGATATTAAAATATAGCAGTCTATTCTGTACACTGATTCTTCCTTCCCCCTTGTCATGGATACAGTTAAAGGTTTGCAGATTTTGGCAACATTACCCGGAAACTTCTTACCTGTATCGAAGTCCATATTTGAAAATATTTTGAAGCAGTTGATGTCAGTCATCACTTTGAATTTTAACAAGTCATTTCTGTGGAAGTTGTCCTTGAAGGCCTTGGTGGAAATTGGATCATTTGTTGATACATGTCACGAGTCTGACAAGGCACAGAGTTTTAAGGGTATTGTTGTTGAAAAGATTGTTTTCTTGATCTCTTCTGATGATTCTACTATATCTTTGTCACACAAACTTGAAGCAATATCTGAGATTGGCAGAACTGGGTTGGACTCTATGCTGACAATTGTCAAAGGGTTAGAGAATACTATATTTGCCAAATTATCTGCTCATCAGGTATGCCTGTCACATGAAACGCTTTTTTGTATGATTGTAACACTATTCATTTAACTGGGATGCCAAGAAGCAGAACCATACTAACACTGATACAGACAGAGAAATGGATAAAGATATGGGATTACGATGGTCAGGAAAGAAAAAGAAACATGAACTATATTTATTAACATAATAACGAAAAATACTAAAAAAATACTATTACTTTAATATGAAAAGGCATTCAATAAAAAATAATGATCATATATTATATTGAAAAATATCACTGTAACATGAAATACCTTTCAGTCTATAACAATTATAAAGTAACCATGATTCAACATACAAAAAAGAAGTAACTTTATTTTTGCTCCAGCATTTTTTTTAATTCTGCTGAAGTTGGGCTGGTTGGAGGTGATGAGGGAAAAAAATAATTTTGTAGGGAAAGGAAATGGAGAGGGGAGTGAGATGAAGGAAAAGAGAGAGAATATAGCTTAATCATCTTTCCTTTCACCATTTTTTGTTTTTTTATTCCTTGCCTGAAAGCTTGATGTATCCATAAATGCAAATAATGTAAAAAAAAATTAAAATATCATTAAGAGGGTTTGACATGTATCCTGGAAAGTTCTACATGTATCTATGCCCTATTTGTGTTTGAACTGGATGGCACCTAAAATGAAGTATCATACTTATTAGTTAGGATGTTACATGCCATCCTCATCGTATAGAATGGAGTTATGGCAACTTTTTTCTGTCTTGTATTACTAATTTGTTTGAACTTTTGTGTGTACTTTAGAGGTTGAGCCTTGGTAGCAATGGAAATGTTGCTCCTTTGTGATTCAATTGTGGAAAAAAGCCAAAGGCTGCATAAAAAAATGACCATTCCCTAACTCTAGCACAGAGAAGAGTTGCGTGCATTGCCTTTTTGTCCTTTATATACTTTAAACTAATCGAACCATGTTGGTCTACTGTGAAAGTAAAACACCTTGTAACAAACAATGAGGATAGCGCATTTTTCTGCTTTTGCTGTTATGCAATTTTTTTTTTTCTGTTTCCTTCTCCAAGTTATTTTGGAAGTGCTAATATTTGGTTTTGACATTTCATTCTGCTTATGTAGGTACAGGGAACTGTTGAAATTGAGTCTACCATAGAGCTTTTGGAATGTTTGTCAAACAAGCTGCTTCCATGGTATGTGAATGTTCTCCAAACATTTTATTTGGTCTTTTCATTGTCATCCTAGCCCTTCTTGAATTTCTGCAGCCTTTCTGAAACAAGGATCAATTTATTATTTCCCTGTGCAATTTTAGTTAGCTTAGAAACAGAAACAATTTGGAAACATGTCAAAAATATAGGGAAAAGATAACAGATATTTGAAACATGTGAAATTTATGAAAATATAAATTATTAATAAAGGGTCAATTACCAAAAAGATACACAATTTTCATTTGTTTTGAAATCTAGACTCAACTTGTCAATTGGGGCATCTAACTTTCAGTTCTGCTTCAATTATAGACTACTTGATGCAGTCTGGGAGGAAGAATCAGCAAAAATACAAGTGCAACAATAGGGTGAAAATAGTGTAAGATCAATTCTGGAGCTGAGATTTTAAAATTAGGGTTTTAGAAAATCTCAAAGTTGAAATAGAATAAAAACAGCTGTCTACAAAGTCTCTTAAAAGACTATTTATACTAGGTTACTAGTCCTTGATCACATAGGAATCCTAGTCCTTGATCACAAGGACTCCATCTAATTTAAGGAATCTATATTTTTATTAAAAGTCGCATGCTACTCACATGACTACTTATTAGAACTAATAAATAAAAAAGTATTTACTACCTAATACCTTAAATACTAATCATAATTCTTCAAAAGTAAAATAGTAATCCAATCTATTCTCTTAGGGTAGCATTCCCCGGATATATACAGTTGGTGGATGAAGAATAGAATAGGAAACTAATTTCTAAATAGGAAAGTTCCTAAACCTAATTTCCTATAATTAAGTGTACCGAAATTAGGAAACAAAGAATTGAAAGAATAAACTGAATCAAATGTCTAATGGCCTATAATATAATCAACCAAGATACGATTTCCTAGGAAAGGGAATTGTATCTCTGCATCTTCTAACACTCCCCATCAAGATGGTGAGTGAATGTCTTGCATTCCAATCTTGCTCATTAATCTCTGACACACGGTGCTAAGAAGTCCCTTTGTGAGAATGTCGGCAAGTTGATCACCAGTGGACATGAACGGGGTGCAAATTAAGACCGCTATCAAGTTTCTCCTTCATGAAGTGTCTATCAACTTCAAGATGTTTTGTCCAATCATGCTATATCAGGTTATGAGCAATGTTGATAACTGACTTATTATCATAATAGAGCCTCATAGGTTACTTCCACTTGATTTTCAGATCTTCCAAGATTATCTTGAGCTATAGTAATTCACATATTCCTAAGGCCATTGATCTGAACTCGGCTTTTGCACTTGATCGAGCTATAACATTATGTTTCTTACTTCTCCAAGTCACGAGATTACCCCTTAGAAATGTGCAATACCCTAATGTTGATATTCTATCAACAATTGACTCTGCATAGCCTGCATCGGTATAGGCCTTAAGAGACAACTCTTCCCCTTTCCTAAACAATATTCCTTTGCCCGGTGCCCTTTTAAATATTATAGAATCCTGTGTACTGCTTTGAGATGTATTCCTTTAGAATTATGCATGAATTGACTTACCACACTCACAACATAAGTTATGTCTGGTCTCATATGTGACAGGTAAATAAGCCTTCCAACGGGCCTTTGATAGGACCCCTTATCCATTGCACCATTTTTTGGGACATCTCCAAGTTGGTGATTAGCCTCTATGGGTGTATTAGCAGTTTTACTTCCCAGCTTACCAGTTTCAGTCAACAAGTCTAGGATGTATTTCTATTGGGATATGAAGATCCCCTACTTAGAGTAAGCAACCTCAATGCCCAAAAAATATTTCAACCTTTCTATCTCCTTAATCTCAAATTCTTTGACCAAGCAACTTTTTAATTTTTCCATTCCTTCCATATCATCTTCAGTTACTATGCTATCATCCACATATACCAGCAATGTAATCATTGCCCCTGAGGCTGAGTGGTTACAAATAGAGTATGATCACTCTGGCTTTGTTTGTACCCTATTCCAAGCATTACTTTGGTAAATCGCCCAAACCATACTCTCGATGGCTGCTTCAATCCATATAGGGCATTTTCCAACCTACACATCACATCTTCCCCTGTCTTTGATCCAAAGCTAGGCAATACTTCCATTTAGATTTCCTCCTCAAGATCGCCATGTAAGAACGTGTTCTTGACATTATGAGAATGGAATACTTTCATTCATTACTTACACACAACAATACAACCCTAGCTATAGGGTTGAGGAATTACAACATAAGAAAGATTACAATAGTTTAAATTAGGAAAGATTGCCTATACAAAGTTTTAGGAAAATATCCTAAACTGGAATTAAGAAAGTATTCTAAACTGATTTTAGAAATTTCTAAAAAACACAGGTTTTGAATAAAGTATCCTAAAATTAGGACAGTCCAAGAAGCGACCGCTCTGATACCAATTAACAAGACCCTAGGTTTTGAATCTAGGGTTTTTAGTTGACAGTTGAGAAAGAAGAAAGAAAGATAAATTAGAGAATTTAGGGAGAAAACAAAGAGAAGAATAGAGGGAAACAAAGAATGGATAGAGAAAAAATGAGAGAACTTCAATTAATTCATTCATAATCTCGGTACAAAGTGGCATAGCCTTATTTATGGCTATGCATAGCAGTTTTTTATAGTAGTTATTCAGTTATTTGAAGAAGTTATTTGGTTATATTGTTAACAGATTCTGCTGACAATTGTAACTGTATAAGAACACTTCAACTGCTGCTTTCTGCTATCTCCTAATTTTTCAGGTCATGACAGGTATTTAGTTCTTGATATCTTATTACTGGTTTTTTGTTAGTAGATAGAAGTCCAAGAAATTGGTCTGAAATGAAGACTTTATTGGTTGTCAAAAGCTACTAAAACTGACACCATAATGCATCCTGTAGAAATTATCATATTGGTCCATCAATCCTTACACCACCATTGTTTTTGTATTTTGGCACCATAAATATCATATTATTTTCTATTAGTTTTTATGGGGTTCAATAATTCTGCTTTCTTGTTTCTTGAAAGCCTATAAATGATGTGCATTAAACTTTCCGTTTAACAATGTTCAGACTGATCACTAGAATGAAGGGACAGGTAGACATGCTCATGAGATGGTCATTTGATCTAAGTTTTGGGGGCTTAAATGTCTGAAATCTTATTATAACCATATTAATGAATTTCTCAAACTTGAGAACGTAAATACTAAATCCAGTGTCCATTTCTGATGGTTTAGTTAGTTTCCATGTTTTGGTAATCTGGATTTGTGAAACCAAAATTATACTTCTGTACTTTTAGGTAAGCAGTATCTTTCTTGTCAAAAATATCCTAGGTTTAATGGATGCTGGATAATTGATAAACCAAAAATTTGACACAATGCTTCTAAAGTTACATCTTGTTGGCGGACAGCTACTTCTTTCCTATTTGTTCTTCTTTCCTCATTTAGTGCACACTGATATTATGCAAGATCAGTGTGATTGATTTCCTTAGGTGCTCTTTCCTTATTTGCTTGATTGCTTTGTTCAATTGTATATTTTTTCCTTTTGTATATATTTCCTAATGTAATCTAGATATCATCTAATTAGGAAAATTCCTAATTAGACTTAGGAATGTTGCCTATTATGATAGGCATGTATGTGTATATATTGGCTGTTGCTTTAGCCTTAATGAATATGAATGGAGATTATTTTTTCATCCTTTGGACACATCTGTACAAGGGTTATGGTGACTACTAGTTCTGCAAAGTTAATAGAAATGATTTGTGATTTCTCTATTGTTTGCTGATGATCTAGAACACTTGTTGGATGGGTCAGGTTTGATAAAATTGGAGGTCTTGATGAAGTCCCTTTCCACTTTGTCCTTAATTTCTGGGACCACATTGAAAAAAGCATCAATTTCAGCATTGGATGCCAGGAAAAAGTAAGTAGACTTGCGTACTTAGTTGGGTATAGATAATGACTTTTTGTATGTTTTGTTAAGTTAGGATCTGAATCCAATTCTGGCAATTGTATAATTACATGCTTTAGGGACTTCTTGATCCAATAATGACAGCAATGAAGCAAGCTGTTGCAAAATGTTCAGAGAAAAGTCAAAGCATCATTATCCAGCGAGCCTTCTATGTATTTATGTCAACTACTTCTTTCCCATTAAAGGACTCCATGTCTGTAACCACTCCAGCCAAAATTGAAGCCTCAGGGCTTAATCATGGTTCAAGCTGTTTTCTGCCAAGAGATGAGTGGATAATCTCATTACTGGCTTCTGTTATCATAGCTCTTCGTCCTGAAACACACATCCCAAATATTGAATTAATATTGCAGAAGTTCACGGCCGCCCTTCTTAGTGGTAATGTTCCTGCAGCTCAGGCTTTGGGTTCCATTGTTAACAAACTGCCTTTAAAAGTCAACACAGTAGAGACCTCTGGTGGTTGTAGTTTAGAAGAAGCACTGGACATAATCTATGGCAATAGCTTGTGGACTTCTGATGGTTACAGTCTCTCGAGGATTTGTGGTGGAATAAGTGATGGCAGTGAGATTGGTCTTAGTGGTTTAAGATCAAGTACCCAAGAGAGTTGGTTGTTTCATGTCCATGTGGTTGTTGGACTAGCATGGATAGGTAAAGGTTTGCTTATGCGAGGTCATGAAAAGGTCAAAGGCATAACAATGACCATCTGGAGTTCTTTACTGTCAAATGGCGGTAGTGTGGCCATACCTCGTCCCAGTACTGAGCAGGATATGCTTCCGTTAATGAAATCTGCTGCAGATGCATTTCATGTTCTTATGAGTGACTCTGAGGCTTGTTTAAACAGAAGTTTTCATGCAATCATTCGACCGCTCTATAAGCAACGGTATTTCTCTACTATGATGCCAATTATGCTATCTTCAGTGGCTAAATCCGATTCGTCAATTAAAAGGTACATGCTGGTATTAACTATTAAATAGGAATTTTCCTGTCCTTTGAGGGTGGATAATATTCAGTCTATAGCTGTTCAGTACTGCATGTAATATCATGCTAACAATTCATTTATATTAATTACTATGTCAATTTCTGTTGTTGCTGTTGTCATGCTACAATAACAATATGCCAAGATTTAATCCCACTGGGTTGGGTAAGCTACATTAATTCTAGCTCTCCAATCATCTCTATCTATGGTCATATATGTGAGGCCATTATAATGCATGTCATGCCTAAGAGTTTTTCACTAAATGTTTCTTGCTCTTCTTGTATCCGTTCTGCTATTACTTTTTCCATTTCATTAGGAGCCTATTTGTTTTCTTCTTAATGATCAACCATCTTAAATTGCATCTGATATATCTTATCTTTAATAAGAGTCAATTTGACTGTATGATGGATAACCTCGTTTGTAGTTGTATTCTTTCTTGTATGGCCACACATTAACATTCTCTTCTTGTTGCGCTCATATTCTACACGACAGTGCTTGTTGTCTTGCTAGTTTGCTCTAACTTATTATCACATTTTATAATATTTAAATCCTTTTTCAAATGAATATTTGTTAAATGGCTGATATTAGCTTATTATTTTTCCATGTCCATCAACATTACTATTAGGCTACTGATTTGACGGTCAAATTCCACGTCTCACCCATTTTTTGTCTCTAGCAATGCATTACATTGGAAAAGTAAAACATTATGTGTGAACTTAATCAACTGTCAGCTGTACCGTATTTTCCCCCTTTTTTGCTGCAATATTTCAAAAAAGTAAAGAATAGCATGCCAACTGCACAATACATGTTCTAAATGATCAAAATGCTGAATATAGTATGAAATTAAACCAAATGTTTTGGATAAAGGGTGAGATTATAAACAGAATTCATAAGATCTGACAAGTGAAATGCCCCATCACAATTAACAAATAATGCTCTAAAATAATCAAGATGCCTAGTGTTATGTAAAGTGTATAGTTAGCAATACATACATATATATATATACCCATGTTATTTTGGGTTGATTGAAAAGGCAAAGAAACAAATTTGAAGCCAAAAAGTTAAAAAATATATATCGGGGCATGGAAAAGGGTTGGAGACAAGGATTTTATTTTAAGGGTAAAAAGGCAGAAGGAGCTTTAAAATTAGTCAGGAGAAAGCATTGGGAGACATGAAGAGGGTTCATTCCTTCTTTTTTATCAGTAACATATGTATTTTTCTTGCCAGGATTGATGTATTTGAAATTAATTTATTATTTCTAGTCTGCATGGGATGTACTTCCAGATTGGATAGACATTAATTTTCTATTTTTAGTCTACATTGAATTTACTTTGGATTGTATGACTCTGCCCTGTATGCAAAAATAGTGTAGAAGTCAACTATTTTAGAGTTAATTTGGGCATGTGTATGCATTTATGTTCCATTTAGTTACTTTTCTAATCATTTTCATATGTTTTCATTTTTTTTTTTAGATTTTCTTCTGTTTCAAACATTTCCTTAGTCGTTATGATATGCAAACTGAAACAGCATGATGAAACACAATTTTTTTATTCTTTTTGTCTGGTCGAATGTTGATCTGCTTGATCAAACTCCAGGTTTGTTTGTTAAATGGATGCATTAAACATGATTGACTACATTGTCAGCAACCTTATATATCCTATACGTTTAGCTTTTTAAAAGAATAATTAGTTTTATTTAAGCATTTATGAATTATGATTGTCAAATTGCTTTATGATTTCAGGTCCATGCTGCATCGAGCCTTTGTTCACATCCTATCTGATACGCCACTTAGTGCTGTCTTGACTGAAGCTAAGAAGGTTGCTTTTGATAAGCTCAAAATTTGCACTTAAAAAGTTCTCTTCTGTATAATCAGCTTTGGTGACCTGTGTGCTTCTGTTTTGCAGCTCATCTCAGTATTGGTGGATAGCTTATCCATGTTGAGCAAGGATATTTTGAATAAAGATATCCTATATAATGCCCTGCTAGTGTTGTCAGGAATATTAATGGACAAAAATGGTAAGGCCATTACTTTACAATATGATCTGTGATAACTTTTTTAGTTACATCTGTATCTACTCATCTTCTTCCATAATTCAAGTCTGGGAAAAACAACTGGGGAAAGATAGCTTGTAATATTTGTGTTCCATTCATAGGTTTAGCCTCTGGGAAAATAGCCTATCAACCTGGAGCTAAGTGGTGCAGAAGTTTTATTTAGGCATCCCATGCTCACTGGAAACTTTTGTTTATTACACTATATGTGGTTTAGTTGAGCCACATGTTGACTGGTTGCATAGTGCTCTTGTAAGAGCCTGCATGAGAATCTTGCACCTCTCGATCCTCCTCTTCATAAAGAAAAAATAAAAGACATAATTTGACTTTAGCTGGTGACTGTTGGGTATCTGGGATGTAATGGACTCTCTGGACATTTGGGAAACTGTCACTGGAAGTCTGCTAAAAGCTTGTTTTAGGGCTTGGATTTCAGCTAAGCTTGTTTCATAAAGCTTTGACTTTTGGGCTGTTGATGGGCAGTTATGGATTTTCTTTTTCTCCTCTAATTGATGCTGTCAGGTGTAAGTGAGTGTCACGAGAAGGACCAGGGTTTATGGAATTTTTTAAATTTTTACTGCTGTAACTTTTACTGTTATAAAGTTTGTTAAGCATAGGGGGTATCCATGTGCAAGTGGCAGAGGATTGTTACAACCATAGAAGAGTGTAGAATCTGCCTTGGCAGGGTTCTCCCCTCCTGACAATTTGTATAAATTCCCAACGATCCACACGGATTGGGCATCGAGAATACTCAAGGGAATTCTACTCTCTCTCCCTCTCTCTCTTTCTCGTTCTACATTCTGTTCTCTATTCTTTGAGTGTGCCTTCCTAATTCATACCAAATTAGGAAAAAGATCATTGTCAGGTTTAGGCCGTGACAATTTTTGGTATCAGAGCACGATTCTTGACCAAAGCTCTATAGAGATTGAATCAATGGCGGAGCGAACCCACATGAAGATTCTCAAGTCACAACTGCAACAAGTCCGCTTGACTATGACATAATTCCAGAATAGTGCTGATCAATTGGAGATTGGAACTACACGGAATCACGAAGCAATCATGGCGATGGATCGCAAGATGGAGAGCTCAATTGAGGGGTTGGAACGAAGATTGGATGGGGCTCTCTTGCAGATGCGGGAAGAGATGGGAGCACAATTGCAACAATCCATGGTCATGTTCACTTGCTAGAATTTGGTAAGGATTTCTCCCGATTTTCCTCATAGGGAGATAACCAGGCCTATTTTACAAGGTAATAGGATGAATCGAATGAATGGAACCTCTGAAATTGAGGTGGATCTGGAAGAAGTATAAGTAGTGATGGATAGGAGAAGGGATGGTCATGCCAACCGTCACCATCTGGGGTTTCCCATGCCCCAGATGGAGATCCTAGTGTTTGAGGGGGACTAACCCCAGATGGTGGTTAAGAAAATGTGAGAGAATGTTCAATTGGTATAACATACCGAAGGGCCAAAGAGTATCCTTAGCCATGACATGCTTCAATGATGTAGTAAATGCCTGGTTTCAAGGGTGGACTAGAGTAAGAGGGAACTATAATCGGGAGGAATTCTTTGAAAAATTGTGTGAACGTTTTAGTGAGAGGAGTATGATGGATGTAATAGAGGAATTCAACAAATTGAGACAATTTGGGGATGTGGGGGCCTATCAACGAAGGTTTGAGGAATTGAGATCTCTTATGATCAACCACAATCCTCATCTTTCGAAGGCCTATTTTGTGCCCAGTTTCATGAGTCGTCTTAGTGATGAGTTTAGACCAATGGTTAAAATGATAAGCCCTTGAACAGTAGAGTAGGCAGCTGTGAGTGTTAGGTTGCAGGAGATGGTGGCGGAGGCTTTAATGAGGAAGCAAAGGCAATAACAGAGGGGGGTGACTCTTGGGGACATCCAATCAAGGAGGAAGAGGGCTATAATTGAGAGTTGGTGAAGGGAAATAACAGGGTAAAGAGTTTGGGTGGACCAAGCTCAGGCCACAACACAAGACCACATGGAGGGAAATTAATTGAGCAGAGGAGGCTTGCTGGCCTGTGCTGTGCTTTTTGTGTGGGGATAAATATTATTCCGGACACCAATGCAAAAGGCAAATATTACTGTTGGAGGGTGAGGATGGAGAATATTACTGGAGGAAGAAGAGGTGGGTGAATGTGAAGAAGTAGGGGAGGACAATGGAGAGATTTCCATACATGCCTTGACGAGGGAGTAGCCAATAACAAAATTATCAAGGTAGAAGGTAAGGTGAGGAATTGTAGTCTTATGATCTTAATAGACAATGGGAGTGCCCACAGTTTTCTAGATGAAGGCACAGTTAGGAGGTTGAAGTGTCAACTCATGGGAACCCAACCTGATGCAACATATAGCACGTGTGTAGAGAAAACACATGAAAGAAACCTTGAAAGAAGTAAGTTTCAACATCGAAACGTGTCCCTCAAGTAGGCGCAAAACTGAATCTAGCTTGTTGATAAAACTGAATAGGCTTATAGAAAGTTCAATTAAGAGAAACCGTTTACAAACCCTAATTAATAAGTATATATAGTGTTTGGCTAATCCATCTAATATTGTAAATAAAATCCAACTAGAATCCTAATAGAAATAAAACCCAAACAAATATGAAGTAGAATTAAAATCCTAAAACATATGAAGTAAAATAGAAGTAAAAGTCCTAAAAGAATATAAAGATATGAAGTTTCAGCCCTTGTTTGGGCTGGTTCTTGACTGGCTGGGTTGGTCCAGTCTGTCCGCTTTTGGGCCAATTTGGACTGGCTCTTGAATTGCCTTCCATCTTGTCTCTTGAACCGGTTTTAGGACCGGTTAGTAACTTCATCATTCACCTCAATTTGAGAAGAATTTGTCCTCATAATTCGGGTATGATAACTCGACATTCGTCAAATACAAAGAAAGAACAACAACATTAAAGGTTTTGAAAATATCCATATGATTAGGCAAATCCACAATATAAGCATTGTCATTAATCTTCTTTGTGATGTTACAAGGACCATACTTCTATGGCTTGAGCTTGTTTTGCTTTCTTGCTAGAATCCTTTCCTTATACAAGAATACCATGCTTGACAGCTGCCGCCTATGTTGCACGGAAACGGAAACGGAAAACGCGGAAACGGAAACGCGGAAACGGTATTTTTCAAAAAAGTTAGGAAACAGAAACGTGGGGTAAACTGTAATTTTAAAAAATATAGGGGTGTATGTGAAATTAATATATAATTTATATACTATAAATAATATTAAGTTATAATTTTGCAAACCTAGAAATACTATAAATAATGTAATTTACAGTATTACCCTAGAGTATTACCTATAACTTGCTGTCAATGGCCATTTCGATTTTGCAAACCCTAGACCCACGCCGCTTCTTCCGTCTGCCCTCGTCGCCGACTCGCCGCCTCTCTTGCCGTCGACGTGTCTGTTGCCCTCATCCTCGCCCTCGCCGTCAATCTCGCATCTCTCACAGTCGATCTCTGCCATCGTTGCTGCCTCTCTCAGTCGCCATCGACGAGTCTCTTGCCCTCACCCTCGTCTTCGTCTCGCTTCTCTCACAGTCGAAGCATCTCTGCCACCGTCGTTCGCCTCTCTTGCCATTAACGAGTCTCTTGCCCTTACCATCGCGTTCAATCTCGCTTCTCTCACAGTCGAAGCGTTTCTGCCATCGTCGCTCGCCTCTCACTCTCGTCGCTGCCCACCGCTGTACACCATCTCTCGCCTCGACTGTCGCTGCACACTCCATATCTGGCCTCGCCGCCAACTGCCGTCGCCTCGCCTCTCGGTGACCATTGTCTTCCTCTTGCAGGTGAGCGACCGTGGTCGCTGGAAACACGTTTCAAGTGTGAAACGCGTTTCCCACATTTTGTGTAAATTGCGAAACGGCCCCCAGAACGTTTCGCAATTTACAGAAATGTTTCGAAGGCCGTTTCGGGCTGTCTTTGCGTTTCCGAAATGGGAAACGGTTCGGAAACGTCGAAACGGCGCCTCCGAGCCATTTCCGTGCTTCATAGGCTGCCGCCTTGTACTTCTCATTTGCTTTGTGCGACTTTTGCTTGACATCTTCCTAAATCGCTTGAACTTGCTCGGCTATGTCGCTAGCTGCAACACACATCCTCCAACTCCCATCTTTCTTTGGTATCAATAATGTTGGCATTGCACATGGACTCATACTAGCCTAAATGTGCCATTTTCTCAACAATTCTTCTACTTTCTCCCGTAAGATCTCATTCTCCCTAGGACTCATCCTGTAGTACGGTAGGTTAGGTGAACTCTAGCATTAGGAACCAAATCAATGTGGTGTTGAATATCCCTCATAAGAGGTAGCTCATTAGGCAACTCCTTAGGAACCACATCATGAAATTCCTCCAACAATCCTTGCGCCTCCACTGGAATTTGATTCGCCGTCACTGGCTCACTCATGCTCTCCTCTTTTACAACCAACAAGTGAACCTCTCGGGTATCCTTACACTCCCTCACAAACTTAGTGTGTTTATGTGTGATGGTAAGAAAATTCCTCCCCTCCACTTTAGAAGCTTTGGTTTGGTTCTTTTCTACCATAGGTAACAAGGTATAATGCGCACTCTCTTTCTCAAGCTGATATGTGTTCTTCCTACCCGAGTGCTTAGCATCCACATCAAATTGCCACGGCCTCCCAAATAAAATATGGCAAGCGTCCATATCAACAATATCACAATAAACTTCGTCAAAGTACTTACTAATAGAGAAAGACACTTTGCAGCGTTCATCCACACGTATGCCATCAACTTCTTTGATCCATCCAATCGTGTAAGGGTTTGGATGTTTTCTGGAGTTAGCTACAACTTCTCCTCCACATCTCTTCCTATGATGTTCCCCTAACGTCCACTATCAATAATCAACTCAAAAATCTTCCTCTTCACCATATATCTTGTGCGAAAAAACCTATGCCACTGAGTATTGTCTTCATTCTCTTGAGACAACATTAACTTCCTCACTACACATGTATACTCGTCATGCCCATACTCCCATTCATCATCCTCTCCATCAGGGCCACAATATACTTCACCATCAACAACATCTTTCTTCTCCCTTTCTACAATATTAATCGTCTTTCTCCTTGGACAATCATTGGGCCTATGCCCAACCTCATTGCACTAGAAACACTTTAAAAGAATAGGCTTTGCATAAGGATTAGTGGATTTTGGAAGATTGGAAGTAGTACGTCGAGTGTTTCCTCCTATTGTAGCCTTATTAGGGTTGACTACATTAGGTGGTTTGGAAGGTTGCACTCCTTGAACCGTCTTACCTTTATCAAAAGTTACTAGTTTATTGTCATTCCCACTATACCGGCAATAATTGTCATTGCAGGTCCTCTCACTTAACATCAACTCAGCTTTTAAAGCCAAGTTCCTTGCTTCTTGCACACTCATAACCATTTGAACCCCAATTTTATCACGAATAACAAGTTTCAGTCCATTCAAATAACGAGCTGTTTATTGATTATCATTTTCTGACAATTGGTTCCTCTTCGTCAATCTCAGAAACTCAGAGATATATTCATTCACACTCTTCATTCCCTATGCACATCTTTGATAGGCTTCAAACATGTATTATTCGTAATTAGTGGGTAAAAACCTACCTCTTAATAGCTGCTTCATTCGTCTCCATGTTTGAACTGGATGTTGGCCTTCCCTCAATCGAGTCTCTCTCAATCGTTCCCACCAAACATATGCGCCTCCCTTCAATCCATAGGCTACTAGCTTGACTTGTGTTTCTTTTGGGATTTTCATGTATTCAAAAAAACAGTCAACCTCAATGATCCAATCCAAGAACCCCTCAATATCAAGATCTCCACTAAAGGTAGGAATGCCAACCTTTAGTTTATACTCATTGTTTCCCCAATGGTTATGCTGCTGTGCATTCCTCCTAACCCCTCTACCACCAGGTTTAGCTATTACACGACCAAGATCATCTTCATCATCACTATCCTCCATCATTGGTCTTCTACGATTAACAGGGACAAGATTAATGGCTGATCTTCCTTTTAACTCCTCATGCGTGATTCATTCCATTATTCTGGTCCCTGTTATCATCACCTTGTAATAAAGTACCCAATTAGTTGCTGACCTGTTCCAATTCTTGTTGCATAGTACGAGTTATTTCCTGCTTTTCTTCGATTGCTCTCCAAACTACAGGCAACCCCTGATCACCGTTGCGAGGTTGGTTGCTATTGCCTTCAAGATTGACCATCTGATTGGTTGATTAACTGCTCTGATATCACCTGACGCAGTGTGTAGCGCTTGTAGAGAAAACGCACGAAAGAAACCTTGAAAGAAGCAAGTTTCAATATCGAAACATGTCCCTCAAGTAGGCGCAAAGCTGAATCTAGCTTGCTGATAAAATTGAATAGGCTTGCAGAAAGTTCAATTAAAAAAAAAAAAAAACTATTTACAAACCCTAACTAATAAGTATATATAGTGTTCGGATTATTGTAAATAAAATCCAACTAGAATTCTAATATAAATAAAACCCTAACAAATATGAAGTAGAATTAAAATCCTAAAACATATGAAGTAAAATAGAAGTAAAAGTCCTAAAAGAATATGAAGATATGAAGTTTTGCCCCCCCCCCCCCCCCCCTATGAAGTTTCGTCCCTTGTTTGAGTCGGTTCTTGACTAGTCGAGTTGGACCGGCTCTTGAACTGCCTTCCATCTTGTCTCTTGAACCGGTTTTAGGATCGATTGGTGACCGCATGACAACCCTTGAGTGTGACAATGGCTAATGGAAACTGGGTGGTAAGTAAATTAGCATGCAATGGCTTCTGTTGGAAAATGCAGGGGGAGGAATTTGAAGTTGATCTAAGACTCCTATGGCTGGGAGGTTGTGATGTAGTACTTATAGTGGATTGGATGAAGGAGGTGAGCTCCTAAGTTTTGATTTCAATCAAATGGAGGTCTCTTTTGAAAAAGAAGGAAGGAAGATGACCCTAACTCGAGAGAAATAAGCTGGAACTTGTAAAATGATCACTAGAAGAAGGATGCAAAGGGTATTTAAGAGCAAATGGAACCAGATGACACAATTATTCTCTATTGTGGCAATGGAGGAGGGCCGTGACAGCAAGGCAGTGCAAGGAGAGTTCTATTTAATAGTCAGGACACCTTTAGAAGACTAGGTACACTATTTTGACCTTCTTGATAAATTGCTGGTAGAGTTTAAGAATCTTTTTATTGAACCTGCAACCCTTCTTCCTACCTGAATGTTTGACCATGCTATTAACCTCAAACCTAATGCTAAATCTATCAACATTAGATCCTACCGTTATCCCTCAATCCAAAAGACAAAGATTGAGAAAATGGTTAGGGAGATGCTACAACAATCTATCATTAGACTTAGCCAAATCCCTTTTACTTCTCCAGTCTTATTAGTCAAGAAAAAAGATGGATCATGGCATTTTTGTGTGGACTATCGCCAACTTAATGCCATGACCATCAAGGACAAATTTCCTATACCCCTAGTGGAAGACCTTTTGGATGAATTACACCATGCCAAATTCTTTTCTAAGCTTGACCTACGCTCAGACTACCACCAAATCAGAATGAAGCCCGAGGATATACCCAAGACAACTTTTAGAACACACCATGGACACTTTGAATTTCTGGTGATGCCATTTGGGCTCACCAATGCTCCAGCCACTTTTCAGTCCCTTATGAACAGAATTTTTGAGCCCTATCTTCAAAAGTTTATACTAGTATTCTTTGATAATATACTTATCTACAATTCTACCTTTGAGCAACACTTGGCTCACCTAAGAACCACCTTTGAGGTCCTCAGGTCTAACCAGCTCGTTATCAAGAGGACTAAGTGTGCTTTTGGTCAAGATCAGGTGAAATATTTGGGGCACTTAATTTCAGGAGATGGGGTCAACACTAATCCAAGAAAGATGGAAGCCATGGTGGCTTGGCCCAAACCTACTACGGTAAAGGCTTTGAGGGGTTTCTTGGGCTAATCGGATACTACCGTCAATTTGTGAAGGATTATGGGGTTATTAGTAAACCCCTAACATAACTCTTAAAGAAGGGAAGTTTTAACTAGGGGCAAGAGGCAGAGGAAACTTTTGAAAAATTAAAGGGGGCTATGAGCCAACTGCTTGTCCTAGCGTTGCTTGATTTCAACAAACCCTTTGTTTTGGAGAAAGATGCATGTGGGATAGGAATTGGAGTAGTATTGATGTAGGAAGGAAGGCCATTGGCATTCCTAAGCCAGACATTGAGCCCTAGGCACATGGGGCTCAGCATATGCGAGAAGGAGTTTCTAGTAGTGTTAATGGTTGTTGAAAAGTGGAGACATTATTTAGAGGGGCACGTTTATAATCAAGACAGATTACGAGAGGTTGAAATTTCTATTATAACAGAAATTACGTACTTAACTATAGAAAAAGGGAATGGCTGAGCTGGTGGAATTGGACTATGCTATACAGTACAAAAAGGGTAGGGAAAACGTGGTAGCAAATACACTCTCACGGTGCCACGAGGAAGGAAGTTCAACATCAATAACTATTGTAGTTCCTGAGTGGTGCCAAGAAGTAATAGCCAGCTATGAAGGAGATGAAAAGGTAAGGGAATTGTTGGAGAGATTGGTTGTTGGTCATAGTAAGGAAGATGGATACACGGTGGTGGAAGGCATGCTGAGGTTTCAAGGCAAGTTGGTGATTGGGAACAATGAAGATCTCAAGAAGAGAATTTTGCAGGCCCTACATGAGTCTCCATGGAGGGCATTCTAGAATCCAAAATACTTACCTTTGAGTGAGGCAATTGTTCTATTGGCCCAAGCTTACAACAGACGTAAAGGAGTTTGTGCAAGCTTGTGACACCTACAAGAGGTGCAAGTATGAGACTGTGGCTTACTTGGGCCTCTTACAACCTCTACCCATCCTTGACCAAGCATGGGCTAGTGTATCTATGGATTTTATCAAAGGTTTTCCTAAGTCAGAAGGAAATGACGGCATACTAGTGGTTGTGGATAGGCTAACAAAATTTGCCCATTTTATAGGGTTTACTCACCCCTATGCAGCCCAAGATGTGGCTAGTGTTTTTCTAGATCAAGTGGTGAAATTGCATGGGATTCCTAAGTCTATAATTTCAGATCTTGATAAGATCTTTACTAGTCTCTTGTGGCTAGAGCTTATGAAGGCTTTATCTAACGAGCAAATAAAGAGGGTGAACCAGAGCCTGGAAACTTACTTAAGATGTGTTTGTCTCTTGCATCCTAAAGGTTGGCATAGGTGGTTGTCCTTGGCCCAATGGCGATATAATTCTAACCACCATACCTCTCTCAAAAATGTCCCCATTTGAGGCCCTATTTGGGTACAAACCCCCCATTTTACCAGCTGTAGGAGAATACACTACAGTAGCAACAGTTGAAGAATATCTACAGCAAAGGAAGAAGGTATTACAACAGCTAAAGTACGAGTTAGCATCAGCTTAGAATGGAATGAAATAGTTTGCTGACTGAAGGAGAAGCAAGAGAATTTGCAGTAGGGGAGGAGGTGTATTTAAGGCTGAGGTATCCTCATTTGAAGTCTATCACTCAAGGGCCAGTGTCCAAACTTTGCCCCCAGGTATTATGGGCCATTTCCCATAATCGCTAAGATTGGGAAGGTGGCCTATCGTCTATAGCTTCCAGAGGAATCACATATTCACCCTGTGTTTCACGTTTCTCTCTTGAAGAAATTTGTGGGTGCACAACAGGCGAGTCTTGCACCACCCCTACTTCCTAAGGAGATCAACAAAGTGGTGGAACCTGAAGCCATAATAGATAGGCGAGCAGTGTATAAGCAAGGGGCACCACTTATTTAGGTTTTGGTAAAATGGCAGAACAACCCTACAGATAACAATACTTGGGAATATCTGCCCAACTTGTTCAAGCAATTTCTTAGGTCTGCTAGCCTCCTCAGCATTTCTTGAGGACAAGAAATTTGTAAGGAGGGGGAGAATTGTCATGAGAAGGATCAAGGTTTATGGAATTTTTAAATTTTTAATGTTGTAAATTTTACTGTTATAAAGTTTGTTAAGCATAGGGGGTATCCACGTGCAAGTGGTAGAGGGTTGTTACAACCATAGAAGAGTGTAGAATCTACCTTGGCAAGGTTCCACCCTCTTGGCAACTTGTATAAATTCCCAACGATCCTCACGGATTGGGCATCGAGAATATTCAAGGGAATTCTACTCTTTCTCTCCCTCTCAACATTCTCTCGTATTCTCTCTCTCTCTCTCTTTCTCATTCTACATTATGTTCTCTGGTATTTGAGTGTGCCTTCCTGAAGATCATTGTCAGGCTTAGGCTGTGACAGTGAGCTTAATAGGTTATGTATTATTGCACATATACATATTTGCTTGTTGCAATGCATGCAAGTCATATATTCTATTGCCTCCCCTATCTTCTGTTAGATCCTTCATTATTGCATATTTTGAGCATATATATTCATGTGACTTTAGAGTCCTTCTCTTGATGGAGGACATATCCATATAGAGGTCCAAGATATTTATGTTCAAGAGGCCAGCAAAATCAAGAATTTCCTAGTCTCTGATGTCAGCTGTAGTCAACCAATCACCTTATAAGTTCACTTCTATAAGTAAAATCTGCCTTGCATGTTTTGCTTTTTCTTGGGTAGAAGTGAAACTTCCTTATTCTCCTTCTGGGGCCAACCACTACAGGGAGATTTGATCTGCAAAGATTATTCCACTACTTCAAACAATCGAGCATGCGTGCATGAATGCTATTTGATTAAATTTACTGGGAAAGCAACCAGTGTAAATGGCACGACAAAATCTAGCTAGCTATCCATTCCCATCTAACTGGGTGAGTAATTAATTCTGGACATATCTTTGGTTGCTGAGGTTCAGATAGAACTTTAATTCTTCTGTCAGCTGTATTTCTTTAGAAGAAAGGATCTTGAATATTCTCAGCATGAACTGAACCAATGATTCTTCATTATCCATTTTGTTTATAGTTTAAAAATTGCTAACCACCATTTCATCTAAAAGCTTAGGTTGTTAGATAGAGGGTTAAGTTTATTTTTTATATTATCATTTTTACTCTCAACAGTTTACTCACATTATAGCTACCTCAAATAGTAAGATACAAGTTTTGGGTCTCTGAAACTTTTGGATGAGGGCAATGAGTAACATACATTTGGAAGGAACAGTTTGCTGTCAAATAATTTAGATAATTCAGAAATAGTGATCAATGACTCATGGTTTGTGACTGCTGTGTTTTATTCTCTTTTATTGTTTGCCCTCTTCCAATGATCATTATGGAGCATTTGGTGCCATCAGAGATGCTTATTTGCGTTTTCTTCAGGAATGTTGTTAGATCTATGAGTTATTGATGTAAGATTGTTCTGGGAAACAATGATTTTCTGGAGTTTTTAGGGCAATAAGAGATTCTACAGTTGGGTTCTAAAATTTAGTTGAATAATATTAGGTTCTGTGGAAATGGATATTCCAAAACTGGCCTGTTTCTTACAATGGCTTGATGTCCTCCAGAAGTGACCTGTCTTTCAGTTATATTAATTTCATTATTATAATAACCAGTGATGTTACCTGTAGGATTTCAATTAAAACTTGTGGGTAATCTTCTCTCGCAGCTACTTGTTCAACATGAAAATTGCTTGGTGAAAGCATAGCCTTGGCCTTCCAAGCCGCCACTTCCTCTAGGGATCTTGATGGAGCATTTCAGGCTCCTGTCAGGATCTCGAGATTATTTGCTAAAGGAGGTATTGGAACGTCCATTGACTGAGTAGGTATGCCCTTAAGATATTTTGGTGGAAGTGCAGACATGTTTTCACAAACTGAGTCAGTCATGCGTCACCTTGTGACATTGGTGCTAGACCTGTGGTACCCATCTATACATGTCATCTATGGGGCTGACACATGGTGAGCAAGAGGGATCACCTACAACAAATTACCAAATTTGTACTTGCACTTCACAATTTGCTGAAGTGGCATATTGCATATTTTGGAGTCTTGCATTCTTGCTTATCCTAGAATTTTTTTGAGTCTAAAGTTACTCCCTGAAATTCTAATTCAACATTAACAATTTTGTTGTTTCGTCCATTAAAATAATATTATTAACGCATAGGATACATATCTAGTCAGTTTGCCCCAGAGTTACCTGGAGTGGGGATTGCTCTGGATTGGGAACGTTTAATGGGAATGCAATGCTTCCTGCTAAAAATTTAGAACTTGGTTTCTTATTTGATTTCATTAATGGATTTATAAATTCTATTTCCTTTAATTAGGAAGATCAAAGGATTGCAGAAATAAGAAATGGGCCTCATATGGGCCAATTCATTGAGGAAATAAATGATTTATGGTTTAGTTGACCCCCAACTCAAGTAAACATGGGTTAGAAATAGAAATAAAGAGAACTACGTAATCTAATTCTAAAGCCATGAAGACTGAGTAGGGAATTTTCTTTTTCAAGTACAACTGTTCATCTCATCTTTTCCAACTCTTCCTCTTCAGCATAGTGGGATCCACTTCCTCCTGCACTACTGCCTGTTCTTAATCTCTGATCTGCTTTTGCTTTATCTCTGTTCTTCATCTATGATCTGCATGGATCACCACATATAACATTCAAGAATGGAATCATTCCCAAAAAGGGAAGGATTGTTACTGGAACACTGTGTGCTGCTAGGAGACAAATCATGGTAACACTGGTTTGCCATGACTAATCAAAAAGATAAGTTCTTAATGAAGACCTTGATGTAAACTTATTTACCAGAAAATTAACCAGTTTCTTCTACAGTTGTCTTCCTTTGGCCATAGCTCTATCGTACATTTCTTGGATCACTTGATTCTATCTATTTGTGTTGTGTTTCTTTTTCAAAGTCTTACCATATTAGATCTATAGAGGCCCTTTCATACACCTTATTCTGGTGTATATATCTAGGCAAGTTTTCCAAAATAATCAAAGAGGTAACTGCTTCATGTAGACTACTGATGTAAACTTACAGTAACAGGAAAATAACCAGTTTCTTCTGCAATTGTCTTTGTTGTGGCCATAGCTCCATCATTTATGTCTTGAATCACTTGAATATATCTGTGTCATGATTCTTTTTGGTTAAATTGCAACTAGGCCCCTATGATTTATGTCATTTTTATGGAGACCTCTTGCAGTTTAAATTTAGTATTTGAGGTCCCTGTGGTTTACTTTTCTTTCTAACAACCCTTTTTGTTAGGTCAAGCTACTAATGAGTAATGACATTAAAATAAAGTAGGGTAAATTCCACACAAACCCTTTGTGGTTTCTGTTTAGCTTTATAGAGACCTCTTGTGGTTTAGGTTTAGTTTCATAAAGACCCACTGTAGTTTAAATTTAACTTTTGAGACTTATTGAAAGTGGTGTTGTTTTGATTAGTTTGCCAACGACGTTAAACTCCAAACTAATAGAAGGGGTTGTTTGAAAAAGGGTCTCTGTAAAAATGTTCCAAACCACGGGTCCAGGTGAAATTTTCCCTTTTATTTCAAAGCCCGTCATATTAAATCTATAGGGGCTCTTTCATATGAATTATTCTGGTGTGCATATCTAGTCAATTTGTCCACAACTAGTCAAAAAGATAATAATCCGTACCCTTGATGTAAAATTATAATAACAGGAAAATAACCAGGTTTGTCTTAAGTTGTTCTTGTTATGGTCATAGCTACATCATATATATGTCTTGAATCACTTGAATATATCTATTTGTGTTGCATCTATTTTTCAAAGCCTACCATTTCAAATCTATAGGGGCACTTCCATATGCTTTATTCTAGAGTACATATCACTTTGTTCATACTAAGTGATGTAGAAACCAAAACAAAAACACAAGAGCAAACCCAATTACTCAAATCAATGTCAATAATCAAAGCCACCTTCAATTACAGCCTAAAGGACTATTTATAGGTTACTAATAGATAAAAATCTACCTTAACTAGGATTCCATAATCTGACTCCAATTAGGATTCTAAGGGATCCTACTACTAAATACTACAAAAGAAATTGGCCAAACCCATAGTTTTGTCCTTGTACTTTTATGTTTTTTTCACATGGCCACTCGAACTTTTCATTGTTTCAATTATACCACTGGACCTGCATTTTTGAGTCAATATAACCTTGTACTTTGACCTTTTTTTTCATGTGGTAACTTGAACTTTTCATTATTTTGATTACACCCATGTACTTGCATTTTCTAATCAATTTAATCCCAGTACTTTAAAGTGTAAAACAAATGGAGGATTAAATTGACTTATCTCACTTTACCCTTATTTTTTTTATACGTCAAAGTATAGGGGTTAAATTGACTCGAAAATGCAGGTACAGAGGTACAATTCAAATAATGAAAAGTTTAGGTTGCCATACGAAAAAAATGTCAAAGTTCAGGGGTTAAATTGACTCGAAAATGCAAGTACATGGGTGTAATCAAAACAATGAAAAGTTTAGGTAGCCATTTGAAAAAAAAGGTGAAAGTATAAGATTAAAAATATAGATTTGGCCAAAGAAATCAGAAAACAAATGTAAAATAGGAAATAATAAAGAAAATAGAATAAATTAATTTGTAAAATCTACTCTTTTTGTCTTAAATTACCAAGTTGTTCTTGACTAATCAAAATACAAGTGCTTATTACAAACCTGTGATATAAGAGTACTAGGAAAATAACAAGTTTCTTCTACAGCTGTTTTCATTATGGTCATAGCTTGCATCATATTTGGTTTGAATCACTTGAATCTATCTATTTGTGCCATGTTTCTTTCTTAAGTCCACTGTATAAATCTTTAGTTACTCTGTCATACACTTTATTCTAGGTTTCAAAAATCATGTGGAGATCTTTCTTCCCCTTTATAACTTTCTATTAGTCTCCATTGCTGACCTCCTGGATGTGAAACTAATGTCTCAAGTCTTAATCCTTGCTCTACCATTATCTTCCAAAGTTTCATAATACAACTCGGAACTTTATTTGAATATAATTTGTTCAATTTTGATTTATGCTCCTCATTCTTATAAATAGGCCATAAAATACTTCTGCACTATTAATCTCACACTTTTCGATGAGGCGAAAATACATCTAAGTCTCCAATGCATTTCCAGCCAAAATATATCTGCCATTGGGTCCTAAAACGTTCATGTTTTCATCTTCTTTGCACGAGCTCACTTCAGACACATGAAATTGTGGAAACATAAAGATGCTTGGAATAAAAATAAACATATTTATACAATTTCATAACTGTAAGCATGGGAATACAACTTCCTGGCGTTATTCCATGTCAAATTCCAATAAGTTCCTATTTGGTGGCACGCTCAACCTCATCTGGCTTATGAAACATATTTGATGAAGTTGTCATGCACCTGTTGGATTGTTACGTTTTTTTTTTTTTTTTTCGTCCATTCCTGAATTTCATTGTCCAGCCAAATTTTATGACTAATTTCTCTTTTTTTTTTTTTAATTGTGGATGCAGGACAAGAAGCTGTTGTAGAGAATGCACATATTATTATTAACCACCTTATCAGGCTTACATTTTACCCCCATATGATGGTATAAGACATTAATGCAGGAACTCAATATTATTGGTCTAGGATTTGATCTATATTGCAGTTCTATTATAAGATTTGATTTATATAGGAATAGTTCTGAACCTGCACTTTGTGTCTGACTCATTCATTCTTTTCTAGTCCAACTTTTTGTATCCTGCTTTTCACTTCAAATGCCTCATTTTATGCTGACCACTATAGATCATTCAGCAATGCATTTTTCACCAATCTAGATTTAGGTAGAAAGTGCGCATTTTAAACATTTAATGAGCTGCTGCAGATGGTCATCACCCAAACTTGAATCTGGTTAGAGTTGGAAAATATTATTTGTTGGTGTGTATCTGTGTTCTTATATATGCACACATGAATGCATGAGAGAGAGAGAGAACTTTTGCTATATTGACTTTACACGGACTCTTCTAAATATGTGAAGTGGTGTTCGGATACTTAGTGTATATTGACTTTACATGGCCTCTTCTAAATATGTGAAGTGGTGTTCAGATTCTTGGTGGAAACCATTCTAGGATGGTGTGCATGACATATATTTGAAATCTATATTCTGCCGTCCAGCCAACATGCATGTGTAGTTATTTGTGTTTACAACATTTTATGCATAAATTGCTTAAATTTATTACTGAGCTTGAGCACTAATTTTCTTCAAAATTTTATATTCTGTTCAGCTTGTTCGAGAGACAGCAATTCAGTGTCTTGTTGCAATGTCTACTCTGCCCCATGCAAGGATATACCCCCTGAGAACTCAGGTTAGCTGTCATATCAAATGGCAATCAGCTACTGGCTCTTTGTATGTCTTCTCTGTTTTTCCATTTGTGGAACTTGTAAGACTAGTAGTTTGTTTCTTTTTAACCTTACAACAAATGTTGTAAATCTACTGGAAAATATTGAAACAGTAGAGAACATTTTTCTCAAGTGTCTTCAATACTATCTTGTTGATCCAATGCATCTAGCATCTCTCAGCATTGTGATGCATGCGTGCGTTTTTTCCTTTTAATTTTTTCAGGTGCTACGAGCTATATCAAATTCTCTCGATGACCCAAAAAGAGCAGTCCGGCAAGAGGCTGTCAGATGTCGTCAAGCTTGGTCAGAGCTTTTGGATCTATGCTTCTGTTATTCTAAATTAGTTTTGCCTTGATTTTTAGGCATAATTATGCTTTCTTTCTATTGGATTCTGTTTAAAAAAACAGGGCATCAATTGCACCTTAAAGTCTTCATTTTTGAGTAGATGTGCAAGAGCTCATCTGGGATCTAGGTAAGACATTAAGAGTCTTTTCAATATTTTTTATATTATTTTAATACAAGAACTTAAGTATATCTTACTTATTCAGAAACTGATAACTGATGTTTTAAATTTGATGTTGATTTGCTGGCTTTCTTTGAATTGGTCGCTTTGAGAAGAGCTATGAGTGTCTCATTCCAAAAAAAAAAGGGAGGGGCCAGGGAGTTGAAAATCTAGCACCTGTACTTCTTTGCATAGTAGATATTAAGAAGGTTTACCATTATGTGTGTTGAGTTTTTCTTTTGCGTGTCTTAGGTCTTAAGTAGAAGGGTTGGATTCATTGCTTTATTTCTCAGTTGGTTTTTCTGTGCCTGCAAATAGCATCATTCCAAAGATGATTTTGACAGGTAGAGGTTTAGGCAAGGTGATCCTTGATCACTTTTCCTTCTCATTCTGATAATGGAAGCTCTTAGCCTCCTTGATAGCTTTCTATGGCCTCCATTATTTTCATTTGACTTCTAGTCAAAGGGAAGACTGTTGGGTTTGGCATCCAGTGAGGGCAGACCATTTCTGTTCACTTTATAATGGGTCTCTTTGCCACCATGCAGCTTCTACTTTAAAATCGTAAGCCTTTTGGAGAGCAGGGGCCCCTCCTAGCGTAACCACTTTTGCTTGGGCCTATCCCTACTATAGACAAAACTTATGCAAAATTAAGCAGATTGCTTTAGATTGGTGTTTCTTGTGCAAATGGAGTAGTGAAAAGGTGGTCTAATTTATGGAATTAAAAGTAGAGGACAGCTGGGCACTTTAGGTGGTCTAAACCAAAAATCTGCTCCAGGAAGGTAGTTTGCTTGTCCAGTTGAGGTGCTGTGAAAAGGTGCATAATTTCCTTGATAATGACACACATTCTGTTCTAAGCTATGGTGAAGATATCTTCACTGATATTCTAGTCCAAGACAATAGTTTTGAATATGGAAAGATGGGTGAACTGTCCAAGACAATGGAAGGTGGTTTCTCTTTTAGTTTGATTAAGAAAAAAGAAAGGAGGGAGTACCATGTAGTTTTAATGATTACATTCTTACCATTGTAAAAGCAAGAGCTAAGTTTCCATGGTCAATTGAAAACAGAGAATAAGTTATGTAGAAAGAAAATATTTGATTCTAGAGCAAGATTCCCCGTTCCTTTCTCTCTCTTTTATCAGTATATGAAGCAAGCAAATCCTCTCATCATTCTTTCTAATTGTCAATTATCGCTTTGTCGGAAACTTGTAAAATTTGTTTAGTTAAGGATTTTCTTGGACTTCTTGCATACTTTTTTAGATTGTGTTAAATTGTACTCTCATAGTTTTTAATTACAATTACACCTTCACATTTTCCATCTAATTACACCTTGCCCCTGAATTGTTCATTGCATCAGTTAACTCCATATACTTATGGTCAAGTAGCAATGTCTTCTAGAGTTTGTCAATTCTCTTTTGAAATCTTAAAAGTTGGTCGTACTGAACTCAACAGAGCCTCCATAGCGAAAGTTCTATTTGAATTCTCTGCTGTAACATGTTTGGTTTTACTGCTGTAACATAACATGCCAATAACATTATTGAGACAAAGGACGTAAAATAATACCTCAATTCTCATTATGAGAAACAAAGTCGAGCAAGCCGTATAAATACAAATAACAGAGCAGTAGTACTCTGCTCTACAACAACTAACTCCTAACTGCACAACAAAGAATTACAAACAATTAACAAAGCGTATATAAACTCTAATACTCCCCCTCAAGATGGACTATGAACATTAAGGATGGCCATCTTGGCTCGTAAAGGGAACAGTTGGGCAGCCTTGAACAGCTTGGTGAGCACATCTGCCAGCTGATGTTGGGTGCAAATAGGGAGAAGCTTGAAAACGCCATCTGCCAACTTGTCTTGAACAAAGTAGCAATCTAACTCGATGTGCTTGGTGCATTCATGAAAAACCGGATTGGAAGCAATGTGGACGGTTGCTTGATTGTCGCAAAAGAGCTAAGTAGGAGGTTATAGGAGAAACCTGAAAATCAGTGAGAAGTTGATTAAGCCACACAATCTCACTAGCTGTAGATGCGAGATCTCAATACTCAGCTTCAACAAACGATTGAGAGACAGTCCCTTGCTTTTTAGCCTTCCATGAGACTAAAGACTCCCCTAGAAAAATGCAAAAGCCTGTGACAGACCGCCTAGAATCCAGACATGAACCCCAATTAGCATCAGAAAAAGCACGAATTTGCAAGGAAGAAGCTGCAGAAAAGAATAACCCTTGGTCAGGAGCAGCCTTAAGATATTGCAAAAGATGATGTGTTGCATCAAGGTGAGGTTTTCTGGGCTGAGATACATATTGACCGAGTTTATGAACAACAAATGTGATATCAGGCTGAGAAATAGTCAAGTAAAGCAGCCGGCCAATAAGACGCCTAAGAGGCATCCTCAAGTAACTCACCATCAAAGGAACTTAGTTTGACATTAGGAACCATAGGTAAAGTAGCTGGTTTACTAGATAGGAAACCAGTGTCCTCAAGAAGTTGCAAAGTGTAATGCCTTTGAGAAAAGAAGATACATTTGGCAGATTGAGCAATTTCAAGTTCAAGAAAATACCTCAAGCGGCCAAGATCCTTGAGCTTTAACTGACTGTGAAGAAAGGACTTAAGAGAGATTATAGCTGCAAGGTCAGAACTCGTGATGATGATATCATCAACATAAACAAGAAGTGCCACAAAAGAGGAACCAATACCCTTAATAAAGAGAGAATAATCAAACTTAGACTGATGGAAACCATGCTTAATAAGAGTAGTAGAAAACTTAGAAAACTACTGCCTCGAAGCTTGTTTAAGCCCATATATGGACTTATGAAGTCTACACACCAATCTCTTCCCCTGAGTAGGAGTAGCAACCCGAGGCTTATAACTGAGGGGAGCGTCCATATAAACTTCCTCTAAGAGATCACCATTGAGAAATGTATTATTAACATCAAGCTGAACAAGAGACCATTTATGAATGCAAGCCAAAGCAAGAAGCACCTTGACAGTGACTAACTTGGCAACTAGGGAAAAAGTATCAAAGAAGTCCATTTTTTCTTGTTGGGTATACCCTTTAGCCACTAATCGAGCTTTATGCCTTTCAATAGAACCATTAGACTTATATTTAATCTTGTAAACCCATTTACACCCAATAGCATGCTTATCATGCGACAAGGTAGTAACAGACCAAGTATGATTCATATGCATAGCATCCAATTCAACTGTCATAGCATCTCTCCAGTGAGCATAGTGCATTGCTTGATGATAATATTGGATTTCAAAATTAGAAGAAACATTGAGAAGAAAAGCTCTGTGAGGGGTAGACAAATTGGAATAAGACATGTAATGGTTCAAATGATAGGAGGATTTAGAAAGGGGAAGAGGTGTATTGGTCAACAAATGACAATGAAAATCCTGTAGATAAGGAGGCAAACTGATTTGAGAAGATCTACGAACTGGAAGAGAAGGAATAGAAGTGGGATTAGGAGAAGAAGCCCCAGCTAGAGCTAAAGGAAGAACATGGGGAACATGTTCGGAGAAGGATGCAAAAGAGTAAGACAAATCAGGATTAGATTTGGGTAGGACTAAATCGGGGAAAGGATCCACCATTTCAGTAGGAGAACTGACAGAATGAAAAGGGAAAATATTGAATCTTGGATCGGTTTCCTCGCAATAAAAGACACTATCTCACACCCAACCCTCACCCGATAGAAATAGAAATTGAACAAATTACAAAGCAATAATAGAAATAAGAGAGTTAAGAACTTATCTTGGTTTAGGCATAAAAATGCCCTACATCCAGACTGTCGAAGCCTTCATACAACAATTCCCTCTCTCTTACACCTAGCTATGAATCAATAGCCTCACCTCTAAAGAATACAAGGACCGAGCCTTTGCTCTCTCTCTATCCTCTAGAACTCTCGCAAGACAGAAAACAATGAATGAATCGCTGAAAATCTCATACTACCCAAGAACCTATCCGCCTCTATTTATAAGATATAGAGACGGTTACAACTTAAGGACTGAAATGAAATATTTGGAAATACAAGGTCTATCCGAAAATATCTTTAAGTTAGTTATTACCGTTGTATTCTAAACACAAAATATAAGCATACAATTATTCCCCAACTGAGAACACAACCCTACACAGAGACTAAATAGCTAGACTAATACAAATTCTAACAGAAAACATTCTCATGAAATACAACATCTCAAGACATAGATATTTTTAGTAACAATATCATAAAGCTTGTAGCCTTTCATTTTAGGAGGGTATCCAATAAAGACA
Source organism: Diospyros lotus (assembly GCF_014633365.1). Lineage (NCBI taxonomy): Eukaryota > Viridiplantae > Streptophyta > Magnoliopsida > Ericales > Ebenaceae > Diospyros > Diospyros lotus. The sequence continues at coordinate 43,452,176 of NC_068339.1, read as the reverse complement.
CAAGCAGCAGCATAAGGATGAAATTTTTCCCTATGAGAAATCAATGTAGAAGCAAAAGAAAGACTACCAAATATTCGAAAAGAATCATAATCGATAGGAGTTTGATAAAGGAGATGGTAAGGAGATTGATACTTCAAAATAGGGGGTAGGAGTTCTATTGATCAACAAGGTAGCAATTAGAATGCAATCACCCCAAAATTGAATAGGAACTCGAGATTGAAACAACAGTGCCCTAGCTACACTAAGGAGGTGTTGATGTTTACGTTCAACTACTGAATTTTGCTCAGGTCTTTCCACACAAGAAAATTGATGGATCACCCCCTTGGTAGCAAAATAATCATGAAATTTTAGTTTAGGGGCATTGTTTGATTTAAATTTCTTCACTCTTGTGTTAAATTGTGTCTCTACCATAGAGAAAAACTTGGAAACAATACTCCTAGCATCAGATTTTTGACTCATCAAGAAAATCCAAGTAAACCGTGTACAGTCATCAACCAAAGTAAGGAAATATCTATAACCAACATATGTTGGTACATAATATGGCCCCCAAGTGTCACAATGAACAAGATCAAAAGCATGCTGGGATAAATGATTGTTGGAAACAAAAGATAATCTTCTCTATTTGGCTAAGGGACATGTTAAACAAGAAACAACCTGAGTGTTCTCATAGTTCAACAAATCTTTCAATTTTTTCATCTTATGAAAAGAAATATGTGTAAGTCTACTATGCTAGGTATGTTTACTTACAGCATGAGCCATATGACTAGTAGAAGTACATGTACTATCTACTGGCTAACATATAGAATCAAGAGAGGCAACATTAATGATATATAAACCTTCTTGAAGACTACCCTTGCCAATCATCTTTGAGTGTTGGATATCCTGGATAATACATGTCTAGAAAAGAAACTAAGACTCATATGATTTTCCTCTGCTAGTGCACTCACAGAAATCAAGTTAAACTTGAACTGAGGCACATTTAAGACATTTTTAAGCACTAGATAGTGACCAAGCTTCACATTCCTAGCATATGATATAGAAATCCGAGAGTGATCAAACAGTGTAATATAGGTGTTCTAAATAGACCTCAAGTGATCAAAAGAAGAATGATTGAAGCATATATGACTCGTGGCCCCTGAATCCACTATCCAATACCTAGGATTGCTAAGTACTTGACTAACAGAGAGAGAGAAACAGGTACCTGATGCTTGATCTGGAGGAGCATCAAGTTCTGCCCATGTCTTAGCTGCCCTAAGGTGAGTGCTCAGAATGGTCAACAGGTGCTGTTATTGTGTAAGGTTCAATGACTACATAAAGTTTCCCATGACCTGATTACTGTTAGATAAATTATGATGAATCTTAGACACTTGGCTAACTATAGAAGAATTCACTTGATTATGATTCATTTGACTAGGGTTCTTCTACTTGAGTTTATATCTCGGGGGTTAACCATGCAACTTATAGCACTTTTATAGTCAATGGTCTGACCATGATATCCATAGTGTGTGCATAATGGCCTTTCTTTCTTTGAAAACTGACCATGACTAGATTTATTCGCATCATGTTTAACATTGAACAATGCAGAATCATTCCCAGCAGCCTGACTAACAACATTCCTTTGATTTTCTTCTTGAGAAATTAGAGCAAAAACTTTATTAATGGGAGGGATAGGATCCATTAAGAGTAACTAACCTCGAACTTGAGCAAAAGAATCATTCAATCCCATTACAAAAGACATCATATATTCCATGTGATAATGATTTGGAAGTGCCCTAGTACCACCACATGAACAATTTCCATATGTACATACAGGCCTAAAATTACCAAGTACATCCCAAATAGTTTTGAGTTTGGTGAAATAAGCACTTACAGACAATGAACCCTGAGTTAGGTTCATCAATTCTCACTTTAGCTAGAAGATCCTAGGACCATTGCTCTATTGATACCTCTTTGAGATCTATCCAGATATTGTGTGCTGACTCGAAGTGTATAACACTTGGAGAAATCTCCTTAGACAAAGTTAAGAATCCAAGATATGACTATGTTATTATTCCTGATCCAAGCATTAAGAAGAGATTCATCACCTATCGATCATGGAATTGAACCATTGATAAACCCTAACTTGTTCTTCACCGACAAGGCAATCACCATCGCACGACTCTAGGTCGCATAGCTATCTCCTGTTAATGGTTGGGAAACCAAGAGAATGCCAAGACTATCAGAATGATGAAGGAAGTAGGGACTCGATCCATCATTGATGGCGGAATTGCTCATCAATGGGGATGATAGATCTGGATGTATTGTCGCCACAGAACAAGTATGAATGAACAGAAAAGATTCAGAATAAATGTAAAGAAAGCAACCTCCGAACAAGGAAGGATGCTGTGTGAGATCCGTCCGGTCGTCGAAAAATCGCTGGAGATAGCGAAACAGATCAGCGGAAGGAAATGAGCTATTGCTCTGATACCATTTTGAGACAAAGGATGTAAAATAATACCTCAATTCTCATTATGAGAAAGAAAGTCAAGCAAGCCGTATAAATACAAATAACAGAGCAGTAGTACCCTGCTCTACAACAACTAACTCCTAACTGCACAACAAAGAATTACAAACAATTAACAAAGCGTATATAAACTCTAATAAACATGTTTGGTTTTACTCCTCTCCAGTATACTTCTTTCTTTACCAGAGGGAAAATCTGTGCTTCATCCATGAAGTCATCCTTCCCACATTCTTACTGATGATAGGAATTTATCCATCTTCAGTACTAACATAGCCTCGTCCAACTGTTGATCGAGTGGCTGCTGTTGTGTTTTGGCATTGGCAATGTATAGATAGATGCAAAGAGCTGAAGGATTTGTATCATCTCGTATTTGCATTTTGATTTTACAGGTAACCACAGGTACAATGCAGGACAGGTGTACATGTCTTCGACCATCATCCGAGTCTCCTCACCATGAGATTATCTTATAGAGACCTCGTGCCCCTAATTTTGTACCATATGTAGTTCTGTATCATATTCAAGTAGAAAAATCAAAATCCTTGGATTATTTAATTTGAAATGGACTTCCTTTATTTCTGTGTAATGACGATATGTTTTCCCCGGATAACAGAAAGTTGAGCTGCCAATGTATATCCCAGTTTCTTTGGTCAACAACATCCAGAATATGGAATGAATCGGTTATCAGCAGTATTTGTGTCAATAGTTGAGGGGAGGGATTATCGGCTGTCAATTGACATTTGCTAGTGAACATAATAGGAAATGACCAGTCGAACTTTGAGATAGTAACTTTATGGTGGCCTACTAAGTGGCAGATGACAGGGCTCCGAAAGTGCAATTTACGCCCTTTTGCGGGCTCAAGATAGCATCCCAACTTTAAGAGCCACCTACATAAATGCATTGGAAAGAAGGAAATTCTCTTGTAAAAAGACTCAAGGAGCATGTACTTCACAACAATCTGACTGGTTTATTTTTCATACATGGTGCTCAAGGAATTGGCCAAAGCATTCTCTGACCCCAAAAAAGGTAAAAAGAGTAAAATATCATTGTTGGTAAATACTTGGCATTGAGGAAAAAAGAAATTTCACCAGATACAAGACAAAGTTCCTGCGTATCCAACAAAATTTATACCGTGCTCTTACTACCATTCTATACGTTTTGCAACTTCCTAAACAACAATCAATCAGACATGTCATACTCTCCCCCGCTGGATTGATCCATGTCTTGGTCTTGCACAATCTTGTGCTGCCTCCCCAGTCCATCCTCCATGTCGGTCCTCATTCTTTTAGAAGCAGGGTAACTCTGCAGCACCACAAAGCAAAGTAATACCATGAATTGGAGACAGGAGGGAGCAGGGCCTATGCCGGTCCATAAATAAAATGCAGAGCAACAAATGTCAACATATAATACATAAAAATCCCAAAATCATTTTTCTGTGCCGTACCTCTGGTTCCTTCAACTCTATTGCAGCAACAGTTGATCTCCTCCTCACAGTTACTCTTGAAGGTACTGGGAAATGTTCAACTTCCTCGCTTGATTTTCCTTCTTTGGCTCTCTTCTTCCTTAAAATGAGTTTTGTTGGAAGAGGCTGCATTGGGGAGTGGGAATACTAGTAAGTAAAGTTACGTATTAAAACATAACTGGCAAATAAATGAATGACAGTTGTCCAAGTTGGTACCACATAGCGTGCCACTGATTCACCAAATGCCACAAGATATGTTGTAGGGTCATCAGCATCATCACCGCGTACCTGTTGATGCATCAGAAAGCAAAAGTTCCAGCAACAATATAGCCTAAAACCATAATTTGAAATAATGTTTCAAAGCAATTTGTCACATACATCCCAATGGTACTCCCGAACCCATGAAAAGGAAACATCTTCATTTTCGTCATACATGTCCTTTGGTAGCTGCCACCAAAATAATTTGCATATATAAAGATAAATTAGCGTCTGGAAAATACAAGAATGCAGCTTGGAATTTCATTATCAGATTTGCGTGTTTTCAAGTTAATAAAAGGTAAATTATACCTCATCTGGTGATGGTGCCATGTATGCTAGGAACTTCTCGGACCTGGATGAGTCCGCACCTGTTGCCACAAAGCTTTTCATGACAGCCTGTGGGAGAAGACACGAGTCAAATGTATAAATTTGAGAATTTGTTCCAGTTGCCTAATTTTGAAGTAACAATTATTTGGATAGTAAAGCCTTATTTTCCATAAGAACATAACAAACCTTAAAGAGCATATACACCAAATGCAACATCTTTAAAGAATTAAGTCATTGATAAAAATAACAGCAGGATAGACCTTGCAAACAAAGATGGCAAACGCTATAAAACGTGAATCAAAACGGGTTTTCCTCATGAAAAGGATTTAGAGGACCTCTGGGAGGTGGTCCTATAATGTAGATCAACAAGAGATTTCCTCAAAGATTAATAGTAAGGTTGGAAGATACAAAAAGATGAAAAGGAAAAACACACTAAAATTATAGAGTTCATCGAGTGCAGACAGCCTAACTACGGATAATCTTTCAAGGAGTACAAACATTTACTGCTGCCATGCTTTCTTACAACCAAAAACCACTAATACTTCAAGGAACAAGGAGATGAATATTGAAATTTGTTAATGAGATTAGAGTGCCCTAATTAGTAAAGCTCCAAATAGTAGTGACTAACTTCAAATGCCCTAGAGAACTGTCTTCCCATTTAAGACTTGCTTTTGCACATAGAAAAATGGATACACGTGTTATAGGGTATGTTCTCAGTGCATAAAATTGACAGTGAGAAAATGATACTCCTTCCACAAAAATGCTGGAAATATCATTGCAAGTGAGGAATCAAATTCTAACATTTTTAAGTTTATTGATGGTTAATTTTTCACATGCAAAGTAGCAGCCAAGTGTTTTTAAAAATACCACGAGGATCTACTGCCAAAAAGGAACCAACAATACTTGTTGGCTAGGTTAAGGGACAGAGGAAAATATTCAGGACAAGAAAACTGTCGGGTAGGTCTAGGTAAGATCAGTGGCAAAAAATTTCATTGCTATTTCTTTGTTTAATATTTTTTTGTCTCCAATTTTGCAAGTGTTCTTAGATAGGCAAACTGACTGCCCATTACTACCCTAGGGATATATTCAGCAGCAAAATTATCTGCTATTTCTTCTTTTAATTTTTCTTTGTATCCATCTTTTCAGGATTTCTGTTGTAGACAAGCATGCCCTAGAATTGCATCTGGGTGCCTGGTATTACACTAGGGCAAATAACATGATGGACCAGATACTTAAATCTGGCTACACAAGGAGTGTCTCATAAGTGGGTTACCACTGTGCCATATCTATGCCAAACAGCAACCCATGCATATCTTACCCGAGATTCAAGGGCATCATGAACAGATTTATCCAATTTGCTGTATGTTTCTGAATCAGCAGTAGGAGCACTATCAAATGTGGCAACGACAAATTGGTCATCATACCTGCACAAGAAAACCATAAGAAATCAGTAAGGAAAACTTCTAAGCAGGCTACAAATGAACATGCCATGACCTAAATAACAAGTGGAAGCAAATGCTAATTCATTCATTCTAAAAACAAGTTTTTTGAACAGAAAAGGGAAACTAAGGCCGCATTGTACAGAACACCTTGTAAACACAATATTATAAAGACGCCACTGGCTAACCCCCAGGTAAAGTTGCTCCCTGACCCTTGCAAAGTAGGGAGTCCTGTGCACTAGACACCCTTCTACTTTTAAAATAAGATGATAGTTAAATCATATGTGAAAAGATTACATAAAATGTGAAATATAACTTATTTTTTTCACTACATTGGAAAAAAGTAAAATAAATAACATTTCTGGTGCCTTTTGTTTTCTTTTTTAGCTTTTAGTGCTACTAGCCCAAGATCAATTAGTTCATATTCGATGTGAGATCAACACACACCCTGTCATAGTATACTAGCTACAACCCCATCCTTGGGAATAATTTCCAAATATAGCTACTCTTAGACTCCACCACTTTCATGTTTGGAAGTTATCAAGGGTATGTCAAAAGTGTGTAGAACAGCCAAAACAGAAAAGATTAACATGAGGAGAATTTGGACAAATCCATGGCAAGTTACCATTCAAATTGGAAACCATTTATGAGGTCCCCTGCAATGTCCTAAAACCAGACTCAACCTGGCACTGGAAGCTAGACATCCCAACTTAAACAAACAAGAAAAATAAAAAATGCTTTACCTCATACAATTCATTCAGATTACGGGGCAAAACCTTGAACCATTGCAAACCAAAACAGTTTTGGATCTTTCATACATGACCCGAGAGAAGGAGAAGAAGAGATAGAAAGAATCTCACAGGCATGTCGAATTTTAGGATTAAATTATACATGGATTGAATTTTAGGTGCATCAAACATGTCAAACAAGCCATGCAGGTTATGCCAGCAGTCCACATCCTTCTGTGCCCATAATGGAAAGGCATCTGCCCATATGGGTCATGCCATGTGGCTCCACATAGGCCCTGGTGGGCAACTGCTGTTCGTTATTTTTATACATTTTGTATTACTTTTTATTAAAAAATAAAAAAATACAAATTTCAAATTTCAAAAGTACACATTTTATAAAATTACATTGAGATAATGCTAAGTACTAAAAGATACTTTAATTTATTTTTATTGTCTCAAGATGTCGAAAAATTACAAAGTACATACAAACTTAAAATTTACAAATAATACACTAAAACAATGTTTCGACTAAAGAATAAATCAATATATATTTTTTTTGTTTCAAATTTTTGATAAATTAAGACAATGTACAACTATAAATTTTGAAGTTCTATATATATTTTTATGTACATGCCAGCACAGCCTGACACTGTTCATGCCAAACTCACTGAGAGTAGATAATTCATACTTTGATGGATTTTTTATTCATTAATTCCTTTAGCATGCATCACTTAAATTTTAATCTATATAATTGATGTTATATTTAAATTCTTGGCATGAATCATTTTCGTCCCCTTTATTTTTTCTTAACTAGGAGGGAGACAAGAAGTAAATGAGACTTGAAAATTACAACTTGATACATCTTGATAAATGGTTCTTCACTTGAGACTCCTCAAATATAGAACTGTGGCATGATTCACAACATTGTTAAATCCATGATTGACTTTAGAGATGCATTACATGACTAAGATTTAGACATGATGATACATGTTTACTAAGTCAAGATTTTTTTTCCCAATTTAATTCATGCATGCATACATACTGAATAGAAGAAAAGAGTCCTGTGTGCTCATTTATTTTTATTTTGTACTAAATGCCTGGACCTAGATAAGGTATAAGACAGTCCTTTTTGTATATGATATAGATATACAGATAACAACATATCCAGCCTTTATCCCACTATGTGGGGTCGGCTACATGAATTCTAAACTTCCATGTATTTCTATCTTTTGTCATATCTTCATTGAGATCCATACACTTCATATCAAACTTTAATATCTCCCTCAAAATCTTCTTAGGTCTGCCTCTACCTCTTTTTTTGATTAATTGTTCCATTTCATCAACTCTCCTCACAGGAGCGTCTCTTGGTCTCCTTCTCACATGACCAAACCATCTTAGTCTAGTCTCTCTCATCTTCTCCTCTATTGGCACTACTCCTATCTTATTACAAATAACTTCATTTCTAATTTTATCTTTTTTTGTATAGCCGCACATCCATCTTAACATCCTCATCTCCGCTACACTCATCTTTTGCTCATGTTGGTATTTGACTGCCCAACATTCTAAGTTGTACAACAAAACTGGTCTTATAACTGTCCTATAGAATTTTCCTTTCAATTTTAATGAGAGATATAGATATACAGATATACGAAAATATATTGACAGCAATAGTTAAAGTCAGATTCGTAGATTAAGTATTTGGCTCCATTGCGTTTTGTTATCCAGATGTAGTCCGTTGTGGATCAGATGATGATGTATTTTGACATTTTATTACTTTATATACATAAGGTATATTCATGGTGATTCATAGTCATAATAGCTCATGTATAAAAATGGATTCTTCAAAGGCTTGCACCTTGCAGGTCCCTGGGGGCCCTCTGCCTTTCTAGGGATCCATGCCAATCATGGACCCTAGGTTAGGTCATGACAAATATAATATTAAACACTCCTAATCAAATAAAACTAATAACTTCATTTGTTATCTTGTGGGTCAACCATCTTGAAAGCACCAGACAATTTGTTGCGATGTGTACAACTACTGTTGAGGCCCTGATAGAATAGATGAATTTTGTACATCATTGGTATCCACTTTTATCACACACACACACACACACAGAGAGAGAGAGAGAGAGTGGTTGAATCAGGATAATGGTAATTGCCAGGAATGGGAGAGGCTTTAAGCATTATTAGAACTATAAAAGAATGTAGAAGATTGATAAAGTTCTAATACCATTTCACAATTATAGTGCACTTCCTGAATATTTTAACTACTTGTGATAAATGGATTTTTCATCCTCCCATAATTATAGTGTTTATTTTTTATTCATAACGTTATTCATTATCAAAATCAATTTATGGTCAACAGTTTGAGTATTTATCATGGCATATGATAGATTGCAAAAAGAAAAGGATTGCAGGAGACAAGACATCATGACTTTTTTTATCTAAACAGATATAATGGGATTAGAGCCCAGGATGAAACGAATGTATATTGCGGCAATGTTGAATTTAAGACTATTTTACTCACAATTATCCATTTATACATTGAGCAGAGCATTCAACATTGTACAACAAAAGATGCAAGAAATAAACATCATACCTGTCAAAATCAGGCAGTAACGGCAGAATTTCAACAGGCTGCAAATTTCTATTTGTTGAATGAACAGGGCGTGACTTGCAAGCCTCAAATGAAGCCTCAATTTCCTGTATTCTCCTTTCCCTGAAAAATTAGGGACAAAACCACATTATTTAATGGACAAAAAATAGGTGCTGCAGCCTGCATATATGTTTATGCTTCGGTATTTTCCCACAAGGTACGGGTGGAATATAACAGACCTGTTGTTCAAATTCTCCAAAATGTTACGGCCTCCCCGAGCTTCTCGCAATTCTTTTGCCTGTTTTTCAGTCATTGTCTGCAAATGGAGAATGAACAGCCTTTAAAACATTTGGTTAACAAAACATGTAGAAGCATCTTAAATGACACTGTCTTCATAGATTACCTGTTTTGTTGCTTCCATGCTTAGAGGAGAGATGTACTGTGTTTTAACCAGCCAAGAAACACCTTTATCAGTAGGCCTTTCCTTCCTTCTTATGCCATCTTTTTTGACAGGGGTTATTGGATCATCATCTCTCAACAAATCCTCATCTTCAGGATCAAGGGGTAATCTTTCACCCTTGGGAGGACTAGTTGAAGGGGGAAACGAATCCAAGTTTCAACAGGATTGTGTTGCTAAAAAAATAAATATATATAAACTGCTGAGGTAATTAAAAGCTGGCTATCAAGAGTCAATACTTGTATACACTGAGATCAAGCAGGTCGAGTGGTATCCCAAGATCTGGCTCAACATATAGTTGGGGCTTGTGCATTTTCTCCAATGATGTAATTGTATATTTTGTGAATCTGTGGATACAGATCGCAACTCAGCAATAAAATAAACAAAAAATGGAAAACTTTAGCAACAAATTATAATTCAGAGGGCATTCACGTAGATCATGCAGTTACCACATTGAATGAAGGTCCATGTCATATGGCAGTAAAAGAAAGAAATGAGTGAGAGCTATACAATCAATTGCAGAATGTCTAGAGAAGATAAGAATGGAGGACAAAAAAAGACTCCATTGTATTCAGACTTCATTCACGTACTAAACATATTGAAATTGATGTTCACTTTGTTCATGAGAAAGTTGAGAAAGGTGAAGAAAGAAAGCAGAAGAAACTAAGAAGGAATACGAAAAAGGATCGAGAGTTTTTACTGAATGATAATATCTGTTCTCAAGTTACAGAAATAAGGATTAGCTAAGTATTTATATTCAGCTAATCCTTGTTAACAACCAACTTGCAAGTTGCAACAAGTTACAACAAACTAACTAACAACAACTAACTGCCACAACAGAATTAAACAACCTAACAGCATCCTAGCCATAGCATAACAAGAAATTACAGATAAAACAAAATTATTTCTCTTCCACAATCTTCATTTCTATTATGCTCATATCTTGCACAAGTCGGTGCTTTACTACCCAACATTCTATGCCATGTGACAAAGCTAGTCTTATAGCCATCCAATAAAATTTCTCTTTTAGCTTTAACAAAATTTTACTATCCCATAAAGCTAGATGCACTTTTCATTTGAACCATTCTATCTTAAATATATGAGTAAAATCTTCATTAGTCTCTCCATCTTTTTGGATGATTAATCCAAGATATTTAAATTGATTTTTTTAGTGACTATCTTCAAGTCTCACCATAACATCATCCAAACTTATATTTTCAATAAACATACATTTTATATATTCAATTTTCAACATTCTCAACTTAAAACATTTAGATTCTAAAGCATTTCTCCATATCTCAACCTTTAGTTTTCATACCTCCCTTTATCTCATCTACCAAGACAATATCCACAAATAGCATACACCAAGAAGCGTTTGCCTAGATGTGTTCGGTAAATTCTTGTATTACTAGGGGAAAGAGATAATGGAACAACGTAGATCTTTGATGTAATCCAATTGTAATTGAAAAAGCCTCAGTATCTCCTCCACATTTTCTGACATGTTTCTATTCTATGATACATATTTTCAATAACCTGTACTCCTTTCTTCTCCAGAACACTCCATAAGACTTCCCCAAGGACTTTGTCATAAGCTTTTCCTAAGGCTATAAACATCATACATAAATCCTTTTGTTTAGCTCAAAATCTTTCCATCAAAGTGCCTTCGCAAGCATATAAGTTCTACTATTGTACACAATCAAATCATCTTAATTAATTTTCAACCAATGCTTTCCTATGTCATCTCACGCTGGCACCTATTTATCCTAGTTTTCCAATATATATACCTTAAAACTTGTCATTTTTTTTAGCTCTGAATATGCATTCCTAGTGGCATTTTTTTGCACAACCAGTCCCAAACTGGAGAAAGAAGAATGCTTGGCTCAGTTGGCTAACAGTGAGCCAAACTGCCATGAGCTTGGATCTGGGAAGTCCAACTTTCTTTAGGCGGGGGGATTATAAAAGAAAAGGAACAAGGAAATCCCTCCTTAAGACACATACATCAAAATGAAAGGAAAAATACGAAGAACATCCTTTTAACTCCACAACCTCTTAATATCTGACATTTATCTCCCTACTTAAGCACACTCATATCCATGTAGTCTTACAACAAATGTTTGGAACTTAAACAAACGAATTTTAAGGAGTTAATCAACCATAAGTAACAAAAAGTGCACACCTTATAACATTTGATTTAGCATTCACCATCAGCCCATCAAACTAAACTATATTAAAGGAGCAAGTATAAGAACAGGTTTGACCATGGTGCACATGTATGCATAAGTTTAAAGTTAGCGGCTATTAAGATGAGTCCAAATAAAAGTGCATACCTGTCTTTGTCTCTCCTCAAAGACAAAAGCTTGGGTTGTGCAGTTGGATCTGGTAACTCATTCCGGAATCTTCATGAAGCACATAAAAAGGAAAAAAGCCATAAGCAAAATAATATAAACAAACAGACTTGGACTCAAAGATGCAAGAATGCGGCCATTAAACTTAAAAAAAACAAAAAAAAAACTAAAGAATTACTAAACAATTTAGGTTATCAACAACAAGAGACAACTTTAAAATGGCAAGCCATCAACCCAAGGTAACAATAATGAAACATACACATACGACAACACAGAATCACATGCTTAGACAAACGAAGAAAAGACATTTTAGACAATAAAATTGAGTCGGCAAAAGAAAACCATACTTTTGACATTCACTACTGATTTACCATACTCAAATAGTGCACAGCATCAGCAGTTCCAAATAAGAATATGGACTTTTCTCGAAAAATTATAGTTTAAAATATTTAAATTTAAAAAAATGAGGTGTGTTCTTTACGTCAACTTTTTTTTTTTTTTGTGCGCGCGAGTGCACGCACTGGGTCGACGAGTAAGAATGTAATCAAAAGCCACGGATGAACCCTGTACTTCTGTCAACACTTTCATCAAAGACTTCCTTCTGACTTCTGAAATTTTAGTGTCCCCTATGTTAAAAAAGTGTGCATAATTTTAAGTGTTTCAAAGCTTTGAGGTTAAAACATGTAAAACGAGAATGAGTTGTTTCCATATGAAGGTCCACATACCATATCATCCACTAAATCAATCCTCCCACCCAACCCTCAGAAGTAAACTGCAGTTTTCCTTAGAACTCCAAATACTGAGAACAAGCTCAATAATATTACTCCTAACATCAAAAATCACAAAACATAAATGAAAAAGCGTTTAAACAAGCAAGGAACTTCATTAATAAAAAAAAAGTAACAGATCAACAATTTTCATTAGAACTCCAAATATTGAGATCACCACCAAAAAAAATATTACTTATACAAAACACAACATATAGACACAAAAGATAACAAGCAAGCAAGCAAATGACATTATTCATTAATCAAAAAGAAGTTACGGCAGGGTCAATCTCCATATAACAGTGGTAAGCATAACGTTGCATTATTTATTGCAATATCCAGACATAATTACTGCAAAACCTGGAGTTATGCATGCAATCAAGTTCAATGGTGAGATAAGGCACACAGAGAAATAGGTATCAGTTTATTGTACATATTGGGAACATACCATAAATAAGGAGGCAACGCTCAGTGATTTATTTTTTACCTGCCTACATTTAAAACCAAATATTACAACATGAAAGATCTTTCAAATTCCATAAAAAACTATTTATGTAGGAATTGTTATAGCTTCAGAAATTTTGACTCAAGAAAAGCAACCATGATGATTATGCCTTGTATTTTACTAGCAGATCATATAAATTACCATCGCATAACACAAAACACAAATCCCACATCTCATTGTATGACTCAGCAGATAAACTGGAAAACAAATATATCAAATTTTTTAAAAGCAGGAATCGTGCTTTCAGTGGACAGAAGTTGAGCGACCAAAAGAGGAGGAAGAAGGAACATCTTCTAGGCACATGGGATTAATTTGATTTTCTGGATGAGGATATTGGAAGTATCTTTTAGGGGAGCAAAGTAGGGGGAGACCTATATTGATTTAAGTAACAGAAGCAAAATTGCTATGGATAAGTGATTTCTTGCTCGAAGTCTCTTATTCTCCCTGGATTGCAATGCCCAAATCATTACCTCTAACAACCTATGAAAGCATAAACAGGTAGTTATTGATTGGCACAGTGATTCATGCATAAGGAGACTGGTGTGTCATGATCCTAGGGTTTAGCCTAGGATTAGAATGACAATCGGAAGGAGCTGATGAATAGAATCAAGAACAGAACATTTGAGAGGAAGAAATGGACAGAAATTGGGAGAGAATGTAAATGAGGGAGAGAAGTAGAGAGAAAATGAGAGGGAGATTGTAGAGAATTGTAGGGAGAGAATTAGAAATTCATTTAATCAATTCAAGCATGCCTTCAATCCTCTCTAGCTGTGGCTTATATAGCCTCCAGCCTTGCACATGCACCCATGTGCAGTTATAACAATGACTATAACTGCCTATAGCTAAAACAATTAGCTATAACAGAAAGAAGAAAGGAAATTACAAAGTATAAGTTAAATACTCATATTTCATACTCTATCCTTGGAGATCCTCGGGGTCACGACAAATCAGTGGCTAGGAGTTCCAATGTATATGATTTTGGGTGTATGGTAGGCAAGGTAGTCAGGGGCGAATGGTGCCCTTAAGGTGCTATGATGTTCCATCGCTCAAGGCACTAGGTGCCAAAAAAGCACTCCCCTAAGCAAACCGAGGTGCTAAATGGGAAAAAAAATAATTAATATTAAATATATTTAATATGAAAGAGAGAATCAAATAATGCATATAACAAGAAAACATCTCAAATTACTCATAAATACAAATTCTTTTAATATTTTTCAAACGAAAACATAAAATGTAGAAATAATACATAATAACAAAGCATATTGTTAACTAAGTTTTCTTCCTCTGGGAGCACTATTCAATATTAACAGCTCTAAACAAACACACAAAACATATATTAAAAAGCACAATGAAAACTGAGCAGCAAACAGCCTGAGGACTGAGACTAACATAGCAGACCAGATCCATAGGGAGATTACAGTATGGCCACTGGAGGCTCACCTGTTATAGGTGAGTCAATTGGTGAAGAGCAATCACCGGAAGGGCAATCCACACGTCATCATGCACCAAGGGTTCCAGGCACGTGACAGCTCCAACCGACCTCCAGCACATACTCTTGACCTCACCTCACTCAGATCTACTTGATGGTGGCCTTTACAGCTATAGAAAGGTAGAAACATTGGAGAAATCAAAAGAGAGCTGCAGTTCAGTGTCAGTTTACTGCAGCAGCAGATATTGAGCTTGATTTTGCTTTCCTCTTCTTAATTTCTCATTTTTCCTCTTCCTATTAGATTTTTTGTCATGTTCCTAGGGTTTGAATAGGAAAATTGGAAGGATTCAGGAAGATAGAATCAGAACAGAGGGAATTACAAGGAGAATTAGACTGAAAGAGAGGGATAACAGCAAGAATAGAGGGAGAAATACAGACAGGAGAGAGAGAGAGAGAGAGAGATCAGAACAATTGAGAGGGAAATCAGATTCAAATTATCATTCAACTATATGTGATTTTCGAACTACTCTAACCTATTTATGGGCTGTACAATTGAAGGTACTAACAGCTACAGCAACCTAGAGTACAATGTAGTAACTGCATCAAAACTAACTACTGTTATAATTACAATTACAGCCTTGGGGTCGTAACAATTCCCTGCTCCTTGAGTCAGTTCTTGTACCCAAGAACTGATAGTGACTGGCCACTATTCTTCAACCAATCCCTACCTTCTCTATCAGATTTATCCTTCTTTCATTCTTTCTTCTTCCAGTCCTCTTCCTCTTCACTCTTATATTCCTTTGCTTTTGCTTTCCCTGCAAACATAAAATGTAAACCTCAAGGATCTCCATAGTCCATGTCAAAGCTCCCGAACCATATGGCAGCAACCTTCTTTTCCATCATCTTCCGAACCATATGGTTGTTCTTCTGTGCAATCAGTTTCAATTGCTCCTTTTCTGCTAGTAACTGGTCTACACCACTTGAAATGACAGCAAGATTGTCATGTTGGCCAAGATCAAAAACACTCAAAGCAGCAGTAATATTGTTCAAGTCCTCAACCTCCAGCTTCTTTCTTTGGTCCAAGTCCTCATTGAATGTCAGTCTATGCTCATCAGCCTTAGGATCAGTTTCCTTATAACCAAAATACGGTTGTTCAGGTCCTAATTGATTGATCAGAACTTCATAGACAGCATGTGAACTGTCACAAACTTGATCCATCCTAGGGTAGGTGTCACAGGCATACCTCTCATCAATTGCATGGAAGCTATCTTCATCGCAATCATCCCCTTCCAATGCTACTTCAACAGTTTCTTGCAAATATGAAACGTGATCCTCACCGATATCCTTGTCTAATCTCTCTTCCTTGCCAGAGTCTTTAGTTACAACTGGCCGGTCCAACTCTGATTTTTCTTCAGATTCCTGCTCTACTTGATTTGCAGCCTTAGAAGCTCCTTCAATCTGTTGGCCACTCTTAAAATAACTTTTAAGCACCAGTCCATGCTTTTTGTAAAATGGCTTCCAGCACCAACTCTTGCAACCTAACCTTCTCAGTTGTTGCTTGTATCGTGACAAGACACATCATTTTCACAATAGACCTCAACGCATCGTCAAGACCATTAATGAATCTTGACACAAAGTAAGACTCCTTCAAGGTCAAATGGGAATTGAGTATCAGCACCTTCAATTCCTCAAACCTGACTGTCACGTCCCTAGGAGGATTAGAAAGGTAATGTTGTGATAGGGATATAATAAAAGGGTAATATTGTAATAGGCTTATATTAGTTTGTTAGGAGATATTTGGTTGTTTGTTAGGAGTACATGGATGCTGTTAGAAATTAGTTAAGGAGCTACCTAAGCATATATAAAGGCCCATTGTAAGAGGAGATGGATATGCTTGAATTGATAATTGAAAACTCTTATTCTCTCTCTAAGAATTCTCTCAAATCTCCCTCTCATTTCTCTCTTCTGCTCTCCCTCAATTCTCTCTAATTTCTCCCCCATTCTTCTTCAATTTTCCCTCTAATACATTCTGCTCTTGACCTTAATTCAATCGGATCTTTCCAATTGTCCATTCCAGCCCGTTATGAACCCTAGGTTCATAACAAATGGTATTAGAGCAGTCAATCATTGGCTGTGGATTTGATTCCAATTGAAGGCGACTACTGTGATGAGCGGTTTTCCTTGGCGATTGCGGTAAGGCGGAATTCGGCGACGTGTGGATTTGATTCCAATTGATTGGAACTTCCAGACAAGCAAGCAAGCCCAACCCAGACAATGAGAAACGATTCTGGGTGAGGTGAAGCATTGCGAACAGACAACGCTTGCGATTGGTGAGGGAGTCCATCAAATGCGTTCTCGAAAGCTCGTGGCCAGCCATTTGCGCATCATCTGGCAAAGTCAAGTAGTAGTGTCGGAAGCGAGTCAGGTTGCTTAAGACGAGGACGAGACTCACTTCAGAGGCGACTTTGAAGGACGGTAATGGAGCCGACCTCAACCATCCAAGCAAGCTTAGGGAGCGACAGTAGTGACGCGAGTTGGTCGAACAACTGGAGTGGGTGACCAGAGGGTGACGCAAACGGCCATGAGGTCACGATTTGGACTTGGAAGTGTTGCAACTGTCCAAGGCGAGCGTGAGTCCGTCGAAGGTGAAGCAGACGACCTAGGCGCGTGTGAGCGAAAGACAAGTTGCAGGAGCTCCACTGGAGTTGACGAGCAACCTAGGAGGATTCGCAAACTAGAGTTTGAAAATTCTTAGCGTCTGATCCATAGTTGCTACGGGTGACCCTCGAAAATTGATTCTGGAAGCAAGGCGACTCCAACTAGAAGCGTGCGACTCAAGAGGGTGACCTCAGAAGCAAAGTTGTGCAACAGGTTTCCGAAATCTACGGTAAGCAAGCAAGTCCAATCAGGTGCATTGCTGATGCTGCTGCTTTGATTAGTTGGGGATTCCGACCCAGACGATGACCATAGTGGACATTTCGTGAGGTGAATCTGGAGGCCGAACCGATTCAATCAAGTTCTGGAAATATTTGCACAGCAAAAACGTTAAGATTTGGAGCAGCTGGGAGTGGATTGTGGAAGGCGAATTTGGATGGGTGATTCTTGGCTGTGAATTCCAGCTTTCTTTTGCGGTAATTCCAATCAAATCCTAAGCTGCTAGTAAGGTAAACAAAGGTTAATTTTGGCTTTGAATTTTGGGATAACTTGTTTGAAGAAGAGCAGTATGTATATAGCTCCTTAGTCTTCAAAGTATGCTAATTGTGAAAAATCAGCCAAGGGGAGCAGTGCATGTAGGAGACCATGAGAGCCTCAATTGCAGCAGAAAATTCTTCATTTTCAGTTGAAATGGGGTCTCAATTGCAGCCGAATGATGCTGCATTTTCAACGGTTAATTTTCAAGCAAGAGAGCAACCTCAATTGCACCGGAACAGTGCTGCATTTGTAGTGGGATGTCCTACTCGGGAGGTTTTGGGAAGCAATGCCCGTATCAGACAATCAGATCCTCAATGGCAGCAGAAAAATGTTGCATTCTCAATTGACCAGAAGCATCAAATATGGGGAAAGAAGTTTGAGAATGAGTCTAATCGAAAGGACAAAGGAACCAGTAGTGGGTTTGATGAAGAGTGCGAGGAATTTGGCCGTATGTTCTGCGAGAAGCTGTAGGAGTTTGCGATGATACTAATCAAGAAGTATCATTACAATTTTCCCGCCGAATACTTCGATGATTATCGCGGGAGTTTTAACAAAGACGAATTCCTTAAAATAGAACCGCTAAAGGAGAAATTGAGGAGGCAGGAAGCAGATTCATTGCTCACCTCCAATGTTGAGTAGAAGAAGTATATTGGTTTAGGCAAAATTGACAAGGAAGATACCAACTCATTACCCTCGTTGGCTAGTGCATGGGCTAAAAGATCTGGGGGTGTTTCGGATCAGAAGTTTGTGGGAAATGAAATAGCATTAGATCAAGAAAATCTTACTGAAGGACCCTCAATCTACACAGATATTGGGACTGGAATCCTTCCTCCTATTTTGGACCTACCAAAAGCTAAGGATTCTTTGACTTGGGGTAAAATGGGCAGCGAGAAGGTGGAGAGGGCTCAGGATTACATGAAAGAAGAGGGTGAGGAAGAGGAATTGGAGAATGGCAGTCTCTCAAGCACTCTTACTAGTGATGAGACACTTGATGCTTTTGATTTTGATTTCTAGAAACAGCAGAAGAGGAGCCAGAAAAGCCTTTTCACCAAGTACTTGAGGAGAAAAAACAAGGGATTGCACTGGGCACCTTGCTTGGAACATCTCACATGTATGTCATTGGCACGGGCACACAAGACAAAGCAAAGGTAACATTGCAGCAAGAAGAGTTGGAGGTAATGTACAAATTTTTACATGCAGAGAGGATTGAAATTATGTCCATAATTGAAAATGATGGGGTTGTAGGGCTGACGGTACATTTGGAACCATTTTTAAAGGCACTAAGGAAGAGGCGGATGGCTGAAATTGGTGTGATAGCAAGACATAATGTTGTTGTTGCTGAGGAGAAAGAAAAGAGAAGGCAAAAAAAAAGGGAAAAACAAGATAAGAAGGAGGAAAAGCGAAGAAGAAACCACTGGGTGAAGATGGACATTGGATAAAGAAGCAACGGCTAGGTGGTAATAAGTTTCTTGGGGACAAGAAACATTTCAAGGGGGGAAAATTGTCATGTCCCTAGGAGGATTAGAAGGGTAATATTGTGATAGGGATATAATAAAAGGGTAATATTGTAATAGGCTTATATTAGTTTGTTAGAAGATATTTGGTTGTTTGTTAGGAGCACATAGGTGCTGTTAAAAATTAGTTAAGGAGCTACCTATGCCTATATAAAGGCCCATTGTAATAGGAGATGGATATGCTTGAATTGATAATTGAAAACTCTCATTCTTTCTCTAAGAATTCTCTCAAATCTCCCTCTCATTTCTCTCTTCTGCTCTCCCTCAATTCTCTCTAATTTCTCCCCCATTCTTCTTCAATTTTCCCTTTAATACATTCTTGACGCAGCGTGTAGCGCGAGTGTGAAGAAAACACACCAAAATAAACCCTTGAAATAGCAAACTTCAATGGTCGAAGCTTGGCTTTCAAGAAAACGCAAAAACAAGACTGTTTTGCTAAGAAAACCCAAATAAGTTGCTGAAATTTGATTAAGAAAAACTTGATTACAAACTCTAGATCCTAGGCATATTTATAGTATTTGACTAATCCAAATCCATCTAATATTTGGAAAACAAAATCCAACTAGAATCTTAATAGAAATAAATCCTAATCCAACATGAAGTAGAATCCTAAATCAAGTAGAAACAAGAAATTGAATCCTAAATTAAGTAGAATTCTAAAAACTTAAGAAGTATTAAAATAACATAAAGTAGAATCCTAAACCAAGTAGAATTCTAAAACTTAAGAAGTATTAAAATATTGTTCCGGCGTGGTCGAGTCGGCTTTGGATCGGGTCTTGATTGGTGACCACATCATTCACCTCCACTTCAAAAGAATTCGTCCTTGAATTATGATCTGGGTATGATAACTCAACGTCCGGCAAATACAAAGAAAGATCAGCAACATTGAATGTTTTGGAAATACCCATATAATTTGGCAAATCCACAACATAAGCATTATCATTGATCTTCTTTGTAATCTTGTAAGGACCATACTTCTTTGGCTTGAGCTTGTTCTGTTGTCCTGTTGGAATCCGTTCCTTCTTCAAGAATATCATGACTTCATCTCCAACCGCAAATAACTTGTGCTTCCTATGCTTGTCAGTTGCTGCCTTGTACTTCTTATTCGCCTCGTGCAACTTTTGCTTGACATCTTCCTGAACTGCTTGAACGTGTTCGGCTAAGTCACTAGCTGCAACACTGAAACCTGGTACCCTTGGTAATTTTACCAAATCCAATGCATGATTAGGAACTTTCATGCATACAATAGAGAATGGTGATCTTCCTGTTGATCTATGCATGGCGTTATTGTAGGCAAATTCCGCTTGAGCTATGACTAGGTCCCATTGTCTTGGCTTGTCTTTGCAAACACTGCGAATCAGATTTCCTAAAGTACGATTCACCACCTTTGTCTGTCCATCAGTCTGGGGATGTGCTGTGCTACTGAAATTCAAAGATGAATCGAACATTCTCCACAAGGTAATCCAAAAGTAACTCAAAAACCTTGTATCACGATCCGAAGTAATAGTTTTTGGGACTCCATGTAGTCTAACAATCTCCTTGAAAAACAGTTTGGCTGTAACTACTGCATTTGCCGCCTTCTTGCATGGGAGAAAGTGCGCCATCTTGGAAAACCTGTCAACCACTACAAAAACAGAATCCATACCTCGTTGGGTTCGCGGTAGACCCAACACGAAATCCATAGACAAATCTTCCCAAATAGCATTGGGAATAGGCAATGGCATGTAGAGACCGGCGTTGGAAGAGTGCCCCTTAGCTGTTTGACATATATAACACCTCGCCACAATAATAGAAACATCTCTCCTTGCTCTTGGCCAATAATACCTTTCCATAACAGCTTCAATAGTCTTGTCTCTGCCAAGATGCCCTGCTAAGCCACCACCATGCAAATCCCGAATAATTTTCTCACGAAGAGATGTGCAAGGGATGCACAACTGATTTCCTTTCATGAGAAACCCATCATGCACATAGAAATCTCCTGATGGTTGCTGAGACATGCATTGTTCCCACACATGTTTGAAATCCTCTTCTGTCGCATATAATTCTTTCAAGCACTCAAACCCAACAATCTCAACACTAAGGGTCTTGATCAAATCCACACGCCTACTCAAAGCGTCTGCCACTCGATTATGCTGTCCCGACTTATGTACAATTTTATATGGAAATTTATCAATAAAAGCAAACCATCTAGCATGCATATCACTCCTCAATTGCCTTTGGCTACTCAAATACTTAAGAGCTTGGTGATCCATGTAAAGAACAAATTCTTTGGCAATCAAGTAATGTTCCCATATCTTAAGAGCCCTCACTACTGCATAAAACTCCTTATCATAAGTAGACCACTTTCTTCTGGCTTCACACAACTTCTCACTGAAAAATGCAATTGGTCTCTTCTCTTGGGACAACACAGCACCTATACCCATTCCACTCACATCACACTCAACCTCAAACAATTTGTCAAAGCTTGGCAAAGCTAAAACAGGAGCGGTACATAATTTATCTTTTATCAAGGTGAAACTTTGCTCTTGTTCTTCACCCTAATGGAACTTTCCTTTCTTTAAACACTCAGTAATTGGAGCCACAATACTACTAAAGTGTTTAATAAACCGCCTATAGAAAGTTGCTAACCCATGGAAACTTCGCACATCACTGACATTTTTAGGAGTTGGCCACTCTCTAAAAGCTCGCACTTTTTCCTCATCTACCTTTACGCCCTCTTTACTTATAACAAAGCCCAAGAACAACAAGCTCTCACTCATAAAAGTATACTTCTTCAAATTAGCATAAAATTTGTTTTCCCTCAACACCTCTCGAATATGCCCCTCATGCTCATTAATAGACTTACTGTATATCAAAATATCATCAAAATACACCACAACGAATTTACCAATGAAAGGGCGTAATACTTGGTTCATTAGTCTCATGAAAGTGCTTGGTGCATTGGTTAGTCCAAAGGGCATGACTAACCACTCAAACAACCCATCTCTTGTCTTGAAAGCTGTCTTCCACTCATCTCCAGGTCGAATTCTGATTTGATGATAACCACTTCTAAGATCAATTTTGGTAAAAATCACAGCCCCATCAAGTTGATCAAGCATGTCGTCGAGCCTAGGAATTGGAAATTTGTACCCAATAGTAATTTTGTTGATGGCTCTACTGTCAACACACATCCTCCAACTCCCATCTTTCTTTGGTGTCAATAATGCTGGCACTGCACATGGACTCATGCTAGTCTGAATGTGCCCTTTTCTCAACAATTCCTCTACCTGCTCACACAAAATCTCATTCTCCCTAGGACTCATCCTGTAGTGTGGTAGGTTAGGCAAGCTAGCACCAAGAACCAAGTCAATGTGGTGTTGAATATCTCTCATAGGAGGTAGCTCATTAGGCAACTCCTCAGGAACCACATCATGAAATTCCTCCAACAATCCCTGCACCTCCACTGGAATTTGATTCACCTTCAGTAGCTCACTCACACTCTCTCCCTTGATAACCAATAAGTGAACCTCTCGAGTATCCTTACACTCCCTCACAAACTCAGTGTGTTTATGTGTAATGGTAAGAAAATTTCGCCCCTCCACTTTAGAAGCTTTGGTTTGATTCTTTTCCACTATGGGTAACAAAGTATAACGCACACCTTCTTTCTCAAGCTGATATGTGTTCTTCCTACCCGAGTGCTTAGCATCCACATCAAATTGCCAAGGCCTCCCAAATAAAATATGGCAAGCATCCATATCAACAATATCACAATAGACTTCGTCGGAGTACTTACCAATAGAGAAAGGCACCCTGCAACGTTCATCTACATGTATGCCACCAACTTCTTTGATCCATCCAATCATGTAAGGGCTTGGATGTTTTTCAGGAGTTAACTGCATCTTTGCCACCACGTCTCTTCCTATGATGTTCTCCTGACTTCCACTATCAATAATCAACTCAAAGATTTTTCCTTTCACCGTACACCTCGTGCGAAAAAGCTTATGCCGTTGAGTAGTATCTTCATTCTTTTGAGATAGCATTAACTTCCTCACTACACAGGTATATTGCCCATGTCCATAATCTTTTTCGTCATCCTCCCCATCAGGCCCGCAATATACTTCCTCTTCAGCAACATCTTCCTCTTCCTTTTCTACAACGTTAACTGTTTTCCTCCTTGGACAATCACTAGATCAATGCCCAACCTCATTCCACTTGAAACATTTTAAAAGAATAGGCTTTGCATAAGGATTAGGGGATTTTGGAAGATTAGAAGTAGTACCTCGAATGTTTCCCCCCATTGTAGCCTTATTAGGGTTGATTGTATGGGGTGAATTGGAGGGTTGCGCTCCTTGAACCGACTTGCCTTTATCAAAAGCTGGTTGTTTATTTTCATTCCCACTATACCGACGATAGTTGTCATTACGAAATCTCTCACTCAACATTAACTCAGTTTTTAAAGCTAAGTTCCTTGCTTCTTGCACACTCAGAACCATCTGAACCCCAATTTTATCACGAATAGCAGGCTTCAATCCATTCAAGTAACAAGCTGCTTGTTGATTGTCACTTTCTGACAATTGGTTTCTCTCCGCTAATTGTAAAAACTCAGAGGTATATTCATTCACACTCTTCATTCCCTATGCACATCTTTGATAAGCTTCAAACATATATTGTTCATAGTCAGGGGGCAAAAACCTACCTCTTAACAGTTGTTTCATTCGTCTCCATGTCTGAACTGGCTGTCGGCCTTCCCTCAATCTCGTTTCTCCTAATCGCTCCCACCAAACAGATGCACCGCCCTTCAACCTGTAAGCCACTAATTTTACTTGTCGTTCATCTGGGATCTCCATGTATTCGAAAAAACGGTCAACCTCAGTGATCCAATCCAGGAACCCCTCAATATCAAGATCTCCACTAAAGGTGGGAATATCAACTTTTAGTTTATACTCATCGTTGCCCCAGTGGTTGTGCTGATGCGCATTCCTCCTAACCCCTCTACCACCAGGGTTAGCTATTGCTCGACCAAAATCATCCTCTTCATCGCTATCTTCAATCACTGGTCTTCTAGGATTAACAAGGACATGATTAATGGGTGGTCTTCCCGCTCCGGCTTGAGTCACCCCATTATTCAGGTTCCTGTCATCATCAACTCATAGTAAGGTGCCCAATTGGTTGCTATGTTGCTTCAATCGTTGCTGAATAGTATGAGTTACTTCCCGCTTTTTTTCGATTGCTCTCCAAACTGCGGACAACCCCTGATCACCGTCACGAGACTGGTTGCTACCGTTACCTTCAAGATTGGCCATCTGATTGGTTGATTAACCGCTCTGATACCACCTGACGCAGCATGTAGCGCGAGTGTGAAGAAAACACACCAAAATAAACCCTTGAAAGAGCAAACTTCAATGGCCGAATCTTGGCTTTCAAGAAAACACAAAAACAAGACTGTTTTGCTAAGAAAACCCAAATAGGTTGCTGAAATTTGATTAAGAAAAACTTGATTACAAACTCTAGATCCTAGGCATATTTATAGTATTTGGCTAATCCAAATCCATCTAATATTTGGAAAACAAAATCCAACTAGAATCCTAATAGAAATAAATCCTAATCCAACATGAAGTAGAATTCTAAATCAAGTAGAAACAAGAAATTGAATCCTAAATCAAGTAGAATTCTAAAAACTTAAGAAGTATTAAAATAACATAAAGTAGAATCCTAAACCAAGTAGAATTCTAAAACTTAAGAAGTAATAAAATATTATTCCGGCGTGGTCGGGTCGGCTTTGGGCCGGGTCTTGATTGGTGACCGCATCAATTCTATTCTTGACCTTAATTCAATCGGATCTTTCCGATTGTCCATTTCAGCCCGTTATGAACCCTAGGTTCATGACACTGACCTTATAATCCATTATGGAGCCTTCTTGTTTTAGGTTATTGAATTCTTCACTACACCTCTCATCTCCAACTTGATTTACTGCTAATCCATCTGCTGTCTGCAAACTGGAAGCATTATGTATGCTTCTAACGCATGCTTGAATTCATCCTATAGTGGATCTAGTGTTGTCCTTTATCACTGAAAGCTAACTCCATGGACGAGTAATGTCAAGATCTCCACTTGTCGCCAAATCTAATCCTTTTCTTTGAATAATCAGATTTGAATACTCCTTAGAAAGTAACTTAGCTGGAAGGAAAAATTGAAATCGTTTAGTCACCATAATCATAATTTCATCCAGCTGTCTATCAAGTTTAGCGCATGTTTCCTCGAGTCTTGTGCCCATGGCTTGCCTCTGAAACTACTTTCGCTGCGCAACTCTTCCTCCTAAACTTGATCAACTCAATTGCAGCTTCTTGAGAGTCACCTACTATCCGATTCAATAACTTAGATCCCACTGCTCGGAAATCACTAGTGTGTCAATCTAATTTGAAACCATTTCCTGAATTGATTGACACTAAGATCTAACATGACTTTGTCACTGAACTTCCTTCAAATGCAACTAGGATTAGGATCGATTGCTCTGGATCAATCAGCAATTGCCGATGGTCTGCATGCAAATCAACAATCCTCCGATTCTGCTTTCGATTCACAATTGACTATCACCTAGACCTTAATTCATCGGGATTCCGCTAGACTTTGCTTCACCTTCCAATTTCGAACCGTGACCTAAGTCACAATGAAGTTGCTAAGAATCGCTGCTATGAATCCACCTCAATTTGATATAGCTTTGCCAGAAATGCTTATGATTAATCGAGAATCAACCTTCTGTTTCGCCTACAAGATTCAAACATGAACTGTAGGAATTCACTACTAAGGAATGATCGGCTCTGTTCACCTTCAATTTCGACCCGAGAACTGCACTTATCTCTCTCGGTTATGATCGGTCTTTGATTCCTTCAAAATTGGATTAGAAACGATTGCCTATCAATAGCCGAGAATCACCGTCAGAATCTGGCTTTGATTCCTTCAAAATCATATCGAAACAACTATTGAAATTTATGCCCTCACAACCGAGAATCGTCGGCTCTGATACCATTTGTCATGTTCCCAGGGTTTCCTAGAGTTTGAATAGGAAAATTGGAAGGAATTAAGAAGATAGAATCAGAACAGAGGTAATTAGAGGCTATGTTGCATGAAAACCGCTCAGAGGAGTTGTTTCCTCATTTTCGAAATGTTTCAAAAACGTTTCTCATTCCCATTTTGAACCCTGTTTATACCTATTTTTTTAGAAGAATGTTCGTTTCCGTGTTTCCGTTTCGTATCAGAAACGTTTCATGTTTCTATTTCTATGTAACCTAGATTAAAGGGAGAATTAGACTGAAAGAGAAGGAAATAACAAGAACAGGCGGAGAAATACAAACAGAACAAAGAAAGAAAGAATCAGAGAGATCAGAACAATTGAGAGGGAAATCAGATTCAAATTATCATTCATCTATATGTGATTTCTAACTACTCTAGCCTATTTATAGGCTGTACAACTGAAGGTACTAACAGCTGCAGCAACCTAGAGTACAATGTAGTAACTGCATGTAAACTAACTACTATTATAATTACAATTATAGCCTTGAGGATCCTTGGGGTTGTGACAATTTTCCGAGACATTTGACATGCCTTCTTTAACTTTTGAAGACAATGATCTTTCATTTATACATGATATTTTTGGTTCCAAATTATGGATAGTGAGAAATCTGGTTTGGTGGTTCCTATCTTCTTTTGTATAGGGTTTGCCCCCTTCCCCCTTTAAGGCATCTCCCTCCAACTTTTGAGGACAGCGATCTTTGATTTATTGACGATATTTTTAATTCCAAATTATGGATAGTGAAATACATGATTCGGTGTCGTGTTTTGAAAAGTGTTAAGCACATTTAAGCATAGAAAGCCTACAAAGCTTAAGCACAAAGTGAAGCGCACGCTTAAGTAAAGTGAAGGGCATCTGAATAAAATAAAGAGTATAAACTTTTATAAGCATAAAAAATATAAACTATTAAAAAAGCAATCAATCATTAAAAAAAGAAAAAACTAAATAAGTGAAAAATTTAACAAAAGATGATATACCATTTTTAATTTAAATTTTATACCAGTTTATAAGTTCATGCAACCATAGTAAAAACACATTGGGGATGCATAAAAGGATACAATTTGGTTAGTGTCATGAACTCTAGAGTTCATAATGGGCTGAAATTGGCATTCAGAGAGATCCGAAAGGCTTAGGATTAAGAACATAATATTAGGACAGAAATTGGGGAGAAATTAGACAGAATTGAGGGAGAGCAATAGAGAGAAATGAGGGAGATTTGAGAGAATTGTAGAGAGAGAGAATCAGATTTTCTTTCATTCATTCCAGCATATCCTCTCCTCCTATAATGGGTCTTTTTATAAGCATAGTAGCTAGTTAACTAATTTCTAACAGCATCCTAACAGCACCCATGTGCTCTAACAACTTGTAAAAATATCCTAACAAACTATTGCAACCTTATTACAATGATGTCCTTCTATTATTCCTTGGGTCATGACAATTTCCTCCCTCCTTGAGAGAGTTCTTGTCCCCAAGAACTTGCAGCAACTATTCATTGCTTTTCATCCAATACCTGCTTTCTCAATCCGTTTCATTCTTCTTGCTTGCTTGCATCTTTTAGGCCTCTTCTTCGTCGTTCTTAGGTTTCCAAGATCCATCCCAAGCATACTCTGGCCTAGAGCTTCAATTGAAGAAATATGATCGAGTTCAAGTTCGATGCCCCCACCTTCTGCAATAGTTGGTCGACCAAAATTAGTCTCCCTTTCCAATACAAGGATGGATAACGAATCTACAGCCATAGCTGCCTTTACTGTGTTCCCATTCAACCCATGGCCAATCTCTGTTGTAAAAATATCAACAATATCCTGGAAATATAGTGTGATCTTTAGGGGCTGCTGTGATTTCAATCCTCGATTTATCCGCTTCCAACACTTGTAAAGTGTGATCTTTACAGATCTCCTCATCCAATCTACTTTCATGTTCTGAATCCTTAGTTACCATTGATAAATTGGCTTTGATTCCAACAACTTCTTCCTTAATATTGATTGATTTTTCAATTGGTTCCTCTTGATTCCATGCAAGTAATCTAGCAGCTTCTTTTTCCCTATCTTCGTTGAGATATTTCTCTACATGCACTTCTTCAAAAGGATTCGTGGGCTCCTTTTGATCTGTTGTCCTATCAACCTGATCAATATAATTTTCCTTAAGATTATGCTTTTCACCACCAAAATTACTCTCAATATTGCAGCCTCTTTCTGGTCACTGTTGCCTCCGTCAAAATGTTTCTTTTTTTGCCCAAAGTCTAGAGTAGACAGTGAATCAATCGTTTGTAATCTTGTCTCCTCCTTCGGCTGCTCCACTCTAAGGAATTCCTTCTTGTTAAAACTTCCGTGATAATCATCAAAATATTCCACCAAAAAGTTGTAATGATACTTCTTAATAAATATCATCGCGAACTCTTGTAGCTTCTCGCGGAACATACGGCCAAATTCCTCACACTCTTCATGAATCCCATTGCTTGTTCCTTTGTCCCTATTGCTGTCAACTAAAAATGCAGCCTTCTTTAGCTGCCATTGAGGCTCCATTCCAGCTGAAAATGAAGCATTCTTCTGCTGCAATTGAGGGCTCATCTGCTCCATGTATGCACTGCTCCCAATGGCCTCACGATCAGGTCGTCCCCCTAAAAATGCAGCACCCTTCTGCTGCAACTGAGACTCCAATATCCTCGTGCTTACATTACTGCCCCTAGCAAACTTCTCACAAGCAGGACAACTCGAAGGCCAATAAACAAGACCTTTGTACATCCTAAATCTCTCACTTCTCTTCAGTATGTACCTCTCAATAGTCACCCTGAAGCTGATCCAAGAAGTGGTATATTGCAGCCACTGTTCTGCTTCGGAGTCAGTCCTATTTTAGGGCCAGAATAAATAGCACGTTACAGCAACTTGATCGGCCTTCAAGAGTCGCCTAGGGCTACCGAATATCCTCTCTCGCTTGTTGAAATAATACCTAATGCTTGCTGGAATCAGCGTCAGAATCACCGACCTGCAACGCCTTCCAAGTCACAATCGCTTGGCCTCGAATCCGCTTCAGCTTATGGCTAATGATGCACCAAGCTTACTTCCCTCGGTTATGCTCTGAGTTGGCTCTCTAGAATGGTCGGAATCTCCTTCCGATCAAGGAGGAAAGCACGTTGTGACACCCCGGTCGCTTCACCAGCATGGGTCAGAAGGCAACCCAAACCATAGCACACACAGTGCCTTTCGATTAAAGAGGCAACACCCGCAAAACTCCGGTCGGAATTCCAATTAAAACCACCACACCACAGCCACACCTGTAGGAAACTTATCAATCTGGGTCGGAATTTATCAATCTGGGTCGGAATGGTCTTCCAGTTTGGTCGCAACTCTCTGGGTCATCCGCTTCACCTCCGACGGACTCATGCTTGCCTCAACAATTGCACTTCAGTGGTCGTGGACCACCCTCCCTTCGATGCCTTCCAGCCGAACCAAGAATCACCTTCAATGATCATATCTATCACCGTCCAGAATCACTGTCGAGGACCACCGTCAACCCAAAGATCACCGTCGACTCTTCGTTGCCTCCCGAGGTCGAGGATCACCAACTCAGCGACCCAGACCTAGTCGCTCTAGAATCACCGTCAAAGTTGCCTAGGTCTGTTTTGCCTTCACCCGCCTTCCTCATTCGGTCTCCTCCTCCACTCAATTAATTGATGCTTCCGATCAGGTTGGGTGTTCAATTCGTTCACCCGAAATTCTGTCTTAGGCTGATGACCGCCTGAGTTCCAACCCATAGCTAGGACTCACTGCACCCAACCACTATCAACTATCGTTCGAAATCTACTTCACTATGGATCAGTAAGCAAGGTTTGCACCCAAGTCGATTAACATGTTCAGAGTGGCAGAACCAATTGAAGAAGGTGCAGAGCTTGATCGATCAAGGAAGGCGATTGTGATGCAACCAGCGAAATTCTCCAAAATTGAGAATCGATGGTTACGGTTTCTTCGAAATTCACTTGCAATAGCTCCGAGGATAGGAAGGCCTTGCTCGTCTGGGAATTCCAATCAACTTGAACTCCCCTAGGAGTCACTTGAATTCGCTTTCAATTACCGATTTGCTCTACTTCAAATCTGTTCGAACTAAATTGATTTTCGTAACTCACAGCCGAGGAATGACTACTTTGATACCATTTGTCATGACCCTAGAGTTCATAACGGGCAAAAATTAGCATTCAGAGGGATCCGAAAGGCTTAGGATTAAGAACAAAATATTAGGATAGAAATTGGGGAAAAATTAGAGAGAATTGAGGGAGAGCGGTAGAGAGAAATGAGAGGAAGATTTGAGAGAATTGTAGAGAGAGAGAATCAGATTTTCTTTCATTCATTCCAGCATATCCTCTCCTCTTACAATGGGCCTTTTTATAGGCATAGTAGCTAATTAACTAATTTCTAACAGCACCCATATGCTCTAACAACTTGTAAAAATATCCTAACAAACCATTGCAACCTTATTATAGTGATGCCCTTCTATTATTCCTTGGGTCACGACAGTTAGTTGTTGATCCTGATGAAACTTGGAAAACAAACTGGTCGGAACTCTTGGTTGAAAGGATCTGAATATGCTAAGGTTTCTTTTTATTTTTTTAATTTGTTGAGTTTTCTTTTGTTTTTTTGTTTTTTTTTGGTAAAAATTTGGCAACAAAACCTATTCTATTTCATTAACACAATTTATACAGAGAATTGGATAGAATAATAAGGGAAAAAAATCATCCCTAATTTACAACAATCCCAAATTAATCAACTGTTGATTTACAGCCATCCCAATCAATCAGTAATCCCTCATTTAGGGCAATCTAGAATCAATCATCAATCCATAATTTACAACAATTAGGAATATATTAGCAACCCCAAATTTACACCTAATTACATCTTTCCTTCAATATTTTTTGCTTAACAAATACAACTGAGTCTTCTTTTTTTAAAAAAAAAAAAACAAATGTATATATGATTTTATTTAAATTCTTCTAAAGATCTGATAATAGCTTTTTTTGGGTAAGGATTTCATATAAGCAGCCATACTATTCCAAAAATTTAAACAAATCCAACCATTTTTATTGTTTGATTAAAAAAGACCCAAGTGTATGCTGAAGCGTGCTTTATTGCACTTCAAACCTCAAGTAAAAGCGCAGTTTAATCGCACTCGGCTAAAGTCACTGAGCTTCACAAAAAAAAAGTCCCAAGCATGTTGCGCTTTGCTTAAAGCACACTTAAGTGTGCTTTCTTAAACACTGGTTTGGTTGTTCCTAACTTCTTTTGTACAGATTGCCCCCTTCCCCCCCCCCCCCCCCCTTAAGGCATCTCTCTCTCTCTCTCTCTCTCTCTCTATATATATATATATATGTATGTATGTATACATATATTGTTTTTATTTATCAAAAAGAGAAAAAAACATTTTGAAAATGCCATCCTGCAGGTTTATGTTGCATCATGGTATATCTTTACAGTCCTTGATCAAACCTACTTAATTTGGGCTAAAGAAAATGACACCATGTTCATCAGCAAAGAGTGCTCTACTAGTCGGTGTTTTAGAAGTGCAGAACCACCTGTAGTTCTTTTCTAGGATTTCAGTCCCTTTTATCAATTCTATCAGACATGCAAAAGACATATAACCAAATATTAATGTTTAGCTATACAACTGAATAGAATAATTATACTAAAAGGAAATAGTTAAAGAATCACAACATAAAACAATGAATATAGATCAAACTACAATTCAATCATTCCGTTATAAAATATTCTTCCATCATTAACTTCAAAAACTTTCATACTACGCATAAGAATGGTGTAATTACTTGAGCAACTTCAGGAAAAAATACATCAATAAATTTAGCCTTCACTACCCAACAGCTCAAGAGCGTAAACCTTATAAATTTTAAACCTAAACCACTGGAACCTTTATCTAAAGGCAAAATAGAAAAGAAAACAAGTTAAATCAAACTTAAAATACATACAAGTAGTTTATAATCTTTTAGGGATTATATAGAGGCCATCAGTCAACCCAACACAAATTATGTGTAAAAGGAGCAAAACAACACACACAAATCAAGGAAACTTAAACCAAAAATGGTGTAAGACATACTCACTTCAACTTGCAAAGAAATGTTGTAGGCTTCTTTAACCGGTTTTCAGTCCTCTCCCCACTCAAAAGTGGGGTAGCCCTCCTCTCACCCATGCGTGACCCACTAATTGACCCATGTCCCTTCACCCCGGAAGATAACATTTGGGTCTTTTGCAGCACTGCATTCTGGGATTCCTTCAACTGTTGCCTATGTTTTTCTTCCTGCCTTTGTTTCTCCAACTCTCTTTTCTTCCGCAACCTTCGCTCCTCCTCTGTCTCGATCCTCCCAGAAGGCCCATTTGATTTCTTTGGTGGCATCAAGGCAGGAAGCTTATGCTGCTTAAGGTGTGCACCTTGATTTGAATGCCCGGGTTCACGCCACCCAGACCCCATTGCATCCTTGGATGGCCCCTTTTCACTTTCTACTTTGATTTCCTTAGTTTGACCAACTGTTGGAGCTGAAGAAGGGGGTGGCGGTGGAGATGGAGGTTGTGATGGAGGTGGCGGAGGAGGAATTGAAGAATTGGGGGGCGGGGAAGAAGGAGGTGGCGGTGGAGGAGGTGGTTGCATCGGCTGCAATGGCTGATGATTGAATTGGGAATACTGAGCCGAAGGGTAGTACATTGGAGGTGGTGCAGGTGGTAAGTTCATTGAATTCTGAGGCACTGAAGGAGGAGGTGGAGGCGGGTATGAAGATTCTGGTGGAGGTGGTGGCAATGGATACGGATATTGTGGTTGGTGCTGTTGATGATTTTGAGGAGGAGGTGGAGGAAGTTGATTCCTAGAAGGTGGAGGACCATAATGTTGCGATGATGATGATGATCCATAGCCTCCATGCTGAAACCCAGCATTCGGGTGCATCTGACTGTAGTTCTGAGAATTGTAAGACCCATCTCCCCCACTGTAACCCCAATTCTGAGAATACTGGTTTCCCGGAGGTTGTGTCCCTGTCGGTGGCGGAGGAAGAGGATTCTGATTAGGGGGCGGAGCAAAAGTGGACTGTGGAGGTGGAGGGAATGGCCTGTACGACGCCATGCCCAGCTGTGGCTTCCGACCAACTGAACACAAGTTCTTGAAGTTTTGATTAAAACCGGTCGAGCAAATCAAAATAAACCCTAGGAGACAAAATTGAATTCCACAAATTCGTTCTCAGGCTTAAACAAAAATGAGACCCGCTCGGGGATAGAGAAGTCGCAAACTACGCGTGTTCTTATTCACGCTTGAAATCAGAAACCCTAGGAGAGACAAAACTGGAGTTATCCTACCAAGTAATCCAAAGGGAGTACCAAAATCCCAACACAAGCGACACGAGGAATTACGGTCAATCGAAAGACCGAGGGTCCCACTTAGTACAGATTGAAACCAGAAAGAGCAGCAATTATAATTACAAATGCCAAACCTGGATTCACCTTCACCTTTATTTTTTAGTAGCAAACCCTAGGAGACGGATATTCGATTGAAAACTCCCCCGCCACAACAAATTAAAACTCTAGGAAAGCGATTCTGAGATTGAGAGAGGGATAGAAAGAAAGAGAAGCAGACTTCAAAAAATCAACGATTCTATGAAACCCTAGCTCGGTCACCGCTCATCGCCAGCTAACTACCCTCCGGATCAACAGACACCGTAGAGACAGACACACACACACGCACAGAGAGAGAGAGAGAGAGAGAGAGAGAATATTTGAAGAGTAACAGAAGAGAGACTTTATAGTGAGACCGGAACTCGGATTGAGCTGCTGCTGCTGCCGCCGGGCGTCGGATTCGTGGCGGTTTCCGGCCCGACCGGGGGGTCTTCCCTTCTCCTTTTCGTTATATTCCGACGAAGCCCGAACTTATAATCTTTCGTACGTTTATTCAAATTTCTCTTCCACGGCGAACCCATGGATTTCTATAAATCTCGTGACGGTTGAATAAATTACCCCCTGGTCCCCCAATTTTGCATTTATAATACAAATTTATTTTTGTATTTTCACTTTGTTCCTTGCATAATCATAATTTGATTTTCAATAAGCTTGCATCCCTCGCTTGATTTTCTGTTAAACTCCCTGGGAAAATAATTTTTTTATATTTATTATAAAATATTAATACATCATCTAAAATAGATAAATTGGGTTTTTTTAATTCAAGAATGGTAATTTGATAGATACTATGTTATATTTATTTACTCTATTTGAGATTTTAAATACAATTATGAATGAATAGTGTGGTTTTTATATTTTTAATATATATCTAAGTTTGAGAGATTATTATATAAGTATATTTTTAAATTTTACAAATATATTAAAAATACAATTATATATATATTTGAATTATACAGTTATATTTTTAATAATTTTTTGAATTTAATTTATTTAAAGTCAAGTCAATGCACCCTAACCTTGTCGAAGAACGAGCTAGAGTACGAGAAATAAAATACTTAAGACCTGTCTTGTGGCCAACTCTGTTAATAATACTGTATAAAAATTGTGAAGCATCAATCTAAACATAATAAAGAAACACTAATTATAAATAAAATAAATCAAAATTAAGAAATTATCACATTTGTCCAATCAGTTATTATCATACTAAAGCTGGTTATGTTAGATGAAGTTAAGAGATATATTAAAATGATTACTATTCAACTTAGTTCCGAGAAGTTAAACAGAGTAAGAAATGAATTGGCACATAATTTAAGAGAATATATTGGGATGATTACTATCCAACTTAGTTCCCAACCCAACAATTGAGACTTCAACAATATTTGGAATCATCTAATGAGTGAGGGGGAAATGGAATGAGAGAGAGTTATTGATGGTTTTAGAAAATTGAAATCAAATTATTTATAAAATAAAATCAGACTTATTTTGTATAGCGGAAGTCGGATCGGTTAAATTGAATTACTAATATCTAAAAAAATGAAATCACAAATGGAAATTCTTTGTTTTCCACAGCACAAATACCTCACATACATAGAGATTACTTTTGAATTTTTGAGAGTTTTTCTAGCAATTTTCAGACTTGTTTTTAGAAATTTTTCGATCGTTCCTACATCATTTCTCTACTATATATACAAATAATATATATACTAACATGTACGAGAAATCCTCATTGATCTGTCTACTTTTACTATAAATAGAGAAATTGGAGTTCAATTGCCAATTGTAGTTGTTTTCTCTATAATTGCACATAGCGGTCGTAAATTCAATTATGAATTTGGATTCGAAAACCCTTTTGGGTAGACCAATTCTGGTACATAACCTGTATTTACTGCATATGGGAACATGGGAGGCTCAAGAAATTAAGAGTAAATTACCAATAAATTAACAAATTTGGACTTAATTTTATAACAAATTTTGATACTACTTAATTCTGTATTTGAACTTTAAAATGTGCACCAAATCTATGACACCATTAAATACAAAGTAACAAAATTGATTGTCATAAAATGGTATGTTCAAGTGAAAATAATTTGATTAAATATCTAAAACTAATTAACTTAAAAGTCATTTTGGAGAGAAAATTAAGCAAGGGGGGAATTATGCAAATGAAAAATGCCAACATCATATTACACAATTATTAAACAATTCCGAGGTAGGTAGAATGATAAAATTTAGGGAATGAAGAAATCTAATATCTCATATATAGAATGCAATTTCTCTTTTCTATAAGACGAGAGAGTAGTATTGAAATCTGTTGGAGATGCCTACCAATTAAAGAAAATGATAATATGTAAGAGCCCTGTTTTTCTCTACTAAGGAATCTACTTTTTAGAATAAGCATGTGATGCTAATATTATATCACAAAATATTAAATTGGGTTTTCTATTGGCTTCTAAAAAGTTTGAATTTTTAACAAAAGACAAAATTTAAGTGAATATAATTGAAAAGATTATCTCTCACATAGCTTTTGGCAAAAACAAAAAAAGACAAACTCTAAATTCTAGATAATAAATATATTTTACACTAGAGCTTATGTCAAGTGCATCATCATAAATTCTCAAACACTATACACAACAACTTTGAGGCAAAGATTATCTTTTTAAATGGAAGTAAAAAACTTAATGAAAATGAAAGTGAATAACGTGTTTGCTTGACCAACAAAGTTCTTAAACATAAAATGTTTTTGTTTTCTTTCTCGATCGATTTGGATTTGTATTACTTGTTATAGAGAAATAAACCTTTATGAAAACTATCACTCAAATTTCAAGAATATTCATGTCAAACCACCAAGAATAAATAAACACAATAGGTGAAAATGTACCTAACACTACAAAAAAAAAAGGTCTTTAACAAGGGGAAAACTAGTCGTTGAAAGTTGATTTTTCATTATTAAAGAGTTTTAATGATAGAAAAAATCTCATCGTCGCCCGTCGTTAATACTATTAACGACAGAAAAAAATACTGTCATTAATATAAGTAGTGAGAGGCAAAAGTCCCGTCATTAAAAATAATAACAACGACGAATATTTTCGTCGCTATAACAATGTGTATGGTCGTTGAAAATATTATTAACGATGGATATTTCCATCATTATTGCAATATTTATCAATCACTAAATATAATATTAACGATAAATATTCCCGTCATTATTGCAATATTTACCGATCACTAAAGATAATCTAAACAACAAATAATCTCGTTATTATAACTATATATATATTTACCGGTCATTAAACATAATATCAACGATAAATATTTCTGTCGTTATATCTATATTTATTTGTCATTATTCCTATTATTACAATTCTAATGACTATTTTTACTATTATATAAAAATTTATTTTATACCTATTAATTTTGGCAAGAGAGATACTAATAATAAAAATGTGATTCTCAATGAATTTAATAAAAACAAGATATATGTAAAATATTATCATCGACATTGATTATGTACTAATTACAATCATCTTAAGAACTTCCATACGTCCACAATCATAGAAATGAGAAAAAAAAAAAAAAACACGGGTTTCATATTATCCTAATCTCTCCTTATAATCAAAATCAAAAAATTGTTACAAGTGTCATTAGAATCCATGTATTATAGTCACAACCAATATCAAGTGTTCCCTGCTGGACTTGTATCTTCAAGTACCTACAAATTGCAAAGAAAAAATCATATTATTCATCATCCTCTAGAATAATAGTACTAAATTTCTAACATTATTCATTCAGCTCAAGTGTCTAAAAGCATACGTCACAATGGAACTTCTCTACAAGTGAGATTTGAGTTAAGTAGTGGAGCATGAATGGATAACGCTTGTACGAGCTGAGAAACCATAACACAACGCATTTGTCAAAGCCCCAGCTGCTCAATATAAGCAAATATCTTTTGAATTCAACCCCAAGAGCAACAAATATTCAGTTTGACTGGGTAAATTATCTCAACAGCCTTTTTGGTAGGACCAATAATAGCTAGGAGTCTCATAAATAAAACTTGGAAGAGCGATAGAGAAACTTACATGAAACCAAGATCGATAACTACACTACAAGCAATAGCAATATGCAGGAGCTTCGATCGTCGATTGACAGATATTGATTGACGGGAAGAATGCGATTTTTGCAGAGAGTAGTGTGATTTGGATTGACGGGATTTTATTTGGCAGGGATTTGGATTCGATGGGAAGAGGCAGAGTTGGACGCGCGGGAAGGATGAAGATAGATATATATATATATATATATATGGAAGTGTTGTGTTAATTAGAAGAAGGGTTTGGAAAATTTAGAACAGAAATTAATAAAATAAGATTTTAAAAAATAAAGCTGAAGTGTTGAAAGAGAAATTAATAAAAAAAAATTGCCTAACTAAGATTATGGGTATATATTTGGCGGGAAAAAAATTTGCCTAATTAAGATTATGAGTATATATTTGGCGGGAAATATTTAAGTTAATTTTTAAGATTCAATAATGACAGGATTTTTAATTAATAGCGAGAACTTTAAATATCTGTCATTAAAAAACTAATTTTACACCACATTTAACGAGAGTATAAATAATCCCTTGCTATAATCATGAAAAGTATGTTTTTAGCGACGGGATATTTGTCCTCTCGTTAAAAGTCATTTTTTTTGTAGTGTAAATCCATAAAGATTATTCCATCTAGAGATATGCAGTTGGCCTTCTAGATCAATACGATTTTTGAGAGAACCATTTAACTTTCTTTTTTTAACCTGTCTCTAATGATGGGATATAAAAATAGTAGAATCATTCGTATGATCCGAGGACCAATACCACTATTTATATATAGATAACTTCCATGTTAACTTTTGGTATTTATATTTCAACTCATTAAGAAAATAAAAATTACTTTTTAGGTCTTTATATATTAAAGGCTCACACCATATCAGATACATTAAAGCTCAAATAGCCCAAAATTTAATATATCACTTTTAATTGGGCTTAACATTATTTGACAGTCCGCAATACATAATTATTCCTATATAAACCTAATGTTGGATTAAAGATCCAACAATCTCCCACTAAGGCCATATGTGTAACCTCACAATTATGCTTTGCAAAAATAACCGAATGTGCTCAACTTGCTGTCATTATTGATATGTATCTTTAACCAATCTCATCCATCAATCATACCAACATAGGATTAAAGCGGCCTTTGTTACAGCTGTCTTAACTCAACCCATCAATAGTCACGTATGTCGATACAACTAAATGGCATGGATCATGATGTGAATGCGTAGCATAAAAAATTCATGTAATGTGATTTTAACATGCTTATTTCCAACTGGTCCACCCTTAAACCTTAGTAAGATCAAGCCATATGTTGGTGTTGAAGCACCAAACAGTGTCATTATACTTAGCAGATTGGATGGCCGCATGTGGCAACCGTAGGTTGTCATGTGGCACCTGCTAGATGGTAACATGCGATAACCATCTGCTACTCCTTGAAGACGACTGATTGCCCTTATGCCCGATTGTCCTTTCGCCCGATTGTTATCAGTACCCGCTTGTCTTTCTGTTGGAATAATCGATCGTGTTGCACGATCTGATCTCAGCTGCTCATCCAAGCTTTATGAGATGCAATCCCAGCTATCTATCAACGCTATTAATCTCTCATTGGGATATGAACAATCAGACGAAGAAAATAGAAGAAAATGTGAGAAGAAAGATTGAGGATGAGGGTTTTCTGTCTGGTCTTCGAGCTAGGGCTTTCTGGTGGGTTTTCTCTTTCTCATACTCTGTAAATGCTCTATATAGATTTGTTGAGTTCTCAGGTTCGATACGATATGCCCCTAATCTGTATTTGTGATTATTAGGCAATTTTGTTAACGAACCATTGTTATACAGAAAGTAGTTTGTGAGGGTAAGAGGTTGTAATCTCTGATTCATCATTTTAGTGCAATGAGCTATTCTTACCAGAGCTCAACGTGGACGTAGCCTCTTTTGGAGGTGAACCACGGTAAAAATCTTCGCATCTTTTCGTGCTTCGTTTCCTTTTTGTTTCTATTTGTGTATGTATGTTTTATGCTTTCTGTCTTGGCTATTGTGAGTCTATGATTGAACATATTCTGTGAATACCCTAAGGTTTGTGTTGTCTGTTCTCAACACCATACCAAAATCAGAGTGTGAATTAAACCAAAATTTTATTTCTGTAGAAAATAACCTTAACATATCCATAAACTGAAATAACTGAAAATATGTCTATATCATAAAAGCATTTGAAGTCACAAACTCCCACTAAACCTAAATATCCTTAATTAACATGACACCCATATGAGTAGTGTGTTCATGAAACACTTTGGGTGGTAATCCCTTAGTAAGCGGATCCACAACCTTAGAGTTTGTTCTGATGTGCTTTATAGACAATTGTTCACTCTGAACTCTTTCTTTAACAACTAGGAACTTGATGTCTATATGTTTTGACTTCGTCGAGCTTCTGTTGTTGTTGGAATACAAATTGCTGACTTATTGTCACAAAATAATTTAAGTGGTCTTTCAACACCATCCACTATGCGCAGCCCCGTGACAAAATTCTACAGCCATATTCCGTGATTGGACACCTCATAACATGCTATGAAATTTGTTGCCATGGTAGAAAATGCTATAATTGATTGTTTAGCACTATTCCAAAAGATAACACCTCCAGTAAGTAGGTAGATATAACCCGACGTAGATTTCATACTATCTTGGCATCCAGCAAAATCGGACTCAGTATACCCAATAATCTCAAGCTGACCCGACCTCGCGGATACGTGAGTATGTAGTCTTTCATTCTTTATAAGTATTGCAAGACCCGTTTAGCTGCTTTCCAATGGTCTACTTCTGGATTGTTTAAATATCTGCCCAACATTCCAATAACGTACACAATATTTGGATGCGTACAAACTTGAGCATACATTAGACTCCCTACTGCTGAGGCATAAGGAATCTTCTACATTTCCTTTTCCTCAAAATCATTCTTAAGGGACTGGTTGAGACTGAACTTGTCTCCCTTAGCCACAAGGGTATCACCTGGTTTGCAATTCTGCATGCTATACCTTTTGATAACTTTTTCGATATAACCTTTTTGTGATAATCCAAGAATACCCCTAGAGCAATCCCGATGTATCTAAATGCCCAATACAAAAAGAGGTGTCACCAAGATCTTTCATCTCAAAATTCTTAGATAAAAATCTCTTGATTTCGTGCAATAAGCCTATATCATTGCTGGTAAGCAAGATGTCATCAACATATAAAATCAAAAAAGTATGTTTGCTCCCACATAACTTATGGTATATACAATTATCGACCAAATTCATCTCAAAACCAAATGAGATGATCACTTGATGAAACTTGCACTACAAGAAAACAACAATTTAGAGACGGATTTTTTTCATCTCAAATTTGAGATGTATTATTTTGAGACGGGAAAAAATCCGTCTCTAATTTGAGACAGATTTTGAGACAGAAAAAATTCGTCTCAAATTAGAGACGGATTTAGAGATGGATAAAATCCATCTCTAATTAGAGAAGGATTAATTTCCGTCTCAAAATCTGTCTTATATTAGAGACGAATTTTGAGATAGATTTAATTCGTCTTAAATTAGAGACGAATTTTTCCCCCACTCTAAATCCGTCTCAAATTAGAGACGGATTTTCCCCCCTCTCTAAATCCGTCTCTAATTAAAAATATATAAAAAATATGTTAAGTGACAAAATAAAAGAAACTACAAAACTAAAAAACTCCAAAATATATAACAAATTTAATATATATATATTAAGATTAACAATATATTAAGTTAAAAAATTAAATATAAATAAAAAATAAATAATTGATATAAATATATTAAGTTAAGATGAACCCAAAATATTAATTTATATTTATGTGTATAAAAAAATAAAAAATATATGAACTATGCAATAGTTAACTATCGGTAATATTTATTAAATGTAAAAAAAACTTATATTTTAATATTATAAAACTCAATAAATAAAGTAATTGTTTAAAAGATAATTTGTATATATTTTACATATAAAATAAATAATTTATTGTTAATAATATTTAAACTTAAAACTATTTCTAACATAGATTTAGTAGTTAATGATAATTTTTTTAAAATTTTACATAAGTATTTATTTAGCATATATTAATTAATATTTGTCATTTCACTCAATAACTTTGAGTTTTGGCATAATTAATTAATCATTTGCTTAAAAATATGAAATACTAGTTTTTTTTGTTTTCGTCCACTATAGTTTAGTAGCACTTCACATACATATGTTTCTATTTTTAAATTACATGCATATGTTTCTATTTTTAAACTACATGTGCAACGACCCTAAAGTGGGTCTAGGTGTTTTAATATTTGACGTCAGTGTTTTCGCAATTAAAATGTTGGACTAAATATTTTTTTAATGCTTAATGTTAATTTCCTTGGTGGCACACAAATAATTTAGATTATATAATTTTATTTTATGGTGCATGGAATTAGAAATTTAAGTGAAAGTGCCTCAATTAAATAGTTAATGAGATGTCTAACCCAAGTAGAAAATTAAGCCTAGTGGGCTTGGAATATATGTATATGGGATATATGTGATTTGAGCTTAGGCCCATGGTGAGAAATAATTTGGAAATAATGGGCTTGATGGTGTAATAAGAAAATGGGGAAAGAAAATAAATTAAATAGCATTTGTCACTCAAGTCCCTGGATATTTTTGTTTGTAATATGAAAAGAGAGTCATTTCAGTAAATTCTGGAGCTGGCGTGCAGACTTGTACGCGCTCATTTTTCCCAGTAGCCTCTGTGCACAAATATCCTATTTCAGTGCAAGGTGTATCCCTTCTTTTTGAATGCACTGTTCCATTGCTTCTTTAGTCCATCTCCGTGCTCTTCTTCTTTTTCTTCTTCACCTTCTCCATGCTATTCCCTTACTTCTGTTTGCTGTTGTTGTTTACTTCCTGTGCGTGGGTGGAACCTCTATCTGATTTTGCATTCTCAACAGGCAAGTTCTCTTACCCATTTTTATTCCAATGCAAGTTCTTCTGCACTTCCACGTTATCTTTCAGTACGAGCTCTCTTTTAGATATGTTCTATATTACAATGCAAGCTTCCTTGATTTGCAAACTGTTGCTTATTGTGTCACCTCGCTATTAGTGTTTTCCACTGTGTTTACTTTGTGTATAAAGTTCCTAGTTGCTGTGAAGTTCATTTGATGTCTCAAGCGGGGTTTGATTCACCCTAATATTTGTTCAGTGAATGGATTTTCTTCTTACTTATAATTGGGTTTTGTTTAGCTTGTTGCTCCCTGTTCAAGCATTTATATATGTACATGTTGCATCACTTTTGGAAGCTCTCACCCATAGCTGGATGTAAAATGCTAAGTCACCATTAAATGATTTCATTGAGGTATTTGGAGCAAACAGCAAAAGCATCAACTGAAAATATATATATACTGTTCGCCTATATATGAGACCCACTTATAAATACATATATGCATACATGCTTAACGAGCTGATACCCCTTACTAA
Organism: Diospyros lotus; assembly: GCF_014633365.1. Lineage (NCBI taxonomy): Eukaryota > Viridiplantae > Streptophyta > Magnoliopsida > Ericales > Ebenaceae > Diospyros > Diospyros lotus. Next base: position 43,408,593 of record NC_068339.1, on the reverse strand, counting down.
TTTGTAAAGCTTATTCGATCCATGCCCTGCCTAGCCAATCCATCATATACCCATGCCTAAACAGTCGTTCGAATGCCCCTGCTTTGTTCTGCAAACCCAGTTATATATATATATATATTCACGTTCAGCTTCATTGATGTTCTAGCGATCTCGTTCCTGCGAGCTCATTTCTCAAGCTCATGGCCGTGAGCTCTTGCTGGGCGCCTGACCTGAAGCTCGTCCAGCGAGCTCTTGCTCAACCCCTTGGCCGCGAGCTAGTTCACCTCATGACCTCGAGCTCGTTCGCTTGTCCTTCCCGCGAGCTCTCTTGAGCTCTCTCCGTGAGCTGCGACCTCAAGACCTCGAGCTGTTCTCGAGCTCGTTCCATATGCCTTTGAATGAGAGCTATCAGCTCTCACCCTATTTATTTACCTTTTCTTAACTTAAGTAAATGTTTGCATTTTCTTTAATCTTATATTTTACTTTCATTTACTTTAATACATAAATGTAAATAAGAAAGTACCCCCGATTTGGATTCAATAAAAATATAAAAAAAATCAAAATCCATAAAAACAAAAAGTTAGAATTTTGGTTTTAGTACAAATCAACGAATTTGCAATTTTACCACCATCGAAATACATAGTTTCCGTTTCTTGAAAAATTCATTAAAAATCATTTTTACAATAATGAATGCTACTTATCAAATTACCAGGAATTTGTTTTCCAAAATGAAGACATTCTCAAAATATGTTCTATTTGGTCCATTGCCTTAGAAAAATTTCAGGTTTATGTTTTGTCAGCAATTTCGTCTGGTGTGGTCATTTGATTACATGTGGACTAATCATGAATTTGAGATATGAGCACGAATGCAAGTAAATGCATACTATCACTAGTTAAATAAAATCACAACAATCATATGGTGGGAAAAGTAGTTATTAAATTTATAATACTCCTCAGCTGGTGAATCGATATTTAATATTAAATGACATCTCTCAAAGAAGTATTCTTGTGTTGTAAATTACATCAAGCATTTATGTGTCATAAATTACATCTTGAATGTGGTCAACGTTATGAAGTAAGATATATTGAATTTATCTGATGATGGAAAAATACCCAGTATGGGTAAGTAATGTTGAAAGTATGAATATCGCGAAAACAAGAATTTAAATACATGTGGTTGGGAAATGCATACATGATGCATACATGTACATATTACACATATATATATATATATGTTTTGCGCGCCTATTATTTTGCGCGGAGGGAGAAAAGGGTACCATAGAGCACCTGGCACGGGACGAGGTGGCCATAGCCCGACAGATTGGCTCCATATTTATTGTGAGGTTTTGTCTATGTGATATACTTTGGCATGTGTTGATTTATGGCTTGCGAGCCTATGAGACTTGATTCTGATATTACATTTATATGCACATTTGCATAATAGTACATGGTGGCATGATACATTTAACTTGGAATTGATCAAGTCTTAAATTGTGATACTTGTATACATCAGTGATGTTCTGGAGTACTCTCTTTGATGTCACCTTATTCTTGGTTCATGATCATTGTTTATTATCCTAGAACTTGCTGAGCCTTGTGGCTCACTTGATCTTTTTTGCCATTCTAAATAAAGGGAAAGCTATTATTGAGGGCGAGTCCAGTGGGACTAAGGCCTAAGGATAGTGGTGTACGGGAACGCGTCATAACTTGAAGATTCTGTTAGCATTTTGGTGAGACTTTAGATGAAATTAGTCTTATTTTGTTAGTTGACATTAGAGTCTCTTATCTATTTTGTTTGGCCATTGAGCCCGAACTCTTGAGCTATTGGAAGTGTAATTGAACTTAAACATAGTTTCCGCTGCTAATGAATGAAATGAGTTGTTTGTTTAATTATGGTTTGTTCTATATCATCTCTGTGATGACCTCCTTTCGAATATTCTATGCTAACGGGAATATTCAAGAGTGGGTCCTTACAACATGCATATGTTTTTAGTATTTATTTTGAATTTTGTAATAACATTTTAAAGTAAGATTAACAATATATATATATCAAACAAATATAATGAGACTGTATATTTCCCTATAAATTAATGTCTATGTAGTATATATCGAACATGCATGATCTTGATTACTCATCAAATTATACATAATTTTAAATATATTTTTTTATAACCACATTAAGAAAACAATTCATAAGTTTTAATATATTTGTTTATAAATATATTAATAAAATGATCCATAATTTTATAAAGATATTGTTTAATATAAAAGAATCAAACTTGATATTATTAAATAATATCAATATATCATTAATAGAATGTGTTGATAAAAATATGGGTCAACCAAGACCCCCTAATAAAGCTTTGTTCGGTAAAGCAAACGATTCATTCCGACAACTTCGAACCAGATGAATCCCTTTGAATTAGCTGATCTTACACAGGCGGGCTGGTTAGGAAGGGGTGAAACGTGGAGAAAAGAATCATTGAGAGATAGATTCTGGTCAGGACGGGCTGTAAAGCATGCTCCGGAGTAGATTGACCCTTCCCTAAGTCAGTCCAATCAGAAAGAGGAGGGCCCGCTATCTAAACTGTATTTCGGGAGTTTGAACACCATCCCATTTCAACAAAAAATACAACCCTGTCAAAGATATCTAACCATCATTCCTTATGAGTGGAAATTCCATCTCGTTTTCTCTTTTTTGCATAAAAAGCAGCCAGTAAATATATATTTATACTCGTTCTTCCGTTGTGACTTAAAATTAATCAACTAATGCATGACTTTATTGTACTTGATTAATGTTTTATTTGTAATGAAATAAAACATAAACATTTAAGGTGTCAATTGATTATATACTTGTCTTAATCATGTGATAGAATGACATTAATATATTAAATATAAATAGTATTCTTAAAGTAAAAAGATGAAACCAAGAAAAATACATCAAAATTTAAAATCTTGATATATTACACAGTTAACACTAAAAATAAGACCTTTTATTAGTTAATAATAATTTTTAATTTCTATTTGTTTAATCAATTTTCTTTTAAAAATTCTTTCAGAATAATTTGGTTTCGAAGTAATCCTAAATAATAAGTAAATGAAATTCATATGGTCGAGGTACATTACTAATATATGTTTATTTTAATTAATATCTAAAATAATAAAATAATTTTTTAATTATAAATACTTAATTCATATTGAATATATTTAACTAATATCATTAAATATTATACATTATAGAATTAAAGGATTACATAACAATTTAATTAGGCTAGGCTAGCACTCGTTGATTTATTCTATTGGAACGATTTAAATCTAATTATAATTTATTTAATAATCTTATTAGTCATTGAAATAGAAAAAGTAAATAATTCGTTAGAAAATAGAATGATAATTATATTTTTTCTGTACAACAAGATTATAATTAATTACTTAACAGATTTATTTGAGCACTTATATATAAATTATTGATCTTAATTTCATGAAATTTCTCAATTATTCATATCAATTTGTATACTAGCATAGCACGTATATATTATTCTTTTAGTATAGCATTTTAATTAATTGATTAACTTTATAAATATATTATTATCCTAATATAATATTTTTATAATTTAAAATTATTCTAATATTTTTTTTCCTCACGTGCATGTGTTTATATTTTGATCTTATATCAATATACTTTGAATGTTATATTAAGATTTTGAATTAATAGTATACTTTATATATATCAAACATAATCAGCTTGTACATTTATGTAATAATGTATTTTGAGATTTTAATTTTTTATTAATTCAACAAACAAGTTAGACAGTTAATTTTGATACTATTATTATCCTTTTTATTTATATCCAATTAGTAGAACAAACACATATATTTAATTATTATTCATAATAATATGAATAGTGTACTTAAAAAATAAATTTAAAAAATTGTAATTTTTAAATAAGCCTATAAAAAAGTTATAAGTTTATAAATAAATAACATATCAATATATAATATTTTAAATATGTTACCTTTTAACATATAAAATTATTAATATTATTATTATTATCTTAAAAAATACGCTTTTCAAATGTTACAAATATGTGAGTAATTTTTTATAAATTATCCACACATAATTACAAATGTTATATATGTATGAGTATCCATGTATTTATGATGTTATACTTAAATTAAAAAATTAAGTCATTTTAATTTTTATAATTTAAAAATATTTATTTAATTTTAATTTATTTATAAATACAAATAATAAACTATCAAATTTTATTTCTTATAAAACATGAAAGGCAAAATGTGTGCATATGATTTTTTTTTTAATTTTATTACAATATTTTTATAATAAATTTTAGATATATAAAAAAATATTAATAAAATAATAAAATATTTTCATAATTTAAAATATGTATTAAATTATGAACCACACCCAACCCCCCCGAAATTTTTTTCCCTCCCAGGCAAGCACATCCCCCTCCCCTACAAGCCTATTACCCTCACATTCTCCTGATACTCTCAAAATAATAAAATATTTTTTTAATATAAAATATGTATTAATATTTTGTTAAAATTTTAAAATATAATATTTCTTATAATTTTTTTTATAAAAAAAGACTTTAAAAAATATTCAAATTTAATTAATAATTAATTAATTAAAAATAATAAAAAAATAAAAAAGCCTGCCTACAAACCCATCCCCTTTTCTCTCCCGTTTCCCATGTACTTGCAAACCCATCCCCTTCCCCTGTCAATCTCGAAATCCCCTCCCTCCCCAAAAATTTTCCATTTCCCTCCTTCCTGCAAACCCATCCCATTTTCCCATCTCCCCTACCAAGCCCCTCTCTATGTCCCTCACCACTCGCCATAGGCGCCCTCGCCTACCCTTGCCACTCCTTCCCTGGCTGCAGTCGCTCGTCACCTAGTCATCCTCAGCTTCGTCGCTCACTCGTGCTTGCCGTCGCTGCCCTCGGCCTCGCCGCTCACCGTCGCTGCCCTCACCTTCTCCCTCGGCCTCTGTTGCTCATCGTCGCCGCCCTCACCATCCCCGTCGCCCCTGCCAACGCCACTTTCTGGTATATGTGTATGTATTTTGTGTGTGTTTACATACATATATTTCTGTGTATGTATGTATGTACGTCAGAAATGATGGTGTTCGCTACTCATTTTTGTGTCTATATATATATTTTGTGTGTTTGCTGCTCATTTATGTATATTAAATGTATGTACCCTGTATGTATGTTTGCTGGAATATTGTATGTATACAAATTGCTGTATGTATATTAATGTTTGCTAGAATACTATATGTTTGCTTATTTATGTATATTAATGTTTGCTGGAATACTGTTTATATTTTGATTTTGTGTGTTTGCTAGAATTAAAATTTTGTGTGTGTATAATTTGGTTTAAGATGTATGTATGTATATTAAGATTTACATACATACATCGTTTAAGATTTATGTATATTTAATGTATGTATGTATATGTACAAACATTCTTTCATCTAAATGAGTTGGTTTAAGTGACTCATTTTTATGTTGTTTTTATGAATTAATTTGAAATTATTGAATTATATCTTTAGAAAAGGGATTCTTTGTTACCTAACTTTCTATAAATTAGTAATCGATCTCAATCTTTGTTCGTTGTTGATGTTTCGGTAATTTAATATGTATTTTCAAATGTAAGTTAATTAGAGAGTTATAATAATTTATATTGTAAATCTCAATGTATTGTTTGGGAGACATCTAGTAATGAAATAAAATAGATTAAAATTAAAATAAATAGTATGAAAAATATTGTGATGAAATAAAATAAAGATTAGCTCATCAAATTAGTGAACTGATCAATTCAATCTATTTTTCTTTAAATATATAAATCTATTAAAGTAATTAATTGGGTTTGTTTGGGTGGTCTTGAACAAACATTCTGATTTGTTACTTCATATAATTTTAACAGCAATTAGTGTGTGTATATCATGAGTTGGGTAGCTTTTTGAAAACTTTGTTTGGAGTAATCAAGAGTTTTAGTTACATATGAAAATGGTGGTTTCTTTTTTGTTTTTTTAGTTTTTGGTTAAGGCAAAAGGAACTCATAATCAACTATGTAGCTGTAGTCAAACACTTGGAAATTAGTTTTTTTTTTATATATATTTCCAAACATTGGAAACTTTTCTAATCTTTTTTTTTTTTTTGGGGGGGGGGGGGGGTTGTTAAATGTTCAAATACTAGTATAGTAGCATTTGTGTTTTTTCCAACTTTGAATGGAGTTTTTGACTTGTCAGTAAACATACGCACAAATTATGTAGTCAAATAATCAAAAAATACTTTTTGTTAAATGTAAAAGGAATGCTTTGGTTGAAGGGGCGACGCACTGGGATTATTTATAAAGTTATTGAAATTGGAGGACTAAACATTATCTGAGAATATATTGTCTACATAGGATATGTTACTGTCGCTTATTCATTTGCATGTTCTAGTTTCATTTATCTGTTATTAATATATTTTTTGTTATAATATCACTAAAATGATATTTTTTGTTTGATGAAATTATAGTATAATGACTTGTTGAGATATATGAGATGAATTTTGTTGTGATTTTATGAAGTATCTAATGCATTGAGAATTGATGATGTTGCATATATTGAATTGTAATATTTTTGTGGGATGTTTTTTTCTTATAAGATGTTGAATTGTAATATTTCTATTAGTTCAAAAACACAATTTTAAACACGAGATCATAAATATAATATAAACCATTCTTGTATATGATAAATCATATTTTATTTTGAAAGTATTTAAAAGTTTTCATCACATGCCTATTAACTGTTCTTTGTCTTGTATGGCAGAATATGACACACAGATCATCATATGGTCAGTCTATGCGTCGTCGTTAGTTCAGAGACATTGATGTGGAGGACCACATTGGTACACTCTATCTTTAACTTATTGATTACTTTGCATGTTAAATCCTTCACAATTATATGTTTTTGCAGGGGGACATTCATCTCCGTCCACTGATATGAGATTTGATTTCCCTAGCCCACAAACACCCCACCCCAACTATGATGGGCCTTCTTCCATGCCTACTGAAGTCGGGGGTTCATCCACACCCACTGCCACCCCTGATAATCGTCCGATGATATGTCCATTGGGTTTTTCGTAAGTATCCCTTATCTTACTAATCAATTTTAACTTAAACAAAGAAATTTTCATTTTAACACATTACTTTACAAATTAATGTGTGTTTTAACAGGTTTGATAATAATTTGTGCAAACGAGATATTTTCCGAATTATCGAAAGTAAGTTTGAGGGGCCATACCCGAGTTGGAAGAAGACAGATCCTGCTGTCAGGGAGATGTGGTATGACGAGTTTAAGGTAATGTGTTTCTTTAGTATATCTATGGTTGATGGTTTGGTTTAGTAATGTCTAAATTTAAATTACCTATGGCTTATAATCAAGTGAATGGTATGGAGATAGTTTGGTAAAAACTGATCCATATTCATAATAAAATAATATTCATGTCTTTTATTTAAACATTTTTTTATTATCTGTATCCTTGTATTTTTTTAATTATAGTATCCATTTATGCATGTCTAACTCTGCTATTATTACTTGGAAAATGTTTTTCTTAGTATATGTATTTAACCTAAAGTCTCGAGAATAAAAATGCTTAGAAATAAATGTCCCACAAGTGCAGACAAGAATATTTTTTATCATGTGTATTATATGAGTTATAGATGCTTGCTATGAAAAACCCTTGCATTTTGATATATAATTGATTTTTTTAAACTTTTATTTTGTCTTAACATTTTAGAAAAATTGGTCTTGGGATAGTGCTTTAGAGCATCAAATTAGGGCTAATTTTGAAAAGACGGCTTTCGATCGTATGACCGATATTTTATTTCGTGTCAGAAAGGATTTGAATAAAAAACCCTCGTGGATGCTGCTTTCTATATTTGAAGCCCTAAAAGAGTATTGGAATTCTGCAGAATTCAAGGATAAGTCTGAAAAAGGAAAGAAAAATAGGGCTTCAGATGTAGGAGATAGTATGCATACATGTGGTTTCATACCCATGTCTGAGCATAAAAAGAGATTGGTAATATTTAATATTTAATATTATATTTTATTTTAGGAATTTTTAAGAAATAAAAATTTTTGCATTAACACTTTCTTTTTTCTTTGTAGTTAAGACAATTTGGTCGCCCACCTACACAAGCTGAGTTGTTCCTCACGACACATAGAAGGAAAGACAATTCTGGATTCGTTGATAAGAGGTCTGAGGATACTTATGTAAGTATACATTACTTGTGTCTTTATATTATTTTATTATGCTTAATTGGCCTTTTTATAGTATAATGTATTTCATATATGTATCCATGATGCTTGCAGGCTAACTTTCAGACGCGACAACACGAGCATCATCACAGTCATCGGCTGTTGGCCATTTAGAAGATAGTGATGCTGGCCAGCCGTCACACCCAGCTATTGACGATAGATCCTTATGGTTGGAGGTTGCGGGCGGTAAGAAAAAGGGTCGTGTTTATGGAATGGGGTCAAAGGCATATATAATCCCCGGTTCTTACTATGTACCGACACCACAGCCACCGCCACAACCGTCGTCTTCCGTCTCACTATCAGATCAGATACAAGAAGCTGTTCGGGTAGCAATAGAACCCTTCAACCAGCGAATCTCGGCTATTGAAGATAGACTACATCATTGTTCTTCATCTTCGTCGCCCCAGAACCCTTCGGATCATTAGCATGATCCATTATTTGTATGGATATGTAATATGGAATTGTAGACGATTATGGATTTGTAGACATTATTTGTATGCATGTTATTTGTATGTATGATATGTTATTTGTAATTGTTATCAGGTTGAATTTTAATTTTTTTAAAAAAAATATTTTATTTTTTTAATTATATCTAAATTTGAGACGGATTTAGAGACATATTTTCTTTGTTTCTAAAATCCGTCTCAAAATGCGATAAAATTTTATTTTATTTTTTTAATTTTTTTAAAATTTGAGACAGATTTTGAGATGGATATTTTCGTCTCTAAATCCGTCTTAATACTCGTCCTCTAAATTCGTCTAAATTTTGAGACGAAAAAATCCCTCTCAAAATTTGTTTCAAAAATTCGTCTCAAAATCTGTCTCAATTAGAGACCAAAAATTCCGTCTCAATTAGAGATGGAAAAATTTCGTCTGAAAATCCATCTCAATTAGAGACGAAAAATTCCGTCTCAATTAAAGACGAAAAAATTCTGTCTTAAAATCCGTCTCAATTAGAGATGGAAAAAATCCGTCTCAAATTCTGTCTCAAATTTACCGAGGGGCATTTTATCGACGGACCAAAATCCGTCTCTAACACACTATTTTCTTATAGTGTTGAAATACCATTGTCGAGATACATGTTTGAGTCCATAAATGGATTTCTTAAATTTGCAAACTATATTTTTTGGGTCTCCCGACACAGTTTTCTAGTTATACCATATTGATCGTCTCATCAATGCTACCATTGAGAAATGTTGTCTTAACATCCATCTGGTATAACTCAAGATTGAAATGTGTCACTAATGCCATTATAATCCTGAAAGAGTTTTTTGAAAAGACTGGAGAAAAAGTCTCTTTATAGTCGGTGCCTTCTTTTTGTGTAAAGCCCTTTTCGACAAGACGATCCTTGTACCTTTCCACATCGCCTTTCGAATCCATTTTGGTCTTAAATATCTATTTGCAACCAATGGGTTTCACACATTTTGGTAATGGGATAATGTAACACCCCACTCTCCCAGAAGGGCGTTACGTAACGTAAGATTTCGGGGATATAAATTTTTTTTCCAAATAAACAACAGAAACCCAACACAAACACTGTTCCCCAAAGATCCCGTTACACCTTCTCAGTATATCAATTATGAACTATTAATAAACTAAGACGGGTTCATCAACTCAAATGCGGAAGCTAGATCAAAACCTTAACAGGTCATAACCGAAACCACTTTATTTATAATATAAAGTTGCACCAACCTTTACATGATATTCTCAAAATAAACAACATAACTAAAAGGACATAATATAAAACATCATCTAATCGCCGTCACTCCTCGACAATTCCTTTTCCCTTCGCACCGCTGCCTTCACCTGGAATGTTTGAATATTCTAGGGACATAGTCCAAATTAGATGATAAATCATCTAAGTGAGAGTTCAAAATCACATTTTTCATGAATGAATGCAAGACATGAAATAAACCAGTACACTCGGTAAGCCCTAGCCCAAGAGAATCCCCAACTCTTAACCCTACCACGGGAAAAGAGCAATATCTCTAAAAGCTATGCCACCATACCGACTCGACGACACGACGACGCAACACGATTCTAGCTTAAATGGGGTTGCCAACGCATCTCACCAGAATATGTTCCCACCTTAAGCATCCAGGAACCACCATACAATTCCAACTCCAAAATTTCACATGGACCACCTAGTCATCCTAGTGTAACTTCCTTGGCAAAACAGCCTGGCACGGAAACCAAGACGACTATCCTGACATGCATACTAGCATCAGATACCCCTATTATTCCATCACGCCCTTGGAGAATTACGGCTACACTATCCAAAAAACATCCTAGGCTGACATCCCACATGAATAACACAGTATGGACCACTTAGTCGTCCTAGTGCAACTCCCCTGACCAAACGGTCTGGCACGAAAACCAAGGTGGCTATCCTGACATGCACACCAGCATTAGATACCCCTATTATTCCGTCATGCCCTTGGAGAATTATGGCTACACTATCCAGACAACATCCGAGGCTGACATTCCATACATACACACAAAAACGCAAGACAATGCCACATGTCACAGTTCAATGCATCATATAAATAATATTTTATAGAATGCAATGCACAAGTTCAAAACGTTTAGGAATGAACCTCTCTCATAAAATCAACCGTTACTGGTTATCATTTGCATGCAACAAAAACCATTTTGCATGAATTCTCAACACGTTCAGATAGAACAAGCACAATAAATCAAGTTTTGGGGGCGAACACTCACAACTTAAAGCCAAATTTTTCAGTAGAACACTCACCTCGACGTATTCGGATTGCCTCGATCCTCGTGCAAAATCTCATTTTGCGTGCCAAAACACAAGTACTCGAATCTTACAGTCAACCTCGAACCACAACACTTCCTAAACACCATATTTAATTAAGGAAGCATTAAAATCTATTTTCCTCAAATTTTCCTTAATTTCCTTTATTTTCTTCCAATTTTTACCTCGATAATTCCAAAATAATTATTTCCTTAACCACTTTCCAAAATATTTCAACATGATAAATCCTTAAATAATTAAATAAAAATTTTGGAATTAAAATTACCAGAAAGCCCTTGCTCACGCGCTTGGCGCGTGTGTGAGAGTGAAGGCTGGCGTGTGGCTGAACGCGCCACCGTCTTCTTCCTTGAACTAGTCGCCAGCGGTTGCTCTGATGACCCCGAAATTGGTACCCCCTTAAAGCCCTTGAAGAATCGATCTTGATAGTGCCATTTTCAGGCCGAAACAACACCGGAAAATGCCTCGAAAGGCGAGTTGTAGGTCGGCGGTGGCGGACCACCTCCAACCCTCGGCCAAGCTTCGAATGGCCACCAAACTCACTCAAAAATACCTCAAAATGCTCCCAAAGTGATCCTTGATGCCTCGCGACCAAAAGCCCTCTATCAAAGCTCCCAAAATCATCCAAAAATGCGGTCGATGTCTTGCAAAAACTTCAAAACCCTCGGCCCCCTTTTATAGCATTTTTCGGCTAACTCTCGGCCAATCACTGGCCAAGCTTGGTCCCCAAGCATTCCCCCGGCCGTATATGACCTCCCCCAAGCCAGCCTCAGCTGTCCCATCATCAAAAACGGCAGCCACGTGCGGTGGCTGAAATCCTTCACTGTGCGTTCACACTGCAACTTCTATTAATTACACTTTGACCCCATGTTTTCATCTAATCTCATTTTGACCATTTTCATGCTACCACTGATCTTTCCAACACCATCATCAAGGCCCACAAGTCTTGTATTCTTCATTTGATTCTTGAAACTTTCGAAAAATTACCGTTTTGACCTTCCTCGGGCAAATTTAGAAAACTGCACTTAGGCTCGGCTAGTTGTTCTGACCATAAATCAATTCGTTTTAACCCGAAATCACTTAAGGGTTGTTCTATATATAAAATATAAGTTCTTGACATGTCCGTTGACTTCTCGGACGTCTCTTACGTCGATTTGGTTTCCTCAGCCCGGTCGATAGCTATACCGAAAACTGTTCCCGATCCAATTTCTTTCATCACTAAAAATCATAACTTAAATCACTTGTCGATACTACACCATTTTTCTTGGATATCTAGGGTTCGGGGTACTCCCTCTGACTAATTCGGTTGTTCAAAGCTGCGTCAGTATACCCTATGGCCTCATTTTTTTGAAAATTCCATTTATGTCCTTCATTAAATACTGTTCATATCCTCAAATCATTCCCGGGTATTATAGATAATATCCCACACGTCATTATCTTTCATAGGCTTAATCTTCTTATTCACGGCATCAATCAACTTTTGAGAGTTAGAACTTTTCATGGCTTGATGAAAGTTGATCAGATCATCTTCTGTCACTCCAATGTCCACCTCATGTTCTTGAAGAAATACAGTGTAGTCATTTGTCACTGCATTTCTCTTCTCTCTAGTGGATCTTCTTAATGGCATAGGTTCTTGAGGCCTTAAAGTTTGTTCTTTTGGAACAATTTCTTGAATGAGAGGTTCTCTGAGATTGTCCTGATCTGTTGTGTCTTGAATAAGGTCAGGAATGAAATCCTGATCAATACCAATAACACCTATGGGAATATCAACATATTTCTCTTCAAAAACAATGTCCCTACCTGCATCTTCCCTAGCAAATTGGGCATCCTAAAAAAATCAAGTATTTCCCGACTTGAAAATCAACTTAGTTGTGGGATCATAAAAATTGTACCCCCTAGATCTTTCAGAGTATCCAATAAAATAACGACTCATCGTCATTTAGTCCAATTTTGTTTCATTCAGCCTATAAGGTCTAGCTTTAGGTGGACATCCTCAAATGTGCAAGTGCTTTAGATTAGGCTTCCTGCCTGTCCAAAGTTCATAAGGGATTTTGACAGTCATTTTAGTTGGAACTCTGTTAAGAATATATGCTGCAATCTTAAGCGCTTCTCCTCAAAATGATTTCGATAAGGTAGAATGATTAATCATACTCTTCACCGTGTTCTTAAGTGTCATGTTTTGTCTTTCAGCAACACCGTTTATAGTGAGTGAACCTAGCATGGTGTACTATGGACGATACCACATTCTTCTAGGAACTTAGCAAATGGGTCTGGACATTATTCACCTAAATTGTCATATCTGCCATAGGACTCACCACCACAATCATATCTGACACTTTTGATCTTTTTGTTAAATTGGTTCTCAACTTCAGCCTTATAATTTTTGAACACGTTTAGTGATTGTGACTTTTCATGAATGACATATATGTAGCTATATCTAGAAAAATTCTCTATGAACATTATAAAATATTATTGACCATTCCAAGCAACCGTAAGGAATGTTCCACAAATATCCGTACGTATAAGTTCTAAGACATCCATAGTCCTATTGCCTTCAAATCTCCTTTTGTTGGTTTGTTTTCCCTTTATATAGTTAACACAAACATCAAATTTTGTAAAATCTAAGTGATCTAGAATTTTGTATGACACAAGTCTCTCCATTCTCCATCTCGAGATATAACCCAATCTCTTGTGCCATAACGCAACTGAATTCTCAGTGGTTAATTTTCTTTTTACACATCGTGTACTTAATTGCAGGGATTCATTATATAAAACAATTGTATCAATTAAATAAAGATTATCGTAGCTTGACAATAAATCAGAACCAACCAATTTTGAATCATGAAACAAACTAAATTTTTCATTTCCAAATGAACAAGAATAACTAGATTTGTCCAAAGCAGAAACAAAAATCAAATTTTGTCTAAAAGATTGTACAATAAATGTTTCATCAAGATCCAAATAAAATCCAGTCTTTAACAATAATCTAAATTTTCCTATTGCTTCAACTTTAACCATCTTGCCATCGCCCACATAAATGTATCTTTCAGCATCATTTGTCTTTTGACAACTCAAACAACCCTGCATAGACACACTGATATGAGCTGTTGAACCAGAATTTATCCACCACATGTCTAGGTATCGAAGTTAAATTAACCTCAAAACAAACCAAATTAAGAAGCATATATTTTTGAGCACGCCATGTATAATAGTTGGTGCAATACTTCTTTTCATGCCTTTCATCTCCATAGAAGAAACAACCCTTACCAACTGAGTCAGTCGATTTCATTTGTTGTTTCTTGTGATGTGTTGTACTTGTAGCTTTTGTACCATTTTTCATTTTCCTTTCTTTGTCCTTAAAGGTTGAGGCTAGGTAAGCACTCTCTGTTTTATCTTGCTTTAGTCTTTCCTCTTCCTGAACACAGTGTGAGATAAGCTCATTCAGAGACAAAGTCTCTTTCTGATAGTTGTAGCTCACCTTAAATTAATTAAACTATGTCAGAAGTGAAATCAAAACTAAATGCATCAACAATTCCTCTGAGAGTTTAAGCTTAAGTGCTTTCAACTTAGAAGCAAGATGAGACATCTCCATGATGTACTCCCTGATATTGCCTTTGCCTCTATACCTTATTGAAATTAGGTTTGTCAAAAGTGTACCAATTTCAATCTTTTCATTCTTGGCAAATATTCTCTTTTCAATGTTCGCAAAGAAATCCTTAGTCGTGGTGATCTTTTCAGATATTGTGCCTTTGAATGCTTCCAGAACGACCTTTTTCATGACCATCATGTACATGCGATTTGATCTCTCCCACTTTTTCATCTCCCTCATTTGATGAGAAATACTCGTATCCATAAGAGGTGCGAGAGAATCAACCTTTATCGCAAGGTCAAGATCCATGACTTTGAGAACTATCTTGAGGTTATCTTGCCATGACTTGAAGTTAGAGCCATTTAACATAGGAATAGAATTGATGGTGGCAGTGATATTAACAGACATATAACAAATAAACAAAACAAGCTCATATAAGTCTCAAAACAAAAATAAATTCAAATAAAGGCAAATCCCATCTCAAGATACCAGACACTCTATTAATAATTTCGTCTTTGGACAAAATATTAACTTGTAATTGGTATCTTAGTATAGTAATCAAACACTGATAATAATAACATATCAAACAATAAATCTTCCTTTAGGCCAATGTATTGGTCATATGTAAAATTGAATAATTATCACGCATATATTACCACAGATGCACATACAATTATGTTAAACATTTACTTTCTTTTGGGTTAATAAATATTCACATAAGTTACATGGACACAACCATTTATATTTCAAGACATTAATTTCCACAAGAGAGATCACTTTGGCGACATGTTGTTTCAATTAATTTATCTCAAAATATATATATAAAACCATGCCAATAATCGAATTTAAAATTGCATAAAAAATAATTAAAAATTTTGTTTTAATTTACTAAATTTACTGCAGGCTTAGCCCGTAGCCCAAACCTTCATGGGCCTTATGAGCTCGTGTCTGGAAACCCTAGGGGTTTCCTTTCTTAGGGAGAGAGGCGGTTACCTCTGCTTGAACGCCACGACCAGATGTTAGCGACTCTCCTTAATGCCGCAACTAGATGGCCACGACTTTTTTTTTCTTACCAGCGGCCAAGGGCCTGAATTCATTACTTAATCCATAATATATATATATATATTTAAAAAATGGTGTTTCTAGAGTCTCAAATACCATAACACCAAAAGCAAATCATGGATCAAAAAATACAATTCTCAATGATTCATCATGAAAAGGGCTCTGTACCACTTATTGTAGAGAAATAAAACTTTGTGAAAACTCACTCAAATCTCAAGAGCATTCATGTCAAACCACCAAAAATAAATAAAATAATAGGCGAAAATGTACCTGAATCCATAGGAATTATTCTCTCTAAAGCTGTGTAGTTAGCCTTTCAGATCAATACGATTTCTATGAGAACCCTTTAACTTTCTCTTTTTAACCTGCCTCTAATGATGGGATATAGAAATAGTATAATCATTCGTATGATTCGGGGACCATAACTACTATTTATCTATAGATAACTTCTCTGTTATCTTTTGATATTTCTATTTCAACCCATCAAGAAAATAAAAATTACCCTTTAGGTCTCTATATATACATTAAAGACTCACACCCTATCAGACATATTAAAACCCAAATAACCCAAAACTTAATAAATCACTTTTAATTGGCCTTAACATTATTTGACAGTTTATAATACATAATTATTCACATATAAGCCCAATGTTGGATTAAAGATCCAACATTACTTTCTCTTAACTTATCTATTAGTTTCTACAATCAAGAAACCTAATTTACAATAATGCATCATGCACCTTAGTTTAGTTCCTCGATTGATTAATTTGTAGTTTGATAGTTGCACAAGAGACTAGGGTTCAATCATCATATTTTTCCCTTTCTATTTGTAGTTTGAAATTGTCTACTTGCTTTGAGATTAGGGTTTTTTCTTTAAACAATTTCCTCATTTTTGCTTAAATTTTTCTCCAAATAATTGATATGTTGATTCATCACATGTCTTTAATCATGTCATTTTCATGGCTATAGAATTGTTAAACGAGTTAAACTGATCAACTTGTTAAGTAATTGAGTTAGACTTAAGCTTGACTCGTCCATAATCTCTCTTGAGTTGGACTGAGCCTAAGGTGAGCCTTTTTTTTCTTTCAATTTTAGAAAAACTTATATATTTAAAACTCTTTAAAGATGATTATGAGAGATAATTATTTATTTTACACTAAGCACATTTTATACGACAATCAACTTTGTTAATTTATATATATGATGATAATATAAAATTAGTACACATTAAAAGTTTACATATAAAATTAATAATATTTAAAGTTAATACATGTCCCTTGTTTGGTTTAAAGAAGGTATAAATATGAGATTACCTTGAATTAATACCTCAATCCATTGGCTTTAATGACAAAAATGAATTACAAATGTAAGATTACCTCTTATTTATTAATTATAAAAAAATTAGAACTTCCCTCAATTTGAACTAAAGGGGCATTTTTATCATTAAAGCCATCAGGATTAATTTATTTCGAGGGGAAGGGTGGGACAAATATATCCCTTTTGCACGAGACTAAGTTGTTCCAAGGATTAACTAAGCCTAACCGTTGCACTACACCAACAAGGGATAAGATTTAAGAGTAGAATTAATTAAGTGAATTCGTTACCAATAATGCTACTATTTATAGGTACATTACATCCCTAAGCTTATGTACTCAAAAACTTTTTAAATTTCAGAAAATACTTTTATAAATTATTGAATGTACTTAAAGTTAATAATTTTATTTAATTATTATACATTTATTATTTATATGTTTATTTCTTATTATATCAATTAAATTACATTAAAATGTCTGAGTGAAATTATATTGAAATGTTGGAAGGTATGGTTAGTATTCTAAGGCCGGCCAAGGAGCATTCAATCGCCAGTGCCGCTTTGTTAGAAAAATATCTTGTTGTAGCTACTTGAGTAGTATCAATAATATTAAGTGTATAGTGTGTGTTATGTATGTACAAATAAAAAATAAAATATTATAAATAAATATTTATTAGGTGATAATTAATAAATAATAGTTTTGATTTAATTTTTATATTTTTAAAAACAGAATTTAGATAAAGACTAAACTTACCAAAATAATAATAATAATAATAATAATAATAATAATAATAATGGCAACAGAATTTGGGGTGGGCCAGTTTTGTTAATGAATAGGCCCAGGATGCAACTGGAGTGGCCCAATAATAGTATCTGGCCTGGGGCAAGAAAAAGAGGTCCATCTCTCAAATTTTTATAATAATAAAATTTTTTGTTTTTTGTTTTTTTAAGGTTAAAATGGTGCCTTCAAGCGTGTACTGCATATAAAATTTATAAATTACAATAATACTCTATTCTTAGTGATCCACAACTCGATCAGAGTCACCAGTAGTTTCTGTAGCTTGAACTTGTCTTCCCAACTAAACAAGCAGATTAACAATATATAACAAAAAGATAAACATAAGTTAAACACAAAAATATATAATTATGGATTTATATATAATTGATGTTAATCCTGCAATTAGCTAGAAGGAAAAGACCAGAAAATAGGCTGTTGGAGGGCCATCTTGCATCTGCTTGTGTTGATGCATGCAAAGGAAAGCTAGCAAATTAGCTCGTGAAGAGAAAGGTTTTCAAAATACAAATGCACATGCAAATGAATCTAAACACTAAAATGCTCTATAATTTTGTTCTTTTTTCATCCAAAGATGTCTTTTATTTTCATTTCAAATCTGAAGCAATCACAAATTCTGTGCAAATATAGTGATATGAGACAAAGTGGTCAGAATTTACCCTTCTAGATCTCCATTTCCAGCCCGGCAGTACTGCCTAAAATCTGTACATTTATTTGTGATCCTCCTGGATCCAAAACTGCATCCATGAGAGAGAGAGAGAGAGAGAGAGAGAGATGTTATATATAGGAACATATACACATGCTATTATATATATAGATTTCTATTACTGAAAGTTAATATTGAGTTTTACATTGCACAGTATACACCTAACCGAGCCATAAGGTTGTCCAACTCAAAGAAATTTACAGGAGTTTTCTCCCTGAAAAGAAATCGCACAATCAAACGCCATTATTAAACAGTATACCACCAACTTCATCATTCCAAACTAAAACATGATTTGTATATGAACATTATAATCAATATAACGAAAATTAATAAGCATGTACACGCGTGCGCACACACACACAAACTTACTAGCTAGCATCCATGGTGTTGAAATGTAGAATGTTGAAATAGCTTCTTCGATGAACTTAGGGTCAGTCTCAGTTTGCAGTCTCTCGAACTGAACAAATGATTCACCAAGAAATCCCTGTGAGATAACTCAATACTCAGCTTTACTGTATTCAGTAGAAGAGGGATAGTTTTTTTTTTTTCTTTTCTTTGTTCCATAAGAAGAAGATTAACTTCAAAAAATCAATTTGGTAATTCTATAATTTATGTGTGGGCATATTCCTTTTTGGAAATAACTTCATATCTTTACAAGTCTGCATTAATTCATATGAAGCACTGCATTAATATTTAGAGAAACTCTCTCAAACTTATATTAGGTAACGTTTTACCAATTAAAACTGGATACATGTCTTCTTTGTACCGATTAACAATTATAAAGTTTCGTCACATTATTTCAGTGACATTTTCTATTTTTTCACATGCATGACGCACATATATATATTTTAAAAATAACCCACGTTCTCACATATATATATATACACAAAATCAATGAATTTTGATGCATGTAGTTAGTGCATCCTTTTGTATATATATACAAAAGGCAGCGGCTGAAATGACACAGCTAGAGAAGGTTTTGACCCAGCTATCTAGGCTTTCTTATGTTAGTGCATGCTCGAAGCCATTGGTATGAAGAACATAGAGTAAACCTCATGAAGAAGGGACTGCCTCATGTTGTCAAGTTGGCCCCTCTCCATTGCACAAGTAAAAGCAAGGGGCGAGAGAGAGAGAGAGAGAGAGCTGAACAGAATAGCTGAAAATTAAAGTCTAGTTGAGAATGTAATGTATGTGTAGGAAAGGAAGGGCTATATTATAGCCAGGAGGGGGGGGGGGGGGGGGGGGGTGGAGAAGAGAGAAGAAATTATTTTATAGGGAAATTCTAAATAAATATATTAAATTTCTTTTCATCAATTTTGTTAAGGTTTGCAATACATTCAAGTGGATTTTATTTATTTTTGTAATTACTTTTTTTATTTGAAGTTTAGGGGTATAAATAAGACGTGTTGAGCAAAATCAAACTAAGTTTAATTGTACTTAAATTTAACTCATTTATTTATTAAAGTGTTTAAGTTTTGCTTATTCATAAGTTGAGTTCTATAAGAAATATTCGATTTGTGAACAAATTTCAATATTTGGCCTTGGCTTATTTAAGCTAAACAAGTTAAATTTGAATTTGTTAACAAATTTGTTCATGAATAAATTATCAATTGTGTTCATGAATAAATTATCAAGTTCATTCATAAATAAGTAATTGTGCTCTTTTGTAAAAAAATGTTCATTCATGAATAACATCAATTCTTCAAGAGGACTGAATATTGTGTTAACTCCAACAATTATTTGACTGAAAACATTTTAACAAAATAGCACAATGTGTAAGTTTAAAACACAAATTTAAACACATTTGCTTCATGACTAACATATTTAGAAGTTTAAAACACAAATTTAAACGTTTGTAACAATTGGAACATATTTGTAGAACAAAAAATTCTAAATCATCTTAGAAGTATATGTATATATATTCTTCTTAATCAACAAACAAGTGAACGAGTTAGTTTTAAATGAATTATAAACAAACATGTTCATGAAAATAAATAAATTCAAGAGATTTCTATGATCAAATCGACTCATTTATTAAACGAGTTCTAAATTTTTGTTTGAATTCGTTTATTTATTTAATAAAGGAATTCAAATCAACCCACTTCACAAATTAAATTGATATATATTTTTATTTTATTCATTTCAATGTAAAAAAAAAAAAATAAAGAGCCTAATAATCTAAGGACACATTTTATAAAATTAAAATGAATGCTAATGATTTGTTTACTGTAGTTCTTCCTACTTAATTTCATTTTCTAATATGTTACTTTGCAGTATATAAATCCATTAAATCATGTGAAGGAAAGATAGCTATTTAGCATTTGATATGCCATTTTAACTTTTTTTCTTTTTTTTTTTATTAACACACCATCACGAACGCTCCCTGCTATTTGGTCCCACGATTTTAACTTCTTTTCTTTGCAATTTGGAAGTCATGTAATATATATGAAAATATTAGCATTGTCATCACTGTAATTTATGCAAGAGACGGCCATCTCCCCAAAATATATACTCAAACATATAATTAAAATATTACATTGCCCCTTTTAACATTAATAGAAAATTATTTTAATTGCAGCAAGCAATTCAAGTTTTTGTCACACTTTATCCTAAAGACCAATTTAATGTTTTAATTATTCATCAAATTAAGTTTCATGCCTAACTAACTAGACTGCTGAGCTGAGGCGCCAGCACAAGCTGGTCTTTCGACATCATCAACTCAAGCATCAAAATTTCATGCTTAACTAGTAATAGTGGATAGTAAAATTATCAAAATGCCCATGTGAGAAAGTAAATTCAACCTCACCCTGTGGTCAAAATTCAAGCTTATAAGGGGTGACGTGTGTCATCTCCTTTAGCCCAAAACCATATCGAAAGAATTAATCTGAGTCTAATTTATAGATTTAAATAAAAAAATATTTAGTCAGATTTAATAAATTTATTTTCATTTAAACTCAAATCAGAGATCTCGTTATCTAATAATAGTAGAATTCTAAAACAAATCTCAAGAATTCTAACTATTTTAAAAATAACTCTAAATTTCTCGCCTCTTTCAGTGTATATGGGAGAACCCCTATAAATAAAATCATTTAGTTATAATCTTATCATTATTTATCCTAAATTTCATCATTGACTTAAGCGTCAGAGAGCATATCAAAAGATCTTACCCTACCTCATTCTCTTTCTCTTGTAAGTGCAGTCTCCAAAGAGTCAATCTTGCAAATATAGATCTCAAAGTCTAATTTTTAAGATAGTGCGTGGAGTCCTTCATTCTATCATCAACTAGATAGTTGAATTAGCTAAATACAGCTAATCATTCAACATGATCAACTCAACAAATAAAGCCCTTTTTATTTCAATTATTTTGCAACAAGATTATGTTTGCTAATTACAAGATAAAGTAATTAACCTAGCTTAATTAATCCCTATAGAACAATATAATATAACAAATTCTTTGACCAAGTTAGGGTTTAGCATCATCTTGCAATTCCTCTAGTTGAACAAGTCTTTGTTCTTCAAGAAATCCCGGCACAATAGCCCAATGCTTGGCTTTACAACATGCAGCAGAGCAAGTTTGTTACTCTATCTTTTTAATAGGAAGAAGATTATTAACTTTAAAAAATTAATCCACTAATTCTACATCTTAGGTGTAAACATATTCTTTTATAGATGGAAACAACTTCCATACTTTTAAAAGATATATACTCATCAAAATAAGGTATAAGATACTCATCAGAACAAATGAAGAGATATATTGGAATGATCACTATTCAACTTAATTCCCAGAAGTCCAACCCAACAATAGAGACTTCAACAATATTTGGAAACATCTAATTAATGAGAGAGGGGGGAAGGGAATGAGAGAGAGTTATTGATGGGAAGATGGGAGGCTCAAGAAACTTTTAAAAGTAAATTACCAATAACTCAACAAATTTGGACTTAATTTTTTAACAAAATTTGACATTAATTAATTCTACATTTGAACTTTTAAATGTGTATTACTTCTATAACACCATTAAATACAAAGTAACAAAACTGATTGTCATAAAATGGTATGTCTGGGTGAAAGTGATATGATTAAATATGTAAAATAATTAACTTAAAATCCATTTTAAAGAGAAAATTAAGCAAAAGGGGGGAAATTATGCAAATGAAAAACCCTAACATCATATTACACAATTATGACAATTCTGAGGCAAGTAGAAGGAGAAAATTCATGGATTGAGAAATCTAATATCTCGTATATAGAATGCAATTTATCTTTTCAATAGGAGGGGAGAGTGGTATTGAAATATGTTGAAGAGGCCTACCAATTGAAGAAAATGATAGTATGTAAGGACCTTGTTTTTCTCGACTAAAGAATCTATTTTTTAGAATAGGCATGTCATACGAATATTATCTCGCAAAATATTAAATTAGGTTATCTATTGGCTTTTATAAAAAGTTTGATTTTTTAACAAAAGACAAATTTTAAGTGAATATAATTGAAAAGATTATCTCACACAACTTTTGGCAAAACAAAAAAAGACAAACTCTAAATTATCGATAATAAAAATATTTTACACTGGCTTATGTCAAGTGCAACATCATAAAATTCTCAAACATGATAAACAACAACTTAGAGGCAAGGATTATCTTTTCTAATGGAAGTGAAAGACTTAATGAAAATGAAAGTGAAATAAGGTGTTTGCTTGACGAATTAGTTCTTAAACATAAAATGTTTTTGTAATGACCCTTTTTTTTATTATGAATTAATGTAAATTTGTGTGTGTGGAATTAATTAGAAAAAAATTAAATTTATGTATTTTTGGTCTAGGGTTTTAGCAATTATTCAAAAATATTAGGGTTTAAGTATAATTTTAAAAATCAGTGGCCGAATCATGTTAAATATAAGTTATGCGCTATGATAATCAGGGGAGCATGTAGGTGAGATGGTCACACATGTGAAGGGGCTGGGGGAGGTCATGGGATCAAACCCGCGGCCAAACATGGAAAAAGGTTGGGTTTTTAAACCCAGCCAAGCGCCAAAACGACATTGTTTCAAGGCGCCATCTGGCGCCCATGCACGTGGGCACACGTGGCCACACATGCAGCATACACATGGTCGCACCCAGTCAAGAGCAAAAATGGCATCGTTTCAAGGCACCATCTGGCACCCATGTGCGTGGGCACACGCGATCACACGTGCAGCATGCGGGGCCCATGCACGGCCATATCGCACCATGCGACTGCCAGTCGCGGCCACCCACCGTCACATGTCCCAGCCTTTTTTTTCCTCCAAAAACTACCTTCCCTTGCTGCCTAAATGCTCTTGCCACCTACCTTCTCCTTAGCTTATATATATGGGATGGAAGGTTAAGTGAAATGTGAGAATTTTGGGGAGAAATTGGCAAAACTTTGGTGGCAAGCTAAATTTCGTTAAGAAAAGGGTTGAGTTACGATGTCGACGACCCTAGTGCATCACAAGAGTTAAAGGAAAATATTTGGGGCAAGTTCATGTTTCCTAAGTTCCTAATTTGCAAGTTCATGCTTCTATTTTTGCAAATTTAGTTCCTCTCTTTGCAAGTTCTCTTCCTATTTTTGCAAATTCATGCTTCTATTTTTGCAAGTTATTAATTTCCCTTTATAGTAAATTATGTCATGGCTCTTATTTATACCTTCTGAGTCTCAAATAGGATTTTGTATCACTCTATCTTCCTTTGGGAATGATGATTTATTAAAGATATGCAAGGGTTTGATGTTGTCTTGCATGGGTTATGTTATCTCATGTATGTTGCTTTGGGTCATCGTATGTCAGTTATATATGATAAGTCATTATAATATGCATAGTGTGATGATGCATAGAGCATGTACACGGAAATGGTTTTAAAATGTGCAAAGATTTCATGATGTGCGCAGCGGATGGGTTTCGCAAGTTATATCCACAGAGAAACTTCGGCTCAGAGGTGGACTTCGGTCCCATGGTTATGATATGGACTTCGATCCCATGGCAATGGTTTTTAAAAGATTGCATAAAAGAACGAATACATGTTTCATCATGTAGAGTGATGTGAAGAAGTGTGGCGTGAGTGCCTTAAATGTCATTCATGATTCTATTTTCCTCTTGATACCCATAATTCTTATGCTTACCTTCTTTCAGTTATACTTGTTGGGTCTTGTGCCTTATATTTGCTTACATCATTCTAGGTAAGGGTAAGACTAAAGAGGTAGCCGAGTTAAGTAAAGTTGGAGCCATGGGGTAGAAGTGTGTACAGAGCCGTCTCAATCGAAAGGTCCCCAGGGGGTGTTTTTGAGATGTGTAATACTAAGTTATGTTATATTTATGTTCTAAGTTGTACCCCTGAGGGGATATGGTGAGTATGTGGACCCTAATATGTATATGTCTATGAGTAATGATGTATGAGCATGGCTTATGTTGTTAATAGCAAGGAATATGCGTGACGCTTCTAATTGAGTTTTGCGTATATGCTATCTTTTCTGAAAGACCCTTCTTGGATTCCTCGAATGCGGGGTCTCTGGTGATGGGAACGCTATAATTATTAGAACTTGTCTAAAGGAGAAATTTGGAGAAATTAGGGGCATTGCAGTTTTTCTCTTTCTCGATCGATTTGGGTTTGTATTACTTTCTCTTTGATCTATTAATTAGTTTCTACAATCAAGAAACCTAATTTACAATAATGCATCATACATTTCAGTTTAATTTCTTCAATTAATTAATTTGTAGTTTGATAGTTGAATAATAGATTAGGGTTCAATCGCAATATTTTACCCTTTTTATTTGTAGTTTGAAATAATTGTCTATTTGCTTTGAGATTAGATTTTTTCCTTCAAACAATTTCCTCATTTTTGCGTAATTTTTCCTCCAAAATAGTTGATACATTGATTGATCACTTACTTTCAACTATGTCATTTTCATAGGTATAGGGTTGTTAAATGAGCTAAACTCGACGTGTTAAGTAAATGAGTTAGTCTCAAGCTTGGCTTAATTTATAATCTTTCTTGAGTTGGACCGAGCTTGAGGTGAGCCTTTTTTTTTTTTTCTAATTTTAGAAAAATTTATATATTTAAAAATCTTTAAAGATAATTATGAGAGATAAATTATTTATTTTACACTAAATAATAGTATCTGGGTTGTTTTAAAATAAAAGTGTAACGACTCGAATTTAGTGATGCAATATTTTGTTTTGTCTCGGGGTTGTGTGGGTTAGTCGTGAGGTGTAATAAATTGTTTTTGGCGATTATTAGTTAAGTGTTGGGTCTAGTTGGAATACCCGAATGTATATAAAGTTATATTTGAATTGGAGCTTAGATATTCGGATGGATGGTGATATATTCGGATAGGGTGGTGAGGCATCCGAATGAGGTATGGTGATATTCGAATAAAGGCTTAAGCATTCGGATACCCCTCTATGCATTTGGATAAGCCCTTGTTTGATGTGTCTAGCATTTGGATGAGAATGAGGCTAATCCAGATGAGTTTTGTAAGGTTTTGGGAGTGTGATTTGAATGCTACAGTGAGTGATTTGAATGAGAGTGAGTGATTCGAATGGCCCATGTTTTACCATTGCAGTTACCACTTTCCATCCCAATTTTGACCTTGATGTATCTTGAATCTCTCAAAACTCAAAACATAAAAGTTGTAGACCTTTATCTTGTCTTTCCATATCATCTTGAATCACCTCAATCAAAGCTCAGACGAGAGAGTTATGTCCATAATTTGAAAGGGTTTCGAATTTGTCCAAAATCTGCATTTTTCATTTAAAGCCTCTCATATCCAGATATAAGCCTAGGCTATATCCGGATATCTTCTTAATCCAGCAGATGCGTCTTTCTAGAAATGAGTTCCAAAGCCATTTTCTCAACCTAGATTCTTCTATACTACACGTCAGAGGACTTTTCCTCCATGCTTCCTATGTGTTTAAGTCCATTAATCCCTGTCTCCTGCCTATATAATCAGAGGGAATATTGAGAGAGGGGGGTTTTTGTAGATAGTTGGCTGAGACCACTGAGAAAGAAGAAGAAGAGGTTGGGCTTAGATTCTGGAGTTGGCTTCATTCTCATTTCAGGCAAGCTTCTGATTCTTTTTTCTTTCGCATACGCAAGTTCCTTCTTCTTCTCCTTCTTTGTTGCGAAGTTATTATCTTTGATCCCTTAGCTTCAATTTTCTCTCTATTTATCAACTGTGCATATATAGGTTACGAGTTATTCTTGCTAGCCTTGTTGGGATGTTAAGGGGGACTTTCCCTCGAGTTAGAGTAGGTGTTTCAGAGGATTAATTGGAGTTTTTGTTGTAGCATAGTGCAAGTCGAGAGGAGTCCATATTTCCTCATCTCTTCCATTGTGGTCTTAATAGGGTATATATGTTTTTATGAACTGGTGGTTCTGTGAGGTACCGTACCATGAGCTTTAGCCTTTGGGTTATTTTGATTGTGGGTCTCATATTGAGCATGTCGATCCTTGCAGATTGTAATTTGTTAGCCTTATATGTTTATTATTCAGTCTCGTTTGGACTCATACAAAGGGGGTATCGTGGTCAGGTGACCTAGGTTATAACATAAACATGAGCTAGAAAGAGGCTTACAGTAGGTATACTGTCTAGGGCCTATGAGTTTACAGTGGGTACAGTGTCCATGGCCTACAAGTAAAATAAATGGTGTTATGACAAAGACAAGGAGATAAGAGACACCTTTAATATGAAAATGGTTTGATGTTGTAGGTTGACTTTCGAGGTTAACCTTAAATATTGGCTAGTATAATTGTGAGTATGGAGTCATCGTTGTGGTTAGGGAGAGTTTGTTCACCCCCCTCTCCTTGTGGAATGATGCTAGGCTTCGTGGGGTTATTCCCAGCCTAGGCATTGTTATGGGGTTGGTTACCCAGGTTCTCTATTGAGGTCATGGCACTGTGTTATTCATTTAAAAGCATGCATGACTGGGGGATATCCATTTGGGGGTTTCATGTGATTGGTATGCTTAGCCACAGGCATATTGCATTAGATGTGTCTTCTTAGTGGGGCGAGTAGGGCTTGATGCATCGCTTATGGGGGCTATGTATCATCGTTTATGCTCACTATGCCTCTGCATTATATTTAGACACGAGCACTACATTGTATGTCATTTCCTATATGGGCGAGCAAGGCTTGATGCATGGCTTATGGGGGCTATGCATCATCGTTTATGTTCATTATGTCACTGCATTATATTTGTGAATTGCATCGTTATTGGCACCGTGTGGGTGTGTTGTGATGGGTTTACAATCCCTGCTGGCATGCCTAATTTACGTACGTAGTTGCTCCAAATTTATGGACGCTTAGGCGTGCCCCAGTTTAGACTATGGATGCTTTGACGTGCCCCATCTTAGGGTATGGACGCTTTGGCGTGCCCCGGCTTAGATTATGGACGTTTATGCATGCCCCAGAGGGTGTTAGTTGCTCCCACCCGAAGGAGTTATGTCTTGAAATGTTACTTACATTGCCTTTCAAGGCAATGACAGGTTTGTGATAGGGACTTGGGTGTTGTGTGTCTTATGTGGGCCCCAAGGACCAGTATGTGCATATTTTATTATGCGATGTTTATATATGTATCTATCATGTGATTCATGAACATTTGGCGTATGGTTGCTTGTCATGCTTTGCATGAGTTTTGCACTTGGGTGCGAGTTATCTTTAACTTCCATACTTTTGTTAGCTTTTCTTTTCTTATATGCTTGCTAAGTCTTGTGACTCACTCTTGCATCTTTTCATTCTAGGTAAGGGTAAAGCTTAGTATAGGGGCGAGGCTAGCGATCTTGAGCTATCCCGATAGGTGGTGTACATGGCAGTCGTAGTAGATCTTGATTTGGTGTGTACCTTGTGATGTTGTTCCATGGATGTTTAGCACTTGAGTGCTTGGCATGATTTTGGATGTGTATATGTATATACACCATGTAACTCGGTGACCAATTATCTTTTGTATGCATGCCTAGGATGTGAGTTTTGTTTCTGCTGTTGTTTCTTATGTATGAGTATGGGTGATCCTAGTTGAGCATGCATAGCAGGTCAGGGTAGTTTTTATCTCGTTTTCTTTACCCCTCATGGGGCTCTTGCTCGGGTTCCTCGGCTTGGCTGGGGTATCTGGGAAGGGGTTCCACATCTCTTGGTATCATAGCATGTTTGGAGTTATTTAGGATAAGATGTCCCTGTACACCTAGGTTGTCGGGTAGAGTTAGGTTATCTCTAAGAGCAAGTTAACATTCGAGGTTTAAATTATTTCTAAGTTCTATTGCTAATTTTGTAAGGAGATGAAATCCAGCAGTGGTTAAGAGCGAGGAGGATCACCTCGTAAGGATTGTGGGAAAGATGTTCCCTCACTTGAGATGCTAAGTGACGCAAGTAGAGCACAACAGCAGGGGACTCCGAATATGTAGGATACCCTGTGAAGCATTTTGTGTGTAGTAGAGGTATTGGTTACCGTGCAGCTGAGGTAGGAGTAAGAGACTATTGGGAAAATAGCCAGACATAGTGGCAAGAAGAGAAGTTGGAAGTCAAGTTCCAGTAAAAAGGCAAGAGAACCTCCGAGGTGCAAGACTTGTAGCAGGTTGCATAGGGGGCAGTGCAGGGTAGCTCAGGGAAATGTGGGTTGTCATTGTGGGTAGCTAGGTCATGTGCGGAAACACTGTCCACGTAGATCTGATGCAGCCCCTAGTCAAGGGATCGTCTGTTATTATCGTGGCCAGTCGGGTCACAAGGCTAACGTGTGCACTTAGTCAGTTCAGGAAGGTGAACCCAGGATTGTAAGATCATGCCCGGGGCAAGCTTAAAGACCAACTATTCCCAAAGTGCAGGATGCAGCCGCATTGATATCTTTGCCAATAGCACAACCTCAAGATCCAGACAAAATATGTGCACTATCAGCTGTGGAAGCAGAAAAGGGGAATGAGAAGAGCACCACTTAATTTAAAGGGCAATTGTACTGGACTACAAAGGTTAGATGATGCTAAGTTGGGGTACAATAAATGATGTATGTATCTATTCGCTCTAGCTAGTGGTGTGGTTGTAAGTTGTTTTGGTATGCATAATAGATTGAAATGAAATGAGGATTTTGAGTTGAACAATCTAAGCATGTTTGATGGATATTGGTTTGAAAATCTTTCGGATATGTATAAAAAAGAATTAAGTAATGTGTTAGGACATCAAGTCATAGGAATTACGTTTTGACAGACCTGAGTGCACTGGGGATTTAGTATTTTGATATAAAAAAAAAATTGGAGATGGATTTCTTATTCCAATAACAAGTGCAATTAGATTGGGGAAAAAATGGTTACTTTAGTTAGCTCTAATAGGCGAGTTGTAGCATATAGTGGTTCACAGTTGGGAAAATCACTAGAGGTCATAGATATAATAATAAGAGCTCAAGTGTGCTGAATATTAGAGTCTGTGGATGTGCAATACAAGTGATGGCTGGTGAAAAGCCACAAAAAGGTGGATAACGTGGAGATAACAAAAGAATACTCAGATGTGTATCTAGAGAATTTAGTGGCTTATCCCATAGCAAGAAGACGCAATGGGCTGTCGATCGATGGCAAGGGACTGCCGACTGGTCGTGAACGGTTGCCCATTTCCTTTAGTCTATTGACTGTCCTAACTGAGTCTAATATGCGAAGTTCCCTATCTTATTAAGCGATGGAAATTTATTTAGTGCCTAAGTGGTTGATGTGAGTGAGACAAGCGGCAATAAGGGTTTCATACGGCTTAGTACGTTGCCATGGGGA
Source organism: Diospyros lotus (assembly GCF_014633365.1). Lineage (NCBI taxonomy): Eukaryota > Viridiplantae > Streptophyta > Magnoliopsida > Ericales > Ebenaceae > Diospyros > Diospyros lotus. The sequence continues at coordinate 43,378,299 of NC_068339.1, read as the reverse complement.
GCACTGGTACTATTTGTGCGTAAGAAGGATGGTTCCATGTGTATTGATTACTAGTAACTTAACTAGGTAACGGTGAAGAACAAGTATCCATTGCCTCATGTGGATGATTTGTTAGACTAGCTTCGAGGAGCCTCTGTGTTTTTCAAGATTGATTTGCGGTCGGGGTACCATCAGGTGCGTGTGAGAGACGAGGATGTCTTGAAGACAACATTTCACATGAGATATGGGCATTATGAGTTTGTAGTCATGCCATTTGGGTTGATTAATGCACTAGTAACATTCATGGACTTGATGAACCAGGTTTTTGGGAAATATTTGGACATCTTTGTCATCATCTTCATTGATGACATCCTGGTTTATTCGCCTAGCCCATCAAGTCATGAGGATCATTTGAGGTTAGTGTTATAGAGACTTTGGGAAGAGTGGTTGTATACCAAGCTTTCTAAATGCGAACTCTGGCAAACTTCGGTAGTATTGGGTCACATAGTTTCTGGCGAGGGTATAGCAGTGGATCTTAAGAAGATTAAAGCCATGTTAGATTAGCTGAAGCCTACTACTGTGACAGAGGTTTAGAGTTTTCTGGGTCTTGTGGGATATTATTGACGCATCATTGAGGGGTTTTATCGTTTGGCTCCCCCTATGACTAAGCTGACACATAAGAGAGTTAGCTTTATTTGAGGCGATGCCTATAAGAGTTGTTTTCAGGAGTTGAAATAGCACTTGACTTCAACACTTGTATTAGTCATACCCAGGAGTGGTGAGTTGTCTACAGTTTATAGTGATGCCTCGTATACAGGTTTGGGTTGTGTTTTGATGTGAGGTGGTTGAGTTAATGCTTATGCCTCTAGGCAGTTGAAAAAGCATGAGGCGAGTTATCCTACCCATGATTTGGAACTTGTTGCGGTGGTATTTGCTTTGAAGATTTGGCGTCATTATCTTTATGGAGAGAAGGTACAGATATTCAATGATCATAAGAATTTGAAGTACTTATTCTCTCAGAAGAAGCTGAACATGAGACATCGTTGTTGGGTGGAGTTGATAAAGGATAATGACTGCGAGATTATGTATCATCTAGGCAAGGCAAATGTGGTAGCTGATGCCTTGAGTCGTCGAGGAGATTTAGTGGTGACGATGCTAGTTCAGGAATGGTCTCTGTTGGAGCGGATTAGACCATTGGCATATCATCTAGCATTGCCTCCACAACTTGCTCACGTGCATGACGTCTTGCATGTTTCTATGCTCTATAAGTGTGTGGTGAATCCAAGGCAAGTCATTGATTATTCTCCCCTTGAAGTGAGAGAAGATGCCTCATATACCGAATTGCCTATTTGTATTGTGGATCATAAAGAAAAGGTACTTCAAAATTATTCTATTCCCTATGTTAAGGTGCAATGGCAAAGGCACAAGCCAGAGGAAGCTACGTAGGAATTAGAAGAAAAGATAAGATGAGTACATCCCTAGCTTTTCGAGTGATCATGTATGAATTTTGGGGACCAAATTCTTTAAGGGATGAGGATTTGTAACGACCCGAATGTAGTGATGCAATATTTTATTTTATCTTCGGGTTGTGTGGGTCAGTCGTGAGGTGCAATAAGTTATTTTTGGCGATTATTAGTTAAGTGTTGGGTCTAGTTGTAATGCCCGAATGAATATAAAGTTCTATTTGAATTGGAGCTTAGATATTCAGATAGATGGTGATATCCGAATAAAGGCTTAAGCATTCAGATACCCCTCTATGAATTCGAATAAACCCTTGTTTGATGTGTCTAGCATTCGGATGAGAAGGAGCTTAATCCAGATGAGTTTTGTGAGTGTGATTTGAATGCTACAGTGAGTGATTTGAATGGCCTATGTTTTAGCATTGCGGTTACCACATTCTAGCCCGATTTTGACTTTGATGCAGCCCGAATATCTTAAAACTCAAAACATAAAATTTGTATACCTTTCTCTTGTCTTTCCATATCATCTTGAATCACCTCAATTAGAACTCGGACGAGAGAGTTATGCTTGGAATTCGAAAGGGTGTCAAATCTATCCAGAATCTAGGCTTTTCATTTAAAGCCTCTCATATCCGGATATAGGCCTAAGCATCCGGATATCTTCTTAATCCAACGGATGCATCTTTCTGGAAACGAGTTCTCAATCCATTTTCTCGACCTTGATTCTTCCAGACGACATGTCAAAGGACTTTTCCTCCTTGCTTCCCACGCGTCTTAAGTCTATTAATCCCTGTGATCTTCTACCTATATAATTAGAGGGAATATTGAGAGAGGGGGTTTTTGCAGAGAGTTGGCTGAGAATAGTGAGGAATAAGAAGAAGAGAAAGAAGAAAAAGAGGTTAGGTTTAGCTTCTGGAGTTGGTTTCATTCTCATTTCAGGTAAGTTTTCCGTTCCTTTTTCTTTCACATACGCAAGTTCCTTCTCCTTCTCCTTCTTTGTTGCGCAAGTTATTTTCTTCCCTTAGCTTAAGTTATTTCTCTATTTATCAACTGTGCGTATATAGGTTACGAGTCATTCTTGCTAGCCTTGTTGGGATGCTGAGGGGGACTTTCCCTCGAGTTCAAGTAGGTGTCTCAAAGGATTAATTGGGGTTTTTGTTGTAGCATGGTGCAAGTCGAGAGGAGTCCATATTTCCTCATTTCTTCCATTGTGGTCTTAACAGGGTATATATCTTTCTATGAACTGGTGGTTTTGTGAGGTGGCAGTACCATGTGAGGTGGCAGTACCATGAGCTTTGGCCTTTGGGTTATTTTGATTGTGGGTCTCATATTGAGCATGTTGATCCATGCGGATTGTAATTTGTTAGCCTTATATATTCATTATTCAATCTTATTTGGACTCGTACAAAAGGGGTCTCTTTGTCACGTAACCTAGGCTATAACATAAACATGAGCTGGAAAGAGGCTTACAATGGGTACATTGTCTAAGGCCTATGAGTAAAATAAATGGTGTTATGACAAAGACATGGAGAGAATGGACACCTTTAATATGAAAATGGTTTGATGTTGTAGGTTGACTTTCGAGGTTAACCTTAAATATTGGCCAGTATAGTTGTGAGTATGGAGTCATCGTTGTGGTTCGAGAGGGTTTGTTCACCCTATTTCTTTGTCGAATGAAGCTAGGCTTAGTGGGGTAGTTCCCAGCCTAGGCATTGTTATGGGGTTGGTTACCCGGGTTCTCTACTGAGGTCATGGCATCGTGTTATTCATTTAAAAGCATGCATGACTGAGGGATATGCATTTGGGAATTTCATGTGACTAGTGTGCTTGTCGTGGGCATATTGCATTAGATATGTCTTCCTTGTGTAACGCCCCGCTCCTACTTACGGGTGTTACTCGTGAATAATCAACTAACTATTCATACGCTAGGGCAAAGATGAAGAGACAGCTATATTTTAATGAGAAACGACCTAGGTGGGAACTAGGCTTTGCCCTCCCTTTGCTCCACTCAAGGATCCGGGAAATATCGAAACGACCCTGCGAAAATAAAACCCGAAATCTCGCAAAGTGTCACCCCTTCTCAAGCTCTTAATGAAGAGCTAAGGATAACTTCACAGGATTCGACAAAATAAGCTAACTCACTTGTTTCATATAAATTATGGCATAAGGCCTTAATTATAAGAATAATTTTTCTTTACCCCAACTATTAATCCATTTTTCTCACTTCCAAATCCTTTAGAAAATATTTGGATTAATATTTTTTTGGAAAAATTTAATAAAATTTTCCTTATCAAATCTCCATTGATTTTTCTTTTTAATTATTTCAAAATACCTCAAATTTCCAACCTTTAGGAAATAAAATTTTGAAATTCAAACATCAAGCATCCTCATCCATTTTTCAAAATTCAAGGAAAATACTCCCTTATTTATTTTCCAAAATATAGAAAATTTCTCACAATTGCCTCAAAATTTATATTAATTTAATAATTAATTTGGAAGCTTAAATACTCATTTATTTATTTATTTAAACATGCTTTTATTTCAGAAAATCTCAAAATAGCATACATAATTAAATAAACAGAAAAAATAATAATTTTTTTTTTCAAACAACAGCAGAGGGGTAGCGGTAGCCCAATCATGCCCAACGCGCGTTGGCTGCCTGGCGGCGTGCGCTGGCCACCTGCCACGCGCGCGCGCAAGCGCGTTTACTACGGGCGGCCGCACCTGCCGCGCCCAGCTTGCTGCCACCCTCATTTTTATTTTAAAAAAATATTTTTTTTTCTTTTTAACTCAAACTTTCCAGAATACATAGATACATTAAATACCTTCCAAAACATCTAAGTTTTCCATTATCCATCCACATTAAGCATACATACTTAAAAAGCTAAATAAATACATCCATATACAAAACGAAAACCATACACTATCACACACATTCTTCTTGCTTCATTTCCTTCAACCTTCCAAAACCTTATTTCCCTTAGAAGATTCCCCACCTACAAAGAGGTCAAAGGACCTTATGAGCCATTGCTCAGTAAGGGTGCTGTGCAAAAGTAAATGTAACATGAGAAATAAACATGTAATGCAAATGCAATGCATATAATGGGTAGTCCTCCATGCCCTCATAACCACATAGGTTAAGGCACCAACCAACCCCTCCCACATCACTAGTCCTCCATATGGCTATAGGTCCACTAGAACACAAAACATGCAAATATGATCATTACATGCAACTCATACAAAATATTTACAAATGCAAGCAAACCCCACCACTTGGGGTCATCCCTTGCCTCTATTTCCTTGAAACTTCAAGACTTCACTTACTAAGACTCTCTTTGGTTCAAGCCACCTTAGAAGAAAGAAACACAACCTTAGCTTATACATAAAATAAAAACTACTACATGAGAGGGAAAGAAGGCTAAAACTTACCTCTTGCTTGCCTTTCTCCTTCCTTCTCCAAATCTTCTTCTTCCTTTCTTTCTTTCTCTTAACAAGTGGAAAAACTTTGGACTAAAATCTCAACTCCCTATTTATAAAGATTTCCTACTCAATCCATGCCAAAACTCAAGATTCCATCTTAGCCCTTGGTTTTTCTTTGATTTAAGAGACTCAATCTCAACCCTCAAATACAAGCACAATCCTTGTGCTTTTGCTAAATTCAATCCTAGCCTTTGATTTTAAGGGAACCAATCTCTACTCTCTAGAGAAACACAATCCAAGAGAACTAGCATCTTTAAATCTCATCCATTGATTTTCTTTGGAGGTTAAATCCTCACCCTCCATTAACTTTCTTCTTGAAATTATCCTACCCATGTGGCAATCCATGCCATTGGTAGGCTTAAATCCCAACCATTGGATTTCTTCAAATTTCAAGATTTAATTCCCACCATTGGATCAAGGTTCCTATTCCCATAATTAACCAATTTCTCAAAATTAATAAATATTGACTAATTTCAAGATTGACTATTTTCCCTATTTCTCATTTAATTTAAATCCGATAAATTTTCAAGCATTTAATGGAGACTAATATCTATATCTATTTTGATTTAATTTAAATCACTCTTGAAAGACATAATCCCATTTAATTTACATTTACTTTAATCCACCATTTTCTCACATAAATGCATGACTAATTTCTATTTAATAAGAAATTTCTTTAATTCACACCATGATAACTCTCATTTAATGTTTGAGAGACTAATTTTCTTTTCTTTTTGAATTACTTTAAATCCCATTCTTGCTTCATAAGATCATGCCAAGTGTCTCACTTACACTTAATCCAACAATTTCTTATTCCCATATTTAATTAAATCATTTTCCATGAGATCTTGCCAAGTGTCACCAATCTACCGTATTTGGCTTCCATTTTAATTTCTAATTATCCATGCATTTTTCCATACATTTAAACAAGAATTTAATTCTCCCAAAATCAATTCTCCCATATAAATATTTTCTCCACAAAATAATTTATCTTTTATGGGACGGGACTCCAAATTACCGTTTTGCCTTTCTTAAGGCATCCTATATATTATGTGCCTTCTCTTTCATTCAAGGGCAATTATGAAAATTTTCATATACCATTATTCCCTTCATTGAAAATTTTGTCATGACTTGCCAAGGGTATTACACCTTGTGGGGCGAGCAGGGCTTGATGCATAGCTTATGGGTGCTATGTATCATCTTTTATGCTCACTATGTCTTTGCATTATATTTAGACACGAGTATTGCATTGTATGTCATTTCCTATATGGGCAAGCAAGGGTTGATGCATGGCTTATGGGGGCTATGTATTATCGTTTATGCTCATTATGCCATTGCATTATATTTGTGAATTGCACGGTTACTGGCGTCGTATGCGTGTGTTGTGATGGGTTTACGATCCTTGCTAGCGTGCCTGATTTACGGATGCAGTAGTGCCAGATTTATGGACGCTTTGGCTTGCCCCAACTTAAACTATGGACGCTTTGGCGTGCCCCAGCTTAGATTATGGACGCTTATGCGTGCCCTAGTGGGTGTTGGTTGCTCCCACCCGAAGGAGCTATGGCTTGAGATGTTACTTACATTGCCTTTCAAGGCAATGACAGGTTAGTGATAGGGACTTGAGTGTCGTGTGTCTTATGTGGGCTCCAAGGACCAGTATGTGCATATTTTATTATGTGACGTTTATATATATATATATATCTGTCATGTGATTCACGGACATTTGACGTATGGTTGCTTTGCATGAGTTTTGCATTTGGATGCGAGTTATCTTTAGCTTCCATACTCTTGTTAGCCTTTCTTTTCTTAAATGCTTGCTGAATCTTGTGATTCACTCTTGCTTCTTTTCATTCCAAGTAAGGGCAAAGCTTAGTATTGGGGTGAGGCTAGCGATTTTGAGCTATCCCGATAAGTGGTGTACAAGGCAGTCCTAGTAGATCTTGGTTTGGTGTGTACCTTATAATGTTATGCCATGGATGTTTAGCACTTGAGTGCTTGACACGATTTTGTATGTGTATATGTATATAAACCATGTAACCCAGTGATCGATTATCTTTTGTATGCATCCCTAGGATGTGAGTTTTGTTTCCGCTGTTGTTTCTTATGTATGAGTATGGGTGATCCTAGTTGAGCATGCATGGCAAGTTAGGGTGGTTTTTATCCCGTTTTCTTTACCCCTTATGGGGCTCTCGCTCGGGTTCCTCAGCTTGGTTGGGGTATTCGAGAAAGGGTTCCACGAAAAGAGAGAAAAATTGATTAGACATAAATTAAACATTTTCATATAAAAACAGACCCTATAAGAAGTAATCGATTAAGTTATCCTTTTAGACTTCAGCAATCTAGAACCCTTGATTCCTAATATATATAAATTCATTGAAATAAAATATATATCAGCAAATCTCTAATACATGTGGCAGACCATATAGCATAATAAAAACCAGCGAGCCTACTACAACCTTGCTTCTAGAAGTCAACTTCTTTTTCTTCCTCTATTTTTGTTTTTGTTTTTGTTTTGTTTTTAAGGTTAAAATAGTGGCCTTCAAGACTTCAAGTATACATTGCATACGAAATTCATAAATTACAATGATACTCCGTTTTGGTAATTCACTGCTCGATCAGAGCCACCAGCAGCCTCCGTAGCTCGAACTTGTCTTCTCAACTGAACAAGTGGATTAACAATATTTAACGAATACATAAACATAAGTTAAATACAGAAGTATATAATTAAGGAGGAGTTGTATATAATTAATGTTAATCCTGTAATTAAATAGAAGGAACAGACCAGAAAATAGGCTTCAAGCTTCCCTTTGATAGTTGCCAGTACTTCCTTGAGCTGTTGGAGGGCCATCTTGCATCTTCTTGTGTTGACGCATGCAATAGGAAAGCTATCAAATTAGCTAGTGAAGAAAAAGGTCTTCAAAATGGCATTTTTTTTCCTAAACACTAAAATGCTCTATAATTTTGTTCCTTTTTCATCCAAAGGTGTGTTATTTGCATCTACATGCCTAACCAACTAGAGAGCTGAGCCACCTAGTACAAGCTGGTCTTTCAACATGATCAACTCGACTCAACTAACTAAGCCTTTTTAGTTTCAGTAATATATTTTGCACCGGAATTCTACGTGCTTAATTTCATTTCAAATCTGTAGCCACCACAAATTCTGTGCAAATGTAGTGATAAGAGGCAAAGCGATCAGAATTTACCCTTGTAAATTTTCATTTCCCGTCGTGCAGTAATCCAAAAATTCTATGCATTTAGGTCCGACCCTCCTGCCTCCAAGACTGTATCCATGAGAGAAAGAGAGATGTTATACATATGCACATATAATTGTGTTCTTATATATACATAGATTTCCATTACTGAAAGTTAATATTGAGTTTTACATTGAACAATATCCATAGAATCGAGCCATAAGGTTGTTCAACACAGAGAAATCCACAGGAATTTTCTCCCTGGAAAAAAATCACACAATTGAACGCTATTATTAAACAGGAATTGCCACCACCCTCATCCTTCTAAACTAAACTATGATTTATATATGAACATTATAATTAATATAACGAAAATTAATAAGCATGTACGCACACACTTACAAGGCTTGCTCTATATTTTGAAGACATCTAACTGAATCCCTGGTGAAGAATATTGAAATCATTTCTTCGGCGAAGTTAGGATTAGTCTCAATATGCAGTCTATCTATTCCAACAAATCTTTCACCAAGAAATCCCTGTGAAATAGCTCAATACTTACTCCATAAGAAGAAGATTAACTTCAAAAAATCAATTTGGTAATTCTATAATTTATGTGTGGGCATATTCCTTTTTGGAAATAACTTCATATCTTTAGAATTCTGCATTAATTCATATGAAGCACTGCATTAATATTTAGAGAAACTCTCTCAAACTTATATTAGGTAACGTTTTACCTATGGTCAAATTTTATATAAAAAATAATTAAAACTACATTCATGTCTTCTTTGTACCAATTAACAATTATAAGGTTTCGTCACATTATTTCACATTTTCTATTTTTTCACATGCATGACGCACGTATATATATTTTAAAAATAAATCACACACACACACACACACACATACACAAAATCAATGAATTTTCATGTATATATATATATATATACATGTTAGTGCATCCTTTTATATATACAAAAGGCAGCAGTTGAAATGACAAAGCTGGAGAAGGTTTTGACCCAGCTAGCTAGGCTTTCTTATGCTAGTGCATGCTTGAAGCCATTGGTGTGAAGAACATAGAGTAAACCTCATCAAGAAGGGACTGCCTTATGTTGTCAAGTTGGCCCCTCTCCATTGCACAAGTAAAAGCAAGGCAAGAGAGAGAGAGAGAGAGAGAGATCTGAACAGAATAGCTAAAAAATTGAAGTTTAGTTGAGAATGCAATGTATGTGTAGGAAAGGAGGGGTTATATAGTGCAAGAGAGAGAGAGAGGGGGGCAGGTGAATGGAATTGTAGAAAGAAGAGATAAGAAATTAATTTCTAGGTAAATTCTAAATATATATATATATATTATTTCTTTTTATCAATTTTATTAAGGTCCGCGATATATTCAGTGGATTTTATTTATTTTTTAATTATTATTTTTTATTTGAAGTTTATGGATATAAATGAGGTGAGTCAAGTAAAATCCAGTTAAGTTTAACTTTATTTGAGTTTGACTTGTTTATTTATTAAGGTGTTTGAGCTCCACTTATTCATAAGCCGAGCTCCATAAAAAATGTTCAAATTTTGTTTATGAACAAGTTTTTATGTATAGCACCCTTGATCTATTTAAACTGAACGAGTTGAATTCAAACTTGTTAACAAATTTGTTCATGAATAAGAAATCATCAAGTTCGTTTAAGAATAAGTTAAGAATGAGTTATTGAGTTTGTTCATTGAATAAATTATTAAGTTTATTCATAAAAAAAAAAGAGCTCATTCATGAATAATATCAATTCTTCAAGAGGAATCAACATATATTATCTCCACTAATTATTTTGCTTAACAGAATAGCATAATGCTTAAGTTTAAAACACATTTGTTTCGTGACTAATACATTTAGAAATTTAAAACACAAATTTAAACATTTGTAATAATTCTAACATATTTGTAGAACAAAAAATTCTAAATCATCTTAGGAGTATATATATACTCTTCTTAAACAAACAAACGAGTTAGTTTTAAACGAATTATAATTAAACAAACTTGTTCATGAAAATAAATAAATTGAAAAGACTTCTATTCTGTTATGAGTATTTCTCGAACTGCTTCTTATGGGCTGGGCTTGACCCAGCGGGCCACCCCAATATTCTCCTGAAGCCCAATAAGCCAAGGCTGAGCTCGTCAGAACAATGTCATACGTCGCTGAGACTTGAATTTAGACCACGGAACCAAACAAGCTCCTAGGGATACTCCCAGCTCGCTGGCCTAACCAAACGAGCTCTCAGTGATGCTCCCAGTTTGTTGGCTTAACTGTTCAACTCGCATAGCAAGAAGATCACAGGACAACCAGAGAACAATCGTGGACTAGACATTATTTTGGCTGGGGCCGTCCGGGCCCGATCTGACCCTACCTTCTCGGCCCATCTCTTGGCCTATGTCGGTCCCATCCTGGCCTTGTACCAGCCTGCAGCAACATCATTGCGGCCTTTTTTGGGTATCCACACACCAGCCTCAGATCCTATCCTCATTAATGCACTACAAAAAAATTGATTTTTAGCGGCGGTTTCTAAAACTGCCACAAAATGAAATTTTGCAGCGGTTTACAAACCGCAGCAAAATACTATTTTAGCGGCAGTTTTGAAAAACCGTCGCAAAATTCATTAAAACATTTAATTTTGCGACGGTTTTCAAAAAATCGCCGCGAAATTTAGAAAATAATTAAATAATTAAAAATAAAATTAAATTTAGCAGCGGTTTTTGAGAAATCGCCGCTAAATTAAAAATAATTAAATAATTTAAAATTAAAATTAAATTAACATTTACGGCGGTTTTCAAAACCGCCGCAAAATTCATCAAAAAATTTAATTTAGCGGCGGTTTTTCAAAATCGAGCGGCGGTTTTTCAAAACCGCCGTTAAATTAAAAAATAATTAAATAATTTAAAATTAAAATTAAATTAATTTTAATTTAATTTTAAATATTTGAAAACCGCCACAAATATTAATTTAATTTTAATTTTAAATTATTTAATTATTTTTTAATTTAACGGCAGTTTTGAAAAACCGCCGCTAAATTAAAAAATAATTAAATAATTTATAATTAAAATTAAATTAACATTTATTGCGATTTTCAAAACTGCCGCAAAATTCATCAAAAAATTTAATTTAGTGGCGGTTTTTCAAAACCGCCGCTAAATTAAGAAATAATTAAATAATTTAAAATTAAAATTAAATTAATATTTGCGGTGATTTTTAAAAACCGTTGCTAAATTCAAAAATAATTAAATAATTTATAATTAAAATTAAATTAATATGTGAAAACTGCTGCAAAATTTATCAAAAAATTTTATTTAACTGCGGTTTTGAAAAATCGCCGCTAAATTAAAAAATAATTAAATAATTTAAAATTAAAATTAAATTAATATTTGCTGCGGTTTTTAAAAATGGTCGCAAAATTCATTAAAAAATTTAATTTAGCGGCGGTTTCTGAAAAACTGTAGCTAAATTCAAAAATAATTAAATAATTTATAATTAAAATTAAATTAATATTTGCGGTGATTTTTCAAAACCGCCACAAAATTCATTAAAAAATTTAATTTAGCGGTGGTTTTTGAAAATAATTAAATAATTTAAAATTAAAATTAAATTGAATTAAATTAACAAAAAGAAATATAAAATCTTAAAAGAAATTTAAAATTTAATTTAAATTAATTACAAAATCTTTATATATATAAAAGTAGGATAGTTTTCAAAAAAGAAATTTCTCCCCAAAACTTTGCATTAATAATTTACAATTAATACTTATTGTATTAATAATTTATATTTTATAATTTGCATTAATAATTTAAAATTTTCAATTGTTTTGAAATAATAAGTAGTAATAAAATTTTCCCCCAGAACTTGCATTCATGATTTGCATTTAATACTTATTGCATTAATAATTTACATTTTGTAATTTACATCTTTATATATATAAAAGTATGATAGTTTTCAAAAAAGAAATTTCCCCCCAAAACTTGCATTAATGATTTACAATTAATACTTATTGCATTAATAATTTACATTTTGTAATTTGCATTAATAATTTAAAATTTTCAATTGCTTTGAAATAATAAATAGTAATAAAATTTTTCTCCAAATTAATGATTTGCGTTTAGTACTTATTGCATTAATAATTTACATTTTGTAATTTGCATCTTTATATATATAAAAGTATGATAGTTTTCAAAAAAGAATTTTCCTTCCAAAACTTACATTAATGATTTACAATTAATGCTGATTGCATTAATAATTTACATTTTGTAATTTACATTAATAATTTAAAATTTTCAATTGCTTTGAAATAATAGGTAGTAATAAAATTTTCCCCAAAATTAATGATTTGCATTTAATACTTATTGCATTAATAATTTACATTTTGTAATTTGTATCTTTATATATATAAAAGTAGGATAGTCTTCAAAAAATAAATTTTCCTTCAAAACTTATATTAATGATTTACAATTAATACTTATTGCATTAATAATTTACATTTTATAATTTACATTAATAATTTAAAATTTTCAATTGCTTTGAAATAATAAGTAGTAATAAAATTTTCTCCCAAATTAATGACTTGCGTTTAGTACTTATTGCATTAATAATTTATATTTTGTAATTTGCATCTTTATATATATAAAAGTAGGATAGTCTTCAAAAAAGAAATTTCTCTCTAAAACTTGCATTAATGATTTACAATTAATACTTATTGCATTAATAATTTGTATTTTGTAATTTGTATTAATAATTTAAAATTTTCAATTGCTTTGAAATAATAAGTAGTAATAAAATTTTCCCCCAAATTAATGATTTGCATTTAGTATTTATTGCATTAATAATTTATATTTTGTAATTTGTATCTTTATATATATAAAAGTAAGATAGTCTTGAAAAAAAAAATTTCCCTCCAAAACTTGCATTAATGATTTACAATTAATACTGATTGAATTAATAATTTGTATTTTGTAATTTGCATTAATAATTTAAATCTTTCAATTGCTTTGAAATAATAAATAGTAATAAAATTTTCCCCCAAAACTTGTATTAATGATTTGCATTTAATACTTATTGCATTAATAATTTACATTTTGTAATTTGCATTAATAATTTAAATCTTTCAATTGTTTTGAAATAATATATACTAATTATTGTAAAATTAATAATAAATTTTAAATATACGAGTTTTTCAATGCTAATTGTTTTGTATTAAATTTGCATGAGTTTTATGAGAAATATTAATAGACAACTTAAACTATTAATTAAATCATAGAAAAGTATTTATTTATTTAAAATATTATTTTTGTATCTTTATTCTATGTATATTTATATAATATTAAAATATGATAGTCAAATAAAGTATTTTGCCAAGTGTCAATCAATGGTGAATTTTTTTCTTCAAAAATTATTATAGTCATATTATAGTCTTGAAAATGTGATGTCTTAACAAATTCATAAAAAATTATTTAAGGTTGTCAAATACTAGGGTTTTTCAATGTTAATTAATATTTAAGGTATCACATTTTTAAGACTATGGAAGAAATCAAAATTTATTTTTTTAAAATTTTGTTATTATTGAAAAAACTTATTCTTACTCATATTTAAGAGTTTTAATTTATATTTATAATTATAATATAATAAATAGAAAATAACGAACGTCTTTAAGTGAAAATATTATAGATTTTATAATATTTATTTATAAATAAATATAATATAATAAAAATTATAAGTATATTGAATTATAAAAGTGTTCTCCATTAGCATATTGAATAGTGAATAATTAAGTAAACTTAAATTTTTTCAACATGATTAAAGATTAAAAAAATTATAATTATCAATTTTGTTAAAATTATTTAAAATAATAAATTTATTTTCTTATTTTTAAATTAAACTCTCCCATATATCATACGGGTTCACCACTAGTTAACTAAAAATTTAATTTTAAAAAATAAAAATAAAATAAATTTAACAAAATTTTAATAATTTTAAAAAATATATAATTTTTTTTATTTTTAATAAATTAATTTAGTTAATTTAATTCAATTAATTTATTTTTAATTTATTCCTTTACTCTTTTAAAAAATAATAAATTAATTAATATTTTTCTTTCTATATTAAAAAATATAAAATATAATTCTAAAAAATAGTGGTATATAATTTATATATGTGGTTATATAATAATGAAGGTTGGTAGATCAGGTGGTTACAAGCATGCATATGCATAGGGGAGGTTGTGGCGTGCGGACATGCGGCCACGTGGCTGGGCGGGCATAGGCGGGTGGGCGCGGGCGGGTGGGTGGGGGTCCAACCGAGTGGGTACGGGCGGGTGGGAGAAATTAAAATTTTTAATTTTGTTTTAATTTTTTAATTTTTGCGACGGTTGAAAAACCGCCGCTAAAATAAAAAATTTTAATTTTTTTTAATTTTAGCGGCGGCGCTATATATTTTAAAAACCCCCGCTAAATCATTAATTTTGCGGCAGTTTTAAAATCGTTGCAAAATTAGTGATTTGCGGCGGTTATTCCAATGGTTGGTCAAAACTGCTGCTAAATGCCAATTTTTTTGTAGTGATGGTGGATCCCATCCACATTAATGAGGGTCCCGTCGACACCATGCCTCCACCTTGGGTACCTCCACCGACACCGAAAACTCAGTCCTATCACCTGCAACCGCACGACGCATGCAGAGAAGAGGACATCTCCTCATCTTATATGAATCAGCTCTCGGGAGAGAGGTCTATTTTTCCTCTGACCTACTGATACACAACCTTCTCTTTACTCTTTTACTTACTTGAGCGTCAGAGTGCTTGCAGGTGCCGGTTATCGGAACGCTGACTAAACCACATCAAATCCCTTGGTGTGCCTTATCTTCTTCCCTTTCGTATTCATTTCCTCAGTACAGGCAAACGAATCACGGTCGACTAATTCCCAACGTTGACATATTCGAACTCGACATGTTTATTAAATGAGTTTTAAATTTTTGTTCGAATTCGTTTATTTATTAATAAATGAATTCAAATCAACCTAGTTCATGAATTAAATTGATATATGTATTTGTTTTATTCATTTCAATATAAAAAAAAAAAACCTAATAATGTAATATCCTAAGAGCCCAATGTCAGGTTTAAGAAGGGACTTTAGAGAAGTTAGTATATATATCGATGATAGTAAGGAAGGAAACTGTAATACCCCATGTTCGTATGAAATTGCCACGTAATTTCGATAAGTTTAGGATACCGAAAAATTGGTTTTATAATAATTACAAATATCAAATCAACTACAGGGAATGCCTTGGAGTGAAATTGTCTAAGGAAAATGATATGGTCTCGATATGTGTTCCAAATTAGAATTTATGGTATCGAAAGAAATCGGATCAGGAATAGTTTTCGGTACAGCTAAAATATAGCTGTTATTTAGGCTGTAAAATCGAATCGTTATAGGAGACTCCCGAAAAATCAACGAAACCCTAGGGGGGCTCCGATTTTGCGTAAGGATCAACCCTTCAGTGGTTTCGAAATGAAACGAGTGAGAACATTGGGGAGGAATGGTCTTTATCGAGTAAATTTGGAATGTATGTTACGTAACCCCTGTATTTAAGTTCTGCTACTTTAGGTTCTGAACGTTTTGAGGAATGTTGAAGATGTAAGAATTTATTTATGATTAATGTTAAGATATCAGGTTTCGATCTTTGCTTCTGCATTTGATATGTATAATGATTATCTCTTGAGATTAATAGATGGGAATTCTGGGATGAATTCGAGAAATGATGTGGTTTAGCTTTAGTGTTTGAAAGAAATTTTTTTTTTGTTCCGAAATTATCCCAAGTTATAACGCGCCCAGGAAAACGGGGCGTTGCAGTTGGTATCAGAGCTTAAGATTATTGGAAGCCTTAAGTGACTCGGATGTAGTTGATATCAGAGTTAAATCCTATTTGAAGATTAGGGAATAACAATTTGGAGACTTAAGGGTATCCGGTATTGATGGAACCAGTTAGTAGGAACCCCAAGTGGAGGCTTAGGGAAAAGAGATAAGGGTTCATAAGACGAAATCTCTATTTAGGAGATTCAGAGATTGTCGGTTGAAGGCTTAGAGGTTACTGGATTTCAGTGTTGAGTAGTGGAAGTGCATGTCTAGGGAAGTTCTGACTAAGGAAAGACTTGGTATTTAAGTGTGTCCATTTGTGACCCACCTCTCTTTCCTGGGAACTTACGTGGTATACTATTCATGTATAAACACTATTCCAGTATACGATTACTATTCTCGATGAATAGTAAAAACCTGATGGAAGCTAATACAACGATCTAGCTATTAAAGTTAGAAACCAATGATATGATTCGGGTGTAAGGTTGACTCGATAAACCGTGATTATGGATCCGAGAGATTTAGAGACTATTGATTTGAGGTCATTAGTCGAAATCATGGCTAGAAATGATAGGATAACTGTGGTTATCAAGGATGATTAAAATCAAGAATGATTAGTCTGATGTGACATGGCTTAATTAAAGAGTTAGGATCAAATGATAAATATTTTCGAGGATCATTTAGTGTCTCGGTAATGAGATGTAAAGATCAGGGATCCAATGAATTGGATCAAGTAAGAGGCCGAAGATGGCCAAATGATAGCGTATGAGTTGCACCAATCGATGAGGTGACAGTGGTACGATCGATGTGACTCGTAGAGAGGGGATAAGGAACCCTAGCAGCGTAACGGCACTACTGGTTCGGTGTTTGCAGTGACAGATCTGGATCTAGGGACCCACGTGCAGATGGTTGATGGATGGCTTGCGATAAGGTACGAGAAGCCGTCGATCGAAGCATCATAACAGACTGCCTGGGAGACGATTAGATGATTAAGATCTGGGACAGCCCAGTAGGGTCTGTACCTTGTATGGGTCTAAGCCTAATGGTTTAGGAACAAGGTGTATCACTAGCTGTGATTGATTGAGGCCGGAGAATCAACTCAAAATAAAATGGATTGAGTATGGACTAAGTGTCATATTTAAAGAAATGTATCAGGGTTCGCGGTCATCTTGGGAGTAGGGTGACACGATGAACAGTGTGAGACTCGAAGAGTAGAATACCTCGGTATCTAGTATGACAATGGGGTTATGAATGGTCGTGCATCGATAGTTAGCGGGATCTAAAGATAGAAATGCGAGAGTCAATGAATTCTCGATAAACGGTATTTTGGGAAGTACAACATGGCCAGTTTAAGGCCCTGACGATGAGTAGTAAAATAGCAATCTCAGTTCAACGTAGAGTTTGGGTATTGAAAAATGAAAGAGTTGTTTGATAGGTCGTATCGACCCTAAAGGAGGAATGATAAGAAAGTCTAGTCAATAGAGACTGTGACCTGCGAAATCAGGTAAAGTTGTCAGTGGTCAACCCGACGAAAAGAACTCGGAAGCACCATGATGAATGGTGGATTGAGAGCAATCATTGCAAGGAAATAGAGTTCTTGGAAGATAATTAGAACCAGATATCATGATCTGATTTGAGATTTTTGGGAGATAAATCGGTTTATGATTCTTGAGGAATTTAAAAAAAAAAAAAATTGAGGATCTAAGGAAACTTTAGAGCTTTTAGGAAGAAATTTGGTGAGAATTGGAGTACCGTAGGTGACGAAAGTACCTGCCTACCCTAGCTGGCAATATAGTTACGGATTATTGTCTTGAAGATTATGCGAATCTTAGACGTGATTGAGAGAATCAAATGATGTCAAATGTGCTAGGATAACGGGTCGCAGTAGGAAAAGCTACAAACCTAGATCAATTAGAAATCCGAGATTTTCGATTTTGGAGAATAGAACTCGTATGGCTAGACGGTTAGTCCAGGTAGCCTGGTAGGCAAATTGGGAGATGTATAGCTAGATAATCATTAAAGTGATGTTAGCAAGGAGCCTATTGATCTATTGCTGTCAGTGAAAAACCATAAGAAAAATGGAAAATATCATGAGGTATTCTCGAAAGATTTAATATGATTATTTTTTAATGATGAAATTGATAATAAATAGCTTGAGGTTATTAGATGCTTAGTTATAAGTAGCTTGATTGAAGACGTAAATTATCGAGCTTTGAAAGATGTGATAATTAAGAGTCGATATTTTTACCTCGAACTTGATGAATTATTAAACAATTGCAAGATGCTATAATACTTTCTAGGATTGATGTGCAATCGAGAAGTAAAGTAAACCCTTGTAATATTAAGGTTACGTGTGATGCTCTTCATTGTGATGCTTGAGGGTAAATGGTCTCGAGATTTAGATTGGATAATAATGATGTCATAGATTGTGTAGACTAAGAGGCTAAAATAGTACGAATAAAGTTAATAACCCTGTTACCAAGACAAGTAGACAATAAAGTTGATGAGCAAGTTTAGAGATTGTGAGTTGGCAAGTGAACTTGTGCTACGGTTGAATGGAAGTCAAAAGAGCCGATGGTCAAATGCGAGGAAAGAAATTAGGTGATTTCTGTATGATAAAGTATGATTGGCATGAGATGATACCTTAAGGATCGAGCAGGATTAGAGATGTTATCACTCGAGGATTAGTTCAAGCAAATGTGAGGATTAAATGGTTAATCTGACGATATAAAATGTTATTTGAGGATCACTTTAAAAAGTACAAAGACTTATTTGAGTTATGGGTATAGATGAATAGATATTAGTATTGTTAGGTTTGGAAGACAACGTTAGATTTCGGTCGATATTAAAGGTTAAGTTACAGAAAGAAGTTTTGGAGATAGATAGAATCTATTAATAAAGATTTCTTGAAGTTACATGACATGATTAGAAGATGATTGTGGTCAATTGGCAGAACTTTGAAATTATATTGTGTGATGAAAGTCTACAAGAATGAGGAAACAACATAAATCTCAAATAGATTAGCACAAAGATTAAGCAATGACCAAGTTTGAGACGACCTAAGGTGAGGCATAATTATTTTCAAGGATATGTGATGACGTATATTTGTGATATTTTTGGATCCAAGGGTAAGTGAAATAAGTTGATGACATAAAAATAATTCTTTAAGGATCAATTTGATAAAGGTCAAAATGTATCGAGATCAGGGACTTTTGTGTTAAGGTTGGGAGACTATCGAAGCATAATTGATTAGTATAAGAGAATTAACGTCGTGAAAAAATTGGTAATTAGAAAAGTGTCGTGATTAAGGATATCGATTAGATGACTTAGAGAAAAGCAAATTGGAAATTGATGATATGGATGTGAGAGTTGTAGGCTCATTACGACGATGTGTGTATTGACTTGGATAAGAGCTCGAGTTGAGACTCGTGGACCTAGGATGAAATTTTGAGATTTAAGACATATGGCAAATTTTGAGGATGAAATTTTTGTAAGGAGGGGAGAATGTAATACCCCATATTCGTATGAAGTTGCCACGTAATTTCGATAAGTTTAGGATATCGAAAAATTGGTTTTATAGCAATTACAAATATCAAATCAACTATAGCGAATGCCTCGGAGTGAAATTGTCTAAGGAAAATGATATGGTCTCGATATGCATTCCGAATTAGGATTTATGGTATCGAAAGAAATCGGATCAGGAATAGTTTTCGGTACAGCTAAAATACAACTGTTATTTAGGCTGTAAAATCGAATCGTTATAGGAGACTCTCGAAAAATCAACGAAACCCTAGGGGGGCTCCGGTTTTGTGTAAGGATCAACCCTTCAGTAGTTTCGGAATGAAACGACAGCCTGGTGAGAACATTGGGGAGGAATCGTCTTTATCGAGTAAATTTGGAATGTATGTTATGTAGCCCCTGTATTTAAGTTCTGCTACTTTAGGTTCTGAACGTTTTGAGGAATGTTGAAGATGTAAAAATTTATTTATGATTAATGTTAAGATATCAGGTTTCGATCTTTACTTCCGCATTTGATATGTATAATGATTCTCTCTCGAGATTAATAGATGGGAATTTTGGGACGGATTCGAGGAATGATGTGGTTTAGCTTTAGTGTTTGAAAGAAAAAAAAATTTGTCCCGGAATTGTCCCAAGTTATAACGTGCTCGGGAAAGCGGGGCATTACAGAAACAACACTAACAGAAACAACACTAATTGGATATTTTTTAGGCTAAATAAGGATAAAAAGAACTCCCGGGTTAAGCGTGCTTGAGCTAGAATAGCTCAATGATGGGTGACCCCTGAGAAGTTCGTGTAGGCCCATTAGGGTAAGTTGATTCGGTCCTTTTTATTGCTCGAAGCAAAATGTTATAGGTGGTATTAAAGCTGACCCTTGGAGAAGGCGGTTCAATAAGGATGGGAGTGGTGTTGGGGCATGAAGGCCTAAACAAGGAGCTGCTCTTAGCAGGCTTATAGGATAGTAGTCCCCAAATGGGAGAAAATTTGGGATCAGTTGTAAGGTCACATGTTGATAATGTCATGTGCTCAAATGAAAGAGAATGTAATACCTCGAGAGCGCAAGGTCAGGTCTAATAATAGACTCTAGAGAAACTAATATATATATCGAGTATAGTAAAGAAGGAAACAACACTAGCTGGATACTTTTTTGGCTGAATGTGGATAAAAAAAAACTCTTGGGTTAAGCGTGCTTAAGCTAGGGTAGCTCAAGGATGGATGACCCATGGGAAGTTCTTGTAGACCCATTAAGGTAAGTTGATCCGACCATTCCTATCGAGAAGATCTAAGACCAGTTGTAAGATCACATGACGAGAACGTCATGTGCTCAAAAGGGGGATAATGTAATACCCCGAGAGTCCAAGATCAGGTCTAACAATGGATTCTAGAGAAGCTAGTATATATATCGAGTATAGTAAGGAAGAAAACAACACTAGTTGGATATCTTTTGGGCTGACTGTGGATAAAAATAACTCCTGAATTAAGCGTGTTTGAGCTAAAGTTTAGGGTTTAGAGTAACTCAAGGATCGGTGACCCTTGAAAAGTTCGCATAGGTCCATCAGGATAAATTGATTCGATTTTTCCTATCGCTTGATGCGGGATGTTATAAATAATCTAAGTGCACATTTTATAAAATTAAAATGAATGCTAATGATTTGTTTACTGTAGTTCATGCTACTTAATTTCATTTTCTAATACGTTACTTTGCAGTATATAAATCCATTAAATCAGTAGAAGGAAAGATAGCTGTTTAGCATTTGATCTGCCATTTTAGCCACTTTCCTGTGCATTTTGGATGCCATGTAATTAATATATATGAAAATATTAGCATTGCCATCACTGTAATTTATGAAAGAAGAGACGGCCCATCTCCCAAAAGCATATACTCATACATATAGAATGTTACATTGCCCCCTTTAAACCGGAATAATCTTACATGAAATGTTAATAGAAAATTATTTTAATTGCAGCAAGCAATTCAAGTTTTTATCACACTTTATCCTAAAGACCAATTTAATATTTTAATTATTCATAGCTTCTTCTTGGACACCTAAATCATCAAAATTTCATGCCTAACTAACTAGACTGCTGAGCTGAGCCAGTACAAGCTGGTCTTTCAACATCATCAACTCAAGCATCAAAATTTCATGCTTAACTAGTGATAGTGAATAGTAAAATTATCAAAATGCCCATTTGAGAAAGTGAATTCAACCTCACCCTGTGGTCAAAATTCAAGCTTATAAGGGTGACACGTGTCATCTCCTTTAGCCCATAACCAGATCTAAAAGATTAATTTCAGTCTAATTCATACATCTCAATCCAAAAATATTTGGGTTAGATTTAATAAATATATTCATATTTAAACTTAGATTAGAGATCTCGTTATCTAATAATAGTTAAACTTCAGAATTCTATAAAAAAATCTCAAAAATTCTAACCATTTAAAAATAACTCCAAGTTTCTTGTCTCCTTCAGTCTATATGGGAGAACCCCTACAAGTAAATTTTTTTAATTATAGTCTCATCATTATTTTTTCTAAATTTTATTGGTGACTTAAGTGTTAGAGGCCATACTAATTAAGGGCCTCATTCTCTTGTAAGTATAGTCTCTGAGGAGTCAAATTTAGCATATGTAAATCTCAAAGTTTAATTTCTAAGACAGTGCATGATGATCAGTCATTTATTTTATCATCAGCTACATAGCTGGATTAGCCAATTACAAGCTAATCATTCAACATGATCAACTCAACAAATAAAGCCCTTTTTATTTCAATTATTTTTCAACAAAATTCTGTTTAAATTACAAGATAAAGTAATTAACCTAGCTTAATTAATCCCTCTACAACAATATAACAAATTCTTTGACCAAGTTAGGGTCTAGCATTATCTTGCAATTCCTCTAGTTGAACAAGTAGTTGTTCAAGAAATTCCTGCGCAATAGCCCAATGCTTGGCTTTACAGCATTCAGCAGCAACAGGGCAAGTTTGTTACTCTTATCTTTTTAATAGGAAGAAGATTATAAACTTTAAAAAATTAATCCACTAATTCTACATCTTAGGTGTAAGCATATTCTTTTATAGATGGAAACAACTTCCATACATTTAAAAGATGATATACTCATCAAAATAAGATATAAGATACTCTTCAGAACAAGGTTAGAGGGGCTATCGCATCAGTAATTAAAATATAATTTGTGCTAGAAGGTGAGGGATATTTGAAAATACATCAAATAATTTACTTTATATTTACTATTGTAAATTATAAGAAGAGGTGACAAATATGATATCTAAGTAAATAAAAACAAGAATACCCAAAATCGAGATAACAACGATTCAAAATTAAGAAATTCTATTGGTATCAAATTTCCAACTATAACAAATACATGCATGGAAATACATGTTCCCATAGGTACATTTTACCATGTTATTTTGGGTTCGTGTTTTGTTCAATCTTGTCTGGCGATCATCTTAGTAGACTAGTTAGGTCTAATTTAGATGCAGTCTTGTCTGGCGATCATCTTAGTAGACTAGTCAGGTCTAATTTAGATGCTTTTAGTGATTATTTTTTGACCTTTGTTTATAGTTCTGTTTTTCTTTAATCTAGAGGGTGATTGCTGGTGTTTTTCCCCTAATTTTTGGTGATCTAGGATATGCCTTGTTCTTCTTTTATAGTTGTTCGACATTGATTTTTTTATTTTATAATGTTCCTACTTATAAAAAAAAAATATTAAGATAGACTTTCTCTCAAATTCATTATGAAGACAGGAAAAGAATAATTATGAACACTCAAATCACAAAAAGGCACATACTTTCGATATAATATATGCTATAGATGTATAAAGCACAAATACAAAAATTTGAGGTTTTTCTCTGAGTAAGATTCTTTTAGGAAATGTGTGTATATATATATATATATTTCTAAATTTTTCATTTCAAAAATCATAAAATATTACATTACCCCATTTAAACTGGAATAATCTAACATGAGATGTTAAAAGAAAATTATTTAAACTGTTAGCAAGCGATGCAAGTTTTTTATTCCTTTTGAATTTAATTCTTTTATTCCTTTTTGAATTTGTTGTCTCAATTTGTTTTTTTTTTTGGACTCACTTTTATGTTCATTTTTTTTAATTAAAATGTTTATTCATATTAATTATTTTAGTTATTATGTGAGAAATATCTATGCTACTATCAGGAGAATTTTGATTCATGAGTTTTATACACTGGTTTTGCAAGCAAAGTGCTACATAATAATTAATTACCAACTTTAATGTTGGCCAAAATTCTGGATTATATCAACCTATTGGCAATATTCATTTAGTATAAACTTTTTGTGCTCAACTTCTGTATAATTACCAGCTTTTTATATAAATTAAACATTTTCCTGTGAAAACATGCATTATAAAGAACTAATTGATTAGGTAAATCATTTGCCATCAAATTTAAGTCAAATGTTAATGCAAGCTTTGTGAATGGGAAGGCCTTTGGAGGTATACTCGCAGGACACAAGGGCGGAGATGTACTTTGGGCCTCGACCCCGACCCCATTTCTTGGGAAGCCATGCTAACAGTGGACAAGCATGACTAGATTAGGTTGCACTTCCAATTAGATCCCATGCAAGTTGGTCTCCATGCTCAATAAGCAAGGAGGACACCAAATTGCATTGGTTAGAATACGCTTTTATCAGGGATGAAAGGTATATCATGTCACGATATCTTAACCACAATTTATAAATTTCATAAAAAAAACAATTGAGAAAAGACAAAATAAGAATTTAAAATAGGTTAGGCAAGCCATTTTTAGAAAATTATCTTTAGGATAGTAATTTTCTCATTAAGTGCAAATGATTTATGAAAATTTTAATCTTAGGATGCAATGCCTAATTTTGAGAAATTAAAATTGTACTTTTTGATCTCTTCTATCACCAAAAAGTACTCAACCCAACAATAAAAGAAAATAGAAAAAATAGAGAGATAGATACTAGCAATTGAATGAAGAAGTATAGACGGCTTATTGTCTCTTTACATCTCAAATGTCCACACTATTTATACACATTGAATGGGTGCTACCAATAAATATTAAAATATTAAAAATATACAACAAAAAACACTTATTAAGGCATTATTTTTAGGGTATTTTTTAAAAAGTGCCTTATAAAATACTATTTTAAGGCATAATTTAAAGAAGTGCTCCAATAAAATAATTCTAATGAGATGGAACAATGTAGTGGCTTAATAGAAAAATATAATAGGGCAGAATTTTTGAATCGCCCTAATAAAATAATTCTAATGAGACACTTTGATGAAGTACCATAATAAAATAATTTTAATGAGAGACACTTTGATGAAGTGCCTTGATAGAATTGATTTACTATAAAATTAATATGGGCACATGTATTAGTGAGGAGGCTTGCAGATCAGGCGGTCACACTCGCGCACCAAGGGAGGAGAGGTCTAAGGTTCGAGCCAAAAGGGAAGTGAGCACATTGGAGTTATTTTCTAGCCTACCAAGCGGGCCGTTTCATGGGGCGCCACGTGGTAGTGTGAGGAGAAGGCCTTGCGGGAAGTATCAAGTGGGGGAGAGACAGAGCCTGCCCAATGAAGTTGGGGGCCTTAGGCAAAAAAAATTGTCGAGGCATTTTCAAGAATATTATTTTTTTATAAAAAAATAAATAATACACATTTTTACACGAACATTTTATCATTTTATTAAATAAAAAAGAGTTAAAATTCAATCAACTATAAAGTATAATAAGACAATAAATTTTTAATTAAAATATAATATCTTCGAGATAAAAAAAAAACCAAACAACTTACTACAATAAACAAATAAACAAATAAAAACAAAACTAATTTTTCTTAAAACGCTAACAAGATTGGTGCGAGCAAAAAATTATACATTATTGATTCTCTTATAGAAGAAAACAAAATAAATCATTAAACTGATAACATTAATAAAAAGATAAAATTTACCAATAATGAGTAACTTTTCATTCTACAAACATGTATTGAACTATGTTCACCTTTATGTAAAATTAAATTTTCTTATCTTTTAAGATGCAAAATTATTGAATAAATCTCCATAATCAAGTTTATCTAATAAATCATGTTCAATAGATAATATAGCTAATCCATTCAACCTTTCATGCGACATAGTTAATCTCAAATATGATTTTATCAACTTCAATTTTGAAAAACTTCTTTGTAACAGCCCACTTCTTCAGGGCGTGTTATGCCTTAGGAAATTTGGTCTATTTTTTTTTATCTTTACATTATCCCGAAATTCCCTAAGACCTTATCTAGTGCGAGATATCTACACTAGAAAATAAATACAAAGCGGAAGCTGAATTGAACCTGCTCATATAATAACCAGACATGACATTCATTACAAAGTTGATTCATAAGCGTCTGACAATAAATACATGTACATAATTCTTAAACTACTCATATTACAACATAACATGGTACATTTACTCGCTTCTTGACGTCTCGCGTCACTACATATCACCAATCTCGGAATCATCTCTGCAAGTCCCGACTGGAATGTTGAATGTTCCAGGGGCGAACCCAAGTTAGATGATGAATCATCTAAGTAAGGGTACATAATGCTATGTCATGTGTGTATGTAATGTCTTACCTCGTAGGTGTCAACTGCACCCCTTATGCTACCTACCATTTTAGCGGCCCCATTCTTTCGAAGCCGAGGTGTATGGGTGCACCCTTGGTAAAGTAGCGGTGCTAGTTCGTACTCCCTACGGCCTCAAATGCGGGTGATCAATGATATCAACGTGTATTTATGCATTTCATAGTCATATCATGGATGCACTCTACGTGTTGGATACATATCAGGACATGTCAATATGATGTATACATTTTTGAGGAACATAAACCAAGCATTTTTCATAAAACTAACTTTAATTGGGGAGTACCACTTACCTTCTCAAGTTTATCGGGCTACCTCGAAATTCGTGCATCGCCTCAATTTGCGCACATCGTCTCGATTTGCGTGCCAACCTCAAAATTCGCACAAGCTACTTCAATTCAAGCCTCAAAGCATCCTAATCACCATATTTATTTAATAAACATTAAAACGTAATTTTTCATAATTTCTGGTATTTTCTATAATTTTCTCTCTATTTCTTCCTATTTTTCCTTAATAAATCCAAACTAAATATTTTTAAAATATTTTCTCCAATATTTCACTACGAAAATTCATAAAATAATATTTTGGAATTTTTAGACTTTTTCTAGAGAATTTACTCACCTTAACTTAGCATCTCCGGCTTCCTCGGTATGCGTGCCATATTCTCGAAACGCGTGTCCGGTCCGCTTTTCTCGCCAAAAATTCTGGAACATTAATAAACCACTATTTCCTATTTTTTTTGACATTTTTTGAGAATTTTTCCTATATATATTTTTTATTTTTATTTTTCTTCCTTTCTTTTCTTTTTCTTTTTTTTTTCTTTTTCTTCCCTGCAACTGCAACTTGCGGCCGCCGCTGCTTCGCCCTCTATCAGCCTCCACCTGACCCTTCGCCGGCCGCCTGGGCCTCGCCGGACCGCCACCGCCCTGCTGGGCCGTCATCGAAGCTGCTGGCCGCCCTCCGCTAGTTTGCTGCTTGCTGGAGCTCGCGGCCATGGCTGCCATGGCCGCGGCTCAGCTGCTCCGGGTCGCTTCTCGGGCCTCCACCAGGCTCTGCAACTGCGTCCACGAACGCACGCACTGCCGGAAGCCTTCGATCCCTGCTCGTGCGTCGCCCAGCCTCGCTCGAACTTGTGACCATGGCCGCTTGAAGCTTGCGGCTATGGCCGCTTGCTGTTTTGGGGCAGCCGATCGGCCTCCCTCTCTCTCTCAACTCTCTTCCTCAGCTTCTCCTCTTGGTGCTTCTCCATCTCCCAAACTCCCTGCCTATTTATAGGCAGCATGCTTGCTCTCCAACGAGCGCACACACACACACACACACATATATATATATATATATATTATACATCTCATTAATAACAAAATCTCACAAATTCGGCTTCCATATCTTCTTCCTCAAATCTCGCTGCTGCAATCTCCCAATTTTCAATCAAAAATCTCGGCCATTAAAGCTTCACAGAAGCTGCCTCTGCCATTCACGCACACACGCATTCTATATATATATATTACATATATTTTATACTATATTTTATAAATTAAATTAAGAGAAATTACACATTAAATTCCAAATTTCATCCCTATTATACTTGTGCAATTTCCTAATTGCAATCTGCCCTTATACCTCAATTTAATTTGTATTATAATACTGAAAATCCACGATTAATAATCTAAATCTTAGCTGAAAATGACGATTTCGCCCCAGTGTCCTTACCGGGCTGTCGTTTCATCCCGAAACCACTGAAGGGTTGCTCATTACTCAAAACCGAAGCCCCCCTAGGGTTCCGTTAATTTTTTTGGGAGTCTCCTACAACAATTCGGTTTTACAGCCTAAATGACAATTGTATTTTAGTTGTACCGAAAACTGTTTCCGATCCGATTTCTTTTGATACCATAATTCCTAACTTGGAACGCATATCAACACCATATCATTTTTCTTAGACAATTTCACTCTGAGGCATTCCCTGCGGTTGATCCGGTAGTTGAAATTGCTATAAAATCAATTTTTCGGTATTCTAAACCTATCGAAATTACGTGGCAGCCTCATACGAACATGGGGTATTACATTCTCCCCTCCTTACAAAAATTTTGTCCTCAAAATTTGTCACATGTCCTAAATCTCAAAATTTTATCATTGAAATTAACACCTGACTGATCAAATAACTAAAAAAGATCGAAACTTGTGAATACCAATACGCATATCAAAACCCGAACCCTTAAATTGACCATGCTCATCAACCCATAGACAAGTTCACTTGTCAACCATGCATACCTTTCAAATTTTCTCTTTCCAAAAATCATAACCGCATAACTCGGTCATTGGGCCACGAGTCTCCACTTGAGCTCCTATCTAATTCGGTACTCACATCATCATAGTGAGCCTACAACTCTCATATCCACATCCTAAATTTTCAATTTGCTTTTCACCAAGTCATTCAATCGATATCCTTGATCACGACACTTCTCTAATTCCGATTTCCTATGACATCATTTATCTTGAACTAATCAATCATGCTTTGATAATCTTCTAACCTTAACATAAGAGTCACTGATCTCGATACATCTTGACTTTTATCAAATTGATCTTCAATGAAATATTCTTATGTCATCAAACTATTTCTCGTACCCTTAGATCCAAAAACATCACAAATATACGTCATCATATATTCTTGAAAATAACTATGCCTCACTTTAGGTCATCTCAAACTTAGTCATTACTTAATCTTTACTCGAGCCGACCTATTCGAGGTTTCCTATAACTGTTGTTTCCTCATTCTCGTAGGTATTCATCACCTGATATATCCTCAAGTTTCCTTCTATTGCCCATAACCATCTTTTAATCATGTCATGTAACTATTTCCTCAAGAAATCTTTATTAATAGATTCTATTTGTCTCCAAAACTTCTTTCCATAACTTTACCTTTAATATCAACCGAAATCTATCGTTGTCTTCCAAGTTTAGCAATACTAATATCTATTCATCCATACCCATACTCAAATAAGTCTTTGCATTCTTCAAAGTGATCCTCAAATTACATTTATATCATCAGGTTAATTATTTGATCCTCAAATTTGCTTGAATTAATCCTCGAGTAATAACGTTTCATGTAACTAACTTTAATCATGCTCGATCCTTAAGACACCATCTCATGTTAACCATATTTTATCATAAAGAAATCATTTGATTATTTTCCTTGCATATGACCATCGGCTTTTTTTTTTTTTTTTACAGCTTTTCACTGATCGCAACTGCCGGTACCACAAATCAACAGGCTCCTTATAACTATAACTTGCTGACATCACTCAGCTATATATCTCCTAATTTGCCTACCAGGGCTTACCTAAACTAACCGTCTAGTCATACGAGAGTTTCATTTTTCAAAATTGAAATCTTGGATTTCAAATCGATCTAGGCGTGCAGCATTTTCTATCGCGACCCGTTATCCTGGCACATCTGTTATAACTTGATTCTCTCTATCATATCTAAGATTCGCACAATCTTCCAGATAACAATCCATTATACTGCCAACTAGAGCAGACAGGTACCTTCGTCACCTACGGCACTCCAATCCCTTTTTTTTTCCTGAAAACTCTATAGTTTCCTCATGAATTCTCAGATCCTTAATCAATTCCTCCAAGAAATTCTCAAGAATCCTAAACCGATTTATCTCCAAAAATTTCGAATCAGATCATGATATCTAGTTCCAATCATCTTCCGAGAACTCTATTTCCTTGCAACGATTGCTCTCAATCTACCATTCATCATGGTGCTTCCGAGTTCTTCTCATCGGGTTGACCACTGACAATTTTACCTAATTCCACAGGTTTATGTGGCACACCGAACCGTAGTCACAACCTTTGTTGACTAGGTCACCTCATCATTCCTTTTACGATCGATACGGCCTATCAAGCAATTCTTTCCTTTTAGGTACTCGATCTCTTCCTCGAACTGATATTCACAACTCATCGTCAAAGTTTTAGACTAGCCATGCTTTATTACTTGAAATCTCATATACCGAGAATCCACCGACTCTCACATTCCGTTCTTCAGATCCAGTTGACTATCGGCACACGACCATTCATGATCTCACTAGATACCGAGGTACTCTACTCCTTGAGCTTCACACTGTTCGTCGTGTAACCTACTCCCAAGATGACCGCGAACCCTGATATAATTCTTTACTCAATCCATACTCAATCTTATTTCATTTCGAGTTGATTCTCCGGCCTCGATCAATCACAGCTAGTGGTACACCTTGCTCCTAGACCATTGGGACTTAGACCCTTACAAGGTACAGACCCTACTGGGCTGTCCCAGATCTTCAGCATCTAATTGTCTTCCAGTCAATTTGCTACGATGCTTCGATCGACGGGCTTCCCGTACCGTATCGCAAGCCATCCATCAACCATCTGCACGTGGGTCCCTAGACCCAGATCTGTCACTGCGAACACCGAACCAGTAGTGTCGTCACACTGCTAAGGTTCTTATCCCGTCTTTGTGAGTCATATAGATTGTACCACCGTCACCTCATCAATTGACTTAACTCATACGCCATCACTTGGCCATCTTCAACCTTTTGCTTGACCCAATTCGTTGGATCCCTGATCTACTCATCTTATTTCTGAGATACTAAATGGTCCTCGAAATACTTTTCATTCGATCCTAACTCAACATCTAGGCTATGTCATATTAGACTAATCATCTATGACTTAATCATTTTTGATAACTACCGGCTATCCTATCTTTCATCGCAATGATTTCGACTAATGACCTCAAATCAACAGTCTCTGAATCTCTCGGATCTATAATCATGGTTACTGAGTCATCCTTACACCCAAATCATCTCATTGGATCCTAACTTCAATAGTTAGATCATTGTACTAGCTTCTATCGGGCTTTTACTATTCATCAAGAATAGTAATCGTATACCAGAATAGTGTCTATACGTGAATAGTACACCAGGTAAGTTTCTAGGAAAGAGAGGTGGGTCACAAATGGACACACTTAAATACCAAGTCTTTCCTTAGCCAGAACTTGTCTAGACATGCACTTCCACTACTCAACACTGAAATCCAGTAACCTCTAAGCCTTCAACCGACAATCCCCAAATTTTTAAATAGGGATCTCGTTTTACGAACCATGAATTTCTTTCCCTTAAGCCTCTACTTGGGGGTCCTACTAACTGGTTCTGACAATACCGGATCCACTTAAGACTCCAAATTGCTATTCCCTTGTAATACCCCGAGAGCCTAGAGAAGTTAGTATATATCGAGGATAGTGTAAGAAAGGAAACAACACCAGTTGGATACCTTTTGGGCTGAATGTTGGCAAAGAACTCCCAAGTTAAGCGTGCTTGACATGGGGTAATCCAGGGATGGGTGACCCCCCTGGGAAGTTCGCGTAGGCCCATTAGGGTAAGTTGTTCCAGTCCTTCCTATCGCTCGAACGGGATGTTATAAATGGTATCAGAGCCGACCCTAGGCGAAGGCGGTCCGATGAGGGCGGGGAGTGGCGCCGGGGCTTGAGGGCCTATACAAGGAGCGGCTTCTGGCAGGCTTCTAGGATGGCAGCCCCCAAGGGGAGAAGGTCTGGGACCAGTTGTAAGGTCGCATGACGAGGACGTCATGTGCTTAAGGGGGGGAGAATGTAATACCCCGAGAGCCCAGAGAAGTTAGTATATATCGAGGATAGTGTAAGAAAGAAAACAACACCAGTTGGATACCTTTTGGGCTGAATGTTGGCAAAGAACTCCCAAGTTAAGCGTGCTTGACATGGGGTAATCCAGGGATGGGTGACCCCCCTGGGAAGTTCGTGTAGGCCCATCAGGGTAAGTTGTTCCGGTCCTTCCTATCGATCGATCGGGTCGTTACAGGTGGTATCAGAGCCGACCCTTGGCGGAGGCGGTCCGATGAGGGCGGGGAGTGGCGCCGGGGCTTGAGGGCCTGTACAAGGAGCGGCTTTTGGCAGGCTTCTAGGATGGCAGCCCCCAAGGGGAGAAGATCTGGGACCAGTTGTAAGGTCGCATGACGAGAACGTCATGCGCTTAAGGGGGGAAGAATGTAATATCCCGAGAGCCCAGAGAGGTTAGTATATATCGAGGATAGTGTAAGAAAGGAACAACACCAGCTGGATACTTTTTGGGCTGAATGTTGGCAAAGAACTCCCAAGTTAAGCGTGCTTGACCTGGGGTAATCCAGGGATGTGTGACCCCCCTGGGAAGTTCGTGTAGGCCCATCAGGGTAAGTTGTTCCGGTCCTTCCTATCGCTCGAACGGGATGTTACATCCCTAATCTCCAAATAGGGTTTAACTCTTGATTTCAACTACATCCGAGTTACTTAGGGCTTCCAATAATCTTAAGCTCTGATACTAACTATAACAGCCCACTTCTTCAGGGCGTGTTATGCCTTAGGAAATTTGGTCTATTTTTTTTTTTATCTTTACATTATCCCGAAATTCCCTAAGACCTTATCTAGTGCGAGATATCTACATTAGAAAATAAATACAAAGCGGAAGCTGAATCAAACCTGCTCATATAATAACCAGACATGACATTCATTACAAAGTTGATTCATAAGCGTCTGACAATAAATACAATGTACATAATTCTTAAACTACTCATATTACAACATAACATGGTACATTTACTCGCTTCTTGACGTCTCGCGTCACTACATATCACCAATCTCGAAATCATCTCTGCAAGTCCCGACTGGAACGTTGAATGTTCCAGGGGCGAACCCAAGTTAGATGATGAATCATCTAAGTAAGGGTACATAATGCTATGTCATGTGTGTATGCAATGTCTTACCTCGTAGGTGTCAACTGCACCTCTTATGCTACCTACCATTTTAGCGGCCCCTTTCTTTTGAAGCCGAGGTGTATGGGTGCACCCTTGGTAAAGTAGCGGTGCTAGTTCGTACTCCCTACGGCCTCAAATGCGGGTGATCAATGATATCAACGTGTATTTATGCATTTCATAGTCATGTCATGGATGCAGTCTACGTGTTGGATACATATCAGGGCATGTCAATATGATGTAAACATTTCTGAGGAACATAAACCAAGCATTTTCCATAAAACTAACTTTAATTGGGGAGTACCACTTACCTTCTCAAGTTTATCGGGCTACCTCGAAATTCGTGCATCGCCTCGATTTGCGCACATCGCCTCGATTTGCGTGCCAACCTCAAAATTCGCACAAGCTACTTCAATTCAAGCCTCAAAGCATACTAATCACCATATTTATTTAATAAACATTAAAACGTAATTTTTCATAATTTCTGACATTTTCTATAATTTTCTCTCTATTTCTTCCTATTTTTCCTTAATAAATCCAAACTAAATATTTTTAAAATATTTTCTTCAATATTTCACTACGAAAATTCATAAAATAATATTTTGGAATTTTTAGACTTTTTCTAGAGAATTTACTCACCTTAACTTAGCATCTCCGGTTTCCTCGGTATGCGTGCCATATTCCCAAAACGCGTTCCCGGGCCGCCTTTCTCTCCAAAAATTCTGGAACATTAATAAACCACTATTTCCTATTTTTTCGACATTTTTTGAGAATTTTTCCTATATATATTTTTTATTTTTATTTTTCTTCCTTTCTTTTCTTTTCTTTTTCTTTTTCTTTTTCTTTTCTTTTTCTTCCCTTCTCCTTCCTCCCTCTTCTTCCTCCGCGCAACCTACGCCTCTCGCACGCCTGCAACTTGCGGCCGCCGCCGCTTCGCCCTCCGTCGGCCTCCACCCAACCCTCCGCCGGCCGCCTGGGCCTCGCCGAACCGCCACCGCCCTGCTGGGCCGTCACCGAAGCTGCTGGCTGCCCTCCGCCAGTTTGCTGCTTGCTGGAGCTCGCGGCCATGGTTGCCATGGCCGCGGCTCAGCTGCTCCGGGTCGCTTCTCGGGCCTCCACCAGGCTCTACAACTGCCTCCACGAACGCACGCACCACCGGAAGCCTTCGATCCCTGCTCGTGCGTCGCCCAGCCTCGCTCGAACTTGCGGCCATAGCCGCTTGAAGCTTGCGGCTATGGTCGCTTGCTGCTTTGGGGCAGCCGATCGGCCTCCCTCTCTCTCTCAACTCTCTTCCTCAGCTTCTCCTCTTGGTGCTTCTCCATCTCCCAAACTCCCTGCCTATTTATAGGCAGCATGCTTGCTCTCCAACGAGCACACACACACACACACACATATATATATATATATTATACATCTCATTAATAACAAAATCTCACAAATTCGGCTTCCATATCTTATTCCTCAAATCTCGCTGCTGCAATCTCCCAATTTTCAGCCAAAAATCTCGGCCATTAAAGCTTCACAGAAGCTGCCTCTGCCATTCACGCACACACGCATTCTATATATATATTACATATATTTTATACTATATTTTATAAATTAAATTAAGAGAAATTACATATTAAATTCCAAATTTCATCCCTATTATACTAGTGCAATTTCCTAATTGCAATCATGCCCTTATACCTCAATTTAATTTGTATTATAATACTGAAAATCCACGATTAATAATCTAAATCTTAGCTGAAAATGACGATTTTGCCCCAGTGTCATTACCGGGCTGTCGTTTCATCCCAAAACTACTGAAGGGTTGCTCATTACGCAAAACCGAAGCCCCCCTAGGGTTCCGTTAATTTTTTTGGGAGTCTCCTACAACAATTCAATTTTACAGCCTAAATGGCAGTTGTATTTTAGCTGTATCGAAAACTATTCCCGATCTGATTTCTTTTGATACCATAATTCCTAACTTGGAACGCATATCGACACCATATCATTTTCCTTAGACAATTTCACTCCGAGGCATTCCCTGCGGTTGATCTGGTACCTGAAATTGCTATAAAACCAATTTTTCGGTATTCTAAACCTATCGAAATTACGTGGCAGCCTCATACGAGCATGGGGTATTACAACTTAAATGATCTATGGTGCAAGGAAATTACGTTAACTGTACTAATTGAGCTTACATTTCACCAAGATGATAATAGCATATTAAATGATCAACTGATCATTAACTTCTCAAAAAAACCCGATGAATTATGTTCAATGAACATTGTATCAAGATGATGATATGAGAATTTTGATAACACAAACGATTGGTCTTCTAATTCTAAAAAAAATATTTAATTTTGTGCCTCTCGTTGTTAGTAATTAAATGTCCTTCCATTTTTTGCATATGTGACCACAATTATATATAAAGAATTTAAAAGAAAATGATAATAGGCTAAACTTCATCGAGACTCTCCTTAAACCCGATGTCCTATGTCTCTACTAAGCTTGATCTCTTTCTTTATAAACCTGACCGCCGCTGTGAAGCTGTCACTGCCGAATCTTACCGCCGATGGTCGAAAGGTTAGATCTCCTCTTATTTTGTGTGATATTTTGTAGAGGGGATGGATGTGTTTCATCACGATGGGTTTCGTCGCGATGAGTCGGGCTGCCTGGCTAAAGGAAGTCATAAGGAAGGTAGATGAGCATCCTCGTTGACGGGGGTTCCTTGCGCGAGGAAGCCCCATTGGCAACGGTGCCCATTAACCTTCCTGGAAAGGCTCCTAGCTGGAGGAGGAAAGGAAGGCCGATGGTCATGCGATGCTCTACTAGGCTTAATCGACCTTTTAAGCTCCGTGAGAAATCGGGCAATGAAGGCTGGGCATATGTTTCTGGGCTACCTCACTCTTGATGAAGGCCATTGAAGCCCGGGCTTCATCAGGCTTCAAAAGGGCATGAGGAAGGTCGACCTCTCAGGCTTCATCCGTCCATTAAGCCCGGGAACATGCCTCTTGGGCTTAATCGCCCGGTGAAACCATTAACCCCATTTTCAAATCCACTTCCTGATTCAATAACTGTTCTTGTATGGTTTTCTATTTTCCTTACAGATGACTTGCCATCAGTCTGAGCAATTTACCTATGTTCACGCTCAATGGGTAATTTCGCCAGGGACATGGGTCACTACACACTATGGAATCAACCAGCTTTCGACAGTTCGTGATGCTCTTAGATATCATGGGGTCTTGGATAGATTTACTCAGGGCCTACTTGGACATTTCCTGAAGATCCCTATGTTTGATTATTTGTTTACACCACAATTGATATATGAAGTCCTGGTGAGGGAAGTGACATTTTCAGGTGTCCGTCACAATGAGATGTGGTTCGAGATTGGCGGCATGCCATATAAGTATGACAAACAGGAGTTCATCCTCATAAGTGGACTCCGATTAAGGCCAATTGACAAAAAAAGATTTCAAGCTAGGCCTATTGAGTCAAGTAGCTTACGGGTGCGTCTATTCCCCCAGAAACGAGTGGTGACTGTGGCCCAGATTAAAGTACTATTTGGTAGCACGGATCTAGATGTAGAGGATGTCCTCAAGTTAGGTAATATTGCTGTGGTGAATATGATCTTGCTTGGCCACGATGAGCGCACACTCGTGAAAGATTTCGTATGGACTATGGCCGAGAGCCTAGGGGCATTTGAGGCATTTCGGTGGGGGACGTACGTCTATAACTAGAGTCTACATTACCTTCGGCTGGCCACGAGCGAGAGGAAATTGAATGGTGAGGTGGGGAAGAAAGTCAACATTTATGATTTTGTTTGAGCATTTCAAGTATAATTACTTAATCTTTCTATATTATATTACATCAAATTATTGTATATGATTTGTATATACTAACTGAACGTTTTATTTATTTTTTATTACTATTATAAAAATTATTTGCCATTTACAGTGGTGGTTAATTGAGACATTTCCATTGGTGGAGAATAAATAAGCCATAAGACTACCCATCGCAGTCACCATTCCTAGGTGCAGAACATGGTTATCTAACAAAGGAGTGGTGACTGTGGCTCAGATTAAAGTAGTACATGGTAGCATGGATCTAGATGTAGAGGATGTCCTCAAGCTGGGAAATATTGCTATGGTGAATATGATCTTATTTGGCCACGATGAGCACGCATTCGTGAAGGAGTTCGTATGGACTATGGCCGAGGACCTAGGGGCATTTGAGGCATTCTGGTGGGGGACGTACGTCTATAGCTAGAGTTTACATTACCTCCTTTTGGCCACGAGCGAGAGGAAGTTGAATGGTGAGGTGGGGAAGAAAGTCAACATTTATGATTTTGTTTGGGCATTTCAAGTATAATTACTTAATCTCTCTATATTATATTACATCAAATTATTGTATATGATTTGTATATACTAACTGAACGTTTTGTTTGTTTTTGTTTACTATTGTAAAAATTATTTGCCATCTATAGTGGTGGTTGATTAAGACATTCCCATTGGTGGAGAATAAGTGAGCTGTAAGACTACTTGTCGCAATTACCATTCCTAGGTGTAGAACATGGTTATCCAACAAAACGTCTCACAAAATCAATTACGATGAATGCCTTAGGGATGTAAGTGTCTAACCTAACTTCAAATTTAGTTTATTTTGTTATATATAATATCTGACCAAACAATTTAATATTTTGCAGGCACGAGGATCGAGCACGACGCTCTATACTCAGTTGGCATCGATGTGTACAAAAATAGGGGCAAGAGGGTAGACAATGATGAGAAGGCAAGTACGTCAACCGAGGATAATGATGAAATTAAGGGGTCCAACGAGGTGAGAGATGGGGGTGAGGAGGAGGAGGAGGAGGACGTTGAGGCTCAACACAAAGTGAGAAACTCAAAGTCTCAACAGGAGGTGAAACCCCCTCCTAGTTCCCACCTTGGACAGTATGCTAGGGTTGATTTTTATTA
This sequence comes from Diospyros lotus, assembly GCF_014633365.1. NCBI lineage: Eukaryota > Viridiplantae > Streptophyta > Magnoliopsida > Ericales > Ebenaceae > Diospyros > Diospyros lotus. Next base: position 43,340,406 of record NC_068339.1, on the reverse strand, counting down.
TAAAAATATTTTTTGATTTGTAATTCTTTGTAAGTGTTTGCAATTGTTTTTTACTGTTGTAACTTTTTTTTCCTTTTGCAAATCACTGAGATGCTAACCCTCACGCTGGAGATGTTGCATAGGATGGATCGAGAGATCAAGCAAATTAGCACTCGGCTGGATTGGTTTGACGGGAAAATGAGTCGAATGGACTCACAGATGATGCGACAAGAGAGGAGACTGAGGCAAGTAGGTAAGGTGCAGGTAGCACTATTTACTCATCTACACGTCCCGCCTATTAACGATTTCCCAAAACACTTCGAGGATGGTGATGAGGAGTAACGAGGTGGTCATCAAGTAGATCCAGCTCATGATGATGTAGATGATCGAACATCTCAATCCTGAGTAAGCTCTAACTTCACTTTTATTTATATTTCATTATGAAATACATATTATCATGTAATGGATAATATTTGTACAATTTCAGAGGAAATAGTTATGGGTGGCGAACAAACTGTGAGCGATAGATTGTCATCGTAGTGTCATCAGCCACCATACACTGAATACACTTGGCAGTGAAAGAAGAGCAAGATTGATGTTGTGATAGACATGGCAGACGAAAACAAATCGCCACCGGTGGAGGGTGAGAAAACAGTGCCACCCTTGACATCAGCTAGGACATGAGAGAATGTTTTATTCTTGGCCTGGAAAGTGTAGGGGGCATTATGATGCAGATAATGACTGAAGTAGCTGAGCATCACTTGGACTAATAGGGGGTCGATGATCTTAAGCCCCCTGAGGGGTACACTACATATAATCGCAGAAAGACATCGAGTAAGTATAAAATGTTAGGAAATTTTTTAATTATTATTCTATTTACATTGGTAATACAATCTCAACCTTATAATAACCACTACAAAAATTTCGGATTTTAGCGACAGAATATTTTGTCGCTAAATCCAAAAATCCATCACTAAATCAATTTAGCGATGGATTAGCGATGGACTTTTTTCATCGCTAAAGCAATCAAAGCTATCATTTTTTGCGACGGATCCGTCGCCAATTTAGCGATGGATCAGCGACGAAAAATTTTCGTCGCTAAATGTATTTTTTTAAAATTTAGCGATGGAAATTTCCGTCGCAATTGTTTAAAAAAAAATATAAAAACATTAAAATTTATTTTAGCGATAGAATATTCCGTCGCTATTTTTAAAATTTTTTTATAAAATATATTTTTTTATTTTTAAAATATAAAATTAAAAATTAAAAATTAAAAAAAAATTTAGCGACGAAAAAGCATATTTATAAATAAAAAAATAAAAAATAATAATAATAATTAAAAAATTAAAAAATATTTACACTACCATCTGACAAACATAAAATTATTAAAAAAGAAGATAATTAATTAATACTTAAATATTTAAACTTTAAATATAATCAAAAATAGAATAAAATTAGAATCCTAACAAATATTTCTAATAATTTACTGAAAACAAATAAAATATATAAATAAATAAAATAACACACACAAAAAAAAAAGAAAGAAGCATAAAAAATATACGAGCAGCAAACAACATAATAAATAATTTTTTAATGAAATAACATAAACAAAAACATATAAAAGAAATAAAAGAACATTTCTTTCACTGAAAAAACATATAAAAGAAATAAATAATTTATTTCTTTTTTGCTTGGAAAGAAAGAAAAATAAAAAAAATTAAACAGAAAAAAATAAACTAATATTGAAAACAGTTCAAATTTACTTAAATTTAACATGAGTTGTAAACAAATTTTAAAAATAAAAAATAAAATGAATATCCAAAAAATAAAAAAAATAATTTAACCTTGGCGAGGGTGAGGGTGAGGGCGAGGGCGAGGGGCTGCAAGCGAGAGATGCGGGCAAGGGCGAGGGGCAGGGAGTGAGGGTGAGCCGCGAGAGACAAAGGCGAGCCGCAAGCGAGAAATGAGGGCGAGCAGCGAGAGGCGAGGGCGATGCAGTAAGTGAGAGCGAGAGAGCGATGGCGAGGGTGAGGCCGCCAGAGAGAGCGAGATAGTGAGCGAGAGGCGAGATCGAGCGATGGCGAGGGCGAGGCTGCGAGCGAGAGCAAGGCAGTGAGCGAAAGCGGGGGCAAGGGCGAGAGATGAGGGCAAGAAGCCAGAGAGAGTTAGAGAGGTAGAAATGGTTAGAGATTTGGGGGAGGGGGGACTTAGGGATTTTTGGGAGGAAAGGAGAGGGAGGGGGATTTGGTTAAGAAAGAGGCGGGGAGTTTCTCGTCTCTTGGATTTATTTTTTTTAATATTTATTAATTAAATAAAAAATATATAATTTATAAAAATAATAGAAATAATTATTTAATTGATAGAAATAATATAATTTAAATAAAATTTTATTATTAAATAATTTAAATAAAATCTTATTGTAATTATCTAAAAATTTAATTATATTATAAATCTAATAATTATAATAAATTAATTTGATATATTGAATTATTTATTAATAGTTTGTTATCTTAAAAAATTAATTTTTTTCTATAAATAAAAAGTATACTAAACGAATTTCAAATTGTTGAATTTCATCTATAACTCAGAGACAAAATTAAAAAGCACAAATAATAAAGAGATATATTTATTTTTTTCTTTGTCAACATTAATGTTTTATACATAACACTTAAACTTTAAAAATAAAAATTAATCCCTATAGTTTTGTTATAGTATAACTATTAAGGGGGAAAATCATTCTATATCTTCGTCCGAAAATCATTTTGGACTTATTTTGATACTCTGTTATCCTGATCAACACATGTCATTTCTTTAGTTGTTTATTATGAATGACTTAATTATATATTTAATTGTGTTACAATGTCTATATATTAGATAATAACATATGATATTGTTATCAAGTATAAGACATAATGTCATCCATATATTATGGTTTTTAAACTTTTTAGCTTAGAAAAAAATTCTCCTATTTATAAAGAAAAAGAGATTGACAAATAGCTCATAGACTCCTTTTTATATAATGTAATCTCTCAATATTGTTTCAATTTTATACTTTCTAAAATTTAAAATAAAGAAAATTTCAATAATATTATGATTTTAAAACTTTTTATTTATTTTTCAAATGTAGTGCTTGTTTACATTTTGTACACATTTAATAAATATTACAAATAATTAATTATTATACATTTAATATATTTTTTATTTTATACACATGAAATATATTAATTGATATAGTTAGAATTTAGCAATATTATGATTTTTAATATTAATATATTTATTAAAATTTTTATATTCATCTCATGTTTAAATGTATATTTAATTTTTTATAAAATTTAAATATTTATATATTTAAATATTCATCCCAAATTTAAATATTTATAAATTAATTAAATAAAAAAATTTAAAATTAAAAAATTAAAGCGACGAATTTGGACAATCTGTCGCTAACTTTAATTTTTTATTTTTTTTGTTATTTAAATTAATTTTAATTTTAAATTTTTTATTATAAAATTTAGCGACGAAAGTCTATCTCTGTCGCTAAATTTTAATAATAAAAAATTTAAAATTAAAATTTTATTTTAATTATTTAAATTAATATTAAAATTAATTTTTTATTTTTAAATTTTGTGACGGAATTTATTTTCTGTAGCTATATAATTTTTTTTATTTTTATTTTTTATTATTATTAAAATTTAGCGACGAAAAATTATTTATGTTGCTAAAATTAGCGACAGATTATTGTTTCCGTCACTAAAAATATATATATTTTTTATTTTTTTAGCAATGGAATTTTTTTTGCAATCCATCGCAATTTTGCGACGGAAACATCCGTTGCTAAATCCTGTTTTTCTTGTAGTGAATTATTGGTTATTGTAGGCATTACACACGTTATATTGTCCATCTATTACCTGTCGACTTGCGTTCAATAGAGGATGTTAAAACCTAGATAGAGGGGACTCACATTGACAATTACTTGTGTTACATCCGACAAATAAAAGATACGCAGGCTCATACTATATATGATACGAAATACGCTATTATGCCCACTATCATATTTGTGAGTCCTAAACACAAATATTAGGTTACTCCTTTTTTTGTTGCATAAATATTTAGTCCATAGCAAATATAATATTTTCCTCCTCTCTAAGCACTTTTGAACAAGTGGTGGATTGAGAAATTCGCAGGCAAGCGTGTTGTGCTACCTGCTACGACGAATGTTCCAGACGGAATATGTGATCATATTTGTAGTGTCAATGATGAGACTAGGCCTTGGTGGACAGTGGACTTCATAAGTGTTCACTTATTTTATTAATGGATTAACTCCTGACTAATGTATTCTCAAAATATGTAGGTCATCATCCCATGCAGTCCGGGGAATAATTTCCACTGGGTCGTAACCATGATTTGCTTGAAAGAGGGCAAGATTGTTATGTACGACTCTGTGGCGATTAAGGAGGAAAGCAAAAGGGTCAAGGCCAAGAGCATCAAGCGATTGGTAAGACTCCTACCCATTCTCCTAAATCGCAGTGGATATTATGACCATATCTCCACAGCTGCCACTCTACACAAAGAATGGGCATTGGAGCAACTCGATCCCAACATGGTGAAGTTGCCTCAACAACCGAATACGTACTAAATTAAAATAAAATATTTAATTTATTATTGAGTCAAATGTTTGTTGTTATCAATTAAAGTTTGACAACATTTGGTTATTTCTAATACGGGCACAGCTGCAGATTGTATGTTATTAAGTACATCAATGACATCATAGGCATACCGAGGATTAGTGGGTGACAAATCAGAGTGAGGATGAAATACATACCTTCCGCAGGTAGGTTGCCATGTATTTGTATAGACATAGCAGAGTAGTTGATACTTGACTCTATATGTAATTTGTTCATATGTTTTTGTATAGCATAACAGTGAAGTTGGTATATGTAATTTGTTCATATGTAAAATGTATGTTATGCTGATATGTAATCAATATATTTAGCGAGCTCTTGTCCAAAACGTTGATTTCTGTACACATGTTTGTGGATAAACTATACACAGGTACAAAATGATTTGTGATCTTGATTTGATTAACTTGCATTGGTGTATGACGTATTTATTAACAAACATGAAGTTTGTTGTGCATTCTAGGCTCAATTCACGTGGATAACGTTATTTTCAAGCACCAGATACCATGTTAGGCTAGTTAGAACCCATGGGTTTGTAGGAAAAGAAGAAGAAAAATGCCAATTTTGTTTGTTTCGGGCTGATTTGGCGGGCTAAACCTGTTTCGAGTTTAATGGGCACATGAAACTCGAAAATATTATACCTGTAACGGGTTTAATAGGCCTTTTAAGCCCGATCAAGGTTTAATCGACCTTTATACGTATAATATAGTATTAATCCGGTACGAATTTTATAGGCTTATTAAGCCCAGTCAGTGTTTAACCCACCTTTATATGTATAATATAGTATTCAACTCGGTACGGGTTTAATAGGCCTATTAAGCCTGTAAGGGTTTAACTCGCCTTTATATATATATATATAATATAGTGAGCTTGTATTTATTGTTAAGTGTTGTGGCCAAAAATTATTCCACAGAGTATAAACAAATTGAACAATATATAGAGAGAGAATGCAAACTTTTGTTGAAATTTGCATCTACTATCTTAAATTGCTAACTCTTAAATCTGTTGCATTTGATTTGAACATTTTTTAATCCCACTTTTATTTATTTATTTATAATATTTTTGGATGAGGGAGCTCAAAATGATAATAAATTAATATTTTATGGAATAATATAAAAAGTACATAATATAATTACATTTTAAAATAAATATTAATTTGATGCAATATAGTAAAATATTTGATTATCATATTTTAGATTATCATCATAAATTATTTAATAATTGAATTATTTTATTTTTATGAACATATATTAATTATTAATATTATTTTCATAAATTTCTTTTTTTTGATTTAACAACTAATTCAATGTTTCAACAAAAAAAAAATTCAGACAGAAAATTAGATCACAAATTCGGTCCGTAATTATCGACAGACATATTTCAGTGGCAAAGTTGATCGGAAATCCACCAACCAAAAATTCAATCGCAAATTTTGTGGTCAAAATCGGTCACATAATTAGCAACAAAAAGATTCCATCGTTGAATCAGTCAAAAAATAATTCGATCGTGAAATTTAAAAATTGGTATCGTTAATCCATCGCTAATTACCGATCGAATCAGTCGGTCACAAAACAACATTTTTTTTGCAGTGATATGTGAATTAATGTAAATTTGGGTGTAAGGAATTAATTAGATTAAAATTAAAATTAATGTATTTTAGATCAAGGGAGTTTTAGTAATTATTGGTAAATAATGGGGTTTAAATGTAATTTCAAAAATTATAGCTGGATCACCTTAAATATAAGTTGCGCATAATATTAATTGAGGAAGCTTGTAGGCGAGATGACGCACGTGCAAGAGGGGGATAAGGGCAGTCGCAGGTTCGGTTCCCAGGTTAAGCGCATGGCTAAGGGAAAATCCAACATTTTCTAGCAATAAGGGCCCCAAAATGATGTTGTTTTGGGGTTGAGTCAGCGTGCGTGCCAAGTGCTTACCATGCACGGCCTTGTCATGCCACGCAGGGCCCTACGTGGCCCTGCTGCGCACACCACACGGTGTTTTCACCTTGCCATGTGTCCAAACCTCTTTTTTCCCTCAAGAATTTACCTTCTCTTTCTTCCACAATACTCTTGCCACCTTCCTTTTCTCTTGGCTTATATATATGTGATGGATACTTGAGGAAAATGGGGAATTTTGGAGAGATTGGGAGGATTTTTGTGGCGTGGGGACTTGGGCTATGAAGCTAGCGACCCTGGTACATTACAAAGGTTAAGGAAAAATATTTAAGACAAGTTCTTTTCTATTCTTACAAGTTCTCTTCCTATTTTTGCAAATTTCTATTTCTTAATTTTCTAAATTGTAAATTCAGTTCTTTTTTTTGCAAGTTGATGTTTACTAATTTCCTCATTTGCATGTTCATACTTCTATTTTTGTAAGTTCTTCTCATTTATACCTATTGAGTCTCAAATAGGGCTTTGGATCATCCTATCTTTCTTTGGGAATAATGCTTTATTGAGGACATGCAAGGGTTTGATGTTGTCTTGCATGAATGTTTCCCTCTCGTACACATTGTTTCGGTAATCGTTTGTTAGTTATATATGAGAAGTCATTACAAATATGCATGGTTGTGATAATGCATAGAGCATGTGCACAAAAATGGTTTTAAAATATGTAAAGGCTTCATTATACACGCAGCGGACAAGTCTGCAGGAGATCCACAGAGAAAGCTTCGGCTCAGAAAAGAATTTTGGTCCCATGTCTAAGATATGGACTTCGATCCTATGTTTATCAAATGGATTTCAGTCTCAGGGTTTTGGACTTCAGTCCCATGATTATAGTTTTAAAAGATTACATGTGAGCATGAATGCATGTTTCATCTTGTATCATGTAGAGTGATGTAACTGGTGTGGCGTAAGAGCCTTAAATGTCATTCATGATTCTATTTGCCTCTCAAAGTCCATGATTCTTATGCTCACTTTTTTTTAGTTATACTTGCTGGACCTTATAACTCATATTTGTTTGCATCATTCCAGGTAAGGGTAAAGCTAAAGGGGTAGGCGAGTCAAGTGAACTTGGAGCTGTGGGATAGAAGTGTGTACAGAGCCGTCTCAACCAAAAGGTTCTCGGGGGGTGTTTTTGAGATGTGTAATACTAAGATATGTTTTGTTTATGTTCTAGGTTGTACTCTTGAGGGGATATGAAGGGTATGTGGACTCTAATATGTATATGTCTATTGTAACGCCCCGCTTCTCTGGCGCGTTATAACTTGGGACAATTTTGAGACAATAAATTTTTTTTTTTCTTTTAAACTAATGGTAAACCATATCATTCCTCGAAATCATCCCAGAATTCCCATATCTTTATCTCAAAAGAGAATCATTATACACATCAAATGTGGAAGCAATGATCAAAACCTGATATCTTAACATTGATTATAAATCAATTCTTACATCTTTATTAATCATAAGGATATACATCAACATTCCTCAAAACATTCAGAATTCAAAGTAGTAGAACTTAAATACATGGGATACTTAACATACATTTCATTCTTCATGTACTCTACTAAGTCCCATTTCATGCCTCAATTATCCTCGTATTTGCTACAATCTCCATTTGGAATGTTTGAATATTCCAGGGACAAAGCCCAAGTTAGATGATGAACCATCTAAGTAAGAGTACATAATGTTATATTATGTGTGTATGCAATGTCTTTCATCGTAGGTATCAACTGCACCCCTCATGCTACGTACTGTTCTTACGGCCACATCTTTCGAAGCCGAGGTGTCTGGGGGCACCCTTGGTAAAGTAGCGGTGCCAGTTCGTACTCCTTACGGTCTCAATGCGAGTGATCAATGATATTAACGTGTATTTATGCATTTCATAGTCATGTCATGTATGCAGTCTATGTGATGAGTACATATCAGAGTATGTCAATATGATGAAAACATTTTCGAGAAACATAAATCACTTACAAACCAACCATTTTTCATAAAACTAACTTAATTGGGAGGTACCACTTACCTTCTTAAGCTTATCGGGCTACCTCGATATCCGTGCCTTGCCTCGTACATCGCCTCGATTTGCGTGTCAATCTCAAAATTTGACAAGTCACTTCAATTTAAGTCTCAAAGCATCCTAATTACCATAATTATTTAAATAAATATTAAAACCTATTTTTTCATAATTTATGGCATTTTCTTTAATTTTCTTTCTATTTCTTCCTAATTTTTCTCAATAAATCTAAACTAAATATTTCTTAAATATTTCACTACGAAAATTTATAAAATAATATTATGGAATTTCTGGAATTTTTTAAGGAATTTTACTTACCTTGACTTAGCCTCTCCGGCTTCCTCGATATGCGTGTCATATTCCCGAAATGCGTGCCCGAAGCATTTTTTAGCCCAAAATCTTCGAGATAACCATAAAACTCTATTTCCTATTTTTTCAAATTTTTTTTCCACATTTCCTCTATTGTTTCTTTCATTTTCCTTTTCTTTCTTTTTCTTTTCGTTTTTCCATCATTCTTCTTCCTCTCTTCTTCTTCCTCCCGCCTCCTGTGCGCAGCACCATGCCAACTTCCTCATTTCTTCTTTTTCTTTTTGTTTTTGTTTTTCTTTTCTTTCTTCTGTCTTTTTCCTTTTTTCTTTCTTCTCCTTCATTCCTTCTTCCTTCTTCTTCTTCTTCTGTTTCTTCCTCCTCCTCATAGTAACGCACCAGCTTGCGCATGGCTTCCAGCCATTGCCCTTGCCTCCTCTAGACACCGTGGCCAGCCCTGACACCGTTGGCTGACACCATCGGACCACCGACAATAGGCTGCCCCTCGCCATGAACCATGGCGAGCATTTCCCCTACTTCATCACCATGCCGCCCAGCTGCTGGAAGTTTGCGGCCATGGCAGCCACAAGCTGTTACGGCCTGCTCCGGCCGCCTTCAGCCTTCTCGTGGCTGGCTTCGGCCGTTGTCACGAGCTCCCAACTTCTCCTTCGCGATCTCTCTCTCTCTCTCTCTGCTATTGGCCAAGCTTGCTGCCATTCTTTGTGGCCAAGCTCTCTCTCTCTAAACTCTCTCTAATTGCAAGCTCTCTTTCTCTCTAAACTCTCTCTGATTGCTTACCCCTTGCTTCTCAATTCCTCATCTCTATTTATAGGCAATTCCATTGCCTCGTGCCTGACATAGCGCCATCCCTCAATGCGTAAAAATCTCCATTTGCAGAAGAACAGGTGGCCATCAAATTGCAGGGCATGGTGCATGGCTGAAGCTTGCAGGGTATGGGCTATGGCATGGCTGTCATTACTCATGCGCACACACACGTACAAATATATATATAATTATATATTGTATTATAGAAATTAGAAAATTATATATTTAAATCTCATTTTTAACCCTAAATTTATTAGAATAATTCTCTAATTGCAATAATATCCGTAAACACTAAATTAATTGGCATTATGATACCGAAAACACAGAATTAATAACTTGAAACTTAGTTAAAAAGGACGATTTTACCCCAATGTCCTCACCAGGCCATCGATTCATCTTGAAACCACTGAAAGATTGATCCTTACGCAAAACCGGAGCCCCCCTAGGGTTCCGTTGATTTTTTGAGAGTCTCCTATAACGATTCGATTTTGCAGCCTTAATGACAGCTGCATTTTAGCTGTACCAAAAATTGTTCTCGATTCGATTTCTTTCGATACCATAAATCTTTTCTCGGAACGATCATCAAGACTATATAATTTTTCTTAGACAATTTCACCCCGAGGCATTCCCTGCAGCCAATTCGATACTTATAACTGCTATCAAGCCAATTTTTCAGTATTCTAAACTCATTGAAATTACGTGACAAGCTCATACAAATATGGGGTATTACATCTATGAATAATATTGTATGAGTATGACTTATGTTGATAATAGTAAGGAATATGCGTGATGCTTCTAATTAGATTTGCGTATATACCATTTTTTTTGACGAACCCTTCTCGGATTCTGTAAATATGGGGTCTTTGGTGGTGGGAACACTATAATTATCAGAATTTTTCTGATCGAGAAATTGAGAGAAATTAGGGGCGTCACAAACATAAACTTACAACTTAATTAATATTTAAATAATTACAAGATCAACTCTCTTTGTGTCGCTAAAATCAGTCTTAAAGGACTTATATCCAACATGTGCTACACTAACAAGGGATAAAGGGAAGAAAAAAAAAAGAGATAAGATTTAGAATAGTGTTAAGATTCATGATTGTGATGGTATCATCAATTATGTGGCACATTCTCATTAGAGGAGGTTAAAGAGACCATGTGCAATTATTTCCTCTACCTAGCACCTCATCAGTCATGACTCTTAACTGTTAGGTTTATGTGTCTCAAATGGGTTGCTTTATTTTATTCATGTGACATTTGAATGTGTATATAATATGTTCTAATGTTGTTGTTAAGTGGGTTGAATTATTATGTGGGCTACATGTTTCATTCTTGATTGGTTCGTGTGTTTCTTGATGTGGGCTGAAAGCCCATGTCTTTTGGCTCATGCATTTATCTCTTGCTGGCCTGATTTTGCCTGTTGCTATTTAAGGGCTTGTGTTGCTCTAATGTCATCAAATGGTCTTCTTCCCATTTCGCACACACTATAAGAAAAATATATTTTAGCGACGAAATTTAGTGACAGAATTATTCCGTCGCTATTTTTTTTAAATATTTTTTAAATTTAGCGACAGAAACCTCATCCCTAAATTTAGCGACGAAATTTCTATCGCTAAAAATAAAAAATATTAAAATTTAGCGATGGGACCAACCTCGTCGCTAAAAAATAAGAAAAAAAATTAAAAACTTAAATAAAATAATTCAAATTTAGCGACGGGCTCAACCCATTGCTAAAAAATAAAAAAAATTAAAATTTAATGATAGGGCCAATCCCGTAGCTAAAAAGTAAAATAAAATAAAATTTAGCGACAGGCAAAATCCCGTCGTTAAAAAATAAAAAATAAATAAATTAATTAATTAAAATTTAGTGACGAGTAAATAAAAAATTAATTAATTAATTAAAATTTAGCGACGAGCCAATCCCATCACTAAAAAATAAATAAAAAAATTAAAATTCAGCGACAAGCAAAGCCCCATCGCTAAAAAATAAAAGATAAATAAATAAAATTTAGCGATGGACAAAACCCTATACCTACAAAATAAAAATAATTAATTAATTAATTAAAATTTAGCGACGGTGTCAACACGTCGCTAAAAAATAATTTTTTTAATTAATTAAAATTTAGTAATGGGAAAAACCCTGTCGCTAAAAAAAAAAAAATTAAAATTTAGCAATGGTCTCAACCCCGTCGCTAAAAAATAAAAAAAATTAAAATTTAACGATGGGGCCAACCCATCGCTAAAAATAATAAAAATAAATAAATAAATTTAAAATTTAGCGATGGGTTAACCCAGTGGCTAAAAAATAAAAATAAATAAATAAAATTAAATCAAAAAATTTAAATTTAGCGACGGGTGCTCCCATTGCTAAAAAATAAAAATAAATAAATAAATAAAATCAAAATATAGCGACGGCGTCACCCTGTCGCAAAAAAAATAAAGTAAAAATTAAAAATTTTATATTTAAACATATCATAATAATTTTTACTAACATTAATATTATTAAAAATTAAATTAATAATTTTTAAATATATTACAAATTAAAATTAAAATAAAAACATAATTTTTCACTGCTAATATAATAATTAATAAATTTTTATTTGAAGTAATAATGAAATAAAATTAAAATTAATATTCATTTCCCTTTACTAATATTAATATTAAAATTAATATTATTAAATAAGTTTAAGAAATTTTGGTGTATAAATATAATTCTGAAATATTTAGAAGAGAATACCATAAATATATTTTATGTATAACAATAAACAAGAAGGCTTCCAGATCGGTTGGCTTGTGTGCGAAACTTTGTTATGAGAGATTGGGGCTTCGAATCCGGTAGAAAGTTTGAGAATAATAATTGGGGGAGTAATATCCCAGCATTGCCACGTGGCGAGCAGAGGTGTAACCACGTTGTAACACCCCGCCTTCCAGGGCATTAGCATATGCTAGGATTTTTTTTTTTTTTTTTACATCAAACATAAATCGACAATAAATCCTCAACATAACTTTTATTTAATAACACTCCCAAACATAGTAAAGGAATGATACACTTTAAACATAGCGAAAGCAAGATCAGAATCTGTGAGAAACCTTGAAAACATAACATATGCGGGTACATACATATCGTTCACCCAACATAACATTACAGATAATATTAAAATCTAAACAGTACATCCGAATAAAACAGATAGTCCTAGCCCCACATGGGACTCACAAAATTTCAACCACGATCATGCCTCGACCACTTCCTTGCCCTTCCGGCTGCTTGTCTCGCCTGGAACGTGAAATATTCCAGGGACACAGTCCAATATTAGAAGATGAAATCTTCTAAGTGAGGGTTAGATAAACATGAATGAATGATGCATGATGCATGGATATTTATAAACATATACCCATAATATAACTTCCCAGGCCCACCGGCCTGACATGGAACCCTAGGCAGAATCTCGAACCTCTGCAGGATAAGCCTAATGTTGTTCCATTAATTGCCCTAGGGGAATTACGGCTACACTCTGAGGGTAACATCCCAACCCTATGCACGAGTTTCAATATGACAAAAATATCGTGTCGTGCAAGTATCACGTTTTCTCATGTAACAGTATATGTACGAAAATGATCATAACATATGAAATTATCATGCATAGAAAGGAAATCATATCATATTTGGAATATAGGGACATAACCACTTACCTTTCACAGTTATCAGGATACCTCAAAAAATGTGCAAACTGCCTCGATTTGCATGTCAATCTTGAACTTTGCACCAAATGTTCCACCTCACTTCCCAAAGCACCCTAGGCAAGATATTTATTTAAATAATCAATAAAACCTATTTTTCCTCATTTTTTTTGCCTTTTTTTCTATTTTTCCTCAATTTTTCCTCACTAATATTCCAAAATAAATACCTACACCTATTTTTCTCCAAATATTTTTACATAGGAAATTATAAAAAATTTTCTAAGTTATTTAAACAAATTGCACGAAAAACTAAGCTCGCACGCGCACACACGCGCTGGTGCGTGCTAGGGCGAGTGAGACTGGAGCGTGGGGCACACGCGCCGGTCATCTTCTCTGGTAACGGCTTGTCGGAAAATTTCAAAAGCTATACCAAAAGAAAGCTTATGAAGAATCGATTCTAAGGGTACCTGAGATGGCTCAAAAGGAGGTCGGAAGGCCGGCCAACGGAGGCCTTGAAGTCTCGGCCAACGGACCGCCTAGGGTTCCGACGAAGTTTCAATTCGCCTTCGTTTCTGCTCCGTTGCTCACCAAATGCTCCAGATATGATCTTAAACCTATAGGCAACAAAAGCCCTCTATCCTTGCCTCTCAATTCGTTTGAAATGGCCCTCGATTTGAAGCTTCAAGTTTGAAAATTTTCAGCTTCTTCAACCTCTATTTATAGGCGATCATCGAGATTCCAAAAGGCCTTGGATGGGTTACCCATTGCCTTAGGCATTCATACCTTCCCCAGATGGACCTTGAGGCTGCCTCGAGCGACCAGAAAATCGAGTTGCAGGTGCCAACACCGCGGCCAGCTTTTCTTGGTCGGATTTCTTAAAAACTCGGCCATCCCAACGCCCAACGATGGCTCATGAGTGCTCCTTGGTCTCCCCCGACCATTGCTCGTGCGATCCCTGTGCTCAAAACGGCCGGTCGGCGACCATGCGTGGCCTAGTCAAAAGCCATGGCCGAATTCTCCATTTTTTTGCATTTTGGCCCCTCAAATTCGATTTCTCCTATTTTGGCCCTTTTTCTCACAACCCCTATACTTTCCTTAATTTCCATTGAGCCCCTTAAGTTCCAATCTTTCAATTTCCTCTTTGCCACTTTTTTAAAAATGACATTTTGACCCCCTCGGGCAACTTTGGAAAACTAAACTTAGGTCTGTTTTTTCGTTTTGACTTTAAATCTATTCATTTCTTCCTGAAACCTCTGAAGGGTTGTCCTACTCGACCAACCGAAGCTCTCCATAGCTTCCATCATCATTTTGGAAGTCTCTTACAAGAATTCGATTTTGCAGCCCAAATGGCAGCTGTATTTTTGCTGTACCAAAAATTGTTCCGGATTCCATTTCTTTCAGTCCTAAAAATCATGCCTCGAGATTCTTGTTAGAAGCCTTCCTATTTCCTTAGAGATTTAAGCTTTAGGGTACTCCATCCGGCTGATTCGGTAAATTTTTCGGGTTTTTCAGATACCTAATTTCTCTGAATTTCCATTTTTCCTTTAAAATAATAACCCAAAGTTCTTGGGTATTACACACGTGGAACACATCAGGGAGGTCGTAGGGCCAGGCTCGTGTTGAATTTTGAAATTTGGGGTTGAATTTAGCGATGAGCTAAACCCCGTCGCTAAAAAATAAAAATAAATAAATAAAAAAACTAAAATTTAGCGACGGCATCAACCCCGTCGCTAAAAAAATAAATAAAATAAAATAATTCAAATTTAGCGACGGGTTAACCCCGTAGCTAATTCCGTCGCTAATCAGCGACACCCCTTTTAGCAATGGAAAAGTACCCGTCACTAAATTCGTCGCTAAAAAATTTAGCGACGGAATTTTATGTTTTAGCGACAGAATTTTTCGTCGCTAAAACGTTGATTTTTTGTAATGACATTTGAAACCCTAATCGGCGCCTCTTTAAAGGGAGACACTTCTCTGGTGAATTCATTGTTCGATTGATCAGCTTGTTGGAAAGATCTATTGGTAAGTGTTGGTATTGTTTAATCTATGTTGGAAATCGCCTGAGCGTGAAGGATTAAAACTGATAAGAACGTAGATACTTGTCTTGATCGTGAGATTAGGTTGAACAAATTCTCCCTTGTTCTTGAAAGTGCATTTGTTTTCAGTTTGTATTCAATACCGTTGTACTTGTATATTGATCTTGATTTCTTTATTTTAAGTTGATGTAATCTCTTGTAATCGAAACCATTCATAGTAAATTGACTAGAGGCGGAACCACTGTCGTGAGTAAGATTCGTTTGGATCCGAACACGTAAAGGTTTGTGTTCTCGTGTTTCTATTTTACTACGCTTGCTCTTAATTGGTTTGACCGATTGAACATGGTTGCAATATATTAACACTAACATTACTCTAAGATTTAAGAATTGAATTAATTAAGTCAATCGGTTACCAATAATCCTACTATTTATAGGTACATTACATCCCTAAGCTTATGTAATCAAAAACATTTTAAATTTAAGAAAATATTTTTATAAATTATTTAATGTACTTAAAGTTAATAATTTTTTTAATTATTACATATTTATTATTTATATGTTTATTTCTTATTTTATCAATTAAATTACATTAAAATATCTGAGTGAAATTATATTGAAATGTTTAAAGGTATTGTTAATATTCTAACTAAGGTGAAGGAGCATTCAAGTGCGAGTGCCGCTTTGATAGAAAAATATATAAAATTAAATATTTTTATTTGTTTGGTCTTGAAATTAAATTTTGATGATTAAGTTTATTTTTACTTTTAAATAAAAATATTAAAAAATATTTTAAAAATTCACTTTGTTGATATAATTTCATAACATTAAAATATCCTCTTTATTTTATAAAGTAGTATAATATGCATACATTACAAATAAATAGATGTTTATGACTTTGTTAATGAGCACTTGAAAGCATATAATAGTTTGGTTTAAAATAATATATATTTAGAATTTAAAATATTTGATTCTTTTTATGTTTCATTCTACGTCTAAATACTTTTTGATATAATGTCACCAAATAAAGCATATGAAATTTAAAATGGAAAATTCCAAATTATAACTAGAATACCTTTATTGTTTGTCAAAAAATAATTAATTCTAACATTTTAGACATAAATTAAACATTTTCATATGAAAACAGACCTTATAAGAAGTAATCGATTAGGGTATCCTTTTAGACTTCAGTAATGTAGAACCCTTGATTCCTAATATATATATAAATCCATTGAAATAAAATATATATCAGCAAACCTCAAATACATGTGGCAGCCCATATAACATAATAAAAACCAACTAGCCACCTACAACCTTACACGTTACTTCTAGAAGCCAACTTCTTCTTCTTCCTTTTTTTTTTTGTTTTGTTTTATTTTTAAGGTTGAAATGGTAGCCTTCAAACCTATACTACATACGAAGTTTATGAATTACAATAATACTCCATTCTGGTAATCCACAGCTCGATCAGAGCCACCAGCAGCCTCCGTAGCTCGAACTTGTCTTTTTAACTGAACAAGCGGATTAACAATATTTAACAAATACATAAACGTTAAACACAAAAATATATAATTAAGGAGTTGTATATAATTAATGTTAATCTTGCAATTAAATAGAAGGAAAAGACCAGAAAATAGGCTTCAAGCTTCCCTTTGATAGTTGCCAGTACTTCCTTGAGTTGTTGGAGGTCCATCTTGCATCTTTTGTGTTGACGCATGCAAAAGGAAAGCTATCAAATTAGCTGGTGAGGAAAAAGGTCTTCAAAATGGCATTTTTTTCTAAACACTAAAATGCTCTATAATTTTGTTCCTTTTTCATCCAAAGGTGTCTGTTATTTGCATCTACATGCCTAACCAACTAGAGAGCTGAGCCACCTAGTACAAGCTGGTCTTTCAACATGATCAACTCGACTCAACTCAACTAAGCTGTTTTAGTTTCAGTTATATATTTTGCACCGGAATTCTACATGCTTAATTTCATTTCAAATCTGAAGCCACCACAAATTCTGTGCAAATGTAGTGAAAAGAGGTAAAGCGATCAGAATTTACCCTTCTAAATTTTCATCTCCCGCCGTGCAGTAATCCATAAATTCTATGCATTTAGTTTCAACCCTCCTGCCTCCAAGACTGTATCCATGAGAAAGAGAGAGAGAGAGAGAGAGAGAGAGAGAGAGAGAGATGTTATACATATGCACATATATATACATAGATTTTCATTACTGAAAGTTAGTATTGAGTTTTACATTGAACAATATCCATAGAATCGAGCCATAAGACTGTTCAACACAGAGAAATCTACAGGAGTTTTCTCCCTGAAAAAAAATCACACAATTGAACTAATCACCCTCATCCTTCCAAACTAAACTATGATTTATATATGAACATTATAATTAGTATAACGAAAATTAATAAGCATGTACACACACTTACATGGCTTGCTCTATATTTTGAAGACAACTAACTGAATTGGTGGTGTAGAATATTGAAATCATTTCTTCGGCGAAGTTAGGATTAGTGTCAGTATGCAGTCTTTCTAATCGAACAAATGCTTCACCAAGAAATCCCTGTGAAATAGCTCAATACTTAGCTTTACCGTAGAAGAGGGATAATTATTTTTTCTCTCTTCTTTATTCCATAAGAAGAAGATTAACTTCAAAAAATCAATTTGGTAATTCTATAATTTATGTGTGGGCATATTCCTTTTTGGAAATAACTTCATATCTTTACAAGTCTGCATTAATTCATATGAAGCACTGCATTAATATTTAGAGAAACTCTCTCAAACTTATATTAGGTAACGTTTTACATATGGTCAAATTTTATATAAAAAATAATTAAAACTACATACATGTCTTCTTTGTACCAATTAACAATTATAAAGTTTCGTCACATTATTTCACATTTTCTATTTTTTCACATGCATGACGCACATATATATATATATATTTTAAAAATAAATCACACTCACACACACACACACACACACACACACAAAATCAATGAATTTTCATGTATATATATATATATATGTTAGTGCATCCTTTTATATATACAAAAGGCAGCAGTTGAAATGACAAAGCTGGAGAAGGTTTTGACCCAGCTAGCTAGGCTTTCTTATGCTAGTGCATGCTTGAAGCCATTGGTATGAAGAACATAGAGTAAACCTCATCAAGAAGGGACTGCCTCATGTTGTCAAGTTGGCCCCTCTCCATTGCACAAATAAAAGCAAGGGAAGAGAGAGAGAGAGAGAGAGAGAGAGATCTGAACAGAATAGCTAAAAAATTGAAGTTTAGTTGAGAATGCAATGTATGTGTAGGAAAGGAGGGGTTATATAGTGCAGAAGAGAGAGAGAGAGGGGGGGAGGTGAATGGAATTGTAGATCAAAGAAGAGATAAGAAATTAATTTATAGGGGAATTCTAAATATATATATCTTATTTCTTTTTATCAATTTTATTAAGGTCCACAATATATTCAAGTGGATTTTATTTGTTTTTTAATTATTTTTTATTTGAAGTTTAGGGATATAAATGAGATGAGTCAAGCAAAATCGAGTTTAGTTTAATTGTATTTGATTTTGACTTTTTTATTTATGAAGGTGTTTGAGCTTCACTTATTTATAAATCGAGCTCTATAAAAAATGTTCAAATTCTATTCATGAACAAGTTTTTATATATGGTGCCCTTGATCTATTTAAGTTGAACGAGTCGAATTCAAACTTGTTAACAAATTTGTTCGTGAATAAGAAATCATCAATTTTGCTAAAAAGTAAGTTATCAAGTTTGTTCATGAATAAATTATCAAGTTCATTCATAAAAAAAGAGTTCATTCATGAATAACATCAATTCTTCAAGAGGAATGAACATGTGTCGTCTCCAATAATTATTTTGCTTAACAAAATAGCACATATGCGTGAGTTTAAAACATATTTGTTTCATGACTAATACATTTAGAAATTTAAAACACAAATTTAAATATTTGTAATAATTCTAACATATTTGTAGAACAAAATATTCTAAAACATCTTAGGAGTATATATATACTCTTCTTAAACAAACAAACGAGTTAGTTTTAAACGAATTATAAATAAACTTGTTCATGAAAATAAATAAATTGAAGACATTTCTATCTGAACTCGACACATTTACTAAATGAGTTTTAAATTTTTGTTTGAATTCATTTATTTATTTAATAAATAAATTCAAATCAACCCAGTTTATGAATTAAATTGATATATTTATTCATTTCGACATAAAAACAAGAGCCTAATAATCTAAGGACACATTTTATAAAATTAAAATGAATGCTAATGATTTGTTTACTGTAGTTCTTGCTACTTAATTTCATTTTCTAATACGTTACTTTGCAGTATATAAATCCATTAAATCATTAGAAGGAAAGATACCTGTTTAGCATTTGATCTGCCATTTTAGCTTCTTTCCTTTGCATTTTGGTAAGTCATGTAATTAATATATATGAAAATATTAGCATTGCCATCACTGTAATTTATGCAAGAAGAGACGGACCATCTCCCCAAAATATATACTCATACATATAAAATGTTACATTGCCCCTTTTAATATTAATAGAAAATTATTAATATATATAAAATATTAATAGAAAATTATTTTAATTGCAGCAAGCAATTCAAGTTTTTTTCACACTTTATCCTAAAGACCAATTTAATATTTTAATTATTCATAGCTTCTTCTTGGACACCTAAATCATCAAATTTTCATGCCTAACTAACTAGGCTGCCGAGCTGAGCCAGTGCAAGCTGGTCTTTCAACATCATCAACTCAAGCATCAAAGTTTCATGCTTAACAAGTGATAGTGAATAGTAAAATTATCAAAATGCCCATTTGAGAAAGTGAATTCTACCTCACCCTGTGGTCAAAATTCAAGATTATATGGGTGACACGTGTCATCTCCTTTAGCCCATAACCAGATCTAAAATATTGATTTCAGTCTAATTCATAGATCTTAATCCAAAAATATTTGGATTAGATTTAATAAATTTGTCGACATTCAATTTTAGCCGATCGTGATTCGTTATGCCCTCAGTAAATGAGTAAGTACCAGATACAAAGAGAGAACAAAATAGAAACAACACAAAATTTTCACATGGTTTGGTCAAAAATCATACCTATTCCATAACTGTACCCTGATTATTCTTTTAGAGTGGCAGTCTCTGATTATTCCTATTGGTCTCTCTTTTTTCATGATGTTTCTGACCCCCTATTTATAATAAATGGCCTTTACAATTTGCATATGATATAAAAATATAAAGATGATATAATGGGGGACAAACAATCTTTATCATCTGCATAAAATCGTGAGTGGGATCTTCATTACGAGGTATATGGCTCGCCTCAGATAAAGTGAGTGGGTCCCATACATCCGGCAATCTAGCAGCTTTGTTGCCTATGGGCGCTGAAGGATTTTAGACCAACGAGCTTAATGGTTAGACTACCGAACTAAGAGCATTGCTAGAAGCTCGTTGGATATACCACTGAGAGCTCGCTATAAACCTTGTTGAGAGCTTGCTTGAAGGTAGTTTGGTTCCGTGATCAAAGTTTGGATTTTAGTGACGTACGAGCTCGTCCTAGCGAGCTCACTTGGGCCTTTTGGGCTTTAGGTAGTTGGGCCGGCCTATTGGATTGGGTCTAGCTTATAAGAAGTGGTGCGGGAAATACATATAACAAAATCTATTCCCATTTAAACTTAGATTAGAAATCTTGTTATCTAATAATAGTTAAACTTCAAAATTTTATAAAAAAATCTCAAAAATTCTAACCATTTAAAAATAACTCTAAATTTCTTGTCTCCTTCAGTCTATATAGGAGAATCCTTACAAGTAATTTTTTTAATTATAATCTCATCATTATTTTTTTTCTAAATTTCATTAGTGACTTAAGTGTTAGAGGCCATACTAAGGGACTTTACCCGCCTCATTCTCTTGTAAGTGGAGTCTTTGAAGAGTCAATCTTGTATATATAAATCTCGAAGTCTAATTTTTGAGACACTGTGTGGTGATCAATCATTCATTCTGTTGGGAAGAGATGAAGCTCAACCCTCCTCAACCCTTTGAAATAAAACAAACCGATTTCATACACGAATCATTCAACAGAAACAACCAAAAACATGCACAGAAAAGTAAAGCAGATTAAAGCAGAGAACACAAGCGATTTACCGTGGTTCACCCGTTAATGAAGGCTACGTCCACGTTGAGTTCCAAAGAGGAGATGCTCACTGCACTAATCGAAAATGGTTATGGCCTCCACAAATACATCACAGTCTCAATACTCTATACAAGAACAAAAAATACCCTTTAACAGCAAATCTCCATAATCACATACAAAGATCAGAGGCAAAGAACCCTAGACACCAGAGAGAAAACGAAAACCTATACGGAGCTTAATGCAACAAAAATATCGAGAATGAACAAAACAAAACACAATCTAATAAGGCGGAGGCTGCAATTGTTCAAATATCGAGGAGCCAGCAGAGATAAATAGACGATTCAACGGCTAGGATGAGATCGGATGAAGACAAAAGGACAACGGGCACCAGGAGCATGAAATGACAAAGAGGGTTGTCGTTTTGGTCCTCCAGCCCATGACTTTCCAAAACGTTGTCGTTTTGGGAGGACCCATAGATGGTTGCCGAAAGGCCGTCCACCTCTTGGCCCAAAGCGAAATTGGATTGGAGCTTCACATAATGCCAACACATTCTATCATCAACTATATGGATGTGTTAGCCAATTACAATAAGCTAATCTTTCAACATGATCAACTCAACAAATAAAGCCCTTTTATTTTAATTATTTTTCAACAAAATTCTGTTTGTTAATTACAAGATAAAGTAATTAACCTAGCTTAATTAATCCCTATTGAACAATATAACAAATTCTTGGACCAAGTTAGGGTTTAGCATTATCTTGCAATTCCTCTAGTTGTTCTTCAAGAAATCTCTGCGCAATAGCCCAGTGCTTGGCTTTACAACATATGCAGCAGCAACAGGGCAAGTTTGTTATTCTATCTTTTTAATAGGAAGAAGATTACTAACTTTAAAAAATTAATCCATTAATTCTACATCTTAGGTGTAAGCATATTCTTTTATAGATGGAAACAACTTCCATATATTTAAAAGATGATATACTCATCAAAATAAGGTATAAGATACTCATCAGAAAAAGGTTAGAGGGTCTGTTAATTAAAATATAATTTGTGCTCGAAGGTGAGGGATATTTCTATAAGTTGATGGAGAAATAGTTAGAAAATCAACATCACCGACTTGAAAAGAAAATATATAAGGAAGGCTCTTCACACGTCCTAACAAAGGCATTATTTCTCTCTCAAAATTTACAACCATACAACTCTATCAACATTTCATTTAACTTAAGCATTAAAGGACAAATTTGAAAATACATCAAATAATTTACTTAATTTATATTCACTATTGTAAATTATAAGAAGTGGTGACAATATGAGATCTAAGTAAATAAAAACAAGAATACTCAAAATCAAGATAACAACGGTTCAAAATTAACAAATTCTATTGGTGTCAAATTTCCAACTATAACAAATACATGCATGGAAATACATGTTCTCATAGGTACATTATGCATTTATTTCACATGCATGATGAATGCAACAACACACTGATATTAAGGCAGACTTTCTCTCAAACTCATTATGAATACAGGAAAAGAATAATTTTGAACACTCAAATCACAAAAAGGCACATACTGTCGATATAATATATGCTATAGATGTATAATTAAAGCACAAATACAAAAAATGAGGTTTTTCTCTGAGTAAGATTCTTTTAGGAAATGTGTGTATATATATATATTTAAATTTTTCATCTCAAAAACCATAAAATATTACATTACCCCATTTAAACTGGAATAGTCTAACATGAGATGTTAAAAGAAAATTATTTAAATTGTTAGCAAGCGATACAAGTTTTTGATTCCTTTTGAATTTAATTCTTTTATTCCTTTTGAATTTGAGGTCTCAATTTGTTTTTGTTGGACTCACTTTTATATTCGTTTTTTTAATTAAAATGTTTATTCATATTAATTATTTTAGTTATTATGTGAGAAATATCTATGCTACTATGAGGAGAATTTTGATTCATGAGTTTTAGGGAAAATGATAAAAAAAAACAACATAGGAAAGACAAAATAAAAATTTAGAATATGTTAGGTAAGGCATTTCCAGAAAACTAGTTTTTGGATAGTAATTTTCCTAGTAGGTGCAAATGATTTATGGAAATTCTAACCCTAGAATGCAATGCCTAACTTTAAGAAATCAAAATTGCATTTTTTGATTTCTTCTACCACCAAGAACTCAACCCAACAATGAGAGAAAATAGAAAAAATAAAGAGATAGATAATAACAATTGAATGAAGAAGTATAGATGGCTTATTGTGTCTCCTTGCATCCCAAATGTCCACACTATTTATAGAAATTGAATGGGTGCTACCAATAAACATCGAAATATTAAAAAATCACAACTTATTTGAAAGATCATGTCTTTTGAGAATAGACTTGTCCTTTGAAAATGTCACATCTCTTCAATATATTAAAAACATGATTTTAAAATTTGAAAGTGAAAGGAATTGGATGTATGGCGGTACGAGCAAAAATTTTCGTGTATCAGATATACGTATCGGAATATAATATACACACCATACACTAAGTTGGATATTTAAGTAACATGCGCATATTCTACAAAAGAATATAAATAAATGCATACTTGTTGTTCGATGTAAAGTTGGGGTATAGAAACAATTTCTGTATTGAAATCGTATTCACATCACGTTATGGTGGTCCTAGTTTATCCACGCCTAGTATGTCGAATGGTACCATTTTGATCACTTCTTTCCATGCTAGCCACAGAAATTCTGCGTATCACTAGTGCCTGTGTTTCAAAATTCTATGTGTGACCTTTACACGTATAATTTATGGCAGCAAAAAAATTTACAGAGGAAGAAGAAGAAAATAAAGCAACAAACATAGGGAGAGAAACAAAGAGAAAAAAATAGTTCAAATTCGCCGCCACCCCTAATAATCCTCTGTAATCATTCAATTTTATTATGTATTTTTACTATGCAATATGCATTTTAACTATGCACTATTGACAGATAGGGCTAAGGGTCAACTTTTGATCAATCACTTCCAAGGACATTTCGAGTATATGATGGTGATACCAAAACACAACACTATATGGTATGTGACTTTCTAGATTCATTACCTTCTAGCAATCATATAATAGCAAAACTCATTTTGGTATCGATCAACCCTTTGACCTATCACCGAAACTTTTCTAAATCTCAATGATGTTCTGAGAGTTATTGAATAGTGCCTAACAGCGATTCATGACAGTATAGGTGGTAATAAAGTTTCACTTCAAGTGAACCTATTATAGTTGAAGATTATTGTGTGCTATAATTCTTCAATCACCTAACATAAGCAAGACACTACAAAAAATAAGAGTTTTAGCAACAGAAAATTCTGTTGCTAAAACATTAAAATCCGTCGCTAAATTTTAGCAATGAAATATAGCGACGGATCTATGTAACGCCCCGTTTCTCGGGCGCATTATAAACTTGGGACAATTTTGGGACAATAAATTTTTTTCTTCCAAACTTAATGCTAATTCACATCATACCTCGAATCTGTCCCAGAACTTCTAATCATTTTTCTCAAAAGAGAATCATTATACACATCAAATGAGGAAGCAATGATCGAAACCTGATATCTTAACATTGATAAGAAATCAAATCTTATATCTTTATTAACCATAAGGATATACATCAACATTTCTCAAAACGTTCAGAATTCAAAGTAGCAGAACTTAAATACATGGGCTACATAATATACATTTCATTCTCCATGCACTCTACTAAGTGTCATTTCATGCCTCATTTATCCTCGAATCTGCTACAATCTCCATCTGGAACGTTTGAATATTCCAGGGGCAAAAACCCAAATTAGATGAAGAACCATCTAAGTAAGGGTACATAATGCTATATCATGTGTGTATGCAATATCTTTCATTGTAGGTGTCAACTGCACCCCTCATGCTACCTATCATTTTTGCGGCCACCTCTTTCGAAGCCGGGGTGTATGGGTGCACCCTTGGTAAAGCAGCAGTGCCAGTTCGTACTCCCTACGGCCTCAATGCGAGTGATCAATGATATCAACGTGTATTTATGCATTTCATAATCATGTCATGTATGCAGTCTACGTGATGGGTACATATCAGAGTATGTCAATATGAGAAAAACATTTTCGAGGAACATAAATCACTTACAAACAAGGCATTTTCCATAAAATTAAATTCAATTGAGAAGTACCACTTACTTTCTCAAGCTTATTGGGCTACCTCGATATCCGTACATCGCCTCGATTTGCCTGCTAACCTCAAAATTTGTACAAATCTCTTCAACTTTAATCCTCAGGCATCCTAATCACCATATTTATTTAAATAAATATTAAAACCTATTTTTCCATAATTTCTAGCATTTTCTTTAATTTTCTTTCTATTTCTTCCTAATTTTCCTCAATAAATCCAAACTAAATATTTTTCAATTATTTTCTCAAATATTTAACTACAAAAATTCATAAAATAATATTCTTGAATTTCTAAAATTTTCTAGAGAATTTTACTCACCTTAACTTAGCATCCCTGGTTCCTCGGTATGCGTGCCTTGATCTTGAAATGCGTGCCCAAACCATTTTCTTGCATAAAATCTCCGGAATAACCATAAAACTCTATTTCCTATTTTTCAGAAATTGTTTCCACATTTCCTCTATTTTTCCTATTTTTTCTTCCATTTTCTTTTCTTTTTCTTTTCTATTTCTTTTTTTTTTCTTTCTTTTATTTCACCTCTTCTTCTCCACCTTCTTCTTCCTCCTCCCGCCCCTGCCATGCGCATATAGCCATGCTCCTTTTTTTTCTTTTTTCTTTTTTCTTTTTTTTTCCTTTTCTTCTTTCTTTTTCTCTTTCTTTTCTTTCTTCTTCTCTTCTTCCTTCTTCTTTTTCTCCCTTCTCCTTCTTTTCTTCCTCTTCTTCTTCTTCACCCGCGACTGCTTGCAACCAGCACTTGCGCACGCACAACATCGCATCCGCCTGCACCCGGCCCTTCCGCCAGCCGCCACTGCTTGCCCGCACCACCGCGCGCCTCCGTTAATCGCCTCTCCGCGCTTCCAGCAGCCCATGCTCGCTGCCATGGCTCTTGCGCGCTGCTGCCACGTCGCCAAGCTACTGCAATGGCAGCTCCACGGCTACCATGGTTGCTTGCGCCAACGCCGGAAGCCTTTCGCACCTCGACCAAGCTCGCCCGCTACCTCAGAACCACCGTGGGAGCTACTCCGCGCTTGCAAACCAGCCGTTGAGCTCGCAGCTGCTCTCTCTCCTTCTCTGCAACTCTCTGTTGCACTTACCCATTTGCTCACAACCTCCCCCTTTTTATAGCAGATTTTCATCGCCTCACCTCACGCTTTTGCCCATACCTTCTTTGCGCAAATCTCAACCGATTTTCAGAGGCATGGCTTGAATCTTGCAGGGGTGTAGTTGATCTGGAGTTGCAGGGCATGGGATTTGAAGTATGGAGTGGCAGCGCATGGCCATTGCGTTTTACAGAGGCATGGCCTCTGCCATACGTGTACACATATATATATTTATATATCATATATTACATTAATATATATATAAAATTATGCATTAAATTCCAATTTTCTCATATTATCACTTGAGTAATTCCCTAATAGCAAATACGCCCTCAAACGCTGAATTAAATTGCATTTCAATACTGAAAATCCATTATTAATAACTTTAAGGTTACTCGATTTGGACGATTTTGTCCTAGTGTCCTCACCGAGCTATTGTTTCATCCCGAAACCATTGAAGGGTTGCTCATTAAGCAAAACCGAAGCCCTCCTAGGGTTCCGTTGATTTTTCAGGAGTCCCCTACTACAATTCGATTTTACAGCCTAATTAGTAGCTATATTTTAGCTGTACCGAAAATTGTTCCCGATTCGATTTCTTTCGATACCGTAAATCCTATCTCGAAACGCTCATCGAGACCATATAATTTTCTTTAGACAATTTCACTCCGAGGCATTCCTTGCAGTCGATTTGGTACTTATAACTATTATCAAGCCAATTTTTTCGATATTCTAAACTTATTAAAATTACGTGGCAATCTTATCTAAACATGGGGTATTACATTCTCCCCTCCTTACAAAAATTTCGTCCTTGAAATTTGCCACATTCTAAACCTCAAAATTAGAACTCTTGGGTTAATCACACTTATCAATCCCTAGACAAGTATACTTGTCAACCATGCATACCTTTCAAATCATAATTGCATAACTCGGTTCTTGGGCCATGAGCCTTAACCTGAACTCCCATCTGAGCCGGTACCCACATCATTATAATGAGCCCACGGCTCTCATATCCACATCCTCAATTTTCAATTTGCTTTTTACTAAGTCATCCAATCGATATCCTTATTCTTGTCACTTCTCTATTACCTATTTTTTCACGACGTCAATTCTCTTGAACTAATCAATCATACTTTGATAATCTTCCAACCTTAGCACAATAGTCCCTGATCTCGATACATCTTGACTTTTATTAAATTGATCCTCGAAGAAATACTCTTATATCATCAACTATTTCATGTATCTTTGAATCCTCAAACATCACATATCTTATCATCACGAGGTTGTTTCATAGGCTTCCAGACAACCTCAGCAAGTCAGTGGTCCTACCATATCATCTCGTTTATCAAATGTCCTCGAACGATTTTTTTTTTTTACTCAAGCTAACATATTCGAGGTTTCTTATAACTGTTGTTTCCTCATTCTCGTAGGTATTCCTAACCTGATATGACCTCAAGTTTTTGACAATTGACCACAATCATCTTTTAATCATGTCGTATAACTATCTCATCAAGAAATCTTTACAATTTATAGATTTTATCTGTCTCCAAATCTTCTTTTCGTAATCTAACTTTTAATATCAATTGGAACCTAACGTTATCTTCCAATTTAGCAATACTAATATCTATTCGTCCCTATTCACAACTCAAATAAGTCCTCGTACTTTTCAAAATGATCCTCAAATAACATTTTATATAATCAGATTAATTATTTTATCCTCAAATTCGCTTGAATTAATCCTCGAGTAATAACGTTTCATATCAATTGACTCTAAATATGCTCGATCCTTTTAGAAGCTACTTACTTAGGTTACTGATATTTGCTCAGACTAATCTTTTCCCAAAACTTTCAATTTGTCTCCCGAAATCTTATCAGGACATTTGACTTTTCAGAACTTCATAAACTTATGGTGCTTACGACAATCAGCTTTATTCATACTATCCTAGTCTTTTAGTCCACACATAGCTCAGCATCTATTAACCTCAAGCCATCATTGGTAAATTCAGACTCATCATTTAAAAAATAGTTGGCTGCACTCCCACCCTGCAATTAAAACACAAAACAAAACATAATAAAAATTTTATATTTTTTTTTCTTTATTTAGGTGAGAGGTTTATACTCGTCAGTGTACGAGTGCAGTTGTAGTCCAAACTTAAATTTATATTTTCTAAATGAGTCCAGGTCGTCCACTGAGAGATTTATTTATGGCAAAATAAAAAAAATGTCACACAAGCACACACGCATTTGGACAAATTAGCAACAAGGTTTTTTATGGTTTTTTAAACAACAGATACTAGGAAATAAATTAAGGCAGTAATTGAAATAAATACTTTAAGTGAGAATATAAAATTGGATAGTACTTGAGTTAAGACAATTTCAGTACCAACCCGTTGATTCCCAAATTTTAGCATAAAAGATTAGCAACATTAATTTAATTTCAGATATGAGGGTTTGTTATTAAATGCAATTAGAGATGATGATAGTTCTAGGTTAAGCAATCCCCATACATGATATGCGGGATTCTAATTTAAGCAACCACCATAAATTCAATTGCAATTAATACACAAAATAACTAAATTAATCATCCGGGTTTGGGTATGATAGCGTTTCCAGTTCTAGTAACTCTCATACATGGCATGAAAGCTCTAAGTTAGGCTTACGCTCCAATCCAAACCTAGTGATTTTTCAATAATTAATACACACTCATACTGAAATTTAAATTAATATTACTTATTTAAAGCGCAGCTTTCTTTGGGAATCATTGGCATTGGACACTGTCCTTATCTTAACCCAAGATTAGATTTAGCTACTCATCTTTATTTGAAAGTTAATTAACAGGAATTTAAATGACGTAATTTAAATAACATAATTTAAATGACAGGAATTAAAATAGTAAAAACTAACCGGCCATTTAGGAGGTGGATAATTAAAAGACAAGAATTAAAATTACATAAATTTAAAGGCATAAACTAAACGGCCATTTAGGCAGTGAATAATTAAATGACAAGAATTAAAATTGCAGAAATTTAAAGGCATAAACTAACCGGTCATTTAGGCGGTGAATAATAAAGTAATAATAAATGACATAAGAATTTAAAAGAAGAAATGAAGGAAGTAAGATCACAAGAGAGAATACTAAAGAAAAGGGGAAAGAACAAAAACAATTCTCAAAGAGAGAATTATAAGGAAATAACTAAATTTTGATTCAAGAATAATAATCACACTTACAAATGCAATCAAGTGAGCTATTTATAGGCCACAAGATGCAGTACAAACCACACAATTTCAATTATTCAATTAGACATAATTATATCTAATGGGCACTCACACACTTAAAGTTAAATAGATTTTAGCTATAATACACACCTAATATTAAATGGATTTTAACTAAAATACATACCTAATAAAGCACTCATAAAGTTAATATCCACCTAATAGTTAAATTGATTTTAGCTAAAAAACACACCTAATAAAGCTCTCACATAAAAAATAAAAATAGATTTCTATAAATTAGTTTTTTAATCTTCATTAGGATTAAAAATAATCCTTGAGCCTTCTCCAAATAATATCTTCCATGGGTTGCTCAAATTGGGCCTTAATTCTTCATGGGTTTGAATTCTTCATGAGCTTGAATTCTTCATGGGCTTGAATTCTTCATGCCTAAAAAAAATAATTTAATGTTATTAATAAATTATATATTATATATATGTATTACACATGGCACATATATATATTAGATTATATTATATATATATATTACATGCATGTATATAATGATGTATATGTATTATATATAATTTTATATATTATTATTATTATTATTAAATTTTACTTTAAAATTTCATTTCATTCATTTTTCAATTTAAACTTGCATATAACCATAAAATATATATTAATATCTAATTTAAACCATTTTTAAGATCAAAAGAAAGGTATAATTATAACAAAATTTTTACAAAATTAACCATTAATCAATAGTCCCAATAAATTTTTCGGGAATACGTCCTAGTATTTCTCTTGCTTACTATATATCCACAGGCTCATTATTTTTTTTTTCAAAGCCCGATAATTTACGTCCTCAATCAAGCCACTTATAGCTAAGCATCTAATAACCTTAAGCTATTATTAGCAATTTCATTACTAAGAAATAACCCCGATAAATCTTCCGTGAATATATCCTAGAATTTTCTGGCTTTTCACTGACTACAAGTGCTTGTACCACAGATCAATAGGCTCCTTAGAATCATAACTGGTTAACATCGCTCAGCTATACATCTCCCAATTTGCCTACCAGGATTACCTAAACTAACCGTCTAGCCATACGAGAGTTTCATTCTCCAAATCGAAAATCTCAGATTTTTAATCGATCTAGGTTGTTATCCTGGCATATCATCCAATCACTTGATTTTCTCAATCACATCTAAGATTCGCACGATCTTCCAGACGACAATCCATAACTATACTGCTAGCTAGAGCAAGCAGGTACTTACGTCACTTATGGTACTCCAATTTTCACTAGATTTCTTCTTGATAACTCTAAAGCTTCATCATGAATCCTTAGATCCTTGATCAATTCTTTGAAAAAATTCCTTAACAATCTCAAACTGATTTATCTCCGAAAATCTCGAATCAAATCACGATATCTGGTTCCAGTCAGCTTTCGTGAACTCTATTTCCTTGTAATTATGGCTCTTAATCCACTATTTATCATGTCACTTCTGAGTTTGTCGGGTTGACCACCGACAACTTTACCTGATTCTGCAAGTCTATTTGACACACCGAACCATAGTCACAACCTCTGTTGACTAGATCTCCTCATCATTCTTTTTACGATCGATACGACCTATCAAGTAACTCTTTCCTTTTTGGGTCTCCGAACTCTACTTTGAACCGAGGCTACCATCTCATGATCTTACTAAATATCGCGATATTCTATTCCTCGAGCTTCGCACTGTTCGTCGTGTCACCTACTCCAAAGATGACCGCGAACCCTGATATAATTCTTTACTCAATCCATACTCAATCTATTTTATTTCGGGTTGATTCCCTAGGCTTCTAGCCTTAATCAATCATAGCTAGTGGCACACCTCGCATCCTAGGCCATTGGGACTTAGACCCATACAAGGTACAGACCTTACTAGGCTGTCCCAGATCTTCATCATTTGATCGTCTCCCAAGCAGTTTGCTATGATGCTTCGATCGACGGGCTTCCCGTACCTTATCACAAGCCATCCATCAACCATCTGCACATGGGTCCCTAGATTCAGATCTATCACTACGAACACCAAACCAGTAGTGTCGTCACGCTGTTAGGATTTCTTATCCTGTCTCTACGAGTCACCTTGGTTGCACCACCGTCCCCTCATCACTTGGCGTAACTCATACGCCATCATTTGGCCATCTTTGGCCTCTTGCTTGACCTAAGTCATTGGATCCCTGGTTTTTACATCTCATTTTCGAGACACTAAATAATCCTCGAAATATATTTATCATTTGATCCTAACTCTTTAGCTAAGCCATGTCACATCAGACTAATCATCTATGATTCGATCATCCTTGATAACCACAATTATCCTATCATTTCTCGTAATGATTTCGACTAATGATCTCAAATCAACAGTCTCTAAATCTCTCGGATCATGGTTACCGAGTCAACCTTATACCTGAATCATATCATTGGTTTCTAACTTCAATTGCTAGATCATTGAACTAGCTTTCATCAGGTTTTTACTATTCATTGAGAATAGTAATCGTATACTGGAATAGTGTATGTAAGTGAATAGTACACCAAGTAAGTTCTCAGGAAAGAGAAGTGGGTCACAAATTGACACACTTAAATACCAAGTCTTTCCTTAGCCAGAATTTGCCTAGACATGCACTTCCACTACACAACACTTAAATCCAATAACCTCTAAACCTTCAACCGACAATTCCCAAATCTCCAAGCAGGGATTTCGTCTTATGAACAATTAATTTCTTTCCCCTAAGCCTCCACTTAGGGGTTCCTACTAACTGGTTCTATCAATATCGGATCCTCTTAAGTCTCCAAATTGTTCTTCCCCAATTTTCAAATAGGATTTAACTCTGATATCAACTATATCCGAGACACTTAGGGCTTCCACTAATCTTAAGCTCAGATACCAACTGTAACGCCCTGTTTCCCGGGCGCGTTATAAACTTGGGACAATTTTGGGACAATAAATTTTTTTTCTTCCAAACTTAATGCTAAATCACATCATACCTCGAATCTGTCCCAGAACTTCCAATCATTTTTCTCGAAAGAGAATCACTATACACATCAAATGCGGAAGCAATGATCGAAACCTGATATCTTAACATTGATAATAAATCAAATCTTATATCTTTATTAACTATAAGGATATACATCAACATTTCTCAAAACGTTCAGAATTCAAAATAGCAAAACTTAAATACATGGGCTACATAACATACATTTCATTCTTCTTGCACTCTGCTAAGTGTCATTTCATGCCTCATTTATCATCGAATCTGCTACAATCTCCATCAGGAACGTTTGAATATTCCAGGGGCAAAAACTCAAATTAGATGATGAACCATCTAAGTAAGGGTACATAATGCTATATCATGTGTGTATGCAATGTCTTTCATCGTACGTGTCAACTGCACCCCTCATGCTACCTACCATTTTTGCGGCCACCTCTTTTGAAGCCGGGGTGTATGGGTGCACCCTTGGTAAAGCAGCGGTGCTAGTTCGTACTCCCTACGGCCTCAATGCGAGTGATCAATGATATCAACGTGTATTTATGCATTTCATAGTCATGTCATGTATGCAGTCTACGTGATGGGTACATATCAGAGTATGTCAATATGATGAAAATATTTTTGAAGAACATAAATCACTTACAAACCAGGCATTTTCCATAAAACTAAATTCAATTGAGAAATACCACTTACCTTCTCAAGCTTATCGGGCTATCTCGATATCCGTGTATTGCCTCGATTTGCGTGTTAATCTCAAAATTTGCACAAATCTCTTCAACTTTAATCCTCAGGCATCCTAATCACCATATTTATTTAAATAAATATTAAAATTTATTTTTCCATAATTTCTGGCATTTTCTTTCTATTTCTTCCTAATTTTCCTCAATAGATCCAAACTAAATATTTCTCAAATATTTCACTACGAAAATTCATAAAATAATATTCTTGAATTTTTGAAATTTTTTAGAGAATTTTACTCACCTTAACTTAGCATCTCTGGCTTCCTCAATATGCATGCCCTGATCTCGAAATGCGTGCCCGAACCATTTTCTTGCCTAAAATCTCCGGAATAACCATAAAAGTCTATTTCCTATTTTTTGGAATTTTTTTCCACATTTCCTCTATTTTTCCTATTTTTTCTTCCATTTTCTTTTCTTTTCTTTTCTTTTTCTTTTCTATTTCTTTTTCTTCTTTTTTTTGCTTTCTTTTATTTCACCTCTTCTTCTCCACCTTCTTCTTCCTCCTCCCGCCCCTGCCATGCGCATACAGCCATGCTCCTTCTTTTTTTTCCTTTTCTTTTTTCTTTTTCTCTTTCTTTTCTTTCTTCTTCTCTTCTTCCTTCTTTTTTTACTCCCTTCTCCTTCTTCTCTTCCTCTTCTTCTTCTTCACCTGCGACTGCCTGCAACCAGCACCTACGCACGTACAGCATCACGCCCGCCGGCACCCGGCCCTTCCGCCAGCCGCCGCCGCTGCTTGCCCACACCACCGCGCGCCTTCGCCAATCGCCTCTCCGCTCTTCCAGCCACCCATGCTCGCTGCCGTGGCTCTTACGCATTGCTGCCGCATAGCCAAGCTACTACAATGGCAGCTCCATGGCTGCCATGGTTTCTTCCGCCAACACCGAAAGCCTTTCGCGCCTCCACTGAGCGAGCTCGCTGCCTCAGAACCACTATGGGAGCTACTCCACGCTTGCAAACCAGCCGTTGAGCTCGCAGCTGCTCTTTCTCCTTCTCTGCAACTCTCTGTTGCACTTCCCCATTTGCTCACAACCTCCCCCTTTTTATAGCCAATTTTCATCGCCTCACCTCACGCTTTTGCCCATACCTTCTTTGCGCAAATCTTAGCCGATTTTCAGAGGCATGGCTTGAATCTTGCAGGGGCGCCACTGATCTAGAGTTGCAGGGCATGGGATTTGAAGTATGGAATGGCAGCGCATGGCCATTGCATTTTATAGAGGCATGGCCTCTGCCATGCGTGTACACATATATATATTTATATATCATATATTAAATTAATATATATAAAATTATGCATTAAATTCCAATTTTCTCATATTATCACCTGAGTAATTCCCTAATAGCAAATACGCCCTCAAACGTTGAATTAAATTGCATTTCAATACTGAAAATCCATTATTAATAACTTTAAGGTTACTCGATTTGGACGATTTTGTCCTAGTGTCCTCACCGAGCTATCGTTTTATCTCGAAACCATTGAAGGGTTGCTCATTAAGCAAAATCGGATCCCTCCTAGGGTTCCGTTGATTTTTCGGGAGTCCCCTACGACAATTCAGTTTTACAGCCTAATTAGTAGTTGTATTTTAGCTGTACCGAAAACTGTTCCCGATTCGATTTCTTTCGATACCATAAATCCTATCTCAAAACGTTCATCGAGACCATATAATTTTCTTTAGACAATTTCACTTCGAGGCATTTCCTACAGTCGATTCGGTACTTATAACTATTATCAAGCCAATTTTTTCGGTATTCTAAACTTATTAAAATTACGTGACAATCTTATCTAAACATTTGGTATTACAATCTGTTTTGCGACGGATTCAACAACGGGATTGGGGCCCGTCGCTGACTAATTAATTTTTAAAATAAAAAATAATTAAATAAAAAAATTTAAAATTATTAAAATTTAAAATTTAAATGTAAATTAAAATTATTAATAATTTATATAAATAAAATTTTTTAAAACATTAAAAAAACAAATTTTTTAAATTATTTTCTATAATAATTTTAATAGATAAAATAAAAATAAAATTTTTAACGTAAATTAAAAATAAAATTTTAAAAATTTACAATAAATAAAAATATATTTATAAAAAAAATCATATTTAATTATTATTCAAATTTTTTTATCTTTTATATTTATTTAAAAGAAAATTTATATATAAATGAAATTAATGATAATTAAAAATTTATTTTAATTAATTATTATAAATTAAAAATATATTATTTTAAAAAAAATCAAAATTCATATTAAGTCAAACTAAATTTATATCAAAATTCATAACAAAACTAAATTTGTAAGTCAAACTGATTAATTCATAAATATTCAGTTACAATCATCATCATTTTGTTCCTCATCATCAAAAAACTGATTACTCGATCCTGGTTGAATCGACGATCCAGGTTGCTGATAAGACGGGCCAGGTTGTTGTAACGCCATCATTTGTCTACTCATCTGCTCTTGTCACGCCATCATCTGTTGCTGCCACTGACGCAATTGCACATTCTCATTTCTCACCTCTGTCACCTCCGCATTCATCCGAGACTCGGTGGATTGCAGCTGATTTTCCACCTCGACGACCTTGGTTTGAGCAGAATGTAACTCCTTGTTCAACTGGGTGACCCTTAATCTCATTTGTTCTAATTCTGTCGACAAACCATATGAACCACTGGAAGTGCTATCAGATCTAACAGGGAAGGACTGTCTACCTTGAGAGCTGAGACCGTAGATACGACCCTTCTTGTTCCTACCAGAGACAGCTTGATAAAAAATCTGACGTTCGTCGATTGTAGGTGGAGAGGACGACTCATTACCACCGGCTGATGCTGAAGATGTCTCTGCACTTAATCTCTCGAATGGCTCCTATATAAATTAAAATATTGACATTGTCAACTAATTAAAAAATTCATTAAATTGTAATGTTTATTAAATTGTACAAAATACAATTACCGCGACGGTCTTTAATCTATTATCAACCCACACTTCTTGTCATTGATCATTCTTTCGAGTACGGGTTCTCCTAAAAATCTCAAATTCATTGGGCTCGCAGTTTAATTCCCTTGCCTGCATGACAAATATATGAAATAAATAAAAAATAATATAAACCATTGTATAAATTTATAAAATTTACATTTAATTAGTAGAAAAACTAATTACCATGCTTCTTCGGCTCTCTGTGAAAGGAATGGATCCACCTGTGTGGATTAACCCACCAGTCTCGGATGCGCAAATC
Source organism: Diospyros lotus (assembly GCF_014633365.1). NCBI lineage: Eukaryota > Viridiplantae > Streptophyta > Magnoliopsida > Ericales > Ebenaceae > Diospyros > Diospyros lotus. Next base: position 43,303,277 of record NC_068339.1, on the reverse strand, counting down.
GTTTTGTTTTATTCTACTCTCTTCTTGTATTCATCTTCATCCCACTTGGCCTGTAAAGCTCGCCTCATCATCGGATCCATCCATTCCCTCTTATCTGCACCTCCTTTAATTTTGTTCAAATTATTTATAAAACTTCTCCGACCAGATTTATTCCAAGTGATACATATACGATCACTCTCATCGGATTGCCACTTAAACTCCTTTTACAAGAAATTAAAAATGAATAAATATGTATACAATTTTAAATTGAAACTTTCTATAATTAAGAATTGCAATTAAACTTACGCTAAATTCGTCTAGCCACATCAGTCGTGTTAATTCAGGCATGTCATCCCAATAAAGCCAAGCTTCAGTGTACCGTCTCTTCCAAATTTTAGATTGTACACCTAGTGGGCCAACCTCGAGGAAAAAACTGTAAAACCAATATTTATCATGTAATAAATTGCATTTATATGTAAAATAATAACAAACAATTAATTAAAAAGAATATAATTAAGATACTCACTGATCACAGTTCTGATTGTAGGATAATTCTACTCGGTATCAGCTTGGTCGGTATTAATTGGATCAGATGGAGTAGGGTCAACATTTTGCGTAGGAAAAAATGTCAAAGGATGTGCATGTGGTGTCGGCATAAATGAGTATGGATATGAACCTCCTATAGGATGAAAAGTAGACCCAGGATAACAGACATAATGTGGTGCAGTCTCAGGTGGGTGGGACTACGTAGTATAACCCATATGATATGGCATAGAGGGGAATGGTTGTTGGAACTGAGGCATGGGAACGAAAGCATATGGGTGTGATGGCTGAGGATATAAAGAAGTAGACGGAACAGCATGTGTGGAGACAGAAGGAGAAGACTGTGAACTGACACTACTCGGATCTGGGGAAGGTGTGTCCCTATAAGATCGACGTCTTCCTCTACCTCTACTACCCTTACCCCTGTTTGGTTCGGGAGATGAATGCCCTGACATCTGTTTTTAAAATTACATGAAACAAAAAAACACAATAAAACGTACAAGGTCACAGACATTAAAAAATACAAAAGATCGATATTATATCATAATATATATATATATATTTAAATTTACATGTATTCATAGATATATCAATCTTTTTCTACAAATTCATCACTATCTATGTCATCAGACAATAACTCTTCTTCATCGTCTTCATATATAGATTCTTTCTTTACATCATCATCTTCTTCTTGCTGAATAATATTTGAAATATCTATTTTCTCGACTATCCCATCTAAATCTTGTAAACTACCTCTAAGGTCATTATTTTGATCAATTTGCGGGAGTTCTGGTATTTCATCCTCCAGAAAAGGTTCTTCCATATTAGCCTCGGGAGCCGTTATTGTAGGTCGTGCCTTTGTTTTAATAACAACTATCCAATCACGTTTATCAGGGCAAATGCTGGGGTACGACGTGTAATACAGTTGTTCAGCTTGTTGAGTAAAAATGAAAAGATCATATTTCTTATACCTTCTTGATGATTGAACCTCGATAATACCATACTTTTCGTGGATTTTGGTTCTCCTAGGACTTGGATCATACCATTCACATTTGAACATAACTACCCTTTTGACTGGTAGACCTGCATATTCCAATTCAATAATATCTAAAATTTTTCCGTAATAATAAGTCTCTAAGAATCCAACCCCTGTCCCAGGCACGCAAACACCAAAATTTTCGGTAGATCTACTAGTATTCCATTCGATGGTATGAAATTTATATCAGCTCACGAAATACATTAGCCAATTCCGCACGTTTGGAGTCGGTCCCCATCCTATATTCTGAATTAATGGATTTGTAACAACTTGAGTATTCGAATTAACCTGTGGAAATATTTGAATCACTTAATTAATGTATTTTTAAAGTTTAATTAAAAAATAATCTAATATGAAGTAACATACTTGATGATGGAACCATTTAGGAAAATATTTCTCGATTTCTTTGTCTATTTCTGCATCTGTGATATTTGAATATAGTTGATGCAATAGATTGGTGTACATGCTGAAAAATTTAAACGATAGATCAATCATTTAATATGAACCAAGAATAAACTTATAAATATATTCATTTAAATTTTAATTCTTACTCAATATAAGATTTGACCTCCGAAGTATTCAACAAGACATATAATTTGGCGGCTTCAAACTCTTTCTCATCCATCCACCTAATTTTCATTGCTCCCACAGCACGGCCTGGATAATTGAACACAGAAATTTGTGGATATGAAGAATCTCCCCCATCGTCATTTCGAGGGACTCTCGTTCTTCTTGATGGAACATTCGGTGTAAAATAATATGAACCAAATATGAACGTCTCCTCAATTAAATATGCCTCACATATGGATCATTCTACACGAGATTTATTGTGGACCTTCTTCTTTAAAGTGTTGAAAAACCTAAATCATTCGAAAATCTCATCAATATAAAAGAATTTTATTATCTTTAAAAATTAACGATTCAAATTATACTAGACGTACCTTTCAAATAGATACATCCATCTGTATTGTACTGGTCCCCCCACCTTTGCTTCGTAAACTAAGTGCACTGGGAGATGCTCTATTGGGTTAAACCATCTGGGAGTAAATACATTCTCTAATTTGCATAAAATAATGGATATATTTTGTTCCATGACATCTAGGTGTTCAATCCTCAATATTATTGAGCTATCTTTGAAAAACTGGCATAACTCAATGACCGGATTCCAAATTCGATCTGGTAATGCTGCAAATGCCGTTGGAAGTAATCGCCCCATGAGAACATGGCAATCATGACTTTTGAATCCAACTAATTTTATGTTTCTCATATCAACGCACTTACCTAATCTAGAAGCATATCCATCAAGGAGCTTAAGTTCTTTTATACACGTAAAAACACTTAACTTTTGTTCCCTTGTGAACGTGTATTGGGCCTTAGGTTTTCAATATTTGCCCCCGCCACGGTCTATTAGTTCAAGTTCTTTGCGCGTACAATATTCTTTAGGGTCCATTCTAGCCTTGGTATTATCTTTAATTTTACCTTTCAAATCCATAATTGTATTGAAAAGATTGTCAAAAATATTTTTCTCAATATGCATGACATGTAAGTTATGTTGGATCAGATTATCTTTCCAATATGGCAATTCCCAGAAAATGTTTTGTTTTGTCCAATTGTGCTCAACACCATACCCAGGCATCGCATAGTCCTGTAATTGGAGGATAGAGGAAAAATTATAGACTCTCTAAAAAACGGTATCTCTAGTTAACCGTGGTGGTGGAGAAAAATTATCGACTCTGTTTCTTCTAAATACACTTATATTTCTCCGGAAGGCGTGATCCATAGGAAAGAATTGTCTGTGACAGTAAAAAAATAACGTTTTTCCACCATACTTGAGGTTGAAAGCTTTAGTTTTCTCCATACAATATGGACACGCTAATCTACCCGATGTCATCCAACCAGATAACATTCCATAGGCAGGAAAATCATTGACGGTCCACAATAGAGCAGCCTTCATGAAAAAATTATTTTTAGTTGATATATCATAAGTCAGAACATCTTCGTACCACAACAATTTTAGTTCATCAATTAAAGGTTGTAAGAACACATCTATCTTGTTTTTCGGATTTGATGGACCTGAAATAATAGTAGTCAGAAAAAGAAACTCTCTTTTCAAACATAATTCAAGAGGCAAGTTATATGGCGTCACAATAACCGACCAACAAGAATACGGCCGACCTGAATTACCATATGGAGTGAATCCATCTGCACAAAGACTAAGCCTCACATTTCTAGGATCGGCGAAAAAGTTAGGATATTTTTGATCAAAATGTTTCCATGCTTCCCCATCAGACGGGTGAGACAAGACACTAGGCTCCCTCCAACTTTCATGATGCCATCTCATGCTCGCAGCTGTAACCGTAGAAGCATATATTCTTTGTAGTCTTGGTATGACAGGCAAATACCACATTTTTTTTATAAGAAATTTGTTTAAATTTTTCTTTCCCACTTCTTATAGGTTTAAAACGAGGATGACCACAAAACTTACAACTTATCTCGGATTCGTCATTCTTGTAATACAACATACACCCATTTGAACAACAATCAATCTTCTGATAACCGAGGCCAAGCTGCGAAACCAATTTCTTGGTATGATAAAAATCAGTTGGCACCCAATTACCAGTTGGCATTGTTTGATGCATAAACTACATGATTTCATTATATCCACCTTCGGGAATGTTGTAATCAGAATTTATACTTAACATCCTAACTGCAGCAGAAAGTTCACTTTCTACTTCGCAGTTTGAATACAATGGAGCTTGTGCAGCAGATAACATGTCATAAAATGCTTGTGCATTTTCATTCGGTATTTCATCTACATTGTAAGTTTGATAACCACTTCCAGTACCAGTCTCTTGCATTATATATGGCGCATTTGATGGCCCAGCCACATCTATTACCATCTGTTCATAGGAATTAAACTGATCCCTAAAATTGTCTTCTCTATAATATTCATTTTCAACAACCGAATGAGGCACAACGGGCACTTCTTCACTATGATGCATCCAATAATAATAACATTTCATGAATCCATATTTACAAATATCTCTTTTCACCTCATTGATTGATTTAAACCTTAGACACTCGCATTTCATACAATGACATTTTAACTTTCCTTCTAATCTTATAAAACTTTCTTGAGTAGACGCAAATTGAATGAACTCATCGACACCCTCATAAAATTCTCTAGTAATCTCGCCCCTTCTTAGGTTATACCTATTATCAATCCACTTACGATGCGACAAAATTTTTATTTTAAATTAAATAATATGTATGACGAAAAAAACTATACTGAAAATTCACAAAACCATTATTTAGTACGTAATTTATAATTGCACTTTCAGATGTACAGTACTTTAAATTTTTTACCAAGTAACAAAAGTTTAACTAAATAATTAATAACATTATATTTGTAGTTATAATTTTAAAATTGTATTAAATAAATAATTAACTCGACAACTATATTATCGAACATTCAACTGTTATATTTAAACATATTATTTATCGTTAAACTAATCATTTTTTCAATTAAACTAGACTAGATCACAAGTTTTTATTTATTTCAATTATGTATGAACTAATTATTTAAGCTTATTTTTTCAATTAAACTGTTATAACTTTGTTAAGATTAGTCTTCATTAAACCTAAAGTTAAACCCTGCTTAAATCTTAAAACCCATCCATTATTATTAAAAAATTAAAAAACATATATTTAATATTTTAAATTTATAATATAATTAATAAAATTAAATTATTTTAATTTCTAATAAGAGATTTAATAAAAAAAATAAAGTTAGAAAATTAGGCAATACTCTTAAGAACAAAACTAATACACAAATTTTCTTTTTGTGAATAATTATTTTAATTAAAATTAAAGTCAAAATATCAAAATTAATTAAGAAAATATTGATTTGGCCCTAAAAAAGTTATTTAACAATTAACCAAAGCCCCAAAAATTAACCAAAGCCCCAATTGTGCAAAATAATTTTATTTAATCCTACTAAAATTATTTAACTATATTATTAATATTAATAAGATAATTTTTTTTAAATAATACTAAATATAAAATTAAAATTTTATTTAAAATTTATTAATAATTTATTTTTAAAACACTCACCCACTTGAACTCCTAAGTAGACCCATTTTATTATTTAATTATAATTTTTTAATAATTAAAATTAAAATTTTAATTTTAATTTAACATTAATTAAACCCTATATATCTTATATATCCCATAACATGAGACATGAAAAAAAATTATATAACTCTTCAAACTTTTCCATTAATTTTTGACATCGCAATTCATTAGCATTTAAAAATGTTGAGTATGAGATAAATTAATTTAATACCTCATAACCCTCACAGTCAACATGCCAAACATAAATGAAACTCCACACCTAATGCCAAACATAAATTAATTTATAAATTTTGTACAAGCAATTGCAATTATAGTGGGATCAACATGAAATATTCCATGTTTGATTCTAGTGCTTGTCGTGCCAGTGGCTAGAGAATTGAATTAAATGATCACATCACAAATTAAATCATTTTTGAGCTACAAATTAAATCACATCATAAATTTTAAATTAAAACATTCAAGAATCCACTCATTTAATGTTTTCATTTTAATTCTAATGTTAATGTTTTGATTTTTCTTTAATTCTAATTTGCCCAAATAATATTGATTAAACTTTCAACCACTTAAAAACTAAACAAAATCACCTAATATACATATATTATTAAAAATTAAAACTCCTATTCTTATTATTCATCCTATGTGTCAAAAAAATGAAATTAAAAACAGTTTCATCCACAAAAAAATTAAAAATAAAAAAATTATGTTTTAACTTAGAAACAAAAAAAAATTCTAGATGAAATTTTACTCAAAAATTTTAATTTTTTAAAATTTGTTTAAAATCATTATAAAATTTATATCTATTTTTAGATTGAATAATTATTTTTAATATTAAAAATAATAATTACAAAAAACTCTTATATTTTTTGATTTACAATTTTTTTATCTATTTAAAATATCATCTACCTATTTTTATTCATTTCTCATCTTTCTTATAATCTAAAATATAACGTATAAAAGGAGAAGAAACTCTAATTTTTCCTCTATTAAAACGCTTGCAATTTATTTAATTTCCTATAATAAAACTCGTATTTTTATTCATTTTTCCTATTTTTAATCATTTTACTAATTATTTAATATAATATTTTTTATATTAAACATTTATTTTTAATTTAACCCCTCTAACAGCCGCCCCTCCCCCAAGTCACTAAGTATTGAACTATATATTATTTTAAATTTAATTTATTTATTTATTTAGATCACAAAATACATAATAATAATTTATACAAAATATATAATAAACCCTCCCCCTAACAGTCGGCCCTCCCCCCACACAGTTACTAAATTTTTAATTATATATTATTTTTGTAACGACCCGTTAGTGGGTCTAGAAGTTTATTAATATCTTAATTATAAAAATTTGGAGATTTTCTCTATTAAAGAATTATTCTTATGTGTCAAAATTTATGTATTTAAATTCATGAATTGGGTTGCCTATTTAAGCCAAATGTTTAAGGTCATTGAATGTGAGGGGTTTAGAGAAATCCCATGGACCTAAAATGAATTGGGCCATTAGTAAAATGGGCCTGGGCATTATATATATATATATATACATATGTGCATATTTTTTTATGTGATAAAATTTATGTAAATAAAATAAGTATTAAATTAATGGATTGGGCTTTGGAAGCTTTGGTTGAGCCAAGTGGAGATTTTGTATATATTAATTGTTGTAATGTTGTGAAGCCCATTGGGCTTAAGGATATGTTGAGGCCCTTTTGGTGGGCTAATGGAAATGGGCTATTATATTTAATTGGGCCAATGAGTTGGGCTTAGGCCCATGTATTTATGTGGGTGGACTTTTTGAATTACTCCAAAAAAATTGATTTTTATCGACGATTTTTTTGCGGTGGTTCTAAAAATTGCCGCAAAACATGGTATTTTGTGACGGTTTTGAAACCGCTGCAAAATATGATTTTTGCGACGGTTTCTTTAAAATTTTGCGGCGATTTCAAAAAATCGCCGCAAAATTTAGTAAAACATGTTTTTTTGCGGCAGTTTTTAAAAAATCGTCGCTAAATTTAAAAAATAATTAAATAATAAAAAAATTAAATTCTTTTTCGCAGGGATTTTTGAAAAATTGCCGCTAAATTAAAAAAATATTAATTTAAAATTAAATTTAAATTAACATTTGCGACGATTTTCAAAAACCGCCGCAAAATTAAAAAAAATAAATTTAGCGGTGGTTTTTGAGAAACCGCGGCTAAATTTAAAAAAAATTAAATAATATAAAATTAAAATTAAATTAACATTTGCGGCGGTTTTCAAAAATCGCCGCAAAATTCAAAAAAAATTAAAAAAATATAATTTTTTAAAAATTAAATAAATATAAAATCTTAAAAATAAATATATAATTACATTTAAATTAATAGCAAAATTCATTAAAAATATAATTTTAAAAAATAAAAATAAAAATAAATTTAAAAACATTTTAATATATAAAATTTTAATAATTTTTAAAAATATATAAAATCTTCTTTTCTATTTTTATTCAATTAATTTATTTAATTTAACTCAATTAATTTATTTTTAATTTATTCTATTATTCTTTAAAAATAATCAATTAATAAATATTTTTAATATATATTAAAAAATATAAAATATAATTCTGAAAATTAGTTGTTAGATTAGTATATAATATATATATATATATATGCATATATGTTAAGGATGTCTTCGCAAATCAGGCGATTCGCGCGCGCGCGCATAAGCGGTCTCGGGTTCGAAATTTGGGGAGAGCATGGCTGGATTTAATTTCCAGCATCGCTACGTGGCTCGCGTAGGGGCGGGGCAAGGAGGGCAGGTCCGGTGCAGGCTGGGCTGGCTTGTGCGGGCTATAAAAAAATAATATTTTAATTTTAGCGGCGATTTCAAAACTGCCGCTAAAATTAATAATTTAATTTTTTTATTAAATTAAAATTATTATTATTTTTTAAATTTAAAAAAATTAAAAAAAATAAAATTTTAATTTTAGCGACGGTTTTGAAACCGCCGCTAAATATTACAGAAACCGCCACTAAATGACTTATTTAGCGACGGTTTTTAAAACCGCCGCAAAATTTAAAATTAGCGACGGTTATTCCAGTGGTTGCTGAAAACCGCCGCTAAACGCTCCGCGATGGCTGACTTAGCGACGATTTTCAAAACCGCCACTAAAATACTTAACGGCGGTTAAAAATCGTCGCTAAATGCAAAAAAAAACCACCGCTAAATGCTGATTTTTTTGTAGTGAATTGGGCTTAGGCCCATGTGTATAATATGAGAAATGGAATTAAATAAATGAAATTATATATATATATAATTTTATTTTGGGGATTAAAAGAAAAGAAGAAATAAAATGTAAAATACAAAGTGACCAAATGGTCCTTGTTTTATGGAAAAATGTGAGGGCAATTAGGGAATTTCATAATGGGTTAAATAAAGAAAATGGGAAAGAAAAAATTAGAAAATGGCAAAAGTCTAAAATGGTCATGGGATATTTTGTGTTGTGTGTGTGAGGTGAAGGGCATAATGATCATTTGTGGGGGGTATTAGTTGGGAGACCACATTCTTCCTCTCCCAATCTCTCTCTCTCGTGGCCCTCCCTTCTCCCTTCTCATTCTTCTTCTTCTTCTTCTTCTCCCTTCTTCTTCTTCTTTCATTTTTGTTGCTATATTTGGAGCTTCAAGAAGATGGATCATTTGGCATCCGGGCAAGCTTCTTTGGTTTTCTTTTAAGGCAAGTTCCTCTTGCACATTTATTTTATTTTGTGCAAGCTTGCTTCATTTTCCATTGTGATGTCGAATACCTCATGGTTCTTTATTTTCTTATGGTTAAAAAGTATTTTGGAATTGGTTATATATTTTCTTCAAACCATTTGTTATTTCAAAGCTTTGTCGGGTTTTTGTGATAGTCTCATTAGGGCTTGTTTTCCCCATCTTTATTTCATGGAATGGCAACTTGGGGGTTAGGAGATTAGTCATGGGTGGTTTTGGGATTGTTTTGGGGTGTTTATTGGTCATTTTGAGGGTTTTTTGAGGCTTTTTGGAGGCTTTTTGGGCCCTTTTTGATCGTTCTCGGCCAAGTCGACTCACCCAGGAGGTCAAGTCGACTCGGTTTTGGGCGAGTCGACTCGGCCGCAGCTTTGACTACTCTACACATGCTTCACTTTTTCGGTCATAACTTTTGATGTAGAATTCAAAATTGCAATCTGTTTGAAGCGTCATAAACTAGACTTCTAGGGCTTCGATTTGATATATAATATCATATATTTTGGATATGATTTGAGCTGATTAAAGCTTTTCTTAACCCAAATCAAGTGAGAATGTTAAAGTAAATTGTTTTGTAAATGCTCCTTTAGATATCCCTCAATCCTCTAAATGTTAAGATGTGTTTGAAGATATATATATGTAAATACATGGGATTCATAAGATAAAAATACAATTGACTTGTATGAGGAGGTATAATAATAATCAATTGGGAAATTGTTAAGAAATATCCTTGGTTGGTAAGTTCATGGTGTCTCATGGGGGATGCATTGATAACTCCAGATAAATAATTACCCTTAAATGAAATGGAGTGGCCATAAAAAGATGTGATTGAAGATATGCCTATGTGCATGCATGGGCTCATGAGTGAATATGTTATTGGCATGTTTAAATGTGCATGATGTGTACATTTCTATAACGAAGCATGTATGATTTACTTATGTGAGATTCCATGAACATTGCATGGCATTATGATTTGCACCCTATTGCTATTATTTTGGCACGACGGCTATGTTCCGAAAATGGAGAAAGAAAAGGATATCCTAAAAGAACGCCTGACGCGGGTGAGGTGGCCATGAACCCGGTAGGCGATGCTCAAGCCACTGAGTGGAAAATTGGTTTTATATATATATGTATGCATTCAAGCATGTGAAAAAAAGGGCTTTGAGAGCCAATGTGATCCATGTATATGGAAGGCTGTGTGAGCCAATGCAATGTATGGAGATTTATGTATTTATGAGAAATGAATCGATGCATAAAATGCATACTGGCAATAGCATGGGAATGATTTAAATGATGGGAATTAATGGGAAATGCTACCCGTAATTGGAAAGTCGGATCTATTCCACTTTGAATTTTTCCATGCCTTAACCTTATTGCTTCCTTTGTTGTAGCATATGGTTACTTATATAATGGTTTTATAAATGAGAATTGAAGGAGGGGTAAATTGTATTGGGGAGTCAGGTGTACTCTATTTTGTATCCATCCCTTCATTTGTGCTTCCAGTATTGTATATATATATATATATGTTTACCTATCGAGCCTTATGGCTCACTTTGAAATATGGGTTTGATGATCCATAAGCAATTGTATTCCTTGAGGATGTTGTTGTCCAGTCCAGAAGGCATGAAACTAATGGGTATCTGGATGTTGGGTAATGGTTTTCTTTGGCTCTGAATGATTCATGCCTTCATATATCGTTATATGGATTCTTCCTTTGCTATATACTTGCTGAGCCATGTGACTCATGTTATTCTTTTGTCATTTCAGGTAATGGAAGATAGATATTTGCGGGGCGTGTTCAAATTAATTGTGTATAGAGATGTCTCGGCCTCAAAGATTCGTGGGTGTATGTTAAGGGCAATAAATAGAGGGCTTATTGTATTTTTTTTAAGCCTTAGTATCCTTTTATTTCATAATGTATGGGCGATAAGCCCAAGATGATGATGTATTGAATGATATGTAATTTATTATGGCTCCTATTATTAGTAAACAAATTTGAAAAAGAAATTTCTTGAAAATTTGAGTATCTGTATCCATTTTGAGTGGACCTTCTCTTGAATTTCCTGTGCTAACAGGAAAATCCGGGAGTGGGCCCTGACAATTTTAAATTTAATTTATTTAATTAAATCACATAATACATAATAATAATAATACAAAATATATAATAAACCCTCCCCCTAACAGTCCCCCCCACCACAATCACTAAATTTTTAATTATATATTATTTTAAATTTAATTTATTTAATTAAATCACATAATACATAATAATAATACAAAATATATAATAAACCCTCCCCCCTAAGAGTCGCCCCTCCCCCCCCCCCCCCCCACATAGTCACTAAATTTTTAATTATATATTATTTTAAATTCAATTTATTTAATTAAATCACATAATACATAATAATAATACAAAATATATAATAAACCCTCCCCCTAACAGTTGCCCCTCCCCCCACACAGTCACTAAATTTTTAATTATATATTATTTTAAATTTAATTTATTTAATTAAATCACATAATACATAATAATAATACAAAATATATAATAAACCCTCCCCCTAATAGTCGCCCCTTCCCCCCCAGTCACTAAATATTTAATTATATATTATTTTAAATTTAATTTATTTAATTAAATCACATAATACATAATAATAATTTATAAATAATAACAAAATAATACTAACAAATATTTAAAATTATAACAGAAATAATACTAACAGATTTATTATTTCTGTTATAAAGAATACTAACAGATTTGTTATTATTTCTATTATTATTTCTGTTATAAATAGAATATTATTTCAGTTATAAATATAAATTATTATTTCTGTTATAAATAATACTAACATTAATAAATGATAGTTAATTAATATTATAATAAATATTAACATTAACAATTAATAGAAATATTAACGTTAACAACATTAATAGAAATACTAACATTAACAACTATTTACAACTTAACAATTAATCAAATAGTGCCTATTATGTAAACAATTAACATAAATATTAATATTAATAACATTAACAGAAATATTAACATTAACAACTATTTACAACTTAACAATTAATCAAATAGTACATATTATGTAACAAACATTCAATATTGTAATTTAAATAATTAACAACAACAAAAAAAAAATACCTTCAAATCTTGATGAGTTTCGAATGTAAATCACATTAAAATAAAATCACTATCACGATTTCAGTGAGAGTGAGACAATGAGGAATGGAGAAGAGATAAACAAGAGGAAACAAAATTAGGAGTAAAGGCACAAAGAAGAGATGAGAGGATCGAAGGGGAAGGGGGAGGGGGGAAACTTTAAAGGGAGAAGAAGGGAAACTTTAAAGGGAGAAGGGGGAGGGGGGTAGGGGGCGGGCAGTGCCCGTTGCTGAATCTAGGACTGCGCCCCATTTATTTTAAATATATTAATATATATTAATTAATTATTTTAAATTAATATATATTATTTTAAATTAATATATATTATTTTAAATTAAATATATATTTTTAAAATACTTTAAAATATAATTAATTTATAGTTATTTAATTTTACAACATTAAACTAATCAAGAAAGAAATATTTTACAATCAAGAGAGAAGAAAAATGAAAAATAATTAATAAAAATAAATCAATTAAAATTATTTAAATAATAATGACCAAAAAATAAATACAATATTTTTTAAGAATTTGTAAATTTATTATTAATTGTAGAAGAAGAGATAAAAATGTATTTTTTATTTTTTAAGTGATTAATAATATTTATGTTATAAATAAATATAATTTTACTAATGAATTTAAATTAAAAATTACATAAATTTTGTAAACTAAAAATGATAAGTATTTTGAGAGAAAACTAAAATCAACAATCATCTGCTACTGGACAATCACCCATCGCAAATGGAGAATTAGTGCCGAGTGATTGTTAGTCAGTGGAAAATAAATTTTTAAAAATTAATTTATTTTTTTAATTAATAAAATTAATATAGTTCTTTTATAGGTATTTGATTTTACGACTTCACATTAATTAAAAAAATAAGTATAAAAGATAAAGAACTAAGGAAAAAAATAATAGAAATAAAATACTAAAGATTAATTTTTTATTCCAAGTGCATTTAATGCAGCTCAACTGTCTTCAATAGTTCAACTGTCAACTATAAATACTTAGATGCCGTAGCATTAATTAGTTATGAGATTAGAGAACATTCATTACAAGTGTTCAAGTGTTCTAACTTACGAGTTCCTATATTTTATCTCTAATACTTTAAATTGACACAATTTTTTAATTACTATTGTTGCATTCATTAGTATATGTTTATTTTGTAAGCCTTCAATCCATTGAGAAATTACATACATGTTTATTTTTTAATTACTATTGTTCCATTGCTAAAGTTTGTTATTTTTTTATTTTTTTAGCGACGAATTCCTTCGCTAAATTTAGTGGATGCCCCAAAATTGAACGTGTGTCAGGTCCTACCCTCCCCTCATAAGCGTGTCACGTGACAGCGTGTAAGCACCCCCGCCCGGATATCCCCAACCACCAAGACTACCCGAACGGGAGCGCCTACGGGAGGAGAAAAGTAATAAACACAGAGACAATGACCACCCCGGCACGCATACACAAAAATGAGAACAGCGGAAGCAAAGCTCAAGACATGCATGCACTATGGGTACCCCGCTAATACAGCGGTCACAAGATAAATAAATAAACACAAACTCCTGTGCCGACATACACAAGACTCGAGAAAACACCTGGCACAGTACAAAATAATAGAGCAAATTCTACTTAGACATCAGAGTGGATAGGGATTGACGAGACTGCCTGTACACCACACCGACTCTGCTGTTAAAGTTGACTCCCTTGCTATGGCCCACGCCGCCACTACCTGGAATGATGGAAAGCAAGGTGAGTCGAGAGACTCAGCAAGCATAAGGAAGAAAAGGCTGAAGGCTACACAAAACCAGAAATCTCACCCCAGAATAAACCCCCATGTACACACAAGCCATGAGACGCTACAACACAACAGCTCAATAGCATAATAAAATAAAAGCACATACCGGTCCTTGGGGCCCACATAAGACACTTGGCACCCAAGTCCCATACCAACCTGCCGCTGCCCTGAAAGGCAACAAATATCTCCACAAACCTGCGCGCGCTGTCCCAGGCCGGTACTCCCGTCACCTGTATCCGTCGGTACTCCCGACAACCGAGCCATAGGTTCCCTTGGAACGGTACTCCCGTCCGAGAACTAAATACTACTAGTATCCATGCAATGCACATAGAAATGCAATGGCGTAGTGAGCATCAACGTGATACAAGGAGCCCATACATCCAGGCATCAGGCCATGCTCCGCCCACATAGTAAACCACACGCCATGCATATGCTCGCGGTGGATGCAACCTACCCAAACTAGAATGTCCGTGTCCAAGCATATTCAATAAATGAATATCCCATCATGCATCCCGTACCCATGTGCATATCAAATCATGAACAGTAATACAAGATATCTAATCATGCAGTAAATCACATACCGGCAGAGCTAGTCAGCAGTGCCCGGCACCGGTCAACGGCCAGTGACTAGGGGTGTCCACCCGACGGTCCACATCAGGGCCGTACCATAGTCTACCCCAATGTCACCAACAATCGACCCCTGCCCCACTGCTCAATAGCTCTAACCGAACCATAAATAAATCTGAGAAAAATTTTAAATAAAACCCGCACGACTAGGAACCTAGTTCCCCAACTGGGTTCAGCATCATTCCGAAAGGAATGGGAGCGGTACAAACCCCCTTAGGCTCACAACGAATAAAATTATAGAAGCCTCAGATTTAATTTAAATTAAAACAAATGAATAATAGTTCAACCAATAAAGCAAGGTGCCGAATTAAAGTAAGGGAGGTGGTAAAATATAGGAAATCACGGGGTCTTTCACGGGAATTAAAGATCAAGAAGAGAGGGTTGAGAGCTTGCCTTTACACGGTCGTTCTTTGCTTTTCTTACGCACCCGTTGCGAAGTAAAACGTTTGCTGGCAATAAATAAAATCGCAGCTTTAATTAAATAAATCTACCGTGTAATATAATTAATTTAGCCGTCTAAAATCCCACGTAAGCACACCACAATTAAAATCTCAACGAGTCTCATATTTATTTTAAATTAAATCCCTCTAATAAAGCCAGCTTAATAAATTAAATTTAAATCAGATAACTCAAATTTTCATAATTAATAAATGAACCGAAACAGACGAACGGAGGGTATAAAATAAAAAAAATCACAGGGTTTCTCACGGGAATTAAAGAACAAGAGATGAGGGTTGAGAACTTGCCTAAAACTAGCTGATTCCGACCTCACTCGAACTCCCGATGCAAATTAAATCATTTCCTGGCAAATAACACCACCGGGACTCAAATTAATTAATTTTAATTGCGTAAAATTTATAATTTAAACATGTAATACTTCTACTAATTTTTACCCACGTACCTGATCACTTCCCATGCCGAAAAATCCCAAATTATTCTATTTTCCTTTATTTTCTCCCTTTTCTTTTCTTTCTTTCCTCTTCTTTCTTCTTCTTCTTCTTCTCATTCTTCTTCTTTTCTTCTTCCTCCCTGCATCTCCCGCACCTGCAACTCCATTTCTTCTTCTCCTTTCCTTTCCTCCTTCTTCTTTTCTTCTTCCTTTCCCTCTTCTTCTTCTTCTTCTTCTTCTTCTTCCCCGCGCTGCTGCCTCATTCTTCTCCTCCCACGCGTCCGGCCGCCTGCAACCACGCATGGCTGCGACCGGCCTTCGCTGTCCGGCCCTCCGCTGGTCGCCGGGCCTACCTCCAGCCATCGCCGCGCGCCACCGCGCTGCCCCAACTGCCGCTGCTTCACGCGTCGCTCCGCCCCCCGTTGTTGCTGCCGCGTCGCTGCCATGGCCGAGCAAAGCTCGGCCAGCCTCCCATGGCCGCCACCTCCTTCTCTCTTCCTCGTTCGATCTCTCTTTCTCACTCTCTCGGTCTCGATCTCTCCCCCTCAATCTCTCCCTCAGCCGAGCCCTCTCACTCCCTGCTCACTCTCAGCTCCCTTTGATCTCTATCTCTCACTCTCTGCTCCTCTGCTTTCCATTGACCAGAAGCTTCCATGAGACAAGAAATAAAAATATCAAATTTTGGCCATTTGCTTACTCTCGAAGCACACACGGGCACCGCCTCAAAATTTTAACAAATTAATTAATTTAAATTAATTAACTAAATTTAATTTCAGTAATTTAGTTTACAGTTTTTCTATTTATTTATTTATTTAGGATATTACACAGCGCTAGGATATTAATCTCAGAAATAATTAAAAGTGTTGCACCTTCGAATCAAACTACCAAAGTTTTGCGACAGATGCGTTCCTATTTGCTAAAGTTTTGTATTTTAAATTTATATTATTTTTCTTTTTTTGCTACAGAAGCATTCTCGTTGCTATTTTTTAATTTTAAATTTATATTTTTGGTTCTTTTTAACAGATCTGCTTGCCACATGACAGCGCTGGAATATTATTCCCAACTATTATCTCAGACTCTTTACTAGATTCGAAACCCCAACCTCTCATGATCAAATTTCGCTCATGAGCTATCAATCTGAAAGTCTTTTTGTTTATTGATGTATATAAAATATATTTATAGTATTCTCTTTCATATATTTTCAGAATATTTATACAACGAAATTTCTCAAACTTATTTAATGATATTAATTTTAATATTAATGTTAGTAAAAGGCAATGAATATTAATTTTAATTTTATTTAATTATTCATTCAAATAAAACTTTATTAATTATTATATTAGTGTTAAATAATTATGTTATGTTTAAATGTAAAGTTTTTAATTAAATTTTTAACTTTTTTTATGTTTTAGCGATGGGGTTAACCAGCCACTAAATTTTAATTTTAATTTTAATTTTTTTTTATTTTTTCACGACGGGTTTGACCCGTCGCTAAATTTGAATTTTTTTTAATTTCTTTTATTTTTTAACGATGGGTTCGGCCCCGTCACTAAATTTTAATTTAAATTTGATTTTTTTTAATTTTTTTTATTTTTTATCGATGAGTTTATCTCCATGACTAAATTTTAATTTTAATTTGATTTTTTTAATTTCTTTTATTTTTTAGCGACGGGTATATCCCCGTCACTAAATTTAATTTTTTTTATTTTCTTTTATTTTTTAGTGACGAGTATATCCCCGCCACTAAATTTATTTATTTTTATATATTTTATTTTATTTTTTAGCCACGAGTTTATCCCCCATCGCTAAATTTTAATTTTAATTTATTTTTTATTTTCTTTTATTTTTTAGCGATGGGTTTACCCCATTGCTAAATTTTAATTTTAATTTTTTTTATTTTTTAGCGACGGGTTTATCCCCCATCGCTAAATTTTAATTTTAATTTGATTTTTTTAATTTCTTTTATTTTTTAGCGATGGGTATATCCATGTCGCTAAATTTAATTTTTTTATTTTCTTTTATTTTTAGCGACGGGTGTATCCTCGTCGCTAAATTCAATTTGTTTTTTTTTTATTTTCTTTTCTTTTTTAGCTACGGGTTTGGCCCTGTCTCTAATTTTTTTTTTTAATTTCTTTTATTTTTTAGCGACGGCTTGTCCGTCGCTAATTCCGTCACTAAATTAAAAAAATATTTAAAAAAATTAGCGACGAAAATTCCGTCACTATCCGTCCCTAATTAGCGTCGGAATTGTTCCATTACTAAATTCCGTCGCTAAACACTAATTTTCTTGTAGGGAGAGCCATGTAGTGACAAATTCAATAACTGTGTTAGACCTCATTAATGTGACTAAATAACACCCCAGGGAACACATTTCTTAACTTTCAATCTACCTTGATTAGGGACTGTCTTATCACATTAATAATAGATTACATAGGACGTTTACCCCCAACAAATACTGACAAGGATGACAAATCCTATTCCTAACACATGTCTCCATATATCAGCAATATGAAACCACATTGATGCACATTCTCACCTTCCAATTAGATGGTTCAGCTCATTAGCAAATCCCGCATACTAATACACAAAACAATCATGTCGGTTCAAATCTAAGAATCAACACACCATCGCAATCTGATGACACGATCATTATTTACTAGGTCATGTGGTCAATTGTCGGTGTCACATTCAATCAATCGTTCCCTAATGATTATTACCCATAGGTCTACTAGTGACACACCATTTTTCCATCAGTATCCATACTGAACGAGATAGTAACCCCTGTACTAGTTCATACTCGATTAATTAGTCCCTATCCAAAGAATCTAAGGAATAAGAATAGTTTAAGAAATTCTTTTATCAGAGAATCCTGTTACACAGTCTTAACACATTAAAAATAAGATTCTCACACAAAAGATCTAAAGACTCATTTATATAATTGATTGAAGAAAATATGAATAAAGAAAATCGTGTTTTTTATTAATTTATACAAAAATATAACTAATACATTACAAATAAGCTCGTTAGATGTCATCCAAATCAAACATTAGAGCACAACCACTAACATAAAGTAAATGTCTTTTTAAATTTAAACCAAAGTTCATGTCTTTTTATCCCATAACTATCACTTTATTTAAATAAAGGAAATCAAAGAATAAATTATAATATATATCATAAAACTATCGATGTTATTATTGTTAGATAATATCAATATATCTTTATATATAACAATCCCTCACTTATTATCTAATAATAATACTATTAAAAGAAGAATAAAAAAATAAAAAATATACAAACATAAACTTGTTAGGTGTTTGTATAACACATAAATAGAGGTGATCAATACATGAACACCTCAAATGAATATGAATATAATATTCATATTCGTGTTATACATGAGTTCTTGATTTTGTAATAATAATGCATTTTAATGGGTTTTGCACTTCATCCTAGTTTACTCTCGAATTTCACTAAAATTCTTAGAAAGCGGCCTCTCACTTTCTTACTTGCATAGGTAGTCTCATAAAGAGCATCCGTAATCGTTTTATCACTCCACTATAGGCTATAAGGTGAGGGAGCATTCAAGCATGAGTGTCGCTTCGATTGAAAAATATATAAAATTAAATATTTTTATTTGTTTTGGTCTTGAAATTAAATTTTGATGATTAAGTTATTTTTATTTTTAAATAAAAATATTAAAAAATATTTTAAAAATTCACTTTATTAAAATAACTTCATAACAATAAAATATCCTCTTTATATGCATACATTACAAATAGATAGATGTTTACGACTTTGTTAATGAGCACTTGAAGGCATATAATAATAGTTTGGTTTAAAATAATACATATTTAGATATCATTTTAAATACTTAATTCTTTCTATGTTTTGTTCCACATCTAAATACTCTTCACCAAATAAAACATTTGAAATTTAGAATGACAAATTTCAAATTCCAATTCCAAATTCCAAATTATAACTAGAATACCTTTATTGTTTGTCCAAAACAAAATTAATTCTAACATTTTTGAAAAATGGGTTAAGTAAAGTTACAAATTAAAGTGTGATTTAAAAAAATAAAAAACCTCTATAATATATAATAATAAAACTGACAACAGAATCTGGGATGGGGCAAGAAAAAGAGGTCCATGTCTCCATTTCTGACCCACAAAATAATAGTATCTGGGTTGTTTTCAAATAATTGTTTTAAAATAAAAGAGAGAAAAATGAATTAGACATAAATTAAACATTTTCATATAAAAACAGACCTTATAAGAAATAATCGATTAGGGTACCCTTTTATATATATAGAGAGAGAGAGAGAGATAAAAGAAAAAAAAATATATATATATATATATATAGATTCATTGAAATAAAATATATATCAGCAAATCTCAAATAGACGTGGCAGCCCATATAACATAATAAAAACCAGCCAACCTGGTACAACGTTGCATGTTACTTCTAGAAGCCAACTTCTTCTTCTTTCTTTTTTTTTTTAAAAATTAAAATGGTACTACATAGTTCATGAATTACAATGATACTCCGTTCTGATGATCTACAGCTTGATCGGAGCCATCAGCAGTCTCAACAGCTCGAACTTGTCTTCCCAACTGAACAAGCAGATTAACAATATTTAACAAACAGATAAATGTAAGTTAAATACAGAAGTATATATAACTAAAGAGTTATTGTAATTAATGTTCATCTTGTTATTAGATAGAAGGAAAAGACCAGAAAATAGGCTTCAAGCTTCCCTTTGAGAGTTGCCAGCTCTTCCTTGAGCTGTTGGAGGGCCATCTTGCATCTGCTTGTGTTGATGTATGCAAAGGAAAGCTAGCAAATTAGCTCGTGAAGAGAAAGGTTTTCAAAATAGCATTTTTTTTTTTTGCCACAAAAGTGCAAATGAATCTAAACAATAAAATGCACAAATTCTGTTCCTTTTTCATCCAAAGATATCTGTTATTTTCATTTCAAATCTGAAGCGACCACAAATTCTGTACAAATATAGTGATAAGAGGCAAAATAATCAGAATTTACTCTTCTAAATACACAAATTCTGTGCATTTATCTGTGACCCTCCTGGATCCAAAACTGCATCCATGAGAGGGAGAGAGATATTATATATATGCACATATGATATACACATGTTATATATATATATATATATATATAGATTCCTATTACAGAAAGTTAATAGAGTTTTACATTGAACAGTATCCATATAACCGATTCATAAGGTTGTCCAACTCGAAGAAATCTACAGGAGTTTTCTATCTGTTAAGAAATCGCACAATCGAACGCCATTATTAAACAATATTTCGACCGTAATATAATAAAATTTAATGAGCATGTACACACACTTACAAGGCTTGCTCTAAATTCTGAAGACATTTAGCTGAATCCGTGGTGTAGAATATTGAAATAACTTCTTCGATGAAGTTAGGGTCAGCCTCAGTTTGCAATCTCTCTAATTGAATAAAATGTAAATTTTATTTGGGGGCCCGAGACAAAATGTAAAAATGGCCCCTAGTACGTCTAAATTTTATTTTTTTTATAATAAAATATAAATAAATATTTACACCATATCAAAGAATAAAATTAAAAAAAATTTAAATTATCAATTGAAAATTACTTTAATAGACAAAAATATCAATCAATTTGAATTTTTTTTTTCTCAATAGCCAATCTTGTGACATAATTTTCAGATTCAGCTAACATCAATAAAATAGACATATGCAAGTTATCCAAATATCTGAATGCATTATGCATTATAAACAAAACGAAGTGAAGGAGCAACTAACTACTAAAAGTTTAAGCATATTTGGAGACTGGAGTTGGAGCTTCTGAGAAGTGGATCGAAAAGACTGAATCTGATGAGAGCCAATTGACAATCGAGAGGCAGCGAGCCACCAGCAACAGCGAGCGACGGAGCAAGGGGTAGCGAGCCACTGGCCACGAGCACGAGGACGAGTCGGCAAGGGCGAACGACGGAGCAGAGTAGAGAGAGGCGACACTTGTTGGGCGAGCGACGGAGCAGCGAGCCACCGGCCATGAGGGCGAGGCGAGGACGAGCGGCCGCCGACCGAGTAGCGAGAGGCGAGAGAGAGAGGGCGATGGCGAAGGGCGACGGAGCAGCAAGAGAAGAGAGAGACAGTTGGTGACCGGCAACGGATCAATGAGAGGAGCGAGGGCGAGCCGCCAACGGTGGTGGAGAGGGCTAGGGCAAGGCGCGACGGAGCGAGAGAGGTAGGGCTAGGGCAACGAACGAAAGAGAGGAGAGGAGAAGGGTTGCAAAGAAGGGGGTGGGTGGGTGGGTGGGCCTGG
The DNA here is from genome assembly GCF_014633365.1 of Diospyros lotus. Taxonomy (NCBI): domain Eukaryota; kingdom Viridiplantae; phylum Streptophyta; class Magnoliopsida; order Ericales; family Ebenaceae; genus Diospyros; species Diospyros lotus. Next base: position 43,281,042 of record NC_068339.1, on the reverse strand, counting down.
GTAATGGGCCCTTATAAATATGGATGTTTTCAATTTATGAGCCTCTAAGTAATGAAATTTTCATGGGCCTTGAGGCAACTGCCTCATGGGCCTCATGAAAGGTCCGACCTTGTGTTTCACCAATAAATTCCTGTGTGAGAAAGCACAATACTCAGCTTTATTGTACTCCATAGAAGAGAGTTTTTTTTTTTCTTTGTTCCATAGGAAGAAGATTAACTTTAAAAATCAATTTGGTAATTCTATAATTTACGTGTGGGCATATTCCTTTTTGGAGATAACTTCACATCTTTATAGTTATGCATTAATTCATACGAAGCACTGCATTAAAATTACATACATGTCTTCTAGGTACCAATTAACACTTATAAAATTAATAGTAGATCATATAGAACATTCACCCCATCAAATAATGATAAGGATGACAAATCATATTCCTAACACCTGTCTCCATATACTAGTAATATGAAACCACATAGATGAACATTTCCACATTTCAATTAGATGGTTCAGCTTATTAGTAAATCTCGCATACCAATACACAAAACAACCATGTTGGTTTAAGTTTAAGGATCAACACACCATCGCAACCTGATGACACAATCATTATTCGCCAAGTTATGTGATCAGTCATTGGTGTCACATTTGGCTGATCATTTCCCAATGACCACCTACAGGTCTACCACTACATCTTATATCATATGTGCATGTGACACACCATTTTCTCATCATTATCTCCATATTGAATGAGATAGTAACTCCTATACTAGTTTATACTCGATTAATCGAAATCCCCATCCAAAGAATCTAAGGATTAGGAATAGTTTAAGAAATTATATTATCAGAGAATCCTGTCACACAGTCTTAATACTTTGAAAATAAGATTCTCACACAGAAGATCTAGGAACTCATTTATATAATTGATTGGAAAAAATATGAATGAAGAAAATCGTGTCTTTTATTAATTTATATAAAAATATAATTAATGCATTACAAATAAGCTTGCTAAATATCATCCAAATCTAATATTAAAACATACACCACTAACAGAAAGTATATGTCCTTTTAAATTTAAACCAAAGTCCATGTCTTTTCATCCAATAACTATCACTTTATTTAAATAAAGAAAATCAAAGAATAAATTATAATATATATCATAAAACTATCAATGTTATTATTGTTAGATAATATCAATATATCTTTATATATAACAATCCCTCACTTATTATCTAATAATAATACTGGTAAAAGTAGAATAAAAAAATAATTTGGGTATTTGTATAACATATAATTAGAGGTGGCCGAGACTTGAGCCTTTAGAATAAATATGAATATAATATTCATATTTGTGTTATACAAGAGTTCTTTATTTGTAACAGCAGTGCATTTTAATGGGTCTTGCACTTCATCCTAGTTTACTCTCGAATTTCACTAAAATCCTTAAAAAGTGGCCTCTTAACTTTCTTACTTGCATAGACAATCTCATAAAGAGTGTCTACAACCATTTTATCACTCCACTATAAGCTAGAAGGTGAAGGAGCATTCAAGTGCAAGTGTCGCTTCAATTGAAAAATATATAAAATTAAATATTTTTATTTGTTTGGTCTTGAAATTAAATTTTAATGATTGAGTTATTTTTATTTTTAAATAAAAATTTTAAAAATATTTTAAAAATTCACTTTATTGATATAACTTCATAACAATAAAATATCCTCTTTATTTTATATAGTAGCACAGATATGCATACATTACAAATAGACAGATGTTTATGACTTTGTTAATGAGCACTTGATGGCATATAATAATAGTTTGGTTTAAAATAATACATATTTAGATATCATTTTAAATACTTAATTCTTTTTATGTTTTGTTCCACATCCAAATACTCTTCGATATAATATCACCACATAAAACATTTGAAATTTAAAATGACAAATTCCAAATTCCAAATTATAACTAGAATACCTTTATTGTTTGTCAAAAAAAAAAAAATAATTCTAACATTTTTGAAAAATGGGTTACGTAAAGGTACAAATTAATTAAAGTGAGATTTAAAAAAATAAAAAACCTCTATTAAAAAATAATAATAATAAAAATGAAAACAGAATCTGGGGTGGGCCAGTTTTGTTATGAATAGTATCTGGGATGGGGCAAGAAAAAGAGGTCCATGTCTTCATTTCTAACCCACAAAATAATAGTATCTGGGTTGTTTTCAAATAATTGTTTTAAAATAAAAGAGAGAAAAATAAATTAGACATAAATTAAACATTTTTATATAAAAACAGACCTTATAAGAAATAATCGATTAGGGTATCCTTTTAGAGTTCAGCAATCTAGAACCCTTGATTCCTAATATATATATATATATTCATTGAAATAAAATATATATCAACTAAAAGCCTCGTATAACGTTACATGTTACTTCTAGAAGCCAACTTCTTCTTTTTTTGTTTTTTTGTTCTTGTTTTATTTAAAGTTAAAATGATACTGCATACGAAGTTCATGGATTACAATGATACTCCATTCTGGTAATCCACAGCTTGATCGGAGCCATCAACAGCCTCTGCAACTCGAACTTGTCTTCCCAACTGAACAAGCAGATTAACAATATTTAACAAACAAATAAATATAAGTTTAGCACAAAAGTATATATAATTAAAGAGTTATATATAATTAATGTTAATCCTGTTATTAGATAGAAGGAAAAGACCAGAAAATAGGCTTCAAGCTTCCCTTTGAGAGTTGCCAGTTCTTCCTTGAGCTGTTGGAGGGCCATCTTGCATCTGCTTGTGTTGATGCATGCAAATTAGCTCGTGAAGACAAAGGTTTTCAAAATAGCATTTTTTTTTGCCACAAAAATGCAAATGAATCTAAACATTAAAACGCTATATATAATTTTGTTCCTTTTTCATTTCAAATCTGAAGCGACCACAAATTCTGTGCAAATATAGTGATAAGAGGCAAAATAATCAGAATTTACTCTTCTAAATCTCCATTTTCTGCCCCGCAGTGCCTCCTAAATTCCATGCATTTATCAGTGACCCTCCTGGATCCAAAACTGCATCCATGAGAGAGAGAGAGAGAGAGATGTTATATATGTGCACATATACACATGTTGTTATATATATAGATTTCTATTACTGAAAGTTAAGATTTTTACATCGAACAGTATCCATATAACCGACTCATAAGGTTGTCCAACTCAAAGAAATCTACAGGAGTTTTCTCTCTGTTAAGAAATCGCACAATCGAACGCCATTATTAAACAATATTGCCACCGTAATATAATAAAATTTAATGAGCATGTACACACACACTTACAAGGCTTGCTCTAAATTCTGAAGACATTTAGCTGAATCCGTGGTGTAGAATATTGAAACAACTTCTTCGATGAAGTTAGGGTCAGCCTCAGTTTGCAATCTCTCTAATTGAATAAATGTTTCACCAATAAGTCCCTGTGAGGAAACGCACTACTCAGCTTTATTGTATTCAATAAAAGAGAGTTTCTTTTCTTTTCTTTTCTTTGTTCCATAGGAAGAAGATTAACTTTAAAAAATCAATTTGGTAATTCTATAATTTACGTGTGGGCATATTCCTTTTTGGAAATAACTTCATATCTTTACAATTATGCATTAATTCATACGAAGCACTGCATTAAAATTACATACATGTCTTCTAGGTACCAATTAACAGTTATAAAATTTCGTCACATTATTTCAGTGACATTTTCTATTTTTTCACATGCATGACGCACATATATATATATTTTAAAAATAACTCACGTTCTCACACACACACACACATATATATACACACAAAATCAATGAATTGTTAGTGCATCCTTTTGTATATATATACAAAAAGCAGAGGTAGAAATGACAAAGCTAGAGCAGGTTTTCACCCAGCTAGCTGGTCTTTCTTATGTTAGTGCATGCTTGAAGCCATTGGTATGAAGATAATAGAGTAAACCTCATCAAGAAGGGACTGCCTCATGTTGTCAAGTTGGCCCCTCTCCATTGCACAAGTAAAAGCAAGGGAAGAGAGAGAGAGAGAGAGAGAGAGAAGAGCTGAAAAATTGAAGTTTAGTTGAGAATGTGTGTAGGAAAGGAAGGGTTATATAGTGGAGAAGAGAGAGAGAGAGGGGGGGGGGGGGGGGGGGGGGGGGGAATAGAATTATAGAAATAAGAGAGAAGAAATTAATTTATAGGGAAATTCTAAATATATATATAGCATATTTTTTTCATCAATTTTGTTAAGGGCCGTAATACATTCATGTGGATTTTATTTGTTTTTTTCAATTATTTTTTTATTTAAAGTTTAGACATATAAATAAAGGAGTCAAGAAAAATTGAGCTGAGCTTAACTTTGTTTGAGTTTGGCTCGTTTATTTCTTAAATTGTTTGAGCTTGATTTATTTATAAGTTGAACTCTATAAAAAAATGTTTGAATTCAATTTGTGAAAAAGTTTTTATGTTTGACCTTGGTTTATTTAAGATAAACAAGATAAATTCAAATTTGTTAACAAGTTTCTTAAGACGAAAATAAATAAATTGAAGAGATTTTTATTTGAGCTCGACTCTCTTATTAAACAAGTTCTAAATTTTTGTTCAAATTTGTTTATTTATTTAATAAATAAATTCAAATTGACCTGATTGACAAATTAAATTGATATATATGTTTCAGCGTAAAAAACAAAAGAGCCCAATAATTAAAACTACTACTACCATATTATTCTAAGGATTCATTTTATAAAACTAAAATGAATGCTAATGATTTGTTTACTGTAGTTCTTGCTACTTAATTTCATTTTCTAATACATTATTTTGCAGTATATAAATCTATTAAATCTTTAGAAGGAATGATAGCTGTTTAGCGTATGATCTTCCATTTTAGCTTCTTTCCTTTGCATTTTGGAACTCATGTAATATATATGAAAATATTAGCATTGCCCTTTTTAAAACGGAATAATTAATCTTATATGAAATGTTAATAGAAAATTATTTTAATTGCAACAAGCAATTTAAGTTTTTGTCACACTTTATCCTAAAGACCAATTTAATATTTTAACTATTCATAGCTTCTTCTTGGACACCTAAAGCATCAATATTTCATGCTTAACTAACTAGACAGCTGAGCTGAGCCAGCACAAGATGCTCCTTCAACAACATCAACCCAAGCATCAAAATTTCATGCTTAACCAGTGATAGTGCATAGTAAAATTATCAAAATGCCCATTTGAGAAAGTCAATCCAACCTCATTGTGTGGTCAAAATTCAAGCTCATGAGGGGGTGACAAGTGTCATCTCGTTCGGCCCATATCTAAATCTAAAGAATTAAAAATCATTCCTCGAAATTCTATTTCTCAAAATTCTTTTTATAAAAAAGTTATACCAAACATAGGAATACAGATTTCCAACCTAACATTCCTAGAAATCTTAAAATTTCTCCTATACCAAACGCCCCCTATAAGTAAAATCATTTGATTTTAAGCTAATTATTATTTTTTCTAGATTCTATTAATGACTTGAGTGTGAGAAGTTGTACCACGGGACCTAACCTTGCCTCATTCTCACATAGGTGTAGTCTTCAAAGTGTTAATCTTACAAATGTAGATCTCAAAATTCAATTTCCGACATGGTGATGGGTCATTCAATCTATCATTCGCTAGATAGCTAAATTAGCCAAGTACAAGCTACTCATTCAACATGATTAACTCAGCAAATATAACATTTCGTATCAAGTGATAGAAATTATCAAAACAATTTATTTTGATGGGGCTATGTGAACTTTTTAGGGGTCACCCATCTTTGATCTTTCCTAGCTCAAGCACGCTTAATTCGGGGGTTTTTTATCTACATTCAGTTCAAAAGATATCCAACTAGTGTCGTTTACTTCCTTACTTATCATCAATATATAATACCCTTCTCTGAACTCTTGGAGTATTACATTCTCTCCCCTTGAGCACATGATGTCATTGTCATGCGACCTTATAATTTGTCCAAAATCTTTTCCCATTTGGAGGCTGCCACTTTAGAAGTCTGTTAGGAGTTGCTCCTTGTTTAGGCTCTTGCACCTCGGAGCCACTCCTTGCCCTCATCGGACCGCCTTCTCCAAGGATCAATTTTGATACCACCTATAACATCCCATATCGAGTAATGAGAAGAATCATAACAACTTATCCTGATGGGCCTACTTGAACTTCTATGGAGTCACCTATCATTGAGATTCTCTAATTCAAACACGCTTAAACTGTTGTCAATTCATCCTTAAGCTGTCGGAGAGCCATCGTGCATCTGCTTATGTTGATGCATGCAAAACAAAGCTAGCAATTAGCTAAGTAATGAGAATAGCTCCAAAAATTTCGTGACAAAAAGAAGGAAGAAGTGACATGTAAACACTAAAATGCCTTATAATTAAACAAACATAATTAATTTTGTTGCTTTTCATCCATAAATGGAACAAAAATAGGTGACTGTTTTTCATGTCTTTCAACAGAATCAAACTCAACGAAACTAAACCCATTAATTTAATTTCAATTATTTTTCACTAGAGTTCTACATGTAGTGATAAGAGGCAAAGTGAACAGAATTTACCCTTCTCCATTTCTCGTCCAGGTCCAGCAGTGGTCCATAAGTTCTGTGCATTTGTTTACCACCCTGATGGCTCCAACTCTGCATCCATGAGAGAGAGAGAGAGAGAGAGAGAGATGTTATATATATTTATGCATATTGTTACATAAACATAGATTTCCAATGGTGAAATTTTACGTTAAACAGCGTGTCTGGAATTGAGCCACATGGATGTACAACTCAGAGAAGTCTATGGGAGTTCTCTCCTTGAAAAAATCCCACAATTAATAGAACATCACCAAACATTATACTGCCACCAACCTCATCCTTGCAAGCTAAACCATGATATATATACATATGAAAATAAGCCTACACATACACAAACACTTAACTACAAGGCCTGCTCAATGTTCAGAAGATATCGAGGTGAATCGCTAGAGTAGAATGTGGTAGCAATTTCTTCAACAAAGTTAGGGTTATCATCATCTTGCAGTTCCACCATCCTAACAAATGCTTCACCAAGAAATCTCTGCATGATAGCCCAATACTCTTTGACAAGTTAATTAGTCTTCTTTTTCCCAATTTACACTTGATCATAAGTTTTATTTAAAAAATAATTAGATTTATATGCCCTCTGTTTACCAATTTATGGTTATAAGATTTCATTACAATATTTTTGCAAACAAGATACATGCATGTTTAAAGCCATCGGTACATGGAAAAATAGTAGAAAAACCTCATCAAAAAGGGCCTGCATCATGTTGACAAGTTGGCTCCTCTCCATTGCATAAGTAAAAGCAAGGGGAGAGATCTGAATAGAACAACTGAGAAGTTGAAGTTTAGCTGAGAATGCAATGTAAAAGATATATTTCCACTAAGCCAAAACAGCCAGAGAGCACGCATGCACCAAAGATTTTTTCATATATCCAAGCATGCAATTAGATTTAATGGAGGAAGGACATTTTGATTCAGCTCGGAATATATATATATATATATAACATTTTGCTAATATTATATAATTAATTGAGTATCTTTTCTAATATATGATTATTAATGATATTACATTATGTGCATGATAAAGTGTGACAGTTTAATATGAGAGGATATAAATGCGTTAAATCATTAGAAGGAAAGATTACTAATAGCATATATGCAATTTTTATCTTCTTTCCTTTGCATTTTGGAAGTTATATAATATGAATAATAATTAAATAAATATATCATATATAGTCAATCAGAGCAAAATTTATCCAAAAAGTCGAAAGAACCAGAATAAAATTATCAAGAAAATGAGATAAAAACTTAGAAGAATAAGAAAATAGGTATACATATTTGTAGTTATATTAAGAGAATCATATATTCACTACCAGAATTTCAAGTTTTAGCATTTGTCGCTAAATTATTTTAGCCACGAAACATATCTGTCGCTGAAGTGCTCGTCGCTAAATTTTTGTAGCAACAAATCCGTCCCCAATTTAGCAACGGATTAGCAATGGAAATTTTTTCGTCACTAAATAATTTTTTTTTTTAAATTTAGTGACAAAAATTTCCATCACAATTCTGTCTCTAATTCAGTTGTCTTTTATGACGACCAAACTAAATAACAACGGATTAGCGACATAAATTTTTGTTACGAAAGTATAAAAAAATATAAATAAAAAAAATTAAAAATTTAACATAGCGAGGGAATTTTTTATTGCTAATCTAGCAACAAAAATTTTTGTTGCTAAATTATAAAAATATAAATTAAAAAATTAAAAAAAAAATTAGCCACGAATTTTTTTTGGCTAAAATAGCAACAAAAATTTTTGTCGCTAAAGTGTAAAAAAATATAAATAAAAAAATTAAAAATTTCTTTTTGTGACAGAACTTTTTGTTGCTAAATTAACGATGAAAATTTCAGCTGCTAAAGTATAAAAAATATAAATAAAAAAAGTAAAAATTTCCTTTAACGACGAAAATTTTCATCTTTAAAAATAGTAAAAATAAAAAAATAAATTAAATTAAATTCACGACGAAAAATTTAGTTGCTAAATATATCAAAAAATAAATAAAATATATTTAAGAGACAGAAATTTCCGTCGCTATATTTAGATATTTTAGCGACAGAATTGAGTCGCTAATTCTGTTGCTAAAATAAATTTATTTGTATTTTTTTATTATAATTAATTTTTAAATTAACCTAAATAATTTAAAATGATTTCAATTCTAATATAAATTAAAACAAAAGTTATTATAGAAATTATAAAATTTATATTTATAAAATGAAAATTAATATTTAAATCGAATATTAATAAAAATTAAAATATCATCTTGACTATTACATCAAAATAGCTATGAAACATAACTGCTTGGATAACAGAATATTAATATCATATTGACAGTTATATCAAAATAACTACGAAACAAAATCGTCTGGATTGTCACTAGCATAAGGCGAGTCAAGCTAGTGAGTCGACCATGGATGAGAAAAAGAAGAAGGAAACATACCATGAGTAGATGTAGTAAGTTGTTTAATCAAAGCTCGCATATCAAACATCTGTCGTCAAAAGTCGTTGAACTCTTGAACCTACGAGTTTATCTTCTCTGTCATTTCTTATATGATGGCATTTTCATTGAAGCCAGATAAGACAGTGGATAAGCTGTTGACATCTAAAAACTTCAATTGGGATAAGAATCATGTGCTGTAAATCTTCTTCTTTTTTGTTTTTCTGGCCTACAACCTGGAGGAATATCTGGTCGCAATCTGGCTTAAATGGCTAATAAAACCCCTTATCCAATTGAGTTGCCTGCTCCAACAACTCTCTATACGTTTTCTACAACAGTTTAACGAAAAAAAATAGAATAAGTTAATTATAAATATTAAATGTAACATCCCGGTAATTCAGAAATAAGTAATGATTATTAATTTGATCGAGAACAATTAATAACTATTAATTTAATTAGGAATAGGAAATATTTAACAATTTAAATGGGGAATGATTAATTATTATTAATTATTATAATTCAAGTGATTATTAAATGGTTATAAGTTTAAAGGAAATATTAATTTAATTTGTATTAAAAGAAGATATTAAATTATTTTGTATTTGGGAAGTGCGAAATTAATTATTGGAAGTCTAGGATATAGGAATAAATGTAAAGTGAGGGTGCATGTGTAATTAATGAGAATTATGGGTGCTGGAATGAGATTTTCGGAAGTGGCTATAAATCACCTTAAGTATAATATAGTGTACATATAGGTTGAGAAAGCTAGTTGGAGTGGGCGGTCGCGCGGGAGGGCGTCTGTGGGCTGGGTGAGGGATTGAATCACGGGGCATGCGCGCGTTTTGTCCTTAAGGCGGTGGCACCAGCTGGCTGCCATGCGGCAGCTTCTGGTGGCTCGTTTCTTTTGCTTTTTTAACCCGATTTTAGCGAGCATTTGGTCGGGTAATTAAGCAGTAACAGTGAAGAAATTTGGGAGAAGATGAAGTCGTGCACAGCCATGGAAATAAAGGGAAAAATGGAAGAAATGTAATTTAATTAAAGTTTATAAATACAGGTAAGTTGTGTTAGTTATGTGAATAAATTTTTACGATTAAAATTTAATTTAAGGTACGAATTTATTAATTTTTGGTTAAATTAAATTAATTTACAGCGTGTAATAATTTAGCGGTGTATGGGTGTATAAACACTGGAATCAGCGAATTTAAGGCAAGCTCTTTACTCCCTTCGTAATTCTCATTCGCTTTAAGAATTCTATGTCCTTTCTCAACCCGATTTGATTATAGAAATTAATTGTGAACGTTATAGTTAATTATTATTCGAATTTTATTAAATTAAAATAAATAGGAAACTTCTGGGGTTTAATTCTGTAAATGCTTACGGGGTATTGTACCCCCCTACTTCCTTGGGAATGATACCGAACCTGGTTTAGGCTAGGTTCTTAGTGAGTTAATTGTAGTTGTAAGTACCCTCTGGGATGAGTTATTGTAATTGGGAGTCTTGGGGTTTTATTTGTGTGAGTTGTAGGGTGTGGGATATACAGCTACTGATCATCGATCGTTGGGTCGTGGCAGTTGATTGCTAGACGTATGGGCGTCAGTTATCAGCTATTGCGATAGACTATAGACAGGTCGAGTAAGCTGGTACTACCAAACACCCACCATTGGTGTGTACTTGTCATGATGTGGTTATGGTTTTATTTTGTGGTTATGGGTGATAATAACAGGTGGCGTGAGCTGTCGTCCGGTGAGGTAACGTGTTGACTGTTTGTGACACTAGAGCTAACCGTCGTCGGGCCGAGGGCGGCTGTTGACTGGTTGTTCCAAGTCACAGGTTGTCGATTGGTACCTAGTCACTGTCGACCGGCTCTGCCAATATATGGCATATTGCATCACATTACATTGCATGGGATTGGGCTTACATCCATTGGGGGTTATGCTTTGTATGTACGGGGAAGTGTGCACATTGACATAACCCGATTGGCCTGTTAAGTGCCAATTTGGGTAAGTTAGGCGCGCATGTGGATTTAAAGCATTTCGTCTGTGTGAGTTCTTATATGGGCGTAGCATGGCCTGATAATTGGCTCATGGGGGTTTTGTCATCACGTTAATGTTGCAAGAGCCATTGCATTTATTATCTGTTGCATCGCGTGGTTACCGTTGATTTGGTTTATGATTGAGAATTGTGGTATGGAGTTGACCCTTGATAGCTATGAATGGATGCTTGGCTCCAGATAGCTATGATTCGGGAACTTCGGTATGTGATTGTGATGAGAGTTTCGGGCTTATGTGAATTGTGTTGTGAGAACTTCAAGCTCATGGGCTTTATGCCAGCCAGTTCATGGCTGTGGCAGGTTTGTATGCTGGGATCTGGGAGACAGGATGTTCATTTCTTATGTGGGCCCCAAGGACTATTATGTGCATTGTTATATTTATGTGGAGTACTGGATTCTCGATTGCACGGTATGGCATGGCATTTTCATATGTTGCATTGCACTTTGTGCGAGTATATCTTGGGTGAGAGTTGTACTCCCAGTGTTGACATTGTTAAGTTACGATGTGTACTTCGATTGTAGTTTATTTCTTATTTATCTTTGTCTAGTGGGGTGTATATCAAGTATGGCTATTTCGGGTTTTGGTTTGTCTTGCTTGTATTAGTGGGATGCACTCCAGTGTGGGAGATCTATGTCCAGCCTTACCTCCCTTATTTTGTTATGCTTGCTGAGCCTTGTGGCTGATCATCTTGTATTTATCATCATTCTAGGTGTGGAAGCTGACGCAGTTGCTAGACCGTTTGGCGTGTTGGTCGTAGATAGCTGTGTGTACAGGGCAATCCCAACTAAAAGATCCGTGAGGTGTGAGTTGTGATAAGAGGCTCGGACAGCGTGGCTTGTTTGATTTATCTAGTCGTTATGTTGTTATGTATGATTAAGCCCCTGAGTGGTTTATTTCGTATATTTATCTGGCTTCTACTGTTGTGGTGTGTTGTATGATTTCGTTGAATTGTAATTAAAAATTGAAGAAAAATTCTCGGATCATCACATTAAAATTTTCATTAATTATAAAATTGATATTATTTAAAATTAAAAAAAAAACTTACAGCGTCGCTTGTAGAGTGTCTGTCAACGTACGTCTTCACTCCTTCAATTTTTTTTGAATGAGTTCGTTCAAAAACTTCAATTAGTATGGACACCCTCCCAAACTCCTTTTTCTAAAAAAAAAAAAGGTGATATATAATTAATAATAAAAGATTACAAATAATAATAAATTAAATAAATTAAATTTCTTATCATTTGTCTCTTATGCTCCATTGAGGATATGGAGCCCACGGTGTGGCAAGAAAGACTAATGCCAGGGCCACCCGTCTCACTCAAGCGGTTCAACGATGCCTGTACAGACTGTCTGTTTCTTGAAGGCTTCATCTTGTTCCCATTTTTACGTTCAATGGTCCCAGACATCATCTGGCACAAAGGTCGACTTTCCATTAGCATGCCACCTACGAATGTTGTCGATGTATCGCTTAACTGCCTTTTGTGCCCATTCTCTCCTCACCAATGCATCAATCGTAGGATCCCATTGAAAATTTTTCTACAAGCAAAAATAATATTAAATAGCTGAAATATTTCTACATTGATAATTAACAAAAAAAATTATATTATTAATTTAAATTTAATACCGCAAATTCATTCTAGTACAAGCCCTTTGTCTCCGAAGACACTTCTTTCTAAATGTGGCCCTCCTTATGAAGACGCTTTTGGAAGATCGTTGATATAATATGGGAGATGTTAACTGTACGACAAAAAATGCTCCTGTATACAAATAATAATAATTAGTATAAAAACTAACATACGTCGTAATGTAAAAAAAAAAAATAGAGAAAAAAAATTTACCCATCGCCATCAACCAAGTGGGATGATGGAGCTACCAATGACTCTGGAGCATGGGGACGGTGCAGAAGCAGCTGTAGGGCAGCAACTGGAGAGGTTGTGGGTGGGGGGGAGGCTGGTGAAACGTCCACCGAAATATGTGGTGCTACAGTAGATGAGGTGGAAGCAACAGTGAACCCAAAAAAGCTAGGTCGAGAACCATTGCGTCCTACACAATAACGTCCTTCGACACCTGTCATACCTACGATACAAACTCTGGCAGCCCATATTGGTTTTCCTGCATATTTTCCATTTTTTTTTGTAGAGATTACACAATCTGGAAGCACTTATTCTAGGAGGTTCTGAATTGAAATCATACTATATGTTTCTGTTCCCTTTATTGATGTTGGTCGTGCACTCTTCTTCTGTATGTTATTGCACCTTAAGTTTAATTTATTCACATAAAAATGGGATTGCATGTCAGGGGAGAGTGATGGAAAGCTCGATACATTGTTGGACCTCTTTCTTAACAGTTTAAGCTTTTAGGACAAGTGATATCTAATTCAAGGTGTCTAATAATAAGTGACTTTCCCCTGAAGCATCAAAATAATCATTATGGTGCATATAGTCTCCAAGCAAAACGGCCACAAGAAAAATATCTTATATGAAATTTAACTACAAAATCCGCTTGCTTCAGAACAACTAAACAAAATGCTCAGAGGCATTTTTTACGGCAACTAAACAAACCTCAAACCATGCTCAAACCCCAGGTTGTCAAAAAAAAAAAACAATAAATAAATTCTAGAATAAACGATACAGTTGCAAGTGGATGGAAGAGATGATCGAAATAATACTTGTAAGTGCAATAGCAAGATGCTTTGAGGTAGCGATGACGTCCTGAGACGGAGGCGACGGTGGATGGGTCAATGGCGTGACTGAATTCACTGAGTGAGAGAGAGAGAGAGGGGTGAGTTAGGATTAAATATTTGGGGATTTGAGAAAAGAGAAATGTATCTCCCGCCCACATTTTTTGTTTTTTTTTAATATTTATTTGTTAAATAAAAATCAAATAATTTATGAAAATAATATTATTAATTATTTAATTCATAAAAATAAAATAATTTATGACTACGATAACTAATAAAATAATAATTTAAAATAATAATCTAAAATATGTTAATAAAATAATTTAAATTATTGCATCAAATTAATATTTATTTAAAAATATTATTATATCATAAATCTAATAATTATAATAAATTAGTTTGATATATTATTAATCAAATAATTTTAAATATAAAATTAATTTTTCATTTTTTTTGGTATTTAAATAAATATTAAATAAAAATGTCAAAAAACATAATACTAAATATACTAAACAGTATGAATAAACAATGTTTGTATGAATAAATGTTTTATAAAAATAATACTAAATATATAAGGTCATATTTGAATATTTTATAAATATTGATGTATATATAGAGAAATGTATATCCTGGTGATGTATTGTTATTCTTAATTCAAAAAGTTATTAAAAATCAATATTTCTATTCTAAGTGTTAAATAATGGGAAAGAAAAAAGTATATTTATGTTATGTTTAAACATAGAAATCTAGAGTTTTAATTTTAAATTTTAACCACTAAAATTTACAAATAATTAATTTGAGTTAAAATTAGTTTTAAGTTTAAATTTTGTGTTGCGATAAATTATTAATTTTTAAATAAAATAAACAAATAATATTTTAAATAATTTATTTATTTATAGAGTTTTATAATATTAAAACGTTGCGTATATTTTATTATTAATCAAGATCATGTTTGATATATACTATATAGACATTAATGAATACTATATAGATAAATGTATCATGTTTAATATATATATTGTTAATTTTAATTCAAGATCATGTTTGATATATACTATATTATGTTAATTTTAATTTATTTTTTTTAGATTTAGTTTACATTTATATATATTTTATTTTATATTTTATATAATTTGATATTTTACATTTTTTCGTATTAATTAAATACCGAATAGATATATTACACAATGAAAATATATTACTGAATGAATAAATATATTATTAAATAAGGTCGTATTTGATGTATATTATATAAGAAATATGCATTCTGATTATATTTGATGTATTATTATTCTTAATTTAACAAGTTATTACAAAATTGATCTTTCTATTCTAAGTGCTAATTAAATCAGGATAAATTATTATTATAAAAAAAAATAATGAGTACAGTATCAATAGTAAATTATTATACATTCAAAAAAAATTTCACATTTAGTTTATACATTTAATTAGGAATTCAAATTAGTGATGTAGTACCCATCCGTCGCTAAAATAAATTAAAAATATTTTTATAATAATCTAAATATATTTATAAAAAAAATAAAAGATAAATTAAAATTTAGTGAAAAAATATTAGTCCGACGCTAATTTTAGCAATGGACATATAATTCAGTCACTAAATTTTTGAAATAAAAAAAATTTCATGTAATTAGTGACAAAATATTTTTTTGTCGCTATTCAATGTTTTCTGTCGCTAACTACAATTTTTTTTTATTTTTAAAATTTAGCAATAGAATTATATGTCCATCGCTAAAATTAGCGATGGAATGAAATTTTTGTCGCTAAATTTTAAAAATAAAAAATTTCATATAATTAGCGACGAAAAGATTTTCCGTCGCTATTCTCAGCGATGGAAAAAATATTTTGTCGCTAGATTCAATGATAGAATAAATTTTTCATCACTAATTACAAAAAAACTATTTTTTTTTATTTTTAAAATTTAGTGACGGAAAAATTTTTCCATTGTTAAAACTTTCAAGGGAATGAAATTTTGGTCACTAATTTAAAAAAAAAAATTATTTTAAATTTTTTTTATGACTTTAGCGACTGTTCTGTCGCTAAGTTTACGAAAATATTTTCCAGTGGTCCGTCATGATCTGTGTAACAGCCCACTTCTTCAGGGCATGTTATGCCTTAGGAAATTTGGTTTATTTATTATTTTATTTTTTTATCTTTACATTATCCCGAAATTCCCTAAGACCTTATCTAGTGCGAGATATCTACACTAGAAATAAATACAAAGCGGAAGCTGAATCGAACCTGCTCATATAATAATAACTAGACATGACATTCATTACAAAGTTTATTCATAAGCGTCTGACAATAAATACAATGTACATAAGTCTTAGTCTACTAACATAACATGGTACATTACTCGCTTTTCAACGTCTCGCGTCACCACATATCACCAATCTCGGAATCATCTCTGCAAGTCCCGACTGGAACGTTGAATGTTCCAGGGGCGAACCCAAGTTAGATGATGAACCATCTAAGTAAGGGTACATAATGCTATGTTATGAGTGTATGCAATGTCTTTCATCGTAGGTGTCAACTGCACCCCTCATGCTACCTACCATTTTAGCGGCCACCTCTTTCGAAGTCGGGTGTATGGGTGCACCTTTGGTAAGGCAGCGGCGCCAGTTCGTACTCCTTACGGCCTCATATGCGTGTGATCGATGATATCAACGTGTATTTATGCATTTCATAGTCATGTATGCAGTCTACGTGATGGATACATATCAGGGCATGTCAATATGATGAAAACATTTTCGAGGAAGTACCACTTACCTTCTCAAGCTTATCGGGCTACCTCAATATCCATGCATTGCCTCGATTTGCGTGCCAACCTCAAAATTTGCACGAATTTCTTTAACTTCACCCTCAAAGCATCCTAATCACCATAATTATTTAAATAAACATTAAAATCTATTTTCCATAATTTTTGACATTTTCTATAATTTTCTCTCTATTTCTTCCTATTTTCCTCAATAAATCCAAACTAAATATTTCTAAAATATTTTCTCAAATATTCTTCTAAGACAATTCATAAAATAATATTTTGGAATTTCTGAAATTTTCTAGAGAATTTTACTCACCTTGACTTAGCATATCCGGTTTCCTCGATATGCGTGCCATATTCCCGAAAAGCGTGCTCGACTCGTTTTCTCATCCAAATCTCCGGGATATCATTACATCTTCATTACCTAATTTTCGGGATTTTTTCTAGGATTTTTCGACATTTTTCCCAATTTTCTTTTCTTTTTCTTCCTTTTCTTTCTTTTTCTTTTCTATTTTTCTTTCTTCCTCTACTATTCATCTTCTTCCTTGCGCCTCCCCTGCTTCCTACAACGCCCAGCTTCTTCCATTTCTCTTCTTCCTTTTCTTCTTTCTTTCTTCTCTTCTTTTCTTCTTCTTCTTCTTCCTTCTCTTCCTTTTCTTCTTCTTTTCTCTACACCGCGCCTCTGTTCCTTCTTCCCCGCGTGACCCACGAACCAGCTTCCCCAGCCGCCGCACCGCCTGCTGCGGCCGTCCTCAGCCGCGACAGACCATCACCGAGCTGCGCACCTCGCCCGCGCCCCCTGCCTCGTGCTCGAGCTTGCAGCGCGCCGTCTCGCGTCGGCCATGGCCGAGCCCTGCCTCGACCGACCTCCATTGCTGGTTCTCCAAGCCCCCTCGGTTGCTGCCCCGCCGCTGGCCTTCTTGGCCTCTACACGATTGGCTCAGCCAACCACTGCCGCGAACCACCAGCCAGCCTCCTCGCCTCGGCCATCGCTGCCCTGCTCGAACCAGCCTGCTTCCATCTTCTTCTAGTATCGCGGCCATGGCCGCATTAGCTCGCCTCCAGCCATGATCGGCCCCGAACTCTTTCTCCCGCACGCGAACTCTCAATCTCTCTCTCAAGCTCGCTTTCAGCTATCGGCCACAACTCCTTGCTGCAAATGGCCGATTGCTTCTTCTCTATTTATAGTCGGCCACTGCTCACGAAGGTACATACATATAGATATATATTTCATTACATTAATTGCATAATCCCTCAAAATCGGCTGCCAAATCCCCTTGAATCCCGCTGCAACCATTTTCCTTAAATCCTGCTGCCATGATCGTCCAATTGCAGCCCAAAATCGCGGCCATTAATGCTTCTCAGAAGCTGGCCGCGCACATGCGTATATATATATATGTATAATTATGTATTATGCTAATAAATTACATATTTAAACTTAAGAAAATTACATATAATCCCTAATTTATTTTAATATCACTAGAGAATTTTCTTATTGCAACTATGCCCTCAAACACCGATTAAACTTGCATTTTAATATTGAGAATTAATAACTTAAATTTTACTCGATATAGATGATTTGGCTCCGATGTCCTTACCGGGCTGTCGTTTCATCCTAAAACCACTGAAGGGTTGCTTATTACGAAAAATCGGAGCCCCCTCAGGTGTCTGTTGATTTTTCGAGAGTCTCTTACAACGATTCGGTTTTATAGCCTAATTAGTAGCTGTATTTTAGCTGTACCGAAAATTGTTCCCGATTCGATTTCTTTTGATACCATAAATCCTATCTCGGAATGCTCATCAAAACCATATTATTTTCCTTAGACAATTTCACTCATAGGCATTCCCTGCAGTTGATTCGGTACCTGAAATTGCTATAAAATCAATTTTTCGGTATTCTAAACTCATCAAAATTACGTGGCATCCTCATACGAACATGGGGTATTACATTCTCCCCTCCTTACAAAATTTCGTCCTCGAAATTTGCCATATATTCTAAATCTCAAAATTTCATCATCGAAATCAACACTTGACTGATCAAATAACTAAAGAAAATCTTACTCGAAACTCGTGAATGCCAATGCATATATCAAAATCTAAACCCTTGTGCTAACCATGCTCATCAACCAGTACACTTGGCAACCACGCATACCTTTCGAATTTCACTTTCCAAAAATCATAATCGCATAACTCGATCCTTGGGCCAAGAATCTTCGCTCGAGCTCCTATCTAAGTCGGTACTCACATCATCATAATGAGCCTACAACTCTCATATCATCAATTTTCAATCTACTTTTCACTAAGTCATCCATTCGATATCACGACACTTTCCTAATTACCGATTTTCCACGACATTAATTCTCTTATACTAATCAATTATGCTTTGATAGTCTCCCAACCTTAGTACAAAAGTCCCTGATCTCGATACATCTTAATTTTTATCCACTGATCCTTAGAGAATTTTTTTTTTTTTTTTTTTATGTTGTCAAACGTTTTCACGAACCCTTGGATCCAAAAACATCACAGTTATACATTATCACCTATTCTTGAAACTAGTTATGCCTTAGTTTAGGTCATATCAAACCTAATCATTGCTTGATCCTTACACGAAATTTCTTATAACTGTTATTTTCTCATTCTCGTAGGAATTCATCACCTGATATAACCTCAAGTTTCTGACAATTGACTACAATCATCTTCTAATCATGTAATGTAACTTCAAGAAATCTTTGTTAATAGATTCTATCTATCTCCAAAACTTTGATCAAAATTTAACGTTGTCTTTTAAGTCTAGCAATACTAATATCCTTGCATGCTTGTTCCTTTGTTACTTGGTCGCCAAACTTATACCTATTTATCCATATACCCATAACTTAAATAACTCCTCGAACTTTTTGAAGTGATCCTCAAATAACATTTTATATCATCAAATCAATCATTTAATCCTCAAATTACTCTTTTTATGTCAACTAACTTTAATCCTGCTCGATCCTTTTTCAGAGCTACATACTCAAGTTACCGACCTTTGCTTGAACCAACCTCTACTCAAAACATTTGGCTCATCTCTCGAAACCTACTGGGTTATCTGACTTTTTGGAACTTTCAATCCTCGACCTTGACTTCACAGAGCCTCGTGCTCTCATCGTTTATTTCTCGATTGGCTCATGACCTAGCAAGCAAGTCTCACCTATCGCGACGTTCCCTAACATTATTCTCAATGTTTCTCATGCGTCTTCCCTATCTGAGGAGTACACTAATATATCCTCGATAAACACAATCACTAAAGCGTCTTTAATGCAGACGGTATCTAATCATGACTCTATTGCCGATTTTCGAAATGCCTCATTCCTCAACCGCACATCAATCGTAATTATCCTAGCCTCTTGCAGTTGTTTATAATTCATCAAATTTGAGGTAAAGATATCGACTCTTAATTATCACTTCTTTGATAATTTACGTCCTCAATCAAGCCACTTATAGCTAAGTGTCTAATAACCTCAAGCTATTTATTGGCAATTTCATCATTAAGAAATAATCCTATTAAATCTTCCGAGAATATCTCATGGTATTTTTCATTTTTCTTATGGCTTTTCACTTACAGTAAGTGCTTGTACAATAAATTGATAGGCTCCTTGTAATCATAACTTGCTAACATCACTTTAATGATTATCTAGTTATACATCTCTCAATTTGCCTACCAGGCTACTTATTAGTCATACGAGGGTTTCATTTTCCAAAATTGAAAATCTCGGGTTTCTAATCGATCTAGGTCTGCAACTTTTCCTACTGTGACCCATTATCCTGGTACATCTGCCATCACTTGATTCTCTCAACCACATCTCAGTTTTGCACAATCTTCGAGACGACAATCCATAACTATACTGTCAGCTAAAGCAGGTGGGTACTTATGTTATCCACAGTACTTCAATCTTTGCTGGATTTTTTTTTTTTTACTCATTGACATCATTTTAATCATCGCCCAACTACACATCCTCGATTTGCCCACCAGGGCTATCTTAGACTAATCGTCTATTCTAACAAGACCTTTATTTTTCAATAATAAAAAATTCTAGATTTCCAATAAATTTTGATCTATTAAGAACGCGACATTTCATACGATAATCTGACACCCTAGCACATTTGCCATTACTTGTCTCTCTCAAGCATGCCCAAACTCTCAAAGACATCTATTCGTAACCATCCCGCTAACTGGAGTGGGTAAGTACCTATGTCTCCCATGGTACTCCAATCCCTTAGGAAATTCCTTGCAAATCTAAAATCGATTCATCTTTGAAGATCTCTATTCAGATCACGTTACCTGGTTCCAATTAAAAACAACTGAATCTTAAACTTGCAAGAACTCTTTACCGAATGATACTTTGAAGCTCAAATAACGATTTAGGTCCACATACTGATGCACAAGGCATAACTTATTCGCGAGTCTTCTTTTACAAACTTTCGAATCCTTAAGCCCACTTGGCACACCGAACCGTAATCACAACCTCTATTGACCAGGTCTCCTTATCATTCCTTTACGGTTGATACAACCTATTAAGAAACTCTTTCATTTTTTTTTTTTTTTAATACCCGAACTTTACTCGAACTAATGTTGCTATCTCACTATTTATCGCCAAGGCCTTGAACTGGTCATAGTCTCGTTTACTGAGAATTTCATTGACTCTCACATTTCGATCTTTAGATCCAGCTGACTACCGGCACACGACCATTCATGACCCTATTGTCATCCTAGATACCGAGGTATTCTACGTCTTGAGCTTCGCACTGTTCTTTGTGTCACTTACTCCTAAGATGACTGCGAACCCCGATACAATTCTTTAAATATGACACTCGACTTTATTTCGGGTTGACTTCCTAGGTTTCTGACCTCGATTAATCACAGCTAGTGGCACACATTGCATCCTAGACCATTGGGACTTAGACTCCATACAAGGTACAGACCCTACTGGGTTGTCCTAGATTTTCATCATCTGATCGTCTCCCAGGTAGTCTGACATGATGCTTCGATTGACGGGCTTCCCGTACCTTATCGCAAGCCATTCCTCAACCATCTGCACGTGGGTCCCTAGATCCAGATCTGTCACTACGAACACCGAACCAGTAGTGTCGTTACGCTTGCTAGAGTTCCTTATCCTCTTTCTACGAGTCACATCGGTTACACCACAATCACTGATTAATTGTCACAACTCATACGCCATCATTTGACCATCTTTGGCCTCTTGCTTGACCTAATCCGTTGGATCCCTGATCTTTACATCTCATTACCAAGACACTAAATGACCCTCGAAAAATATTTATCATTTGATCCTAACTCTTTAGTTAGGCCATGTCACATCAGACTAATCATCCATGATTAGATAACCACAGTTATCCTATCATTTCTCGTAATGATTTTGACTAATAACCTCAAATCAATAGTCTCTAAATCTCTCGGATCCATAATCATATTATCGGCTTCTAACTTCAATAGCTAGATCATTGTATTAGCTTTCCATGAGGCTTTTACATTTCACCGAGAATAGGAATAGTGTTTATACGTGAATAGTACACCAGGTAAGTTCCCAGGAAAGAGAGGTGGGTCACAAATGGACACATTTAAATACCAAGTCTTTCTTTAGCCAGAACTTGCCTAGACATGCACTTCCACTACTCAACACTGAAATCCAGTAACCTCTAAGCCTTCAACCGACAATCCCTGAATCTCCTAAATAGGGATTTCGTCTTACGAACCCTTGTCTCTTTTCCCTAAGCCTCCACTTGGGGTTCCTACTAACTGCTTCCGTCAATACCGGATACCCTTAAGTCCTCAAATTGATATTTCCTAATCTTCAAATAGGATTTAACTCCGATATCAACTATATTCAAGTACTTAGGGCTTCCAATACTCTTAAGCTCTGATACCAACTGTAACAGCCCACTTCTTCAGGGCGTGTTATGCCTTAGGACATTTGGTTTATTTATTATTATTTTTTTTTATCTTTACATTATCCCGAAATTCCCTAAGACCTTATCTAGTGCGAGATATCTACACTAGAAATAAATACAAAGCGGAAGTTGAATCGAACCTGCTCATATAATAATAACTAGACATGACATTCATTACAAAGTTAATTCATAAGCGTCTGACAATAAATACAATGTACATAAGTCTTAGTCTACTAACTTAACATGGTACATTACTCGCTTTTCGACGTCTCGCGTCACCACATATCACCAATCTCGGAATCATCTCTGCAAGTCCCGACTGGAACGTTGAATGTTCCAGGGGCGAACCCAAGTTAGATGATGAACCATCTAAGTAAGGGTACATAATGTTATGTTATGAGTGTATGCAATGTCTTTCATCGTAGGTGTCAACTGCACCCCTCATGCTACCTACCATTTTAGCGGCCACCTCTTTTGAAGCTGGGGTGTATGGGTGCACCCTTGGTAAGGCAGCGGCGCCAATTCGTACTTCCTACGGCCTCATATGCGTGTGATGGATGATATCAACGTGTATTTATGCATTTCATAGTCATGTATGCAGTCTACGTGATGGATACATATCAGGGCATGTCAATATGATGAAAACATTTTCGAGGAAGTACCACTTACCTTCTCAAGCTTATCGGGCTACCTCAATATCCATGCCTTGCCTCGATTTGCGTGCCAACCTCAAAATTTGCACGAATCTCTTTAACTTCAGCCTCAAAGCATCCTAATCACCATAATTATTTAAATAAACATTAAAATCTATTTTCCATAATTTCTGACATTTTCTATAATTTTCTCTCTATTACTTCCTATTTTCCTCAATAAATCCAAACTAAATATTTCTAAAATATTTTCTCAAATATTCTTCTAAGAAAATTCATAAAATAATATTTTGGAATTTCTGAAATTTTCTAGAGAATTTTACTCACCTTGACTTAGCATATCCGGTTTCCTCGATATGCGTGCCATATTCCCGAAAAGCGTGCTCGGCTCGTTTTCTCATCCAAATCTCCGGGATATCATTACATCTTCATTACCTAATTTTCGGGATTTTTTCTAGGATTTTTCGACATTTTTCCCAATTTTCTTTTCTTTTTCTTCCTTTTCTTTCTTTTTCTTTTCTATTTTTCTTTCTTCCTCTACTATTCATCTTCTTCCTTGCGCCTCCCCTGCTTCCTGCAACGCCCAGCTTCTTCCATTTTTCTTCTTCCTTTTCTTCTTTCTTTCTTCTCTTCTTTTCTTCTTCTTCTTCTTCCTTCTCTTCTTCTTCTTCTTCTTCTTCTTCTTTTCTCTACACCGCGCCTCTGTTGCTTCTTCCCCGCGTGACCCACGAACCAACTTCCCCAGCCGCCGCACCGCCTGCTGCCGCCGTCCTCAACCGTGACAGACCATCACTGAGCTGCGCACCTCGCCCGCGCCCCCTGCCTCGCGCTCGAGCTTGCAGCGCGCCGTCTCGCGTCGGCCATGGCCGAGCCCTGCCTCGACCGACCTCCATTGCTGGTTCTCCAAGCCCCCTCGGTTGCTGCCCCCGCCGCTGGCCTTCCTGGCCTCTACACGATTGGCTCAGCCAACCACTGCCGCGAACCACCAGCCAGCCTCCTCGCCTCGGCCATCGCTGCCCTGCTCGAACCAGCCTGCTTCCATCTTCTTCTAGTATCGCGGCCATGGCCGCATTAGCTCGCCTCCAGCCATGATCGGCCCCGAACTCTTTCTCCCGCACGCGAACTCTCAATCTCTCTCTCAAGCTCGCTCTCAGCTATCGGACACAACTCCTTGGTGCAAATGGCTGATTGCTTCTTCTCTATTTATAGTCGGCCACTGCTCACGAAGGTACATACATATAGATATATATTTCATTACATTAATTGCATAATCCCTCAAAATCGGCTGCCAAATCCCCTTGAATCCCGCTGTAACCATTTTCCTTAAATCCTGCTGCCACGATCGTCCAATTGCAGCCCAAAATAGCGGCCATTAATGCTTCTCAGAAGCTGGCCGCGCACATACGTATATATATATGTATAATTATGTATTATGCTAATAAATTACATATTTAAACTTAAGAAAATTACATATAATCCCTAATTTATTTTAATATCACTTGAGAATTTTCTTATTGCAACTATGCCCTCAAACACCGATTAAACTTGCATTTTAATACTGAGAATTAATAACTTAAATTTTACTCGATATAGATGATTTGGCTTCGATGTCCTTACCGGGCTGTCGTTTCATCTTGAAACCACTGAAAGGTTGCTTATTACAAAAAACCAGAGCCCCCTCAAGTTTCTGTTGATTTTTCGAGAGTCTCCTACAACGATTCGGTTTTATAGCCTAATTAGTAGTTGTATTTTAGCTGTACCGAAAACTGTTCCCGATTCGATTTCTTTTGATACCATAAATTCTATCTCGGAATGCTCATCAAAACCATATTATTTTCCTTAGACAATTTCACTCCGAGGCATTCCCTGCAGTTGATTCGGTACCTGAAATTGCTATAAAATCAATTTTTCGGTATTCTAAACTCATCAAAATTACGTGGCATCCTCATACGAACATGGGGTATTACAATCTGTCGTTGTTCTATCACTATACAGAGACGGAAATTTCCATCACAAAAAATTTTGTCGCTAAATTTTAAATTTCTTGTAATGTATTTACTAAAATAGTTAGGAATAGATTAATATGCATGTACTTATATTAATATATAAATATAAAATATATAACACTTTAAATTAGAACTAAACATATGGTGAATCAAACTAAATAGAGATATAATTAATACTAATATGGCAAAATATAGCACCTTGTGATTTAAAGAAAGTCGTGTATATCCCTAACAATATATATAGTGTTTTATTCAACCTATTCCACTTGATGCACCAAAAGTAATAATATTATAATCATCATCAACTAATTTAACAAATAGTAAATATATAGTACGAACCTTAAAATAGTATATCAGAATATATCAATAATTCTCTTAATATAATGAAAACATTTCCATGCAATTTAAAACGATAAAATTTTATTGAGTAAACATGCAAGTAAACAGACATGTTTATTTAAAGTAAAACTAGGAGACATGGAAGATAGATGCACCTAATAGGCTGAAAATGAAAGCCAGTTGATGGACAGTCAAGAGAGAAGAGAAGCTCTCTGCAAGCTAATTAGATAGTATTATTTTTCAGTGAAGAAACACCATTGTAGATGAGAAAAGAAAGTTGCATTAAACCCTCCACAACACCCACTATATATACATGAAATGTCTATATATGTTCCACTGTTTTCGAAGTTTCTTCTCTTGTTAAGGTTCCTTGATGCTGTGACTTTGATATGTATTTGATTTGTGCAATTAGTTGAGCTTTGGATTTGGATTGGGATTTAAGCTCTGAATTCGGCTTTTGTTTAGGGTTTGCTTGTGGGATTGGGCGTTTACTGATTTTTTCTACTTTGCTCTTTTGCCTCCATGACGTCCTTTGTGCTTTGTTCTTACTCTTTTTTAAACAAATTGAGTGTTTAAAGGTTTGAATTTAAAAAAAATATATATTTCTAACTAAAATATGTTTTTTAAACAAGTTACTCAACACAGAGAAAAAAGAAAGAAATTTGGAATTTGTTTTTTTTAAATATTTTAATTATTTTTCACTATTTGTATAACAAAAAATAAGGAAAATATTTTTTAGACAAGGACATTTTGCATCAAGTATAAAAAATTACTTAGAAAACAAATGTTGAGAAGTTATTTCATGTAACATCCCGCGTCGAGTGATAGAAAGGACTGGAACAACTTATCTTGATGGGCCTACGCGAACTTTTCAGGGGGTCACCCATCCTTGAACTGCTCCCAACTCAAGCACTCTTAACCCCGAAGTTCCTTGCCTACATTCAGCCCAAAAGATATTCAGTTGGTGTTGTTTCATTCCTTACTTATCCTCGATATATACTACTATTCTCTGGGCTCTTAGGATATTACATTTTCCCCTCCTTGAGCACATGACGTTCTCGTCATGTGATCTTACAACCGATCCCAGATCTCCCCTCTTTGTATGACCGATGTGGGATTCGCCTAAGGTGCTTACATACACCCCCAGGGACTAAGCGACCTCGCCAAGATTTTCCCCACCACTGCGCTCAGAGGCTCGGGGGTCGACTCTGATACCACTTGTAACATTCTGCATCGAGCAATAGGAAGAACCGGAACAACTTACCTTAATGGGTCTATGTGAACTTCCCAGGGGGTCACCCATCCTTGAACTGCTCCTAGCTCAAACACACTTAACCCCGGAGTTCCTTACCTACATTTAGCCCAAAAGGTATCTAGCTGGTGTTGTTTCCTTCCTTACTTATCCTCGATATATACTACTATTCTCTCATTACAAAAAAAACGAGTTTTTTGCAGCGATTTTTTTGTGGCAGTTTTGAAAATCGCCGCAAAATTAATTAATTAAAATTATAAAATTAAATTTAGCGGCGGTTTCCGCTAAGCTCACTAATAAAAAAATAAAAAATTAAATTTAGCAGGGGTTTTCTCAAAACCGCTGTCAAATTCATTAATAAAAACATTCAAAAAAATTAAATTTAGCGGCGATTTTGTTCAAACCGTCGCAAAATTCAATAATAAAATAAATTAAAAAAATTAAATTTAACGACGATTTTGTCGAAACAGTCGCAAAATTAAATAATAAAAAAAATCAAAAATTAAATTTTGCGGCGGTTTTAATAAACAGCCGCCAAATTCAGTAATAAAAAAATAAAAAAATTAATTTAAAAAAATTAATAATTTAAAAATAAAATAAAATAAAATTTTAAAAAATAATCAATTTTTTATTTTTTAATCAATTAATTTATTTATATCAATTAATTTATTTAATTTCATTCAATTAAATTAAATAATTTATTTATTTTTAATTTATCAATTGATTAATTAATTTTAAATTAATTAATCAATTAATTTATTTAATTTAATTAATTGGTTTAAAACATTTTATGTTCAATTAATTAAGTTAGTATGTTAACCCTTTTTTAGGTGTTTTGAGAGTTTAATTAATTAATTTAATTTAATTCAATTCAATTAAAAATAAAATTATTATTTTGTTTTATTTAATTTGGGGGTAAGTGTAATTTAAAAAACTTGAGTTTGTGGATGCAAAGTGAATTTTGAAAAATAGTGGTTCTATTACTTTATAATTAATATGCGCCAATGTATTATAAGGGGGCTTTGCAGATCAGCTGGCTTCGCGCGCGTAAGGATTGTCACAGGATCGAAACTTGGGAAAATCACATTGCTTCCAGCAAGCGCGGTGGGTGGACGGACGCACGAGTGGGGGCTTGTGCATGGCGCGCGGGGGCGGGGCCTGGCGCGGGCTTGATTTTGGCTTGCACGCTGTAAATAGCGGCGATTTTGAAACCGCAAAAAATAAAAAACCCGCCGTTAAATTATTTTTATAATTAAATTTAATATTAAATTCAATCAATTAAATTTAGCGGCGGTTTTAAAACCGCCGCTAAATTTAAAAAATCGCTGCTAAAAATTTCATTTAGCGGCGGTTATACCAACGGTTGATAAAAATCGTCGCTAAATACTACGTGACGGCTGTATCAGCGAAAAATCGCTACTAAATCACTTTGCGGCGGTTAGAAACCGCCGCTAAATGCCAAAAAAATTGCCACTAAAAATCAAATTTTTTGTAGTGTCTGCTCTCTTGGGGTATTATATTTCAAGTTTTAAAACCAAAAGAAAAAAGTATGACCCAAAAAAGCAATTGCACTCAAAAATATTATTAAATCTTCCAATGTTTGGATTTTTAATATAAATTATTTTTACATAAATTTTTTTATGTAAAATGTAAAATGCAAAATCCATCTCTCCAGTTCTCACCCACAAAATAATAGTATCTGGGTTGTTTTATAATAAAAGAGAGGAAAATAGATTAGACAAAAATTAAACATTTTCATACGAAAACAGACCCTACAAGAAGTAATCGATTAGGGATATCCTTTTAGGCTTTAGCAATCTAAAACTCTTGTTTCCTATATATCCATAGAAATGAAGAGTAATTCTACACTGCCCGAATATATTGTACCGACGCCTTATTGAAGCGAATTTGCACGATATTTTGAGTGTCAATATCACCATTTTAATTCATGTCAGCAACGACCAGGTTTTATCGATAGAAGCGCCCTCCTTCTTCCCCCTCCTTCGAGCAGAGCATAGCAAACCTCCTCCTCCTTCCTTCTTCCTTCTTCCTTTTTCCTTTTTCAAGCACAGCCTCCAACCTCCTTTGCACAGCCTTCTTCCTCCTTCATCCTCGTCGACAGCTTCTTGCCGCCAGCACAGCAAGCCCCCTCCTTCTTCCTCCTTCCTCCTTCTCCTTATTTCTTTTAGTTTATATCTTGATTAAGAATCGCTGCTAGTAAACTCACTGGTGACTTTGGGATTGCTTGGCAGCTAAATGAAAATGTAAATGTTATTAATTATGACAACTTTGAGTGTAAATGTTACACAAATATTGATGAGGGTTTTTGGGACCGACCACCACGTGCCACCTCTGCGACTGGACCTCGGGAATGGAACCTCGGACTTGGGGATGTCGGACCTCGGGTGTAGAACCTGCAAGACAATGGAGGGCCGGGGCTTGGATCCCCCGGGGTGGACTCCGACACTCAAATCAGTAGGGTAAATGCAAGTAGTAGTAAATGAGAGAGCTGTAGAGCTTGGGTATACCTGGCGAGAGTCCTTGTCTTTTATAGGCAAACCTGTTTTGGGGTATCCGAGATGAGCGGGCACAACTCTCGAGGGTCCCAGTCAAGTTGGAACGGGTCTTGCGGTTCGGCCCGAATTTCTCGGGCTCCGCTCTGGAGTGTTGACTTGCCATGTGTCGGTCTCTCAGGTGATCCAAGTGGCAGGAGAGACTATCAGCGCGTAGGGGTATTCTAGTAATTTCGGTTGGTGCCACATCACTTGCCCCCCACTCCTTGAGCCGAACTGAAAATCATGCTGGGTCGAGGAGTAGGTTACTTGACTATTGATTTTTCCCAAGACGCACGAAAGTGTTTCTAAAGTTGAGATTAGTGCCTGAAAACCTCATTTACTACCTTGAAATTATAGGGATGGGTTTTGGTTGGAGGGAAAAATTCGTTTGGAGGGAAACATTGTTGTTTTGAATTTTTTCCCCCCTTGGGTCCCCTCTATATAAGCCCTAAGGCCCCATCCCACAATTATTATTTCAAGACAAGCATTCAACTTCTTGAGGTTAGTCTTTCCCATCTTCATTTGCTTTTATTTTTCCTTACTTGTTATTTGTTTATTTTTTTTGCATTATGCTCCCTCTTTGTTTTTATTTGTTTTTTTTTTAAAATTAAACTTTCCCTCGGCCAGGCGCCTCTGCCTGGCCGAGGTCGACTTGGCCAGGCCGCCTCGGCCATGGCCGAGGTCGGCCATGCTCGGCCTCGCCAAATCTCGGCGAGGTCGAGCTCCTCGGCCATGGCCGAGAAGTGATGTGGCACCAACCGAAATTACTAGAATACCCCCACGCGCTGATAGTCTCTCCTGCCACTTGGATCACCTGAGAGACCGACACGTGGCAAGTCAACACTCCAGAGTGGAGCCCGAGAAATCCGGGCCGAACCGCAAGACCCGTTCCAACTTGACCGGGACCCTCGGGAGTTGTGCCCGCTCATCTCGGATACCCCAAAACGGGTTTGCCTATAAAAGACAAGGACTCTCGCCAGGTATACCCAAGCTCTACAGCTCTCTCATTTACTACTACTTGCATTTACCCTACTAATTTGAGCATCGGAGTCCACCCCGGGGGATCCAAGCCCCGGCCCTCCATTGTCTTGCAGGTTCTACACCCGAGGTCTGACATCCCCAAGTCCGAGGTTTCATTCCCGAGGTCTAGTCGCAGAGGTGGCACGTGGTGGTCGGTCCCAAAAACTCTCATCAAATATATATATATATAATAACAACAGT
The DNA here is from genome assembly GCF_014633365.1 of Diospyros lotus. NCBI lineage: Eukaryota > Viridiplantae > Streptophyta > Magnoliopsida > Ericales > Ebenaceae > Diospyros > Diospyros lotus. The sequence continues at coordinate 43,250,516 of NC_068339.1, read as the reverse complement.
CACAGGATTCTTCAAATTCTGCTGCTTATTCTTAGAATTTCTTTAGGTTGGAGCCTCTCTTTAGTTTAAAGAATCTCTCAGATCTTATGCTTATTCTTGAGACCAAAAAATGTTATATTTTTTTTTTATCTAAGTTTCAGTCAGTTCTCCAAACAAAAATTTATATGATAAGGGCCAATGCTGTACGTGTAGTTGCAAAGGGATGAAAAAGGAGCTTCATTTTACAGCAGCCAGCGATGGGTTTTGGCCGACAACGTTGAAAATGGTGATGGCATTTTGCTTTCTAATTAAACAAAAACAGAAGCTTTAAACCAGTAACAAGAGCCAGACCCAATATTTTCCCAGCAAACCAAACAGACCAAACACCCCCCAGAAACTAAAGAGAATGAGAAAGAGAAAGAGAGAGGCTTACATGATGCGGGGCAGAGACGAGACGCCTGCTTCAATGGCAGATTTGTAATATTGTTGAGGGGTGAGGGATAATTTTGTCAAAGCAAGTTGGCTTCGGTTAGGCGTCGGTATGATATATTAGGGCAGTGTAGGATTACTCAGAAATGAAATATATATCAGTAAATCTCACATACATATGGCTGTTTATATAACATAATATAAACAGCCAACCTAGTACAACCTTACATGTTACTTCTAGAACCCAACTTCTTCTTCTTCTTCTTCTTCTTCCCTTTTTGCCCCCCCCCCCCCCCCCCCCCCCCCTTTTTTTTGTGTTGCTTTTTAAAGTTTAAAATGGTGTCTTTCAAGCGTATACTACACATGAAATTCATGAATTACAATGATACTCCGTTCTGCTGATCCACAGCTGGATTAGCGCCGCCAACAGCCTCTGCAGCTCGAACTTGTCTTCCCAACTAAATAAGAGATTAACAATATTTAACAAATACATAAATATAAGTTAAACACAGAAGTCTATAATTAAAAAGTTGTATGTAATTAATGTAAATCCTACGATTAAATAGAAGGAAAAGACCAGAAAATAGGCTTCAAGCTTCCCTTTGAGAGTTTCCAGTACTTCCTTGAGCTGTTGGAAGGCCATCCTGCATCTGCTTGTGTTGACTCATGCAAAGGAAAGCTAGCAAATTAGCTAGTGAAGAAAGAGGTCCTAAAAATGGCTTCTTTTTTTTTGGCTGCAAATATGCAAATGAATCTAAACACTAAAATGCTCTATAATTTTGATCCTTTTCATCCAAAGATGTTTGTTATTTGCATCTACATGCCTAACCAACTAGAGAGCTAAGCTACCTAGTGCAAGTTGGTCTTTCAACACGATCAACTCGTCTCAACTAACTAAACTTTTTGAGTTTTAGTTATATATTTTGCACCAGAATTCTACATGTTTAATTTATTTCAAATTTGAAGCCACCACAAATTCTGTACAAATGTAGTGATAAGAGGCAAAGGGATCAGAATTTACCCTTCTAGATTTCCATTTCTCGCCCTGCAGTACTCCCTAAATTCATTGCATTTATTTGTGACCCTGCTGGCTCCAAGACTGCATCCATGAGAGAGAGAGAGAGAGAGAGAGAGAGAGATGTTATATATATGCACATATACACATGTTATATATACACATAGATTTCCATTACTGAAAGTTAATATTGAGTTTTACATTGAACAATATGCATAGAACCGAGCCATCAGGTTGTCCAACTCAAAGAAATCTACAGGAGTTTTCTCCCTGGAAAAAAATCCCACAATCAAATGCCATTATTAAACAGTACTGCCACCAACCTCATTCTTCCAAACTAAACATGATTTGTATACGAACATTATTATTAATATAACAAAAAATAATAAGCACGTACACACACACACACACACACACACTTACAAGGCTTGTTCTATATTCTGAAGACATCTGACTGAATCCGTGGTGTAAAATTTTGAAATCATTTCTTCGACGAAGTTAGGGTCAGCCTCAGTTTGCAGTCTCTCTGAATAAACAAATATTTCTCCCAGAAATCCCTGTGAGATAGCCTAATACTCAGCTTTACTTCATTCAATATTAGAGGGATATTTTTTCTTTTTTATCTTTTCTTTGTTCCATAAGGTGAAGATTAACTTTAAAAAATCAATTTGGTAATTCTATAATTTATGTATGGGCATATTCCTTTTTTGAAATAACTTCATATCTTTACAATTCTGCATTAATTCATATGAAGCACTGCATTAATATTTAGAGAAACTCTCTCAAACTTATATTAGGTAATGTTTTAATATGGTGAAATTTTATATAAAAACTAATTAAAATTACATACATGTCTTCTTTGTACCGATGAATTAACAGTTACAAAATTTCGTCACATTATTTCAGTGACATTTTCTATTTTTTTCACACGCATGACATACATATATAATTTAAAAATAACTCACAGTCTCACATATATATACGAAATCAATCAATTTTCATGCATATATATATGTTAGTGCAAACTTTTATATATACAAAAAGCAGCGGTTGAAATGACAAAGCTAGAGAAGGTTTGAAGCCATTGGTATGAAGAACATAGAGTAAACCTCATCAAGAAGGGACTGCCTCATGTTGTCAAGTTGGCCCCTCTCCATTGCACAAGTAAAAGCAAGGGAAGAGAGAGAGAGAGAGAGAGAGAGAGAGAGAGAGATCTGAACTGAATAGCTAAAAAATTGAAGTTTAGTTAAGAATGCAATGTATGTGTGGGAATGGAGGGGCTATATGGCGGAGAAGAGAGAGAGAGAGAGAGAGAGAGAGAGGTAAATGGAATTATAGAAAGAAGAGATAAGAAATTAATTTACAGGGAAATTCTAAATATATATATCATATTTTTTTCATCAATTTTGTTAAAGTTCATAATATATTCAAGTGGATTTTATTTTTTTAATTATTTTTTTATTTGAAGTTTAGGGTTATAAACGAAGTGAGTCAAGCAAAATTGAGTTAAGTTTAACTCTATTTGAGTTTGGCTCGTTTATTTATTAAGGTGTTTGATCTCAACTTATTTATAAGTCGAGCACTATAAGAAATGTTCGAATTCCGTTCATGAACAAGTTTCTATGTTTGGACTTGGCTTATTTAAGCTAAACCAATTGAATTCGAGCTTGTTAACAAGTTTGTTCGTGAATAAGAAATCATCGAGTTTGTTCAAGAATAAGTTATCAAGTTTGTTCACGAAAAAATTATCAAGTTCATTCATGAATAAGTTATTGTGCTCCTTCATAAAAAAGAGCTCATTCATGAATAACATCAATTCTTCAAGAGGAATGAACATGTGTTAACTCCAACAATTATTTGGTTGAAAACATTTTAACAAAATAGCATAATGCTTAAGTTTAAAACACATTTGCTTCATGCCTAACACATTTAGAAGTTTAAAACACAAATTTAAACATTTGTAATAATGGGTCCTCTATGCGGGCCTACGATGATGAGGGTGATGTCCAGTGTTCTCGATCGACAGACTTGAGCTCTGACTACATTCCAATTAAGTCCAAGTCCCAAAAGAAGCGAGAGAAAAAGAAGCAGAATGCGTGTGCTAAAGCAAATCAAGTTATTAGTGTTCATCGGCCTATAATTACAGATCCAGCTTGAGTTTGTTTTAGTTCTTTTTAGCGTTTAGATCTTTTGTTCTTGTTGATTTTGGTTTCCTTCCTTTATTGAGGGTTCTCTTTTGGTTATTTGGTGTAGGGTATGCCCTACGTGAGGCTGTAGGTTTCCTATTTTTCTATTAATATAAAACTTTACTTACAAAAAAAAAAAATTCTAACATATTTGTAGAACAAAAAATTATAAATCATCTTAGGAGTATATATATACTCTTCCAATTTTGTTATGTTGCCCGCCTGCGTAAGACAACATAATATTTGCTTGACACGAGCAAATTGAGAGAAAAAGAGAGGAGAGGGGGGGGGGGGGGGGGGGCACCTGTCCAATATGGGCAATATATCATTCTTTTATACTCTTCTTAATGAGCAAACAAACGAATTAGTTTTAAGTGAATTATAAACAAACTTGTTCATGCATGAGAATAAATATATTAAAGAGACTTCTATTCGAACTCAGCTCGTTTATTAAAAGAGTTCTAAATTTTTTTCGAATTCGTTTATTTATTTAATAAATGAGTTCAAATCGTTCACGAATTAAATTGATATATGTTTTTATTTTATTCATTTTAGCGTAAAAAAAAGTGCCTAATAATCTAAGGACACATTTTATAAATTTAAAATGAATGCTAATGACTTGTTTACTGTAGTTCTTGCCCCTTAATTTCATTTTCTAATACGTTACTTTGCGTATATAAATTCATTAAATCATTAGAAGAAACAATAGCTGTTTGGCATATGATCTGCCATTTTAGCTTCTTTCCTTTGCATTTTGGTAAGTCATGTAATTAATATATATGAAAATATTAGCATTGCCATAACTGTAATTTATGCAAGAAGAGACGGCCCATCTCCCCAAAATATATACTCATACATATAAAATGTTACATTGCCCCTTTTAAACAGGAAAAATCTTACATGAAATGTTAATAGAAAATTATTTTAATTGCAGCGAGCAGTTCAAGTTTTTGTCACACTTTATCCTAACGACCAATTTAATATTTTAATTATTCATAGCTTCTTCTTGGACACCTAAATCATCAAACTTTCATGCCTAACTAACTAGACTGCTGAGCTGAGCCAGTACAAGCTGGACTTTCAACATCATCAACTCAAGCATCAAAATTTCATGCTTAACTAGTGATCTGCTGAGCTGAGCCAGTACAAGCTGGACTTTCAACATCATCAACTCAAGCATCAAAATTTCATGCTTACCTAGTGATAGTGAATAGTAAAATGATCAAAATGCCCATTTGAGAAAGTAAATTCAAACTCACCTGTGGTCAAAATTCAAGCTTATAAAAGGGTGACAGGTGTCATCTCCTTTGGCCCAGATCTAAAGAATTAATTTAAGTCTGATTCATAGATCTCAATTCAGAAATATTCGGGTCAAATTTAATAAATTTATTCTCATTTAAATTTAATTAGAGATCTCGTTATCTAATAGTAGTTAAACTAGAGAATTCTAAAATAAATCTCAAGAATTCTAACCATTTTGAAAATAACTCCAAATTTCTCGCCTCCTTCAATTTATATGGGGAACCTCTACAAAAAAAAATCATTTAATTATAATCTCATCATTATTTTTTCTAAATTTCATTACTAACTTGAGCATCATAAACCATACCAAAGGACCTTACCCTACGGCATTCTCTTGTAAGTGCAGTCTTCAATGAGTCAATCTTGCATATGTAGATTGTTGTTTTTTGTTCTCTAATAAGGCCCAAGGCTATGACAATTTTTTCGGATGGGTCTTCATAAGCTTCGGCTCGAGATTGAAGGATCCAAGACCGTCACCATTTTCTTTTGGCAGACCATTTTAGAAGTCGAGCCACAAGCCCTTTACCCACTTTAAAGGAGAAATGGGCCTTGGCCCATTTGCTCAAGTGGGGTGAAGCCCACTCTTTTAGCCCTTCTAGCCCTCATATAAAAGGGTCTATTTGCCCTCTGTTTGGCATATTTCCTATCTTGGCTAAACCCTAGTTCCTTCTCTTTCTTTATCGTGTTTCCTATCTTGCCCGATTGCTTCATCGCTTCTGTCTTGATTCTTCCGATTGCGATAGAGGCATTCTCGACTTCTGTATATGATCTTTGCTTCCTTGTTTGTGGCCTCCTTTCCTTGTGTGAGAAAGACGGCCCCTCTGATGTCGTTGGAAGCCTCTACATATTTAGATCTAGGTCCTTTATTCGGGTAAGCTTTTTCTCTTGACTTTGTGCTTTGAACCCACTGTCTTTGTGACCGATCTACCTTCTGTGATAACCTACCTTGTGTGGCTGTGATCATTTGAGTGAGATAGGGTTTCTTTGGTGTTTCGGTCGAGAGGTGTTGGGGCTTTTCTGGGCTACGGTTTGAAAGCTTCGTTTGTGGCTTGTGGTTCCTATTAGTTGGTGTTACCAAGAGTTGTGACTGGTCTTTCAAATTTGAGCCTTGAATCAGTTTTTAAATAGGGAATATTTTTTTGTTTGCTTTCGATCTTAATTTTATCTATATTTTGGTTCGGTTTATTGCACTAACCCCTTCTGTTTTGAAGAGATCTTCCATAACAAATGGTATCAGAGCCTTGTGTGGCTCTTGGGTAGTGCTTTGTTTGAATCAGATCTGAAAAGCCATATCGTTTTCAGATCCGATCTCACGGTAAGTTTGTTCCATATCATATCTGATCTCGGTTCGATTGATCATTGTAGGTTGTGAGTTAGGCTGAGAGGACCCCATATCTGGATCCAACAAGTAGTGGGTATTCTCTCCGAGCAGCACGTGGCTGCTCACTCGCCTGTCGACCAGCAGCGCGTGAGCGTGTAGGCTGTTGGAAATGTATGCCCTAAAGACACGTTTTGTTTAATTTATGGTAATGATGTTTCTTTTATTCAGTTTATGGCACATATATTATTTGCATTTAATTGTTAGAAAGGTGTCCATGCTATTAAGTAAGTGATTCATGTGATGGGTCGTTCTTCACAGTTAGGCATGAATCATGGGTACTTAATAAGCAAGAAAATATTACTCTTGATCTTTTGATAGAACTGGGCATTCTATCATGATAAGATCATTGTGCAATAGATCCTAATGGAGGATGGCTTGCCTTAGCCAGTAAACAGTCCGTTTACTCTAATTGTACAAGCGCATTTGGAATGCGTAGAGTGGACCTGTGATAGAAGCTAATGACAAAGTACTAATTATCATGAAGCTAGTCTATCACTGCTACTACGTGGACGAGTACTCTAATACTTGAGTATTAGTTGGTGGTCTAGTAAACCTAGAGCTATATTCTCAGATTCATTGTAGGTGAGGTCTATCAAGGATCAATATCCTTTTGAGTTGGGAGTATGGTTTCTAATTAGCTAAGACAGACTAATACAAGATAGTTTCTGTGATTCACCCCCTTGTGATTGTCCAAGAATAATCGAATAATCCAGGGCCCTGGGAACGTGACTTAAGAGTGTGTGCTTCTGGGTAGCTCCCAGTGATAAGCAAGTATATTCGAGTAGTCACGGATTATTGGACTAGTGATCTAAGGATGGTAGAAGTCATTTAGAAAGGTGTTAGTACATTATTCCTTTCTAAATGATGGGTGTTACGCAGAAGGGTATTTTCGTCATTACACTAGTAGGTCAAAGACATGGCATATGCAAAATTATTCGTGGGGTCAGTGTTACCATATGGTGATAGTTGGAACACTTAGAATGACAAAATATAGCTACTAGGTAGCAGGGATATTTTGGTCATTTTAGTAGCCGTGAATAATTTGTCTTTTGGTCCCCGGGGTAGCTCGATGTAACTCATGTATTTTTTAATACATTTGGCTTGTTGGATGAATTATATTGAGAGAGAATTATTTTATTCAGAATGGTCCATAATTAATTGGGCTAGAATAAAATAATAGTTCATTAGGGTTTTTAATTAATTAATTGGGCTAACCCAAATAGAAAATTAATTAAATGATCTTGGCCCATTAGGGTTTGGCCCACTAGGGTTTTAACCCTAGCGTTCTCCCCATATATTCTCTCATTATTTGTTTTTTCATCTAAGTCGTTTTTCATTCTTCTTCACCGAAGAGAGGCCACGAGTTCGAGTCATACTCCGGAAGACCGAAAGGGTGCATTTGAGTTCTGATGTGACGGAGCCGAAGGCTAGCAGGACAGTCGTCGTCTCCACAACGCGAAGAAGCTCCCATCGCTCCATTCCGTCCGGTAATCCGCCGCAAAAGTAAGTCTCTTAGATTCTAATCAATACGAGGAACGGTTTTGATTTTAAAACGCTTCCGTTGCATGCTTTGTTTCCTCGTGTATGATCCTTCATAGGCAGCAACGCGTGGAGGCCGGGGTGCCCCTCTTCTGTTCCAGATCTGAGCCTGTATCATTCACAGATCTCAGTCCTGAGATCTGTACTGGTAACTTCTCTTATTTCCTTTCTTTTAGCAATTATCAGGTCATCGTGTGGGGGTGGCCATTAGGTTTGGAGTTTATCATGTGGTGGTAACCATTGCTTGTTGCTAAACTTAGGATTATCAATGATTTTCTTGTGCTAGTATAAACTATTCTGGTATGATTAAGTCTTGCTTAGAAAATCAGTGTTATTGTGCTGTGTCTGAAATTTGCCTTAGTTATTCCTATCTGTTAGGTTGAAATTGAAACCCTATATAAAATTATTTTGTTTGTGTGTGTTAAGCATATTCTTTTGTGTGAACATGTCTGCACATCACTTTAATTAGGGGTTTTCAATGGGAAGGGGGATTTCTCAATTTGGCAACAAGAAATGAGGGGAATTTTTGTACAACATAAAGTTTCTAAAGCCTTAGATGGCAAATACCTTGAATCATATACTGTTGAACAAAAAACTGAGGCTGGTGAATTGGGTTATACCTTTATTATTTTACATTTTTCTGATTCTATTTTAAGAAAAGTAAGAAAAGTTGATTCTACAAAAGAATTATGGGAAAAATTGGAAAAACACGATGTGAAAAAATCCACACCCAACAAACTTTTCTTGCTTGAAAGGTTCTTCAGTTTTAAAATATACTCCTCTAGGGATCTAGATGACAACCTAGATATCTTCAATAAGTTGGTGCAAGATATAGCTAATTGTGGTGAAAAGGTAACCGAGGAATACAAAGCAATTATTATTTTAAATGCAATTCCAGATGCATATAAGGAAGTTAAAAATGCCATTAAGTATGGTAGGGACACATTGACACCTAAAATAGTCATAGATTCCCTTAGGAGCAAAGATATGGAGTTAAAAAGTGAGAAAAGACATGGAGATGTCCATTTGATGAGAGGTAGATCTCAATCTAGAGGACATGAGGGAGGTGGTAAGAAGAAAGGTAGAAGTAGTTCTAAGTCTAAGGCCAAAGGTAAGGGTAAGGGTAAGTGTTTTGGTTGTGGGAAAATCGAACATTATATTAAAAACTATTATGCTGAGAAAAATAAGTAAAAAGAAAAATTAAAAGATCAAGAAGAAGCAAATACAGTAACCTCTTTTGACCCTAGTGAAGTTTACATACTTATAGATTCTAACACTGCTGAAATTAATGCTACACTTAGGGCACATGGGCAAGAATGGATTCTTGACTCAGGTGCATCATTCCATGTCACATCCCAAAGACATTGGTTTGAAAATATGCCCGAATCCGTGGGTGGTCATGCCATAGTTTGTAGTAATATAGCCTAGAAGGTTGTAAGGATTGGAGACATCACTCTTAAGTTAGAATCAGGATATGTCTTAAAGTTGAGAGATGTTAAATTCATCCCTGATATGGCTAGAAACTTAATTTTAGTAAGAGAGTTAGAAAAGAATGGTTTTATAGGAAAGATAGAGAATGAAATGATAAAAATGTTCAAAGAGGCAATGGTGGTATGTAAGGGAGTTAGAAGAAATGGGATATATGCCTTAAATGTTGAGGTAGTGAGCAGCTTAGGCTCTCACATTGATTCAATCAATTCAGATACCACTCAAAAATGGCACAATAGGTTAGGCCATGTAAGTGTTAAAGGGCTTAAGTTCCTAAATGATAAGGGAGTCTTTGGTAAGGACTGTGTGTTTGATATCCCCTTTTGTGACCATTGTGTGTTAGGCAAACACCATAGATTATCCTTTTCTTCAAATGTGCATAGAGCCTCAAGAGTTTTAGAATATATCCATTCAGATTTATGGGGACTAGCATCAAATCCTACATTTGGTGGGAATAGATATTTTTGGTCTATTATAAATGATTTCTCTAAGAGAGTGTGGGTCTTTCTCTTAAAAGACAAAACAAAAACCTTTAAAAGTTTCAAAACTTGGAAAACTCAAATAGAAAATCAAACAGGCAAGACAATAAAATATCTAAGAACTGATAATGGTCTAGAGGTTTGCAACAAGGATTTTGATGACTTGTGTAAAGAATATGGTGTAACAAGGCATAAAACTGTCCCTCACACCCCACAACAAAATGGGGTGACTGATAGAATGAATAAGACTCCTAGATAAGGTTAGGTGTATGATGATTAGTTCTAATATATCTAAATCATTTTGGGGTGAAGTAGTGATGGCTGCTTGTTACTTGGTTAACTTAACCCCATCGGCTACATTAAATGGTGACACTCCTTATGAGAAATGGCATGGAAAATGTGCAGATTATTCAACCCTTAGAACCTTTGGCTGTGCTGCCTATTCTCATCAGAATGAAGGCAAATTGGAACCTAGAGCAAGAAAATGTGTTTTCTTAGGATATCCTGAAGAAGTAAAGGGTTATAGGCTTTGGGATAAAAGTCAAAAGGGAGTAAAAATAATTGTAAGTAGAAATGTCACATTTAATGAATCAGAAATGCCTTGTTTACAATCAAACAGTGACAAACAACAAGACAGTGAGTGTGAGGATTCCCTAGAAGAGTCTAGGAATATTAGTACCAACATTCCCACCACCTCAAGTGAGGTAGAGATACAAAACCAGACTGAAGAAAATGAGGAGAATGAGATAGTAGAAGAACAACCTCCCACAAAACAACCACCGCTATCTAACTATTAGTTAGCCCGAGATAGGGAGAGGAGATCCCATAGGATTCCTCAAAGGCTAGAATTTGATTTTGACTTAGCCTTTGCTAGTTATCAAGATCTAGCTAATAAAGAGCCAAAAACATATGAAGATGCCATTAGAAGCGAGTATTCTTAAAACTAGATAGAAGCAATAGGAGAGGAGATGAGTTCCCTAAATAAAAACCATACATGAGAGTTAGTACCTAGACTAAAAGATAAGTCCATTGTGGGCTGTAAGTGGATCTTTAAGGTTAAAGAAGGTACAAGTGAAAAAGACCCATAAAATTTAAGGCTAGATTAGTAAGCAAATGTTTCACACAAAAGGAAGGGGTAGATTATAATGAGATTTTTTCACCAGTTGTTAAGTATACCACCATACATGTCATGCTTGCATTTGTTGCATATTGTGATTGGGAATTTGAAAAACTAGATGTTAAAATTGCTTTTTTGCATGGTGACTTAGATGAAAAAAATCTATATGTTTCAACCCAAAAAAATCTCCGAGCACGCGTTTCGAGATCAAGGCACGCATATCGAGGAAGCTAAAGATGCTAAGTTAAGGTAAGTAAAATTTCTTAGAAAATTCTAGAAATTCAAGAATATTATTTTATGAATTGTCGTAGTAAAATATTTGAGAAAATATTTTAGAAATATTTAGTTTGGATTTATTGAGGAAAAATAGGAAAAATAAAGAAAATGCAAGAAATTATGGAAAATAGGTTTTGGATGCTTATTTAAATAATTATGGTGATTAGGATGCTTTGAGACTAAAAGTTGAAGAGATTTGTGCAAATTTTGAGGTTGGCACACAAAACGAGACGATGCACTAATTTTGAGACAGGCACAAATATCGAGGTAGCTTGATAAGCTTAAGAAGGTAAGTGGTACTTCCCAATTAAAGTTAGTTTTATAGAAAATTCTTGGTTGTAAGTGATTTATGTTTAAAAAAAACCGATTATCGGGAATGTTTTCACCATATTGACATGCTCTGATATGTATCCATCACGTAGACTGCATACATGACATGACTATGAAATGCATATGTATAAGTTGGTATCATTGATCACACGCATTGAGGTCGTAGGAAGTACGAACTGGCACCACTACCAAGGGTGCCCCCAGACACCCCGGCTTCGAAAGAGGTGGCCGTAAGAATGGTAGATAGCATAAGGAGTGCAGTTGACACCTACGATGAAAGACATTGCATACACACATGATATAGCGTTATGTACTCTTACTTAGATGATTTATCATCTAACTTGGGTTTTGCCCCTAAAATATTCAAACGTTCCAGATAGAGATTGTAACAGATGCGAGGATAAATGAGGCATGAAATGGCACTTAGTAGAGTGCATGAAGAATGAAATGTATGTTATGTAGCCCATGTATTTAAATTCTGCTACTTTGAATTCTGAACGTTTTGAGGAATGTTGATATATATCCTTATGGTTAATGAAGATGTAAGAATTGATTTATGATCAATGTTAAGATATCAGGTTTCGATCATTACTTCCGCATTTGACGTGTATAATGATTATCTTTTGAGATAAATGAATGAGAATTCTGGGACAGATTCGAGATATGATGTGATTTAGCATTTAAGTTTGAAAAGGAAAAAAATTATTGTCCCAGAATTGTCCCAAATTATAATGCACTCGAGAAAACGGGGCGTTACATTCCAAGTATTGAGGACCAGAAAACAACTCATTTCCAGCCTAAGAAGTCAAAGAAACAAAAGCATCAGGTAATGGGAAGGCCAGTTCCTCACTCGATCTCAGGACCCCTATTTTTCTTTCCTCTGTTTCGGACGAACTGGAATAATCCTGACCCTCCCCCACCCAACCTTTTCTTTTTCTCTTTCCCCTACCCAACCTACCAACTTGCTCTCTCCCCTAAAACCAGATCTGGCGAGCGGTAGCTACGGAGACCTCCAGCGTCATCATCGTTTTCTTCTTCTTAAACGAGTTGCTACTATTGTTGCGGTGTGATACTTTGTGTGATTGATAGTGTATATTTTGTTATTGATTTGGGTATTTAATTATTAATTTTGTATATGTGTTTATTTAATTATTTTATGTATTTTATTATTAATTATGTAAAATTATATATTTGTTAATTATGTAAAATTATATATCTGATTATTTTTGTATTAAATGATTGATATTGTGTGTTTGGTTATTAATTTGTATAGTTAATTATATATTGATTTGTGTATTTAATTATTAATTTTGTTTATGTATGCATCTAATTATTTTGTGTATTTAATTATTATTTTGTATATTTGATGAGGTGGCAGTGCTGACAAGGCAAAGTTAACGCCTCTTTTAACGACAATTAAATCAAAGATGAAAAATGTACAAAAATATTTGATTCAAGGATGAACAGTGAGTACAAAATACTTGAGGTCCTTAAAGCCATTTTATGGATTAGTCCAAGGACAAAATAATGTATTAAGCCATTTTTATATAATGTTGTGCAGCATGGCATGGGTGTGATTACTGTAAATAAGTCGTTGTTTGCTTCGATTATTATTGATTCATGTCCATTTTAAAATTATACTTACTGAATCTTATGACTCATACTTATTTTTACATCATTTCAAATAAAGAAAAAGTGAAGGTTAAGGGTGAGTCTAGTAAAACTTGATCCTTATTGGGTAGAATTGTGTACGGAGTAATTCCGACTCAAAAGGTTGTTGGAAGTATTTTGATGTAGGGTCTTTCCATCGCTAAATTAAAAAAATAGTAAAAAAATAAGTGACGGAGTAAACTGTCATTAATCCATTGCAAAAATTTAGCGACAGTTATTCCGTCGCTGACCTGTCGCTAATTAGTAAGGGAAAAATTTCGTTGCTAAAAATTGTTTTTCTTGTAGTGATATATATATATATATAACATTTTGCTAATATTATATAATTAATTGAGTATCTTTTCTAATATATGATTATTAATGATAATACATTACTTCGCATGATAAAGTGTGACAGTATAATATGAGAGGACATAAATGCATTAAATCATTAGAAGGAAAGATTACTATCATACATGCCATTTTTATCTTCTTTCTTTTGCATTTTGGAATTTATATAATATGAATAATAATTAAATAAATATATCATATATAGTCAATCAGAGCAAAATTCATCCAGAAAGAGTCGAAAGAACAAGAGAGAAGAGAAACCAGAATAAAATTATCGAGAAAATGAGATAAAAACTTAGAAGAATCAGCAAATAGGTATACATATTTATAGTTATATTAAGAGAAACATATATTTACTAAAATATATAGTTAGGAAGAGATTAATATGCATGTACTTATATTAATATATAAATATAAAATATATAACATTGTACTAAACAGATAGTAAATCAAACTAAATAGAGATATAATACCAACATTGACAAAATATAGCACCTTGTGTTCCAAAGAAAGTTGGGTAGAGTTCTGCCAAGTGACACCGTGTTCAAAAGTCGTGTATAGCCCCCAACAATATTCAACCTATCCCACTAGAATGATGCCCCAAAAGTAATAATATTATAATCATCATCAACTAATTTAACAAATAGTAAATATATAGTACGAACCTTAAAATAGTGTATCAGAATATATCAATAAGTCTCTTAATATAATGAAAACATTCCAATTTAAAACGATAAAATTTTATTGAGTAAACATGCAAGTAAAAAGACATGATATCAGTATTGTTATATGTATTTTCTATTCGTATGAAGCAGGCTGGACTCGACCCTGCAGGCCGGCCCAATCACCCGAGGCCCAATGGGCCCAAGCTTGAGGTTGTTAGTTCCAAGTCACACGACACCTAACTTCGAGCTCGAATCACAAACCATGCGAGCTTTCAACGACACTCTCAGTTCGTAGACTGCGAGATCATTTAGGTCGAGCTCCCAGCAACGCTATCAGCTCGCAGACCAACTAATCTGCTCACATAAGCGAGGAGAACGCAGAATAACGATGGGCTAGGCATCATTTTAGCTGGGCAGTTTGGGCCCCAATCTGGCCTCTCTCTCGATCCATCTCTTAGCCCATGACGGTCTCATCCTGGCCCCATACCATCCTGCATCAATATTATTGCATCCTTTATTGGGTATTCGTGCACCCGTCTCAGGTCCCATCCACATTAATAAGAGACCAGTCAATGCCATGCTGCCACTTGGGAAACATGACCGGCACTAGTATATAGTCCCATCACCTACAAAAGCACAAGACATGTGAAGAGGACATCTTCTCCTCTTATATTTAGCTGGCTCTCTTCAGAGCCAAGGTATGCTCTCACTCTCTGACTTGCTAATACACAGCGTACTCTCTTACTTATTTGGGCGTCAGAGTGCTTGCAAGTGCCGACCATCGGAGCGCTGACTGAACCATTCAAATCTCCCTGGTGCGTCTTCTCTTTCCACTTTTCGCATTCATTTCTCAGAACGGGAAAAACGAATCATGATCGACCAAATCCGAACGTCAAGATTTTGGCGCTAGAGGAAGGGAGTTCTGATCAATAGCGATGCTAAGAGGAAGAAACAGCAGAAGTTCTGAAGTGGTGACCAATCAGCCTGGAAACCATGTTAATCAACTGCTAGAAGTTCCACCAGTCGGGGGCGCAGTCACAATCATTGCAACTACTTCTGTACCCCCACATTTTGGAGCCGCCTCTGCCATCCTCGCGTGGGTTCCCTGCCAATCTACGGCTCCTACCCCTGGAACAGAGGTGATACAAGCTTGGTAAGAGCGTCAAAAAGGGCTAAAGGGTATAGTCATGTAGCTCACTGATACAGTTAGAACATTGGCTTAAGCGCAAGTTCACATAGCCCAAATGCAGGTAGAGGACACTCCACCCCGGCAACATAGGAATTCACCTTGTGGAGAAAGCTCGGTCAAGGTTAGCCTAGGCCGTGCCACATACCACAATTTGCGAGACCTCGAGAATAGGAGGTGGCGTACGCCGCGAGATCGCTATTCGCCAGAGCAAGCCAAGGGACGGGAGAAACGATCTCGTACTGGGCAGTCTATGGATCAGGACCCCACCGTGGAAGGGTTACTATAGAGGGTCCAACAACTGGAGGTAAGATACGAGATTCATGATCGAAGGGAAGGTCACAAAGAGAGGACCCCACTCTCTAGGGAAATCGAATTGAAGCCTCTCCCTCGTAGATTCAAGATCCCTAATATCCCTCAATACAACAAAGATGGCGATCCATATAACCATTTAGATGCTTTCAACGTCCTGGTGGACCTCTAGACTTCAAGTTCACTGGTGAAATGCCATGTCTTCCCTACGACCTTGGGAGATTTACCTCGGACCTAGCTAAGGAGTCTTCGTCCTCGCGCGCAGCATTTGTAGCTGGGAGGAGTATCAGAGAAAGTTTATAGGTCAATACAGGTCGCTTAGGAGGCAGCTCGCCCCGACCTGTCACCTCGCTACCGTGTTCCAACAGCCCAATGAATCCTTGAAGGATTACATTGAGAGGTTCAGGCATGAAGTCAATACTGTTGATAACCCATCAGATGAAAGTACTTTGACTGCGATATCTGCGGGGCTCCGGAAGGATGGGAAGCTCTATGAGAGCATCTACAAATCCCCCGTAAAGGACCTGGGAAAGATCAACGAATGAGCTGCGAAGGAGGTCAAATGTGAGGAGACCTTTTGCTCCAGGAAGTTGGATGGCCTAAAAGAATAAGATTGGAAGCACCAGCCACAACAAAAAGAGTGATAACGACGACGATGATCAGGTCGCTAAGAACTCAAGGAGCGAGCTAGGTTACGAATGACCTACGCACCAAGGTCACTATGACAACTACAGTAACATGTCTAACACTCAAGATAGGATCTTCGCTACTAAAAAGGGCGAGGAGGATTTTGGGAGGCCTAATCCCATAAGGACCCCCAATAGATTTAGAAATAAGGACAAGTCTTGTGCTTACCACGATGAAGTGGGTTACAACACATTCGAGTGTCGAGCATTGAAGGACACAATCGAGGACTTGATCGGAAGAGACCATTTGCATGATTATGTGGTGCGACCAGAATACTAGAAGCCTCAACAACTGGCTCAACCAGAGCCTCATCGAGCTTCCGAGCAGGATTGAGCACTTATAATCGCATGAGGATGGCTACCATCAACAGCGGGCTACAAAAATTACAACATAAAGATTCGAGTTCGGTGTTATAACGTCGGTGATACCGGGCTGCGCTTTGTTCTTCATAGAGCTCAAAAGGCCAGCGACCGGACACTAGGCCAGAATTACGAAGGCCCCCCATATTATCAAACAAAGTCTAGGAAACAGAGCGTATCGATGGGGCTATTATCCCACGTACTTGGAATACGGAGCATTTCTGTCCTTACTCCCAATGAGCATAACTGATTCTTACTTATGCTCCAACTTTCTTTTATAAATAATTCTAATTGGAATTTATATTGGTTTTCATTCTGTAAGCTTATTTCACTTTACTCATGCTTGATGTTCGATTGAATGTCCTTAAAATTGGGGTTAGAGATACCATGGTTTGCGAGCTAGGGCTTATTCCTCTTAGCCTCCGTGCTATGGTTTGCAGCTTATCTGAGCATTCATCTTGGTCCTCCCCCAGGTCTTGGTTTGCAAGCTGAGGACCATTCATCTTAATTTAACGTCATGATTTGGTACCTATTGGGAAACCACTTCTATTAATCATTCCGAACTAAGGGTTCACTAACTGGGGTCCTTTCATCTTGACTCAAGTCATGGTCTGCAACCTACCTGGATGTTCCCTCTCAGCTCGTTAAATTTGTAAAAGCCATGGGATGTTAGCTAAGATCGTAGCACAATCTACTTGGACATATAGCTTGGCGACGCAGATTAAACTCTCGACAAAGCCATGGTATGTTAGCTGGGGTCGCACCGCGATCTACCTGGACATATATCTTGACAGGTTTTTTGATATGATCCAGATATTATCTCTTTATGACATATCGACCAAGACTCAGATCAATCTGGTTATCATCACATAAATCAACTATTATTATCTTACCGTTGTACAGTTGAAAGCCATGGTATGTTAGTTGAGTTCGCAGCACGATCTGCCTAGACATATAGCTTGGCAATGCAGATTAATTTCAACAGAATACAACTCTATCAAGTTTTCTACGAAGCCGTGGTATGTTAGTTGAGTTCGCAATGCAATCTACCTAGACATATATCTTGGCGAGCTCTTTAGTATGACACATATGTTATTTCATCATGGTATGCTCTCGCTCGCCACAACATTATAGTCCACGATCTACTGGACGTCAGCACGAGATGGCATAATCTGAAATGATTGGGCAGAAGTCGGAAAGGCAGATCAACAAATTGCATAGCCCGCTTCAGTCAGCATATGTCAGCTCTCAGTCTGTAGATCGTACTAAGAGCTGGGGGGGCTAATGTTATATGAATTTTCTGCTCACATGAAACGGGCTGGACTCGACCTTGCAGGCCGGCCCAATCATCCGAGGCCCAACGGGCCCAAGCTCGAGGTTGTTAGTTCCAAGTCGCATGACACCTAACTTCGAGCTCGAATCGCGAACCATGCGAGCTCTCAACGACACTCTCAGTTCCTATGTAATACCCCGAGAGCCCAGAGAGATTAGTATATATCGAGGATAGTGTAAGAAAGGAAACAACACCAGCTGGATACCTTTTGGGCTGAATGTTGACAAAGAACTCCTAAGTTA
The DNA here is from genome assembly GCF_014633365.1 of Diospyros lotus. Lineage (NCBI taxonomy): Eukaryota > Viridiplantae > Streptophyta > Magnoliopsida > Ericales > Ebenaceae > Diospyros > Diospyros lotus. Next base: position 43,232,210 of record NC_068339.1, on the reverse strand, counting down.
AGCGTGCTTGACCTGGGGCAATCCAGGGATGGGTGACCCCCCTGGGAAGTTCGTGTAGGCCCATCAGGGTAAGTTGTTCCGGTCCTTCCTATCGCACGATCGGGATGTTACAAATGGTATCAGAGCCGACCCTTGGCGAAGGCGGTCCGATGAGGGCGGGGAGTGGCGCCGGGGCTTGAGGGCCTGTACAAGGAGCGACTTCTGGCAGGCTTCTAGGATGGCAGCCCCCAAGGGGAGAAGGTCTGGGACCAGTTGTAAGGTCGCATGACGAGGACGTCATGCGCTTAAGAGGGGAAGAATGTAATACCCCGAGAGCCCAAAGAGATTAGTATATATCGAGGATAGTGTAAGAAAGGAAACAACACCAGCTGGATACCTTTTGGGCTGAATGTTGACAAAGAACTCCCAAGTTAAGCGTGCTTGACCTGGGGCAATCCAGGGATGGGTGACCCCCCTGGGAAGTTCGTGTAGGCCCATCAGGGTAAGTTGTTCCGGTCCTTCCTATCGCACGATCGGGATGTTACATCCTAGACAGCGGGATCATTCAGTTCAAGCTCCCAACGACGCTATCAGCTCGCAGACCGACTAATCAGCTCGCATGAGCGAGGAGACCGTAGAATAACGATGGGCTAGGCATCATTTTAGCTGGGCCGTTTGGGCCCCAATCTGGCCTCTCTCTCGACCCATCTCTTGGCCCATGACGGTCCCATCCTGGCCCCATACTATCCTGCATCAATATTATTGCAACCTCTACTGGGTATTCGTGCCCCCGTCTTAGATCCCATCCACATTAATGAGGGACTAGTCAACACCATACTGCCACTAGGGAAACCTCACCAACGCCGGTATACAGTTCCATCACCTGCAAAAGCACAAGACATGTGAATAGGACATCTCCTCCTCCTATATTTAGCTGGCTCTCTTCAGAGCCAAGGTACGCTCTCACTCTCTGACTTGCTAATACACAACGTACTCCCTTACTTACTTGGGCGTCGGAGTGCTTGCAGGTGCCGGCCACCAGAGCGTTGACCGAACCATTCAAATCTCCTTAGTGCGTCTTTTCTTTCCCCTTTTCGCATTCATTTCTCAGAACGGGCAAAACGAATCATGGTCGACCAAATCCGGACATCAACAAGTATAAAACACAAAATATACAATTAGCAAAACATAACTTGATGTTTTGAAACAGATAAGACAATTTTAAATTCCTTAAAGTAAAACTAGGAGACATAGAAGATAGATGCACTTAATAGGCTGAAAATGAAAGCCAGTTGATGGACAGTCAAGAGAGAAGAGAAGCTCTTTGCAAGCTAATTAGATAGCTGACAAAAGAAAATTGCATTAAACCCTCCACAACACCCACTATATGTACATGAAATGTCAATTTTTATATATGTTCCACTGCTTTCGAAGTTTCTCTCATATTAAGGTTCCTTGATGTTGTGACTTTGATATATATATATATATATATATTTGATTTGTGCAATTTGTTGGGCTTTGGATTTGGATTGGGATTTAAGCTCTGAATTTGGCTTTTGTTTAGGGTTTGGTTGTGGGATTGGGATTTTGTCTACTCTGCTCTTTTGCCTCCATGACGGGCTTTGTTCTTACTCTTTTCTAACAATCTTTCTATATATTTTTCTATAAAAATACATGTTGCTTTTGGAATTGAACTTTTATTTTAAAATTTATAGTGACATATCGAATTAAAAAGGAAAATGGTTGAAAGTTTAGTAGACTGATCGAGATTGAATCGTGATCAAGCTAAAATATATTTTTTAAACAAGTTACGCAACACAGAGAAAAAAAAAAAAGAAATTAGGAATTCTTTCTTTTTTAAAATATTTTAATTATTTTCACTATTTGTATAACAAAAAATAAGGAAAATATTTTTTAGACAAGAACATTTTGCATCAAAATATAAAAAATTACTTAAATCTTGAGAAGTTATTTCAAGTTTTAAAACCAAAAGAAAAAATTATGACCAAAAAAAGGAATTGCATACAAAAATATTATTAAATCTTCAAATGTTTGGATTTTTAATATAGAATATTTTTTACATAAAATATTTTTATGTAAAATGCAAGTTGCAAAATGCAAAATCCATCTCTCCATTTCTCACCCACAAAATAATAGTATCGGGGTTGAATAAAAGAGAAAAATAAATTCGACATAAATTAAACATTTTCTTATAAAAACAGACCTATAAAAAGTAATTGATTGGGGATATCCTTTTAGGCTTCAGCAATCTAAAACTCTTGATTCCTATATATATATATATATATATATATCCATAGAAATGAAATATATATCAATAAACCTCACATACATATGACAGCCCATATAACATAATAAAAACCAGCCCTAATACAACCTCACATGTTACTTCTAGAAACCAACTTCTTCTTTTTCCTTTTTTTTTCCCCTTTCTTTTTTTTTTTAAAGTTAAAATGGTGGCCTTAAGCATATACTATATTCGAAGTTCATAAATTACAATGACACTCCGTTGGGGTGATTCACAGTTCGATTAGCGTCACCAACAGCCTCCACAGCACGAACTTGTCTTTCCAACTGAACAAAGTGAATTAATAATATTTAACAAACGGATAAACATATATTAAATACAGAAGTACATAATTAAGGAGTTGTATGTAATTAATGTTAATCCTGAGATTAAATAGAAGAAAAAGACCAGAAAATAAGCTTCAAGCTTCTCTTTGAGAGTTGCCAGTTCTTGCTTGAGCTGCTGGAGGGCCATCTTGCACCTGCTTGTGTTGATGCATGCAAAGGAAAGCTAGCAAAATTAGTTAGTGAAGAAAGGTCTTCAAAATGGCATTTTTTTTTTTTTTGCCACAAAAATGCAAATCAATCTAAACACTAAAATGCTCTATAGTTTTGTTCCTTTTTCATTTAAAGATGTCCGTTTTTATCATTTCAAATATGAAGTGACCATAAATTCTATGCAAATGTGATAAGAGGCAAAGTGATCAAAATTTACCCTTCTAGATCTCCATTTCCCGCCCTACAGTACTGCCTAAATTCTGTACATTTATTTGCGACCCTCCTAGCTCCAACACTGCATCCAAGAAAAATAGAGAGAGAAAGGGAGAGATGATATATATATGTACATATATGCATGTTAATATGCATGCATATATAGATTTTCATTACTGGAAGTTAGTATTGAGTTTTACGTTGAACAACATCCCTTGAACCGAACCGCATGATTGTCCAACTCGGAGAAATCTATAGGAGTTTTCTCCCTGGAAAGAAATTGCACAATCAAACGTCATTATTGAACAGTATTGCCACTAGCCTCATCCTTCTAAACTAAAACATGATTTGCAAATGAACATTATACTAAATGTAACGAAAATTAATACGTGCCCCCCCTCGCGCGCGCACACACTTACAAGGTTTGCTCTATATTCTTAAGATATCTAGCTGAATCCGTGGTGTAAAACATTGTAAAAGTTTCTTCGACGAAGTTAGAATTAGCCTCAGTTTGCAGTGTCTCCATCTGAACAAATAGTTCATCAAGAAATCCCTGTGAGATAGCCCAGTACTCAGCTTCATTGTATTCGTCAGAAGAGGGATATATATATATATATATTTTGTTCCATAAGAAGAAGATTAACATTAAAAAATTAATTTGGTAATTCTATAATTTATGTGTGGGCATGCATAATCCTTTTTTGAAATAACTTCATATATTTACAATGCCGCATTAATTCATATGAAGCACTGCATTAATATATTAAACTTATATTAACAATTATAAAATTTAGTCACATTATTAATTTCAGTGATATTTTCTATTTTTTCACATGCATGATGCACATACACACACACACACACATACACATATATATACAAAATCAATGAATTTTCATGCATATATATATATATATGTCAGTGCATCCTTTTGTATAAATGCACAAAAAGCAGCGGTTGAAATGACAAAGCTAGAGAAGGTTTTCACCCAGCTAGCTAGCCTTTCTTATGTTAGTGCATGCTCGAAGCCATTGGTATGAAGAACATAGAGTAAACCTCATCAAGAAGGGACTGCCTCATGTTGTCAAGTTGGCCCCTCTCCATTGCACAAGTAAAAGCAAGGGAAGAGAGAGAGAGAGAGAGAGAGAGAGAGAGAGAGAGAGAGAGAAATCTGAACAGAATAGCTGAAAATTGAAGTTTAGTTGAGAATGCAATGTATGCGTAGGAAAGGAGGGGTTATATAGTGGCGAGAGAGAGAGAGAGAGAAGTAATTAATTTATAGGAAAATTCTAAATATATATATCACATTTCTTATCATCAATTTTGTTAAGGTCTGCAATACATTCAAGTGAATTTTATTTATTTTTAATTCCTTTTTATTTGAAGTTTAGGGGTATAAATGAGGCGAGTTGAGCAAAATGAAGTTAAGTTTAATTCTACTTGACTTTGACTCATTTATTTATTAAGGCGTTTAAGATCAACTTATTCATAAATTGAATTCTATAAGAAATGTTTGAATTTGGTTCGTGAACAAATTTGAATGTTTGGCCTTGACTTATTATTAAGTTAAATGAGTCGAATTTGATCTTGCTAACAAGTTTGTTCATGAATAAGTTATCAAGTTCGTTCATAAATAAATTATCAAATTCATTCATGAATAAGTTATGCTCCTTCGTAAAAAAGAGCTTATTCATAAGTAACATCAATTCTTCAAGAGGAATGTGTATTGTGCTCCAACAATTATTTGGCTGAAAATATTTTTACAAAATAGCACATTAATGGGTAAGTTTAAACCACATTTACTTCATGGCTAACACATTTAGAAGTTTAAAACACAAATTTAAACATTTGTAACAATTTTAACATATTTATAGAACAAAAAATTCTAAATCATCTTAAGAGTATATATATACTCTTCTTAATGTACAAACAAACGTGATAGGTTTTAAACAAATTATAAAAAAAAAAATTGTTCATAAAAATAAATAAATTGAAGCGACTTCTATTCGAACTTGACTCGTTTACTATACGACTTCTAAATTTTTGTTCAAATTTGTTTATTTATTTAATAAACAAATTCAAAATCGACCCGGTTCACTAATTAAATTAATATATGTATATATTATTCATTTCAGCATAAAAAAAGAGCCCAATAATTAAAAATAGTACTACCATATTATTCTAAGGACATTTTATAAAATTAAAATGAGTGCTAATGATTTGTCTACTTAATTTCATTTTCTAATACATTAATTACTTTGCAGCATATAAACCCATTAAATCATTAGAAGGAATGATAGCTGTTTAGCATATGATCTGCCATTTTAGCTTCTTTCCTTTGCATTTTGGAAGTCGTGTAATATATATGAAAATATTAGCATTGCCCCTTTTAATCCGGAATAATCTTATATAAAATATTACTAAAAAATTATTTTAATTGCAACAAGCAATTTAATTATTTTAATTTAATATTTTAACTTTTCATAGCTTCTTCTTGGACACCTAAAGCATCAAAATTTCATGCTTAACTAACTAGACAGCTGAGCTGAGCCAGCACAAGATGCTCCTTCAACATCATCAACCCGAGCATCAAAATTTCATGCTTAACTAGTGATAGTGCATAGTAAAATTATCAAAATGCCCATTTGAAAAAGTCAATTCAACCTCATTGTGTGGTCAAAATTCAAGTTCATGAGGGGTGACAAGTGTCATTTCCTTCGGCCCTATCCAAATCTAAAGAATTAATCCAAATTTAATTCTCAGATTTAATTTTGAAATATTTGATTCAGATTTAATAGATCTATCTCTTTTTAAACTCAAATTAGAGATCTCCCTATCTAATAGCTCGAGAATCTTAGAAAAAAACTTAAAATTTCTAAACATTTTAAAAATAACAAGCTGGTTTTTCAACATCATCAACCCAAGCATCAAAATTTTATGCTTAATTAGTGATAGTGCATAGTAAAATTATCAAAATGCCCATTTGAGAAAATCAATCCAACCTTTACCTCACCATGTGGTCAAAATTCAAGCTCATGGGGGCGACACGTGTCATCACTTTCGAATAATTAATCTAAGTTTAACTCACGTAGATCTCAATTAAGAAATATTCAAAACAGATTTAATAGATCTATTCTCATTAAATTCAAATTAAAAATTTCACTATTTAATAACAGTTAAACTCAAGAATTCTAGAAAAAATCATAAAATTTCTAACTATTTCAAAAATAATTCCAAATTTCTAGCCTTTTTTTGTACTCTATATCCCTATAGATAAAATTGTTTGATTATTATCTCATCATTACTTCTTCTAAATTTCATTAATGGCTTGAGCCTCAAGCACTATAAAAAAATTGAATTTTAACGGCATTTTTTTTCTTACACTTTGTAGTAGTTTTGAAAACCACTGCAGATACAATTGTCACAGAGCATTTGGCGACAGTTTTCAGCAACCGTTAGAGTAATCGTCGTAAATTATATTTTTTGCTGTGGTTCAAGAATCATTGCGAAATAATAGATTTTGCAATAGTTGGTAACATTTAGCCGAGATTTCAAAATCGTCGCTAAAAAATATTAAAATCATTGAACTTTGAATCACCGCTATTTTCAAAGCGCACGAACGCGCATGGCACAGCCATGCCACGTGACAATACTGGAATTTCACTCCAACTGTCTTCCCATTTCCCCAATTTTGATCCCAAGACCTCTGATACACACGCAAAGCCAAATGATCTTCAAAGTCTCCTTGTTATATACTCGTGAATATTAATTATATACTAATCCAACCACTATTTTTCATAATTACATTTTATATTTTGTAAAAATAAATTAATTGATTAAATTAAAAATATATTTTTTAAAATAATAATGGATAAATTAAAAATAAATTAATTGAATTAAATTAAAAAAATTAATTGATTAAAAAAAGAAGTGATAACATATTTTTTTTAAATTTCTTTTTATAAATTATCAAAATTTTATATATTTTTAATATGAATATTAGTTTATTTTTTAAAATTTTGTGACGGTTTTTCAAAATCACCGCAAATGTTAATTTAATTTTTTTAATTATTAAATTATTTTAATGAAATTTGCTGTAGTTTTTCAAAACCATCGCAAATATTAATTTAATTTTATTTTTAATTATGTAATTATTTTTTTAATTTTGCGACGGTTCTTCAAAATCGTTGCAAATATTAATTTAATTTTTTTAATTATTAAATTATTTTAATGAATTTTTTGACAGTTTTTTGAAAGTTGTCACAAAATTTAATATTTTAATGAATTTTTCAACAATTCATCAAAACCACTAAAAATGTTAAGTTAATTTTATTTTTTAATTATTAATTATTTTAATGAATTTTGCCGCCATTATTCAAAATTGTTGCAAATGTTAATTTAATTTAATTTTTTAATTATTATATTATTTTCTAAATTTAACAACGATTTTTTGAAAACTGCTGCAAAATTAAATTTTAAAATTTTAAAATTTTGAGACGATTTTTTAAAATCGTCTCAAAATGTTAAATAAACCGCTACAAAAAATGTATTTTACAGCGATTTATATATCGCTAGAAAATATCATATTTTGCGATAATTTTTAAAATCGTCGCAAAAACAAATCACCTCAAAATATCAATTTTTTTTTGTAGTGAAGGGTCATATCAAAAGACCTAGCCTTATCTCAATCTCATGTAGGTGTAATCTCCAAGGAGTCAATCATGCAGATGTAGATCTTAAAGTCAAATTTTCGAGATAGTGCTAGGTGATCGCTCCTTAATTCTATTATCAACTAGATAGCTGGATTAGCCAATTACAAGCTAATCATTAAACATGATCAACTCAACAAATGAAGCCCTTTTTATTTCAATTATGTTGCAACAAAATTTTGTTTGTTAATTACAAGATAAAGTAATCAACCGAAGAACAATGTAACAAATTCTTTGACTAAGGGTTTAGCATCATCTTGCAATTCCTCTGGCCAAACAAATAGTTGTTCTTTAAAAAATCCCGGCGCAGTAGCCCAATGCTAATTAGCTTTACAGCATGCAGCAGCAAAAGGGCAAGTTTGTTACTCTCTTTATAATAGGAAGAAGATTATTAACTTTAAAAACTTAATCCACTAATTCTACATCATATTTGTAAGATTATTTTACAGATAGAAACAACTTCCATATATTTAAAAGATGATAAGATACTCATCAGAATAAGGTTAGATGGTCTTTCATATCAATAATTAAAATATAACTTGTGCTAGAAGGCGAGGGACATTTCTATAAAATGAGGGAGGAATAGTTAGAAAATTAACATCACCGACTTGAAAAGAAAATATATAAGGAAGGCTCTTCACACATTCTAGCGAAGGCATTCTCTCTCTATCAAAATTTTCAACCACACAACTCTATCAACATTTCTTTTAACTTAAAAATTAAAAGACAAATTTGAAAGTAAGTCAAATGGTTTACTTTATATTCTCTATTGCAAATTATAAGAAGGTGACAATATCAGATCTAAGTAAATAAAAGCAAGAATACTCCAAATCAAACTAACAACAATTCAAAATTAACAAATTCTAGTAGTGTCAAATTTCCAACTATATCAAATACATGCATCGAAATACTTGTTCACATAGGTACATTATGGGATAAAATGAAACATGTACATAAGTTGTTGATATGACTAAAGATATGAGATTAAGTAACTTAAAAGCCATTTCAAAGAGAAAATTAAGCAAAATTGGGAAATTATGCAAATGAAAGACCCTAATATCATATTACACAATTATGAGACAATTATGAGATAGGTAGAAATAGAAAATTTAGGGATTGAAGAACTCTAATATCTCATATATAGAATGCAATTTTTCTTTTCAATAAGAGGAGAGAGTGGTATCGAATTCTACCGAAGAGGCCTACCAATTGAAGAAAATGATAGTATGTAAGAATATTGTCTTTCTCTACTAGAGGAATCTAGCTACTTTTTGGAATAGGAATGTGATGCTAATATTATCTTGCAAAATATTAAATTGGGTTTTATGTTGGTTTCTAAAAAGTTTGATTTTTTAACAAAAGACAAATATTAAGTGAATCTAATTGAAAAGATTATCTCTCACATAGTTTTTGCAAAAACAAAAAAGACAAACTCTAAATTCTAGATAATAAAAGTATTTTAATTACACTATAATGAATTAGATATATAGAGGTCATGTCAATAAGTGCAACATCATAAAATTCTTAGACACGATATTCAACAACTCAGAGACAAAGATTACATTTTCTGATGGAAGTGAAGGATCGATGTGGTGAAAATGAAAGTGAAATGACGTGTTTGCTCGACCAACTAGTTCTTGAGCATCAAATGCTTTTCTATTTCTTGATCGATTTGGGTTTGAATTAATACTTTTTCTTAGCTCATCTATTAGTTTCAACAACCAAGTTACAATAATGTATCCATACATCTCAGCCTAATTTTCTTGATTAATTTGTAGTTTGATAGTAGCACAAGAGATTAGGGTTTTTCAATTACCATATTTCCCTCTTTCTATTTGAAGTTTGGAATTGTCTGTTTACTTTGAAATTAGGGTTTTTCCTTCAAACAATTTCCCCCCTTGTGCTTAATTTTCCCTCCAAAATAGTTGATAAATTGATTGATCATGTGCCCTCAACCATGTCATTTTCATATGTATAGGGTTGTTAAAAAGCTAAACTCAACTTGTTAAGTAGACTAGTTAAGATCAAGCTTAGCGCAATCCATAATCCCTCTTGAGTAGGACCAAGCTTGAGGTAAGCCTTTTTTTTTTTCTTCCAATTTTAGTAAAATTTATATATTTAAAACTCTTTAAAGATGATTATAGAGATAAGATATTTATTTTACACTAAACACATTTTATGCAATGATTGATTCCGTTAATTTATATATATGATGATATTCACTTTACTAATTTCGTAACACTAAAATGTTCTCTATATAATAGTACAGATATACATACATACATACATACATAAATCTTTATAACTTTGTTAATGAGCACTTCAAGGCATCCAATAATTTGGTTTAAAATAATACATATTTAGATATCATTTTAAATACTTGATTCTTTCCATATTTCATATCACACTAGCTATTTAGTGATGGAATTAGAGACGGGACAAAATCCGTCAAATTAACGATGGATATCTGTCACTAATTTTTTAAAATACTTTTTTAATTTAGTGATAGAATTAACGATGGAAATACCCGTCGCTATATTTAGCAAAGGAATGATCCGTCACAAAATAATTTTTATATTTTTAATAAATTTAAATATTTAGCGACGAAAAATCCATCGTTAAAAATAATATGAAAAAAATAAAAAACTTTAACGATGGGAATGCATCCATCATAAAAAGAGAAAAAACATAAATTTAAAATAGAAAATTTAGCGATGGGGTTCTCTCGTCACTAAAACAAGCAAAAAAATAATTTAGAAATTAAAAATTTAGCGACGGGTCTACCCATCGCTAAAAAAGAAAAAAATAAATTTAAAATACAAAAGTCACTAAAAAAAAATAAAAAAAATAAAAATAAAAATCTTTAGCGACGGAATTCACCCATCGCTAAAACACGGAAAAAAATAATTTAGAAATTAAAAATTTTGTGACGCTAAAAAAATAATTTTAAAATTAAAAATTTAGCGACGGGATGGTCCCGTCGCAAAAAAAGGAAAAAAAATAAATTTAAAATACAAATTTTAGCGGCAAATGCATATCCGTCGCAAAAAAAGAAAAAAAAATAAATTTAAAATACAAAATTTAGCGACTAGTCTACCTGTAGCTTAAAAAAAATTTAAAATATAAAAGTTGCTAAAAAAAGAAATAAAATAAATAAAAAATAACAAACTCACTCGTCGCTAAAACACAGAAACAAATAATTTAAAAATTAAAAATTTAACAAAAGGGTGAGCATCGCTAAAAAAATTGAAAAAATAATTTTTAAATTAAAAATTTATTGACAGGATATGCCCATCGCTAAAGACCCAAAAATTAAATTAAAAATTTAATGTAAAATTAAAATTAATATTCATCATTCACAAAAATTAATAAAATATGATATTACAAATTAAAATCAAAATAAGAACAAAATTCTTCGCTGCTAATATAATAATTTATAAATTTATATTTAAATTAGTAATTAAATAAAATTAATAAATATTTAAATTAATATTAATATTAATATTTATTTCCCTCTACTAACATTAATATTAAAATTAATATTCATTAAATAAGTTTTAAAAATTTTGAAGTGTAAATATAATTCTTGAAAGTTTGGAAGAAAATGTTATAAATATAATTTATGTACTTTAATAACCAAAGATGCATCCAGATCAGCCGATTCGCGCCCCCGTATAAAGGTTCTTGGTGCTTGGAGGTTGGCAGTTCGATTCCAAGGTGCCGCACTTGAAATTATTGCTAGGATTAATATCCTAGCACTACCACATGGCGCATGCATGAGGGGAGTGTGAGGGCTCTCACGCGTTTAATTTTGGGGCATGCACTAAATTTAGTGACGAAATTCATTGCTATAAAAAAGAAAATAAAAAAAAAAACTTTAGCGATGGAATAAATCCATTGCCAAAAAAATATAAAAATTAAAAACTTTAGCAAAGGAATAAATCTGTCGCAACAAAAAAGGAAAAATATATTAAAATTTTGTAATTTCAAATCTCAATTTTTTCACTTTAAAAAATGTGTAAAAATTTGGAAAAAATTTATAAAATGTGAAATTCAAACTTTAATTTCACATTTTAGGAATTAAATTTATATTTTTAACTCAATTTAATTAAATATACTTTTTTTTAATTGTGATAATTGAAACTTTTTATTATTTTGATTACATCTATATACTTGTATTTATCTTTTTTATTTTTTACACATTAAAGTAAAGTGGTTAAATTAAATTAAAAATACATATATAAAAATAAATTTAACTTAAAAATATAAATAAATAAGTGTAATTAAAAAACAAAAAATTCAAATGACTGTACAAAATAAAAAATGTAATAGTACATAAATAAAAATCTAGATGTGCCCCATATATACATATATTTTTTAAAGATATTGATCTTCATTATTCAGTAATATGTTATCCTTTAGCGGATACCTATCTTTTTAAATGAATAATATGAAAATAGAATAAAAATAATATCCACGATATTCAGATGATATGTTTCACTTAGGGTGCGTTTGATAGGGGTGGAAAATGAGGATGAAATTCATTTTCCATCCAAATTCTAGGAAATTTCATCAAATAGCTTTTATTTTCCATGGAATTTGAATTCCATTTTAGTTCAAAAAGTGGAGATTTTCCTTGAAATCAAGGAATTGGAATTCGTAGGGGGTGGGGTGAGAATTGAAATTCCATGGAATTGGAATTCCACCCCACTTTCTAACCTCCTATCAAACGTACCCTTATTTTAAATTTTATCATTAACTATATGATGTTATGCTATATAATTCAGGAACTTAGTAATGCTGCTGAAATTAACCTTTAATAAAACATTAATAAAAATTTAATGTGAAATTCATAAAATATTTAAACTAAATTTAAAATTTGATTTGAAAATAAAAAATTTCATAGTTAAATATATAATTTATAAAAATTTCAATTAAATTCAAAATTAGTGAGAGAATATTCTGTTCTTAAGTTGTAAATTAATAAAACATGAAATTACAAATTAAATTCATAATGAGTTTTCAAAGACATTTTGAAAATAAGTTTGAAAAATATTAGGGTGCAAATGTAATTCTAGAAATTTTAAACAAAAATACAATAAAAATATTTTATGCGCATAATAAATAAAGGAGACATTCAGATCAATTGGTTGCGCATGCACGTGTAAGTTTTTGGAGGTGGGATGTACAGGGTTCAATCCTTGGAAAATGGAAGAATGACTCGCTCGCTAGGAAAATAATAATTCTTGAGAGAAGGTACATGTAATGGCCCGCCTCCCGAAGCCCCCGTTAGCATAGAGGATCCGTGAGATGGTCATCACTTTAATGATATAGAAAAAAAACACCACTAAAACTCACACATAACCTATATCTAAACCATATCTTTTTAATCATATAATATCTTATAATCATCCTTACATAATCATCCACCCTGTGGGCCCATCTGGGTTTACATAACCTGCACTTACCTCAAAAGCATAAAAGCATTATTCTGACCAAACAGTCGACACCCAGGATCTAATATCGGGAGAGCTCTACACTTGCTATCATGACTCGATAAACTGAACCCAACCCCGTTGAACCTACATGTTCCCTTGGACAACTCTCTTACCTGGAATGATGGAAAGCAAAGATGAGTCGCGAGACTCAGCAAGCTCATGAAAAAAAAGCGACTGGTTATGGATAGGACTCTTTCCAATATCACATGCAATTCATGCCAATACAACCACACCATATCATGATCCATATGCGACTTACTCTTAAATGCATAACATAAAATCAATTATACATAAAGGGTCTTGAGCCCACATAAGCCACACATTGGCACCAAGTCCCGTATACAAACATGTTGGCAACCTTTTATAGGCTATCACATCATCACTATTCCAAACATGCTCTCTCTGTCATCATATCGTCTTATCATACTGTTGCCATGGGACTCTAACCTCGGTCTTGTTGTTGCCGTGTGACTCTAACCCCTGGTCTTACTGTTGTCATGGGTCTCACCCCAAGGTTTTTCCCTCGGGCTTCCTTCGAGCTAATCTCTAAACCGAGCCGAAGCTCCCCTGGGCCGGTACTCCCGACACCCAGACTGGCACGGTACTCCCACCCAGAATAACAGTAACAATAGAACCATGCAATACAACACATAAGAAATGCAATGGCTTCTGCAGTATAAACGTAATGGCAAAGCCCCCATAAACCAAGCATCAGGCCAAGTTGTACCCACATAAGAAAACACACATGCGGCATGCTCTAAATGCATATGTTCACCTAGGGTACCCAAATTGGCTTTTAGACCAACCAGGTCACACAAATGCTCACACATCTCATCACACACAAAGCATGTCCCACTAGTGAGTGTAACCCAGTCCCTAAACAGCACATACATCATGATATGCATAAACTAATGCAAGAATAGGCAATACCAGCTCTTTTAGCCCGTCTAGCGCTTATCGTAACGGCTGATGACTGGCGCCCATACATCCAGTCATCAACTACCACGACCCACGATCGACTGTCAGCGGCTTTGTACCCCATACCCTTAAGACACACTTAGGAAACACTAAACTGTTATACTTATCATTTTGCACACTTTATTCATGACAACATAGACACCATTATATCATACACATTCTCATCTCTTCTCATACCCAAGAAACCGTCTCCATATTCATATTAAATTATTAACATAACCCCATAATCTTGACCACATCTATTTTCTAAGAACCTAACCCCAACGGGTTCGGCATCATTTCTAAGGAAAACGGAGTGATACGAAGCTCCTTGATGGTCGGAATGAAAGACACCAAGACATCATTACTTAGCTTGTTCAATTAACAGTAAACTCATTAATAAAATATAAGTCATAGGGGAGTTACCAGGCGGATTATTATTATTAATGCGTGGAATTGAGTCACGGTGAGAGAGAGAATAAAATATGAAAAACCACGGAGAATTTCACGGGAAATAAAGAACACAAGGAGAGAGTTAGGAGCTTGCCTTTATTTGGTTGATTCTGACTTTTCTTGCTCTCCCGTTATAAAGTAAAATATTTTATAGAAATTAATAAGATTACGGCTCCAAAATACATAGATTTAACCGTGTAAAAATTATAATCTTGACATACGAGACCCCTAATAATTTATCCCACTTACCTGACCATTTAAACTCTAATTAAACCCCAAAATTTCTTGATTTTTCTTCAGATTTTCCCATTTCTCACAGTTGGCCGCGACTTCTTCTTCCTAATTTCTCCTACTCGCCTCATCTCCAGCATGCTTCAATTGAACCCTTTAATGGCTTCCATCTTGCCCAAGACTCCATTATATACACAATTCAAGGGGCTTTTAAGCCACGAAAAGAAATGACCAAGACAAGGCCACGCACACGCATACATATATATATATATATTAATTAATTTAATTTAATTTAATTAACTCTTTTATTATTATCATTATTATTATTATTATTATTATTATTATTATTATATTTTATTTTTATTATTATTATTATTTTTTATCCCTCTCAAACTCTCAAATACTCGATATGGACTTCCAATACCAAAACTTAATAATTATTATTTATCCCAATATTCAGGGACGTTACAATACATATTTTTATTAATAGTGGAGTAGAAAGTGCGCATTAACTGATACATAATTTTAATTATAATATCATATATACTAAAAATTATATATTTAATTAGGTAACTATATTTTTGACTATGCTACACTCCAATTAATTGTATAATTGAGATGAATAATAATTTTTGATAATATTTTCAATATTTTTAGTGAAAAATATAAAAGCAAGACTACAAAGTATTTTTTGTTACTATGTTATATCTATTGTTTTACTCATTTGAATAATAATATAAAATTTTATTCTTTAATCAATTAAATGATATTCATCAACTTTATCTCAAAGAGAGCACTTTTAAATAAATGATTATTCATTTTGTTTTTCTCGAGATTTATCATATCAACAAGATAGGTTTTCTAGCAATAATGCTAGATGATACAACCTCTTACAATACTTGTAGGGCCTATAGCACTTCCTATTGCTAAGTAATACAAAAAAAATTACTTCAATCAAAAGAGATAATACGAGAATTAAAGTTCTCAGTTATAATATTTCTTAATCGATACAAAGCTTAAAAAATAAATAATAATAATAATGAATGCAACAATAGCATGAGAAAAATTGTGTCAATTTAAAGTAAGAGAGATAAAATATAAGAACTCGTAAGTTAGAACACTTGTAATGAATGTTCTCTAACCCCATAATTAATGTTGCATCATCCAAGTATTTATAGTTGATGGTTGAGCTGCATTAAATGCATTTGTTAAAAATAATCTTTAGTTTAAATAATATATATAATTTAAAACTAAAATTTAATTAGTCAAATAATTTATATAATTATTATTATTTTTAACATAAAACTATTGAACATTTAAGAAATAAAAGATTAATCTTGACCTCCCATTTTAAAATTAAGAATAAACTTGCATACTATTGAAAAATATTTTAATTAAAAACTAATTTATTTCCTTCTTCAATCATTGTTCTTCAAGTACTCTTTAGTGTTTTATTTCTATTACTTTTTTTCCTTATTCTTTTATCTCTTATACTTATTTTTTTAATTAATGTAAACTCGTAAAATCAAATATCTATAAAAGAACTATATTAATTTTATTAGTTAAAAAATATATATTAATTTTAAGAAGTTTATTATTCTGCGACGAACAGTCACCCGACACTAATTTTTCATTTGCGATGGGTGACTGTTTGTCACATATGATTGTTGATTTTAGTTTCCTCTTATAAGACTTATCATTTTTAGTTTACAAAATATATGTAATTTAAAATTATAAATTAATTAGTAAAATATTTTTTAAAATTATTATTATTTATAACATAAACTTTATTAATCATTTAAAAAAATGATCTCTTCTTCTAGAATTAATAATAAATTTATAAATTATTAAAAAGTATTTTATTTATTTTTTAGTCATTATTCTTTAAATAATTTTAATAATTTATTTTTAATAAAAAAATTTAATTTCTCTTCTCTCTCGATTGTAAAATTAAATATCTATAAATCAATTATATTTTAAAGTAGTTAAAAATATATTTTATTTTAAAATATTAATAATAGCAACAAGTAGGTGCTCATCGCTGAATACTGGGGCACTGTAGCCCCTCTGCCCAATACGCATTGGGCAAAGGGGCGGCAGGTAGCGACGAACACCTGCCTGTCGCTAATTCTAAAGAGCTTTAGCCCACCCTATTCCTTCTCCTCATGACACTTGTGTAATATCCCAAAATTTGAAAATAAATAATAATTATTCAAATCGGTGTATGAGGATATTATTGAATATTTGAGGAATTAAGAAAAATGATGAATTATGTAATTTTGAGGAAATAGGAAATTTATGTTTAATTAATTTAATTGGTGTTAATAGTAATTATTAGTAATTTGGAAGTATTTATGGAAATAAGAAAATAAATTAAATTAGTGAAATTTCTGGGATGTTTGGAGTATAAGTGTAATAAGGGAAAATAGGTATTAGGGTGTGTGTGTAATTAAAGGAACTTGTGGGTGTTAAAATGTAATTTCCGGAGCTGCCGTGGGATCACCTTAAAACTAATTTAGTGTGCATATAGGTTGAAGAGTGCAAGCAGCGCGGGCGGTCGCGCGCGCGTATGGCCAGGCAAGGGACGCGGGATCCAGCTGGGCTGGGAGCATGCGCACGCTGGAGGAATCTTATTGGATTTTATTAAGCCTCAAGCGCCCAAAACGGCGTCGTTTTGAGGCTAGGCGGTGGCACTAGCTGGCTGCCACGCGGCAGCGTCTGGTGACTCTTCTTTTGCCTTTTTAAAGGCCGATTTCAGCAAAGTTTCGTCCCAATTTTGAACCAGCGAACAGAAAGGAAAATTGGAAGGAGAAGAAGCGCGCACAGTGAGCACGAAGAAGGAAATTTTGGGAGAAATTAAGTGTTTAATCAAGATTTAATTGGGTTTTATTTAACCAGGTAGGTAGAGAAATATGTGTTAATTAATCTGTACGGTTGGAATTTAATTTTGGGCTCAATTTTATTAATTTTGGGAGTTTAATCTAATTTACAGCGTGTATTAGTTTGGTGATATTTAAGCGTGGAAACGCTGTAATCAGCTGAACGAGGCAAGTTCTCCTCTACCCTTGCGATCTATTTCCATTTGGAGAATCCCTTGTCTTCCCTTAATTCGGTTTGATTTTGCGTATTAATTATACGAATTAGGGATGTTTTGGGCATGATTTAATTTAAAAGAAATATGAGATTTATTGGGATTTTATTTACGAGGTGCCTATGTGGGATTTAGATGGCTAAATTAATTATATTATACGGTTAGATTTAATTAATGTGAGCCTTGGGTTTTATTAATTGTTATCAAACGTTTTTAAACGTTTTACTTCGTAGCGGGAATGCAAGAAATGCAGGGAACGACCGTGTAAAGGCAAGCTCTTAACCCTCTCTTCCTAATCTTTAATTCTCGTGAAAGACCCCGTGATTTCTTGTATATTATCACCTCCCTTACTCTAATTCGGCGCATAGCCTTATTTGTTGGATTATTATCCATTTGTGTTTATGTAAATTAAATCTAGGACTTCTAGAGTTTTATTTGTTGTGAGTTTACGGGGGTTTGTATCGCCCCCGTTCCTTTGGGAATGATGCTGAACCAGTTTGGGAACTAGGTTTCTAGACGTGCGGATTTATGTACGATTTTATCGGGTTTATTTACAGTTTTCTCGGATTTATTTATGGTACGGTTAGAGCTATCGAGCAGTAGGGCAGGGGTCAGTTGTTGGTGATGTTGGGGTAGACTATTGTACGGCCCTGAAGTGGACCGTCGGGTGGACACTCCTTATCACTGGCCGTTGACCGGTGCCGGGCACTGCTGATTAGCTCTGCCAGTATGTGATTTACTGCACGTTTAGATTTATTATATTCTTGTCCATGATTTGATATGCACATGGGTACGGGTTGCATATTGGGATATTCATTTATTGAGTATGCTTGGACACGGACATGCTAGCTTGGTCAGGTTGCATCCAGCACGGGCATATGCATCGCGTGTGGTTTACTATGTGGGGCGGAGCATGGCCTGATGCTTGGATGCATGGGCGCCTTGTATCATGTTGATGCTCATTACGCCATTGCATTTTATGTGCATTGCATGGATACTGGTAGTATTTAGTTCTCGGACGGGAGTACCGTTCCGAGGGAGCCTATGGCTCGGCTGTCGGGAGTACCGACAGGGACAGGTGTCGGGAGTACCGACATGGACGGGTGACGGGAGTACCGACCCGGGACAGCGCGCACAGATTGGCTGGAGGTATTTGTTACCGTCCAGGGCAGCGACAGGTTGGTATGGGACTTGGGTGCCAGGTGTCTTGTGTGGGCCCCAAGGACCGGTATATGTTTTTATTAAGCTATGCTATTGTGTTGTAGCGTCTCATGGCTTGTGTGTACCTGAGGGTTTATTCTGGGTTGAGATTTCTGGTTTTGTGTAGCTTGCAGCCTTTCTTTCCTTATACTTGCTGAGTCTCTCGACTCACCTTGTTTTTCCATCATTCCAGGTAATGACAGCGTGGGCCATGGCAAGGGAGTCATCTTTTAGCGGCAGAGTCAGTGTGGTGTACAGGCAGTCCCGTCAATCCTTGTCAACTCTGATGGTTGAGTAGAGTTTACTCTATCATTTTGTACTGTGCCAGATCTTTCCTCGAGTCTCGTGTATGTCTGCACAGGAGTTTGTGTTTATTTATTTATCTTATGACCGCTGTGTTAGCGGGGTACCCGTAGTGCATGTATGTGTTTAACTTCGCTTCCGTTGTTCCTATTTTGAGTATGCATGCCAGGGTGGTTCTTGTCTCGTGGTTCATTCTTTCTCCTCCCGTAGGCGCTCCCATTCGGGTAGTCCGGGTGGTTGGGGATATCCGGGCGGGGGTGCTTACAACTTGCCCCCCTCCCCCCACCTAACATTTGGCGCCTTCCTTCCCTTTAAAGCCTCCCTTCCCCCTCCGTTCCTCTCCATTTCTTCTGTGCTTTGAATCTTTTCCTCTCTGTTTTTCTCCTCATTTCATTCTTTCTCTTACTATTTTGCTCCTGTCTCACTCTCATTGAAATCACAGAAGTGGTTTTATTTTACTGTGATTTAGTCCTGATTAAGAAGATATGAATCTCATCAAGAATTGAACGTATTTTTTATTTTTAGCTACTAATTATTTGAGATTTAAATTACAATATTGAATGTTTCTTACATAATAGATATTATTTGACTAATTGTTAAGTAGTAAATAGTTGTTTATTACTTGATTATTATATTTGTTCAATGATTAACTCTTAATTTTAATATTTCTGTGATTTATATTTATTATTGTTTATTTTATATTTATATTGTTATATATTATATATTTATTATTATTATATATTATGTATAAATTATTATTATGTATTATGTGATTTAAATAAAAAAATTAAATTCAAAACAATAAATCTTAATAAAAGATTTGAGTGTTCAGTGGGGGTAGCAGTTCAATTTTTTTTTATTTAATTTTAATTATAAAAAATAAAAACAAAATACAGAGAGAAAGGGGGCAGTTGTAACGACCCGAAAATTTCCCTCATTTTTTTTTTTTTCCACACAGCAGAAGCAAAATAAATATTATACACCATAAGTTCATCTAATACAATCATTAAGGACTTATTCATCCATAATTCCCAAAAAGTTCAATGATCTTCAGTATAAAAAAAAATACAACAATTTTGCCCCTACACTCAAAATATCCCCAAAGACCTTTTCGGTCGGGATTGCTCCGTACACAAGTTTACCCAACGAGGATCAAGCTCCACTAAACTCACCCTCAACCTTTGCCTTCCCTTTACCTGAAATGATGTAAAAACAAGTATGAGTCGCAAAGCTCAGCAAGTATAATTTAAAAATGAACGAGAATTCATAGGAACCGAAGAAAGCGATGGATTTACCTATTTACATTAAACACACCCACGCTATGCCTCTCCATATCATATAAAAATGTAAACATTCATAAATACACACATATGGCCCTTAGGCCCACATAAGTCATGCTGGCACCATGGCCTGAAAATACGTATACCTTACTTATTGTCATATATCTGCAAATATAAACATAAAACATTAAATTGTGAATTGGAGTCCTTTCTCACATCAGACTTACGTCTACCGAGCTTTCGACATAATAGGCGTCCAATATGAGACGAAACTCCCTTGCGTCAGACTTTCGTCTACCGAGCTTATGGTATAATAACCATCCTCATATATACTTAAACAATTTCAAAGAATAAAAATTCATACATGATAATACAAGATAATCATATGCTTATACATGATCATATATTATGCATCTCATCATGTTCGTGGATATACATTTATTATATATAGCCCCAATCGTGACTAACCATAACGTGAAATTAATTAATGTACATATTAACAACTAACATGATTTATGACTATCGATTGTTATATATATATATATATCATATGTATATATTTCATATACTTGAATTAATTAAACAGAATAAAAGGAAAAGAAAAGAAATAGAAAAAGACCATTTAAAAATACATTAGTTGGGGATCCACTTTGTCAATCTTTTATATTATTATAATATAATATATATATATATAATAGATATACTTAATCTTGGCAGCTAGCACATGGGAGATTATCTCCCATTTCAATTTCCTGTTTGCAGCTCGCATGATTATGCGAGCTGCCTCATCTCTATTTTATTTTATTTTTATATCATATATATATTTATATATATAGATGTATAATCATATTTCAATTTTTCTTTTCATTTCGTTATGTCTAACTGTTCATAATTATTTTATTTTTTTAATAACATATAATATACCAACTATACAAATTATAACAAGTAATTTTATTCACATGTATAATTTTTTTGACAACGAAAGGGTAATTTAAAGGCTATCAAAATGTTAGTACCACTAATAATATTAATGAAGTAAATAATCAGCGTAGCTTATATTATAAAATCACCCATACTATTTAAAGAGAATATTATGATATAAATATGGTTAATCGTGGATCAAGTGGACAGAGAAGCTTGGATCACCAAAAAAAAAATATAGAGTTTACTACAACAAGGAACACCATTCCGTTTAAAAATATAGGGTGAATCGAAACTCTATTTTCAAAATTAAATAGGATAGACATGCAAGAATTATAATATTAAATTTATTCAAAAAATAAAAGAATAAATTTTCTGAAATGAAAAAAAAAAAGTTTAAGAATTAAAGAAAAATACAGAATGAAAAGAGTATGAATTTGCATCTGACAATTTAAAGAGTATAAGAACTTGTCTCAAAATAAAAGAGACATAAAAACTTGCAAGGGATTAAGAACTTACATCAATAAGAATAAGAGAATGAAACTTACATTAACAAGAATAAAAGAAAGGAACTCGCCTTAATATTTTTTTCTTTAATGGTTGCAGTAAGCTTAGGAGCTTTCAAGATAAGAGGAGAAGATCAAGTGAATTAAACAGACAACAAAACATAAGAAGGAGAAAAAGCGATAGAACAAAGGCAACTAGAAATTTGAAGCAGAATGCGCTGAAGTGTGTTCTACACTCAACGCATTCAATTAACCGAGAGAAGAACGCAAGATTGGGAGGGTCTCACGCTGTTGCTGCCCTCTTCTCTTTCTTTTATTAATTACAATACATTATTATATTATATAAGATATATATATGTCAAATGGACAACACATGGGAGAAAGAGAGTGGAGGAGGAGAATATATATGTCTAATATATACATATTACTTTAGCAGAACACAGCACATGGGAGAGAGAAAAAAAAGGGAAGAGAAAGGTCTGCTGGCAAGAGAATTCCACTAACTTCTTCCATCTCCTTTGTATATTAATATAATATTATACTATTTTTTTTATTTTAATACCACATAATAATTTCTTAACACACATATTTTATCGTGTACATACAATACAGCAGCTCTCTTTGATTTTACTAATATAATATGGGACACAATGTATATTTATATATATATATATATTCACGCATATAGCATATAATTGAGGCCTTGGAAACTAAGTCTTCAATTTCCTTTGCAATAACCTATATATTATTTACATATATTTACAATGGCAGGACATGGGAAGAGAAAGAAAAGGATGGTGGCGCGGCCAAGGCGCAGGAACATTCTACCAACAACTTTGATCTTTCAATTTTCTTTGCTTAATGAATTATATAATATACCCATCCTCCATTAACTCTCATTTGAATATACATCCTAATAAAATATAGCTTATAATATATTTAGATATGGCATTGCACGGCAGTCCGCTTTCTCTTTTCTATCTTCCTTCAGCTTCTCTTGTTGATATATTATATGTTCTACATATTACCCATTAGTTTCTTTCCCATTAATATGCAGGTCTAGTCTCTCAAATTTCAAATCTTTTTTTATTAAAGTATAAAATCATTTATATATATATTGTAATATCCCAAAAAAATAATAAAAGTATAAATTAAATTTATCTAAATTAATTTAATCTAATTAAATTGAGAGGCGGTGCACGTGTGCTAAGCATCAAAAAGAAATTGATGCTTTTGTCTCTCAAGGAAGCTTCTGACGAGATGAAGAAACAGAGGAGAGAGAGAGATCAGTGGGCCGAGAGATTGGGTGAGGGAGATGGAGAGAAGGAGATCGGGTGAGTGAGGGATCGCGCGAGAGGGAGAGATGAAGGCTCGAGATAGAAGAGAGAATGATCGAGGGAGACGGCCGGTTGTAGCGCGAGGAGGGCTGGTAGCGAGCTGGTGCGTTCGCGGGCGGCCATGGCCACGATGCCGAAGCTCGAGGTGCCGGTGGAAGCTTCGATGGCCGGCCAATGGCGAGCGAGGGCGGCTGAGGAGGTCGTGCAAGCAGCAGCCGAAGGCTGCAACAGTTGGAGCAGCGAGGGCCGTCCATGGTAGGCGGTTGTGCACAGGCGGTTGCGCGAGGTGCAGGTGGCCGCGGTGGAGCCGGCTGTGGTGATGCGGTGATCAGCGGCAGCCGGTGGCAGTGGAGCTGGCTGCAACGGCGGCCGATGGGCTGGAGCCGTGTGTAGGGGAGAGCCGCGGGGAAGAAGAAGAAGAAAAGAAAGAAAATAAAAGAAAAGAAAAGGAATGAAAAATTGGAAAAAATGAGGCGATTTCGGGATTGTCTTGGTATGAAAAGTGACAAGGTATGTGGGTAAAAATTATTTGAGGTGTTATATGTTTAAGAATTTTTATATGGCTAAATTATTCGTATTCCACGGTTGAAATTTCGTTTTGGGTCCAATTATATTAATTTTGGGGAGTTTATGCGATTTTACAGCATGTATTAATTTGATGGTGTTCAAGTGTGAAAACGCTGTAAACGACTAAATACAGGCAAACTCTCATCTACCCTTACAATTTCTTTCCATTTTATGATCCCCTCGTCTTCCCTTAACTCGTTTCGGTATCGCGTATTAATTATGTATATAAATAGAGGATGTTATTGGCGTTATTTAATTTAAAATAAATATGAGATTTATTGGGATTTTATTTGAGGTGCACCTATGTAGGATTTTAGATGGTTAAATTATTTATATTACACGATTAGATTTAATTAATGCGAGTCATGGATTTATTAATCGCTATTAAACGTTTTACTTCGCAACGGGAGTGTAAGAAAGAGAAGAAACGGCCATGTAAAGACAAGTTCCTAATCCTCTCCTCGTGTTCTTTAATTCCTGTGAGAAACTCCGTGATTTCTCATATTTTATCACCTCCCTTACTTTAATTCGGCACATAGCCTTATTTGTTGAGTTATTATTCATTTGTCTTAAGTTAAATTAAACCCGAGACATTTAGAGTTTTATTTTTTGTGAGCTTACGGGGGTTTGTATCGCCCCCACTCCTTTTGGGAATGATGCTGAACCAGCCTGGGAACTAGGTTCCTAGACGTGCGGGTTTATTTACGATTTTATTGGGTTTATTTATAGTTTTTCTCGAATTTATTTATGGTTCGGTTAGAGCTATCGAGTAGTAGGGCAGGGATCAGTTGTTGGTGACGTTGGGGTAGACTATTGTACGGCCCTGAAGTGGACCGTCGGGTGGACACTCCTAGTCACTGACCATTGACTGGTGCTGGGCACTGCTAACTAGCTCTGCTGGTATGTGATTTATTGCATGATTAGAAACATTGTATTACCGTTCATGATTTGATATGCACATGGGTACGGGTTGCATGTTGAGATATTCATTTATTGAGTATGGATGGACACGGACATTCTAGCGTGGTTAGGTTACATCCAGCACGGGCATATGCATCGCGTGTGGTTTACTATGTGGGCGGAGCATGGCCTAATGCCTGGATGTATGGGCGCCTTGTATCACGTTGATGCTTACTACGCCATTGCATTTCTATGTGCATTGCATGGCTACTGGTAGTTATTAGTTTTCGGACGGGAATACCGTTCCGAGGGAGCCTATGGCTCGGGTGTCAAGAGTACCGACATGGACAGGTGACAGGGAGTACCAACCCGGGACAGCGCGCGCAGGTTTGTTGGAGATACATGTTGCCTCTCAGGGCAGCGGCAGGTTGGTATGGGACTTGGGTGCCAGGTGTCTTGTGTGAACCCCAAGGATCGGTATGTGCTTTTATTATACTATACTATTGTGTTGTAGTGTCTCATGACTTATGTGTATTTGGGGATTGGTGTTCTGGGAGAAGTTTATTGGCTTTGTGCAACCTTCAGCCTTTCGTTTCTTATGCTTGCTGAGTCTCTCGACTCACCTTATTTTTCCATCATTCCAGGTAGTGGCAACGTGGACCATGGCAAGGGAGTCAGTGTCTAGCAGGCAGAGTCGGTATGGTGTACAGGCAGTCCCGTCAATCCCTGTCAACTCTGATGTCTGAGTATGATTTACTCTATTAATTTGTACTATGCCAGGTCTTTCCTCGAATCTCGTGTATGTCGGCACAGGAGTCTGTGTTTATTTATTTATCATGTGACCGCTGTAATAGTGGGGTACCCGTAGTGCATGCATGTGTTTAGCTTCGTTTTCGCTGTTCTTATTTTTGCGTATGCATGCTAGGGTGGTTTTCGGTCTTGTGTTCATTCTTTTTCTCCTTCTGTAGACACTCCCGTTCGAATAATCCGGGTGGTTGGAATATTCAGACGGGGGTGCTTACATATATTATACATTAAATTAACAACTTCATGCAAGCTACAACCTGCTCTCTCACTATTTCCTCTTTTCTATATTATCTATTATTTATTTTAATATTATAATACCTAATTGGAGGCTTTAGAAAAAGCCCTCTAAATTCCACCTTAAACACTTAATAATAATTTAAATCCTAAAAATTTCACAAATTCCCTATCACTAATTCAGTCAAAAACACAAATAATTTAATGTCCTCCATTAAATTTCTCAAAATCACAAATCTCTAATAAATTACAGAGACACAATAATTCATTTTCTTCTAACTCAAAATATCGAGATGTTGCAGTGGTTCAGAGTGAGTGGGGTGGTGATGGGGTTTATTTAATTTTAATTATAAAAAATAAAAACAAAATACAAGAAGGGGCGGGTTTAATTAATTTTAAATTTAATTTTAATTATAAAAAATTAAAATTAAATAATAAAAGACGGCCGTTTAGGGGGGATTCACAGTGGGCGGGTGGGATGGGGAGTGTTTTAATAATAAATTATAAATAAAATTTTAATTTTTTATTTAGTATTAATTATAAATTTCTCATGTTATTAATATTAATAATATTGGTTTTAAATAATTTTTGTAGGGCCAAATCAAAATTTTTGACTATTAAATTAGATTTTTGACTTTAAATTTAATTAAAATAAATATTCACAAAATAAAAACTTGTGTATTAATTTTTTTGTTAAGAATATTTTTAATTTTTTATTAAATCTCTTATTAGAAATTAAAAGAACTTAATTTTATTAATTATATATTAAAAATTAAAAATATTAATTTTGATGTTTTCTAATTTTTTAATAATGAATGGGTGGGGGTTCAAGATTTAAGCAGGGCTTAACTCTAGGTTAAATGAAGATAAATCTTAACAAAATTATACAATAATACATAATTGAAATAAATAAAAACTTGTGGTTTAGTTTAGTTGTAAAAATGATTAGTTTAATGATAAATAATATGTTTAAATATAACAGTTGAATGTCGGTAATATTGTTATCGAGTTAGTTATTTATTTAATACAATTTAAAAATTATAACTATAAATATAATGTTATTATTTGGTTAAAACTTTTGTTACTTGATAAAAAATTTAAAGTAGTGTATGTCTGAAAGAGCAATTAAAAATTACGTTGGTCTGTAATACTAAAAGATGGTTTTGTGAATTTTCAGAATAGTCTTTTTCGTCATACATATTATTAAATTTAATATAAAAATTCTGTCACATCGTAAGTGAATTGATAATAGGTGTAACCCAAGAAGGGTCGGGATTACTAGAGAATTTTATGAGTGTGTCGATTAGTTTATTCAATTTGCGTCTACCCAAGAACGTTTCATAAGGCTAGAAGGAAAGTTAAAGTCCCTTTATATGAAATGCAAGTGTCTAAGGTTTAAATTAGTCAATGAGGTGAAAAGAGATATTCGCAAACATGAATTCATGAAAGGTTATTATTATTGGACGCATAATGGTGAAGAAGTGCCCGTTGTGCCTCATTCGGTTGTTGAAAATGAATATTATAGAGAAGACAATTTTATGAATCAGTTTAATTCCTATGAACAAATGGTAATGGATGCGGTCGGGCCATTGAATAAACCATATATAATGCAAGATACTGGTAGTGGAACTGGTTATCAAACTTACAATGTAAATGAATCACCGAATGAAAATACACAAGCATTTTATGACATGTTGTCTATTGCACAAGCTCCATTATATCCAAACTGCAAAGTAGAAAGTGAACTTTATGCAGTAGTTAGGATGTTGAGTATAAAATCTGATTACAATATTTTCTAATGTGGATATAATGAAATCATGCAGTTTATGCATCAGACAATGTTAACTGGTAATCATGTGCCAATTGATTTTTACCATACCAAGAAGTTGGTTTCACAACTGGCCTCGGTTATCAAAAGATTGATTATTGTTCAAATGAGTGTATGTTGTATTATTAGGATGACGAATCCAAGATGAGTTGTAAGTTTTGCGGTCATTCTCGTTTTAAACCTGTAAGAAATGGGAAAGAAAAATTTAAACAAATTTCTTATAAAAAAAAATGTGGTATTTGCCTCTCATACCAAGACTGTAGAGAATATATGCTTCTACTATTACAGATTCGAGCATAAGATGCATCATGAAAGTCGGAGGGAGTCTAGTGTATTTGTCTCACCCGTCTGACGGGGAAGTATGGAAACGTTTTGATAAAAAATATCCTAACTTCTCCGTTAATCCTAGAAATGTAAGACTTGGTCTTTGTGCAAATGGGTTCATTTCGTATGATAAATCGGATCGCCCGTATTCTTGTTGGCCGGTCATTGTAACGCCATATAACTTGCCTCTTGGATTGTGTTTGAAAAGAGAGTTTCTTTTTTTGACTGCTATATTATTCCAGATCCATCAAACACGAAAAATAAGATAGATGTGTTTTTACAGTCTCTAATTAATGAACTTAAATTGTTGTGGTACGAAGGTGTTCTGACTTATGATATATCAACAAAGAATAATTTTTTCATAAAGGCTGCTCTATTGTGGACTGTCAATGATTTTCCTAGATATGGAATATTATCTGGTTAGATGACATCATGTAGATTAGCATGTCCATATTATATGGAGAAAACTAAAGCTTTCAACCTCAAGTATGGTGGGAAGACGTCATTTTTTTTACTGTCACAGGCAATTCTTGCCTATGGATTACGTCTTTTGGAGAAATACAAGTGCATTTAGAAAAAATAGAGTTGATAATTCTTCTCTACCACCACGATTAACTAGAGACAACGTTTCCAGAGTGTTTGTAATTTTCCATCTATCCTCCAACTACACGACTGTGCGATGCTTGGGTATGGTGTGGAGCACAATTGGACAAAATTGAGCATTTTCTGGGAATTGTCATACTGGAAAGATAATATGATTCAACACAACTTAGATGTCAGGCATATTGAGAAAAATATTTTTGACAATCTTTTCAATACAATAATGGATTTGAAGGGTAAAACTAAATATAATATCAAGGTTAGAATGGATCTTAAAGAATATTGTAGGCGGAAAGAACTTGAACTAATAGACCGTGGTGGAGGTAAGTATTGGAAACCTAAGGCCCAATACATGTTCACAAGGGAACAAAAGTTAAGTGTTTTTATGTGGATAAAAGAACTTAAGCTCCCTAATGGATATGCTTTCAGATTGGGTAAGTACGTTGATATGAGAAACGCAAAGTTATTTGGATTGAAAAGTCATAATTGTCATGTTCTCATGGAGCGATTACTTCCAACGACATTTGTAGCATTACCAAATCGAATTTGGAATCTGGTCACTGAGTTATGCCAGTTTTTCAAAGACATTTTCTTAACAGTATTGAGGATTGAATCGCTAGATGTCATGGAACAAAATATACCCATAATTTTATGCAAATTAGAGCATGTATTTCTCCCGAATGGTTTAACCCAATGGAGCATCTCCCAGTGCACTTAGTTTACGAAGCAAAAGTGAGAGGACCAGTACAATACAGATGGATGTATCCCTTTGAAATGTATGTCTGATATAATTTGAATCGTTTATTTTAAAATATATATATATTTTCCTATATTGAGGAGATCTTCGAATGACTTAGGTTTCCTCAACACCTTAAAGAAGAAGGTCAACAATAAAGCTCGTGTAGAAGGATCTATATGTGAGGCATATTTAATTGAGGAGACGTCCACATTTGGTTTATATTATAATACCCCATATTTTCGTGAAGATGCCACGTACTTTAAGTGAGTTTAAATACTGAAAAAATATGTTTAAAATGGCAACAAGTGACCAAATCAGTCGCAGGGAGTACCCTAGAGCTTAGATACCTGAGGATAAAGGTATATTTTTGACAAGTGTCTCGAGGCGAGATTTATGACGCTGAAAGAAATCAACTCAGAGACGGTTTTCGGTTAAGTTAAGTTGTAGCCTAAAAAGACCGAACGATGGTAAGAGGCTTCCGAAAAATCATACATATCAAGTAATTTTGAGTTATTAATTTTAAGATTTTAAGTATCTCGATAAATTTGATATTTGAGGGTGTAATTGTAATTAGAGAATTATCCAAACAAAATAAGGATGAAATTAGGAACTTATGTGGTAAATATTAAAGTTGAGGACTTGAAATAAGGGCCAAAATGTCATTTGAAAGAACTATGGGGTTTTATCTTGGATTTCAAAAGTTAAATCCATTATAGTTTTGGATTTGAAAGGCCATTCAAATATATATTTGAGTATTTGGAGTCCATGGCTAAGATTGTAACAAGTGGCATAATGTGATTGGTTGAAGAAATCTATAAATAGGCACCATGGGTTGTTCTCAAATCATTCCACCCAAGTTTGAGAGTTGAGGCACTCTAAGAGGAGGAGCTTGCTCTAGAGAGAGAGTAGGAAGTTCGGCAAGAAGGCGGGAAGGAATCGAAGGAGAAGTCGAGAAGAACGAGCCTCGTCGGAGTTACGAGTTTTTGCCGGAATTCGCCAAAATCAGTTAAAAAAAAGCGAGGTAAGTTCGATTTTTTTTTGATAATCCTGTAGAGAGGGAAGAGAAGGTCGTGTAGGTTCAAACGGGGGTTAAATCGGAGTTAAAATGAGGAAGTTATGGCCGAAATACGAAAGAGAGGCGAAGCTGTCCGAAACTACTGGGCAGCGCATGAATTACACGCGCTGGAAATGGTTGCGCGTGAAGGCGCGTGAGCCACCTTTCTTGGGTGCATGAGGGCGCGTGAGAGGTTCATTTTCCTTCAAATTTTCCAGTTATACCCCTAATTTAATTCCCCTTGACCCCATATAAAAATATTTGAACTTAGGTTTACCAAAACGCATATTTTCTGCAGAAACCTAGGCCATTTGCTGTGAAATTATACTGTCCAAGAGATAAACCAACAAGGTGAGATTCCTATACTCTAAATCCTATTTTTTATTCTCTTATGAGAGACTTCTATTGCATGAGATGTGTTTTCTGAAGTTCTTATACATAAACTCTTGTTATTCTCTTATGTGAAATCATGTTGCATATATGAAATATATTTTTCTAGAAAATATATGCTATTGGCTTTTTAATTGTTGCATTTATAAAATTCGTGTGGCCATACTGTTGTACCTATTTATTGTTGATCGAGGGCAAAAGTCGAATATCTCCCGAGAGGCGTTATGCGTGTGCCATTGAGAAAGCTCTCGTAGGGAAGACCATGAGTCTAAGGAACAACGGATGTGGTGCTTGCATAAGTTCTATGAGGTCGGGCTGAAGTGACATGGTTAGGGACCTCCCGAGAGGCGTTATGCGTGCGCCATTAAGAAAGCTCTCATTTGAGGAGGCTAACGTGTTCACAAGGCACTTTGGAGTAGTTCTCGTTGTCTTCTCATACATTTTATACCTGATCATGCATCGATATGAACTGTTCTTTGGAGTTTCTCACTAGAAGATTCATCTTCTAATTGGACTATGTCTCTAGAATATTCAAACGTTCCAGGTTCGACAAGTGGCTCTAAGGGAAAGGAGGTAGCTGAAGAATAAGCTTAATTTACTATTGTTGTATGTTTAGCATATTCCTACTTATGTGCGAACCTATGTAATTTTGGATATGTTTAAGATGTTTAGTTATCATTTGCGAGAGATGATGTAATACATTTTGTAGACGTCTTGAACAACTTTATGATAAAGCATTATGGTTGTGAACCATATCAGGTTCGATCTAGCTTCCGCATTTAAAATTTTAACGCTTATCTCAGCTATTCGATTATTGGGTTTGTTAACCTGAGAAGGTAAAAATTAGGGTTTTTAGAATATTGTGTGATGTATGGCAACTATTGTGATATGAAAAATTTTTATATTCCTGAAACCCTAAGTTATAACATGCTCAAGAAATTTGGGGTGTTACATATATTATTTTGCACCAAATGTTCCATAAAAAAGAACGAGAGTCCCTTAAAATGATGATGGGGGAGATTCTTCATATCCACAAATTTTCGTGTTCAATTATCTAGGTTATGCTGCGGGAGCAATGAAAATCAGGTGGATGGATGGGAAAGAGTTTGAACCCGCCAAATTATATGTCTTGTTGCATACTCTGGAGGTCGAACCTTATATCGAATAAGAATTAAAATTTAAATAAATATATTTATAAGTTCATATTTGGTTCATATTATTTTACTAATACATCATTTTAATTTTTCAGCATGTACACCAATCTATTGCGTTAACTATCTTCAAATATCACATACGTAGAAATAGACAAACAAATCAAAAAACATTTCACTAAGTGGTTTATCATCAAGTATGTTATTTCATATTAGATTATTTTTAAATTGAATTTTAGTTATACATTAAGTGATTCGAACGTTTTCTCATGTTAATTCGAATACTCAATTTGCTGCAGATCCATTAATTAAGAACATAGGATGGGAACCAACTCCAAACGTGCAGTATTGGCCAATGTATTTTGTGAACATATATAAATTCCATACTATTGAATGGAGTAATGATAGATCTACTAAAAATTTTGGTGTTTGTGTGCCTGGAACAAGAGTTTGATCCTCAGAGACCTATTATTACAGAAAAATTATAGACATTATTGAATTAGAATATGCAGGCCTACCAATCAAAATGGTAGTTCTGTTCAAATGTAAATGGTACGATCCAAGTACTCAAGGAACCAAAATCCACAATAAGTATGGTATTGTCGAAGTTCGATCGTCAAGAATGTATAGGAAATATGATCATTTCATTTTTGCTCAACAAGCTGAATAAGTGTATTACGTGTCGTACCCCCACACTTGCCATGATAAACATGATTGGATGGTTGTTATTAAGACAAAGAAATGGCCAACAATAACGACTCTCAAAACTAACATAGAAGAACCTTTCCAAGATGATGAAATACCAGAACTCCCGCAAATTGATCAAAATGATGATCTTATAGGTACTTTACAAGATTTAGATGGAATAGTTGAGAAAATAGATGTTTCAAATGTTGTTCAGCAAGAAGAAGATGATGATGCAGATGAAGAATCTATATCAGAAGATGAGGAGGAAGAGTTATTATCTGATGAATTTGTAGAAGAAGATTGATATATTTATACTACAAGAATTTTTGCTTCTTGTGATAAAATATTTTGTCACAGTAACTATGAAAATTGTCACAACATACTTGTTGTGACAAAAATTATTGTCATCATATTAGTCACAACAAGCTTGTCTTAATAAGTATATTATGAAAAAATTGAGTTTTGTCACAATATCAATAGTTTTATTGTGACAAAAAATATTTTGTCACTTAAACCAACTTATTATGACAAATTATTTTGTTGTAAAAGAATTTTTTTTGGTCACAATAGGTACTATCTAGTCGCAATAAATTTAAATTTTAGAGAAAAATCATATGTTTTATCATGAGAAAATGTATGTTGTGACAAAAAGTATTTTGTCATAATTTAAATAGTGACAAAATTTATTTGACATCATTTTTAATGTGATAAAATTAATTTTGTCAATTATTTAATATTGTGACAAATATTTTTTTGATAAAATAGAAATAGTGATAAAATAAATTTCTCAAAATTATTCAATAGTGATAAAAATATTTGTGTCAGTAATTAGTATAGGTAACAAATTTTTTTTTGTAAGAAAATAATAATATTGATGAAATTATTTTCATAAAATTAAAAAATGTGATAAAAATATTTTTCTCAAAATTATGAAAGGGTGACAAATATTTTTGTCATATTCTCAATGTCTCAATAGTGATAAAAATATTTTTGTTAATAATTCACACAAGTGACGAATTTCTTTAGTAAGAAAATATTAATACCAATGAAATTATTTTGTCATAAAATTGAAAAATATTTTTTCACAATTTAGATAGTGACAAAACTTATTTGACATAATTTTCAATGTGATAAAATTAATTTTGTCAATTATCAAATATTGCGAAAAATATTTTTTTGATAAAATAGAAACAGTGACAAAATAAATTTGTCAAAATTATTCAATAGTGACAAAATATTTTTGTTAATGTCCCAATAGTGAATAGTGACAAAAATGTTTGTGTTAGTAATTAGTTCAGGTGACAAACTTTTTTAGTAAGAAAATATTAATATTGATGAAATTATTTTTCATAAAATCAAAAGATGTGACAAAAATACTTTTGTCAAAATTATAAAAGGGTGGCAAATATTTTTGTCATATTCTCAATGTCCCAATAATGACAAAAATATTTGTGTCAATAATTCACATAAGTGGCGAATTTCTTTAGTAAGAAAATATTAATACTGATAAAAGTCATGTTGATGGAATTGTTTTTAAAACATATCTTATTCATCCTTATATCAAATAAAAAGTTAAAAAAAAAGGATTGAAATATATTAAAGTCAATAATGTTAAATATAATAAATAAAATCAACAATATAAATAAAAAAACTTCATATATATATATGGAAAGTCATCATTTCTAAAATAAAAACAATGCTCCAAAACAATATCACTTTCACCAAACATCATTGATCTTCATCAAACATCCTTGATATTCACCAAACATACAAATTAAATAAAGTTACTTGGCACCAAGCATCCTTGATCTTCATCTACTTGCTCCATAATTCATCTTGTTCCATAATTTCAATCTACCAAAAAGAAAATCATTAGAATAAATGAAAATTAAATGAATTTGAATTGAATAAAGCACTTAATTAATAATTAAATTATATATTTACATTCATGAAAAGAAGCAAATGTATTCACTTCACCACTTTGTCTATGTCTTAACTCGACAACTCCTATTTCTATGTTAAATATCTTTTTAGCAAGGCTTATTAGTAGATGCATTGATTTTTTAATAATAACTCCTCCAATCTTTTTACCCTCTTTTATCCGCTTTTTTACCTCAAATCCTCTAATTATTCCCCAACCTCTTTTATTTGTATTACCCGCTTAATTTAACCACATCATACAAATAAGGTAAGCTTATCAAACTAAACTAAAATTAAAATTAATAAAATAGAAATATTAGCAATGGATAAATAATTAATTGAAAATCCAAACAAGGATACTAAACAAAGTAATATTGTTTATAGACTATCAAGGTGAAATTTCTAATGTATCAATCTATTAAATCAAATTATATTAACGTAAAACTCTATGGATCAAATACGGTGAATTCTTGTTAATTATATATGTACTTTTGGCATCTAAATTAGTTATATATAGACATATCCTTCAGTGTAAGCAACCAAAGTTATCATATTGGCAAACAAAGCTTAAGCATGGTAATTAACAGTAGTACGTACTGATGCCAACTAACAGCTAATCCAAATGTTGGGTCTCAAAATCTAGTTGCAAGAATCGATTGGATTAATCAAATAGCAAGCAGCACACATTTTCCCAACAATTAATGTCGATAAGTAGGAAGATTATATGTATAGTATCTATTAAATCAAATTATATTAACGTAAAACTCCATGGATCAAATACGGTGAATTCATTTTGGATCAAATATGTTTCAGAATGAAGGAGCTTAAGGGCCACCGGGAGGGATTGCTTTTATGTTTTCATTTTGGAACTTTTATGTTGCTTAACTAAAGAGAAAACCATTTACTTCCTGAGTGCAGAGAACCCCGTTTAATATCTAATTTCTTCAAATACTCAAAGTTAGAGAAAAATAAAGGAAAAGAAAAAGCTACTTTTGGGATTTAGAAAATGATCTGGGAATTATATAGCTGACAAACAATAGAACAAACACTTTTGTAAGGGAAGGTGAAATAATTTTAAGTTGTTCAAACTGTGCCAAGAGACTTTCTCACTAAGTTGTTAACTAGAAAATGATCTGGGAATGATATTGTACGTGGCTTACCTTCTAGGTCTTCGACAGCTTGAGTTGTTGACTAGAATCACTACAAAAAAAATTAATTCTTAGCGGCGATTTTAGAAACCGCTGCAAAAAATAGAATTTTGCGGTGGTTTGTAAATTGAGGCAAAATGCTATTTTAGCGGTGATTTTTTTAATATTTTGCGACAATTTTGAAAAACCGTCGCAAAATTCATTAAAACATTCAATTCTGTAGTAGTTTTCAAAAAATCGTCATTAAATTTAAAAAATTATAAAATAATTAAAAAATAAAATTAAATTTAGTAGCGATTTTTGAGAAACCGTCGCTAAATTAAAAAATAATTAAATAATTTAAAATTAAAAATAAAATTAAATTAATATTTGAGGCGGTTTTCAAAACCGTCGCAAAATTCATCAAAAATTTAATTTAGCAGCGATTTTTCAAAAGCGTTGTTAAATTAAAAAAATAATTAAATAATTTATAATTAAAATTAAATTAACATTTGCGGCGGGCCACTAAATTCAAAAATAATTAAATAATTAATAATTAAAATTAAATTAACATTTACAGCGATTTTTAAAAATCGCCGCAAAATTCATTAAAAAATTTAATTTAGCGGCGGTTGATTTTTTAAAAATCACCGTTAAATTCAAAAATAATTAAATAATTCAAAATTAAAATTAAATAATTCAAAATTAAAATTAAATTAATAAAAAAAATATAAAATCTTAAAAAGAAATTTTAATTTAATTTAAATTAATTACAAAATCTTTTATATATAAAAGTAGGATAGTTTTGAAAAAAGAAATTTACCTCCAAAACTTGCATTAATGATTTGCAATTAATACTTATTGTATTAATAATTTATATTTTGTAATTTGCATTAATAATTTAAAATTTTTAATTGCTTTAAAATAATAAGTAGTAGTAAAATTTTCCCCCAAACCTTGCATTAATTATTTGCATTTAGTACTTATTGCATTAATAATTTATATTTTATAATTTGCATCTTTATATATATATATATATATAAGTAGGATTGTAATATCTTGAAATTTGGAGATAAATATTGATTATTAATTTTGGTGTTTGAAGTCATTACGAAATATTTGAAGAATTAAGAGGGAATAATAATTAATGTTGTTAGAGACAATAGGAAATTAAGGGTAATTAATTAAATTAGTGAAGAATGGTTAATCATTATTAATTATCGTATTTGTGATGATTATTAAATATTTGTGGGTTAAAAAGGAAATATTAATTTATTTGAATATTTGGAGACTTAAGGAAATGTTTATTTATGTTTTTTGAGAAAATAATTATTTAATT
The DNA here is from genome assembly GCF_014633365.1 of Diospyros lotus. Lineage (NCBI taxonomy): Eukaryota > Viridiplantae > Streptophyta > Magnoliopsida > Ericales > Ebenaceae > Diospyros > Diospyros lotus. Next base: position 43,195,063 of record NC_068339.1, on the reverse strand, counting down.
GGGAGTATTTATGAAAAGAGTATTTATGAAAATAGGAAAATAAATTAATTTAGTGAATTTTCTAGAAATTATGGGGTGACAGTGAAATAAGAGGTAATTGTGGAGTGGGTGTAACTGTGAGTTTCTGAAAGTATTGGGGTGCCTTTGCAATTTCTGGAAAGTGAGATGGGTATTAGTTTAAAATTAATGGGAGGCATCATATGTATGAAGATGTGGCTGGATTAAGCGGTTTCGCGCGCACGAGAGAGGACAGCGAGGTCGCGGGTTCGAGGCTGGTCGTGCGCGCGCGAAGTGGAGGTTTTGATGGATTTTTTCCAGCTTATGGACGCCAAAACGGCGCCGTTTAGGAAAGGCGGTGGGCAGCCAATTGTGCGGCCACGTGGCACGAGCTGGTACGCCCGCGTTGCTGCCTTCTCACCTTCCAATTTTGCACGAATTTTAAGGCCAAATTGGCATGCTTGCTGCCGATTTTGCTACTGCTTATTTCTTCAATTGAGGCTTTAATTGAGATTAAATTGGGAGGAGAACAGAGAGTTTGAGAGAAGGAAGCAGCGGGGAAAAATGGAGGAAAAGGGAAAGAAAATTTGAGAAAATTGATTTTTCTTCGCGCAATTGAAGATCTGAAGTGTAAGGTAGGTTAGTCAGCTTGTCTTAAATATTTTCTACGGATTAAATCGTATTTTTAGACTGTATTTTGATTTATTTTAGTATTAATATTATTTTGCAGTGCGTAGGCATTTAAGGCCAAAACTCTACGAAATAAGGCAAGCTCTTTTCATTTTCTAATTTTTAGTGACCTCGTATACCCGTAATAGCTTCGATTTTATACCGATTTAATTAGATTATTGGCGATACGCGTATGGATTTTTATATCGAAACTTAGTTTCATTAGTAAAATTTATTAATTTGTGCAGCGACTGAGCAAGGAGGTGGGAACCTTCAATTAAAAGACAAGCTCCTAACCCTCTCCTCATGTTCTTCATTTCCTGCAAGAGTCTTCGTTATTTTTCATATTTTAAACCTTCTCTCACCGTGACTCGGTTCTACGCATTAATAACAATAATCTGCGTGGTAACTATTTTATGACTTACATTTTATTAATGGGTTTATTGTTAATGGATTGAGTTAAACAATGATGTTATAGTGTCGTAGTGTCGTTCATTTCGACCGTGACGGAGCCTCATATCACTTCACTTCCCTTGGGAATGATGCCGAACCCATTAGGGCTAGGTTCTTAGAAGAGTTGATTATGGTTTAATGGGGTTATATTAATAAATTGTTATAAATGTGGAGATGATTTTCTGTGTATGAGAAAAGATGAGAACATGAATGACATAATGGTGTCTATGTTGTTATGGTTAAAGTGAGCGAAATGATGAGTTTAAGTGACTAAGTTTAATGTTGTCTATGTGTGTCTTAAGGGTATGGGGTAAAAATCTACTGACTATCAATCGTTGATCGTGGCAGTGGATGGCTGGATGTATGGGCGCCAGTCATCATCTGTTACGGTAAGCGCTAGGCGGGCCATAAGAGCTGATACTACCAGATTCCCGCCTTAGCTTGTGCATATCATGATGTGTGTGCTGCATAGAGCTTGGGTTGCATTCACGGTTGGGACATGCTTTGTGTGTGACGGGGTGTGTGAGCATTTATATCACCCGGTTGGTTCAAGAACCAACTTGGGTTCCCTAGGTGAGCGGGTGTATTTAGAGCATATTGCATGTGTGTATTCCTATGTGGGCGTAGCATGGCTTGATGCTTGGTTTATGGGGGCCTTGTCATCACATTTATGCTGCAAAAGCCGCTGCATTACCTAATTGTTGCACTGTATGGTGAGAATGTGTGATTATAGGTGATTAGTAAGGGTAGTAGGCGTGGCTCACGGTAAGACCTTAGGGTGAGACCCACAGTGGTGTGGTCCACGATAAGACCTTGGGGTGAGACCCACGACAACATAAAGACCTTGGGGTGAGACCCACGGTAACTTAAAGACCTTGGGGTGAGACCCACGACAACAAAGTATGTTGTGAGCGACAGGAATGGACATGTAAGGAAAATGGTATGGAATGGTAGCCTATAGAAGGTTACCAACAGGTATGTATCTGAGATTTGGGTGCCAATGTGTGTTTGATGTGGGCCCCAAGGACCGTTTATGTGAAGTTTACTATATGTTTCTACATATAGAAATAAGACAAGTATTGGGCATGGCATGAAGTGACGTTGCATTGGGCATGAATTGCATGGGGTGTCATGGGTAGAGTCTTGTATGTATCTTTCAGCCTTTCTTTCATGAGCTTGTTGAGTCTCGCTACTCACGTTTGCTTTCCATCATTCCAAGTAAGAAAGCCCTAAGTTCGCAGGTGCGCTCGACAAAGTTGGGTCCGGATCGTTGAGTCGTGATAGCAAGTGCAGAGCTCTCCCGAACTTAGGTCCTGGGTGTCATTGTGTAATGTCTTATAATTTTGAGTTAGATAAATGTTATGTAAGCCAAATGGGCACACGGTGATCAACTATGTAATGACGATTATGAGATGTTATATAAAAGAAAAAAATTATGATTTTAATAAGGGTTGTGTGAGAGTTGTCGTTGGGTTACTGTTTGGTATCATTTTAGTAACGACCCTCTCACGGATCCTTTTTGTGCACGGGGAGGCTCCGGGAGGCGGGCCGTTACAAGGATAGTCTTGAAAAAAGAAATTTCCCTCCAAAACTTACATTAATGATTTATAATTAATACTTATTGCATTAATAATTTGCATTTTGTAATTTGCATTAATAATTTAAATCTTTCAATTGCTTTAAAATAATAAGTAGTAATAAATTTTTTTCCCAAAACTCGCATGAATAATTTGCGTTTAATACTTATTGCATTAATAATTTAAATCTTTCAATTGTTTTGAAATAATATGTACTAATTATTGTAAAATTAATAATAAATTTTAAATATACGAGTTTTTCAATGCTAATTGTTTTGTATTAAATTTGCATGAGTTTTATAAGAAATATTAATAGACAACTTAAACCATTAATTAAGTCATAGAAAATTATCCATTTATTTAAAATATTATTTTTATATCTTTATTCTATGTATATTTATATAATATTAAAATATGATAGTCAAATAAAGTATTTTGCCAAGTGTCAATCAATGGTGAATTTTTTTCTCAAAAATTTGCATTAAATCAAAGGTAGTGATTAATTAATTATTAATTACTTTAATAATTATATTATAGTCTTGAAAATGTGATGTCTTAACAAATTCATAAAAAAATATTTAAGGTTGTCAAATGCTAGGATTTTTCAATGCTAATTAATATTTAAGGTATCACATTTTTAAGACTATGGAAGAAATTAAAATTTATTTTTTTAAAATTTTGTTATTATTGAAAAAAATTATTCTTACTCATATTTAAGAGTTTTAATTTATATTTATAATTATAATATAATAAATAGAAAATAACGAACGTCTTTAAGTGGAAATATTATAGATTTTATAATATTTATTTATAAATAAATATAATATAATAAAAAAATTATAGGTATTTTGTCAAGTGACTTATTTAATATGTTAATTATTCTTTAATACATTGAATGAGAGTATATTGAATTAAATGTGTTCTCAATTAGCATATTGAATAGTGAATAATTAAGTAAACTTAATTTTTTTTAACATGATTAAAGATTAAAAAAATTATAATTATCAATTTTGTTAAAATTATTTAAAATAATAATTTTATTTTTTATTTTTAAATTAAACTCTCCCATATATCACACGGGTTCACCATTAGTTAATTAAAAATTTAATTTAAAAAAATAAAAATAAATTTAACAAAATTTTAATAATTTTAAAAAACTATTAATTAATTTTTTAATTTTTAATCAATTAATTTAGTTAATTTAATTCAATTAATTTATTTTTAATTTATTCCTTTGCTCTTTTAAAAAATAATAAATTAATTAATTAATGTTTTTTAATTTATATTAAAAAATATAAAATATAATTCTGAAAAATAATGGTTGTTTTGGTATATAATTTATATATGTAGTTATATAACAAGGGAGCTTGGCAGATCAGACTGTTACGCGCATGCACGTGTACAGGGGAGGTCGCGGGTTCAAAATTGGGGAAGGGGAAATTTCCAGCCCCTACACGTGGCACGCGAACATGCGGCCATGTGGCTAGGCGGACACAGGCGGGTCCAAGCGGTTGGGCACGGGCAGGTGGAAGAAATTAAAATTTTTAATTTTAGCAGCGGTTTCTAAAATCGCCGCTAAAATTAAAAATTTTAATTTTTTTTTAATTTTTGTGGCTGTTAAAAAACTGCCGCTATATATTTTAAAAATCGTTGCTAAATCACTAATTTTGCAGCAGTTTTAAAATCGCCACAAAAAATATGATTTGTGGCGATTATTCCAACGATTGGTCAAAACCGCCGCTAAATGCTTCGCGACGGCTAATTTAGCGGCGATTTTGGAAATCGTCGCTAAATGCCAGTTTTTTTTTAGTGAATCCTGTCTTTAATTTGATGGATTCGATCGGTTAGCTCTTTCAAAATTACTTGTAAGCTTTATGTCCGTTGCTGGCTACTAATTGCTTCTTGGCCTCTCCGGGTTGGAACTTGGAACCCCACCCATTTTTAACACTTATTCTTGAGCCTCATTGCGTAAATATTCTCTCCCGCCACAAACACTTAGATATGTTTAATTAATGAGAGGCAAAAGCTTTATTCTTTCAAAACTTAGCTGTTGCTTCATTATTTACTTGGCGAGAAGTCAAAAATCCAAACTCTTATGTAAACCCTCTCAATGTTCAAAATTGGTTTCACTTAGAAGTCAATTCAAACTCATATTGTGACAATAGATCTTTCCTCATGGATAATCCAAACCTTATTTAGAATTTTGAAAACCCAGTCATCCAAAAAGAAAATTGGTTTCACCTAGAAGTCAATTCAAACCCATATTATGACAATGGATATTTTCTCGTGGATTATCTAAACCCTATTTGGAATTTTGAAAATCCAGTCATCTAAGAAGAAAATGTGTCGTTTTCTTATTTCCAAGAGACTAGTTCGCAACTTTACTCAGTCGATACTAGCAGCAGTCAATGGCCATTCCCAGATAATATCGATGAATTTGGATCCGTCGTGTTCGGCAACTATCATTAGCACTGAGCATCGACGAAATCTAAAGCTATTAACGTGAATAAATTAAATTATTGCTTTGTAGATTTTGTAATGAAATTGTACCCCTTGAATATTCTATAATTACTTTCTTAGATATTGTGTAACTTTGGATCTGTGATTAGAAAGATTAGCACGTAATTCTCTGACAAATGAGTTATAATCATTGTTTCTTTGCCATTCTAGCTAAACTGAAATAAATATATATTTTCTAAAATTTTGAAATAAATTAATTGATTAAAAAATAAAAAGAAGATTTGTATTTATTTTTAAAAAAAATAATAATATTCTATATTTAATATTTATTTAAAAAAAATTATATTTAATAATTAATATTTAATATTTGTAGTTAAAAAGTAACATGTTATGGCTACCTTCGTAGATTTGTAAACTCAATGGGTTGGCCAATTAAAGTTTAATAAATTTAAATATTTAATATTAATAAACATTTAAATTGATTTAAAATAATGCCTTCTCTTCTACTGATATATATATATATATAGAGAGAGAGAGAGAGAGAGAGAGAGAGAGAGAGAAGATGCAAACTTTCCCATGTTAAATATACCCCACAAGCACACCCCTAATGTATATTGTACTATGATTAAAAAAAAACCAGTAAACTTGGTTTGTTAAGACCTAAATGGCCACCACGGTCCAACAACCTTAATGGGCCACCAAATTCCAAACTTGGATTGCATTGCTATTCTGGTTAATCACCATGGGCCGAGCCCATTCAACATTCATCTCCACTATCTTTACAATTAAAATATTTTACAATTAAAAATATTTTTACAATTAAAATATTTTACACCAACATATTTAGATACATACATATGCATATATATATATAGAACAAAAATATTATGTTATTTGTGTCGAGCAACATAACATTTTCTTAACGCAAACAAATTGAGAATGGTATTGGTGGCCACCCCTAATTTAGATTTGGGCCCATAATTAATAACATTGGGACGTACATATTTATTTTGGTCACAAAAAATTGAATTTTTTGTGACATACATATTTTTGTCATATTTTTTTTTTTATAATACTATGTTGTGACAAACTAATTTTGTTATAAAAATTATTATTTATTGTGACTAAAAAATTTTATAATTACATCTTATATAATTAAATATTGTGACAATTTTTTGTGACAAAATTATTTTGTTATATTATGTAAGTTGAATTAGCGTAAAAAATTTGGTGCCAACTTCATGTGACAAAAATTATTTTGTAATTATAAATTATCTACATCACTATATTATGACAAAATATTTTGTCAAAATATAGTTTGTCACAACTTTACTCACTTTTTGAATTTTGCATGAGAAAACTTTACTTTGTCACAATTTTGTCCCAAAAAAATACTTTTCATGACAAAATTTAATCCATCACAATTACTTTTCGTGACAAAAAAGATATGTTGCAAGTTGAAAAAATAAATTTAATAAAATTATTTTTGTCATTAAAATTATTTTTGTCACAAAAAATTGAATTTCTTGTGACGTACATATTTTTGTCATATTTTCTTTTATAATACTATATTGTGACAAACTATTTTTGTTATAAAAATTATTACTTATTGTGACTAATAAATTTTGTAATTACATCTTATATAATTAAATATTGTGACAAATGTTTTTGTGACAAAATTATTTTATCATATTATGTAAGTTGAATTGGCGCAAAAAATTTGGTGCCAACTTCATGTGACAAAAATTATTTTGTTATTATAAATTATCTACATCATTATATTATGACAAAATATTTTGTCAAAATATAGTTTGTCACAACTTTGTTGTTGTAATTTTTGTATATTAGTTTTGATGATGAAAAATATATTTTGTTTAATCTCTAAGCCATGAATCAAGGTTGTGATTTTCAACATAAATCAATTTCAATATCAAGTATTACTTTGTGAGAATGAAAACCAAATGAATTTCAAGTATCGAGATTTTAAAGTCATATTTTTTTTAAGTCTGGAAGATTAGCACCTTACAAGGAGACCTATAAGAAAATATTTTCTTTTTAAAAAATCATCTCCCAGTATTTTTATATATAGTATTCATTGTTGTTAAAACGATTTTTAATGAATTTTTCAAGAAATGGAAAGTATGTATTTTGGAGGTGGTACTATTGCTAAATCTTGAGTTTGTACTAAATCTCAAATTCTACTTTCTTATTGATAAGGATTTTGATTTTCTAGATATTTTTATTGAATCCAAATAGGGGGTACTTTGTTATTTACATTTATGTATTAAAGTTACTTAAACTAAAGAAATATAAATATGTTGTAATGTATTGGATTGAATTTGCTCTTGATTGGTCAACTAACAGTGTGCAAATTTACCTTTAAAGCTTGACTTGGTCGACTAAAGCTATGGGATCTGTCGACTAACAGCGTGTTTGGTTTTGCCTTGGTTGACTAACTATAGGCATTGGTCGACTAACAGTATATATGTTATGGTCTTGATTGACTAACCTTAAACCTTGGTCGACTAACAGTGCTTTTGACATGACTTGGTCGACTAACTTTTGAGTCTGTCGATAGATGGGTACCCTTACTAACTGCCATGCGTATTTTTATCTTGGTCGACTAAGTGTCTTGTTGTTTTTATGACTTGGTCGACCAACTTATTTTGTCTGTCAACCAATCTTGTTATTTTGTCTGATTTTGTCGACTGACCATTTTTATCTGTCAACTAACTCTTTTCGCAGAAAGCTTCCAACGGTTAGTTTTTCAAATCCCAACGATCACAAATAGCTAGTTTCCTCTTCAATCTTTTTGGATGCCTATATATACAGCTCATTGATGACCAAGAAGAGGCTAATAGATGGGAATGAAGTGAAGTGAGCTTAAGAATTATTTCATACTTCTCGATTTGCATTTGTGCTTCAATTTTTCTCTCAAAAGGCTTTGTACTAAATTTGTTTCATTTGATTCAAGCCTTGTATCTTTATTGAGAGTCATTGTAACTAAGAGTGTATACTCTTAGAAACTCTCTTTTGTATCTTTCTTGTTTTTCCTAGCTTGTATTGCTAGAGGGCTTGCTTGAAAGCAAGAGGTTGTTTTTCCAAGCTTATATTGCTAGAGGATTTGCTTGAAAGCAAAAGGTTGTATTTCCTAACTTGGTGCTAGAGGGCCTATCCGAAATGATAGGAGGTTTTAGTGAATTGTTTGCAAAATCCTTAGTGAGGAGCTAAGGTAGTGGATTAGGCTAGGGTTAAGCCAAACCACTATAAATCCTTGTGTTCATCTCTTGCTTGCGCTCATTGTTTATTTATCTTTCCAAGCAATTTCATTATTCCTCACTTAGTTCACATATTTATCTTTGCAAACTTATATTTGTTGTTTTATATGCTTTACGTCTTTTTAAATCACTAAAACTTCAATTTGTATCAAATAGATTTTTAAGTTCAATTAAGTTTTTTTTTTTTAAATTACTCAATTTACCCCCCTCTTGGTGTGTGTCATAGCACATCTATTTTAACAAACTTGACTCACTTTTTGAATTTGGCAAGAGAAAACTCTATTTTGTCACAAAAAAAATACTTTTCATGACAAAATTTAATCCATCACAATTATTTTTGTCACAATATACTAAATTTCTTAGTGTTATGAATATGTGAATTCACTTATATATGCTATGATATAATATCTTTTGTATTTTTGAATGTCTGTGACATTGTAGGTTTTACCATGTTTTTATGTTTCATGTAATTATCGAAAAGAGATGTCAGAACATTCATCTCCTGAACCAAATAGGGGTAGGGGTAGAGGAAGACATTGATCTTACAGGGACACATTTTCCCCAGATCCTAGTAGTGCTGGTTCAGTCTTCTTCTTCTGTCTCGACATATACTGTCATGTCTACTCCTTTATATCCTTAGTCATCGCACCCACATGCATTCGTTTCCATGCCTTAGTTCCAACAACCATTTCCCTCTATGCCATATCATACGGGTTATACTACAGTCCCACCATCATCCCATCCACCTGAGACTGCACCACAATCTATCCCTTATCATGGGTCGACTTTTCATCCCTTAGGAGCCCATACACATTTATGACGACACCACATACACATCATTTGACCTATTTTTCTGCGCAGAATGTTGAGCCGACTCCATCTAAGTCAGTTAATATCGACCGAGCTGATCACCGAGTAGAGTTATCTTGCAATCCGAACTGCGAATAGTGAGTATCTTATATATATATATATTATTTTTAATCGATTGTTTGTGATTATTATACACAGAAATGCAATTTCTTACTTGATAAATATTGGTTTTACAGTTTTTTTCCTAAGGTTGGCCCACCAGGTGTACAATTAAAGATTTGGAAGAGACGGTATATTGAAGCTTGGCTTAATTGGGATGATGTGCCTGAATTAACACGACGGATGTAGTTGAACGAATTTAGCTTTAGTATAATTGCAATTCATAATTATAGAAAGTTTGAATTTTAAATTTTATATATATTTATTAATTTTTTATTTCTTATAGAAAGAGTTTAAGTGGCAACCCGATGAGAGTGATCATATATAGATCACTTGGAATAAATCTGGTCGAAGAACTTTCAGAAATAATTTGAACAAAATTAAAGGAGGTGCAGATAAGGGTGAGTAGATATATCTGATGGTGCGGTGAGCATTGCAGGCCAAGTGAGATGAACACGAGTACAAGAAGTGAGTAGAACAAAAAAAAAAGAATCGCGCATTCGAGACTGGTGGGTCACTCCACACAAGCGAACTCATTCCTTTCACCGAGAGCCAAAAAAGGATGGTAATTAATTTTTCTATTTAAATGTAAATTTTATAAACTTATATAATGGTTTATATATTTTTTTTTATTTACTTCATGTATTTGTCATGTAAACAAGAGAATTAGAGCGCGATCTCAATGAATTTGAGATTTTCAAGAGAACCCACACTCGGAAGGATGATCAAGGACAAGAAGTGTGGGTTGATAATAGATCAAAAGCCATCATGGTAATTGTATTTATGTACAATTTAATTAACATTACAATTTAATGATTTTTTTATTAATTGACAATGTCAATGTTTTAATTTATATATATATGAGGCATTCGAGAAATTAAGTGTAGAGGCATCTTCAGCATCAGCCGATTGTAGCGAGTCGTCCTCTCCACCTACAATTGACAAACGCCAATTTTTTTATTAGGTTGTCTCTGGTAGGAACAAAAAGGGTCGTGTAACACCCCTTTCTCTGGAGCGTTAAGTAACGTAAGATTCCGGGGATATAAATTTTTTTCCAAATAAAAACCCATCACAAAAACCGTTCCCCAAAGATCCCGTTATACCTTCTCAGTATATCAACTATGAACCATCAATAAACTAAGACAGGTTCACCAACACAAATGCGGAAACTAGATCGAAACCTTAACAGGTCATAACCGAAACCACTTTATTTATAATATAAAGTCAAACCAACATTTACAAGACGTTCTCAAAATAAACAACATTATTGAAAGCGACATATTACAAGCTATCAACTAATCGTCGTCACTCCTCGACAATTCTCTTTCCTTTCGCACTGCTGCCTTCACTTGGAACGTTTGAATATTTCAGGGACATAGTCCAAATTAGATAATGAATCATCTAAGTGAGAGTTCAAAATCACATTTTTCATGAATAAATGCAAGACATGAAATAAACCAATACACTCGGTAAGCTTTAGCCCAAGAGAATCCCCAGCGCTTAACCCTACCACGAGAAAATAACAATCTCTTTAAAAGCTATGCCACCATACCAACTCGACGACACGACGACGCGACGCGATTCTAGCTTAAATGGGGCTGCCAACGCATCTCACCAAATTACATTCCCACCTTAAGCATCTAGGAACTACCATACAATCCTAACTCCAAAATTTCACATGGACCACCTAGTTGTCCTAGTGCAACTTCCCTGCCCAAACGGCTTGACACGGAAACCAAGGCGACTATCCTGACATGCTCACCAGCATCAGATACCCCTATTATTCCGTCACGCCCTTGGAGAATTACGACTACACTATCCAGACAACATCCTAAGCTGACATCCCACATGAACAACACAGTATGAACCACCTAGTCATCTTAGTGCAACTTTCCTAACCAAAACGGTCTGGCACGGAAACCAAGGTAGCTATCTTGACATTCATACCAGCATCAAATACCCCTATTATTCAGTCATGCCCTTGGAGAATTATGGCTACACTATCCAGACAACATCCGAGGCTGACATTCCATACGTACACAAAAATGTAAGATAATGCCATATTTCACAATTCAAAACATCATATAAACAACATTTTATAAAATGCAATGCACAAGTTCAAAACGTTTAGGGATGAACCTCCCTAAAAAAAAATCAACCGTCACCGATTTTCGTTTGCATGCAACAAAACCATTTTGCATGAAATCACACACATGTTCAGATGGAACCAGCACAATAAATCAAGTTTTGGGGGCAAACACTCACCTTGAACGAAACTCAGAACACCTCAAATCTTGTGTCGAACCTCGACTTTTGTGCAACTCCTTAAGTCTTTTGACCAAACCACCTCCTTACACGCCCTCACGTGCTGCTCAAGTGTTCTGCACGTGTGATGCTTCGCGTATGCTTAAAAAGCCCTCTATCCACTATACCTGAAGCACTCTTGTCTAGCACAAACTTCTCACAATTTCGAATGAAAAACCTTTAGCCATGAACCCCTATTTATAGATTTTGGAAACTTAGCTACTAAGAAACATATATTCTGCAATCATTTCAAATCTTTCAAAATATTTTTCAATCATTTCAAATCTTTCTAAGATCTTCTGCAATCATTGTAAATCTTTCAAGATATTATATAATAATTACCAAATCCTCAAAGATATTCTGCAATCATTCTAAATCTTCAAAGCAATCATTATAAATCTTTCAAGATATTATATAATTATTACCAAATCTTCTAAGATATTCTGCAATCATTCTAAATCTTCCAAAATATTATATAATCATTACCAAATATTCTAAGATATTCTACAATCATTCTAAATCTTCTAAAATTTTATGCAATCATTGTTATCTGAATCAAATCTTATTCAAATCAAATCTTTATCCAAATCTTATCATATCAAATCAAATCTTATCCAAATCTTATCCTTAAAGTCATCATGAGCTTTCATCTTATTTCTAACATCATTACGAGGCTTTTCCTGAATCTCCCAAATGCCCATAGTAAAAAAGTTTCAAGAATTACACTTTGGCCCGAACTTTTGGATAATTGCACTTAGATCCTTTTCAACATAGTCCTTGGGCTAATTTTTAATTGCATTTTAGTCCCTGAAAAATGGACTAATTACGCTAATGCCTCTAATTTTTAGGTGACTTACACTTTTACCCGAACTTCAAAAATTACGATTTTACCCTTGGCTCAGAAATTAACCTTTTATCTCTAAACATCCACAATCCCTTAAAACATTTTATTTCATCAAGTATTTGAATCTAAAAATCTCGAGTATTACATCCCTTACGATCATTCGGTTTTCTCAACCTGGTAGATAGCTGTACCAAAAACTGTTCCCGATCCAACTTCATTTGATGCCTAAAATCATAACTCATATTACTCAATGATATTATACCATTTTCCTTAGCTATCTAGGATCCGGGATACTCCCTCCGAATAATTCGGTCGTCCAAAGCTGCATTAGTGTACCCTATAGTCTCATTTTTCTACAAATTTCATTTATGCCCTTCATTAAATACCGTTTATATCCTCAAATCATTCTCGGGTATTACAGGTTGTGTCTATAGTCTCGACTCTCAAGGTAGGCAGTCCTACCTGGTTGGATCTGATAACAGCTCTAGTGGTTAATATGGATTGTCGTCGAAATTAGAACAAATGAGATTGAGGGTCACCCAGATGGATGAGGAGTTGCATTTCACTCGGACCCAAGTGGTCGAGGTGTAAAATGAACTGCATTTCGCTCAAACTCGGATGAACGAGGAGCTGCATTCTACTCAGATGGAAGTGACAGAGATGAGAAATGAGAATGTGCAGTTGTGTTAGTGACACAGATGATAGCATAGCAGGAGCAGATGAATAGACAAATGATGGCATTACAACAACCTAGCCTGTCTTATCAGCAACCTGGACTGTCGACTCAACCAAGACCGAGTAACTAATTTTATGATAACGAAAAACAAAATGATGATGATTGTAATGATGATGATTGTAACTGAATATTTATGAATTAATCGGTTTGAATTACAAATTCAATTTTGTTATTTTATAAATTTATATGAATTTTAATTTTTCTTAAAATTAATGATTATATAAATATATTTTTAATTTCTATTTAATTAATTAAAGTAAATTGTTAATTATATATAAATTTTTATTTTTATTATTTTTATTTATATATAAATTTTTAAATAAATATAAAATATAAAAAAATTGAATAATAATTAAATATGATTTTTTTTATATTTAAATTTTTATTTACATAAATTTTTTATAATTTTATGAAAAATTATAAATTTTTTTTACCTTTAAAAATTTTATTTTATTTTGTCTTTTAAATTTATTTATTTAGAAAATAACATTTTTTATTTTGTTAATTTTTTAATATTTAAAAAATAAAATTTTTATTTATATAAATTTTTAATAATTTTATTTTTGATTTACGTTTAAAAATATTTTTTTATTTACTTTAACAAAATTGCCCGTTGCTGATTCCGTCGCAAAAATTCTTCGTCACTATTTTTCATCGCTAAAATTTAGCGACGCCATCTTTAGTGACGGAGAAGCCCCGTCGCTAAAAAATTCAATGACAGATTTTAATGTTTTAGCGATAGAAATTTTCGTCGTTAAAACTCTAATTTTTTGTAGTGTCATGTCTAAATACATTTTGATATAATATCACGAAATAAAGCATTTGAAATTTAAAATGGCAAATTGAAAATTATTAACTAGAATACCTTTATTGTCTGTCAAAAAAGAAATAAATTTTAACAATTTTTGAAAAATTGGTTAATATATTAAAGGTACAAATTAACGCATGATTTCAAAAACTAATAGAATCTCTATTCAAAACTAGAGATGGCAAACGGGCTGGGCCGGCCCGCCACCAAGTGGCCCGCGGGCCGGGCCAAATCAGCCCGCTTAAAAACGGGCCAGCAGATTGCTGGCCCTAGCCCGGCCCGCCACGGGCCTGCCCAATTTTTTTTTTTTTGTTTTGTTTGATACCATAATTGCGGGCCAAGGCGAGAGCGAGGGGCACGGGCGAGGGCGAGGGCGAGGGCGAGGGCGAGACAAAGGGCGAGCGAGGGGCGAGGGCGAGCGAGGGGCGCGGGCGAGCGAGGGCGAGGGCGAGAGCGAGGGGCACGGGCGAGGGCGAGGATGACAGAGGGCGAGACGAGGGTGAGGGCGACAGAGGGCGAGGATGACAGAGGGCGAGGGCGAGGCAAAAGGCGAGGGCGAGACGAGGGTGAGGCAGAGGGTTAGGGCGAGGACGAGAGGCGAGGCTGAGGGTGGGGGGTTTTGTGGGCAATTAACGGGCCGGCGAGCCAAGCGGGCCAGCCCGACCAGCCACCATTTGGCCTGCCGAGCCAAATCGGCCCGGCCTTAAATGGGCCAGCAAACTGCTGGCCCTAGCCCGGTCCCGGGCCGGGCCCCAACGGGCCAGCCCGTCGGGCCAGGCCCATTTTGCCATCTCTATTCAAAACAATAACAATAATAATAACAATAATGAAAACGAGAAAATGGGGGTGGACAAAACGATAACGACAAGAAAATGGGGTGGGCCAATTTTGTTAATGAATAGGCCCACAATGCAACAGCAGTGGCCCAATAATAGTATCTGGCTGGGGCGTGAAAAACTCACAAAAACGGAAACTAAAACTGGGTTGTTTAAAAAAAAAAAGAGGAAAATAGATTAAACATAAATTAAACATTTTCATATGAAAACAGACCTTATAAGAAGTAATCGATTAGGGATATCCTTTTAGACTTCAGCAATCTAAAACTCTTGATTCCCATATATATATATATAAATCTATTGAAATGAAATATATATCAGCAAACCTCACACACATATGGCAGCTCATATAACAGAATATAAAAACTAGTCAGCCTAGCACAACCTTACAAGTTACTTCTAGAAGCCAACTTCTTCTTCTTCCTTTATTTTATTTTTTTTTCTCTTTTTCTAAGGTTAAAATGGTGGCCTTCAAGCGTATATTGCATACAAGTTCATGAATTACAATGACACTCCATTTTGATGATTCACAGCTCGATCAGAGCCACCAGCAGCTTCTGCAGCTCGAATTTGTCTTCCCAACTGAACAAACAAATTAACAATATTTAACAAACAAATAAACATAAGTTAAACATAAAAGTATATAATTAATTAGGAGTTATATATAATTAATGTTAATCCTGTGATTAGACAGAAGGAAAAGACCACAAAATAGGCTTCAAGCTTCCCTTTGAGAGTTGTCAGTTCTTCCTTCAGCTGTTGGAGGGCCATCTTGCATCTGCTTGTGTTGGTGCATGCAAAGGAAAGCTAGTAAATTAGCTTGTGAAGAGAAAGGTTTTCAAAATGGCATTTTTTTTTGCCACAAAAATGCAAATGAATCTAAACACTAAAATGCTCTATAATTTTGTTCCTTTTTCATCCAAAGGTAGTTGTTATTTTCATTTCAAATCTGAAGCGACCACAAATTATGTGTAAATGTAGTGATAAGAGGCAAAGTGATTAGAAATTACCCTTCTAGATCTCCATTTCCCACCACGCAGTACTCCCTAAATTCTATGCATTTATCTGTGACCCTCCTGGATCCAAAACTGCATCCATGAGAGAGAGGGATGTCATATATATATATATATATATATATGCAAATATACACATGTTATTATATAAACATAAATTTTCATTACTGAAAGTTAATATTGAGTTTTACATTGAACAACATCCCTTGAATGTAACCATATGGTTGTCCAACTCAGAGAAATCTACAGGAGCTTTCTCCCTGAAAAGAAATTGCACAATCGAACGCCATTATTAAACAGTATTACCAGTAGCCTCATCCTTCCAAACTAAAACATGATTTGCTTATGAATATTATATTTAATATAATGAAAATTAATAAGCATGTAGACACATACACACTTACAAGGCTTGCTCTATATTCTGGATACATCTAGCTGACTCCGTGGTGTAGAATAATGAAATAACCTCTTCGACGAAGTTAGGGCCAGCAGCATCAGTTTGCAGTGTCTCTAACTGAATAAATGTTTCACCAAGAAATCCCTGTGAGATAGCCCAATACTCAGCTTTACTATACTCAACAGAAAAGGCATAATTTTTTTTTTTTTTGTTCCATAAAAAGAAGATTAATTTTAAAAAATTAAATTGTTAATTCTATAATTTATGTGTAGGCGTATTCCTTTTTGGAAATAACTTCACACCTTTACAATTCTGCATTAATTCATATGAAGCACTGCATTAATATTTAGATAAACTCTCTCAAACTTATATTAGGTAATGTTTTACATACGGTCAAATTTTATATAAAAAATAATTAAAATTACACGCATGTCTGCTTTGTACCCTATTATTCTAAGGATACATTTTAAAAATAATAACTCACACTCTCACATACATATATACAAAATCAATGAATTTTCATGCATATATGTTAGTGCATCCTTTTGTGTGTGTGTGTGTATATATATATTTATATGTTTATAAATACAAAAACCAGCTCTTGAAATGACAAAGCTAGAGATGGTTTTCACCCAGCTAGCTAGCCTTTCTTATGTTAGTGCATGCTTAAAGCCATTGATATGCAGAACATAAGAGTAAACCTCAACTAGAAGGGACTGCCTCATGTTGTCAAGTTGGCTCCTCTGCATTGCACAAGTAAAAGCAAGGGAAGAGAGAGAGAGAGAGAGAGATCCGAACAGAATAGCTAAAAAATTGAAGTTTAGTTGAGAATGCAATGTATGTGTAGGAAAGGAGGGGTTATATAGGAGAGAGAGAGAGAGAGAGGGAGGGGGGGGGGGGGGGGGGGGGGGTGTGAATATAATTATAGAAAGAAGAGAGAAGAAATTAATTTATAAGGAAATTCTAAATATATATATCATATTTCTTTTTATCAATTTTGTTAAGGTACACAATGGATTTTATTTGCTTTTTCAATTAATTTTTTATTTGAAGTTTAGGGGTACAAACAAGCAAGTCAAGCAAAATTGAGTTAATATTGAGATTATCACCCTTGCGCGGTCCCTTGCCGTTCGTGTTCTCCATTTCAACAATAAAGTAAATTGTAAGTGGAAACTTTGACTCACTGCGCAGGGCAAAGAGTTAAACTCACAACCTATTAGTGTGAATCCCAATTTATCGTGGCCCAACCACTTGACCTGTACCTAAGGGCAAAATTGAGTCAATCTTAACTGTATTTAAATTTGACTTATTTATTTATTAAGGTGTTTGATCTTGGCTTATTTATAAGTTGAGCTATATAAGAAATGTTTGAATTCGATCTGTGAATAAGTTTCTATGTCTGACGTTGGCTTATTTAAGGTAAACGAGCTAAATTTGAACTTCTTAACAAGTTTGTTCATTAATAAGAAATCATCGAGTTTGTTCATGAATAAGTTATAATGCTCTTTTATAAAAAAGAGCACAATGTACGTTTAAAACACATTTGCTTCACAAGTTTAAACACTTGTAACAATTCTAACATATTTGTAGAAAAAAATTGTAAGTTATCTTAGGAGTATATATACACTCTTCTTAGTGAACAAATAAACGAGCTAGTTTTAAATGAATTATAAAAAAATTTGTTCATGAAAATAAATAAATTGAAGAGGCTTCTATTTAAACTCGACTTATTTATTAAATGAGTTCTAATTTTTTTTGAATTTATTTATTTATTAAATAAATTCAAATTGACTCGGTTCACAAATTAAATTGATATATATGTTTTTATTTTATTCATTTCAGGCGGAAAAAAAAAAAGAGCCCAATAATTAAAACTACTAGCTACTACCATGTTATTCTAAGGATACATTTTATAAAACTAAAATGAATGCTAATGATTTGTTTACTGTAGTTCTTGCTACTTAATTTCATTTCCTAATACATTATTTTGCAGTTTATAAATCCATTAAATTGTTAGAAGGAATGACAGCTGTATAGTGTATGATCTGCCGTTTTAGCTTCTTTCCTTTGCATTTTGGAAGATATGTAATATATATGAAAATATTAAGCATTGCCATCACTGTAATTTATGCAAGAAGAGACAGCCCACCTCCCAAAGATATAGACTCTACATATAAAACGTTACATTACCCATTTTAAACCGGAATAATTAATCTTATATGAAATGTTAATAGAAAATTATTTTAATTGCAACAAGGAATTTAAGTTTTTGTCACACTTTATCCTAAAGACCAATTTAATATTTTAACTATTCATAGCTTCTTCTTGGATACCTAAAGCATCAAAATTTCATGGCTAACTAACTAGACAGCTGAGCTGAGCCTTTACCAGATGCTCCTTCAACATGATCAACCCAAGCATCAAAATTCATGCTTAACTAGTGATAGTGCATGGTAAAATTATCAAAATGCCCAATTGAGAAAGTCAATCCAACCTCATTGTGTGGTCAAAATTCAAGCTCATGAGGGGTGACTGGTGTCATCTCCTTCGGCCCATATCCAAATCTAAAGAATTAATCCGAATTTAATTCCTAGTTCTTAATCCAAAAATATTCAGGTCAGATTTAAGATATCTATTCCCATTTAAACTCAAATTAGAGATCTCGCTATCTAATAACAGCTTGAGAATCTTAAAAAAAATCTCAAGAATTCTAACTATTTTGAAAATAATTCCAAATTTCTTGCCTCCTTCAATCTATGTAGCGGACCTTACAAGTAAAATCATTTGAGAATAAATTAATTATTACCTTTTCTAGATTCTATTACGAACTTAAGCGTCAAAAGTCGTACCATGGGACCTAACCTTGCCTTATTCTCTTGTAGGTGTAGTCTCCAAAGAGTCCATCTTGCAAATGTAGATCTCAAAGTTCAAATATTTTCGATACAGTACATGGTGATCGGTCATTCATTCTATCATCAACTATATAGATAGCTAAATTAGCAAAGTACAAGCTAATCATTCAACATGATCAACTCAACAAATAAAGTCCTTTTCATTTCAATTATTTTGCAACAACATTTTATTTGTTAATTACAAGATAAAGTAATTAACCGGCATAATTAATCCCAATAGAACAATGTAACAAATTCCTTGACCAAATTAATTAGGGTTATCATCATTTTGCAATTTCTCCAACTAATCAAGTTGTTCTTCAAGTAACACTACAAGGAAACAGTAGATTTGAGATGGATTAATAAAATATGTCTCAAAATATATCTTAAATCGAAAATTCGTCTCAAAATCTGTCTCAAATTGATTATTGAATGAAATGTGGTCAATAATTAAGTAGGACACCAAATTACATTGGTCAGAATACGCTCTCATCAGGGATGAAAGGGGGATATATATCATGTCACCATATCTTAACTAGAATTTATAAATTTCATCAACAGGTCAACAAATGAGCTAGGCAGCCCATATACCCAAGTTGCATGGGCCGAAAGGACTCATATCAAGGCCATGTTACCCCTTGCTGCCCGCCTTCCCTCCGCCTGCCACAAGCGGTGGCCATCCAATGCCAAGATGATTGTGAGATCACGCCTTTCAATACTTTCACTAATATAATAGAGATTATAACGCTACTCATTTTGATCCCCCTTTTGCTAAGCAACGTTGGGTTAGGTTTCCTTCTTTATAGAAATTGGTTATTAGTTTATTAATTATTTCTTAATTAAATAGTAAAATCCATGTGAGTTAAGCTTATAAAGAAGACCTAGGGGCATTTTTGTTTAAAAAAAATTCAGGATTTATAGGGGTTTTAACCCCTTTAATGTGGCTTCTGCAAGGAGAGAAAAGTGCAAAATTTTATTAAAAGAGGTGCAATCCAATTTTGGTTAAGAGATTGTTTGAAGGCATCGTGATATTGTCTAGAGGTCAATACGTGATTTGATTTAACTAAAATTTGGTTAGCGTATTCACGATTCTATAATCTAAACATTGAAGTTTGATTTTGGAGCCCTCCATCAATAGGTTTTTGTAGTATTTTTTTTTTTTTTTGTGTAAATTTAGTATTCTTGTGGTTGTTTGATTGCTATAGTACTTATTTGATATTACTAAGTTCACACAAGAAAGGGAGAGGTTAACGATTTTATTGTTGATTTGTCATGTTTTCTTTTAAGAAGATTGGGATCCCTTGTATGTTATTTGTCAAAACAAAAAACAAAAGATTAGAAATATCCTTCAAGAGTAAAACTTTGAGTAATTCAAAATTCTTTATGCATATATACATATATATACATAAAACATAAAATAATACTTGAAACCAACTTCTTCTTCTTTTCTTTTTAGTTTATTTTTTAAGATAAAATGGTGACGTTGAGTTTAGATTTTGATAACGAAGTTCATCATTTAACGATATTCCATTGTGGTGATCCACAGCTTCATCAGGGCGATCAATAGTATTCGCGATTCGAACTTGTCTTCCCAACTGAAGAAGCAGATTAACAATATTTAACAAACAAATGAACACAAAAATATATAACAAAAAAGTTGTATATAATTAATATTAATCCGCTCATGTACATACATACATATATATGTGTGTGTGTGTGTATTGAAAATACTATATGTATAATTCAATAAAATAAAAAATTGTCTAAATATTGTCCAAATTTAAATGATAGATTTGAATAATTCTTACAATTAAAATTCAAGTATTTGGATAAATATTAATGAATAAAATCATTTCAAAATTATAATGCAATCATTCTAAATTTAATTCCTTAATTATAAAAAGCACTGTAATTAAGAAGAAATGTGAAAAAATATAACTAAAAGGTTTATGTTAAAAATCTTTCACATTTATATTTATCCAAAAAAATTCAATTTTAAATGCCACGAAATTAAATAAAATAATGTACAATGTGAGTATTTTATTTAAAAGATATATATATGGATAAGAGAATTTGAATTATTTAAAGAAAAACTAGGAGACATGGAAGATGGATGCACCTAATAGGCTGAAAATGAAAGCCAATTGATGGACATTCAAGATAGAAGAGAAGCTCTTTGTAAGCTAATTAGATAGTATTTTTTTTTTTTTTCAGTTAAGAAACACCATTGTAGCTGACAAAAGAAAATTGCATTAAACCCTCCACAACACCCACTATATATACATGAAATGTCAATTTTTATTTATGTTCCACTGCTTTTGAAGTTTCTTCTCGTGTTAAGGTTCCTTGATGTTGTGACTTTGATATATATTTGATTTGTGCAATTTGTTGACCTTTGGATTTAGTTTGGGATTTAAGCTTTGAATTTGGCTTTTGTTTAGGATTTGGTTGTGGGATTGGGGGGTTAAAGATAAAAGAGATTTTACAGTAATTTTTGTTTGATCTTTTTCAGCTCTTCATTTAAAGGAGAAGAAGAAGTATTTATACAAGAACAATTAAAGAATAACAATTAAATCTTCCTGGAAAATATACCAACAATAAAAAAGAAATTAATTGTCTTGAATGTTCGTCTCCTAGAGGATTGAAGTGGATGTGTAAAATCATTAATCATATATCCAACGATAGGTAAAGCGTTGAAGAATATTAATTGCAATAAAATGCACGGGTTGTTTGTCCCGAGTCTTTGGCATTTTTGGGCAAAGCTTCTTTCGTTTTTGAATATGATTTAATTGATATCTTATCAGCCCCCCTCAAGCTGGAGAGTGTAACGGAGTGAACTCCCAACTTGGTGCCAAAAGCTGAAAATAAAGCTTGAGGCAAAGGTTTTGTGAGAACATTAGCAATTTGGAGGGCAGTAGGAACATAACGAGTTCTAATAATCCCTTCACGTATCATTTATCAGATAAAATAGAAATCTAACTTGATGTGTTTTGTACGAGCATGGAATATGGGATTTTTTGTCACATGAAGAGCACTTTTATTGTCATAAAGGAGTAGGTAACAGCGGATCTAGAAATTTATGTAAGGGCCGGAGGCTAAAAATTTTTTTTGACATGTAAAACTATACATCACATATTTTCGGGTGGGCTGTAATTTTTTTTTGAGACTAATTTATTATTAAAAATTAATTTTTTAATATAAAAACTAATTTTAATTGTGGGCTACCCTGGACTGAAGTCCAGGGCAGATCATGTTTAAATCCACCCCTGGGAGTAGTGGAAGACAGGCAAGTGAAAAACCAGTGAAGGCTAATGAGCAATACTTAGCTTCAATACTAGAGCGAGAAACTGTGATTTATTTCTTAGAACTTCAAAAGATGCAGTTGGCACCCAAATAAACACATAAACCCAAAGTGCTACACCTTGTGATAGGGCGACCTGCCCAATCAGAATCAGAAAAAGCATAAAGTTTGATTATGTGTGAAGAAAAATTATAATTGACACATAAGATAATTTTTACCTATATTTACGTGTGTGGATAAATTCCTTAAATTCTTGTAGTGAGAAGTGCCTTTGAGATAGAGAAGGATTCGTTTAATTTCATTGAGGTGTGTTTTAGTTGGATTTTGAAAATGTTGACATACATGGTTGACAACATGTTGGATGTCTGGTCTAGTGAAAGGAAGGTATTGTAAACTCCCAAAAATGGCACGAAAATGAGTAGCATCAACAAGTTGGTGATGATTGGACTTTGGAGGAGCTTCGCCATAGGAGTGGACGTAGGTGAGCAATTCAACATGTGAGTTTTAGCTAATAGATCATTGATATTTGTGAAGGAGGAAGAAGAAGACGAAGATCAATGAATAAATTGTTTTGAAATATTAGGAATATCATCTGAAATGGAGATGGATGAGGCATTGGAGTTCGCATCAAGAGTAGATGAAGATGTTTTGAATGTGGAAGGGGTAGAAGTTCGAAGAGCAAAATTACTAGGGGATTTAGAAATGTCAATATTTTCAGGAACACGAAGAATTGTTGAGACTGTTTTAGAGGTGTCATTGTCACAACAATCAAAGGAGTCAGTAGGGTTGCTGGAGGTGCTGTTATGCTGATTTTGTTGCTCATTCGTAGAGGAGTTATGGTGGTATGATGTGGTGTTCTTAGCAGGTTTTATCCATTCATCAAATTGAGGATACAAGACCATTTAACCAGGTTCTTGCACAAGAGAAGAGTAAGCATTATTAACAGAGGAAAAATTGTTTCATCAAAAATTACATGACGAGATATATGAACTCTGCTCGAGCTAGGTTCAAGACAATGATATCCTTTATGAAATGGACTATAGCCCAAAAAAAAAAATGCGAGGATACGTCTTCCTTTGAAACTTATTTTTGGTGTAGTCTCTCAAGTATGGAAAACAACGACAACCAAATGTTCTTAGTCCTATGTAATCTGGTTTTCTTTTGAAGAGCTTTTCGAAGGGGCTCATCA
The DNA here is from genome assembly GCF_014633365.1 of Diospyros lotus. Lineage (NCBI taxonomy): Eukaryota > Viridiplantae > Streptophyta > Magnoliopsida > Ericales > Ebenaceae > Diospyros > Diospyros lotus. The sequence goes on along the minus strand of NC_068339.1, from coordinate 43,171,341 downwards.
TATTGAGAGTAGAAAGAAACATCATGTTGATTCAGTAAATTGCAGTGAAAAAAGCATCCATAGTTTTAAAGGAATAGAAGCATGAACATCATACTAAGAGCCATTTCAATAATGTGGCAATGTTTTGTGTTTGTGACTCTATTTTGTTTAGGGGTATAAGGACAAGAAATTTGCTTGATGATGCCACATTGATCAAGATGAGTTAAAAAAAAATTGATTAGTAAATTATCCTCCGCCATCACATTGGAAGATTTTTATCTTTCTTTCTAAGAGATTTTCTACTTGTCTTTGAAACTTCAGAAAGCATTCAAAAAATTTAGATTTTCTACGAAGGGGAAATAACCAATAAAATTTAGTATAATCATCAATAAAAAAAAACCATAATATCCAAAATTTTGTGAGGAAGTAACCGGGGCAAATCCCCAAAAATCACAGTGAACTTTTTCTAAAGGAACAACTAAAATTTCATTACATAAAGAAAAACTAAGTTTGCAACTTTTTCCTTGTTGACATGAAATGCATATTTTTGGTTTGATAGTCCAATTGGAAATATTGATATCGTTACTAGAATTTAAACTTTGTAAAACTTTTTTACTTGAGTGGCCAAAGTCTTTGATGCCATAAGCTAGATGAAGTACAGAGGGTCTGGTAGTAGCTTGATATACTTGTTTAGTGCATTCTTCTAACGCATACAAACCATCTTGATTAGTTCCCTTTGCCACATACTTTGTTTTGCTAATCCTTAACAACAAAAATACTATCATTAAAAACAACAAAAATACTTTGTTTTCCTAGAACACTTGTTATTGGAGGAAAGCTTATCTATGAACAAAATATTTTTATGAAGATGAGGAACGAGCACCTTATTTAATTTTAGTTTTTCCAATATGTGAAATAAATAGTCCTTGTCCATTACCAACAAAGACTTTGTCTTTTCCTTTGTAAGGGAAGGGCTTTTGAAGCTTACCATGATTATTTATCATGTGAGAAGTTGCCCTAGTATCAGTATAGAACTTTGGATTGGTCGGTTGTTCAATATTCATGGTTGCTAATGCTCTAGTAGTTTCATTTTTAGCAAAGTCATACCTATACCAACATACATCTATTGTATGATTTTTCCTGTGGAAAACTTGACATGAAGATGAGTTTTCATCTTATTTCTTGATATTTTGATGTGTTTTTTGTTGAGAATTCTCAGCAAGATGTGTTAGGTTGTGTTTCTGAATAAGGCCCAAGGCAGTAATGATTTTTCGAGTGGGTCTAATCTTTATAGGCCTCGGCCCATAATTAAAGTATAACTCTTATCACCACTTATTGGAAGCACAATATAGAAATCGATCCATAAGCCCATTAGTCATTTCTTTGGAGGAGAAATGGAGCTAATTAAGCCCATTTACTCAAGAAATAAGAAACCTAGCCTATTTGCTTGTGTAGCCCATTTGCTTGTTTTGCCCTAGCTATCCATATATACCTATGTCTTTGGGGAGACTCTCAGTCTCCTTCTCATCCTTTTGTTGGCGTCGATGTCCCTTCCTCATTTATTGACTTTTTTTGCTGCTGTGTGCGATGTTTCCTTATTGATTTGTGCGGTGATCTCTTTGCCATTCTTGGACCACACCTCATCAATTTCCCTCTCTATATATTTAGTATAGCCAACCCTTGGGAGATAAGCTTTTGCAATCTTGATCCATTCTCGACTTCTCGTTTTTATCTTCGTGATTATTGTTCCTATGTGGACTCTACTTTGTGTAGAGCATTCGCTTCTTCTTGGGTAGGTGAATAGATTGAGTTTGGACTTTGTTGAGGGTTGGTGGTTCTATTATTGGTGTTGCTTAAGTGGTGATTCAATTGCCCAGATCTGAGCCTTGAATATCTCTATCATGATTGCCAGGTAGTTTTTCTTATACTTTGGGTATGTTCATTTGATTCTATTTTCGATTAATGCTTACACTAACCCATCCTTTTAATTTGTAGATCTTCTGCTCACAAAATGGTTATTGGATAAGTTTTTTTTATGATAAGAAAAATTTTGCCAGCCTCCATGTGTCTGAAAACCTCTTCCACGAGCTTCGAGCTTCGAAAACGCCCCCCCCCCCTCCTCCTCTAGTTGCGTCCTCTTTGCCCAAAGAAAGCTTGATGATGATTAACTTTTTCTTCTTCTTTTAAGTATTGAGTCATTTCATGAATTTTTAAGGAAATGATAAACTGATTATAAGTTGGAAAATGAGGTTTGGCCAGCATAGCAGTTTTGAAATTTGCATATTTTGGACCAAGAGCTCTACATATTTGGAATATCTTGTCTTTATTAGATAAAGGATCTCCAATGGCAACAAGGTTATTGGAAAGGCCTTTGAATTGTTTTAGGAAGACGTCCATTGACATCTCTCCCTTTTTCAAAGTATATATACTGTCTTTCAGCCATGAGTCTCTTTCTTTTGTTGCGGGTAATTCTTGAATTGTAAGCCAAACCTTGCGAGCAAAATTGCATCCAATGGCCATGCTTACAATATCTTCATTCATCATTATTCCTGTGAGCCAAGTCATTAATAATCATCGTTATTTGTCCATGAGACAAACTCTGGATTGATGATTTTTGTTTGACCCTCACCCTCACCATCTATAAATAAAGAACGAATTTCAACATCTCCATTGATATGATATTCAACGCCTAGGCTTTTTATCAAAGGGAGAATCTGAATTTTCCACTGAATGTAATTTGTGCTGGTGAGTTTTGGTGGGAACGGGACTGGCACATTGGTGAAAATGTTGGATTGAAAGTTTTGGTTCAATGAAAACAACCATTGAATCTCTGTGATGTTTGGTGGAAAAAAAAAAAAAGTTATTCAATCAAAAGAAAGAAGGCACAGCTCTGATACAATAAAGATAAAGATATTGTACAGTAATTTTTATTTGATCTTTTTTAGCTCTCCATACAATGGACAAGAAGTATTTATACAAGAGCAATTAAGGAATAACAATTAAACATTCCTGAAAAATATCCCCAATAGTAAAAAAGTAATTCATTATCTTGAATGTTAGTCTCCTGGAGGATTGAAATGGGTGTGCAAAATCATTAATCATATATCCAACGATAGGTAAAGCATTGAAGAATATTAATTGCAATAAAATGCACAGGTTGTTTGTCTCGAGTCTTTGGCATTTTTGGGAAAAACTTCTTGTGTTTTTTAATATGATTAATTAATTGGTATCTTATCAGGGGTTTACTGATTTTGTCTGCCTAGAAAAATGGATAAGAAGAAGATAGTCATGGCAACTCTTCATTAAGATATGACTTATCCAAATCCTATAGAGGCTCAATATAGTTAGACCAGGTGCTTTGTGCTTCGTTCTTAGTCTTTTTCAACAACACATTGGGTGTTTAAAGTTTTGAATTTAAAGTTGTGGTTATTTTTTGAATTGAACTTTTATTTTAAAAGTTAAAGTGGAGTAACAAATTGAAAAAAAATAGTTGATAGAATAAAAGTTATGCAACACTGAGAAAAAAGAGAGAAATTAAGAATTCATTTCTTTTATTTGTGAAATATTTTAATTATTTTTCACTATTTGTATAACAAAAATAAGGAAAATACTTTTTAGACAAAAACATTTTGCATCAAAATATAAAAAATTACTTAGAAAACAATGTTGAAAAGTTATTTCTAGTTTTAAAACCAAAAGAAAAAATGATGAACAAAAAAAGCAATTGCACCCAAAAATATTATTAAATCTTCGAATGTTTGGATTTTTAATATAAATTATTTTTATGTATAAAATATTTTTATGTAAAATGTAATGTTAATATTTGTAGGCACTTAAAGGTAGATTTTCATTTTCTTTTTTAATTCTTTTACATGCAAGCGGAACATTGGAAAATAAGAAAAAAATATTTTTGTTAAAAAATTAAACATTTTTGTATGAAAATTATTTTTCAATGTAAATATAATTTACTTTGAAACAAACAATTAAAGCTAGTGCAACCATACATCTACAAACCAGTGAAGACTTGAACAATATGGATTCATAGAATATTATATATATATATATATATATTATCCATTGAAATATATCTCAACAAAACCTTACATTCACGGCAGCCCATAAAACACTAGTTAATAAAAAACCAATCAGCCTTGCTACAACCTTACTACATAGTACGTCTGTCTGGAGGCCTACAACTTCCTCTCTTCTTCTTCTTCTTGGTTCTTTTTTCTTTTTATTTATTCATTTATTTGTAGGTAACTGGTGGCTTTCAAGCATATTTTTATTACCAAGTTCAGTACTCCAAACCATCGGCTGCCCAGTACTCCACTTGAGTCCTCACTTGGGGAAACTCGTGCTATCCAATTTGTTTTGCCAACTGTTAACAAGCGGATTAACAATACTTAACAAATAATATAAACACAAACTAATGCAACAATCTATGGTTAAAGTTGTACATAATGTTAATTAGGCAATCAGGGAGAAGAAGACACCTGAAAATAAGCATCAAGCTGCTCTTTGAGAGTTGAAAGTTCTTTCTTGAGATGTTGGAGGGCTATTTTGCATCTGTTTGTGTCGATTGATGTATGCAAAGAAAAGCTAGCAAATTAGCTAGTGGAGAGAATAAATCCAGATTTGGACAAAAAGGCAATTCCTAATATAATGACATTTTTTTATGGATGAATGGCTTTTCTGCCCTAAAATGGAGGGGAAGTGGGAAGAATGGGAGAAGGAGATGACATCTAAACTCTCAAATGCTCTCTATAATAAACCTTATAAATTTTGTTCTTTTTCATATCGAAAACTGTATCAAAGGTGTTTGTTTTCCCATCTACATGTGTTTGTTCTAATTAAGAGGCAAAGGAAAGAATGATTAATTGCCCTTCTTCATATCCTGCATTACAGTACACGCGAAATTGCAAGCATTCATTTAGCACCTTCTTGGCTCCAATGCTGCACCCATGGGGGAGAGAGAGAGATTAGATACATATATCCTTATGTATGCATAGATTTCCATAGTAAAATGTAATATTGGGTTTTACCTTGAACAACTGCCCTTTATCTTATGCAAGTATGTGTTCAACTTAGAGAAGTCTATAGGAGTGATCTCTCTGAAAAAGTCGCAAAAATGGAACATCACAAAACAATATATAATAATGCCACCAGCCTTCATCTTTGCAAACTAAACCATGATATAAATATGCATATATATGAATATTATTAATATCAAGAAAATAAGCACGCGCGCGCGCACACACACATTCTTTCTCTATCTTTTGAATTGATTGAGCCGACTCCGCGAAGAATACTGTAACAATTTCTTCAACAAAGTCATCGTCTTGCAGTTCCCGCAGCTCATCAAATTTCTCACCAAGAAAGCCCTGCACGATACCCCATACTCTTTTTACAAGTTCTCTTCTTTTTACCCATTTACATATACGTACGGTCAAAAGTTTTATTTCCCAATTTACGGTTATACATTTTCATTACATTAGTGAAATTGCATAATTTTTTCACATGCATGACACACATTTTTGACAATAATTCACACTCTCACATGTTCCAAATTTATCAAAGAATTTTCATGTGTGTGTGCATACTTTCTTAAATTAGCGAACAAGATACATGCTTAAAGCCTTTGGTATGAAGAAGAACATGGAGAAAAACCTCATCAAAGAGGGACTGCCTCATGCTGACAAGTTGTCTCCTATCCATTGTAGAAGTAAAAGCAAGGGAAGTGATGTAGAGAGAGAGAGAGAGAGAGAGAGAGAGATGAATAGAACAACTGAGAAATTGAAGTTTAGCTGAGAATGCAATGTATGTTTGGGCATGGAAGGGTTTATATAATATATAGTGGGGAAGAACGAGAGAGAGAGAGAGAGAGAGAGAAATTAATGAACATGAAAAATATTGCAGCGTGAGAAGGAAAGTAAAAGATAGATTTCTACTTAGCCAAAACAGCTAGAGAGCACGCATGCACCAAAGACTTTTCCATATATAATCCAAGCATGCAGTCAGGTTTAATGGAGGACTGACATTTTGATTCTGCTGGGAATATATATATATATATATGGTCTAACATTTTGCTAAGATTATATTATTAATTGAATATCTTTTCTAATATTATTAATGATAATACATTACTTTGCATGATAAAGTGTGACAGTTTATTATGAGGATATAAATGCGTTAAATCATTAGAACGAAAGATTACTACTGTTAGTGTAATACCTAAAATTTTAAGAAATTTTGGGGAAAAAAAAGAAATGATTTGATTTTGAAAATAGAAAAATAATAATCCTTTTTATCTTTAGGGATAAATTAAAAGGAATCTCAAAAATATTATGAGATGAATTCTAAGGTCAATTATAGCATCAGGGTATTAGGAAAATAGTGTGTGTGTGTGTAATAAAATCTAATCAATATTTAAGAATAAATTAAGAAAACTTGGATAATTACAATCATTACCAAGATGAGATAAGAGAATGATTAAGGGGTTCAGTTGTAAAACTTTTTTTTTTTTTTTTGAAATATCTAGAGGACTTAGGGAGGTAAAAATTTTAATTGTGAGGGATCAAACTGCAATTTTATAGACTATAGGTGGCAAAATGTAATAAACAATTCATCGTGTGAACATTGCAACGGGTTGTTGCAGGGAGAAAGATGGCACTATCGCCAGCTAGGGTGTTTGATTGGAGGCAGGGCCGGCTCAAGGACTTTGGGGCCTAGGCGATTACTTGGGGACTTCTAAAAAATAATTAAATTTATTAAAAATTTATTTTTTTGAGATATAAAATCATTAATTAAAATTTTGTATTCTAGTTTAGAAAGTATTTTTTTTTCAATTGATAATATAGCCAAATTACTTAATTTTTCTTGTGACATAATTGAACATAAATAAAATTTTATTAATTTTAATTTTAAAAAACTTCTTTCTACTAAAGGTACAATAACAAAAATGGTTAATAATATTCTATAAACTATCTATACATTAAGAAAAGAATTTACCTTTTTTATAAAATTTTAAAAGTAAATATAAATCATCAATATCATATAGTATATCATATTTTAAAAAAAGAAATTTAAAATTTAAATAATTCTTCTTCAAATTATCATCATCAAGTAATTTTAACTTTTTTATGTTATAAAGAAAACTAAATAGATAAAATAATTAATTTTAAAAAATTCTTTAATAAATAATTTCATCTATTTCAATTTCATTCTCATTGATTATGTAAAAACATACATTTTACAGAGAAACCATATATATATAGAGAGAGGGAGAAGTGGGTGAGAGTCTGAAACAGTGCGGTAGTCTCCTTCAGTAGTGAAACTTTTAGGCAAGGCTTGATGTTGCTACAATTTTGGGGCCCCTTCTTAGTGGCAGTGCTGCAGCCTCTTGAAACAGTGAATCTTTTGGGCAAGACTGGTTGTCGCTATTGTTGGGCCAAAGAAATTGGGAGCAAGAAATTGAGCAAGTAAGTTGCGCAAAGAGCGCGGGCTCGCGGCAGTGTGCCGCAAGCTTGCGGCACACTGTCGCAAGCCCCTCCCCCGCTTGCTAGCGGCAGCATCTCGGCTAGCGGCAAATGCCGCAATCCCGCGGGCTCGCGGCACAGTGTATCATGCCGCGAGCTCGCCGCAAAATGAGCAGGGGCTCGCGGCACAAATCCAAGTGTGCCACGAGCCCAACCTCCTACACTGCCACAAGCCCCTAAGCTTGCGGCGGTGTGCGTCTCCTGAAAAGCCAAGAGCCCTACTCGGCAAGTGCCACGTGTCGATACCAACCACCCTTGAAAATCGCGCCCTATAAATATCCAGCTAGAAGACAATGAACGGGACTTTCGACTTTGGTAAAATCCAAACATCTTGAATACACTTTGACTATTCTCTTTTTGGTGAGCAATTTCATTAGAGTTTGAGACTGACTTTGGCATCGGAGGGTCTTCGCGGGGAAGATTCCTGCGAGCCTTCTAACCCACTTTTTCAGCATTAATAGGGTCGGAGCCTCGTGGCAAAGCTAGCGACGAAGCCTAGCAGCGAAGCCTTGTGGCGGAAGCTTGTAGCGAAGCCTTGTGGCAGAGCTAGTGGCGAACCTTGTGGCGAAGGTTGTGGCGGAAGCTTGTGGCGAACCTTGTGGCGGAAGCTTGTGGCGAACCTTGTGGCAGAGCTTGTGGCGAAGCCTTGTGGTAGAGCTAGGGGCGAACCTTGTGGCGAACCTTGTGGCGGAGCCTTGTGGCAAACCTTATGGCAGAGCTAGTGGCGAACCTTGGGGCGAAGCTTGTGGCGGAGCCTTGTGGCGAACCTTGTGGTGAACCTTGTGGCGGAAGCTTGTGGCAGAGCTTGTGGCGAAGCCTTGTGGCAGAGCTATGGGCGAACCTTGTGGCGAAAGCTTGTGGCGGAAGCTTGTGGCAAAGCTAGTTGCGAGGTTAGTGGCGAAGCCCTGCGGCAAGCATCCAAGCGGCAATTTCCCTTAAGATGACATCTCTTACGGCAATCCAACTTCACTCGACACCAAGCTCGAGTGGACCTCACATCATAAATTTTAATTATTGTATTTTGGCAACAACAATTTGGCGCTGTCTGTGGGAAAGGCAACAAAAAGCCAATCTTAGCCCGAGATGCCGAGAGGGACAAGATCAACTAGTTTGGCAAACCAGCCTAACCCTACCCGTAGGAGCGCTCGCACAAGAACAGGAGACCCCAGCCAAGTACACCCTACACTACCTGCACCTTTGGAAGATCATCTAGACAATGAGGTGCGCTCGGGAAACATTCCAATGCTCGAAGGTAATCAGGCTATCGGGTTCGGGGGCTTGGAGCACTCGGAGCAGGGGGAGATACACGCTGTCAGGTGGGGGAGACAGGCAATCAGACAAGGGAGGCAGGTCCCGCCCCCAATACCGACAAATCAAGAACAACACTCCCTGGGACAGTCCTCGATTCCTCGAAGGAACCCAGCGGCGACATCAGTGCCCCCGAAACCGTTTGAGATAGCCCCCCCCCCTCACGGTCCCACTGTCGGATTACGAGCTATTGCGGAAGAATTTTGAAGAACTAAAGCACCAGAATGATGAGTTAAGGACAAACAACGAGGAGAGCATGAAAAGATTGCAAGGGATTATTGCCCTCTTGCATGAATTAATGCCGGATATCCACATTCCCTGCATGGGACAAACAGGGGCCAGGGGAGAACACTGGAGATCCCAAAACAACCCCCTAAGGACCCCAAGACAAGTGATAAGAATTGGGACTCCTAGGCCTAATGACACTGTCCGGGAAACAACAGACACAAGGGAAAATCACGACAGAAGACCAGGGAAAACCCCCATGTACGAAGAAACGGTAGAAAGCACCCACTCAAGAGCTCTTTGTGTCCCGTCTCCGCACAAGAATGAAACAGAAAAAGAAACGCTCAGAGCGTCCGACGTCAAACGCCTCATAGAAGAAATGCTAGAGCATAAACAGGTTGTGATAACGCCAAGAGAAATCCCTACAAAAGGTTTTCCTCTATCCGAGGAACTCCAGAAACAATCGGTGCAACCAGGGTTCAAGTTGCCGCAACTCTCGGTGTACCTAAGAAAGGAAGATCCTGTGAAGCATGTACAACACTTTGTGGCAATGGCTGTGTTGCATGGATGGGACGAAGTCACCAGGTGCCGAGCCTTCCCACTCTCCTTGGCAAGACAGGCTCAACAATGGTTCACAGACTTACCAGCTGGACATATCCAATCATTCAAACAGCTAAAAAAAGAATTTCTAGAAGCATTCTCTGCCTATGTCCCAAAGAAAAAGAGCGCCATGTATTTAATGAGCTTGCAACAAAGGCCCAATGAATCCCTAAAACAATACACTGAGCGGTTCAGAGCAGCCACGCAGGAAGTAAGGGACCTCCCAGTCGGTTTGGCAGCCTCGACATTGCTTAACGGAACCACGTATGCCCTGCTCAGGAGATCTCTAGCATTTTTTAAGCCAGATTCAATGACCGAACTGTTCGCCCGAGTAGAGCAATTTGTTGTCCAAATGGAAATCCTCGAAGCTTGGGAAGGAAAAAGAAAAGGGAGACAAAACGACGTTGGACCAGATCGAGCTATAAAGGTACAAAGGAGAGATGAGCCCCCAAAGATGCAATTTCGGAGCTTCACCCCTCTCACTGAGCCAAGAGTTGCAATCCTCTCATCCATTGCCCATACAGGACTCATTAAATTTCCCCCACATTCCAGCCAGCCTCTGGGTAAGAACATGGAGGCTTTTTGCAAATTTCATGAGTCCATGGGACACACTACAGAGCAGTGCAGGGAGTTACGCAACCAGATTGAATAGCTTATCAGGGAAGGGAAGCTTGACCGATTTATATTGGATAAGCCAAAAAATCAATAGAATATGGGAGATAGGTCTAGGAGGGATAATTAGAGGAGGCCCCCCCGTCCTAAGTTTGATGCCGCAAACAGAAGGGAAAACCAGCAGCCCCGACAGAGGGAAGGAGGAAGAAACAATCAGAGGAGGAAGAGGCAGGACCAAGCACTGGAGAAAATGACAATGAGCCCATTATGGAAAAAATACACATGATCTCAGGAGGAGAAAATTTAGTAGGCGATTCCTCTTCTGCTAGAAAGGCATATGCGCGACAAGCGTTGCACATAAACTCGCTGGCTAAGATTCAAGAAGACGAAGACCCCATTATTTTCACACCTGAAGACCAGGGGGATGTCCTGCTACCTCACGATGATCCCTTAGTTATCTCTACCGTCATTGCTAAGCATCCCATTGAAAGGATACTAGTAGACAGCGGAAGCTCTGTTAATTTGTTATACTGGAACTATTTCGAAAATATGTATGTTGCCCATGACCGACTAAAGACGGTCACTTCGCCCCTATACAGTTTCACAGGAGAGGCGGTGCCAGTGGTTGGGTCGGTGCAGTTGCCCATTACACTGTGAGACTACCCTCAAGTGATCACTTGGCAGGTTAATTTCATGGTAGTCAAGACCTTTTCTCTTGCCTACAATGTGATCCTGGGACGTTCCCTCATTAACGCTATGAGAGCCGCCATTTCTCCGGGATATTTGTTAATGAAATTCCCTACGCCCCAAGGGGTGGGCCAAGTAATAGGTAATCAGAAACAAGCTAGAGTGTGTTACGTGAGCTCTACAAGAGGCACCAAGGGGAAAGAAAAAACAACGACCGAAGAAACTTTAATGATCAGCGAACAAACTCTTGAAACTAACAAGCCTCATCCAATGGAAACACTTGAAGCCATCCCTCTAAACCCCGGTGATAACGAAAGACAAGTGCGGGTGGGGAGCCAACTAGAGGGTCCGGAAAAAGAGGAGATCGTTAGATGCCTACGGTCCTACGTAGACATATTTGCTTGGACGTTTGCTGACATGCCTGGAATTAGCCCAGAGATCATATCTCACTGCTTGAATATCTGTTCGGGGGCTCGGCCAATCAAGCAGAAGAAAAGACACCTCGCCCTAGAGAGATTGAGATATTTAGAAGAAGAAGTAAACAAACTCCTCGATGCGGGATTCATCAAGGAGGTCCAATATCCTGAATGGCTAGCCAATGTTGTGATGGTGCCCAAGGCCAACGGGAAATGGAGGGTGTGCATCGATTTTACCAATTTGAATAAGGCTTGCCCAAAGGACTCCTACCCGCTCCCTCGGATAGACAGGCTAGTCGATGACACCTCCGGATATGCTGTGTTGAACTTCCTGGATGCCTTCTCAGGTTACCACCAAATCAGTATGTATCCACCTGATGCTGAGAAAACAGCATTCATCACAGAAAAGGGGACGTACTGCTATCAAGTGATGCCTTTCGGATTAAAGAACGCAGGAGCCACGTATCAAAGGATGGTTAACAAGGTATTCAAAGACTTACTGGGGGAGGTAATGGAGGCTTACGTAGACGACATGATAGTTAAAAGCAAGCAGGGTGAATCACATGCCGGACAACTTGAGAAAGTTTTTGCCGTGTTTAGGAAGAATAATATGCGCTTGAATCTTGACAAATGCGCGTTTGGGGTGAAATCTAGAAAATTCTTGGGGTACATGATTACTCACAGAGGAATAGAGGCTAACCTAGAAAAAGTGCAAGCAGTAATCGACATGGAGTCCCCCACCTCAATGAAGGAGGTTCAAAGCCTAATAGGTCGTCTAACTACTTTGGGCAGATTTCTCTCTAAATATGCTGAGCGCAGCCTTCCCTTCTTCAAGGCCTTAAAAGGAGGCAAGAACTTCCAATGGACCCCTGAGTGTGAGAAAGCCTTTCAAGAATTGAAAGAGTACTTAAAAGAAATTCCCCTATTGACCCGACCAGAAATCGGAGAAAAACTATACTTGTATTTGGGAGTTAGCCATCAGGCGGCGAGCGCAGTTCTCGTCGGGCAGGTTGATAGCCTGGTCTATTATGTGAGTAAGGTATTGCAAGGGGCGGAGATGCGATATCCTTACGTGGAGAAAATTGCCTTGGCATTAGTGGCGGCAGCTAGGAAGTTAAGACCCTACTTCTAGGCCCATGCCGTGGCAGTATTAACACATCAACCATTGAGACAGATTCTACAGAAACCCGAATGTTCAGGAAGACTAACCAAATGGGCCATTGAACTCAGTGAGTATGACATTAGCTTCGAGCCAAGAAAGGTAATAAAAGGACAAGCATTGGCAGATTTCATAGTCGAATGCACTCACCCGCCCGCGACAGAAGAAACTCGCAATAACGAATGGATGTTGTTCGTCGATGGGGCGTCAAATGCCAAAGGAAGTGGGGCAGGGATAGTGTTGATTTCTCTGGAACAGGAAATCTTGGAATACTCGCTTCGCTTCACCTTTCCCAGTACAAATAACGTAGCAGAATACGAAGCTTTGCTTGCTGGAATGACATTAGCAAAAAGACTAGAAGTAAAAAACTTGACAGCCCACAGCGACTCTCAGCTAGTGGTACAACAGTTTCAAGGTACCTACGAAGTAAGGGAGCCGGTACTGGCCCGCTACCTGCAGAAGGTGAAAGAACTCGCCCATAGGTTTGGGCATTTCGAGCTGATTCAGATTAATAGGTCCCTCAACCAGCTCACAGACGCACTGTCAAAATTAACCTCTTCTCGGGACACCCCCAGACGCCTAATCCACATAGAAGTCCTCCAACAGCCTAGTGTAGGAGAGGAAGACATCGCGGTGCATTGCATTACGGAGATCAAAGATTGGAGAAGCCCCATATTGAAATATTTGCTTGGCCAAGAACTGCCAGTAACCCCCGCAGAAGCAAGGAGATTAAAAACTAGTGCAGCCCATTTCACAATAATTGGGCAGAAATTATACAAAAGAGGGTACTCCATACCATTGTTAAAATGTCTTGGGCCAAGGGAAGCACGACAGGCACTGGAAGAAGTGCATGAGAGGGACTGTGGTGAACACCTCGGAGAAAGGGCATTAGCTGGGAAAATCCTGCGAGCCGGTTTCTTTTGGCCCACGATACGGCAAGACGCCGCCACGAAAGTTCGAACCTGTGATAAGTACCAGAAACATGCTCCCCTGACAGTAAAGCCTCCGACTCCCATCCAGCCAATATTCCAACCTCTGTCGTTCACACAATGGGGTCTAAACATACTGGGGCCATTCCCGATGGCATCTGCTCAACGAAAATTCCTGCTGGTAGCTACAGATTACTTCACAAAGTGGGTAGAAGCTGAACCTTTGGCAACCATCACGGAAAAGAAAGTGGAAGGGATGGTATGGAAAGACATTATTTGTCGTTTCGGCATGCCACGTGTAACATCCCGCTCGAGCGATAGGAAGAACCGGAACAACTTATCCTGATGGGCCTACACGAACTTCCCAGGGGGGTCACCCATCATTGGATTGCCCCAGGTTAAGCACGCTTAACTTGGGAGTTCTTTGCCAACATTCAGCCCAAAAAGTATCCAGCTGGTGTTGTTTCCTTTCTTACACTATCCTCGATATATACTAACTTCTCTGGGCTCTCGGGGTATTACATTCTCCCCCCCTTAAGCACATGACGTCCTCATCATGCGACCTTACAACTGGTCCCAGACTTTCTCCCCTTGGGGGATGCCATCTTAGAAGCCTGCCAGAAGCCGCTCCTTGTACAGGCCCTCAAGCCCCCGCGCCATTCCCCGCCCTCATCGGACCGCCTTCGCCAAGGGTCGGCTCTGATACCATTTGTAACATCCCGCTCGAGCGATAGGAAGAACCGGAACAACTTACCCTGATGGGCCTACACAAACTTCTCAGGGGGGTCACCCATCATTGGATTGCCCCAGGTCAAGCACGCTTAACTTGGGAGTTCTTTGCCAACATTCAGTCCAAAAGGTATCCAGCTGGTGTTGTTTCCTTTCTTACACTATCCTCGATATATACTAACTTCTCTGGGCTCTCGGGGTATTACACCACGTATACTCAATACAGATCATGGAACACAATTCGACTCAGATGCGTTCAGAGCTTTTTGTCATCGATGGGGAATCAGCCTAAGAATAGCATCTGTAGCATACCCCCAAGCAAACGGACAAGCCGAAGCAAGCAACAAGACCATACTACACGGCTTAAAGACCCGACTAGAGAAGGCAAAAGGTGGATGGGCCGATGAACTCCCCAGCATCTTATGGGCATATCGCACAACTAGTCGAGTACCCACCGGGGAAACACCTTTCAGCTTGGCATATGGAACTGACGCCCTTATCCCTGTGGAAGTGGACCTTGGCTCACCCTGAGTCATGGCCTTCAGGGAAGAAGGTAATTCGGATCGTCTACGGGAGAACTTGGACCTGTTAGACGAATTGAGGGAAAAGGCGGCGGTACAATTGGCAGCTTATTAGAGGAGAGTCTCCAACTACTACAATGAGAGGGTTCGCCCTCGCAAGCTTGAAGAAGGAGATCTGGTACTCAGAAAAACAGCCATCACCAATACTCTTAGAGAGGAGGGGAAACTCAAACCTAATTGGGAAGGACCTTACAGAATTCAGAAAATGTTGGGACCTAACACGTGCACACTGCAGACGCTACGAGGCAAGACAATGGGCAAAACTTGGAACACCATGCACCTCAAAAGGTACTTCCCGACCCTGGCGGCCATAAACTCCAGTGAAGAAGGCGAAGTGCTAGAGGCAGGACTAAGCCTGTCACTAGAGGCGCTGCCCGATCCAACTGAGGGTCGAGATTCTCTCTAACTTTTCATTGTAATAATGTTCCCTAAATGAATAAAAGAATATACCCCCTGTATTCCTGTGGAGTAGGCAAAACTATAAGCCGAACCACGTAAAATCTCTGTGCTCGACTGCTTATGTGTCATTGAATGTAATGCAGGTACAACGGCTCAAGCACCCCGCTCCCAAAGGCCAAGCCGCCTAGTGGCAATCTGGCATCAATGACCGCGAGCTAGCCCGGGATCGCCAGAAAATCCGATGCCTATGCCCGCAGACTCACCTGGATCCCTCGTTTGAGTTTGGTGCTATGCATTTTCGGCCATACCCGACTCCTTGGTTGATCTGGCGCCTAGGTCTCTCGGCAAACTCGGATGTCTGACAAGAATCCTGCGTTGGAACTCGGGTCAAACCCGGATTCCCTAAGGTAGATCGACCCTGTGGAGGCCCGAAATCGCCAGAGTTGAGTCTGGCATGATTCTTCTTACCAGAGTTGAGTCACCCAGTTGCAATCTGGTGCTAATAACCACGAATTGGCCCGAAATAGCCAGAAAATCCGATGCCTATGCCCGTAGACTCACCCGGATCCCTCGTTTGAGTTCGGTGCTATGCCTTTTGGGCTAGATCCAACTCCTTGGTTGATCTGGCGCCTAGGTCTCCCAGCAAACTCGGATGTCTGGTTGGAATCTCGTGCTAGATCACTGGTCAAACCAAGATTCACTGAGGTGAACCGACCCTGAAAGACAGAAGACACAACAGTAAATGCGCTACGACCCATCCCGGGATCACCAGATGCCTGGTCGCCTAGAGACAATCTGGTGCTTATGACCCCGGATCGACATAGTTTCTTCAAGTATTCTGACACCGATGCTCGCAGACTCACTTGGATCCCTCGTTTGAGTCCGATCTATGCCCCTAAGCTAGACCCGACTCCTTGGTCGATCCGGCGCCTAGGCCTCCCGGCAAACTCGGATGCTTGAGAAGGATCATGTATCGGACCCGAGGTTAAAACTAGATTGCTTATGGCAGATGAATCCGTAAGAGAAAGAGCAGGCGCCCCCAAGAAGGCTGCCCACAATTCTTGTAATCTATGATTCGTAAACACGGAACATGAAAAAGAGCAAGGCACGTCCCGACACAAGAATAGTGGAAGAAAAATTTAAAAACGCCATGACAAGCAGATAGGTGCCAAAGATACTGGAATGAAATATATATATATATGTAATAAGCGATAACAGCCCATGTGTAGACATGACAAATAAAGCACACCTAATCTTTTGTACATGAGATTAGTGCCCCAAAAGTTCGACATCCATAAAAAATGGGGCCACCATTTTACATAACCGAGATGGGAATTCAATAAAAAAGCATGGCCTAATCACCTCTACGAGAATGAAGGTGCTCCAACTCCGGAGGAAGCGAACTCAGGGGGGCGCCATCAGGTTCATCCAACCCATGCCTAATCGTTTGCAGAGCCTCTATAATCCCGGAGGTATCCTCCTGATCAGGTACATAGGGACTCCATGGACCAGATAGGTTGGCCAGGTCATCTGTCAAGGCTACCCTTATATACTCATCGGGGTCACATGAGTTAGGTTCATACTTCCGCCAGTCAGGAGGATTAAGCGAAGCTGTTTCTGAAAACACCATTTCAGGAAATGACTCCCCAGGACACCGGGACTCCAGGAGACTACGGCCAAGGTAAAAGCCTAGCTTGGAGAAGCAACTAGCGTAGGCCTCATTTCGTTGAAAGCAATCATTAGAAAGCCGATACTCTTTCACCGCTTCTCGAGCAGCCTCATTGATCTCTCGATGCCTGCTTTCATCAAGACTGGATATCTCTTGACGAGCCTGCGCCACCTGATCCTCGGAGTTGGCAAGAGATCTTCGAAGTTGAACAATCTCCTCTCGAGCACTAGAAAATGAAGACGCCATATTTTCGTACGCTTGGCCTTGCTCCATGGATTTCTCCTTCCATTTTTGAGCTTCTGATTCTGTTGACTGGCACCTTGTAGTGAGACCCTGAAGCTGGGTTTGGAGGCCTTCGACTTGCGTGTGAAGGTTCGAACTGTCAGACTCCAAGTGCCAGATGTTCATATTCAATACTTGTCTCTCCTCACTCCATTGCCAAGACTTATTCATCCACTCAGCGATCTTTGCCTCAGCTTTTGCAATGCGCGCCCGATTCATCGCATTTGCCACCACGGCTCCTTGAGCACCCTACCATAAGGAAATTAAAACAGGCAACCCTAAAAAAAAAGGGGGGGGGGGGAGGGAGCTTACAATGGCCAGGTGGCGTTCGAAATCATCCATGTCATCAGGGGGTTCCAAAAATAGCGGTCCTCATCTCGAGGAAGAATGGTAGAATATAACAAACGTGCCCCAACCCCGCGCATGTTTATGGAATCTGTATCCAAAAGCCCCGGGCGCGCCATAAATTCCTCGCCTCGTGCCCATCGACCCTCTTTAAGATCTAAAGCATGTTCAGCTGGTGGGGGGAGCTCGGCGAATCTGGGCTCTAAACCTCGGAGACGTAATCTCTCCTCGTTGTGTAGAACCCAATGCTCAGTACGCTATGGGTTAACTACCCCTCTGGGAAATTGCCCACGACCAACAACATGAGCTGCATTGATGGCCTCTTGGTCAAGGCGAGAGGTAACCTCGATCTCTTGCCCGCCATGGACCACCGGAGTGGCATCGAAACGACCAACGTACCCCGCATCATCAGGAGCCTTGCTCATGGCAATCAAGTTGTGCCCTTCGCAGGGAAGTTCACCAAGTTCAAGGGGATATGCACTTGGAGGAGGAACCGACGGGACGCCCTCAAGAGGTTCCAAAGGAGTAGGGGCAATGATCGGCTGGAAAGTGGATGGACCTGCCTCCCTCTACTGACGCCGACTCCTTTTGTGACGACGACGCACCTCACCAGTTTCCCTTGTCCCCTCAACAGCATGAGTCTCTGGGATGGCAACAACACCTTCAGGGGGGAGGGACATAGGCTGAGGAAGCCCGTCACGCGTCACTCCCTCGTTCGCCCTCCGGCGAGAAGCTTGCATTGCTCGCCTCATACCTACCAAGAAGTAGAAAGATTTGTGAATTAAGATATATAAAAAAAAAAAACACGAGAAGGAAAGAAAGGGGCAGCGGTTGGAAGGATCCAAACCCTCAGGAGGAGACCGCTCCTAGAGAGTGACAGCCCCTCCTTTTACTTGGACATTGGTTGCCGGAGGGGCTGGGGGCCGCAGGGGAAGCGTCGAAGGGACTGTGCGCCTCGATGATTCTCCCGCGTGGAGTACCCAGCTAGCCCTCCTCAACCGGTCCTCAGAGAGAAGGTCCAGGAGGCTCACTGGACCTCCACGCAAGAGTTGACGCAGCTCATCATTATATCGCTCCCGAAGAGCAGGGATGGATAAGGAAAGAATTGGCTTGGCCACTCGATCGTCAGAGCGCCAACCTCTGGGGGCAGGTGGAGGATCTACTACAAACCAACGAGTGTCGAAGTAATGAGCCTTGGGTGGGATGCCCTCGAACAAGCGATCCTCAACACGCTCCCTATAAAATGTATACAAATGATAGCGAGACTGCCCTAGCTAGAAATGGTAAAAAGAAAGAAGAAGATTGACAGTAGGAGACACCCCCCTCTCGTGACATAAGATAAAAAAAACCTGCTAATTGGGCCCAGCCATTGGGATGCAGCTGAGCTGGAGATAGAAAGCTTCGACGAAGGAGCTCTACACCGAAAGAATGGAGCGGAAGGCGAAATCCTAAATGAAAACTTATTTCGCGAACTGCCATACATCCCTCTGAAACAGTGGCGGCACAAGATTCGCCTGACTCAGGCAACCTAGCACGATAAGAAGAAAGAATGCAATAGTTGCTCACTAGTTGGGCAAGATCGTCAGCTGTTAAAGAGGAACGTTTGCCCATAAGAAGTCGACATGGATGCCCCTCAAGATGTTGGGTACGAAGGTATACACTCTTAGGTGCCATGATCTTTGGAAGACAGAGACTTGAAAAAGGGAAGGGCCCTAAAAGACTTCAAAAAAAAAACTAGGAACTAAAGAGGCTAGTGGCGACATGGCTCACGTGAAAGACTGGAAAAATGAAAAAACTCGTGACAAAGCCAAAGGAAGGCTAAATGGCAAACAGCTAGCGGCAAGCTTGCGGCAACTAAAGAGATTAGGAGCACTTGAGAATTTAAAGCCTCGCGAAAAGAGCAAGGAAAGCTCGCGGTAGCAACCTGAGGGCTCGCGGCAAGTAACAAGGAAGCTCGCGGTAAGGGGAGAAGGCTCGCGGCAAGGGGAGAAGGCTCGCGGCAAGGGCAGAAGGCTCGCGGCAAGAATGAGAAGCCTCGCGGCAAGCGCTGCAAACTCGCGGCAAGCTCGCGACAAAGGCCAGGAAGTCTCGGGCAAGCTCGCGGCAAATCCAAGGCAGGGTCGCGGCAAATCGCTTGAAGCTCGGGGCAACAAGAAAAACCCTCGCGGCAGAAGGAGCCAAAACTCAGAGAAAGACACAGTAAAACCCATGCGGTAACTAATATTTATAGGGGTGCCGGAAGAACCATTGGGCAGGAAGGAAAATTACCCCACTGGTAAAAACCAACCTAGCGGCGGTGTGGCCCTCTTATGTAAAATTTATTACTCTTTTCATTTTGTCCATAGACAAAACAAAAAAAGTGGGGGCAATTGTTGGGCCAAAGAAATTGGGAGTAAGAAATTGAGCAAGTAAGTTGCGCAAAGAGCGCGGGCTCGCGACAGTGTGCCGCAAGCTCGCGGCACACTGCCGCAAGCCCCTCCCCCGCTTGCTAGCGGCAATTGCCGCAATCCCGAGGGCTCACGGCACAGTGTATCATGTCGCGAGCCCGACCGCTTAAGGTCGCGACAATTGCTGCGAGCTCGCCGCAAAATGAGCAAGGGCTCGCGGCACAAATCCAAGTGTGCGGCGAGCCCAACCTCCTACACTACCGCAAGCCCCCAAGTTTGCGGCGGTGTGCGTCTCCCGAAAAGCCAAGAGCCCCACTCGGCAAGTGCCACGTGTCGATACTAGCCACCCTTGAAAATCGCGCCCTATAAATATCTAGCTAGAAGACAATGAACGGGACTTTCGACTTTGGTAAAATCCAGACATCTTGAATACACTTTGACTATTCTCTTTTTGGTGAGCAATTTCATTAGAGTTTGAGACTGACTTTGGCATCGGAGGGTCTTCGCGGGGAAGATTCCTGCGAGCCTTCTAACCCATTTTTTCAGCATTAATAGGGTCGGAGCCTCGTGGTAAAGCTAGCGGCGAAGCCTAGTAGCGAAGCCTTGTGGCGGAAGCTTGTGGCGAAACCTTGTGGCAAAGCTAGTGGCGAACCTTGTGGCGGAAGCTTGTGGCGAAGGTTGTGGCAGAGCCTTGTGGCGAACCTTGTGGCAGAGCTTGTGGCGAAGCCTTGTGGCAGAGCTAGGGGCAAACCTTGTGGCGAAGCCTTGTGGCAGACCTAGTGGCGAACCTTGGGGCGAAGCTTGTGGCGGAGCCTTGTGGCGGAAGCTTATGGCAGAGTTGTGGCGAAGCCTTGTGGCAGAGCTAGGGGCGAACCTTGTGGCGAAAGCTTGTGGCGGAAGCTTGTGGCAAAGCTAGTTGCGAGGCTAGTGGCGAAGCCCTGCGGCAAGCATCCAAGCGGCAATTTCCCTTAAGGCAACATCTCTTACGGCAATCCAACTTCACTCGACACCAAGCTCGAGTGGACCTCACATCATAAATTTTAATTGTTGTATTTTGGCAACAACAGCTATAGTTTTGGGGCTCCTCTCTCAGTGGTAGTGCAGCAGCCCCCTAGAGTAGTGAAGCTTCAAGGCTGGTTGTTGCTGCAATTTTGGTCCCCATTATTTTGGAGGCCCTAGGCATAGGTCTTACTGGCGTATGCCTTAAGCCAGTCCTGATTGGAGGATGAGGGCCTCAAGATTGGCTATTAATTCAACGACTTTGGTTGAAAATTTTGAAGAATTCGAAGCAAAAATCAACCAGATTTTGAGAGTTTTAGGGGCAAATTGATGATTGTAATATCCCAAAATTTGAAAATGATTAATAATTAATAATTATTGTGTTTGTGGAGATTAACAAATAATTGTGGGTTTAAATGAAATATTGAATTAGGGGATTTTCTGGAGATTTGGGGTGTTAGTGTAATTAAATGTGGGTGCAAATGAAGTTTTTCAAAGTGTTTGGGCGCTGGTGCAAATCTCGAAAGTTGGTTGAGAATCCCTTAAATTTAATTAAGAACGCTTAATGGATGAAGGAGGCAGCCAGCCCAGCTGGTCGCGTGTGCGCGCGGGATGAAGGCGGTCGCGGGTTTAAGGCTTGGAGGCGGTCGTGCATTGGGGAAGAAAATTGCTGAATTTTCAGCAAACCCAGCCCCCAAAACGACGTCATTTTGGGGCTAGGCAATGGCACCAGCTGGCTGCCACGCGGCAGCTTCTAGTGGCCCAATTCTTTAGCTTTTTAAAAGCCAATTTCAGCGAAGCTTCATCCCAATTTTGAAGCAGCAAACAGAGAGGAATTGGAAGGAAAAGAAACGCGCGCAGTGAGCACAAATGGAGGAAATTTTGAGGGAAAAATTAGGATTAAACTTGGTTTAATCGCGATTTAATTAGCCAGGTGAGTAAATAACTATTTATTAACATTATGCACAGTTAGAATTTTATTTTGGGTCCTATTTTGTTAATTTTGAGAGTTATTCTAATTTGCAGCGTGCATTAATTTGGTGGTGTTTAAGCGAGGAAATGTTGTAATCAGCTTAAACGAGGCAAGCTCTCTTTTGCCCTTGCGATTTCTTTCCATTTGGTGAACCCCTCGTCTTCCCTTAACTCGGTTCGGTTTCACGTATTAATTATACGAAACGATGATTTTATTAGCGTGAATTAATTTAAATTAAATATGAGACTCGTTGGGGTTTTATTTTTGGTACGCTTACGTGGGATTTTAGACGGTTAAATTATTTATATTACACGGTCAGATTTAATTAATGTGAGCCACGGGTTTTATTAATAGTTATTAAACGCTTTACTTCGCAGCGGGAGTGCAAGAAAAAGAATAAACGACCGTGTAAAGGCAAGCTCCTAACCTTCTCCTCGTGTTCTTCAATTCCCGTGAAAGACCCCGTGATTTCTCGTATTTTATCACATCCCTTACTTTAATTCGGCACCTAGCCTTATTTGTTGAATTATTATTCATTTGTTTTAATTTAAATTAAATCCGAGACTTCTAGAGTTTTATTTGTTGAGTGCCTATAGGGGTTTGTATCGCCCCCATTCTTTTGGGAATGATGCTGAACCAGCTTGAAGACTAGGTTCCTAGACGTGCGGGTTTATTTATGATTTTCTCGAATTTAGTTATGGTTCGGTTAGAGCTATCGAGCAGTAGGGCAGAGGTCGGTTGTTGGTGACATTGGGGTAGACTATTGTACGGCCCTGAAGTGGACCGTCGGGTGGACACTCCTAGTCACTGGTCGTTGACCGGTACCGGGCACTGCTGACTAACTCTACCAGTTTGTGATTTACTACACGTTTAGATTCATGATATTACTGTTCATGATTTGATATGCACATGGGTACGGGTTGTATGTTGGGATATTCATTTATTGAGTATGCTTGGACATGGACATTCTAGCTTGGTTAGGTTGAATCCAACACAGGCATATGCATTGCGTGTGGTTTACTATGTGGGCGGAGCATAGCCTGATGCCTGGATGTATGGGCGTCGGTGTATCACGTTGATGCTCGCTACGCCATTGCATTGTTATGTGTATTGCATGGTTACTGGTAGTATTTAGTTCTCGGACGAGAGTACCGTTCCGAGGGAGCCTCTGGCTCGGGTGTCGGGAGTACCGACAGTGACGGGTGTCGGGAGTACCGACACGGACATACGGGTGACGAGAGTACCGACCCGGGATGGCACGCACAGATTTGCTGGAGGTATTTGTTACCGTCTAAGGCAGCGATAGGTTGGTATGAGACTTGGGTACCAGGTGTCTTATGTGGGCCCCAAGGACCGGTATGTGCTTTTATTATGCTATACTATAGTGTTATAGCGTCTCATGGCTTGTGTGTATTTGGGGGTTTGTGTTTTGGGAGAAGTTTATTGGCTTTGTGCAGCCTTCAGCCTTTCTTTTCTTATGCTTGCTGAGTCTCTCGACTTACCTTATTTTTCCATCATTCCAGGTAGTGGCAGTGTGGGCCATGGCAAGGGAGTTAGCTTTTGGCGACAGAGTCGGTATGGTGTACAGGCAGTCCCGTCAATCCCTGTCAACTCTGATGGTTGAGTAGGGTTTACTCTATCATTTTTACTGTGCCACGTCGTTTCTCGAGTCTCGTGTATGTTAGCACAGGAGTCTGTGTTTATTTATTTATTATGTGACCGTTGTGATAGCGGGGTACCCATAGTGCATGCATGTGCTTAGCTTCGTTTCCGCTGTTCTTATTTTTGTGTATGCATGGCAAGGTGGTTTTGGTCTCGTGTTCATTTTTTTTTTTCCTTCCGTAAGTGCTCCCGTTCGGGTAGTCCGGATGGTCTAGAATATCTGGACAAAGGTGTTTACAATGATGGTTATTGTTTGGGAGGTTTTGAGGGTTCTATCGGTGGTCACGGGAAAGGTTTTGGTGGTGTTTTGGGTTGTTTTTGAGTAGTCTTTGAATAATTGTGACGGGTTATTTTTGGGTATCCGTTAAAAAATTAGGACTCAATAGAGTCGAGGCTTCTTCGAGGAAATTAAGGACCTCTAGTTGCTTGTTTTGGGAAATTGACGGTAGGGGGAGATATTGAAGGAACAGAGGAAGAGAAAAGAGTCGAAAAATTTACAATGGTAATAAGTGGTGAGTGGTTCCGTTGAGAAGATGACAGAAAATCGAGGGGGCACCGGACAATAAAAAATTGTCTAAAATTGTAAAATATTGTCCAAATTTTAATAATTCTTACATTTTAGATTCAATTAATTAGTTGGATGAATGTTAATGAATAAAAGCATTTCAAAATTTAAATCCAATTATTCTAAATTTAAATCTTTAATTATAAAATCAATGTAATTAAGAAGAAAATGTGAAAATATATAACTAAAAAATATATGCTAAAAAAATCTTTCACGTTTATATTTATTCAAATAATTCAATTTTAAATGCCTAGATTTTAAATAAAATAATATAAAATATGAATATTTTATTTAAAGAATATACATTTCATATTTAGAGAATTCCAAATGATATCAATATTTCGTATTTATCTTAAAAACTTTTGGTATAGAATACAATAAACAATATATTTCATAAACAAGTGAAAAATTAGTACTCATATGCATTTAAAGGTAGATTTCATTTTCTTTTAATTTTTTTAAAAATACAACACGAACGTTAGAAAATAGGGAAAAATATGAAACAAAAGAACATAATGCAGTGATGAAACCATACATCTGCAAACCAATAGGAAGTGATCAAATATGAATTCATATAAATATTGTATATATCCATTGAACTGAAATATATATCAGCAAACCAGAACAGCCATATGACAGCCCATATAACATAAAGTAACATAACAGAAGACACCCAGCCCCTACTATAACCTTACTACATATTACTTCTAGAGCCCCAGCACTTCCTCTCTTCTTCTTCTTCTTCTTTTTTAAAATTTGTGTATTTGTAGGTAAAATGGTGGCTTTAACTGTCGGCTACCCAAGTACTCTAGTTGACTCTTCACTTGGGGGAACTCGTGCTCGCCCCAGATCCAATTTGTTTTGCCAACTGAACAAGGGGATTGACAATAGTTAATAACTAATATAAACAACACTGATAAATGCTAATTAAAAATGTACACAATGTTAGTTATGAAATCGGGGAGGAGAAGACACCTGAAAATAAGCATCAAGCTTTTGTTTGAGAGTTACATATTCTTCCTTGAACTGTTGGAAGGCCCTCTTGCATCTGATTGTGTTGATGCATGCAACACAAAGTTTAGCAAAATAAACTTGTGAAGAATAACTCCAAATTTGGACAAAAGGAAGATTCCTAGTTCCTAATATAATTACATTTTTTGGTGGAAGCATGGCTTTTTCTGCCCAAAAATGGAGAGGAAGTGGGAAGAATGGGAGAAAGAGATGACATCTAAACACTCAAATGCTCTCTATAATAAAGCTTCATAATTTTGTTCTTTTTCATATCCAAAACTGTATCAAAGTTGTTTGTTTTCCCATCTACATGTGTTTGTTCTAATTAAGAGACAGAGTAAAGAATGATTAATTACCCTTCTTCATCTTCTGCATTACAGTGATTCCTAAATTCCAAGCATTCATCTTTCAGCTTCTTGGCTCCAATGCTGCACCCATGAGAGAGAGAGAGAGAGAGTGATTAGATACATATATCTTCATGCATGCATAGATTTCCATTAGTGAAATTTAATGTTGGGTTTTACCTTAAACAACTTCCCTTCATCTTATGCATGTATGCCCCCAACTTAGAGAAGTCCATAGGAGTCATCTCCCTGAAAAAAATACACAATGGAACATCACAAAACAATACTGCCACCAGCCTCATCTTAGCAAATTAATCCATGATATATATAAATATGCATATGAACATTATAAATATCAAGAAAAAAAGCACATATATGCATATACTTACAAGCCTTGCTCTATATTCTGAACTGATTGATCTGAATCCATGAAGAACGAGTTAACAACTTCTTCAACAAAGTCAGGGCTGTCATCATCTTGCATTTTCTCCAGCTGAACAAATTGATCGCCAAGAGATCCCTGCACAAGAGCCCAACAATATTTTGACAGGCTATCTTCTTTTTACCAATTTACATATGATCAAAAGTTTAATTTAAAAATAATCATAATTATATGTCTTCTTTTTAGCAATTAACGGTTATAAAATTTCATTCCATTATTTTAGTTACATTTTAAAATTTACACACGCACACATACATTTTTAAAAGTAATTAATTCACGCTCTTGCATGTACAAAATCAAAGAATTCTCATGCTTATATATGTATATATATGTATATAGTAGTGCATGCTTTTATATATACTCAAACCAAGGCTTGAAATAACAGCCAGAAAAGTTTTTCAGCGAGCTAGGTTTTTGATACATTCTTAAAGCCATTGGTATGAGGAAGATGATGTAGGAAAACCTCATCTAAAAGGGACTGCCTCATGTTGTCAAGTTGGCTCCTCTCCATTGCAGAAGTAAAAGCAAGGGAAGAGATCTAGAGAGACAGAGATCTGGATGTGTAGAACAACTGAGAAATTCAAGTTTAGCTGAGAATGCAATGTATGCTTGGGCATGGAAGGGTTTATATAATGTATAGTGGGGAAGAATGAAAGAAATGCAAGACTTAGCAAAAATAAAATAAGATATAAAAGGAGAGAAGAAATTAATGTATATAGAAATTGAAGCGTGAGAAGGAAAATAAAGATAGTTTGTCCACCAAGCCAAAACAGCAGTGGGGTTTATGGAGGAATGACAGTTTGATTTTGCTGGGAATATATATTTATTTAATATATATATATATCAGATTTCTTTGCACCAATTTTTTAATGTCCTCAATATTTCAATTTTATTCATTTTTTTCAATTATTTTTCTACTTGAAGTCTGTTGTTTCTCGAACACAATAATGAATTTATTTATTAAAAATGTCATTATCAAGCAGCTCTATAAGAAAGAAAATAATCTTTATTGATTTTAATATTATATTCAAATCTTTAATGAAATTGAATGTTTAATTAACTTAAAATCAAAATATTTGCACGAGGACTATTCTGTCTCTCTAATTATTCTTTTCTTACAGAGTCCAAAAAGTTTGATGATGACTTTCCTATAGTAAATAAATTTATTATTGTTTTCAAGTGACAATGAAGTCTAATTAATTAATTGAGATGTATATAGTGACAGTTCAAATTTATATATATGGCCTAATATTTTGCTAATATTATATATATTAATTGAGTATCTTTTCTAATATATGATTATTAATGACAATACATTACTTTGCAGGAAAAATAATATGAGGATAGAAATGCATTAAATCATGAGAATATGAACAATGCTTGAATAAATATATCATAGTCAATTAAATCAGAATTCATCCAGAAAGAGCTGAAAGAAGCATTGAAAATTTCTCTAAAATGAAAGGATGTAAATTAAAAATATTGTCATCGCTAACACTGTCATTTATGATTTCAGAAAAAGGATAATTAAGAACACTCAAAATAAAAATAAAATTAAAAAAAAAAGGCATGTAGTCAAGAACATGTACAGAGCCGACCTCCTAAAATAAAATATATAAAGCACAAATGAAAAAAAAAAAAAAAAATTTTCTGAACATTTTCCATGACAAAAAATCATAAAAAATTACATTGACCCTTTTAACTGAATAATCTAATATGAAATGTTCATAGAAAATTATTTTAGTTGTTACCAAGCACTTTAATTTTTTTTTTTTGGTGAATTGTCACATTTTATATCCTGAAGCTATTAACAACAAATTGTTACCAAGCAATTTAATATTTAAATTGTTAACAGCTTAATTATTCTTTGACACCCGAAGAATCAAAATTTCATGCTTAACTAACTAAATAGACCGCTGAGCTAAGCCAGTACAAGCTGAAGCTGGTCTTTCAACATGATCAACTCAAGCATCAAAATTTCATGCCTAGACTAGACAGCCAAGCTTGCCAGTATATGCTGCTCTATCTACATGACCAACTAACTAACGAAACCCACCATTTTTATTAGAATTCTATTTGCACACACACACACACACACACACACACACATATATATATATAACTCTAAATCTGAGGTGACAGATCAGAGAATATTGTAATGATAATTAAGAGGCAAAATGAAGAATGATTAATTACCTTTCTCCATTTTCTGCACTACAGATACTCCCTAAATTGCATGCATACATGCATGATGCATTCATTTAGCACCTACTTGGCTCCAATGCCGCATCCCTAAAAATCCTGCAGGAACATAACTAAACAGTACAACCAGCAGCCTCATCCTTGCAAATTAAACCACACCACAATATACATATGCGTACCAACACTATTAATATCAAGAAAATGAGCATTATATGCTTAGAAGACTTGTTCTATGTTTTGATCAATTAATCAAGTTCAATCCATGTAGAACAATGTAACAATTAATTTCTTCAACGAAATTAGGGTAAATTAGGGTTAGCATGATCTTGTAGTTCCTCCAGGAGAACAGATTGCTCATCAAGAAATCCCTGCGCAATAGTCCAGTACTGAGCTTTATTGGATCCAGCAGCAAAAGAACAGTTTTTTCTTTTCAAACAAGAAGAATATTAACTTTAAGAATTTAATCCATTAATTCTACATCAATGAGTGGGCATATTCCTCCGTGGAAAAGGAAACAACTTGGGCCAAATATATATTTTACTCCTTTTTTTTCATTTATACACTCAAATTTTTTGATATTTTAATTTTACTCCTAAACTATGTAATTTCGAATTAATTGCGCATGTGAATATTTTTTGTTATTTCAATTACACCATTGAAGTATACAATTTTGAATCAATTGCACACTTTGACAATTTTGTTAAGAATAATAAATTAATGGATATAATTAAAAAAATAAAAAATTTAAAAGTACAATTGATTTGAAATTGCAAGTTCAGGAATGTCTTTGAAATAATAAAAAAATTAAGTGTCTAAATAAAAAAATGTGAAAATATAGATGAAATAATATCTTTCAGGAAATATCTTGTTCTAAATTTTTCCATCATTAAAAGCCATAAGTATTACGTTTCCCCTATTAAGCTGGAATAATATAATAATAATATGAAATATTAATAGAGCATTATTTTAATTGTTACCAAGGAATTCAACTATCTTTTTAAAGTTATTCCCAAACAAGCTATCGATTTAGATTTAAAAAAAAAAACATTATATTATCAATTTTTTTAATAAAAAGTACAATTAAAAAGAGTAATTGCCATAGCCCTTCTGGTGCTAAAGTCTCTTTACACCTCCAGTCATAAGCCTGGATAAATTAGGAGTTTTGTGCTAAGTAGCTGACAATTAATGTAAAAATGGCTTAACACTCTTTACATGAGTTACAGAAAATATATTTATATATATCTATGAGAGAGAGAGAGAGAGAGAGAGAGAGAGAGATAATTGAATAGATAGAAATTTCGAAACCAACCTCATTTAGTGAATTAAAATTACTTGATACGCTGTCGTTCGTATAATTTTGATCCCTTTTCTATTTTTACATAAAAGAATTATTTACCTCGCATAAACGTAACTTACTACCCAACAACCTAGCTAGATTCATTGCTGCTGTGATCGTGCTATTATGTTTTAGCACAAATTCAGCAGTCGTACAAGTGATGTTGGTTTGTTATATTTATGTTACAATTGCGATTTGGAATTTAAATTTAGTTGGTGAGATTGGAACTCTTAATCTGATCGTGATTATGACTTTGAATTTGACTGTGATTATAATATTATTATTACCCAAAAAATACTCAAGAGAGGGGATAAATTAGATTTTTCGAAAATTAATAATTTAGCTCTTGATGTAAACTCTTGACTTTTGAGATCTAAACAAAATTTTATTAAACAAGAATATGACAATTTAAAATAATCAACCACAAGGAACAAGAGAGTTTTTATAGAGGTTCAGCTCTTTAAAGAACCTAGTCCTCTCTCTCAAGACTAAGTTTAAATATCTTAAAACTTATCTTGAGGTTTAACTAAAGAGAATTAATTTTAACTTTTAATTGGAGTTAGAATCAATACTAGCTTTTAATTAATTAGAACTAAAACCAACATATAATCTCTTGCCTTAAGTAAGAAACGCTAGCACACAACTAGTAAATACAATCTCCTCACAACAAGTGAATAATAATAACACATTGCAAGAGGCAAATAAAATAAATTTATATCATAAAAAACTATTTTTATTATCATCAAAATATTTTTTACATACCTTGAGCTTAACATTAGTCAAATTTGATTTTATGTAAGATTTATTTCATCTGGAGGAATATCCTCATAAATTAGTTACAGCTATATTACTTTTGTTGTAGCAATATTTTCCCAGTGATATTTTGATGTGACAATATAACTTTTGTACTAACAATATTTGCTTAATGATATTTTTGTTCTTTCTGCCCGTGGTTTTTCCCAATTTCGATTTTCCACGTAAAATTCAGTGTTCTTATGTGGTTGATTAGTTTGATTATGGTTTGTTGTTGATCTAATTTCATAACAAAGTGATATCAGAGCTTTTAGATCAAACCATCAACATTTGGCATATCTCTGTCGTTCATCCTTCACCATCGTCGTTTGGCCACCATCGTTGTCGCCTACAACCTTCACCTCTACCACTACGTCCACCACTGCCAACATTCTGCCTTTGCTACTGCCTCCTGCCATCTTCGCCAGCCGTTTCCTCCTCGTCATAGCAACAACCACCTTCATCGATCTCCATTCATCTCCAATTGCCTTTGCCTTAGTCAACCACGTTGTTGGCCTCTCAATCAATTTCTCTGCCCCAACAGTCGTCGCTGACTGCCGCATTAGTCTCCTTCATCAACGCTTCCGACCGCCTTTCCTAACAATCGACTAATTGTTGGTCTTCCTCATCGTCGATCTACCTTCGCCAGTCTTCTTTTTCACCTTTGCTAGTCGTCGTTGCAATAGTTTCCTCATCGTCTGTTGTTGTAAGCTATCGTTGGTATTTCAGTTATTGTTGGACATTCCAAGCTCACTCAGATCTCAATGCAAATCTAATTTGACCCGTTGTTCAGCTATCTATTTCAAATTTGGTTAGCTAGTGACCCATTAAGCCAAATTCAACCCGCTAGATTAGCCAAACAGATCTAGTTTGGTTTTTTTCCCAAATTTGGCCCAAATTCGGTATTTTTTGGTCTATTTTTAATTGGGGTTCTTATTTATCAATTATTTGATATTTATCAATTATTTGATATTATTCAATGTTATTTAATGGCTTCGTTGAAGTATGATATTCCCTTGTTGGATCAGAATGTCAGATTTTCACTATAGTAGGTTAAGATGGGTATAATTTTGGATAGGTGGATTTATATGAAGGTGAAGTCATTAAAAATGATTTATATTGATCAATGTGGAGTTATTAAAATCAGTAAAAATATGTTGAGCCTGATCTCGTTGACTATATTTTAATTGTTGTTGAAGATATCTACTATAGTGAACTTTATGTAGATTTGGATAGTATTTTTCGTGGTGCAGTTTTGGTTGGTATTTATCAAGAGATTAATTCTTCATGATTTTGTTGGAAGAAAGAATTTTGGATAATTTCATATTTGACTTTCGTGTCAAGGTGGTTTGTTACAATTGTCACTCGAAATTCAAATTTGATTGAGATTGAGACTCTTAATTTGACCATGATTATGACTTCGAATTTGACTATGATTAAAATGTTAGTCAAATTCGATTTTATGTGAGATTTATCTCATTTAAAGGAATATTCTAATGAATCATCTTTTGATCAAGATATGATTTCATGTGTATATCTATAGATGATTGTAGGTCTACAAATAGGTGTCCAATGCTCTGGAATTAGTTGTGGCTATATCACTTGTTACGGGTATGTCCTGCTCTACTCCTTATGGGCTGGGCTCAACTCAGCGGACCGACCCAATTGCATGAGGCCCAGTAGACCTTGAACTGAATTCGTCGAAGCGAGCTTGCACATTACAGGAGCCCGAGCTTGGATCGCAGGGCTAAGCGAGCTCCTAATAATGCCTCTGGCTTGTCGGCTTATCCGAGCGAGATCCCAACTACACTTCAAGCGAGATCCAGCGACTCTTGCAGTTCATTGGCCTAGCCGATTAGCTTGCATAACGAGAAGGTCATGTGCCAAAGAATATTAGTGGGCTAGGTGTCGTCCCAGCTGGGCCATCCAGGCCCAATCTGCTGCGTCTTCTCGGCCCATGACAGTCCCATCCTAACCCCTTGCAACAACATCATTACAGCTGCGTCTGGATTTCCGCGCGTCCACCTTAGATCCTATCCTCATTAATGACGGATTACATCCACATTAATGAGGGTCCCGTCAGCACCTTGCTTCTGCATGGGCGTTTCTGTTGGCGTCGGATATTCTGTCCCATCACCTGCAGACGTATGGCACATACAGGAGGACATCTCCACCTCCCATATATCAACCAGCTCTTCCAAGAGCCCTGGTATGTTTTTTGCCAACTTTTTGATACTCTGCATTTACTTACTCGTTTACTCACTTGAGCATCGGAGTACTTTGCAGGGATCAGTCGGCAGATCAACAAACCGAACCAAATAACCCATTCTCTCCTTCTCGGATTCATTACACTAGTACGGGCCAATGAATCACAGTCGACCAATTCCGAATATCGACATCACTTTTGTTGTAGGAATATTTGCTTAGTGATATTTTGGCATGACAATATCACTTTTGTACTATCAAATATCTGTTTAGTGATATGTTTGTTCTTTCTACTCGTGGTTTTTTCTAATTTGGGTTTTTCACGTAAAATTATGTGTTCTTGTGTAGTTGATTGGTTTGTTATCAATCGAATTTCGTAACAATTTCTATTTTAATGTAGTTAGTCTTTGATGCATCCGGCTACTATCACTGGCTGTGAGAACTCATCTTATAAACACATTCTTAGTCGTCTATATGAGATAAGGTGTGATGCAAATAGCCCACCAACAATGACAGGCATCGAAATCATGTAATTATAAATTCATCTGGAACTATATATGATACAAATGGGTTCAATTTTATTGTGATTCAAGCATGAAATAGTAGCTTATGTCAGCCCCTTCATAAAACAAAAGGCTAAACAAAACCTACAATCTGTTGTTATATTTTCTCGTTTTGTAAAAAAAATCGAGGGATTAAGGACACAACATTACTATAACTTCTAATTAGGCAAACATTAGCACGTTAACCATGCAAGACATCCGAGAAATTGGAAAACCAATATGCTTTCTGTTTAACTAGCAAACCATAGAACTTATTGTCCCATATATAACACAACACAAATCCCAGGTTTCACTATATAACTAAGCAAATAAATTGGAATAGCAATATACCAAATTTTTTAAAGTAAGAATTATGCATTTAGTGGGGTAGAAGTTGAGCAACCATGAGAGAAGGAAGAAGTAACATCTTCCCAGCATAATGGAAGACATTTGATTTTCTATATGATAGTGGAAGTATCTTGTAGTGGAACAAAGAGGCAGACCTAGATTGATTCAAGTAATAAAGACAAAGTTTCTATGAGTAACTAATTCCTTGCTCAAAGTCTTTCATTCTCCTTGGATTACATGCCCAAATTGTTACCTCTAATGACTTATGGAAGAGTAAATAGATAGTCATTGATTGGTTCGGAGCTTTATGCATAAAGACATTGATGAATCCATGGATCACATCGTTCATCATTGCTCTGTGGCTAAGAGTTCTGTGTATATGTTTTTGGGTGTGTAATAGGTCATGCTTGGTCTAGTTAGGGATTCCTTATTTTTGGGAGTATAGAGAGTTTTTCTTTTTGTTTTAAAGGGTTATATATATTCCTTCATCCCTCTTCTATTGGTTGAAGGAAGACTCTTTTTTCTATAAGTCCCTTTTGTAGTTTATAGATGTTATTCTAGGTTCTAAATTATGTGTTAGAATATGGAAGGAAGAAAAGAACTAGAATTTTCATTCAAAAACCCGACCAACACAAAAAAAGGCCAAATATATACAGAGGAGACAGAGTAATGCTCTGTTCGCCTAAGGATGAAAATTAATAACCTCCATCCCCAACTACTAAGCCTCAAATAACTAACTGACAAACAAAACTTAAAACACTAGCTAACTAAAAATACAAACTAAATGTAACACAAATGAAATATGAAAAATATGAAAGAAAGAAACACCACCACATATAATACTCCCCCTTAAGATGGACTATGAACATCAAGCACAACCATCTTGGCCAATAAAGATTACAATTGAGAAGATGACAATGGCTTGGCAAAAAAGTCTGTTAGCTGATGAACTAATCGAATAGGTAGAAGCTTGAATAAACCTGCCTGTAACTTATCCCGAACAAAATGACAATCTAATTCAATATGCTTGGTGTGCTCATGGAAAATCAAATTAGAAACTATATGAACCGCAGCATGGTTGCCACAAAATAAGAGGGTAGGAGTTACAGTAGAAAATTGAAAATCAAATAAAAGTTAGTGTAACCAAACAATTTCACTAACAATAGAAGCAAGGGCCCGATACTTAGCTTGAGCAGAGAAGCAAGAGACTATGGTTTGCTACTTAGGCCTCCAATATATCAATGAATCACCAAGAACACACAGAATCCTATAACAGACCTTTTAGTGTCCAAGCAAGACCCCCAATCTGCATCAGAGAATGCTCGAAGTTGTAGGGAAAAAGAAGCAGAAAAGAACAAGCTCTGATCGGGAGAGGCCTTAAGATATCTTATCAAATGGTAGGCTGCATTAAAGTGAGGCTTCCTAGGCTTAGAGACATATTAACTAAGATTTTGGATATCAAAGGTGATATCTGGTCGAGAAATGGTTAAGTAAAGAAGCATCCCAAAAAGCCTCCTATAAGTAGACACATC
The DNA here is from genome assembly GCF_014633365.1 of Diospyros lotus. Classification (NCBI taxonomy): domain Eukaryota; kingdom Viridiplantae; phylum Streptophyta; class Magnoliopsida; order Ericales; family Ebenaceae; genus Diospyros; species Diospyros lotus. The sequence goes on along the minus strand of NC_068339.1, from coordinate 43,136,546 downwards.
TTTAAGTAAATCACCCTCGTCAGAACTCAACCTTACATTGGAAACCATTTGAACATCAACTGGTTTACTAGATAAAAAGCCCGTGTCTTCAAGAAGCTGTAGGGCATAGTGTTGGTTCTTCCTTAAGTTTGAATTGGCTATGAAGAAAGGACTTAAAAGAGGTGATGGCTACAACATCTGAACCCGTGATGATTATATCATCAACATAGACAAATAAGGCCACAAAGGAAGAACCAACATCTTTTGTAAACAAAGAGTAGTCAAACTTGGATTGATGGAAACCATACTCAACAAGAGTAAAGGAGAATTTAGAAAACCACTACTTAGAAGCCTATTTGAGCCCATATATAGACTTATGAAGCCTGCACACCAAACGCTCCCCCTTAGGTGGAGCATTAATCTTAGGGGTATAGCCAAGAGGGAGAACCATATATGCTTCCTCAAAAAGATCCCTATTGAGAAAGGCATTATTAACATTTAGTTGAATAAGAGGCCATTTATGAATAGCTGCTAAAGCCAACAAAACTTTGACAGTGACTAACTTGGCAACATGAGAAAATGTATCAAAAAAATCCAACCCCTCTTGTTGTGTGTACTCCTTTGCCACTAGATGAGCCTTATACCTCTTGATAGAACCATCTGATTTATACTTAATTTTATATACCTATTTGCATCCAATAACATGCTTATCATGAGGCAAGGGAGTAACTGTCCAAGTATGATTCATATGCATAGCTTCCAACTCTACTATTATAGCATCCCTCCAGTATGCATAGTACACTACCTGATGATAAAATTGAGGCTCAAGATTAGAAGAAATGTGAAGAAGTAGATGTTTATGAGGAGAAGACAAATTTGAGTAAGAAATAAAACAGTCTAGGGGATTCAAAGATTTGGTAGAGGGTAGAGGACTATGATAATAAATTGCAATGGAAATATTGGAGATAAGAATGAGGCCTTGAGACCTTAGCAGATCTGCAAGGAGGAATATGAGGATAAGGAGAGCCTGAGATGGAACCATCAACATCAGGAGTGTTAACTTCGGTTGGGAAAGAATCAACAGGAGGAGGGGTGATAGTATGGTCCATAGCAAGCTGATGTTGAGGCTGAGGAATAACCAAATTAGGGAAAAGATCCATTATATCATGAGAATAGACAATGGTATGAAAAGGAAAAACATTCTCATAGAAGACAACATCACGGGAAACTAAGAAATGTTTTGTAGTAATATCATGTAACCTATAGCCTTTCATGCCAAGAGAATATCCAAGAAAAACACAAGCAACAGCTCTAGGAGAGAATTTGGTTCTATGAGATAACTATGTAGAGGCATAGCAGAGGCAACCAAACACTCTAAAGCAACTATAATCCACAAATGCTTGATAGAGAAGCTAATAAAGAAGTTGCTGGTTCAATACTGGTGTAGGAGTACGATTGATTAAGAAAGTGGCAATAAGGATGCACTCACCCCAAAATTGAATAGGAATTCTAGATTGAAACAACAATGCCCTAGCTACCCTAAGGAGGTGTTGATGCTTACGTTCTATTATTGAGTTCTGTTTAGGCCGCTCAACACAAGAAAACTGATGTAATACCCCCTTAGAAGCAAAATAATCTCGAAATCTCAACTCAAGTGCACTGTCAGATCTAAACTTCTTCATCTTAGCACTAGACCGAGTCTCAACCATATTGAAAAAGTTCGGAATTATGGCCCTAGCCTCATATTTATGCCTCATTAAAAATACCTAAGTGAAATGCGTGCAATCATCAACCAAAGTCAAGAAATATCTATTACCAGCATGGGTAGGAATATGGTATGGGCCCCAAGTGTCATAATGAATAAGATCGAAAGCATGCTGAGATAAGTGATTATTAGAAATAAAATACAGTCTCCTTTGTTTAGCCAAATGGCATATCGAACAATGAGAACCAATATAATCATTTCCATATTGCAACAAGTTTTTTAACTTGTCCAATTTGTTAAAAGAAAGATGTCCAAGTCTATTGTGCCAAGTATATCTACTTACAACATGTGCCATAGTGGCATTGTTATTAGAATTGTTTGTCAAAGAATCAGCATCAAGCACATAAAGGCCTTCATGAAGCTCACCCCTGCCTATCATCTTCAAAAGATGTACATCCTAAACAACACATGAACGAGAAGAAAAACTAAGGCTCATAGCATCCCTTCCTACTAGAGCACTCATTGAAAGTAAATTGAATTTGAATTGTGAAACAAACAACACATTTTCTAGCACCAAATGCTAACTAAGCCTCACAACCCCTATAGATTGCACAGTTATTCGAGAATGGTCAGGTAATATGACATATGTGACGTTAACAGACCTTAAGCAATGAAAAATAGTCTTTCTAAAACACACATGGCTAGTAGCTCCTAAGTCTATTATCCAATACCTAGGGTTATTAAGCATTGACTCACTGATACAGAAAAACAATTACTTGATGCTTGCTCTTGTGGAGCATCAAGTTATGTCTTCAGCTTTGATGCACCAAAATGGGAATTCAACATACTTAGCAAGTGTTGATACTAAATAGGGTTCAATGTTTGCACAAAATTTCCAACGACCTGACTGCTAAAAGAACTCTCAGAATCCTAACCCACGATAGCAACAATTACTTAATTAGGAGCATTATTAGTGTTATTGTGGCTAGGGAACCTTTGTTTCACCTTATATCCCAGAGGATAATCATGTAATTTATAGCATTTTTCTATGGTATGACCATGATATCCACAGTGTGTGCACATCAGTCTCTCATTCTTCTAAAACTTATTATGATTAGATTTGTTCAACTCATGCTTGACATTAAATGAAACAAAATTAGTCACATGTCCTACTGCACTCCTTCGATTCTCCTCTTATGATATTAAAGCAAACAGCTTGTTTCCATTAATAACAATTAACCTCTTACTTGAGAAAAAGATTCATTTAATTCCATTAAAAATGACATCGCATACTCTATCTGATAATGATTTGTCAAAGCCTTAACACCACCACAAGAACAATTTCCACAACTACAAACAGGTCTAAAGTTACCAAGTTCATCCCATATTGTCTTGAGTTTTGTAAAATAAGCACTTACAGACATGGAACCTGAAATAGGTTCATTGATTCATGCCTCAATTGAAAAATCTGTGGCTCGTTGCTTTGCTGATATCGCTCCTTGAGATCAATCCAAATGTCTTGAGCAAATTCAAAATAAATTACACTCACCAATATGTCCTTTGAAACAGAGTTAAGGATCCACGATATAATAATATTGTTATTCCTAACCCAAGCATTGAGTAAAGAGGCATCACCTGGTGTAGGGCGTTGAATTGTACCATCTATAAACCCTAATTTGTTCTTCACCAATAGGGCAATTACCATCACATGGCTCTAGGAGGCATAGTTGTCCCCTGTTAAAGGCTTAGAGACCAAAAGTAGAGTTGGATTTTCTGAGTGATGCAAGAAAAACATACTCGATCCATTGTCGATGGCAAAATTGTTGATCGACGATGAAGATAGATCTGGACTGATTGTTGCCATAGAACAATTATGAACAACAGAAAAAGAACGAACAAGAGAAGCGTCTCCAAACAAAAAAGAACGCTAACCACTCTGATTGATCACTAGAGATCGACGTCACTGGAGAAAACCAACGATAGGTAGAAAGCAACAATAAGCTATCGCTTTGGTACCATGTTAGAATACGAAAGAAAGAAAAGAACTAGAATTTTCATTTTAAAACCCCAGCCAAGACAAAAGAAGGCCAAATATATACAGAGGAGACAGAGCAATGCTCTGTTCACCTAAGGCTGAAAAATAATAACCTCCAACCCCAACTACCAAGCCTCAAATAACTAACTGTCAAACAAAACTTAAAACACCAGCTAACTAAAAATACAAATGAAATGCAACACAAATGAAATATGAAAAATATGAAAGAAAGAAACACCACCACATATAATATTATGGATAGTATCAACCCTGGTTACTGTTTATCACATTCGCGCTTCCCTTTAAGGCAATTCGTTCTTTTGCAGAAATGCATTCTGAGATTCCTTCACCTGTTGCCTTTGTTTTCTTCTTGCTTTTGTTTCTCAAAGACTCAAAACGCTTTTTTCCTCCGGAACCTTCACTATTCCTCTGTCTCAATTCTCCAACAAGGCCTATTTGATATATGATATATCATTGGTGGCATCGAGGCAGCAGGAGGCTTATGTTGTTTAGAGTATGCACCTTGATTTGAATCCCTCACACAAACCAGACAGCATTACATCCTTGGATGTCTCCTTTTCACCATATACTTTATTTTCCTTACTTTGAACAACTGTTGGAGCTGAAGGAGGTGGCCGTGGAGATAGGGTTGTGATGGAGGTGGCGGATGCGGTTGCAGCGGCTGCAATGACTAATGATTGAATTGGGAATACTGGGCCAAAGGGTAGTACATTGTAGGTGAGGCAGGTGGTAAGTTCATTCAATTCTGAGGCACCGAAAAAGGAGGTGGTCGCAATGGACAGAGGACACTTGGGTTGATGCTGTTCACGATTTTGGCCAGGATGAGGAAGTTGTATAATAGAAGGTGTAGGACCATAATGTTGCGATGATGATGACGATCCAAAGCCTCCACCAGCAGGGACATTATGGTTGATGCTTTTGATGATCTTGACGAGAATGCGGAGGAATTTGAATAATAGAAGGTGAAGGACCATAATGTTTCAATTTTAAAATATCATTTAGATATTTAAATTTAATATTTATAGCGATACTTTGCATCTGTTTTTTATTGTCATATTAAAATAAATATTCAAAGTAACATTAATTAAGACGTCAAACTTAAATATTTAAATAATATTTTTGTCAAATAACTATTCAATCACATGAACATAATTTTTTGAATACGAGAATGACATTATATTTATAACAATAAATTATTAAACTGATAAATTCATGTGTATTCAATTAATGTCCCAAGGCATAGGGGCGGAGCCAGCAATATTTTTTAGTGAGGGCAAAATTTATTAAGGAAAAATTAAAATAATATAATAATATAAACATACAAAAAAATTAACATAATTTAATCAATACCTTAACTTTAAAAATGAAAAAAAAATACTCTTTTGAGACAAAAATTGGTGAGGCATTATTGCTCACTGATTAAGTGAGAGGGAGAGAGAGCTGGAGTTGGAGAGGCAGGCAGCGTCCAACTCCAACAAGCGATCAGCGATGGAGGGTCGGAGCCCTGAGGGGCGAGCTAGCGAGGGCGAGGGCGAGGCCGAGGTAGTGATACCAGCGAGCGATGGAGCCAAAGGCCCGAAGAAAGGCAGCAACTAGCAAGCATGAGCGACTGACGGTGACGGAGTGAGCTAGGCGAGCGAGAGCGACTGTAGATCGAGGAGGTGAGGGGAGGACGAGCGGAGCGAGTCAGCGACCTCACCTTAGCGATGGTTGGATGGTCCGAGTCGCTGGACGGAGGCCGGAGTGAGTGAGAGCGATAGAAAGGAAGCCCGCAGCCGACAGCTAGCAAGAATGAGAGAGAGAGAGAAGGGTAGAGGCCAGGGGGGGCAGGTAGCGAGAGCTTGAGCGAGAGAAGGATTGAGGGAGGGTTTTAGATTTTATACCCAGACTTGAATATAGGCCAAATCAATGGCAGGCCAAGGCCCTCACTGGGCCTACATTGGCTCCGCCCCTGCAAGGCATAAGTAATTACCCTTAAGATTGAAACAATTAATTAAGGGTAATTACTTAAGTTTTAGATAGAGAGGAACAACATTTTTTTTATAAGAAAAAGAAGAATATGGTATATTAGGGTGGGTTCATTGAGGAGAAAAACCTGCGAGACTACAGCAATATGGATTCATAGAATTTCATATATATATATATATATATATGTTCTGCAAACCTTACATATAACATGAAAACCCAGCCTAGTGCAGCCTTACAATTACGTTGATCTCTCCAAACCATCAACTGATCAATGCTTCAGTTGAGTCCTCACTTGGAGCTGGAGGGGCTCCCGGTCTCCACAGGTCCGATTTGTGTTGCCAACTGAAGAAGCAGATTAACTATATTTAGCAAAAAATATAAACAGATGCATGCAAATATATTAAACACAAAAAATATGTAATTAAAGTTGCATACAAATATAATAATGTTAACTATGCGATGGGATGGGATAGAAGGAGAAGACCTGAAAATAAGCATCAAGCTTGTGCTTGAGAGTTGCACGTTCTTCCTTGAGCCGTTGGAAGGCCCTCCTGCATCTGGCTTGTGTGAATAATTAATGACATCAGATAGATAGAAGAATACATAATTTCAAATTTGGACGCTAAGATGCTCTATAATTAAACTTCATTAATGAATTCTGTTGCTTTTCATCCATAGGTGGAACAAACAAAGGTGTCTGTTTCTCCATCTACAGGTTTGCTCTATTTGACACCCAAAGCATCAAAATTTCATGCCTAACTAACTAACTAACTACACAGCCACATGAAGAATGATTAATACCCTTTTATTTCAACATGATCCGCCAAGCCCTTTTGATTTCAATTATTTTGCACTAGAATTCTATGCGTATTTCATTCCGAATCTGAGAATGTAATGGTAATTAAGAGGCAAAGTGAAGAATGATTAATTACCCTTCTTCATCTTCTGCCTTGCAGTGCTCCCTGCATTGTGTGCATTCATTTTGCACCCTCTTGGTTCCAGTGCTGCACCCATGAGAGAGAGAGAGAGATGTTATATATATATATATATATATATAAACACCCTATTGTTATTTATACACAGATTTCCGTAAGTTAAATTTAAAATTGAGTTTTACCTTAAACACTGTCCATTGACCTGAGACAAGAGGTTGTCCAACTCAGAGAAGTCCATAGGAGTTTTCTCCCTGAAAATGTCCCACAGTAGAACACCATTAAACAGTATTCCCAACAGCCTCATCCTTGCAAATTAAACCATGATATACATATGCATATCAACATTAATATCATGAAATGAGCACATATATATATATATATATTTACAAGGCTTGCTCTATATTCTGAATCAATCGAGCAGAATCACTGAAGAACAATGTAATCATTTCTTCTACGAATTTGGGTTCAGAATCATCTTGCAGTTCCTCCAGCCGAACAAACTGTTCGCCAAGAAATCCCTACACGATAGCCCAATAATCAGCTTTAATGTAACCAGCAGCAAAAGGATAGTTTCTTTTCTTTTTTATTTAATTAGAATAAAATTAATTAACTTTCAGAAAATAAATTCAGTAATTGTACGTTTATGGGTGGGCATCCTTAAAGAAATTAACTACTTCCAAAACTTTAAAAGATGAAAAGATACATGAATGAAAGTACAAGTGTACCTAGATACATTTATGCATTTAATTCATAGGCAACATTGTGTTAATATTTCCAGAAAATCTGTCAAACTCATTAGGTAACATTTTCCTATGTATATTAAAACCAATGCCTGAAAATTGAAATGACAAAGCCAGAAGGTTTTCAGCTAACTAGGTTTTCTCATGTTAGCAAACAAGGTACATGCTTAAAGCCATTGGTACAAAGAAAAATAGTAGAAAAACCTCATCAAAAAGGGCCTGCCTCATGTTGACAAGTTGGCTCCTCTCCATTGAATAAGTAAAAGCAAGGACAGAGATATAGAGAGATGGAGAGAGAGAGAGATCTGAATGGAACAGCTGAGAAATTGAAGTTTAGCTGAGAATGCAATAATGTATGGGTGGGCAAGGAGGGGTTTATATAGTAGGGAAGAACGAGGGAACTGGAAGTGAACTAAAAAGGAGAGGAAATTAATGTACTGAAAACTATTGAAGCATGAGGAGGAAAATAAAAAATAAATTCCCACTAAGCCAAAGCCGTCAGAGAGCACACATGCACCAAAGATTTTTCCATATATCCAAGCATGCAATCAGGTTTAGTGGAGGAATGACATTTTGATTCTGCTGAGAAAGTATATACATAATATCAGATTTTTCTACACCAATATTTTAATGTCCTCAATATATTCATGTGGATTTTATTCATTTTTTCCAGTTATTTTTCAACTTGAAGTTTAATTAATTGGGATACATATAGTGACAGCTCAAAATTGTATATATATTTGGTCTAACATTTTGATAAATTTATATATATCTGAATTGGGTGTCTTTTTAATATATGATTATTAATAAATAAATGGAATGATGAGTTAATTCACAAAATCTGAAAGTATTACAAAATTTTTCTATATTTGGTTCAATTAAAGTGATATGCTTTAATTTTATTTATTTCATTGTAAAAAACCATAAATGAAAATAAAATACCACAACCATATTATTCTGAGGACACTTTTTTCATAAAATTAATGTAAATGATAATTATTTATTCACTATATCTCTTGCAAATTAATTTCACTTTCTAATACGGTTCTATGTGACATATCTCTTATCTGATACTAAATTCTCACTAATCAAATGTTGATACGAGAGATTTTCATAGGAGAATGGAGAGAAATAAAGAGGAAATGAAGAGAGAGAGAGAGAGAGAGAAATTGTGAGGGAGAATTCAGACAAATTTCAATTAAATTTCCATATACCTCTAGGTGGATAGGATCAATCCCTTATATGCTAAATCCCCATGCCTAAAATCTTGTCAAAATCAAAAAGAGTACAAATGTATATAGCTTTCTCTAGGTACAAGTCACATCATCTATAACTACCCTCACGTGTAAGTCATCCCAACTGTTAGAACATGACAAATTCCCCCCTGCTTGAAAATTTTCTTACCCTCGAGAAATACTAAATTGGTTGGCAGCTTGCGAGAATTGCCTGAGTAGATCAAGTAGATACTCCCAAGTATTATTATTGGGGTGAAGGTTGAACCACTTTACTAGTACTTGTATGATAAGGGCTTTTGCTTGTATATGACCCTCTTGTCCACTATAACACTCGATTCCATAATATCATTAGCTTCCTTAGTGACTTAGGGTAAAGTAGGGTTTACTTGCTACATTTCTGTAGATCTCTTGAGCAAGAAAACATGGAAAACTGGATGGATTTATGAATCTTCTAGTAACTAAAGCTTATAAGCCACATTTCCCATCTTGGCTAGTATAAGAAAAGGCCCATTGTATCGTGGGCTCAATTTAGACACTTTCCCTTTTGTGAGAGCCTTAATATGAGCAGGCTTGAGTTTTAGGTAAACTTCCTCCCTTAGTGTGAACTCTCTTTCACTTCTCTTTCAGTCTGCAAATTGCTCCATGCGATTTTGAGCCATGGCCAACTCTTTCTTTAGCTGTTGTAAAACATGTTGCCTTTGCTCAAGGTAGGACTCAATTGTAACCCCTATAGTATGCTCCCCCATTGTAGGAATTCTACCAAATAAAGCTTTAGACGAGGACCTTTTGGTCAAGCTATGGTGGCTGGAATTATACCACTATTGTGCGAGTGATATCCACTTGTGCTAGCTCTTAGGATGTGTTGCCTAGAAAAATTTCAAGAGGGGGGTGAATTGGATTTTTCAAAAATTAATAATTTTACCTCTTGTTGAAAATTCTTGAATTTGTGATTTTAATATGTAGTGATTGCAATATAAATAAGCACACTAAAATCAAGCAACCATAGAAAGTAAGAGAATATTTATAGATATTTAGCTCTAAAGAGCCTATTTCTCTCTTTTAAGATTTAGCTTGAGCTTCTTAAAACTTAGCTTGAGGTTTCACTAGGGAGAATCAACACTAACTTTTAATTTGAGCTAGAACTAACATACAATCTCTTGTCTAATCAAGAACCACTAGCACACTGCTAGTAAATACAATCTCCTCACACAACAAGTGAATGAAAATAACAAAGTTACAACCAAAGACAATATCAAACAAATCACCAACTGTTGAGAATTCCACCAGCCAGCACACTTCCAACACTTTGAACCTTCTCACTCTTGTTTGAATACTCTATCAAGTTTGTTCTCTTTCTATTATATTTCTATCTATTTGAAGCCTTTATACTTACTCTTTATATAGACATCTTCAGAAAACTAGTTATTACAAAGAGAGTCAATATGAAGTTTGAAATTCAAAAATTCTTTAGACTTTTCAAACAAGGAACAAAACAAGGAAACATGCCAATCAACAACCCACCTTTAAACAAATATACTTTTTACATGAGAAAAAAAAAATACATTTATCAAGATATGAAATTTTAAACATAACCTTCTTGAGACAAAAGGGATCAAAATAAGGAAACATGTCTAAATACAACTTATCTTTAATTCAAGAATACTTTTTGCATGAGGAAAACAGGCCATGATTTGAGGAACAAGGTGACAACATATTTAAAAAAATTATCCATGGGCATGCAACAACAAGAGATGCAAAAACAAAGGATAAAACAAAAAAGACCGTTGAACTTCGGTCAACCTAAGTCATCCAGCAACCTTATGCACAACTTTGGTTGAAGGATCGATCGACTTAAGACAGAGGCCAAACATTCTGACTAACTTCGGTCGACCAAAGAGCAACTTCAGTTAACCTAAGATTGGAGGCCAACATTCTTGCCAACTTCGGTCGACAAAGATAAACTTTAGTCAACCTAAGATACTTAGCCATTTTCAACACACACATTTTTTCAGCATAATGAGTTTTCAACACAATGAGTTGATAAAATATATCTCTATCATAAAAATACGTTTGTTATCATCAAAACATATCTTTTACGTTGCAAGAGGCTAAATAAAAATATTTTTTCTTATCAGTAAAATCTTATTTACATACCCTTGAACTTAACAAGATGAATGAACCAGAGGGAACACAAGTAAGTCTCTACACATTAATTCACCCTCTCTATCTGCCAATCCATTTAAGGGTGATAGGCTATAGACATTAATTTTGAGTTTAACCCCCAATGATCGCATCAACTCCTGCCAGAGCAAGCTAGTAAATATCTTGTCTCTATCAGATATTATGAATTGGGGTGGTCTAATGTTACTTCACCACTTGATCCAAAAAAATCTTTGCCCCTTCCTATGTGATATAAGGGTGAGTGAGAGTCAAGAAATGTGCAAACTTTGTGAATCGATCTACCACTACCATAATACAATCCTTGCCCTTAAATTTAGGTAACCCTTCTATAAAATCCATAGTCACACTAACCCAAGCATGTGCAGGCAGTGGTGGAGCCAGGAATTTTAAGCAGGGTGGGCAAAAATTAAACTCTAAACTCTAAATTCTATCTAAAATTAAATAATATAACAAAATTAAAATAATATAATATTAAAAAAATATATATCAATAAATTATACAATCGACATATTTTCATATTTTAATAACGTCGCATAATAATATCATTATCAATTTTATTAAATATCTATTTTTGAATATACACAACTAAATTATCGTTTAATCATTAATCTCCAATTTGATTATGTAGCCGAGTCTTGATAAGCTTCATGATAGACTGTCATTCAATTATTGATCTCTAATTCAATTATATAGCTGAGTCTTGACAAATTTCATAACAAAAAATATATTTTTTGCCATAGTTTCAAATATGTAATTGATAAATTCGTAATAAAAAATGAAAAAAATTAATCTCTCTAATTAAAAATAGTTAAAAAAACAGTCAAAAGAGGTTAACATACACAAAAAAAAGTGGGTCAAATTTTCATATATCTTATTTTTAATTTTCGGCTAATACTGAAAAAAGTACTGGCAGTCGCCACCAACTACCATGACCGATGATTTTCAGCGATCAGAGGCAACCACTCGACATCCTTATTCTCATCAACCAACATACCCAAAACCAATAAAATCTAATGACCATATTTCATAGATCTAATTAAGCTTAAACTTCTGGCCAAACCCAATGTGCGTAAACACATTAGCAATTGCCATCAGCCACTTCGGCAATCAGAGGCAATCATTGAACACCTTTATCCTCATTGACCAATATACCCAAAATTCATATTTTTTTGAAAATTCAGGATGGGAATTTAGAAAAAAAAATTAAATTATTATATATAATATTTTCTTTCAAAATCCAAGGTGGGCAGTTGCCCACCCTTGGCTATATATGGCTCTGCCACTGTGTGCAAGCATAACTAAGGGTTCCAACAAGCTAAGGTAGGCTATAGTCTCATATTTACACCTCTTGCACATGTCACGTGCCATTACAAAAGTCTATGTCACAAACTTCTTGAGTTAGGGGCTAATAGAAAAGCTATTTCACCTCATAATATGGGTTTTGGATTCCCGAGTGCCATCCCAAGAGAGATTCATGGAGCGAATGCAGTATTTTCTTCTTCTTCTTAAGTAGCTCACAATCCCCAATCATCAATCTCCCATTATATCGAATTACCCCTTTGGTGAGTGTATAACTTTCCATTAGGATCCAATATCAATTGTTCCAACAATTCCTTAATTAAACTTCTCATCTCTTTCATAATTAACTAGTCACCACCTCTTGATACCAATCAGAGGTTATGACTGTAATAGCAGTTAAGGACCCTTCTTCTTGGCATTTGGATAGAGCATCAGCTACCATATTTTCTCTTTTCTTCTTATACTGTATAACATATAGTCCAAACCCATTAGTTTAGACATCCTCTTCTTTTGTAAGTGCATATGGAGCCCCTGTTGTAGTAGAAATTTTAGACTTTAATGATCCATTTTGATTATGAATTGACCCCTCTCTAGGTAGTCTCTCCATTTCCCCACAACTATTAGAACAACCAATAGTTCTTTCTCGTAGATACTTAGCCCTATGTGCCTAGGGGCTAAGGCTTGGCTAAGGTATACCAAGGGCCTTCCTTCCTACATCAAAACTGCCCCAACTCTAGTGTTACAAGCATCAATCTCCAAGGTGAAGGGTTTACTAAAGTTTGGTAATCCCATAACTGGTGTCTTTCTCATAGCCTCATTCAACTACATAAAAGTTGTTTCAACTTCAGGACCTCATTTAGACCCATCATTCTTCAACAATTCAATTAAGGGCCTTGTTTATGATTCCATAGCTTCACAAATCTTCTATAGTATCCTGTCAGCCCCAGGAACCCCCTTAATTCCTTGATGTTCGTGGGTCTTGGCCATGCAACCATTGTTGCCACCTTCCTTAGATAAGTGTTCATCCTTGCACCAGAAATAATGTGTCCTAGGTACTCCACTTGTCCTTGACTAAAGGCACACTCTAACCTCTTAATATACAATTGGTTAGACCTGAGAATCTCAAATATAGTCCTTAGGTGATTTGGGTGTTGTCAAAAGTTTGGTTGTATGTGAGTATGTCATTAAAGAAAAGAGAGATAAAATGGCATAGGAATGGTTCAAATACTCAGTTAATTAGGGACTAAAATGTGGCAGGGGCATTAGTGAGCCCAAATGGCATCACCAAGAACTCTTAATGGTAATAGTGGAGAGATTAACAAAATTCAGGCACTTCCTAAGTCTATCTCACCCCTTCATAGCCTCAGAAGTTGTAAGACTCCTACTAGACTCAATGATGAACCTACATGGATTACCTTTGTCCGTTGTGTCGAACTGAGATAATATATTTACCAATACTTTCTAAAGGGAACTATTTAAGGGTTTAGAAGTTGGGCTGCATATGTCTACGACCTACCATCCCCAGATAGATGAAGTAAGTGAACCAATGTTTAGAAACTTATCTAAGGTACGTTTTCTTTTTCTAAGCTAAAGAGTTGGAACAAGTAAGGGTGAGCAACTGTTCGGATTAACCGAATCGAACTGATCGATTTGATTGGTTCAGTTCGGTTACTCTTAATAATCGGTTCAGTTCGGTTATTAATTTATAAAAGAATCGATTAACTCGGTTAACCGAACTGCATGTGGCACTCCCTCCCCTAAAAACACGAACTCCCATACCCTCTCTCTCTCACTCTCTCTGCCAATACCCCCTTCTATTTGCCACCTCCAAAAACTCACCCCCTAGAAACCCAACACAAACCCCCAGAAACCCACCACTTCTCTCTCTCTCTCTCTCTCTGCCCTTCCTTCCCCCTTCGACCCTCTCTTCCCATTCCCCTTCTCTGGTTTTCCCGCCCTCCCTCCTCCGCGGCAGCAACTGGCCCACCGTCATACCCCCCACCACCTCTCTCTTTCTATGCCCTCCCTTCCCCTTTGATCATCCCCTTCCCTTTCTGTTCTTCATCACAAACTCTTTGGCGCGACAGCGGAGACGGCTGCCATCGCTCTCTTTGATGAAGACATCGACGCCGTGGACTCCAGTCACTCCACCTCAACCATTCGTTAGGTAAATTCTCCAGGAATTTTGTTTTTGCATATTTTTCACTATAAAATTAATTTTTAGGTCTATAAAAAATTATCCTTTGGATCAATCTTATTTTTTAATATATGAGACATCGTTGTTGTGGGAATCTGATGATCGGTTCCAATCATCAGAATAGCCAGTCGGCTACAATAGTGGTCGGTTAAATCAGTTTCAGTTAGTTCGATTAGGTGGGTTTTGTCGATCAGTTTGGTTCTGTTACTCTCTTTCAAACGGTTCGGTTTGGTTAAGAATTTTCAGGGGGTTTGGTTCGGTTACAACCGAATGCTCACCACTTGGTTCGGTTACAAGTGGCTACCATTGGCTTAATGGTGGTATAATTCTAATTACCATAGCTTCTTCAAGAGAACTCATTTTGAAGCCCTATTTGGGTATAAACTGCCCCTGATACCTGTTGTTAGGAAGTACTCAAGTGCTGAAGTGGCAGTGGATCAATATTTGAGGCAAAGACAAGAAGCTCTATAAATAATTAAAAAGGAATTAAGCCTGACGCAAAACAGAATGAAATAGATGGCTGATCAAAATGGGAGTGAAAGGTCATTTGAAGTAAGAGATCAAGTATATCTGAAGGTCAAAAGATTTCACTTGCAACTGTTCTTCGCTGCTACCACCTCTAAATTAAGCCCCAAGTATTATGGACTGTTTGCGGTGGTGGCCAATGTAAGGGAGAAGGTTTATAGGTTATAGCTTCTAGAAAGAGTAAAGATTCATCTGGTCTTCCACGTATTTCTTTTGAAGAAGGTAGTGGGACTTACATATTCTGTTAGCTTAAAGGTTCCCTTTACCAAAGAGGACATAGCTAAGGTAATAGAACCTCTAGTAGTGATGGATAAAAAGGTGAGGTGATCTACCAGAATTCTATCTCCTTGACACAGGTGTTGGTGCAGTGGACTCACGTGGGAGTACATGTCCGACCTCCTTAAGCAGTTTCCAAGGGTTGCCCAACTTTTGTAATTTCTTGGGGACAAGAAAGTGGGAGGGGAGTTTTGTCACATTCCTAACGGTAGAATATTCATTATATCCATAGTAGTAAGTTGGTTGTACCTAGTTAGATAGACCTCTGTTGTACCGAGTGTACATTCCTAATTAGCTATGGTAGTTGGTGGTTGTATATGTGGCTACAGCTGTTAATTGAGAATGAGGATATGATGGAATACACACGAATCTGATTTTCTTTCTCCATTTTGTTATTCTCTCTCTCTCTCTCTCTCTCTCTCTCAACCTCTTGATAACTCCTCATATCTTCCCCATAATTCTTCAATTTCCAAAAGAATCCCCTTGTTAGTTATCAGAGTTGATAATCTACTAGTAAAATTGAAGGAATGGACATCATGGAATTTTTTTTTTCCTTGAGTCTAAATATATGAGGCCATAACAATTCCCAAATAAATAGTTTTGATGGAATTCAAAAAAAAATTCATGTTATAATATTTGGTTTTAAATGTCTAAAGGCAAGGTAAAGAATAAAAATCATTGGTGCATTCTCTTCTTATTTATGCTATGTTCCCAATATGTACCATAAATTAACTCCGAATTCTCTTTTTGTGTCTTATCTTACCATTGAACTTGGTTATGTTCATAGTTGTCAAAGGTGGGCCTAGGCATAGTGTGCCATGATTGAGGCGTTGCCTAATCGCATGAGGCATGAACCTCATGCAAGGTGCAAGGCATAAGAGGTGTTTGCCTTGTATGTATAAGTGTCTTAAAACCCTATTTCTTGCTCATTTGTTATTTTAGATCTTATTTCATATTCTTGTATATCAATGATAGGCCAACCTAGTGATGTGAGATAGAGGTTTGTTGTGTGTTCTACTCTATTTTGTTTTCTTTTAATTTTCATCACAATTTAGAAGAAAGTATAATTATTGCTAAGAAACAAATGTTTCATTGTATGCTCTACTAATTCTCTCTCTCTTCTAATTTATTTTGCAATTTAAAAAAAATAATTATTTTTATGTAGCTGTTTTTATTGTTTGTTCTGCTATAATTTTCTTTTTCTTTCTCCTAATTGCAAAAGAATTTAAAAGAAACTAATTATTATTTTTTTTTTGGCAATGTTCTGTTATAATTTTTTTCTTTCGTCTAATCTCTTTTGCAGTTAGAAGAAACTAATTTTTTTCTACAATACTATTAGTTGTTATTATAACGTTGGTTATTTGTTATTTACCATTTTATGAGTTTGCATTCTTGTATATTAGTGATAGGCTAACCAAGTGATGTGAGATAGAGGTTTGTTGTGTGTTTTACTCTATTTTTTTTTCTTTTAATTTTCATTGCAATTTAGAAGAAAGTAATAATTGCTAAGAAACAAATGTTTCATTGTGTGCTCTACTAATTCTCTCTCTCTTCTAATTTATTTTGCAATTTTAAAAAAATAATTATTTTTATGTAGCTGTTTTTATTGTTTGTTTTACTATAATTTTTTTTTTCTTTCTCCTAATTACAAAAGAATTTAGAAGAAACTAATTTTTTTTTTTTTGGTAGTGTTCTGCTATAATTTTTTTCTTTCGTCTAATCTCTTTTGTAGTTAAAAGAAACTATTTTTTTTCTACAATACTATTAGTTGTTATTATGAGGTTGGTTATTGGTCATTTACGATTTTATGAGTTTGCATCTATCTCCTTATGGGTACATATTAAAAATAATAGTATATAAATATTTTATAAGCATTTAGAATAAATATGACCCTCATGTACCTAAGGCCCATGCTTCGCCTTGCTCCTTGCTCCTAGGCCCAAGCACGAATTTGTGCCTCAATGCCCCTTGCGCCTTTAACAACTATGATTACATTCGTGATTCTAGGTCTGCAATAATTATATGTCTGGATACTGTAATGAATAACACATTACTGTACTTACCACTATTGCATGAAGGTTAACCATGATCTGTAACTTCTTTTTGATTAACGAATAACTTTATTTGCTTGCTTGCTTAAATACTTTGTGTCTCTATGTTGTGTTTTGTAGCTTATATAAATAATTTTTATTGGTGGTCATTTCAATACAGAGGTCACCAATGAATTTTTTAGGTCTATATGCTTTATGTATGTTCTTTTGTTGGTTTTAGACATAATTTATCTTGGGTTAATGGGTGGATTTTGTGTGGTCACTAACAGATTATTATCTCTTTATGCATTTTAAGTTTGGTTCAACTTCGTTCTTTTCAAGCTTTAATAAAGATTATTGTGGTTTAGGTTATGAACTTTTAAGGTTTATGCTCTTGAGCTATTGAGTAGTAAGGCAACATTTGTAATATCCAGGAAATTCTTAAGGTTATAAATGGGATTTTACAAAGGGTATAAATTGAATTTCTAAAAGAATAAGGCTGTAAGGTACACTAACACAGTTTTAAGTGATCGAATCAACCGAAGGGAGTACCTCAGACCCTAGATAGTTAAGGAAAATGGAATAGTATTGACAAGTGACTCGAGACATGATTTTAGGTGTCAAAAGAAATTGGATCGGGAACGATTTTTGGTACAACTGTGGATCAGGCTGAAAAATCGAATCAACGTAGGAAACTTTTGAAAAGTTAACGGAGTGTTTTGAAGACCAATATTCTATATGTAGAACAACCCTTGAATGATTTCGAGTTGAAACGAAAAGACTTAGGGTCAAAACAATCAACCGAGCCAAAGTATAATTTACTAATTTTGCCCGAGAAAGGTCAAAAGGATAATTTTTTAGAAATTTCGAGGATGAAATAAAGAGTACAAAACTTGTGGGTCTTGGTGGTATTGTTAGAAGGATCAAGGGCCTCAAGGAAAGGGGTAAACTGAGGCTGGAAATTAGCTAGGGGGCCAAAGTGTAATAAACTGAAAATCAAGTGTGAACACAGCAGGGAAATCGCCCGCCGCACTGCCACCTCATGTGGAGCCTATTTCTGACAATAGGACGGCCGAGGGAGGGCTAGGGAAGGTTGTATACGGTGCCTAGAAGCATAGAGCCAAGCTTTGGCCAGTGATTGGCCGAGGGGTGGTCGGTTTTTTGCTATAAAATGAGGTCAAGGGTTTCATATTTTTGGCACATAAATTGGCCGTGTTTTTGGATGTTTCTGACAGATTTAATAAGGGGCTTTTGATCCTTGTATCAAGGGAAAGAATTCTGGAGTTTTTGGGAGGGTTTTCATCGAGTTTAGAGGCTGTTCAAAGCTCAGCCGAAGACCCGAGGCAAACATCAAAGCCGCGCCTATAATTGCCATTTGGGGCATTTTTTTGGTGACTTTTTGGGCACCAAGTGGTACCATTAGGATGGACTAAGGAAGGGCTTCAAGAGGATGTGCTTAGATCAGGCATCGAATGAGTCACCGACGGCCAGAATTGAGGAAGAAGAACGACGCATGAGTTGCACACGCCACATTTCACATGCAGACATGCGTTGGGCACGTGGGCCAGGGGTAATTTTGGAATTTTGTTTCAATATTTTTCTTAAATTATTTTAGGAATTATTGTGTTGAAAAATTTGAAAAAATCTTTGAGGAGATAATTATTTTGGAATTATTGAGGTAAAACTAGAAGAAAAATAGAAGAAATTATAAAAAATTAAGGAAAAATGGATTTTGATACTCCTTTAAATAAATATGATATCTAGGGAGTATCGTGGCTTGAGATTGAGTATAAGTACGTGTGTTTAAGGTGTGACGCAAATCAAGATTGTGCACGAGGATCGAGACATTCTGAATACGTTCGAGGTGAGTGTTTGCCCCCTAAAACTTGATTTTATTGTGGGTGTTTCTACCATAAAAAATTGGTATTCGTGCTACTTAAATGTGTTATAATTTCATACAAAATGGTTTTGTTGCATGCGAACGGTAACTGGTGATGGTTGATTTCATGTGGGAGGTTCATCCCAAAATATTTTGTACATGTGCGTTTTATTTTATAAAATGTTGTTTATATGATGCATTGAGTTGTGATATGTGGAATTGTCATACGTTTTGTGTTGTTCATATGGAATGTCAGCCTGAAATGTTATCTGGATAATGTAGTTGTAATTCCCCAAGGGTGCTGCCGGAATAATATATAAGGGTATCTTGTACTGGTGTGCATGTCAAGATAGTCGCATAGGTTTTCGTGCCAGGCTGTATGGCCAAGAAAGTTGCACTAGGACGACTGGTGGTCCATATGGGATTTGAGTGGGGATTGGGTAGTGGTTCCTGAATACTTTTGAGTGGGAACGTAATCCCTGACGTAATTGTGGTGAGCCAGGTTCTTGCGTTGATGTGACCCTCCTGGGCCGAGAGTGGTAATGATTGTTCTCGAGGTGTTGGAGAGATGCGTTAACATTGCCCCTCTTAAGCTAGAACCGCGTTGTGTCAATGTGTCAATGTGGTGATGTTGCCTTTAAAGAGATTGTTCTTTCCTCGTGGTTGGGTTAAGCCCTGTGTGGGATTCTCTTAGGCTATGGCTTGTCAGGTTGTGTCGGTTTATTCACGTCTTGCATGCATTTATGAAAATGTGTTTTGAACTCTCACTTAGATGATTTATCATCTAATATGGACTTCGTCCTTGGAATATTCAAACGTTCTAGGTGAAGGCAACGGTGCGAAAGGAAAAGGGATTGCCGAGGGGTGACGGCAATTAGTGGATAATTTATAGTATGTCGTTTTCAATTATGTTGTTTATTTTAATGATGTCATGTAAAACTCTGGTTTGGTTTTTAAGTTATGATTAAGATGGTTTGGTTGTATACCATTCAAGATTTCAATCTAGCTTCTGAGGTGATTTACCTATCTTAGGGGGCGTTTGTTAATCAAGATATGAAGTGAAAAAGTTAAGATATGGAATGCATCTCAGATTTTTATCCTTTTTAACATATTTGTTAAGCTTATCTGACCATTTTTTAAAAAATCATTAATGATCTCTTATCTTGATCTTTCAAGGTATGGTTATCTCCCCTCCCTTCAAGATAAGCATATCTTGATTTTTATAGATAAAAAAAAATGACATTTGTATCCTCTAGTCCATTTTAAAAAACTTGATAAAAATCTTAAAATGCTTCCTAACTTTATCTTGACTATTCTATATCTTGATCCGAAAACTATTCCAGACTTATCTTGATACTCCCTTATCTTGTTCATTTTAACAAATGCTACCTTAGTTTATTAACGATTCTAAGTTGATATACTGGGAAAGTGTAACGGGATCTTCGAGGAACGATCTATGTGTGGGGTTTCCATTTGAAGAAAAATATATCTCTAAAATCTTACATTATCTAACGCCCTAGGAGAGCGGGGTGTTACAAAATTTATTAATGTATTTTTTTCCTCAATTTTCTCGAGTAATTACACAACTGATATATCAGAAAGTTTTAGGAGTTAATGATGGAATAATATCTTATAAAATGAAAGATTTGACTGTGATTTGATTTATGTTTATTGTCTTCACGTCGTGATTCCTTAACTATTTTTTTTAATAAATATTATTAAGTTCAATTGTATGGATTAAACATTAATTATTTGGTCATATGTCTCTTGCAAGGCACAGAGAGAATTGATAAAAGGGACCAAAATCCTAAAAAAGAAAGAAAGGTGTCCATGCATGGATGCTTTCTACTTTTAAAACATTAATAGATGGAGCAATCATTGTTGATGAGCATGGTATCATTTTCTCTAGCCCAAATTAAGTAGTTTTGATACAGAATTGGAAAGATATACCATGGTGTGACATTGGGCTTTAAAACTCTGAAAACCCTTGTAATATAAATCTCTAGCTAGGAAGACACTTTCAAAAAAAAATTAATATAAATTAAAACGAATATATATGATGAGAAATGCCTTAAAGGGGGAATGAGAGGGGGGGGTGAGAACCCTATACCAAAGAATATAGGAACCTAGGTTATCCATATATAATCTAGAGACTAGAATATCATCTTTGAACTATGAGAGGACATAAGTGTCTGCCTTCAGCTAAGAGAAGAGGGATGAAAGACTAATAACTCTTTAGACAAAACTCTCTATACTCTCAAAAGCTTTCTTGTTTCTTTCATGCCACATACACCAAAATTATAATAATAATAATAATAAATGTTCGTTTTTTCCAAATTGTATGCTAACTTGTCTGCAGGCATCTTTGTATCCAAACAAACAAGAAATCCAAAACCAAAGCTGGCATAACCTACTTACTATACACCAAAACCATATATATAGAATGCCTAGCTGAGCAATGAAAGAAGATGTAATCCTCAGATTCACCAATCTCCTAATGCATGAAGCACCACACCAATCAATAACTATCTCTTTATACTTCCGTTGGTTGTTTGAGGTAATGATTTGGTCACTACTACCAGAATAAGTTTGTTTTTCTCTCTTTAGAATTCTTGGCAATTTTAGCGATCAGTGAATTTAATGCGTACTCGGCTACCTTTGAGGGCTAGATCATCTTGGAGAGGGCGCTCTCGTGCTTTTTCTTCTTCTAGTAGTCATGCTCTTGCATTGAAAGCTACTATTAAATGTTTGTCAGGCGGTGTTTACCCCATTAGCTTGACTTGTCGGATGAAGGTATAAAGTTCCAATAGCTTTCAGATGTGTTTGGTATGGCCAGTCATCGGAGATGAGTTGCTGCCCAACCAGGGGCGGATCTAGAAATTTATGTAGAGGGAGGCTGAAATTTTCTTTTTTAAGTTGTAAAACTGTACATCATAGATTTTGGGGTGGGCTGAAAAAAAAAATTTGGACTAATTTATTATTAAAAATTATTTTTTAACATTAAAAAAATTAATTTTTTATATTAAAAATTAATTTTTTAATATAAAAAATAATTTTAATTGTGGATTGTCTTGGACTTCATCCCATGGCAGTTCACATGTAAATCCGCCACTATGCCCAGTGTTCTCTAGAGTTGGGTAGCAAAATAATAGTAACTCTTGTTGACAAGCAGATTCATAAAGGCCGTACTTCCTCTTTGCTTCTCATGGAATCGGAAGAGATGGAGTAGCCTCTATCCTCTCTAGTTTCGATATCTTCTACATGTTCTACGCTGGTGCTGTTAACAACATTTGTGGCTGCACCTACGGCTAATTCCTCTTCGATGTCGTCGACGATGATTATGGATGTGCATAAGGTTGGTTCCTTTCTAGTGTTGTCGACGACATTATTAGTAGCAACTTCCTTGAAGCTTCGGCCTCGGTGATTGGAAGCTATGCTAGGTGCCAGTCAGTTTCACCTTTAGCTTCAATGCCTTTGCTAGTGAGAAAAATAGGCCCCCAAGCCATTTCTTCCATCATCATTGATTTGCAAGAAAAGGGACCCACCAAAAGTATTCCCACTAAACCTTCCAACGTTCTTATTAATTCTAATTCTAATGATTCTTCCCTTAAAATAGGTCCCATTGGCCAACTTTTTTCCCTTGCTTATCATGATGTTTTAAATGCAACTTATGATCAAGGAACCAGAAGTCTAATTTGGGCAACATCTCCATTCTTCCAATTGAGCCTTCACATGAAATAGGCCACACTAGCCAGCTTTCTTCCATTACCCATCATGTTGCATTAAAAGCAACTCATGATCAAGGGGCCTATAAGACTAATTTGGGTTCTCTTTCAGTAAGAAATCAGGCTATGTGAGATCGACGACTGGAAAGGGATTATCAACCTATGTATTTCATGAATTCGAGGCAAGAGATGGGTAATGATAGGAAATGAAGGATTAACACAGCTACCTGATTCGGTTGGGAGTTAGAAATTGGGAAAGGATTAACCCCGATCTTGGACCAATGTCGTTGAGTCCTCTGCCCTCGTATCCCAACAAATTTACAGTACATTCCCTAGAAGATAACTTCCTATGGCATTCTGAGGGTTTATCTCTCCCCAGAAGCGCGTGTAGTATGTGAAGCTTATTAGGAGAACACTCTTGTCGGATACTTCATGGAGAAGAGACTTTGGTTTTGTTGGGATACATAAATCTTATCATATGCGCAGCGGAAATTAAATTTAGTTTGCAGGTATCCTGTTTTTTAGAAATTATGGTTTAGCAAATTGGAAACAAAACGAAAGGTTACCTTTTTGATAAAATCTGATTTCACCGTTAGATTTCCTGCCGTTTAATCCTCCAAATGTAGAATGCCGAGTCGATCCACCCGAAATCACTTTTATCCAAGAATTTCAAAGAGAATGATAAGTAAAGAAATTTTTCACAAAAATTTCTAACTTACCTCTTTGGATTCAATAACACTTCTTCAAAACTCTCTCAACCTTCAAGTGATTCAAGAAGACATCAAGTGAAGTAAATGAAGAGATTAAGAGCTTATATATACATTAAATGGGTTGGGCTTCTCAAGTCCATTCCATTTAATGTACTTGGGCTAAGCCCAAATCATTTAAGTTAACTTAAATCCAATAGTACTATTGGGCAAAGCCTAATGTGCTAGCAAAAGGCCCAACCCAATTAATAATTAAATAATTATATTCATAATATAATTATTTAATTATTTTTATTTATCTGATAAATAAATGCACTATTATTAGTAATTATAAAATTACTAATTTATCTATTTTCTCTTTGAAAGTGATTTCTTTTCGGGTGGGACTTTCTAGGTTCACAAATAAATTGGTAACAAGAATAGTCAACAATTAATTCTCGTAAATCACAAGTGACATCTAGCAATATGTCATGATTACCCAATTTATTATGAAACGGGCATTGTGAACCTTTTACTACGTTATCATGCAATACGATCCTTCTATCATACTATATCCTGACAAGATATGAGATCATGGTCAGCAGGTCGAATCTCTTAATCTCGTCATATGACCAAATCCAAAAACAATCTTGACTAATTATGACACAACCCTTATGGAACAATTCCATCGTCATATTACCTCGGCCAAGGATTTATCGTCAAGTGATTATTGGATCGCATATGATATCCTCTCATAAATCTCGAGGTGATAGATTCCATGTCTGATGCACACATACCTCATGTATCACTGAATCATGCACATAGATACATATGATTATTCATGATTAGAACAATCACATATATCACTGATATCCTAATCCACCAATACACAGATATCCATGTCATCTCAGGTCTAAGGACTAGTTGCAAAATTGCAACTAACATTAAATCATTGACCCGTGAGAAATAACTCATGTGATTTAATGTTAACAGTCCCATTCAGTGAATGGCACGAGACTCACCAACCTTATCTTTCAGTATCTCATACTGAATAAGGAAGAAGACGATGTGCTGGCATTTACGAGTTGCTATTATCCAGATTAGGAATTCTACGGCCAGGAACATGTTTATAGTATAATGAACTATGGATTATCCGTAACTCGTATTCTTAACTCTTAAGAATGGTATCCATTCCTTATTATACTAATGGATGTATGTTTTATAATTTAAATCATATTGCAATTTAAATAAAAACATAAACTTGCCATTAAATAATATTTAAAGAATTACAAAATTGAGTCCTTTTGTGTCACTAGAACTGGTCTTTAGGGCTCATATCTAATTACAGGTTTCCCACTATTCAGAACTTAGCCATGAAGCTTTGGAAAAAATTTGGTCTTGTTGAAGTCCACATGAATAATTCTAGTTTTTTCTTTTTCTGCTTTAATACTCGTGATCAAATTATGTAGGTTTTTTAAGGAGGCCCATGGCACTTTGGTCAGAGGCCTTTATTTTTTTGATATGAAGGTACATGTATATATATATATATAAAGATCAAAACTGTACAAGATACATTGGGCATACCAAAGAGAAAACAAAAGGGCCAAGCTAATGCCCCAAAATATGATGCTCATACAATAATAATAATAATAATAATTATGTATGCATGTGTTTTAATCCGATGAATAAAGCAATCCACATGAGGCCTTGAACCCTTAAAAATCTTCCTATTCCGCGCATTCCAGATCTGGTAAACAAAGCAGGCGAGAGCAATTCTCTTCATTTTATTACGTCAAGAGGACTCTTGGCCTTCTCTTGATCCACTTTAAAGCACTAGAAATAGTGGACATGGCCCTAGAAATACCCAACCTTTTTCTCTGATGTGGCTCCAAACCGTAGCACTAAAAGTGCATTGAAAGAACAAATGCTGAACAGGTTCCTCCCCAACCCCACAGAGAGGGCATGTGCTGTCAATGTTTAGAAAATGTAGCCTGTCTTTTGTAACACCCCACTTTCTCGAGCGTGTTATAACTTAGGACAATTCTAGGATAATAATTTTTTTTTATTTAAAACTACGACTAAACTATATAATTGCTCTTATCCATCCCAAAATTTTCCATACGTTTATCTCATAAGAGAATCATCATAAACATCAATTGCGGAAGCTAGAATCAAACCTAACATCTTAACATTATTATAAATAAATTCTTACATCCTTATTAACCATAAATAAGGTTATACATCATCATTCCTCAAAACGTTCAAAATTCGAAGTAGCAGAACTTAAATACATGGGCACTACATAACATACGTTCGATTCATCATGCACTTTGCTAAGTGCCATTTCAAGCCTCATTCATCTTCGTTTCTGCTACAATCTCTATCTGAAATGTTTGAATATTCCAGGGGCAAAGCCCAAGTTAGATGATGAATCATCTAAGTAAGGAAACAATGAACATATCTCTTGCATGGATGCAATTATCCAAAATGTCTTATTCCATATCATTTAGGTTTGAGTCGACTGCACCCAACTGTTGCTCTTCATTTTTACAACCTCCTTGCTAGGCCAACGTGTATGGGTGCACCCTTGGTAGAGCAGTGATGCCAGTCCATAATCTCAAACCCTTATGTGATGCATGATCATTAGTATCATCATGAACATATGCATATTTCATTATCAATACATGTAAATGCAATCTACATGATATATTCACATCAAGACATGACAGCATGGTAAAACCATTTACATAAAATTTACTTTTGGGGTCAAACCACTTACCTTATCAAGCTTATCAGGATACCTCGATATTCGTGCATTGCCTTGAAATACATGCATCATCTCGATTTGCGTGTCAATCTCAAAATTTGCACAAGTCACTTCAACTTAAGCCTCAAAGCACCCTAATCATCATATTTATTTAAATAAGCATTAAAATCTATTTTTCCATAATTTCTTACATTTTCCTTATTTTTCTCTCTATTTCTTCCTATTTTCCCTCAATAAATCCAACTAAATATTTCTCAAATATGTTCTATAATATTTCACTATAACAATTCATAAAATAACATTCCTGAATTTTTGGAATTTTCTAGGAAATATTACTCACCTTGAAGGTTTATCTCTGGAAGTTACGGTTTCACAGTACACAGCCTAATTTTTTGTAGAAAACACGAGTTTTAGTAAACCTAACCTCCAAAAATTTTACATAGGGTTCAAGGGAATTAAATATGGGTCATAACTGAAAATTTTTGATGAAAATGGGCCTACACGCGCCCTTTGCAGGTGGCCCATGCCCTTTCATGTGCAGTCGTGATAATACTGCCTCACTTTTGTATTTCGACCATATCTCTCTCATTTTAACTCCGATTCAACCCTCGTTTGAATTTACGAGTCCCTCTCTTTCCCCTCTACAAGATTATTAAAAAAAAGGGGGACTTATCTTGATATTTTTCTGACTGTTTGGGATGAACTTTGACAAAGACTTAAAACTCCAATGAGGCTCGTTCTCCCTCGTTTCTCCTCTAATTTCTTCCTTTCTTCTTGCAGAATTTCCTCCCCTCTTTCAAGAGAAAGCTCCTCACCTTAGAATGCCTCGATCCTCAAACTCCCTTGGAATGATTTGAGAACAACTCATGGTTCTTATTTATAGATTTCTCGGACCAATCACATGACACCACTCGTCCCTTGATAAGCTTTGGACTCCAAAGACTCAAAACTAGAATTGAATGTTACTTGAAATCCAAAGCCATATTGGATTGAGTTTTGAAATCCAAAGCTATAATGGAATGAATTTTGAAATCCAAACCTAATATCCTAAACTTCTTCCAAATGCTATTTTGACCCTTATTTCAAATCCTCAAGTTTTCATATTTTACCACATGAACTCCTAATTTCATCTTTATTTCGCTTGGGTAATTCTCTAATTGCGAATACATCCTCAAACATCAAATTAATTTGCATTACTATACATAAAATACAAAATTAATAACTCTAAGCTTACTTGATATGGACGATTTCATTTCAATGCCCTCACAAGACCTTTGTTTTATCCCGAAACCATCTCAAGGTTCTTCTATTCGCAAAATTAGAGTCTCATCAAGGTTCCGTGGATTTTCCGGAAGCCCCTTACCATCATTCAGTCTTTTAGGCTACAACGTAGCTGTATCAAATACCGTCCCTGATTCAATTTCTTTTGATACCATAAATCCTATTTTGGAATGCTCATCGAGACCATGTCATTTTCTTTAGACCTTTACACTTCGAGACATTCTCTACAGTCGATTCGGTACTTATAATTGTAAAAATTTATACCTAAACCCCTAATCTTTTGATAATTTCACCTATGGCCCACGTTGAGCCCTTTAGAAAATTTGGGATATTACATCTTTTGTCTAAAGCTTGGACTTAGCGCACATCCAAAGAATGAAGGCATGCTTTGGTGTGATACAACTACTCCATACAATTGCCGCCCATTATCTCTCGAGGCCCTTAACTCTGAAGAAATTGTATGCCTCATGGATACGAAATCCTCCTGAATTATCCCAAGATGAAATCAAGAGAATAGCTTCTAAGGATGGACCCTACTGTCTGAATAATACGATCTTTATTCCTTAAATGCTGGGAGGTTGGAATGGTTTTTGCTAATGATGCCCATTCATCCATCCTAGTGTGGGTGAAATTTTTTTTATTTGCTTTTAGAGTATTGGTCCTCCTTGGGACTATCAAAACTTGTGAGTTCTTTAGGTAAACCCATTCATGCAGACGTTATGATTGAAGAGCACAAGAGGCTTAATTTCGCTAGAATTTGTATTGAAGTTCATGTCTCATCTTCTTTTCCTCCATATATTGAATTATACCGGGGCATTGATGTGGTTATAGATGAACCAAAAATTGTTCGTATCCAAGTGGAATATCAATGGGTCCCTACTACTTGTCCATAATGTAAGGTTTTTTGCCATCAAGCTAGTACTTGCCCCCGGAAGGCTCCAGTTTCACCCCTACTAACTCAACATGTGTCTTCTCCACCTCAGGCTCATTCAATTTCAGAGTCAACTCCCCCCCCCCCCTAAGGCTCTTCTTGATCACCCCATGGACCTTGATGTCTCCAATCCTACTCCATTTTGTGGGTCCCTCTCCCTAAGCTTACCTTATTCTTTTTTCCCTATCCCTCTTGTTTTAGTTGAGGTTGCAAATTGCTTCGGTTCACTCATAGAAAAGGATCAAAAACTTTCTTCCATTAGCTTCCCGGGTCACCCGGACCCTCCATTAGTTGTGCCTCTTTCCCCCTCCCAATCTGAGAGTGAGTCAGTTTCTAAGTGTTCACCTAGCTCTCGAGAGGCTTTTCCTAACCCTTCTCCCCTTCATCCTGCTAAGGGAAATCTCTCATCTAGCCCATCCTCATTGGACCCTTCTCCCCCCCCCCTCATCTTATTGGGGGAAATCCCTTCCCAAGCCCATCCTCATCCGGCCTTCCTCCCCCTCCTCATGTGATTGAGTTTTCTCCTCCTCATAAGAAAGAGCGTAATCGCAAGCGTCAGTTCAAAAGGGGAAGTGGTATGCCGAGGGAACCCCTTCCCCCATGACTTTTGGAGCTTGGAATATTAGGGGTCTAAACCACCCAACTAAGCAATGGAAAGCCAAATCCTTTATCATTCATCATAATTTAGCTTTTTTTTACTCTCCTTGAAACTCGTGTTCAAGAATGTCATTCTTTAATCATTGCTAGAAATATCTTCTTGAGATGGTCTTGGAATATGAATTAAAACCATAGCCTTGACAATGGTATCTAGTTTGGTTATGACCCAGACTGCTTGGTGGTTGAAGTCGTCTGTAGTTTGAACTAGTTTATGCATTTAAAATGTACTTGTTTGACTAATTAATCAATTTTCTTTTTGACCCGTGTTTACGCTAAGTATGAGAAGGTGGCCCAGCTTCAACTTTGGCATCATTGGTTCTCCTTGGTGTCATCTGTTCATTTTACTCCTTAGGTTCTCCTTAGGGATTTTAATATATGCCATCATGTTTCCGAAATGAGATAGGGTAATCCCTTGATCTCTTTTGGTATAGCTCATGTTAAATTTTTGTCACGTTCCTCCCTCTAGGATCTCTCATTCCAGGGTCTAGTTATTACTTGGAATAACATGCACTCTGGGAGGGAGAGCATATTTCGTAAGCTTGATCATGTTTTTGTTAATGACGGCTAGTTAGCTCGCCATAGGGATAGTCATGCTATCTTTTTTCTGCTTGGCACTTTAGATCACAACCCTATGGTTGTTGATTTGCATAAGGATAGGTTTAGATCGGGGGATTGCTTTCAATTTATTAATCACCTCACAGAGCATCCTCACTTCATTCAAACTACCCAGATCAGTTGGAGTCAAGAGTGCCTTAGTTGGTCCATGTATCATCTCGTTACCAAGATCAAGAGAGTTGTTAAGCAAAGTCTCAAGTCTTTGAATGATATTCATGGTCATACCACCTCTAGAGTTTTGAATTTTCATGATCAGCTTCATGGAGTGCAACGCCTCATTTTGGTTTCCCCATCTAATGTCTCGTTGAGGCATCGAGAGTTGGAGCTAACTTGGTTATATTCAGAGGCTTTAGTCCAAGAGAGTGAATTCTTTCGTATTTGTGCCCGGGTGAGATGGGCTAGTGAAGAAGACCAATGCTCTTGGTTCTTCTTCCAACAAATGTTATCAAATAGAAACTATCACCACATTCATAATCTTATCCAAGCGGATGGTTCTTCTACTTCATTTTTGGAGGAGTTGTCCCAAATGTTGTTCTCTCATTTTCATGCTCTTTTAGGTCCCCAAACTTCGAGGCCTACCTTCTCTCGTGATAAGGTCGCGATGTATATGG
Source organism: Diospyros lotus (assembly GCF_014633365.1). Taxonomy (NCBI): domain Eukaryota; kingdom Viridiplantae; phylum Streptophyta; class Magnoliopsida; order Ericales; family Ebenaceae; genus Diospyros; species Diospyros lotus. The sequence continues at coordinate 43,106,268 of NC_068339.1, read as the reverse complement.
ATCACTCGTTCCCCTCTGAGTGTTGGCTTGAGATTTTTAGGGATGGTTCTACAGAGGAAATTGGGTTTGCTCTCTTTTCTATGGGTGACAATAAGGCTCCAAGTCCGGATGGATTTACTGTCAAATTCTTTCATCTGGCCTAGGATGTGGCTGGTCCTGATTTCATTGTTGGTGTGTGTAATTTCTTTTAGTTTGGTCAGTTGCTTGGGGAAGTTAATGCCACCATTATTAGCCTTATCCCTAAGGTTCCCCCACCCTGAGACCCATAATCAATTCCGGCCTATATCATGTTGTAATGTGATCTATAAGGTTATTTCAAAGATTCTTGTTAATCGTTTTAAACCCCCCTTGCCTTATCTTGTTGATGGTGCTCAGATAGCCTTTGTGCCTAGCGTACCATTGGGGACAATATGTTATTAGCCCAGGAGATCCTTCATAACTATCATCTTCATCGTGGTTCTCCCCATTGTGTGTTGAAAGTGGATTTGGAGAAGGCTTATGATTTAGTGAAATGAAAATTTCTTCTTTTGATTCTTTAGCTCATGAATTTTCCTCTACGCTTCTATTCTTGGATTAAAACACGTGTGACTTCCCCTGGGGCAATGCAATATTTTAATGATTTTTTGTTGTGACGAAAAATTTAGAAAAAAAAAATTCCTAAAAGAGATTTACTCAGAAAAAATATTTAATTTTTTTGTTTTATATATGTAGTCTATTATTTTGGGAGGTGGATTGTCTCTTCTTGCATATAATCTTATTATTGATCTAAGTGTTCTTAAGACTTAATTAATTATCTTTTTTCTGGAATCATAATGAGTTTGAGGGAGAATTTGTCTAAATATTAATGATGTGTTATGTAGGAATTAAATGCATAAATTTAACTATATACACATATACTTTCATGCATACATCTTTTTAGCTTTTAAAGGTATGGAAGTTGTCTCCAAAAAGAAATATACCCACACATAAATGTAGATTACTAAATTAATTTGATCTCCTTGTTATTAATGAAAAAGAAAAAAGATGTCTTGTTGATGTTGTATACAGTCAAGTTAAGTATTGTGCTATCGTGTAGGGATTTCTTGATGAATAATTTGTTCAACTAGGGGAACTACAAATGATGATAACCCTAACTTAGTTGAAGAAATTCAAGAAGGCTTGGGAGATCGTAGGTCCTAATATGGTAGAGGCGATGCGTAACTTCTTCTCATCTTGCTGCCTTCTGAGAAATAAATGCGACCATAATCAATCTCATTCCTAAGGTTCCTCACTCTAAGGTGCCATCCCAATTTAGACATATTTCTTACTGTAATGTCTTGTATAAAATCATTATTAAAACCTTGGCCAATAGGGTCAAGTTGGTGTTCTCTGGCTTGGTGGATGTATCTCAAGCGATTTTTTTTCCAAGGCGTTTGATCGGGGACAATGTCTTGCTAGACCAAGAGTTGGTTTTTCAATATCATCTCCATAAGGCTCGCTATGTGTTAAAGGTAGATCTAGCGAAGGCTTATGATTCAGTGGAGTGGGATTTCCTCTTGTTGCCCCAAGGAACAGGGGTGCATGGGTCTTAAGTCGCTATATATCTGGAACCAAGCTTTGGTTGCCAAGTTAATTTGGCGGCTACTATTGGACGATAGGGAATTGCTTTGGGTTAAATGGGTGAATACCTATAGGGTTAAAGGGGAGTGTTTATGGCTCCTCAAGGTACCCTATGCATGCCTGTGGTACTGGCGAAAGTTGCTCTCGCTTAGAAGAGTTATGAGGGCTCGATTTGGATGGAAGATTGGGGACAGTCGCAGTATGTTCCCTTGGCATGATCAATGGCACCCGTTCAGTGTTCTCATTGATCGTTTCTCTCGGTAATTAACTTGGTAATTACGCATTTCAATTTTAGCTAAGGTCACGGATGTTATCAAGGATGGTTCTTGGTTTTGGTCGAGGAATTCTCTCATTTCGAAGTCTGATCTTATCTATAGCCATCTCCCTAGCCTTCCTCACTTTGAGCATCGTGACGAGTTGTGTTGGCTCTTGGCCTTGAACGAGACTTTCTCTATCAGGTCAGCATTCCAAGATCTCCCGAGTTAACGGCCTCGGGTCCCTTGGTTTAGGCTTGTTTGGTCCTCTGTGGGTATTCCTGCCCATATTTTCATTCTCTGATTAGCGATCTGAGAGTGATTATCTACACTTGATCATATTAACCTATTTTTGTCTTTCCCAAATAAATGTTTCCTTTGCAGGGCAGATGTAGAGAGACATAGTCATATTTTTTTTGAGTGTTTGTATTCCCAAGAGATGATATCCTTCTTTCGAAGAACGAAGAAATTTAGTTGGTTGTGGAGCCGACGGGATACCGGTGTGCTGTGAGTGGCTATTAGATGGAGTGGCAAGGGTTTGTGACAGGTCACAAACAGGATGGTGCTTCACGCTATTGTGTATTTCATTTGAAGGGAATGTAACAACAAATACTTTTTGGATCAAGAGAGATCTGCTTCTCAGTTGGCGTATATCAGATCTAGTGTGTTGTTTGGATCCGTTTGACGATTGATTGCTTTAGGTCATCTTTGCAGAGTCATGCCCTTTGTCATGTCTAGCAGCTCTTGAGAAACCGGACTTTTATTCCCTGATGAACTACTACCTTCTTGTTTTTGGAGGATGGTGGACATGATCGTGTGGTTTATTTTATGCTTGGTGCTAGTGCCTCATGTGCTTATGTTCCCTGATGCCCTGCTATTCTGGGCTTGGGTTTTGCTCTGTCTTGACTCTGCTAGTGACCTTCTCAGCAGATTAGTCCTATCTTTTTTGAATGCTTTCAGTGTTTCATTTCTGGCCTTTGTATATATCTTATACCTTTCTTTATTTTTTATTTTTCTTTGGTTTAGGGGGTGATTGTTATTGTTTTTATGCTAATTTTTTGGCGGTTTGGGGTATGTCTTGGCATTTGTTTGTAGTCGTTTCAGTGTTGGTTTTTGTTTTAATAAATTCTTATTTATAGAAAAAAAAATGTAGTTGAAGAAATGTTATATTGTTCTATATGGATTCAGCTCAATTAACTTAGAATATAGAACAAGCCTTGTAAGTATATACATGCTCATTTTCATGGTATTAGTAATGTTTGTATGCATATGGATGTCATGGTTTGATTTGCAAGGATGAGAATGGTGGCAGTACTGTTTAATGATGTTCTGTTGTGGGATTTTTTCAGGAAGAAAACTCCTATAGGTTTCTCTAAACTAGACAGTTACATGCTTAAGTTTCAAGTAAAAGTTAAAACCGAATATTAAATTTCACTAATGGAAATTAGAGGCAGATTTGGAGGAGGGTTAAACTAGGCTTCAACTCATGCCATCTCAGCACAGATCCATGTAAATTATTATTATTTTTTTAATTTTTGAATTGTCAGCATGTATTCTTTTTAATTAGCTCGTGCCTTTGTTATATATAAATTCATTACATTAATTTTTTTAATTTTTAATTTCTACATTTTAAATTTCTAAATTCGCCCATGGCAGAAATATAGGTATTACATAATAATATGTATATATATCGCTTCTGTTCCCTCACCCCCCCTCTCTCTCTCTCTCTCTCTCTGAGGTGCAGCATTGGAGCCGTGCAAAATGAATGCACGAAATTTAGGAAGTATACCTGGGAAGAAAATGGAGAAGAGTGAATAATCATTTCACTTTGCCTCTTTCTATGGCATTTTCCAATGCGTTGTCTTAATTTTGAAGTGACATGCAAACAGAATTCTGGGCAAAATAACTGAAATAAAAAGGGCTTAGTTTAGTTGATCATGTTGAACGACCAGCTTGTGCTGGTTAGCTCAGCTGTCTAGCTAGGCATGAAATTTTGATGCTTTGACTTGATCATGTTGGAAGACCAGCCTTGTACTTGCCAGCTCTGCTGTATAGTTAATTAGTTAGGCATGAAATTTTGATTCTTGAGTTGATCATGTTGAAAGACCAGCTTGTACTGGCTTAGCTCAGCTGTCTAGTTAGTTAGACATGAAATTTGATACACTAGGCGTCAAAGAACAAGCTGTTAACAATTAAAATAATAAATTGCTTATCTAGCAGCCCCCCCCAAAAAAAAAATAAAAAAAAATGGCTTGGTTACAATTTATTGTTAATATATAGCTTGCTTGATAAAATGTGACTATGTATTGGTAACACTACATTGCAGGATACAGTGACAATTTAAATAAAAAAAAACTCAAATTCCTTGAAAACACTTAAAAAACAATTTTCTATTAACATTTCATGTTTAGATCATTCCAGTTTAAAAGTGACAAGGTAACATTTTATGATTTTTCTGGACAAATTCTGCTTTGATTGGCAAAGATATATTTATTTAAATATATTTCATCTTACATAACTTCCAAAATGCAAAGGAAAGAAGCTGAAATGGCATATCCTAAACAGCCACCTTTCCTTCCAATGATTTAATGGATTTATATCCTCTCATATAAAACTGTCAACACTTTATACAGTAAATACAGTAAACAAATAATTAGAAAAGTATGCTTGCAATAATATGGCACTAGTATTTTAATTTATGGCTTCTTTTTTATACAATGAAATACATAAAATAAAACATACCACTTTAATTGAACAAAACATAAATAATTTTGTAATAGTTTTAGATCTTTGTGAACTAACTCATTATTTCATTCATTTACTACTAATCACATATGAGAAAAAAAAAACCCAGTTAATATATTAAACTTATCAAAATGTTATACCAAATATATACAAAAATTTGAACAGTCACTATTTATATCTCAATTAATTAAATTTCAAGTAGAAAAAAATTAATAAAATCCACTTAAATATGTTGAGGACCTTAAAAAAATTTGATGAATATATATAATTTTTCCAGCATAATCAAAACTTCAAACTTTATTGCTTGCTTGGATATATATTATATAGAAAAATCTTTGGCCTGTGCACTCTGGCTACTTTGGCTTAGTGGAAATCTATTTTTCCTTACCCTCCCGCGCTACAATTTTCCTATCCATTAGTTTCTTCTCTCTTATTCTTTTCTTCAGGTCTCTTTTTCTCTCTCTTCTCCCCTATATAAACCCCTCCTTGGCCACTCATACACTGCATTCTCAGCTGAACTTCAGATTCTCTGCTGTTCTCTATAGGTCTATCTGTCTTTCGCCACTCTTTAGATCTCCTCTCTTCCTCTTTACTTCTGCAATGGAGAAGAGCCAACTTGCCAACATGAGGAAGTCCCTTCTTGATGAGGTTTTCCTCTATATATGTTCATCTTCATACCAATGGCTTCAAGTGTCAACATAACAAACCTAGCTAGCTGAAAACCTTCTCTAGCTTTATTTCAAGCCTTGCTTTTAGAGTATATAAGTATGCACTATTATACATACATGATTTTGTTTTTTGGTACAAAGTGAGAGAGAGAGAGAGATTGAGAGAGAGAGTTATGTTTTTAAATATATATACATGCTTCATGCTTCATGCTTCATGCCAGTGAGAAATTTAGAAAATATCACTAAGACACTGTTATGAAATTTTATAACCTTAAATGCATACAAAGAAGACATATACGCATATAATTTCTTTCTTTTTTTTCCCTTTTGTGCTAAGATACACATATATAATGCATTCTTTCCATCTTTTAAAGGTTTGAAAGTTGTTTCCATAAAGGAATATATATGCCCACACATAAATGTAGAATTACTGGATTAATTTTTTAAAGTTAATCTTCTTCTTGTTAAAAAAAAGGGAAAAAAAAAAACTATCCCTTTGTTGCTGAATATAGTAAAGCTGGTTATTGGGTTGTCGCACAGGGATTTGTTGATGAACAGTTTGTTGACCTGGAGGCCATGCAAGATGATGCTAACCCTAACTTCATTGAAGAAATGGTTGCGATGTTCTACAATGATTCAGCTGATTTAATTCAGACTATGGAGCAAGGCTTGTCAGTATATATATATATATATATGCTCATTTTCTTGATATAAATAACATTCATTTGCATATGTTAATCACGGTTTAATTAGTTTACATGGATGAGACTGGTGGGAGTACGTACCGTTTAATGATATACTCTATTGTGGAATTCTTCCAGTGAGGAAACTCCTTTAGATTTCTCTAAGTTGGACGGCTGTGGGCATAGTTTCCAGGGATGTTGTTCAAGGTGAAACCCAATATTGAATTTCACTGAATGGAAATTTGCGTATACATAACAATATGTATCTAAATCTGTCTCTCTCACTCTCACTCACTCATGGGTGCAGCATTGGAGCCAAGAAGGTTCTAAATGCCTACGTGCAATTGAGGGCCTGCCGCAGGGCAGAAAATGAAGAAGGGTAATTAATCATTCTTCACTTTGCCTCTTACCCTTCCTCCCCTCATATTTGATGTGATATATATATATATATATATAAAGAGAATTCTAGTGCAGATCGAATAATTGAAATAAAAAGGGCTGAGCTCTCTATTAGTTAGGCATGAAATTTAGAACAAACATGCAAAACAAAATGTTGAAAGCTTATAACAGGGCATTTGAGTGTTTAGATGTCATCTCTCTTAATCCCATGCATTTTTCAGAATCTGGAGTTATATATTCTTCACAAGTTAAATTATTTGCCAACTTTGCCATGCATGTATATATCAACAACACAAGCAGATGCAGGAGTGCCTTCCAGCAGCTCAAGGAAGAATATGCAACTCTTAAAGAGAAGCTTGATGCTTATTTTCAGGTCTTCTGCTTCTATATATCTATCTGATCACATAATTTACATTATTATATTCAACTTTAATTATACATGTATATATGTATATTTGGATTTAATTTGCATTTTTCTGTTTATATTATTTGCTAATAAATATCTCTAATGCATTCATTCAGTTGGGAAAACAAATTAGAGCTGGGGAGAGCACCAGTGGCACCCCCAAGTGAGGAGTGAGGACTCAACTCAAGTATTAGGCAAAGCCCAAAGTTTGGTGTTATTAACGTAGTAATATGTGCTTGAAAGCCACCATTTATTACTAAAAGAAACAAATGAAGAAGAAGAAGAAGAAGAAGAAGAAGAGGAGGAGGAGGAGGAGGAAGCTGTTAGCCTCCACTCCAGAGGCAATATGTAGTAAGGTAGTACTAGGGCTGGGTGGTTTTTATTATGTTATTGTTATGTGGGCTGCCATTAATGTAAGGTTTGCATATATACATATATTTCAATGGATGTTATTGCTTGGTATGCTGCTGGTGTATGGTTGCATTTGATTCGATTGTTTCAATGTGTTACATTGAAAATTAATTTTCATATATGCTCAAACCTCGTCAGAATTAAAGATATTTTAATCACAATGGATTTTCTTTGTAATCAGAAAAATTATGATTCTAATTAAAAATATATTGTGCAATTAAGAAAATTAATTCTATAGTGATTGAATTCTACATTAAAACTAAATTCTATCAAAATAGGTCGAATTGGAAAATTAAGTTCATAACTTAAAAATAAAATTTATTTGTGAATAAAAATACTCTCTGATTTATAATTTTTTATTTTATTTGTATTTAGTTTTATTTAAATTATTAAATATAATATATTTAGTTAATTTTTAATTCTAAAACTAATTTTGAAATTTAATATATATTATAGAATGTAAAAATCTGTATATATATTTTTTATAAACTTTGTTTTATTTTCTTTATTTTAACAAGACTATTATGTCAAAAGTATTTTAATAAATAAAATAAATAAAACTTCGATTTTAAATTCATTTCAAACTAAAATTTAATTAGATTTTATATTTAAAATTTATAAAATTAATTACAAATAAATTTCAAATTTCGAGCTTCGTTGATTCCAAACAGAACGTTAAATTGAACCCTCCCTCCGTTGCTCGACCATTTTATTTCTTTTTATTTCTTCCACTTTCGTTTTTGCTAGGGCTTCTGGTGTCCAGCCTGAATCAGCGAAGAAGACGAGAGGAGTTGGTTGAATTAAGGAAAACAAAGTAGATGGTGAAAAGGGGGCGTGAACCCAGGCATTCAAATCAAAGGAATCAAATGGGCCTCCTGGGAGGACTATTGAGACAGAGGAGGAGCGAAGGTTGCGACAGAGTTGTAGAATCATAGGCAACAGTTGAAGGAATCCCAGAATGCAGTGCTTCCATGGACCCAATTTTTTTCTTCTGGGGTCGATTAGTTGAAGTGGGTATGCCTTACACCATTTCGGTTTTAAGTTCTTGTGCTTTGTGTCTGTTCTTTTTACTGCTTTTAGACATAATTTATGTTGGGGTTTACTGGTGGCCTCTGTATGGCCACTAACGGATTATTAGCGACTTTTATGCATTTAAGTCTGATTCAACTTGTTTTCTGTTCAAGCTTGCCTTTTCACAAGAGTTCCACTGGTTTAGGTTATGAATTTATGGGGGTTCATGATCTTGAGCTTCTTTATTCCCCCGAAGTTGCTCAACTAATTACACGTTTGATATTCGTACTGAGAACGTTTTTGAAATTAAGCATGGAAGAGTACTCATCTTATAGATGAAAGATTGAATTGTGATTTGATTTATATTTATGAGTGGAAGGGTATTTCTTCCTTTTAACAAAATTATTGTATTCATTTGTACAGACCAAACATCAGTTATTTGGTTTTATGTCTCTTCTCTTTCGATGTGAGGAGGGAACTCGTAGAAGGGACTAAATCCTAAAAAAGGAAAGAAAGGTGGCCGTGCACAGATGTTTATTACTTCCAAGACACCAATAAATGGAATCCTCTTCCTTGATGCAAATGGTGTCATTTTCTTCAGCGCAAATTAAGTAGGTTTGATTGATAATTGGAAAGATATACCATGGTGTAACATTTGGCCTTAGAATCCTCACAACACACTTGTAATATAAATCTGGAGGATGATACTTTCAAAAAGTTTTTTTTTTTTTGGTAAATGAAAATGAATATATCTACGTATATATAAAGAGAAATGCCTTAAACAAAAGAAGATAAGAACAAGGGTTCTCACTATCTATAATCTAGAACCTAGAGTATCATCTTCAAAATACAAAAAGGAGAGTCTCCTTTCAACCAATAGAACCCTTTGAAAAAAAAAACAGAACAATCTATACTCTGAAAAGCTCTCTCGTTTCCTTCATTCTACATATACCTAAAACTACCAAATGTTTCCTTTTTCCCAAATTGTATTCCAGGTAACCTGGCAGCTTTGCGTTCTAACAAGCAAGTAGTCCAAATCCAAACCTGGGATGATCTATTGTACACCCAAAATGAGATAGACAGAACACCTAGCCATTGAGAAATGAAGAAGGATGCAATCCATGGTTTTTCCAATATCCTTATGCACAAAGCACTGCAACCACCAAGTGCAAGTGGTGGAAGGTGTTGGAAGACCATGTTAAAGACAAGGGCATGAATAAATATCTGTTTACACTTCTGTAGGTTGTTAGAGGTAATGATTTGGGCATTGTAATCCAGGGAGAACATGACCATTAAATTATGTAGTTGATCTCTAATCTGAGCTCCCACTTCATCTATAATTCCATTCAACCTTCTCTCCAAGCTCCCTAGAGAGGTCTCCAACTTTCGATCCAACACCATGATTGCTACCTGCTCACGTTTGCTTCCAGTCTCTAGTAATTCCACTTGAGTCTGCAGATCAGTGGCTGCCAAATGGAATTGCTACACCTGGAACTCAAGGTTCTTCATCTGCATCCCTTTTGCCATTGCTGATCTTACAGAATTTTCTCAGTTCAGCAGCCTTCAACTCAAATTGGAACCACAACCAAGGATTAACTGCATGGCTACGTTAATTCGGTCTGCTTTGCCTCTCGAAATTTGAACCGAGAGTCGTCGGAACGTAACGGCCTATGAACAATCAGAAATTAATCCTCATGAAGCCTTGGAAATTAGTAGCGATGGAATGGAGCAATCATAGCCTGAAAATCGTTGCACTCGCCGCCAATCAAGAAGACCTACAACCGCTACGACCCACACCCCCAATTACCATCCAATGGCCGGGGCCTCTTAACTCTCCTTCGGAATTTAATTTGAGAGATGCTCATTCGCTCCGATCTGCTTTCAGATCGCGAAATGCCTTGTGGTCGCCTCCTTGAACCACGTCTGCAATAGCTAAAATCCCAAATTCTATCACGGCAAGGAAAGTTCATTGGACTGCTGGACTCACCTTGAATCCTTCCTCTGGTTCTGCCTACTCTGTGGGCACGTTTGATAATGGCCTCCACAAGTTCCTCGCCCGCGTCGCCCTTTTACGGACTTTTGCTTACTCACGAATGCCTGGGTTGCTCGCCTGTTGGAAATTAACCACGTCGGCAGCAATATTCGGAAACCCGTTCGAAATTCTCTTGGCTAGTTCACCATCGAAGTCCTCCTCCCAACTCCGAACCTAATTGCTACCACAATAGATACTTTCCAGATTAGATCAAAAACTCAACCTATCCACCGTCAAGCCAGATTTGCAACAGTCGCGACCCACCCAATCACCGTCCATTGGTCACGATCACTGGCTTGGTTTTGTACTTTATCAGAATTATTTCACCTAATCACCAATGTAAATCACCGTTGGAGATCGATAACAGAGTCGGATTCTTTCTTGCCTCCAAAAGTCAAACAATCTTCTCGGTCACCTTCTTCGATCTACTCTACTCGCAATCGTTGTGGATTCAACGATCGTATTCCCCGTCAACTCCTTCCAGAATCAAATTAGAAGCGACCACTTACCCTGCCATCAATCACTTTCCTGCCTCGGGTTTTGTTTCTATGAGTTGCTTCTAGAACAAACTCCTAAATGTATTGACTCCAATCGCACCACCGAAATGGTTCGTCTCCATCACTGCTGTGCTATTTCCAGAATCGCCTTTTGCGACTTGTTACTTTCCACCACCAATCATCGGTCAACATCAAAACCTATTGTGGATTGGTGTTCATTCTGCCACTATCTTCTCTAAATTCTACCGCTAAGATAGTTGGAATTTGCAAATACATAAGAAGCGAAGGCTACGAATGTTTAATGGTATTCGTCGGAATCACCGTTGGACTCACCTTCAAAAGTCGGACACACTAACTTGATTGCCGAACTCACGGTCGAGAAATGACTGTTCTGAAACCAATTTGTCATGAACTTAGGGTTTAGCCTAGGGTTGGATTGTGAAATTGGAAGAATAAAGGGAGAATTTAGAAGAAGAATAGGGAAGAATAGAATGAACAAAGGGAGAAAGAGAATTGAGTGAGACAAGAGAGTGAGAGAGAGAGAGAGAGAATAGGATAATGTTCTAATTCAATTTTTGCATGCCTTCTCCCATGGAATGGGATGAATACATATATGTGTTGGTGTGGGTGTGGATGTAGCAGATTATCCCTCCCTCCAGCAGTTACAATAAACTATTTTGTCATTTTCCTAAGGCCTCACATGTGGCCTTCCTAATTCTAACATAATTGATAGCTAGAATATAGATGCAACAATTAAAGTAAAAGAATTATAGTATAGCCTTTCTAATTACCCTTGGATCATGACAGACAGCAGGCTGTAGGTTTGTTTACCCCTTTGTTTATGTAGGGGCTAAAATGAAGTATTGATTCATCATTCATGCTTGCATCACAATCAAATCAAACCCATTTGTATCATATATGGTTCCAAATGATTTCGATACATCAACATGATTTCAATGCCTGTCATTCCAAGTAGGCCCTTTGCATTACACCTTTCCTCAGATTGATGGCTAAGATTGTGTCTAGCATGAATTCTAACAGCCAGTGACAATAGCCATATGCATTAATGACTAACTTCCCTAAAAGCGAAATATTATCAAACCAATGTCACTCATAAGACTAGCTGAATTTGTGCTAGAACATGTTAAAATGATCACAGCAACAATGAACCTTGTTGTTGGATAGTAAGTTACATTTATGTTATGCAAATAATTCTTTTATGTAAAAAAAAAAAAAAAAAAAGAATCAAGATAATACAAACAACAACACATAAGTAATTTTAATCCCACTAAGTGAAGTCTGTTACAAATATTCTATCTAGTGATTTATCTCTTATTTTGTTTGGAATTCATGATAAGCGGATTTGACAATATTTACATTATGTTGGAAATCCGAGATAATAAGCTATCTTATGATAAAGATAGCTTATGGAAGAGACTCGGCCACATGAAGCTAGCTGAAAATAAGGATAAAGCAGATTGAAGAGATTGAAATCAAGAGCTCCTAGATAATAGGAGAAATTATAGGAGCTGATATTATAAGAGATAATATGAAAAATAATAAAGATAATGTACTCTAGTTAGCCTATCTTTAAATAGTTGTATATCTGTACAATAATTTAGTTTAGTTAGGACTCTATCTCTTGTACAATAGGGTTAGCAACATAGAGTAAAATATATATAAATAGGCAATCTTGCATGAATAAAATCAATTGAGTTTGGTTGTTTTTTCCTCCAGCTCGGTTCTTCTAGAAGTTGCAGGTTTGTTTAGGGTTTGTTCATGGTATCAGAGCTTGATTGATCCAAGCCTGAAACTTTCGCAATCATGAGTGACTCGAACAAGGAGAGTGCAGTCCACACAACTGCCGAGTCTTCCAACCCACGAATAGCTATTCTCCCAGGCGCTTCCTTATCCACCGAGAGCCACACCTTGCAGATTACACAGCACCGGTTAAATGGCAGGAACTTCCGTGAGTGGTTCCAATCGGTTGCTTTGGTAATCAAGGGCAAAGGTAAGTATGGACATCTGTCAGGAGAAGTTACTGCACCATCCAAAGATGCTGCTGATTATCAAAGATAGGAGGCTGAGGACTCCATCATCATGGCGTGGCTAATCAATTCAATGGAGCAAAAGATTGGCCGAACCTACCTTTTTTACAAGACTGCTAAGGAAGTGTGGGATGCAGTCCAAGAAATATATTCGGATCTCGAAAACACAGCTCAATGTTTTGAGATTAGATCGGCTATTCGAAACACTAAACAAGGTAATTCTAGTGTGACCGAATACTATAATACATTGCTCGAACTATGGCAGGAGATGGATCTATTTTATGATCCAAATTGGGAGTGCAAAGCAGACAGTCTGAAATACAGCAAAATGCTGGAAAAAGAAAGGGTTTTCGACTTTCTTCACGGCCTTAATTCAGACCTTGATGAAGTTCGTGGTCGGCTTCTTGGCACGAAACCCCTTCCTTCACTCCGAGAGGTCTTTGCGGAAGTAAGAAGAGAAGAAAGCAGGAAAAGGGTGATGCTCACAGCCACTGATTCTCATACAAGCTCCGCCCTTGCAGCAACAAAAAGGGAAGAATTTTCAAGGGATAAACCATGGTGTGAGCATTGCAACAAGCCTTTTCACACCAAAGATACCTGCTGGAAGCTACATGGGAAACCAGCAAATTGGAAGCCAAGGGGTAAGAGAGAAAAAGAGAGGTCAGCCTACACAACTTCAGTTGCCGCAACACCTCCACTCGAGAAAGGTATGCAGCTGAACCTATCTACTGAACAGGTGCTGCTCCTGCAAAGATTATTGCAGGATACTCACCTTGGGAAAGAAACCGACAATACAGCCATTACGGCTACAACATTCCCCGTCCAAAGAGGTAATTTAATATACTCCCTAACCTCTAGAAGACCTAGTAGAAAGTGCTGGATTATAGATACCGGTGCCTCTAACCATATGACAGGATCAGCTGAAATTTTTCAGCAATTTCAATCTCATTGGCAGCCAAGGGACAAGGAGTTAACAGTGTTATTAGCTGATGGAAACACCTCGGCTATTATGGGGGAAGGAGATATAAGTATTGGTGGTTTAAAACTGAAAACAGTTTTATATGTTCCAAATTTGAAATGCAACCTGTTATCTGTTAGCAAGCTTACTCAAGATATGGACTGCATTGTAACCTTTCTACCCTTTCATTGTATTTTTCAGGACCGGTCCTAGGGGAAGATGATTGGCGGTGCTGAGGAAACGGATGGGCTCTATTGGCTTTCAGAAAATAAGGCTTCCCTTGATCAATCCACTCATAGTCTCTCTCTTTCAGTTACTTCTAATTCTGATATCTTGTTATGGCATAGAAGGCTTGGCTACCCTAGTTTTTCATATTTGAAACGTTTGTACCCTGATTTATTTTTCAATAAAGAGAGTTTAGTTCTTCAATGTGGTAAATACATCCTTGCCAAGCAAACACACAGCACTTATCAATCTCATGCATATACTCCTTCTAAACCATTTTACCTAATTCATAGTGATATTTGGGGCCTAGCAAGAATTTCAAACTTGACTGGTGCCCGATGGTTTGTCACTTTCATCGACGATCATACAAGGGTAAGGGTGTGTTGGGTGTATCTTATGAAAGAAAAATCTGAAGTCAATACCATTTTTCAAGGTTTCCATAAACTGATTCAAAACATGTTTCAATCCTCCATTTGCATTCTTCGAACAGATAATGGCCGGGAATATTTCTCTCACCCCTTCACCCAATACCTTACCACTCATGGGATTTTTCATCAAAGCACTTGCCCCTATACTCCTCAACAAAATGGGGTAGCTGAAAAGAAAAATCGCCATTTACTTGAAGTGGCTAGATCTCTAATGTTTACTAGTTCTACTCCAAATAGGTATTGGGGAGAGGCGGTCCTCACAGCCTCTTATTTGATCAATAGGCTGCCATCCAAGGTCCTAAACTACCAAACCCCCTTGAATCATCTAGTATCCTTCTACCCTCATGTCCGCATCATAAACTCTCTTCCACCCAAAGTCTTTGGCTGCATTGTGTATGTCTATCAAAACACTCCTCGCCATCACAAACTTGACCCAAAAGCCCTTAAATGCATATTCATTGGTTATTCCCCTACCCAAAAAGGCTACAAATGTTATTGTCCCCTATCACAAAAATCCTTTGTTTCTTGTGATGTGACGTTTGTTGAGAATGAGTTCTACTATTCCAGTGACTTGATACAAAGAGAGGAAACTCATTGGGATCCCACAATCTCACATCTCTTCCCTCATTTGTATTAGAATTCGAATCTTGATGCCACTCATCACCAAAAATCTGTTCCTATTGAATCAGCCAACATTGAATCTTCCAGTATGCCTGCCCATCAACAAGTTGAGTCAATGGTGACTGATTCAGGAGGGGAAGTCAGCCTAGAAAAGTCCATAGAAGAAAAAGGCATAAAAGTTTATTCAAGAAGACCAAAAAATCCTGATCCTGATCCTCAACTCGGCCAATCATTAGAACTAGAGGAAGGTCCAACAATTGAGGGGAATGTCACAAGTCATGATGATTTAGATATTCCCATTACTATCCGGAAAGGGGTAAGGTCATGTGTAAAGTACCCCATCTCAAATTACATGTCATACTCCAAATTATCCTCACAATTCAAGGCATTCACCACGACTGTTGATGAGGTAACGGTACCTCGAAATATTTATGAGGCCCTGAAAGACCCAAAGTGGAAGGAAGCTGTTAAAGAAGAAATGAAAGCCCTGGTTGAAAATCATACATGGAATTTGGTTGAAATTCCCAAAGATAAGAAGGTTGTAGGCTGCAAATGGGTGTTCACTATCAAATACAGATCAGATGGAAGCGTAGACAGGTATAAGGCAAGGTTAGTGGCCCAAGGATACTCTCAAACCTATGGGATAGACTATGAAGAAACATTTGCCCCGGTAGCTAAATTAAATTCCATAAGAGTATTACTATCTATTGCTGTAAATCTTGATTGGGAATTGTTTCAGCTTGATATAAAAAATGCTTTTCTCAATGGGGAATTAGAAGAAGAAGTATACATGAGGATTCCACCTGGGTTTGAAGAAGGGAAAGTTGGCAAGGTATGTAAGTTACAGAAATCTCTCTATGGACTAAAGCAATCTCCAAGGGCATGGTTCAAGAAATTCAGCACTACACTCACTGGGTTTGGGTATACTTAGGGAGAAGCAGATCATACTCTCTTTACTAAGTGCTCAAATGGAAAGAGGTGCATTCTCATTGTATATGTAGATGATATCATTATTACAGGTGACAACACTCAGGAAATTGCAGCACTCAAACGGAGGTTAAAGGAGGAATTTGAAGTTAAAGATCTTGGAACTATGAAATATTTCTTGGGAATGGAAGTGGCCAGAAGCAAGGAAGGTATTCTGATTTCACAAAGAAAGTACACCTTGGATCTCCTTAAGGATACAGGTATGCTGGGTTGCAAACCAAGGTATACACCTCTAGAAAGAAATTGGAAGTATTTTGTAAAAGATGATGATCCTGCAGTTGATAAAGAAAGGTATCAAAGGCTAGTAGGAAGACTAATTTATCTCTCTCTCACTCGTCCTGATATTGCCTATGCAGTGAGTATTATGAGCCAGTTTATGCACTCACCAACTCAACAACATTTAGATGCAGCGTATCATATTTTGAGATACCTGAAGGGAACACTAGGAAAAGGGTTATTGTTCAAGAAAGGTAATGAACGAGGGGCTGAATGCTTTGCTGATGCAGATTGGGCAGGATCTGTTATTGATAGTAGATCAACCTCAGGTTTTTGTACCAAGCTATGGGGAAATCTGGTAACATGGAGGAGTAAGAAACAAATAGTGGTGGCAAGAAGCAGTGCAGAGGCAGAATTTAGGGCAATTGCCCAGGGTATTTGTGAGCTTATATGGCTGGTGAGACTGATGGAAGACATGAGGATGCCTCTAAAATTTCCAACATACCTTTACAGTGATAACAAATCAGTCATAAGTATCATCAATAATCTTATACAGCATGACAGGATGAAACATGTTCAGATCGATAGGAGCTTCATACAAAAGGAAATTGAAGAAGGAGGAATTAAATTGATCTACATTCCTACAAAAACTCAAGAAGCAGATATCCTTACAAAGGCAATGTCAAGACCAGGGTTTGAGATTCTGATTAGCAAGCTGGGAATGAGAGATATCTATTCACCAGCTTGAGGGGGGTGTTGGAAATTCGAGATAATAAGCTATCTTATGATAAAGATAGCTTATGGAAGAGACTCGGCCACATGAAGCTAGCTGAAGATAAGGATAAAGTAGATTGAAGAGATTGAAATCAAGAGCTCCTAGATAATAGGAGAAATTATAGGAGCTGATATTATAAGAGATAATATGAAAAATAATAAAGATAATGTACTCTAGTTAGCCTATCTTTAAATAGTTGTATATCTGTACAATAATTTAGTTTAATTAGGACTCTATCTCTTGTACAATAGGGTTAGCAACATAGAGTAAAATATATATAAATAGGCAATCTTGCATGAATAAAATCAATTGAGTTTGGTTGTTTTTTCCTCCAGCTCGGTTCTTCTAGAAGTTGCAGGTTTGTTTAGGGTTTGTTCACATTAATTGTTAGCTTCTTAACACAACCCTCCTACTTTCTCTGGTCTTATGAGCTTTGACTGGTTGTAATAAAGAGATAATTTTAACACAAGAAGTGTGCAAGGAATTACCCTTTTTAATTTTCTTTTCATTCAAAATTTGATAGTATAATCCCCCCCCCCCCCCTTTTTTTAACTAAAATGATAGCTTGTTTGGGTTTACCTTTTTTTTTTTATGATTTTTTTTGTTATGGAAAAGTTTAGGAAACATTTTTTACTAAAGATGATTATCACCTTCCTAGGGTTTTTCTAGGACTAAGAGTGGAATTAGGGAATAGATCAAGAGTGAGAGGATGGAAAAGGAGGGAGAAACCAAAAGGAGGGAAAATTCAGAGAATAGAGGGAGAGTTTGTCAGGTCTTGGAGATTTGACAAGAGTTCTCGGGAATTCTGTGAAGAATTCTAGAGAACACAAAGAAATTTGAAGAAGAATGAGGGAGAGATAGAGAAAAGAGAGGGAGATAAGAGAAATTGAGAGAGGGAATTCTCTGATTTTGAGTTAATACTTCAGATAGCCTTTCCTTGGGCAATCAGTCTATATTTATATTGATTCTCCAATCACATGGAGCCCATTTCCGAAATACATTCCCGCCAAAATGGTAACTGACTCATTATTAAAGAATAACTGACTATCCCTCTTAAGTAATTACAATTCCCAAATACAATCTATGAAGTAGGTACATAATAGAGTTTCAGAAAAATCGAGAGAGAGAACAAAATTCAAATTCATTCATTCAATCATAAGCTCCTATTCTCTACTTCTTTAGCCTACTTATAGGCTGTTACCTCCTTTCAGTTAGTAATAAACTGAAAGTACAATACTACCATAGTCTAAGGTACAACAAAGGAAAAAAATACATGTAATAGAACAATTACTCCTATGCCCTTGGGGTCATGACAATCCTCCCACACTGAGAGATTTCCTGTCCCCAAGAAACTTATTTCTATTGGGTTGCTATTTCTTTATCCAATTCCCGTTTTCGCTATTTGGTTTATCCTTCGCCTTTTATTGTTCTTTTCTCTTACTTTTATTTTCCTTTGTTTGTCTTTTTTTCTTCAACCATATTATCAAGCCAAGATCGGATTCAACACTGCAGCTCACCAACAGAAATAGGAACAATAAAAACAGTAAGAGTCTTGTTCTCAAGTCTCGACAGCAAAACACCTTTCCACCATCCTCTATTTATCTCGTTCAATTTTTCCTTCTACATCCTCTTCTGTTCCAAATCATGAATGTACTGTTGGAGAATTTCAATGTAATCAAATTTTTCCAAATGCGAGCATCCTCTATCAACCTCTAACCAAAGTTGAATTCTCCATTGGTTATTCACTGCAATTAAGGCACAGGCTTTTTCACAATTGACTGATTTTTCAGTCAGAGTTACTTGATCCAGCGTAGGCTATTCAACAACATTTTTTAGTCTTGATGAAGGATTGTCTATTCCTTCAAGGAAAAAAAAAAAGATTTAAGATCTTCTAAATTTAAGGCTATTGTGATCGTTTTCGTACCAACATCTTTGGCTTCTAAATTGCTGGCGTACATCTCAATTTCATCTTCAACAGTTACCTCCTTCAATTGTGTCACGTTGATGTTTTTGGAAATTGCCTTGGCATCTGGAATTGCTTGATCCGATTCTTGCTGCAAACCTAAGGTAAGAAAACCTTTGGTGTACTATCGGTTTACACATGGAAAACTCAGAAATTAAATTTTCTGAATTAGTTATCATTAATTAATTATTGTATTTTCTGTTAAGTTAGTGTTTATTTTGAATTTATTTGCTGATCAGTTATTATGTTGCAGTTGAGGAGGTTACTCCACTTTCCCTATATTCCTTGTTTTTAAGAGGTGGTTACATTTATTTGATTAGTTATTATGTTATAGTTGAGGAGATCTCCATTTTCCTTGTATTCCTTGTTTTTTAGGAGGTGGTTATTCTACCAAGCTTGTATTTAGAGATTTGACTTACTCAATGGAATTATCAAAAAAATTTATGCCTAGTTTCTGAGGACTTATCTCAGGAGATTGCAAGTTCTCTCTAATCAATCAACACCATTGGTAGACGTAGGAAAACACCTTTCCCAACCCTTCTTCTAATTCTGAAACCACAGTATTTCATCCCATCACCAGATCTATCTTTAGGGACCGTAACATTTTGGTATCAGAGCAGGTGGTTATGGGAGATCAACTTTAGCAACAATTAGTGCAATTATTCCAAGAAGAACGGACAGCCAATCTCGCAAGACAAGAAGCAATCAATGCTTGTGTTGAGAATCCGTGTGAGAAGATGAGGACATCAACAAAGCATGCAACTAGAGATAGAGATGAAGCCGAGCAATGCGGATAATGAAGCCAAGATAATGCGGATGAAGTTTCTAGATATACTGGAGGAATTATAGGAGATAAAAAGATAAGTTCCTAAATAATAGAGATAATAGTGTATATATCTTAGAATCTGAAAATATTTACAGTGTTGTAGCTAAGTAGAATTCTAACATAAGTAGGATACCTCTTGTATAAAAGAATTGCCTATGGTTTAATGCATTCTAACGAGGAATATTTTTCCTAAGTTCGATTCAACCTAAGTATTTAAGCTTAGGTGTTCATTCTATTCATGGTATCAGAGCTCGGTTGATCCGAGTCTGAGTTATCCAGCCGTATCCCTATAGCAGCCATGGCTACTCCAACATCTACAGCATCCACAGAGTCCTCCCCTGATCCTAACCCTCAACCGATTGTGAATCAAGGACTGCACCTATCATTCGAGAGCCAAAGCCTGCAGATCACTCAACATCGATTGAATGGCCGTAACTTCCGAGAATGGTGTCAATCGGTCACATTAGTGATCAAAGGAAAAGGCAAATATGGTTACTTATCTGGGGAGGTTGTTGCACCACCAGAAACTTCTACTGATTACCAAAGATGGGAGGCCGAGAACGCGATCATAATGGCATGGCTCATCAACTCAATGGAGCCAAAAATTGGTCGCACATACCTCTTCTACAAGACAGCTAAGGAGGCGTGGGATGCTGTCTAAGAAACATACTCTGATCTCGAAAATACTGCCCAATGTTTCGAGATAAGATCAGCCATTAGAACTGAATATTACAATACTTTGCTAGAGCTTTGGCAGGAGATTGATCTCTTTTATGATCCAAGCTGGGAGTGCACAGCTGACAGTATGAAGTATGGCAAGATGCTAGAGAAAGAAAGGATTTTCGACTTCTTCCAGGGTCTAAATTCCGATCTAGATGAAGTAAGAGGCCGCCTACTTGGTGCAAAACCTCTTCCTTCCCTTCGAGAGGTATTTGTCGAGGTAAGGAGAGAGGAAAGCAGAAAACGAGTTATGCTACCAGCAGGAGATCCAAGTGTGGGGTCAGCACTTGTCACAACCAAGAGAGAGGAATTTCCTAGGGATAAACCATGGTGCGAATATTGCAACAAGCCATATCACACCAAGGAGACCTGCTGGAAATTGCATGGAAAGCCAGCTAATTGGAAACCCAAGAATAGAAAAGAAAGAGCATATACAACCTCAGTTACAGCTCCACCTATACCTGAAAAAGGTGTAAGTATGACTCTCACTAATGACCAGATGTAGATTTTACAGCAGTTACTGAACAACACTCAATTGACAAAGGATCTTGACACACCAGTAGCCAATACATCTGCATCATTGGCCCAAAGAGGTAACTTAAAGTACTCTCTAACTATTAGGAGAACAGATGGAAAAGGGTGGATTGTTGATACCGGGGCATCCGATCACATGACCGGATTAACCTTGTTTTTTGAGAAATTTCAGCCTCAAAATAAAAAGCTAACAGTGTTGATGACAGATGGGAGTATGTCTATTGTTAAGGGACATGGGAGTGTATGTGTAGCTGGACTTCAACTTAAAACAGTACTATATGTGCCAAATTTGACATGCAATTTGTTATCTGTTAGCAAGTTAACAAGAGATATGGATGTGATGTGATTTTTCTTCCATCTCTTTGTATTTTTTAGGACCAAACCTCGGGGAAGATGATTGGCAGTGCTGAGGAAAAGAACGGGCTTTATTGGATATCAGACGACCCATCTCCCTCAAATCAGTTCATTCCTAGACTCTTGTTTACTGTTCATTCTAATTCAAATATTTTGTTATGGCACAATAGACTTGGCCATCCTAGTTTTTCTTATTTGAAACGCTTGTATCCAGACTTATTTTTCAATAAAGAGGGAATAGTTCTTCAATGTGAAAGTTGCATTCTGGCAAAACAAACACACAGCACATATCAGTCTCATTCTTACTCTCCTTCTAAGCCTTTTTACTTGATTCATAGCTATATTTGGGGATCAGCAAGAATTCCAAACTTAACTGGTGCTAGATGGTTTGTCACCTTTATCGATGACCATACTAGAGTATGTTGGGTATATCTCATGAAAGACAAATCCGAAGTAAATGCTATCTTTCAAGCCTTTCATAAATTAGTTCAAAATATTTTTCAGTCCTCTATTTGCATCTTTAGGACTGACAATGGCCGTGAATACTTCTCTCAATCCCTCACCCAATACTTAACAAATCATGGGATCTTTCATCAAAGCACATGCCCCTATATTCCTCAGCAAATGGGGTAGCGGAGAGAAAAAACCGTCATCTACTAGAAGTGGCTAGATCCCTAATGATTGCTAGTTCCACTCCTCATAGGTATTGGGGTGAGGCGATTTTAACAACCTCTTATTTGATCAATAGGCTGCCATCCAAAGTGATAGATTACCAAATCCCATTGTAACATCTCTTGCATTATTATCCTCATACACGCATCCTTAACTCACTCTCTCCTAGAGTCTTTGGTTGTGTTGTATATGTTCACCAAATCGGGTCTAACCATCACAAACTCGAGCCAAGATCTTTTAAGAGCATATTCATTGGCTATTCTCCTACACAAAAAGAATATAAATGTTACTGCCCCTCATCACAAAAGTTCTGTCTTTTGTGATGTGACATTTATGGAAAATGAGTACTATTACTCCAACAGTAAGTTACAGTAGATTGAAACTCATTGGGATCCTATGGTATCTATCCCTCTTCCACCTTCCTTTCAAAACACTGATCTACCTCTCAATGATACAAGCAATCCCTCTCAACCTATCCTCGTGGAATCAGCCAAACCTAACACATCCAACTCGCTGGTTCCCCAACCACCTGAACCATTAACAACTGATTTAGAGGGAGAGAAGGCTGTCAAAGTGTATTCTAGACGGTCCAAGTGTCCTGATCCTCATCCCAGCCAGTTGTTAGAACCAGGGGGAGGTCCAACAAGAGATGAGAACTCTGCTGAAACTGTTGAACCAACCAGAGAGCATGATGCTAGTCACGGGAGTGATCTGGACATTCCCATTGCTATCCAAAAGGGGGTGAGATCATGTGTTAAGTATCCTATTTCTAATTATCTAACATATTCCAAGCTGTCAACACAATTTCAGGCTTTCACAACCACGGTTGACACAATAACAATACCCTGAAATATCCAAGAAGCTCTACGAAATCCTAAGTGGAAAGAAGCAGTGATGGAGGAAATAAAAGCACTGATTGGCAACCACACATGGGATGTTGTTGAAATTCCCCAAGACAAAAAAATCATCGGTTGCAAATGGGTATTTACTGTCAAGTATAGATCTGATGGTTGTGTTGATAGATACAAAACAAGGTTAGTAGCCCAAGGGTATTCTCAAACCTATGGAATAGACTATGAGGAGACATTTGCTCCTGTAGCAAAATTAAATTCCATACGAGTTCTATTATCTCTTGCTGTAAATTTGGATTGGAAACTGTTTCAGCTAGATATAAAAAACGCTTTCCTAAATGGGGAATTAGAAGAAGAAGTATACATGAGAATCCCACCTAGGTTTGAAGAAGAAGGGAAAACTAGCAAAGTGTGCAAACTACAAAGATCACTCTATGGGCTAAAGCAGTCACCACGAGCATGGTTCAAAAAATTCAGCACAACGATCACTAAATTTGGCTATACACAAGGAGAAGCAGATCATACACTCTTCACCAAGTGTACAACAAGTGGAAAAAGATGTATCCTAATTGTATACGTGGACGACATAATTATAACCGATGATGATACTTCAGAAATTGACACTTTGAAACAGAGACTAAAAGAAGAATTTGAGATTAAAGACCTTGGAGAAATGAAATACTTCTTGGGAATGGAAGTGGCAAGAAGCAAGCAGGGCATACTAATCTCTCAAAGAAAATACACTCTAGACCTCCTCAAAGATATAGGTATGATAGGTTGTAAACCAAGGCACACACCCTTGGAAAGAAATTGGAAATATCTCTTAAAGGATAATGATCCACCTGTTGATAAAGAAAGGTATCAAAGACTTGTTGGCAGAATGATCTATCTCTCACTCACACGTCCGGACATAGCATATGCAGTGAGTATTGTGAGCCAATTTATGCACTCACCTACTCAACAACACTTGGATGTTGTACACCATATTTTGAGGTATTTAAAGGGGACACCCGGAAAAGGTTTGTTATTCAAGAAGGGAGAGAATAGAGGAGCAGAAGAATTTGCTGACGCTGATTGGGCCAAATTAGTTACTGATAGCAGGTCCACTTCGGATTTCTACACTAAACTATGGGGAAATCTTGTCACTTGGAGGAGTAAGAAACAAACTGTAGTTGCAAGAAGCAGAATTTAGGGCGATAGCTCAAGGTATTTGTGAATTAATTTGGTTGACAAGGATAATGGAAGATATGAAAATGCCTCTTACATTGCCAACAAAACTATATAGCGACAGCAAGTCGGCCATAAGCATTGTCAATAATCCTATACAACATGATAGGATGAAGCATGTGAAGATTGATAGAAATTTCATACAAAGTGAAATTGAGGAAGGAGGAATCCAGCTAACTTATGTTCCTACTGAAACTCAAGAAGCAGATGTTCTTACAAAAGCTATGTCAAGACCAGGATTTGAAACTTTAATTAGCAAGTTGGGAATGAAAGATATCTATTCACCAGCTTGGGGGGGGGTGTTGAGAATCCGTGTGAGAAGATGAGGACATCAACAAAGCATGCAACTAGAGATAGAGATGAAGCCGAGCAATGCGGATAATGAAGCCAAGATAATGCGGATGAAGTTTCTAGATAAACTGGAGGAATTATAGGAGATAAAAAGATAAGTTCCTAAATAATAGAGATAATAGTGTATATATCTTAGAATCTGAAAATATTTACAGTGTTGTAGCTAAGTAGAATTCTAACATAAGTAGGATACCTCTTATATAAAAGAATTGCCTATGGTTTAATGCATTCTAACGAGGAATATTTTTCCTAAGTTCGATTCAACCTAAGTATTTAAGCTTAGGTGTTCATTCTGTTCAGCTTGCCTGGATGTACTCACAAAGGAGCTATCAGCTTCGAAGCTTCCCACTTATTCTACTGAACAAAGCAGCCACAGCCGTGGAGGGAAGGGAGTTGTAGGCTCATAAACCGTGGGAGGAAGTTCCACTGTCCCTAAATTTTCAAAGCTGGACTTTCCGTGCTTTAAGGGACAAGAGGATCCATTAGGATGGTTGAACGGGTGTGAACACTTCTTCCGCCATCAACAAACACCTGAAGAGGATAAGGTGGGATTAGTATCTTATCATCTGGAAGGAAATGCTCAATTATGGTTCCTCTAGTTAGAAACAAATATTCCTTAACTCTCATGGGAAAAATTCAAACAACAATGTAATTTGCGGTTTGGCCCACCAATTAGAAGTCATAAATTGGGAGAATTGGCGAAATTAAGACAAACCCGGTCTGTGGCAGATTATCAAGAGAAATTCGAGCAACTAGCCTCTCGAGCTGGTAGTCTCACCCAGTCACAAAAAATAGAGCTCTATATCAGCAGCCTTGCTGATTATATACCAGTAGAAGTGGAGTTACATGACCCCTCGGACTTAGCAACATCTATGAGTATCTCTCGATTATATGAACAGAAGGTACAACCCCTTTGTTCACAATCACAGGAAGGTCATGGGCCAAAAACAACAGATCCTCCTCCTCAACAACATTCCAGAATTGTGAAGCAATTGACCAGATCAGAGATGGAGGAAAGAAGACTCAAAGGACTTTGTTTCAATTGTGATGAACCCTTTGAACTAGGCCACCAATGCAAGAGGTGGTTTTGGATTGATTTAATTGAAAGAGATGAAGAAAAAGGTCCCACAAACCAAGAGACACAAACAGACCAACCAGAGATTTCTTTAAATGCAATCATTGGTACTACCCCAACCTCTCATTGTTCTTGACTAACGCCTAGCTCATCCTCAAGTATTAATCCATCGGCAACACACTTCTCCAGCTGAGGCTTCATGGGAGACTGTTTCATCAATGCAGCAGCGTTTTCCACACTTCACACTTGAGGACAAGCGTGATTTGGAGGAGAGAAGTAATGTTAGCAAACCTCTAGTGTACTATCGGTTTACACATGGAAAATTCAGAAATTAAATTTTCTGAATTAGTTATCATTAATTAATTATTGTATTTTCTGTTAAGTTAGTGTTTATTTTGAATTTATTTGTTGATTAGTTATTATGTTGCAGTTGAGGAGGTTACTCCTCAACTTTCCCTGTATTCCTTGTTTTTAGGAGGTGGTTACATTTATTTGATTAGTTATTATGTTATAGTTGAGGAGGTTATTCCTCCATTTTCCCTGTATTCCTTGTTTTTAGGAGGTGGTTACTCTACCAAGCTTGTATTTAGAGATTTGACTTACTCAATGGAATTATCAAAAAAATTTATGCCTAGTTTCTGAGGACTTATCTCAGGAGATTGTAGGTTCTCTCTAAGGAATCAGCACCATTGATAGACACAAGAAAACACCTTTACCAACCCCTTCTTCTAATTCTGAAACCACAGTATTTCGTCTCATCACCAAATCTATCTCTAGGGACCGTAACAGATTCTAGCTTCCACTAGAATTGGTTCAACAATGGATTTTGAAAGAAGTTCCACTAGTAGACTGATCTGGAATTTCTTTAACATCAAAATTAGTAGTTCATCCAGCTTGAAGGTGAGGTTAATGAGTTGATTGTGTACTCCTTGATTTCTGTTCTTGTCATGGCGCATTCTTTCATGATTACTTTTCTTGTTGCAGCGGGTTCTTCTTGATAGCAACTTGCCTCCCCTTAAAGCGGTCCTAAGCCTATTTCCAGATAGTTCGTCCTGGTTTCCAATCGTTTCACCCGATTTTCTTCTTCCATAACCAGTGCTTGCCTCATTTGTGCACCTTTTGCCATCTCTGATGTTGCCATAAACTTCGACTAACCACTGTGAAGAGCACCTAAAGGTCGCCTGTGGACCGCCTGACTTATACCCAAGGATCGATCGAACATTAACCATCGAGAAGTGTTGGGAAGCAACGTTCGAGTATTGTCAAAAGTTAATATTCGAGAAACGTTGAAAATCATCACCGAGAATCAACCTCCTACCTCGCCCTCAGAAGTCGAACCGAGAGTTGCTACTCAGCCTTCAAATCTGAGCTGAGAATTGATCGAAGGAACTCGTCTAGCCTACTTCGCCTTCAACAATCGAGAATCGACCTATAGGTATTGCCTCTTGGATTAGCTGTTTTGGATCTGCTTCGACTCTGGATTGCCTGACTTCTCAACCTTCCGTGACTTAATCAGCTCCGTTCAGCTACTTGATAATCGCCTGAATTCAGCACCTCTGATCCAAAATTGTTTTCTAGAATTCGCCTTCCTGAATCACAGCAATTGAGGAATGCTGGTCCTGATCAACAGCTGGAATTCGCCTTAAAAAATCCGAACTGAATTGCCACCAGTTTGCCGGAATCACAGCCGAGGATAGCCTTGCTCTGATACCAATTGTCACTTTCCTAGGGTTTTCCTAGGATTGAGAATGGAATTAGGGAATAGATCGGGAGTAAGAGAATGGAAAGGGAGGGAGAAGCCAGAAGGAGGAGGGAAAATTCAAAGAATGGAGAGAGAATTTTAGAAGAATCAGAGAGAACATAATTCAAATTCATTCATTTAGGTATAAGCTCCTATTCTCTACTTCTTTAGCCTACTTATAGGTTGTTACCTCCTTTCAGTTAGTAATAAACTGACAGTACAATACTACCACAGCCTAAGGTACAACAAAGGAAAAAAAATACATGTAATAGAACAATTACTCCTTTGCCCTTGGGATTGTGACAATGACTTGCTCAAAAAAATCTTTAACTTTGTGCTAACTATATAGTGTTTATTATTTGGGAGGTGGGGTGTCTATTCTTGCATGCATGCCTTCTAGTGAATGATTCAAGTGTTCTTAATTATCCTTTTCCTAGAATCATAACAAGTTTGAGTGAGAGTTTGTCTAAATATTAATGTCATGTTGCATATGAATTAAACGCATAAATATACCTATGTATGCATGTACTTTCATGCATGTATTGTTTCATATTTTAAATGAATGGAAGTTGTTTCCAAAAGGGAATATGCCTAGACTCGACTTGGACTAGACCCATGAGACCCAAATTCGTTTATAATGGACCCAGACCAAACCCATTTATTAGATGGATTGGGTTTGGACAAATCCACTGGGTTCAAAAATAGAACCAGACCCAGTCACCCAAGTTAAATGGCAGATCCTCATCTCTCTCGCCACTGCTAAGATGAAAATAATCTAGGTTTCAGCTTCACTCACAACACACACAAGAAACCCTAATAGTGAAATAGCGAATTTGATCTAGGGTTTCAGATTGCCTCTGCGAATCGCAACCGGACGGAGACTTTGTTCTTCTCTACACCTTGTGATTGCCTTGCAATTTCTCTCTGGACACAAACGACAAGGTGACTCTCTCTCTCTCTCTCTCGCGCGCGCGCGCGCAGCGCAAACTAGGGTTTCTGATTTCTTTCCGAATCTCTTCATTAGTTGGTCATTTGAGCTTTGCTTTCTGATTGTCCAACTGTTGATGCTATTTTCAGTGAAAGCTGCAACGAATCAAAGGGAAGCTAGTGAGTGTGGTTTATTTGATCTGGTATTGATAATAACAAGGTATATGTTTCTGATTGTACATTTTATTCTTTGATTATTTAATATGTTCCCTTTTGGGTTTGATGGAGGGGGCTCCCACTTATATGTATTTGTGATTGCTCCAAAGTTGGTGAACCTTTTCTTTTATATTTTTTAAGGAAAAATTACTTGTGTTCCTCTGCTATAGGGTAATTTTTTTTTACTTTTGGTTGGCTTTGTTGAGCAAATTGTAATTCGTTGTACTGGGGTTTTGGGGAGTTGGATCAAAACAGCTAAACAGGGGCTGTTAGTAGCTTCAGCTTAAACTTCTTTGGATTTTTTTTAATTGTAAGGGTCAGCCTCTCTTTTATTAATAATATAAGTTCACTTTATATATATAAAAAAAAAAATGAACATTATTAGCTTCCTAATAATAAAATGAACATTATTGCATGAATTCCTTATGGTTGAATCATGTCAAGTTCTTGAACACCATTATAGATCCACTTGATAAGTCTAACTGAAAAAGGGTCCATGATGATTTAGGTGGGTTAAGCTAATACACACAATGAGTCTAATTAAAAGAAGATTTTTCTTTTTGTGAGCTGAGAAAATGGGAAATGTGTTTTGGTGGGTTAATTAGCTAACAGTTTAGGTGCCTAACTTTTCTGAGATTATCCTGATTAAGCAATTGAAAAGGTAATAGCAGTAGGAAATGAAAAGAAATTAAATATTGGGCTGATTTTGCAAACAAAATTATTAAATTTTAACATACAGGAATCTCTTCATTAGGGGATGATATTGGGTACTTTATTGAGCTGCTTATTTTTTACTTGAATTGCACACAAAAACCTTACATTGGGTTTTAAAAATAATGTGGCCATGATTTTTTTATCTTATAATTTGTCAAGTTTTAACTTCTTGAATCTGTTGGAAATAGCATAGCATTACTTCTTATGCCCAGATTTAAAGCTAAACTAAAGAGGATTTTTTTTTTTTCCAAAAAAAAGGACAAATCAATTTCTGGATTCTTTCTTGGCATTTGTTCTCCAAGTAATCCTCAATCTCGTAGCTTTACTTGTTGTTTGGGCAAGCCATTGGTGTATTCCCTCTGACAGTAGCTTTACTTCTTGTCTGTATTGACAGGCCTACAGTTACCCGAACATAAATGTAGAATTACTGGATTAATTTTTTAAATTTAATCTTCTTCTTATTAATAAACAAAAGAAAACAAGTGTCCTTTTTGCTGCTATCTACAGTAAGGTTAAGTACTGTGCTATCACACAGGGATTCATTCATGAACAATTTGTTCAGCTGGAGGAACTAACCCCAACTTTGTTAAAGAAATTGTTACTTTGTTCTTATGGATTCATCTCGATTGATTTAGAATATAGAGTAAGCCTTGTAAGTATTCATGCGCATGCGCTATTTTCATGATGTTAATAATGTTTATATATATATATCATGGTTTAATCTACATGGATGAAGCTGGTGGCAGTACTGTTTAATGATGTTAATATTTGTGCAATTTTGTCTGGGAGAGAACTCCTATAGACTTCTCTAACTTGGACAGCTACAAGCTTAAGGAAGTTGTTCAAGATAAAAGTTGAAACCCATTTTTAAATTCCACAAATGGAAATCTATGTATACATAACGATATATGCTCTCTCTCTCTCTCTCTCTCTCTCTCTCTCTCTCTCTGCGTTGGAGCCAAGGAGGTGCAAAATGGATGCACAAAATTTAGGGAGTACTGCTGAGTAGAAAATGGAGAAGGCCAGAAGGGTTACTAATCATTCTTCACTTTGCCACTTATTATTCCATTCTCCTATGTGTCGCCTCATATTGAAGTTAGAGGCAAATAAATTTCTAATGTGAAGTAACTGAAATAAAAATGGCTTAGTTAGTTGTGTTGATCTTGTTGAAAGACCCGCTTGTACTGGCTAGGTCAGCTGTCTAGTTAATTAGGCAGAAATTTTGATGCTTGGGTTGATCATGTTGGAAGACCCATCTTGTATTCTCATGCTTAGCGCAGCTGTCTAGCTAGTTAGACATGAAATTTTGATGCGTTAGGTGTCAAAGAACAAGATGTTAACAGTTAAAGTATTAAATTGCTTGGTAACAATTTATTGTTAATAGCTTGCAGGGTAAAATGTGACTATTTATTGATAACTTTACTTTGCAAGATACAGTGTGACAATTAAAAAAACAACTTAAATTGCTTGGTAACAATTAAAATATTTTTCTATTAACATTTCACCTTAGATTATTTCAGTTTAAAAGGGCAATTTAATATTTTATTATTTTTTGTTATAAAAAAATTAGAAAAAAATATTTCCTAAAAAAGACTTAATAAAAAATCTTAAAGTTTGTTTTTTTTCTTTTTTGTTTTTTGTTTTTTTCATTTGTGCTATATATATATATATATAGTTTCTATTATTTTGGGAGGTGGGCTGTCTCTTCTTGCAGTTGACCCTTTTGTGATTTGAGCGTTCTTAATTATTCTTTTCTTGGAGTCATAAATGACTCTGATGGTTTGTTTAGGAGAAATCTTGCATGCTGCTTATGGCTCTTTCTAGGATCTGGACAGATTCTGCTTTGATTGGTTATGATGTAGTTATTTAATTATATTTCATACTATATAGCTTCCAAAATGCATAAGAAAGAAGCTGAAATGGCATATGTTACATTTAATGGATTTACACCCCCTCATATTAAACTGTCACACTTATCCTGCAAAGTAATGTATTCAAACGTGAAGTTAGTTAGTGAGAAATACAGTAAACCAAAAATAGCATTTTTGTTATAAAAAAGTGTCCTTATAATCTGACTTAGAATGGGATTTTGGAAGAAATGGAAGAAGGAAGAACAGAATAGAAGAAAGGAACAGAACGGGAAGAGGGAGAAATTGAGAAAGACGGGAGGGTTTAGATGAGACACAGAGAAAGATGAGACTTGAGAGTGAAACAAGATAGATTCATTCAATCAATCGATTCCTCTTATTCTCTAACCTACAGCCTATAAATAGGCTGTTTACAACCATTTAGTTATCAACCCACTAACCAACTCAAGTAACTACAACTATGTCATTGCTATGATGTGACAATAGCAATTCTTCTAATTCAGTGTGAATTAGAAGGGTGTGTTGGAGAACAGTGAAGAAGAACTGGGGGAGAATGAAGAATGGAGAAAGAAAGATGAAGAGAGAAAAGTTTGAGAGAAGAAGAAAACAGATTTCTTGATTGATTTTTGATAAATCCTTACAGTAGGATTCAAGAGCATATATAGTTTATTCTATGGGTGCTGCCAGAGCAGATCACCTCTCCTATAACCAACTTTTTTGTCCTATTCTAGTCACTTTTACACTTGGTGGTACTAGCTAACAAACTACCTAGCTGGAAAAGGAAAATACAATTAAAAGCAGTAAAAGATTTTAGTAATACAATAAGTAGCAACAAAAATTAGCAACAAAATTAAGTCTCCTTTACGTCCTATGACAATACCCCTCCCTTTAGCAATTTCTTGTCCTCAAGAAATATTCAAGAGGCTGGCTGCCCTTGGAAACTGCTATAGCAATTGGAGAAGGTATTCCTTAGTGTCCTCTCCCGAAGATCCTCCTTGCCACCTGACCAACACTTGGATCAGAGGGGCTCCTTTGTAGTAGACTACTTTTCTTTCCATTATAGTCTCTGGCTCCTTTGTGGCTTCCTTCTCCTTAGGAAGTGTGGGTAGCTCCGGATTAACACGCTCATTGCTGATTGTCTTCTTTAGTAAAGAAACATGAAAGACTGAGTGGATTTTGGATCTCTCAGGTAGCTGCAAGTGGTAGGCCACTTTGCCCACCTTGGCTGTTATGGTGAATGGGCCGAAGTACTTAAGGCTGAGCTTAGATACTTGCCTTTGGGAGATGGACTTCAGATGAGGATACCTGAGCCTTAGGTACACATTTTCCCCAACTTCGAACTCTCGATCACTCCTCCTATCTGCACATTGCTTCATCTGATTTTGAGCTGACGCCAACTCTTGCTTCAGTTGTTGTAGCACCCCCGCTCCTCTACTGCAAATACTCCTCAACTGTTGTGGTCTGTGGTATGCCCTTCAATGGCTGGTAGGATAGGGGGTTTATACCCAAATACAGCCTCGAATAGTGACATTTTTATATAGGCATGGTGGCTGGAGTTATACCACCATTGTGCCGAAGCCAGCCACCTATGCCAACTCTTAGGTTGCAACAAACACATGCATCGGAGGTAGGTTTTTAGCCTTTGATTTACCCTTTCTGTATGCCCATCAAATTGGGGATGGTAGGCTATTGAAAGGTTGAGTTTAGTGCCCATGTTCTTCATCAACTCTCTCCAAAAATGGCTTGTAAACACCTTATCCCAATCAGATATAATGGACTTAGGAATCCCATGTAGAGCTACCACCCGATCCATGAATGCCCTTGCCACTTCTTGGTCCATGTAGGGGTGGGCTAATCCTACAAAATGTGCATACTCAGTAAGTCTATTGACCACCACCATAACACAACCCTTCCCTTCAGATTTTGGTAGGCCTTCAATGAAGTCTATGGACACACTTGTCCATGACTGTTTCGGAATTGGTAGGGGTTCGAGTAGCCCTGGGTAGGCTACATTTTCGTGTTTGCATCTCTTGCACGTATCACACACCAAAACAAATTCCTTCACTGTCACCCTGAGCTGGGGCCAATGGAACAGTTATCTCACTCTCAAATAAGTATTTTGGAAGCCCTGAATGCCCCCCTAAAGGGGACTCATGCAAGGATTGCAAAATTTTCCTCTTGAGTTCATCACTGTTGCCCACTACTATCCTGCCTTATATCTCAACAAACCATCCATTAAAGTGTACCTCTCTACTTCCTTATTTCCCAAAGCCAATTTCTCTAGCATGCTTTTTATGTGTTCATCTCCCTCATAGTTGTTCACCACTTTCTTGCACCACTCTAGAATTATCACATTCATGGCGGTTGCACTCCCTTCTTCTTGGCATCCGCTGCCAAGTTTTCCTTGCCCTTCTTATATTGTATGGAGTAATCTAACCTTATTAACTTGGACATTCCCTTCTTTGCAATTGAGTTTACAGCTTTTGCTATAGCAAAAACTTTAGAGACTCATGGTCAGTTTTGATTACAAACCTCCCCATCTCCAAGTAATGTCTCTACTTCTCCATGGCTATGAGGACAACCAAGAATTCCTTCTCGTATATACTTAGGGCCTAAATGCCTTGGACTGAGGGCTTGGCTTAGAAAAGCCAATGGCTTGCCATCCTGCATCAAGACGGCCCCAACACCCTACCCCACATGCATTTGTTTCAAGCACAAAAGGCTTGTTGAAGTCAGGCAACCCCAACGTTGGTACCCTATTCATTGCCACTTTCAACTTTTCAAAAGCCACTTCCGCCTCTTGTCCCCAATGGAAGTTCCCCTTCTTCAATAAATTTGTGAGGAGTTTGCTAATAACTCCATAACCCCTAACAAATCTGCAATAGTATCCCGTGAGCCCAAGAAAACCCCTAGGGGCCCTTATTGTAGTGGGCTTGGGCCAATTCAGCTTAGCCTCCACCTTCCTTGGATCAATACTGACCCCCTTCCCCGAGATTAAGTGCCCCGAGTACTTCACCTGGTTATGAGTGAATGCACACTTAGACCTTTTGATGAATAATTGGTTGCTTTTAAGGACCTCAAAGGTGGTTCTTAGGTGGGTAAGGTGTTGGTCCAAAGTTGAGCTATAGACAAGGCTATCGTCAAAGAACACACGTATGAATTTTCTTAGGTAGGGCTCAAATATTTGGTTCATTAGGGATTGAAAGGTGGACGGGACATTGCTAAGCCCAAAGGGCATCACCAAGAACTCAAAATGGCCATGGTGGGTTCTGAAGGCTGTTTTGTGGATATCCTTGAGCTTCATCCTAATTTGATGGTAACTCGAGCCCAAGGTCAAGTTTTGAAAAGAATTTGGCTTGGTGTAACTCATCCATTAGGTCTTCAAAAAGGGGTATCGGGAATTTATTCTTGATGGTCAAGGTGTTAAGTTGGCGATAATCCACACAAAAATACCAGGAATGTCAGGAACCATCCTTTTTCTTTACCAAAAGGACTAGGGAAGCAAAAGGGCTTTGGTTTGGTCTAATAAATGATTGGTTCAACATTTCATTCACTATTCTTTCAATTTCTGTTTTTTGAACAGGGGCATAACGGTAGGATTTGATATTGACCAGCTCAACATTTGGTTTTAGGTTAATTGCATGGTCCAAGACACGGCTAGGGGGAAAGGTGTTTGGTTCCACAAAAAGGTCCTTAAATTCTTCCAATGGTTCATCAATAAGGGGTAGTGTGTATACCTAGTTAGGGCCACCTTGTTGGTGGCTGATAGTCAATTGTAGCTCCCCATATTCTCCTTCGTTGTGCTTCTCCTCTATTTCCACAATAGAAAATAGTTGTGTGAGTTGGCTCCACTTGCTCTTAAGGACTCTCTGTAGCCTCTTACCTATAATCATTTTGTAGGTAGTAGTCTCATTCCCACTTGTAAGAGTCATTCTTCTACCCTCATTTTCAAAGGACACTTCCATCCAGTTGAAGTCGAAGCTTATAGGGCTCACCCCCTTCATTCAATCCACCCCTAAAACATCACCCCACTTGTAAGAGTCATTCTTCTACCCCCCTTTTCAAAGGACACTTCCATCCGATTGAAGTCGAAGCTTATGGGGCTCACCCCCTTCATTCAATCCACCCCCCCCCCCCCCCCCCCCAAAGTTGAAGCAGCCTGAGATCTGCCTCATACTTCTCCTCTTGCATTTCCGACATGAATCCAAGGCAAGCCAAGTTACTCAATACTCGATTTCTATTAGCAACAATCACACTCAGAGGCGATGTGTTTGTGAGTAGACACTTGAGTCTCTTGGCGGTGCTCTTATCTAGAAAGCTGTGGGTGCTTCCACTGTCAATAAGGATTAACAAGCTGCCCTCCTTCACCTTGCCCTCAACCTTGATTATCTTGTTATTGGCGATTCCTTTGAGTGCATGGAGAGATATCTCTCATTGTCCTCTCCTCCAGTTTCTCCAAGACCTTCCACCTCTTCTCCTTCTTCCTCCTCTAGTTCTTCCTCTTTATCTCCTTCTAACAGTAACAATTGGCGTTTGCATTGGTGCCCAGGATAGTATTTATCCCTGCACTTGTAACACACACCAGGTTGTCTCTTTGGTTCATTAGGTCTCCCCCCAAAATATTGACCTCCAAAATTTCTTCCCCCTACATTTCCTTAAACCCCTTGTTATTTCCCCCTTGCTACCAATTCCCCATGGATATAGCCTTTTGTTGCTGCTTTTATTTTTTCATTAGGGCCTCAACCACCAACTCCTACAATTTGGCACTCTCGACTGCTTGCTCCACTGTTCGTGGTCTTATCATCTTCACCATAGGCCTCAAATCCTCACTAAGGCCACTAAGGAAGCTAGAAACAAAATATGTTTCAGACAAATGAGGGTCATGATTACTCATTGATGACCTCAACTCTTCGAACCTTCTCAAGTATGACCCAACGTCCCCAACTTGCCTTAACTTATTGAACTCTTCTATGGTATCCGACATGCTCCTTTCTCTGAATCTCTCACATAGCTTTTCAGTGAATTTCCCCCATGTATAATTCTCCCTTGTTCGTGTCCATTCTTGGAACCATGCATCAACCGTGTCATCAAAGTAGGCAGCAGCCAAAGCTACCCTTCTCTCCTCGGACACATTGTACCATTCAAACAATCGTTCACACTTCCTAACCCACCATCTAGGATTAGTTCCCTCAAACACTGGTATTTCCATCTGGGGCATGAGAAACCCTGGTTGAGGTGGATTAACCCGATCCTCACAACCTTTTCTTGTCATAGTTTCAACCTCATCCTCATATTCTACTTCAATTTCAGATGTTCCATTCCCCCGATTCACTCTCTCATTATGTAAAATCGACTATGTTCTAGTTCTAGGGGGAAAGTTAAGGGTCATTCTTACTTGATTTTGTTGGGTAAACATCAACATGAACTGTTGAAGTTGGTTTTCCCATCTCTTCCCTTATCTAGTTGATGTCTTCCCCCATCTGATTTAGTCCGCCTTCTAGCTCCGCTCTAGTCTGCCTACCGCATCCCATGGCCGAATTAACTTGCTGGAGTTGACTCCATATTCTTCATGCAAGTCGCCTCAGCCATCTCTCACATCACTAACAAGCTTCTTGTCGGAATTGAGACTCTGATGTCACTACTATGTTGTGACAATAACAACTCTTCTAATTCAGTGTGAATTAGAAGGGTGTGCTAGAGAACAATGAAGAATAACGAAGGGAGAATGAAGAAGGGAGAAAGATTGAAGAGAGAAAAGTTTAAGAGAAGAAGAGATCAGATTTCTTGATTGATTTTTGATAAATCCTTACAGTAGAATTCAAGAGCATATATAGTTTGTTCTATGGGTGCTGCCACAACAAATCACCTCTCCTATAACTAACTATTTTGTCATATTCTAGTCACCTTTATACCTGGCAATACTAGCTAACAAACTACCCAGCTGGAAAAGGAAAATACAATTAAAAGCAGTAAAAGATTTTAGCAATACAATAAAACAACATATCCAGCCTTTATCCCACTATGTGGGGTCGGCTACATGAATTCTAGACTTCCATGTATTTCTGTCTTTTGTCATATCCTCATTTAGATCCATATATTTCATATCAAATTTTAATGTCTCTCCCAAAGTCTTCTTGGGTCTACCTCTACCTCTTTTTGTGACTAATTGTTCTATTTCATCAACTCTCCTCACAGGAGCGTCTCTTAGTCTCCTTCTCACATGACCAAACCATCTTAGTCTAGTCTCTCTCATCTTCTCCTCGATTGGCACTACTCATACCTTATTACGAATAACTTCATTTCTAATTTTATCCTTTCTTGTATGTCTGCACATCCATCTTAACATCTTCATTTCCACTACACTCGTCTTTTGCTCATGCTGGTATTTGATTGCCCAACATTCTGAGCCATACAGCAAGACTGGTCTTATAGCTGTCCTATAAAATTTCCCTTTCAATTTTAATGGAATTTTACCATCACATAACACCCCCGATGCATTTCTCCATTTTAGCCAACCTGCCTTAATTCTATGTGTGACATCCTCGTGGATTTCTCCATCTTTTTGAATCACTGATCCCAAATATCGAAAATGGTCTTTTCTTTGTAAGATTTGGTCTTCTAATTTTATTATAACATCATCCACTCTTGCATTTTTACTAAATTTGCATTCCATATATTCTGTTTTCATTCTACTTAATTTAAATCCCTTAGATTCTAAATTGTTTCTCCACAATTCAAGCTTAGTGTTCACTCCTTCTTTTGTTTCATCCACCAACACTATGTCGTCTGCAAATAGCATACACCATGGCACATCTGTCTGAATATCTTTAGTGAGTTCATCCATTACTAGGGCAAATAAATATGGACTTAGTGCAGAACCTTGATGCAGTCCTGTTGTAGTTATAAATGGTTCAGTATCCCCTCCGCATGTTCTGACCCTTGTCTCTACACCATGATACATGTCCTTGAGGGCTTGTATATAGACTATTTTGACTCCTTTCTTCTCTAAAACCCTCCATAATACTTCTCTAGAGACCCTATCATAGGCCTTTTCTAGATCTATAAACACCATATGTAGGTTCTTCTGATGATCTCGATACCTTTCCATTAGACGTCTCAGTAAATATATAGCTTCTATTGTTGACCTACCAGGCATGAAACCAAACTGATTTTCTGACACCTTTGTTTCCTTTCTGAGCCTCTACTCTATTACTCTCTCCCAGAGTTTCATGGTATGACTCATTAACTTAATTCCTCTATAATTTTCACAGTTTTGAATATCTCCTTTGTTCTTATATATAGGAACCAAA
Organism: Diospyros lotus; assembly: GCF_014633365.1. Lineage (NCBI taxonomy): Eukaryota > Viridiplantae > Streptophyta > Magnoliopsida > Ericales > Ebenaceae > Diospyros > Diospyros lotus. Next base: position 43,067,956 of record NC_068339.1, on the reverse strand, counting down.
GTACTCTTCCTCCACTCATCTGGCATCTTTTTTGATTTAAGGATGTCGTTAAATAGTTGCGTTAGTCAGGAGATGCCTTCTTCTCTCATGCATTTCCATGCTTCTATTAGTATATTATCTGGTCCTACTACCTTATGATTTTTCATCTTTTTTAATGCTTGCCTTATTTCATTTGAACTTATGCGTCGATAGAATGTGTAGCTCACATTCCCTTCGGAGTTACTAAGATGTCCCAACCTAACTCTTGTGTCACCACCATCATTGAATAATTTTGTGAAATACTCCTTCCATCTCTCCTTAATCGCTCCCTCGTTTACTAAAACATTTTGATTGTCATCTTTTATGCATTTCACTTGATTTAAATCCCATGTTTTTCTTTCTCTTGCTTTAGCTAATTTTTATATATCCCTTTCTCCATCTTTTGTATCAAGTCGTTTATATAGATTCTCATATGCTTTTGACTTTGTTTCACTAACAGCTCTTTTTGCTGCCTTTTTTGCTTCTTTATAATTTTTTTGATTTTCTTCATTGTTGCATTGATATACCGCCTTATAGCAAGTTTTCTTATTTTTAATTTTCAATTGTACCTCTTCATTCCACCACCAAGACTCCTTAAGGTTAGGAGCTCTATCATTTGTCTCTCTAAGGACTACCTTTGCCGTGCTTCTCAGAGCATTAGCCATTTCTTTCCACATTTGGTTTGTCTGTCTTTCTCCATTCCATTCCCTTCTACCCCTTAATTTTTCTTTGAAGATTAGTTGTTTCTCCCCTTTTAAATTCCACCACCTGATTCTTGGATTTCGTTTTATGTGATTTTTTCTCTTCCAATTTCTTATTTGGACATCAAGTACTAGAAGTCTATGTTGAGTAGTCAAACACTCTCCCGATATCACCTGACAATTCCTACAACATAACCGATCCTCTTGTCTCATGAGGAAGTAATCTATTTGGGTGCTTGAGGTGATATTTTTATATGTGATTAAATGTTCGTCTCGTTTTTTGAATCTAGTATTGGTTATAATGAGCCCATATGCCATAGCAAAATCTAGGATAGATTTACCCTCATTATTAATTTCCTCGAATCCATACCCTCCATATACCTCTCTATATCCGTTTCCGTCTCTACCCACGTGCCCATTTAAGTCACCTCCTATAATCACTTTCTCTCCTCTTGGTATCATTTGTATGAGTCCCTCTAGGTCCTCCCAGAATTTTGCTTTTATCTCATCACCTAACCCCGCTTGTGGTGCATATGTACTAAAGATATTCATAGTCATTCTTCCTAGACTAATCTTCATCATAATAATCCTATCCCATATTCTATTTACATCCACTACCTCATCTATTAAGCTTTTATCCATAATAATCCCCACTCCATTTTTCGCTCGATCAATTCCTGTGTACCATATTTTATATCCAGCTTCTGATAAAGTTTTTGCTTTTTTCCCTACCCATCTCGTCTCTTGAAGGCATATAATATTAATTTTTCTCCTAATCATCACATCCACCACTTCCATAACTTTGCCTGTTAATGTTCCTATGTTCCATGACCCAATCCTTAATCTATGATTTTGTTTTTGGCCTTGACTTTGGATTTGATTTTGTTTTTGGCCTTGACTTTGAATTTGATTTTGTTTTTGATTTTGATTTTGGTTTTGGTTTTGATTTTGATGTTGGTTTTGATTTTGATTTTGATTTTGGTTTTGATTTTGATTTTGGACTAGCTTCTTTACCCACATCCGTCCAAGCAAATGCGGGAACCCTTGCTCATTTATCACTACATTCGGGCGCCGATGCAGCGGCCCTAGCTCACTTGTCTCTACACGGGGGCAGTGTAGCGCGTCGCTATGAAGGGTTACGCCCACGCCCAAACGATTTTTCATAATTTGTCTAGAGTTCATGTTTTGGATCCGACTAAGTTTTACGTTGGCTGTTGGCTACCTAACACAACCCTCCTCCTTTATCCGGGCTTGGGACCGGCAGTGGATAACATCCCCAGGCAGAGTTTTTAGCAATACAATAATTAGCAACAAAAATCAGCAGCAAAATTGAGCCTCCTTTACGTCCTATGACAAACTAACAACTCCAGTACGATTACAAGTACTGCCCTTGGGGTCATGACAATCCCTCCCTCTTTCAGAGAGTTCTTGTCTTCAAGAACTCATAGTGACTTGCCCTGTTGTCATCAATCCTAGTTTTCACTAGTTGTGTCATCCTTCTTTCTTTCTTTCTCCTCTTAAGCCTTTTTCTCCTTCCCCTTACATTCCTTTTTCTTTTGCTTTTTCTGCAAACATAAAATGGAGATCTTCGAAGATCTCCATTTACATTCCTTTTTCTTTTGCTTTTTCTGCAAACATAAAATGTAGACCTCGAAGATCTCCATGCCAAGTCTCTCTTCCCCTATTGATTTGTTAGTTCCAAAAATTTTCTTGACCTATGCTAAGACCAGTTCAACTACCACGATATTTGCAATATCCCGCATATGCAGCAATTGAGCGGCGCAGACTCGCCTTAATTGTTTCCTTTGCTTTGCTGTAGCTTCTTCCTTCTAATTTTTCTGAGAATCCACCAAGTAACTTTCAAACAGATCTTCCCATTCTCTGGGTTGCTCTATTGCCTTGATCTGTCCATCCTCATTTTTAGAAGCATGTTTTTCTTCCTGTTTGATGGCATACACCATGGGTTTACCTTCAATAAATTTCTCCTCCAATGGTGTTGCAGCGACTATTCCTGCAACTGCCATTCCTATCCTGACATCCTGATTACATAGGAAAAGATGAGCATGTTCCACAGGTTCCCCAATGGCTGGGACTCGACCTCCTTCCTGACTTTTCATCTCCAGCAAGATTTATACAGTCGAGTTATCTAATGAATCAATATTATTTTTCAATTCCGATTGTTCCTCAGTTTCCAGTAAGTTAGAAATCTAAGGGAGTAATTTGGCACTACCTTCCCCACCGATAAATGATCCTCCTGTCAGAAATTCCTGATTCAATTTAGTTGAGTCGTTAGCTTCTTGCAGATCAGAGGTCTTTGGTAGCATTTCAGCCCCCGCTAGAATCGGTTTTGCAGGGGATCTTGGAAAAAATTCCTCTGGTAAACTGATATGGAATCTCAGTGAAATTAAAATCATTAACGCGTCCAATTTTTTATTGAGATTATCGACTTTCTCCTGGGGTCCGTTCTCCATCTTTACCCTTCCAATCCTTGAAAATTTGCCTCTGAAACAGCAATCTATCAATTGCCTCTTGAGCCGTTTCAAAGAACCGTACAGCCGAGAAGAATCAACCGTCAGAATTCGCCTTCAACAATCCAAACCCACTGCTACGAGATTGTTGGAATCAGCTATTGAATTTTCCAAAGTCTCCATCAATAAGCATCGCTCTTGAACTTCAATCAAGACCGATTCTTGGACCTACGCCCAAACTTATTCCGTCACCTTGAAAAGCCCCCAAGAATTGATCGGAGGACTCGTCTGATCTACTTCACCTGCAAACATCGAACAAGAACTGCCGAAATTCCTCTGAACTGGCTTTGATCACCCTCAAGACCAATCAGCCAGTGCAATCGCTGGGGTTCTCGCTCACCCAAACCTCTTCCCACTTCATGCCTTCCTTTCTCATTGAAATTGGCACCTTTGTCTCACGCCAAATGTTTGCTTATGGTCGCAATTGCTGTTGATCAGCAATTACTCAAGAAACTGCCCTCACCTCAATCGCAATTCAATGGCCGAACTCCTGCTTTGCCTCCAAGATTCAACCCAGATGTGGCTTGCCCATGCTTGCCTACAAGTCAACGGTTTTCTGGTTATGCGTTCGATTCGTTGCAGCTTCAAGATTGCTTGGAACACGTCACTCCAACCTATACCCACTTCTTACCCATTCACCTACCAATGATTGGAATTCCCCTGAATTCTTGAATCATTCTTGATTCTTTTCGGATGCTTGCACTCGCCTACCCCACCGTCACTAATTGAGCTCGTCAAAGTTCTTGTATCGCTGGAAACACCTGAAATCTCTACTCTATCGATTTTGCCAAGAGTCATCGGAATCTATTGCTGCCAATTGCCGGAATTACAGCCAAGGAACGTTGGCTCTGATACCACTTAGAATTGCACTATTTTAATTTATCTCTTGTTTTTTTTACAGTGAAATGCAAAAAATAAAAAAATATCAATTTAATTGAACAAAATATAAAAAGATTGTAATACTTTTAGATTTTTGTGAACTTACTGATTGTTCCATTCTTTTATTAATAATCATCAGATATATTAGACAAGACACCAAATTAATATATATAAAATTATTGAAATTTTATATGAAATATGTATAAAATTTTGAACTGTCACCATTTATATCCCAATTAATTAAACTTCAATTATGAAAATAATTGGATAAAACAAATAAAATCCACATGAATATGTTGAGGACCTTAAAAAATATTTATGAAATGAAATCTGATATATATATAAGTTAAAAGCATAATCAAATTGTCATTCCTCCATTAAACCTCACTGCTTGTTTGGATATATATTGTATAAGAAGAATCTTTGGTATGCCCTCTCTAACTGCTTTGGCTTGTGGAAATCTATTTTCTTTTCCCTCCCAACGCTACAGTTTCGCTATACATTAGTTTTTCTCTATCCTTTTTTATTTCATGTCTATTTTTCTCCCTATAAAACCCCTCCTTGCCCACACATACGTTGCATTCTCAGCTGATCTCTCTCTCTCTCTCTCTCTCTCTCTGCAGATCTCTTCCCTGGCTTTTACTTCTGCAATGGAGAGGAGCCAGCTTGCCAACATGAGGCAATCCTTTTTTGATGAGGTTTTTCTCTGTTCTTCTTCATGCTAATGGCTTTAAGTGTCTATCCTGTTTGCTAACATAAGAAAACCTAGCTAGCTGAAAACCTTTTCTAGCTTTGTCATTTCAAGCCTTGCTTTTAGCATATATAAGGCATGCACTAATATACATACATGTTTTTTTTTTTTTTTTTTTTGGATTTTGTACATATGAGAGCGTGAGTTATTTATTTTGAATATATATGTATCATGGATGTGAGTACAATTACAAAATGTTTCTAGAACAATGTAACGAAACTTTTTTAACTGTTAATTGGTACAAACATGACATACATTTATAATTATTTTCTTATGTGAGATTCTCTAAATAGTATTGCAGTGTTGGATATGAATTAAATGCATAATGTACCCTGTACACATGTACTTTCATGCATCTTTTCATCTTTTAAAAGTGTGGAAGTTGTTTCCCCAGAGGAATATACTCACACATATATGTAAAATTACAAGATTAATTTTTTGAATTTAATCTTCTTCTTATTTAAAAAAAAAAAAAAAAAGATAACAAAAATACCAAAACCATCCTTTTGCTGCTGGACACAGTAATGCTGAGTATTGGGCTATCACACAGGGAATTCTTGATGAACAATTTGTTAAGATGGAGATACTGCAAACTGGTACTCACCCTGACTTCATTGAAGATATGGTTACATTGTTCTACAATGATTCTGCTCAATTAATTCTGAAGACAGAGGAAGCCTTGTAAGTGTGTGCGTGTGTATATGTACATTTTCTTGAGATTAATAATGTTCATTTGCATATGTTTATGATGGTTTAATTTGCATGGATGAGGACTGATATTCTACCATGGGATCTTTTCAGGGAGGAAACTCCTATCGACTTCTCTAAGTTGGACATCCGTGGGCATGGCTTCGTGGGATGTTGTTCAAGGTGAAACACAATGTTAAATTTCACTAATGGAAATTTATGTTAATTATATGTACACATAACATTAGGTATTTAATCTCTCTCTCTCTCTCTCTCTCTCTCTCTCCCTCTCTCTCTCATGGGCGCAGCATTGGAGCCAAGAAGGTTCTAAATGCATACTTGGAATTGAGGGAGTGCCGCAGGGCACAAAATGAAGAAGGGTAATTAATCTTCTTCCCTTTGCCACTTAATTTATTATTACATCCTCTTCCCATTCGTCGCCTCAGGTTTGAAGTGATGTATGAATAGAGCGCAAAATAATTGAAATAAAAAGGGCTTAATCAGTTGGGTCGAGCTGATCATGTTAAAAAACCAGCAAGTTCCGGCTAGCTTAGCTCTTCTAGTTAGGTAGGCATGTAGATGCAAGTAACAGACACCTTTGGATGAAATGGAACAAAATTATAGAGCATTTTAGTGTTTAGATGCCGTCATTTCTCTTAAAAAGTTTAATTGGGAGTTATTCTTCACATGTTAAAATTATTTCCCAACTTTGCTTTGCATGCATCAACACAAACCAGATGCAGGAGGGCCTTCCAACAGCTTAAGCAAGAACGTGCAACTCTCAAACGCAAGCTTGATGCTTATTTTGAGGTCTTCTATCCCATCCCATCGCATAATTAACATTGTTATATGCAACTTTAATTACATATTTTTTGTGTTTAATTTGCATGCAATCTGTTTATATTTTTAGCTAAATATGTTTGTTCAGTTGGGAAGACAAATTAGAGATGCGGAGAGCACCAGTGGCCCCCCAAGTGAGGAGTGAGGACTCAACTCAAGTATTAGGCAGGGCCCAAAGTCTGGAGAGTTCAGTATTGATGAACTTAGTAGTATATGCTTGAAACCCACCATTTTACCTATATAAGATAAAAGAAGTAATGTGTGAGATGCTGTGTGCTCACAAGCAATATGTTTTTATCGCTTTTCTCCTATATTGGGTCCACCAATAATGCATTACTAATGTTTATATAGACACCGGCTTGCTACCTGGGTTATGTAGAATGAAATCTTCTCCCTTACGTAAATTTAGTGATAGTCTATAGTAATTTAATAATTGCAATCATACCCATTATTTTTCAGCAATAACAGTCATACCCATTAAAAAATTTACCATTTTTAATAGAGACCATTTTTCTATATCCATCCTTCCTCTGCTATTTCATGTGCTAGACTAATTTAAACACTATTACTCTTAAATTTATATTTTTGTCTCTCGAGATATTTTAGATAATAAAATAATTTAAAAGTTTAAAGTATAAATGATGTTTAATATATATAAGATAAAACTTATAAAATATATTTTTAAATTGATTGGTTAAATTTTATTCAGAATTCAAGAGATACAATCATATATATTCTTTCTTATAATAAAAGTGATAGATTTCTTATTCAATTGCTATTGACCTCATATAATTTATAAAAGTGGTAGATATTTTAGGAATTAATTTTATGGGTAACACTAAAATGGTCTCCTTATCTATATAAAATAGTATAGAATAGAAGATCCCATCTAATATTTTTCTAGAAATTAAGAGTTGCATGATATCAAGAGTCCCTATTTTAGTGGTTGAAAAACATCACTTTATCAGTGTATTAAGATATAACACGTGGCAATTTCTTCTACCAACATTTTGTCTAACAATGCATTATTAAGATTACAAGGATAAAATCATGTTTTCTTCTTAGTAATCTCTATTATTAATATATGTGATTGATTACATACAATACAATTTACGAATAAAATATCATCCAACATGATATAATAAATAAAGAGTATATGCATGTAAACAAATGCCAAAGTTGGTTTTGTGGGGCTGGGGCATGCAAAAATTTCATACTTTCATGTCAGTCTCTTTTACTTTGAAAACGATCAACGAGAGTTGAGTTGATTGCTTAGGTTCAAATAGAGAATGACCAAACTCTTTGGAATGCACCCTCATTGATTGTAGGTTTAGTACAATTTAGAAGATGGTGCTACTGCTACTGCTACTGCTACCCCCATTGGTCCAAGTGAAAATGAGTTACAGCCTTAGAGGTACAAATTAAATTAAAGAGAGATCAATAACGGAATGTAGGGCTGGGCCAGTTTGATCCATGAATGGGCCCATATCCAAAGGACGGCCCAATAATAAAATCTGGGCTGGGCCAGTCTTGTTGAAACAAAGCCGAGGCAAATAAAAGAGGGTCGTCTTCTCCCCACCCCACTCTTCCACACACAATGACAAAGAAGCTAAGTCTAATCAATTACGGATCGTGGATGACAAAAACCTGTTAGACTTGAGCAAACTCGATTCATCCATTCATTGAAATATATTTGCAAGGCTTACATCCATGGGAGGAGCAGCCCATATAACATGAGAAACCCAGCCTAGCTACTAGCTAGTGCGACCTTACATTACATCATGGAGGCAAAGCTACTACATAACTACTACTTTTCTTCTTCTTCTCCTTCTATTTTGTTAGGTGAATATATGGTGGCTTCCAAGCATATACTATATATGAAGTTCACCACTTACATCTCTCCAAAATCATCGTCTACCAGTACGTGCTTCAGTTGAGTCTTTACTTGGGGCGACAAGCGGTCTCCACAGGTCCAATTTGTCTTGCCAACTGAAGAAGCAGAAGCGGAACAACAATATTTAACAAACAGATAAATGCAATTTAAATACAAAGATATACAATTAAAGGTGTAGATAATGCTAATTAATGAGATCAGATAGAAGGAGAATACCTGAAAATAAGTTTCTAGCTTCTTTCGGAGAGTTGCATATTCTTTCTTGAGCTGTTGGAAGCTCCTCTTGCATCTGCTTGTTTGATGCATGTGCAAAGCAAAGCTGGCAAATTAGTTTGTGAAGAATAACACCAAATTTGGAAAAAGGAAGATTCCTAGTACAGTGACATTTTTTGGGTGCATGCATGCATATATGTCTTTTTGCCTCAAAATGACATCTAATTAAACACTCGAACTCTCTCTATAATTAAACTTTCTTAATTTTGTTCCTTTTCACCCCAAAGTGGACCAAAGGTGTCTGTTTTTTCCATCTACATGTTTGTTCCAATTCGACACACCTAAAGCATCAAAATTTCATGCCTAACTAACTAGACAGCTGAGCTAAGCCTGTTCAAGCTGGACTTTCCACATGATCAACTCAACTAAGCCTTTTAAATTTCAATTATTTTGCACTAAAATTCTACACATATATCACTTCAAATTTGAGGTGATGGATCGGTGAATGTAGTGATAAGAGGCAAATTAAGTGATCAGAACGATGGATTTACCCTTCTCCATTTCCTGCCCTGCAGTACTCCCTAAAATGTGTGCATTCATTTTGCACCTTCTTGGCTCCAATGCTGCAACCATGAGAGAGAGAGAGAGAGAGAGAGAGAGAGATGTTATTATACATATATATATATACGGTTAATTTTATGTATACATAGATTTCTTTTTTTGTTGAGATAGATAAATGTGAACACTTTCATTTGTGAAATTTAATACTGGGTTTTACCTTGAACAACTTCCCCTGAACTGATGCATGAAACTGTCCAATTTGGAGAAGTCTATAGGACTCTTTTCCCTGAAAAAGGCCCATAATAGAACATCATTAAACAGTAAACCATGATATACATATGTATATATACGAACATCAATATCCACATATATTAAACCATGATATACACATGCATATGAACATTGTTCATATCATGAAAATGAGCATATATATATCAGTACTTACAAGGCTTGCTCTATATTTTGAATTAATCGAGCTGAATCCCTGTAGAACAATGTAACAATTTCTTCAACGAAATTAGGGTTAGCGTCATCTTGAAGTTCCTCCAGCTGAACAAATTGTTCATCAAGAAATCCCTGCCCAAAGCGGCGCCCAATATTAAGATTACCTTTTGAAAAATTAATCCTGTACTGTACATTTATGCGTGGACATTTCCTTTATGGAAACAACTTCTATTCCTTTAAGATAACAAAGATGCATGGATGAAGGATACGTACATTAATGCATTTAATTCATATGTGTAAAACTGCATCAAAGTCACAATTTTTATATAAAAATAATTATAATTAATATATGTCTTCTTTAATTACCTATTTAGATATATACTTCAAGACATTGGTATGTTAAGAAGAAAATAGAGAAAACCTGATCAAAAAGGGACTTCCTCATGTTCGCAAGCTGTCTATGCATTTGGTTCCTCTCCATTGCAGAAGTGCGAGAGAGAGAGAGAGAGAGAGCAGTTGAGAAGTTGAAGTTTAGCTTGGAATGCAATGTATCTGTGGCCAAGGAGGGATTTATATAGTGGAGAAGAAAGAGAGAAAGAGAAGTGAAATAAAGAGGAGAGAGAAGAAACTAATGCATAGGGAAATTGTAGCGTGGGAGGGGAAAAGAAAAGACAGATTTCCACTAACCCAAAGCAGCCAGAGAGCTCCCGCCAAAGGTTTCTCTATCCAAGAAAGCAATGAGGTTTTAATGGTGGAATCACATTTTGATTCTGCTGCAAAAAAATACAAATATCATATTTATGTTAATCAATTTTTTTAAAAGGTCGTCAATATATTCATCTGGAAATTATTTTTATTTAAATTATTTTCTTACTTGAAGTTTAATTAATGAGTCATTCTACAAGGGCCCGACCGACAGACCTACCGAGAAAGAGGGCAAAAAGATGATTTTGCCCCCGCCCACTTTGCAAATTTACAAAACAGGCCATTGTCCCGCTCCTGCTCTCTTATCTCCCTTGCCATGGCTACCGCCTCGTCGCTGCTCTCGCCTTGCCACCGTGCCTCGCTGTCGTCGCCTCACCTTTTATCTGTCTCCTCTTTGCCATCGCCACCTCGCCTCACCTCGCCGACAGTCAATCAGCAGTTGTTGGCGAGGCGAGGCAAGATAGCAATGGCAGAGAGGCGGCGGAGGCGAGGCGAGGGCAGCGACGAGACGGCAGGCCATGATAGGGGAGACGAGAAAGCAGAGGCAGGGCAATCCATGGGAGGGGAAGGGAGAGAGTAGGGCATGAGGGCAAAATTATCTTTTTGCCCTCTTTTGGTAACTCAGTCAATAAGCCCGTTGTACTTTCTATACGGTGACAGTTCAAAATTTTGATGGTCTACCATTTCTGTATACTAATTGTATTAATAGATGAATGGAACCATTAAGCCTGTTAGTATTTTTGCTCCTTACATATATTATAAAAACTCACAAGGGTAAATGAATTCATTAACTTAACTTTGAGGGACAAAATCAAACAACTAAACCTACACACAAGCCAACAAATGAGAGAGCGCCCCCCCCCCCCCCCCCCACAGCAGACTTGACTCTCCACAAGGCCCTTGTGAACTAAATCACAAAATGAAACATAAAGACACCAAAGCCTACGTTAGCTCCCCACTCCCAACTTGAAACATAAATCAAAGCCCATATTAGCTCTCTCCACTTCCAAGGAACCCTAGAGAAAGATCTCTTGATTAATCAATTATTCTTACTTCCTCACAAAACCTGTTGTTAGTTACTCTAAGCACAATTCAGTGAAGTTAGAAATTGGGATTAATTCACAAAAATCTAAAATATTACAATTCTATTTTGAAATTTTTTATTTTAATTTTCATTATAAAAGAAAGAAGACATAGATTAAAATACTACTACCACTACCATATCATATTAGTTTACTGTATTTCTTGCTAGTTAACTTCACTTTCCATTGGATGACTTTGCAGGATAAAGTGTAATAATTTAATATGAGAGTATCTAAATCCATTAAATCATTAGAAGGAAAGATGGCTGTTTAGCATATGCCATTTTAGCTTCTCGCCTTGGCATTTTGAAAGATATACAATATGAAAAATAATTAAATAAATATATCTTAACCAATCAAAGCAGAATTTATCCAGAAAGAGCCGAAAGCAGCATGGAAAATTTCTCCAAAACGAAAAAGATGCAAATAAAAATATTATCATTGCGATCACTGTCATTTATGATTCCAGGAAGGGGATAATTAAGAACACTCAAATCACAAAAAGGCATGTATGCAAGAAGGGACAGCCCACTCCCTAACCCAAAATAATATATTATTTATACATAAAGCACAAATGCAAAATATTCAATATTATTTTATTAAAGTCTAATAAAGGAAATATTTTTTCTATAAAAATCATAAAATATGTATTTACATATAAAGCAAAAGTGCTAAAATTTAAGATTTTTCCATATCCCTTTAAGGAATTTTCTTCTAAATTTTCTAATTACAAAAAACCGTAAAATATTACATTACACCTTTACTTACACCCGAATAATCTAATACAAAATATTAATAAAAGAGTTCAAGTTTTTTCTTAAAAAAAATTACTCCCTAGCTAACAAGCTATCAATTTAGACATAAAGGTTATATTATCAAATTTTGAATAAAAATACAATTAAAAATATAATTCCCTTTTAACACTTTTTAGTATTGAATTATATGTTACTCCTCGTAACAATTAATCACAAGTTCAAATAAAGAAGGGCCTTGTATTATATAGCTAACATAAAATTTATTGGGAGGGATCACATTGTTTGTTGGGACATAAAATTTATTCCATCTTCTTGTCATGAAATTTGAATAAAATAAAAACATAATTGATCACATAAAAATTTTGTAATTAAAATCACTAGATTAGAATTAAGAAAAAAATATTTAAACACTTAAAGAATGACATTTCAATATTGATGTATCATATTGTGTATCTGATTAATGTAAATATATAATATATTATTACAAGAGTATCATATCAAGCATCACTGTGGATATTCGAAGTAGCATTTTTTATTAAAATATCTTAATATGTTATTTGCGTCACTTCAACCTTTTTTTGTTTTTAACATGAAAGAATAATTTACATAAACGTAACAGAGATTCATTGGTGCCCTGATCATTTTAATATGTTTTAAGCACAAATTCAGAATGGTACTATCACAGACTTTGGCTTGATTATATTTATATTTTAGGGTGGTTAATCAGAGTGCATATGGCTACTGTCACTGGCTGTGAGAATTCGTGTCACGGACACATTCTTAGCCGTCAATTTGAGACAAGGTCTGATGCAAAGGGCCCACCTGAAATGACAAGCACTGGAATCCTGTTGATGTATTATATTTTGGAACCAGTATGGTACAAATGGGTTCAATTTGATTGTGATGCAAGCATGAATATCGTTACTTCATATCAGCCCCTTCATATAACGAAGGGCTAAAACATATCTACATCCTCTTGTTGCCCATATATTGTTTTTTTATGAAAAAAATCCAAAAATTCAAGTGGTTGGGGGTATTGGCACACTGCTAACTGGTACACGAAGGGTAGAAGTTGTTATAACATTATTAGTTTTTTTAAAAAAATTAAATTATATTTGAACTCAAAACTTCAAATCTTAATATGTAAAGTGATTTTTATTATACTATTACTTGAATGATAGTTGGCCGACATATTTTTACATAAAAAGGAGAAGGAAGAACTTATTTTGCATTTTCTTAAACAAGATTAGTTTCAATCAAAAGTGATTCTTATGTGACACTTTTTTTTGGCTGAAACTTATGTGACACATTTTTCAAAAGTAATATTTGGCATGACTTGAGTAATATCAGTATAAGTAGAATGTTTGGCCATTTTTTGCCAAACATGCTTGGGCTTGGGAAATAAGTAAATGAGAGTGGTGGGGGAGGAATATTTTGCAGAAGAAGCCAGTGGGAGAGTATCAAGAAGTATATAACCAAATAAGGAAATGGAAAAACCCCATTAATGATTGACACAAGAGCTTCAGCTTTGCTGCATGCAGGCAGTGGTCCTTGTCATGGCTTTTCTCTCTATCCCTTGCCCGCAAATGTTGAGAAGAGAAGGGGGAAGAAAAAGAAGTGTCTGAGAAGAGATTCTTGGCTTTATTCCTCTCTGCCAGGAGAGAGGAGATTTTAATTTTACAGCAGCGCCCCCCCCTCACTCTCTCTCTCAGAGACACATGTTTCTCTGGATACTTGTGTGGTCACATCTGATAAGCTAAGAGGGGTTGGGTGGAGTGGGTTCAGAATATGATCATTTTGTGTTTTTCTTTTTATGGCACTGATTTTGATTCTCTCTTCCAATCACTGTCTCCTATGTTGATAAGAATCCCACGCTGGAAGTAGTTTGCTTGCAGGTGAGAGACGTGATTTACAGAAGAGTTATCACAAAATTAAGGTGAATTAGTGCACGAGAGCAGGTGATGGGAAAGTTGAATTGTATGTAGTCTTAATCTCACTTAACAAAGAGACTCGTTTCTCAAAAAGAAGGGTTTCCATGCAAATAAAAATTTTACTCTCTAAATAACTACTGACCCTGAATACATTGCCAGACGCATATGTTTTGTTTGGCTAGTGGGAGAGTCAGGGATTAAGAAGGAAAAAAGGAGATATAATTAATTTCCCTCTCTTGATGTAGATGAGGAGGTGACTGCCCACCATTTGGCTCTCCTTCTGGGTATACTTCCCGTTTCCCTTTTGCTACCATCAAATGCAACAAAATGGTTCTATTTTCGATGCAACAGAATGGTTGTTCTTATCCTATAATCGAATCAACTTTTGAAATTCAATTCTGAAGTTGTGAATTATTTGTTTCAACAAGTCATTCAATCATCATAACTTCGAAGATTAGTTTTCTGTCTATTTGAGTCTTCACTGCCACCAATTAAGATAGATATAAAGGAAGAATATCTAGGGTTTCTGTAGCTTGTCCATGCACATGCATCAGCATAAAAATTCACGGATGCATGGTTCAGGTCACCTGGACTGACAACCATCATTACAAACTCCTCCAAATTCACTCCATCATGCTGAGAATGTCAACCTTCTTTAGTAGATGCCTGTTTTCTTTACTGCCTAGCAAGCAAATTAGACCTCGAGTTTGATAGAAAATAGGAACCCTAATTCTGATCCAAGAAGATAAACCAAGCATCATAAGTGATTAGATGCCATATGTTCAACTTTGCTAGAAGCAAAATGATTTGGTCACTATAGTCCAGAATGACAAGAAGAACATTTTTGCTTGCAGGTAAGTTGCCATAGTGATAATTTTTTCTATTATTTTATTCAGGATATTCTCCATTTTCAGAAAATGAATTCTTATTCAAAGTGTGCATAAATTGATCATAAGCTCATGCTAACCAATTATTTGAGCTTTTCTCTGGGAGGTGTCGCGAAGGAATTAGAATGTAATACTATCAAATCTCTAATGCTCCCTAGGGACGTCAATGCAATGTGCGTACAATTTATGATCTTAAATGAATGGCACAAGTAAAATTAGGATTTTTCTTTGAAACTAGCCGTGTGCACTTGTAATATTAATTAAGCACTGTTAAGTTAATAAACCCATCATGACAAAACAAATATTTAGATCATGAATCTATGTCCAGCCAAATGATTGATTATTACTTGGAAATTTTAAGACCCTTTTCATGGATCTAAAAATAACTTGCGTGAAGGACTTTGTTATGGCTTCTTCTTTTTTTCTTTTAAGGGGAAGAACTGTGAAAAAGGAGATAATAGCATTGATGCAATCATACAGAAAAACAGCTTTCATGGGTTTGCTTTTGGGAATGAACTTTTCACAGAGATTCTCCAAGCAGCATCTATTCTGCTCATCTTGGCAATTAGAATCCCCTTCCCTTCCTACCTTGCTAGGTATTATTGAAGCTAGCATCTTCCACTGTACCTAGCTTTTGCTCCCTCACCTAAGATTCCTCTCCAAATTATATATCTAAGACATGATCCTTGAGCAATATAGATTTTGGAGCCACCAAGTTAATGCTGGTGATGTAAACCATCATATATAGTTAAAAAATTCTACTTTTTGTGTACCATACTTTATATGTACCATAAAACAATACTTTTTTTTTTGGGGGGGGGGGGGGGGGTGGGGGGGGGGGGGATAATGATCCTCCACATTTATGGTGCTAATATATGCTAGGAGGGAACAAATCTCACATTTGAATAGGGACTTGATGATGTTGCGGATTTTTTTATATGCAAATGTTTTGAGAGTTACTATAATCTGCTTTTTGTTCCTCTACGGATTTAAAAGAATAGCATTATTTTATATGAAGTAATTTATTTCGTACGGACCCTGCAAAAAATGCAATACCTTATTGAAAAACAGATGAGTTCCTTAATTTACTACAAAAGATGTAACCTTTCTTTAGATATATGCTAATGGCATCCTCAGGACATGAGGCACTCCGTCCTGCAAGGGGATAGTTTTCCCCTTTGCTAGTGTCATATGTGCTCAACTAGTGTCCTCTGTGCTTAAAGTTGATTAAGAAGATCATTCCATCGGCGTTAGATTCAAAAACCCATTAATGAAGTAGTTGCAATATTGAAACTATCATAGTGGGGGTCAGAAATATAAATATATCATATAAAGGAATAATAAAATTATTTTCAGAGACAAAAATCTAATTTTAATTACAATTTTTCTGTCAATTAGATTCTTAAGATTATCGTCCTTACGCAATTTCCCGTCATTTGTGTCATTAATTTCGATAGAGAAAGTATATTATAAATGAAAGTTTTATTTCACTGCGTAAGATAAAAAATCGAACACATAATCTATTAATGCAAATCTTATGTTATTATAGACTAACCACTTAACTTTTAACTTCTAGCCGTAGGACTGTCAATTAGATTCCTGATATTTAGAAAGAATGACAAAAGCTTTGCATGCTGAATAGGACAAATCAAAAAGATCAAATTGTCATTTCCCATGCCCCGTTGAGTTCAGTAACAAACGCGTTAGATCATTTGCCCAAATTAAAAGGAAAAAAGTCCCTGCTGTCCTCGGATTGATATAATTATTTGGGGGATTCTTATCTGTAGCAAAGAATAAATATTTCCAACAATATTAACCTACGAGTCATTCTAAGAACCATAAAATTAACTACCTGCTACTGAAGACATCAGTAAAACAAAGACTCGACAAGAAACAGCAGGTGATTTTACAATAAAAATAGACCAAAAATAATTAGAAATCTAATTAAAAAACAACCTGCTTCACCTTTAATCAGACTGCTTGAATTGCATTTCCCTTGCCTTTGCTTACATCCGATCCATTCACTGAGGTGCTCGCGTGAAACGCCGATGGCCTTGATGCCCCTCCCAACAGCTTCAGCGAAAGAGGAGATGGCTCTGCATTTCCAGTTTCAGTCTCTCCGAGGCTGAGCTGGGACATGACGACCAGCTCGTCCACATTTACTGGCTGTTTCGGGAGCATGGGAATCGGCCTAAGGACCTGATGATGAGATGCTTCTGCTGCGGTCCCTCCTTCAGGAAGGGCTACTGCATTTGGCGGCCACAGTGAAAAGGAGACGGGTAGATAAGCCGGGAAGAATGCAGGGATTACTGTAGAGATTTCACCCGATGGTGTTGCAGCTTCTTTGGTTTCTTCCGCCTTTTCATTAGAAGAGGACTCCATGGGTTCGAATTCTGGGTTGAGAGAGAGCTCTAGTGAAGGTACCGACTTTGGTTTATCAGTTTCCTCAGCTCCGGAGGGAGGGAGCATGAAATGTTCTTCTGGCATTGTTGGAAGATCAGTGCCCTGACAACCAACAAATTACAACGACAAAAACCAAATGAATTCCAGAAGAATTGACTTTTTGGCTGTAGATCAATCTCACAGAAAATGGAAATTGATAAAAATCACAAATTTTGATTGTGGAAGCAGTGTAGTCCTAACCGACTGGTTCTAGTCAGTAACTACTTTAATCCCTCATAAGGTGGCGCTCTGTCTATGATGTGAATTTTGACCTGATAAACTTGAGAGTTGGGGGGGGGGGGGGGGGGGGGGGCATGCAAAATTGGGATTACGGGCCGCTTGGGCCCGTGGCCTGTGAATGTGCCTCCATGCAAATAATGCATACAGGTACCGCCCATGCAATATTTATCATAAAGAAGCAAGACAAACCATTTCAGGAACCATGTCGAACAGACTGGATCTCCTTTTTCTTCGTGTAGCATTGTTCTGCCTGATAAAATGTTTCTGAGCATGGCTTGCTACCTGGGTGGGAGTTCTTGATGTGACAAAATTACGAGATATCCCACGCCAATCTCCTTTCCCTAACTTCTGGAGACCAAGCAAGAACAGGCGATGTTCCTCTTCTGTCCATGGAACTCCTGAAATTCCAAATCCAGCAAATAAAATTAGAGATTTAAGATGATTCAAAAAAAGAAAAAAGAATTCCTGAACTACTCAATGTTATCTTCATAAACCCATTTAAAGAAGGAAATAATGAGTAATATCAACAGTAATTGTAACAGGAAATTAAGCACTTTATTGCTATTGTCCTTCTAAAAGGAAAAATTTGCTAAATCAACCAACTATATCACAACAGTCGATGAAAATCTCCCAATCCTAGTGATCAAAGATGAGTGAACAAGAAATGTAGCTTAGATACCTCTCTAAATAAAGGAAATAAAAAAAAAAAAAAAAACAAATCTTTGATGCAACCCATGAAAAGATATACCTCATAACTACATCTTCCACTGCAGATGGTAAGCCTTCACACGGATCTGACAAACTAGAGTAACATATGATGAAATTTTTTGTTTCAACAGCAGAACCCAGAAGCTAAATGTGATAAACAATGCAATTACATACTTCAGTCATATGGAAGCAACTAGCTTTCCTGTAATGCTGATAGAAATACGTCCTTAATCTTGGATGGGTTGCAAATTTCATAGAAATCCACATGTGGAATTTGCAAAGGCAATTTTTTGAGAGAAGTGAAAATTTTTTACAACAGTCATAAGAAACATCGAGTGTTGTTATGATTTTGGATCTAAAATAAACCACGAACAAGCCATCAACCACACACATGAACACAGAATTTAACGTGGAAAACCCAAATCGAGAAAAATCAGTAGCAGAAAGAACAAAATATCACTATGATGATATTGATACAATAAAAGTGATATAACTACTATAATTCTAAGGTATTGGACACCTATTTATAGACTTAAAACTCATCTGTAGATGTACACAAGAAATTATATTCTGATCAAAAGATGAGACAAGCAAATATTTATCTAGATGAGATAAATTCTAATTAAAATCAAATTTGACATTCCAAATCATAGTCAAATTCAAAATTTTGATCCCAATCAAATTAGGAATCCCAATCGTAAGTGAATTTGAATTCCGGATCACAATTATAATAAGCTCTACCTTGACACAAAATTCAAATATTAAATTATTCATAGTTCTTTCTTCCAACAAAATAACGGAGAATTAATCCCATTAACGAATACCAACCAAATCCACACCACAGGAAATACCAACGAAATCCACACAATGCTTACTATAATGTATATCTTCAGCTACACTCAACGCATAAGTAACAAATCAGGCTCAACATATCTTTACTAACCTTAATGACTCCACGTGCACCAATATAAATCCACCTTAATAACTCCACCTTCATCTAAATCTATCTATGCCAAAATTGCACGCATCTTAACTTGCTATAGCGAAAATCTAATATTCTGGTTCAGTAGAGGAATATCGTACTTCAAAACAACCATCAAATAACCCCGAATAATATCAAATAATTGATAACTAAGAAACCCAATTAAAAACATATCAACATACCAAATCTGGGCAAAAATACAAATCTGGATCTGTCGGATCTGTGTGGGCCAATGGGGTAGGGTCGGACCAGATCTAAATTGGATCTGGGCTAGGATTTAGGTTGGCTGAAATAGCCAACAATGGTGGACAGAGGCAGGATCGACATCAGAGTAGGCCATTCATCGACAGCAAGGTGAGGCATCTGACGACGTCAATGGTGGCGAGCAAGGCGGCCGGAAGCGACGACAGTGGGAGGGGAAGGATGTCGGTCGATGATGGCGGAGCAAAGGCAATCGTTCGGAGAAGATGATCGAACTCCTGGAGAAATAGAAGGCAAACCAACGGCAGTGAAGGCACTAACGTCGACAACGAGACAACGACGAAGGATGTCAGAAGGCCAACGATGGTGGCGGAGACCGATGATGGCGATCAGGCGAGGAGACGAACGGTCGGTCAGAGAAGCTAAATGATCAACGGCAAAGGCAAAAGGAACGAGTCGACGGCGATGGATGACGACCAGAGACAAACACAGCGAACAGCCGCGATGGCTGAGGATGCTGGAGCCGTCCCCAGTGGTGGCAGAAGGCGAAGAGAAAATCGAGGGTGACACAGGCGGTGACAGCAGCTAACGGCAACAACGGTGGCGACTACTAGGACTAGCTAAAATATGGTGCAGAAGTTGGAAATCCAATGGCTGAGATCTGCCAACAGCTAATGGTTTGATCCAACGGCTCTGATACCAGTTTGTTGCGAAATTTGTATTTGATGTAACTTCTTCTGCATTTATTTATGAGTTCACTAAAATAATGAAGAGATCCCAAAGCAACGCGATAAAGAAGGTTGAATTCCATAAATAGATCAACTAGTCTTCCATGTCACTGCACTTTAAAACAAGAAATAAACCACAATTGAGTTCCAGCTTATCAACATTCAAAAAACCATCTACACCTGAAGACCAATTATATACACGAGAGATATCAAAAGAGCTTTCGTAATAATAATGTAAAAGCACATAAGTATTCCTTCTTTTTTTTCAGACTACCCAAGTAAAGCACTTATAACTCCACCTGTGGATTTCTATTTACAGCCGGTCCTAAGCCCAATACAGAAAAGGGTTTGCATTAGGTAGCCAAACAGCCAGCATAATACTTGTTGGATCAAACAATATGAATTCTAGAGAAAACCCTCTTTGGTTAAGCATTGTCCTGCCTGAGTGCAGCAAAAAATGACCATTTGAGATAAAGCCAACCTCTCCTAGTGGGACTAAAACTTGCTACATTCTTCTTGTTGTTGTACCTAAGCAAAGTACTCTAAGAACAGTCAGATATAAAAAATTTTAAAGAAGTAAAGATGTTAGAAACACAGTTCGCATAATCACACTCTGTGGCTTACCCAATCATACCCTAACAAGAGAAGGTTACCACCTGTAAACTGTGAAAAGGCTCGCTGCCAATAGAAGACCTCTTATTGTTGCAGGGTGCCTCCTGATCTAAGCAAGATGCACCCTCACTTTGATCTAAAAACAGCATCTTAATACAAGAAAAACTTGCACAAAACAAAAAGTGTAAGGGAGTCAAAGCCTAGACACACATTGTGGGGGGAGAACATCTCAGTAGTTCTCTGCACTACTATCAAAAAAAAAAGGAATGTTCTTCTGTTCACATGGCAAAGTAATTTCTGACAACTAGCATCCTCTAAGCCTTTGTTTGGGATTGGGGGAGGGATGGGGTAGCGCATGGATGGTACATAATGAAACCAAACAGAAGGGTAAGAGAAATAATGTAAAGTTTGTTACTCTTCCATTGTTCTATAATAATCAAATGTAAATGACAAAATATATCTCTACTTTGTATGGATGGAGAATGGAAAGGGGCAGCACACTAAAAAAAGTCACACTGATATCCCTCTCACTTTCAAAACAAACATACATGAGGATTATAGATGTCAAATCATTAAAATATACATAAATTAAATAACTAATACATGTGAATGAAATATATAAAATACATTGCAATTGTCAACTTGCAAACCTGTTAATTAACATTCATTCTCCTGATCACCATTAAATTAACGTAAAAATAATTATAGGACTTCTTAAATTAGGTATAACATCAGATTTTTACAAATATATAAAGGTAACATAGCAAAAACAATAAGAATATATATAAATGTTTTTCCTTCCTCCTCATTACGCCCTATCGGGGTGTATGGAAATTAGGGGTAAGTAAAGGGAAGGGAGGTATCATGTACCCTCCCTTCCTCCTCCATTCCATGATGAAACTCTCTCCCAAACAACAAAAAGAGTCTCTCTTCCCTCCCATCCCCCTTCCAAACAAGAGGTAAATGTTGTGACTTGTAAGACTTGATTACCTTAAATTAGTCAGTTATCAACTCTTAGTAGCTGTAGATGGGAAAGCATTGTAGAATTAGTTCATATCAGGGTAGACTATGTTCAAATGGGCCCATCTTGATTGGGTAGGGCATGCGCAAGCCGAAACAAAAGTGCAAATTGAAGCTGCCCACCACCCCCAACCCCCCCCCCCCCCCCCCCCCCCTCTCTCCCTGGCCCATGCTTGTTGAGTCCATCTGCACTCACCTTTCCTCACTCGAGGTACACATTTGATAGGCAGTGGCCATCTTACAGAAAATTTTGCTTTTCATGATTGTTTTCTTAACTGAAAAGATTAATAAATTCTAAATATCATTATAGTATCCCCTTTTTGGTTTGCAAGAAAGATATTAATAAAACCTAATTAACATTTTCAACCTAATAGAGAATTTTATAGAGTTTGTTACATTCTGACACCCAACATAACTATTCTGTCAACCATAGTTATCAAATTGAGATGCATATCATGATCCAAAAGGCCTAATTTCCAAATCATGAATGGTATCGTATTGTAAGATACAGTAACAATTTGGTAAATAGCTTAAAAATATAATCTAGAAGATGTTTATACCTATCACATGAAGAAAATACCCAAAACAGTAATTTTAATCCAAGTTTAACAATATTGATATGGTATGTGGCACTAAAATAAGCTGCCAAGGATACCAAAATTAACCATAAGTCTTACATAAGTTATACTCATAAATCACGTCATCAAGTCTTAAATGATGAGAAAGATTACTGACTTTATAACTAATTATCCTCCCCTTGAAGATTAATGCCACTATCACCAATTCACCACTACTATCATCATTGTCATCTAACCCGGCCATCTCTTCTTCCTCTTCCTTTTCACTATCACCACCATCATCTCCAATGTCTTCAATCAAAATGGCTTTTCCTTAGCCCTTCTTGTTGGCGATTGCATTTAGATGTCGTGTCTCTTAAGAAAACTGAGTCATTTCACACTCAGATTGCGCAGATCCGACTGGGTTTGTCATGACCCAACTGCAGAATTCCACTGATCTGGTCATTTTTTTGATTTCGTGAATACTGTGATTCACCTAGAATATCTCATATCCTACAATACATACGGTTCAAAGAAAAACTCGATTGACTCAGGTTTGTATTGGTGGGGATTAGTATCAAACCAAATCACATGATACATATTGTGTAGCAACACTTCTGTGAACACTAACCAGGGTCATAACATTGCTGCCACCAAAGACTCTCACCATCATGCATTTGCTTTATATCACCAAGCAAGCCATGCAATCATCTATACCTAAAAGGAATTGGCATACACATTGTTTGCATCTTCTCGAATAAGTCCACCTACTGTTAGAAATCCTCAAGGTATAAAAATGAGTTATAATATTTGGGTGGAAGTTGTATAATTCGAAGTGTAACTGCAGGACAGTCAAGCAAATCCTACTAAAACATCTAGAGTTTTCAATGAATAGAATTTTTTTCATAAATTTTGATCCCTTTTAAGAATGGTAAAAAAAATTGTGTCTCTCCCCCAACTAAAATTCAAATTTAAAGGTTAAATTTATGTCAAAAAATAAAATACACACATGTATAGAAAGAAGAAATAATATAGCACCTTACGGGCTTAAAAATGGATAAACTTTAATTGACATTTTATAGATCTACAAGAACAATAACATACTAAACCCTTTATTCCACTTGAAATGTTATAAATCTAAATTAAAAACTAAAACATTAAAAAACCAGAAATATCAGGTACAAGCCAAACAATTCCAACATTGACCAGTATAGTTGATATACACCGGTATGCAAGCCAGTACTATATATACTTAATTTTGTACTGTTTCAACTGGAATGGTACAATATACTGGAAGTCAGGTTTTGGTTTGATAGTTGAAGTGACCAATGCCTTCATGCGATATAGTCTCAAACCTCTTCCAATTTGCTAGGAATAAGGAGGCAGAAATGGAAGATTGTTCTCCTCCATCCAAGATGTGATTGTTAACACCCTGGCATTCATGCAAGTTTTTTGACGAGGAAATAGGCTCCAAGAGAGCTTTTTGCAACATTATCAAGTATACAGGAAGAGAAGGAAAAAAAAATTCAAACAAGGTATGGACCAGAAAAAAAAAATAACCCGCTGAGGGATGGGTACGAGGACCTCCAACCCATCTCCAAGCTACACGTAATTTTAAATGATTTTTATATTGTCCTATGTAGATATAATTTTGTTTTTTCTATCTACATGTAGAATTTGTCTAAAAATATAAATATTTTTTAATCTTTAGATCTACTCTTTGTTCTGTTGTATTTTCATATTGTACTTGTTGGTTTCAACATGTCAACTAAGTGATGGAACACAACTATATTAATTATCTTCATTCACCACCATCTCATGAAACTTTTTCATATGAAAATGGTTTTGAAACTTCATTTCATCATTACTTCACCAGGGGATGTTATCCACTGCCGGTTCCAAGCCCGGATAAAGGAGGAGGGTTGTGTTAGGTAGCCGACAGCTAGCGTAAAACCTAGTCAAATCCAAATATGAATTCTAGACAAACTATCTGTTGGGACGTAACTCACATAGAAGTCTAGAATTCATGTAGCCGACCCCACATAGTGGGATAAAGGCTGGATATGTTGTTGTTGTTGTTGTTGTTTATATCTACTCTTTGTTATTGTCAAATTTGGTCATATGATACTTTGTCTATTATGATTTATTTTTTATTTTTTGTCATTTTTGACTCTTCAAATTACTTTATTTGTCAATGTGTTATTTTGTTTACTAAAATTCTAATAATAATTTGAAAAGTGGGGAACTAGTATACTGAGAAAAAACACAATTTAGAATATAGAACAATTTTCAGGGACAAATTGTTTTTAAAATTATTTTAATTTGTTATATAGTGTCATGTTTTCATGTCGTATAGTATGGTTTCACAATATCAACCATGTGATAGAACACAACTATATCAATTCTCTTTATTCACCGCCATTTCATGAAACTTTTCTATTCGAAGATGGTGTTGGAACTTTATCTCATCATTCCCCCCAGAGGATTGTGTCAGGAAAGACATCTAGCATAAAATTTTGTCACCTTGTTCTTTTGCATGAATTTGTATTGTCAAATGTAACTTTTAGAAGTCAATAACATTATGAATGCCATTCGATAGACTCTAACTTGCTTAGGATAAGATGCAATTGATAATGATGACAGTTTTAAATTTTTTATATAAATTAATTAGGTAATGAGTGTCTGATGGGTACTCGTTACCCAACAAGGATGGGGAATTAAGTAAATTACCCTATAGGGATGGAGACAAGAACAGGATGCAAGGAGGGGGACAGGGGAACTGGTACTCAATCCAAACTTGGTCCATTGTCATTACTTCATGCAAGAGAAGACAGTTGATGTGGTTTATCTAGGAGGCTATGTAGAGGTCAGAGGCTCCCATGGGTCAATTGATTAGCTCTTTTGTGTAGACTACCTCTATTTGTTCCACTCTTGCTGTGAATAATTTTTAAGACAAGATAAGCAATGGATATGACATCTTATAATGGATTTGTGCTATATCTACAACACAAGTTACACGGCAATTGATCAACTCTTCTTATAATTGCATCACCCAATACCAATATATGCTTGGGTCTTGTCCTATTGGCAAAACTTGACGAGTTATGCCAACAATTGTGGGGGATCGTGTGCTTTCTAGCAGTCCAAGTTGCTTTACTAATTGATAGTAGCAATAATTAGTTCACTCTTCTTTCCCGCCACAGGCTCATTATGGTGACGGAGAACCATAGAATGATGGAGCCATCTTTCAACCTATTGGTTAACAAGATTAATTCAAGCTAGTTTGTGGTTCAAAGGTAATTTCCTACTTAATTTTGTTCTTTCTGGGCAATTTTGGGATGATTTCTTTAAGCTTGTAGATATGTAATTTTATTCATGTAGGTTTATTTATAAATATTTTAATTATCAAAAAAGAAAAAAGAGAACAAAGAACTTGAAAAGGTACCTTCTCATGTCTTTGTGGCCTAGCAGAAAGCAATTGCAGTGCATGGAATGACGGTTTTTTCTATAACATTTTATGTGAATGAGATGTAATATGAGGACATGTAACACAAGTATTCCACTATCAAAACTCTGTTCATATCTGGAGGCAATAGTGAAAATGACCTATTATATATTAACACATAAGATGGACTTGTATATGAAATTGATTTCCAAGGGATGGAATGGAATGAGAATTTTTCTAGAAGTTATTTGACACATCTTAGGGACTGATGTGGAAAATGATTTCCAGTTTTCTCTCCAACTTTCTATAAAATCTATAGTTTTCATTTTCCCTGGAAAATTTTAAAAACACATGCAAATGTTAGAAATACATAAACTAATTTTCAATCTAGAAATTTAGAACATATGTTCAAGAAAAGGAGCAATGTTTTAATTTATTTTTTGTAACTTGTGTAGAGAAGGAGATGAGATGATTTGTGGTAAATTTTTGGATAACCACATTTTCCATTTAGAAAATTTTTGTATTTGACCAAGTTCTCAAATTTTCCATTTTCCGTGGAGTAATTTTCTAGAAAACTGGGACTGTTTTCCACAACTAAACAACCCTTCAATAACTCTAAAGTAGATAAGAATTACATGCTCTATAAAACAAGCATTGAAAAATATAAAGAATGGTAAAACAGTTGGACCAAATAATATCAAAAAAGAAGCAAGGACATGCATGTCAAAAGAGGGCATTTTTTGGTTAACAAAATTATTTAATGTGATATCAACTCTCAACGGTCTGACTGGTTTACTCGATCAATTGGTCAATCGAGAATGATAACTGAGAAGGATATGGAGAGAGAGAGAGAGAGAGAGCAATAGAGAGAATGAGAGAGAAAAGACAAGAGAGAGAGAATAGAAACTTCCGAGAATATTCAGTAATGATGATGGAGAAATGATCAGCTCATATATATAGCTGATCCAATTCGTCCCATGCGCAGTAACAGATTACCATTGCTGGGAATATACCAGCTCCCTAATGCAGCAACAAACAATTTACGACTCCTTAAAGCATACTTTCTAATATACTACTTACTACCCTTAGTATAGCATAATTACACTAGCACCCTTTCCTTATCTCGCGATACATGACATGTGATGCTTAAATAAAAAAGGATGTCAAACAATTGGAGGAAGGGCACAGGCACTTTAGTGCCTATCCACAAGAATAAAGGAGATGTTTCGAGTTGTGAAAAATATAGAGGACCCAAGTTAATGAGCCACATTTAAACTTTGGGCAGAGTGATTGAACAAAGATTAAGATGAGAAAGTAAGGTGTCTGAAAACCAATTTGGTTTCATGCCTAATAGGTCAACAATAAAAACTATATACTCACTGAAGCACTGAATGAGAAGGTACTGTGATAAACAAAAGGAGTTAATAATTTATAGATTTAGATAATGCTTGTGACAAAGTTCTTGATAAGTCTTATGGAGGTTTTAGAGAATAAAGGGATCTGAATTGCTTGTATACAAGTTATTAAAGACATGTGTCATAGAGAAAAAATACCTATCAGAACACATGGAGGATATACTGAAGCTTTTCCAATTACAATTTGATTACATCAAGAATCTACATTAAGCTTAAGTCCTTATCTTTTTTCCCTACTAATGTATGAACTCAATAAGCATATCCAGGAAAAAGTGCATATTGTTGTATGCTATTTACAGGATTGGTGGATGAGATGAAAGAATGCATGAATAATAAGAGCAAGAAGTAGAGAAATACTTTAGAATCTAAGGATGAAAACTGAATACATGAAATCTAAGTTCAGTAAGAAAAACATTTGGATGACATTATGGTAAAATTTGAAGATCAAGTCATACTAAAATCAATTTCAAATATATTGGAACAATCACCCAAAAAAATAGGGAGATTAATGAAAATATTACCCATAGAATTAATGGTTAAAATGGAAAAAAGAATCCAGACTTTTATATGATAGCAAAATTCCATCAAATCTAAAAGAAAATTTTATAAGACAGTTAGAAGACCAACTTTCTAGTATGGCACAGAATATTGGGCAACAAAACACTAACATATGCAAAATATGAATGTAATGGAGAGGAGGATGTTAAGATGGATGTACAACCATACCAAAAAATGAAAAGATAAAAATAGTAACAAGGTTATTCGTAATAAGATTGGAGTGACTCCTATTGAAAATAAGATGCATAAAACAAGATTAAGATAGTTTGATCATGTGAGAAGAAAACCAATAGAGGCACCTATGAAGAGAGTGGATGAAATGACATAAGTATTTAGCAAAGAGGTATAGGAAAACCAAAAATACTTGGGTATGATGGAAGTTATAAGGATCTAGCAAAAGATAAAGCCATAGATTGAAATGACTAGTGATCAAGAATTCATGTAGTTGGCGTCATACAGTGTGATTAAGGTTTGATATGTTGTCATGTTGTTGTTTAAACCCTTTCTCTCTCATTCAAGGAGATAACTATGAAAATAGCTTAACTGTAAAACAAAAAAATATATATATATTTGAAATGTATTTTTGAAATCTTCTATTTCAAATGAGTCTTTTGGAGCACCCAGTCCTCGTTGAATGGGAGCATAAAAGACTTAGACAAATTAAAATATTGAGCATATGTTGAACTCCAAAGTAACTGAGACAATATTATTCAAAATATCAAAACAAAGTGATAAACATTTTCTTTGAGCATCTCCCCATAAAAACGCTCAAAATATAGAAAAACCAAGGAAGGTTAAGACCTGAACACCTGGACTTCAATTTTCATTTTTCCACTCTCAGGAGGATCCATCAATTGCTCCTACACTAGAACTGTATATCCAGACACACCGTTCAGATCAGAATTCCAAACTCTAGCATTATCATTCTTAAAATAACAACTCCCTTTTTTGAGCATCAAAATATAAGCATAATCTCAAGAACCATAATCAGAGGTCCAGTCATGGTTTGACGAAAAGTTTTTAGTCTAATGTTAACAAATGTTATCCCTTGTTCATGTTGTTGTTATGCTCGTAGAAGAATAACGTAAACTGAAATATTCATAAGACGAAAACAAAGGCAATGGAACTAGTAAGAAGGGCGATGTGTACCACCTAAAACCAAAGTTGAAAGTGAGTATTCACATTGTTCAACTATGTAATTCTTCGTTTTATATATTGGGGAAAAAATTAACAGCACGTAAGAAATGACAAACAGTTAATCTTTCTTCAGAAACAAGACAAAAAAAATGACCAAGATTAAATTAGCGGGGGGTCGGGAGACCAAGTCAAACCTAAATGAACGGTGACAATTGCAAGTTATCCATCCAGGGATAACACAGGCACACCACATTCATTTATTCCATTTTACGCGAAGGACGAATTAACGAACAGACGAACAAATAATATTAGAATTAATATTCAAGACTCAAACTTATCCGAGTAACATATTAGAATTAACTAATGCGTAATCAAACTCACGGGGAAAAAGTAGAATTGATACGATTTGATTCGATTCAAAGTACCTTTCTTGCGTTCGGAACGGCGACTGGAGGAACACGCGGCCTGAGCAGGATCGTCAGAGAGGTATCCATCGGGCACGTGAACCGGCTCGCGGAGAAGGTCCGAAGAAGGCGAGCCAGGATTGGGCGAAGCCGCGGCAGAGGACGACGAATGGTAGTGAGCCGAGAGATTTCCCATACTGGCGCTCTTCTTGATGATCGAGCCATCGGTGAGCCGCACGCCGAAGAGCTTGACGCAGCCGCCTCCTCCTCCTCCTCCTCCTCCTCCTCCTCCTCCTCCGCCTCTCGACGGGCACGTCCGGGAGTTGTGACCGTTGTGGCTGCAATGAGAGCACCGCCGAGTCATGGTCGGTTCTCCACCACCACCACGCTTACTCGACCTCCCAGTCAACTCGCTAACTCATCCAATACACACAAATACTTTATGTAGATATATATATATATATATATACACAAACGGAGAGAGAGGCGATGGTTTGGGATTGGAAGACAGTTTGTGGAGGAGACGTTTTGACAGAGCGAATAGGGGGGTTGCATGTTGGGTGTGTTACGAGCATTTCAAGGAAGAAGATTTATTTCAGGGAATTAGGGTCTGGATTTGGGTGTTAATTACAGAATTATCCTAACGCGGTGGTGTGGCCGTATGCGTGTGGTGTGCGTGTGTGGATAATCTCCTCTCCCGCTGCCTGGCTGCTTCCCCCTTTTGATATTTCCACGGCTTCTGTGTAAAATGCTCCACACGTTTTTACGATAAGGTAATGTTTTATGTACAAAAAATATCAAAATCATAGAAAGAATTTAACACTTTTGGAATTATAAATGATTACATATTATGCAAATCTACGGTAATTACTATCCCTATATATTGTGTATAAAACTACTATACATGTTACATGATCTCTTTCAACAAAATGAGAGCTTTTATTTGAAAATCATAATAAAATATATATCTTCTATATGTACCACGTGGATAAATATATATTAAATAAATCTTATTTATATGTTTAGAGTGGATCTACCACTAAATCATCACCTTCTTGTGATAATTAATAATTATTTTTTCTTTATTCATGATAGATAATAATTATTTAAATTAAATATTAATAATATTTAATACTATGAGTCATATGTCACATTCTCGTTAGAGAAAATGTTAGGTAGAGAAGATAATAATACATATTTCTTAGTCTCCTTTAATGAGGAGGCGTCATCGTCGTCAATCATAACTCCTAGTATTATTTTTTTGATAAAGACAAAATATAGGAAAGTGATTAAGCGTATAATTATTCGTTCATTCATAATCATAACTCTTAGTATTTTTTTTTTTTTTTTTTTTTGTGTTTAAAAGAAGGAAATCATGAGAGCAAATTTCTTGCTTGTCTTAGTCAATCAACAATATTTCCTAACTCTTATTCTTAGAAGTATTAATTCTATAGCAAATTTAGTGAAATGGATTTATCGATTCTTTTTCTTTTCCTCTATCCCATCTTTTTCTCTCTCAGAGTTTCTATATTTGAAATTTTAATTAATAGTAAATGAGTTTTAAATTTTGAATCCAGATGAGATTGATCCTCCTTGATTGGTAAAGATTTTAGTCATTGGAACTATACATCTGGAACCTTTATTGACCACCAATCCATTTGAGGGGCATGTTGTTGTAAATGTTTATTTTATTTTTCAATTTTGTTATTAAATAATTTTAATTTAATTAACTTAACTTCAATTAATTTTTTTATTAATTTAATTAACTTTAAATTAATGTTTATTGTGACAAAATGGGCGTGTGTAAAAAATTAAACTATAGGAATTGAAACATTCTTTTAAATCACGTAAAATCTATTTATAACTTATCTAATTTTTTTTCAACTAGGCAAGCTGATACTTCTATAGCAGTCTCCCCTTATCTTAAAACTTTTAACATTTCATTGTTGGTGTTGATCAACTGGTAAAGGAAAAATATGTTGGGGTGTTGCTCTTTGGATCCCAAGTTCCTTGTTCGAATCTGACCAGAAAATAATTCAACAGGCAAAGAATGATCCTGAAAAATAAAAAATACTTACCGTCCTCACGTTTGTGATTGTGATAGGGGTCGAAATCTATCTACTGAATTTTCTGATTTACCTCTCTTACTAAAATTATGAGACCGAATAGCGGAAGCGCTTGTAATAGTGTGCTAATCCAACAAAAAAAAAAAAAAAATTAACATTACAAGTGACATGCCCTTTAACCATATTGGTGGAAGTTGTCACATGATTTTAAGTTAAAAAATTAAAAAATACATGACGTGGTTTCAAAATTATGATGCACGTAAACAATTGAAAAGTCAAGAAATATTAAAAAAATTTAAATTATTTTTATAATTTTAAAAATATTTTAAGATCATTTTAAAATATTAAAAATACATTTCCATCAAATTAGATTTTTTGCCAAATTTATATTTAAATTAAATAATTATTTTTTATATTAAAAATTATATTTTCCCCAGTACGAGGCAGCAGGCAGTAAAGAGAGGGCATTTTGGAGAAAACATAACGCGGGACGAATGAAGCAGGAGACCGAGTGCGTGGACTTTTTGACGGCCTCTGACAAGACACGTGTCGGAGCTGGCCCCCACATTTGCTTTACTTACCTTATATCTATATATATATATATGTATAATATTACATGTAACTTCACATAATAATAAAATACAATTTCTGCTGAGGAATGTCTAACAACCATTTAAGGGGAATTTAATATTAAATAAAATATTCAGTTACTAAAAATAAAATATATTATTTATACTTAAACATCATAATTTTAAAAATCATTGCAAGCCGTAATATTAGTAAGATATTAATTATATATAATAATTAGTAATTATTATACGAAGTAAAGTTGAACTAAGATTTATATTATATAAATTTGCATGAAAATGAGTGACATTGCACATCACATCACATCAGCCTCACGCGAAATGGAATTTAATAATCGCCAAAACAGAAGACGTCTTGTGACTCGCTTTACTTTACTTTCCTTCCTTCCTTCCTCCCGTCCTTCCGTCTTTGACTTTGAATTTTATTATGTTTGGTTGGTCACTTATTGACATTCATGAATTGCCACGCAGCCTACATGACATCATGACATTAATAATATCGAAATTTAACTAAGAATCCCGTAACAGTACTCTTTACTAAGGTAATCTTCATTAAGATGAGTATGGTAAAATTGTATAAAAATAAAATTAAAATATTTGTTAAATTAAGATGTAAAATAGTTAAGATAAAACTAAAAAGTATTTAAAATTTTTTATTAAATTATTTGATAATTTTTTTAGAATGTATATATGTGTTATTTTTTTATTTATAAAATTTAAGATATGTTTATTTAAAAAGATGAGAGATAAATATATTTAAAAATATCAAATAAAAAATTACGTGACTTATTTTTTAAGAATTATTAAATAAATTTAACTAATATAATAAAAAATATTTTTATTTAAAATAATTTTTGTATATTATTTATTTTATTTATATCTTAATTAATAAATACTATGTATGGGTGTTAAAAGTGACAGAATTAAATTACAAATTGATTTAATAGAGATTAAAGGTATTAAAATTTAATTGAGTTTAGAACAGACAGTAAAGGCGAGGGTTCCAGGTTTTTCCATCCAAAGGAGGGAAAATGTGGACTGTACGGACACGTGGAGGCTTTATAATAAAATATGTTCCACGTGGCAAGCGCGTTATCGAGAAGGAAGGAAGGAAGGAAGTAAAGACTATATAGTCAAGCTCGCTCTGCCCACAGCCCACCCTTTAGATTATTATTATATGGCTAATTGCAAGATGCCTTTTGCCTTTGCCTTGGCCTTGGGTTTACCAGGAATCTGTGAGTCATGCTTTACTTTTGGTCCTATCAGATTACAGATTGATTCGCTTCATATTTATTATACTATATTATCTTTATCTGTCATCTTCCAATATTATTAAATTATTAGGGCAAAGTCAGTTAGCATGACCCTTTTAATATAAGTAAAATTGCGCCCAACCTTCCTTGGTATCATTGGCATTGGGATGGACTTAGTAATGAATTATACATAAATGGAATGAAAGATTTTTATTCTTTGTATGAGCTATTGTTAAAAAGTAATAGATACCATAAATCTCATCTCCATCTAATTCAATATTTTTTGAGATTTTATAGAAAAAATAGAGATATTTTTAACATCATAAATTTTGTCTTGACCAATAGTCAAATGACTCCTTTATTTAATATTATAAATTGAGTTCACAACGACTTTTTGTTTTTTTTTTTTTCTATAAGTGAGTTCACACGGACTTTTATGATATTATTTGTTAATAAAGATATAAATAAAAAAATAGAATATAAAAAATATTTTAGATAAAAGTATTTTTTATTATATTTGTTAAATTTATCTAGAGATTATTAAAAAAGACTTATAAGGGGTTTTTTTAAATAAATTTATCTCTTTTCTTTTAAATAAATTTATTTTGAGCCTTACATAAAAAAAAATGATATATGTGTTTTTCGGTGCATTTTAAAAAATTTAACAAATAATTTAATAAAAATATTGAAATGTTTCTCAATTCTATCTTGACTATTTAATATCTTGATTTAAAAAATATTTTAACTTTATTTTACTTATTTTAACAAACGCTATTTAAATGTATTCCTAACCTTCTTTTAACACCCTTTAAAAAGAAAGAAGTTATCCCACTTGTTACAACATATAACACATGCAATTTCATCTTTTAACCTAAGAGCTGCTGATAAGGTTCTCCATGTAAAGGTCTTTCCAGTTCTATCATAACCATGGACAAAGAAAACTCCTCCATCATTATGTAAAACATGCAACATTTGTGGTTGTCTTATGGACATTAATTGGTTCGTTTATCAGTTAAGCATGATAGCAGATGCTCATATTTTATTGACAAACTTAATCTATCATACCAAACTTCATCTTGAATTAGCTTGTTGGAGGCTTTTGAGATAATCTTTTCATTTGGATATGACATTGAAAAGTAGTCACGAAGAGGCTTCATTAATTATAAATTTTGCAATTGTTATCATTGAGTTGCAAATCTTAAGAGAGTAAATAAAACTAATATTAGAATATACAAACAGTAATCATATATCAAGAATTATATATATATTTTTTTAATTAATTATATCAAGAATTATATTAGTCAAACATGTTCAAAGCAATAAAACCATATGAAAATGGAAATTAATATAGAGAATTTGGATTATTAACTGTTTAATAATTTATAAGAAGATATGTTTAAATGTTATTTTTGTTAGTATTGTGTGTCCTGATATTAGATTTAGATGACATTTAGCAGGTTTATTTTTAATACATGAATTGTATTGTTATATAAATCTATAAAAGACAAGATTTTTTTCATTCATATTTTCTTCAATCAATTCTATAAATGAGTCATTAGATCTTTTGTGTGAAAATCTTATTCTCATTGTGTTGAAACTGTGTGACAGAATTATTTAGTAGCATAACTTCTTAAACTATTCATGGTCCTTAGATTATTTGGATAGGGATTCCGATTAATCAAGTATGAATTAGCACAAGGGTTACTACCTCATTTGGTATGGTACTATTGATGGGAGAATGGTGTGTCACGTGGCATATGACATGAGATGTCGCTAGTAGACATGTGGGTGGTTGTTAGGGAACAATCAGTCGAATGTGATGTCGATGACTAACCACGTGGCCTGGTAGATAATAGTCGTATCATCAGGTTATGATAATATGTTGATCATTTGATTTGAACTAACATGGTTGTTTTGTATATTGGTGTGCAAGATTTGTTAATGAGTCAAACCATCCAATTGGGATGAGAGAACGTTTATCTATATGGTTCCGTATTGCTGGTACATGGAGACAGGTGTTGGGAATAGGATTTGTCGCCCTCGTTTGTATTTGATGGGGTGAACATCTTATGTGATCTACTATTAATATGACGAGATAGTTCTTGGTCAAGGTAGATTGAAAGTCAAGAAATGTGTTTTATGAGGTATCATATAATCATATTAATGAGATCTAACACATAGTTACTGAGTTTGTGAGTTTATCATTCCATGGCTCTTGCTCAATCAGGACGTTAGGTGATGAAAGGATTATAGCACACGATAATCGTCAATTGCAATAGATTCACTTGAAGTGAGACTTCACTGCCACCTATACTATTTTGAACTGTTGCTAGACGCTATTTAAGAACTCTTGGAATATCGTCAGGATTTGGAGAAGTTTCGATGATAGGTCAATGGGTTGATCGATATCGAAAAGGTTTTCGATGTTATCTGATTACTAGCGAGTAGTGAAACTCAAAGGTCACACACCTACCAATAGTGTTGCGTTTGAAATCACCATTGTGTATAGTAATAGTGTATAGTGTAGTGCATTATTAAAGGGGGCAATGGATTTCAAAGGGATTTTGATTTTGGGAAAAAAAGAAAATAAGGAGGGGAGATTGAATAAAAGGACAGAGGCAATGCCTCTACCTTCTTTCTCTCTCTCTCTCTCTCGTATGAGTGCAACTTCTTCATCTTCTGTTTCCTTTGAAAATATTTTGCTACCACAAAAATATTTTACGTTTAATTATTATACGTATAATTTTGAGATGCAGGCACCGGTGATACGCAGATCCTTTGTGTCTAATATGGAAAGAGGTAACCGAAACAGTACCTTACTCCATACTAAATATGGACAAACTAGGACTACCATATCTTGAGGTGGAATCAGTCTCAATACATAAATTGTTTTTGTACCCCAATCTTACATCAAATAGTAGGTATGTATTTATTACTTAAATACCCAAGCTATGTATGTCATATATATTATATTTCACTTCGTGTATTTGATACACGATAAAAAATTTATTTTACCCATACTATTGTATATCTGATTCCTTTCAGTTTTTACTTACATATTGCAACAAATCCCTTTGCATGCCAAAAATGTAGTCTAATAGCAAATAGAAAATGTTAGTACAAACAAAATTTGGTGTTGAAAAACTAAAGAAGTAAATAGACTTGTCAAATAATGGTCAAATCCCCATAAATTTGCTAAAAAAAACTTTGACAATGGTGGATAGTAAACATTTCAAAATTTGAGGCATGACAATAAATGTCACTGGGTTTAAAGATAATTTTCACCCCTCAATAAATGGTGT
The DNA here is from genome assembly GCF_014633365.1 of Diospyros lotus. Classification (NCBI taxonomy): domain Eukaryota; kingdom Viridiplantae; phylum Streptophyta; class Magnoliopsida; order Ericales; family Ebenaceae; genus Diospyros; species Diospyros lotus. The sequence continues at coordinate 43,031,423 of NC_068339.1, read as the reverse complement.
AAGGGTGATTATCTCCCATAATATAACAAACTCTTCCAAAAATCGTGTGCACTCACAGGTTTTAGGGACAAAAGCAGTAACAAGAAACCAAAGATGAACTCGACAAAGTAGCAGCAGAAGGAATGATTGAAATAGCTAATGGTTTTTCATATGTCACAAGTGCAGCAAGAGGTTGCTTTTATAGGCGAGAAATGATAACTTTAAAAGGAAATCAATAGGTGGGAAGACTAGTTCAAACAAACAAAAAAAGATAAGATAAAGGGAAGATAAAAGATAATAGAAGAATTAGTCAGCGAAGACCTATTCTTTCTCTAATGATGAAGACTGATTTAAAGCTCACATTCTCGAGTAAGACTAGTTTAAGACACAATTTGTAAAGGAAAAAAGAAAGTCAACAAAAAGTTGCAATGTATGCACTAGCTTACACACGAGGGAAGGGGGGAATCGTTTATTTTGCCTTGGGTTAGCCTAATCTCATGCGTGTGAAGCCCGATTCTCTCACAGCTTTCATAAGCTCATGCAGACTCAATATATATAAAAAGAAAAAGAAATGTTTCTATCCAGGCAATGTGAGACAAAAGACACTATAGACCATTTGAAATACCACTTGGTTTACAACAATTCCCCACATATTTCAAATGCATTGAACTTAGAAGAATGAATGTTATTGGGTTAAACACTATTGAGTGAAACACTTTGAACCTAGTGTTTTTTGGACTACGAACAAAGTCTAGAAAGAATGAGATATAATTCACAAAATTATTGATGAAACTTATATTTTCTATGAACCAAGAAACATTCTTGTAAATTATAATTCTCACCAATCATATTACACCCCCTCAATTCTTGCTACTCGTTGCAGTTTTCCGCTAACAAGCCATGCACGATATTTTATGAGTGCTCTAGAGATTTTGTCACAAATTTCGTAGGAGCAACTTCACTCTAGACTCGTATAGGTGATTACATCAAGTGTATACTGCAATCTAATACACCATCCATAAAATTTTAACTTTTTTTATCCTTCTTTGTATGACCTAATACACCACCCATAAGTGTATTCATCAAGTGTATAGTGCAATGCTCTGTCTGACCTAACTCTTTTTATCATTTTATTCAATTGATTCTCTACTACTACTTTGTAATGAGAAACATGCTAAAGGCCTTATCTTTATTTCTCATTAAGTATACTTTTGTATATCTAAAACAATCATCTATAAATGTAGTATAATATTTCTTGTCTCCTTTAGTCATGGTTTGTTTTAAATCCCCTAGATCAGTATGAATTAAGCTTATGAGTTTAGATTCTCTTTGAATAAAAGCACATGTTTTCTTAGTTAATTTAGCTTTTACAAATATCTCACATTTATTCAAACAAAAGTTATTTATTTTAGTTATGAGTCCAAGAGATTGCATTTTCTTAATATATGAAATACTAATATGTCCTAATCTAGTATGCCACATATCAATAGAATCAAGCATGTAAACAAAAGAAGTAGAATTTTCATTAATTATTTCAAAAACATTAAGCACAAAAAAGACCCTTATTACAATAGCCTTTGCCCACAAAAGTATTATTTTTGTTTATTACAATTTTGTCAGATTCAAATAACACTTTAACCCCAACCTTGCTTAACAAATATACAATGACCAAGTTAGCTCTAATATTTGGAACATGAAGTACATCAATCAAAGCCAAAGTTTTGTTAGATGCGAGTTTGGAAAGAGTCTTCCTTTTTTCTAGAAAATGGTGTAGTTCTTGAATCATTAAGATAAATTGTTTCTTCTCATTTTCTTACTAGAATGTAAGAAAAAAAAAACACTTTTATTTGCACATATGTGCCTGGTAACACCCTAGAGTCTACCACCCGATCTTTCACACTAGCCACAATATTCGCTTGAGAAATAACCGCGACAATAATAACATCTACTTCAACCAAATTTGATTTTGGTTGAGTAGGATTGTCATTTCTCATTTTCTTTCTACATTAAGGTGCTTGGTGCCCTAGTTTTCCACAAACAAAGCAAGATCATTTATTTTTCTTGAAATTATGGTTATTTTCTTTAGGCTTATAATTTGTTTTATTTTTGTGTTCATGTCTTTTTGTTGGGATTTTAAGATTTACCTTGTACTAAGTTAGCCTCGGATGCCATCTCCTTTGCCCTTGCAAATTGTAGCTTTTTGTGATTTATTTCTTCAATGATGATGTGTACAACTAAGTCTTCAAGTGACAGTTGTTCGTGCTTGTTCTTGAGTTAGTTCTTATAGTTGTTCCATGATTCGGACAATTTTTCAATGAGTAGATCAGCTACAAATTTTTCTTACAACATAATATTTTTAGCTTTCAAGTCTTCTAAAAGATTGTGATACTCGTTGATTTGTACCTTGATTTTCTTGTCATCCACCGTTTTCTATCGGTCGAACTTTCCAATCATAAACTTTTGCTTCCCAGCATCTTTTGTTGTGTACTTAGCAATCATGAAATCCTAAATTTTCTTCGCTTCCTTATAGGAATGGTAGATATCAAATAGTTCGTTAGATAATGTACTGATTATTGTGTGTCTATACATACCTTATTTGCAAACATCCAATGGTCCAATAGCTTGGCATCAACATTAGCTTTGTTAGGCTTGGATTTAATAAGTGTATATGCTACATCGTGAACATCAAGGATTGAATGAACCCTCTCTGGTCATCTTTTTAAGTTGTTTCCATTAAATAGTTCAATCTTGGAGATATCGAGAAATGGTTTTGCATATTGCATAGGCAGGATTGAAGGAAGCACAAAAGGCACAACAAATGACGATGATCCACCAGCATGGTTGATAGTAGGAGGGATGACATGTTTGGCTACAACAGCACGAGTGGTAGTGGCGTGATCGATTGCAACAACGCTGGTAGTGGCAGCGGCAACGACAGGGGCATGATCGGTGAAAGCACGATTGATGGTAGCAATGTGAAAAGAAGCATCCATATTTATCCTTAAGAATGTTGAAAAAACTCGACAAGGGTGGATAGTAAATGTACAAAGTTTAAGGTGTGACAGTAAATGTTATCGGTGTAATATCCCAAAAATAATAAAAGTATAAATTAAATTTATCTAAATTAATTTAATCTAATTAAATTGAGAGGCGGTGCGCGTGTGCTAAGCATCAAAAAGAAATTGATGCTTTTGTCTCTCAAGGAAGCTTCTGGCGAGATGAAGAAACAGAGGAGAAAGAGGGATCAGTGGGCCGAGAGAAAGGGAGGGAAATGGAGAGAATGAGATCGGGAGAGAGAAAGCTGGTGGCCGTGTAACGGCCCGCCTCCCGGAGCCCCCATGCACCAAGAGATCCGTGAGAGGGTCATTATAAAATGATATCGAACAATGGCGCACCTACAACACATACATAACCCTTTTTGAAATCATAATTTTTCTTTATTATAACATCTCATCATAATATTTACAAACCATTCATCACTTCGGCCCACCTGGGCTTACATAACATGCGACAAACTCTGAAAACATAAACATTAACCTTATTAGGACACGATGACACCCAGGATCTAGTTTTGGGAGAGCTCTGCACTGGCTACCATGACTTGACGGTCTGGACCCAAATCCCGATGAACGCACCTGCGATCTCAGGATATGCTGACCTGGAATGATGTAAAACAATCATGAGTCGCGAGACTCAGCAAGCTCATGAAATGAAGGCTAAGGGTTTAGGATATGACTCTTCCCATAACACCCCATGCAATTCATGCCAATGCAATCACGACATGTCATGAGCTATACGTACCTTACTTCTACATGCATAACATAAAATTAACTGCACATAAGAAACCAGGGGCCCACATAAGTCAAACATTGGCACCCGGGTCCCACATACAAACCTGTTGTAGCCTAACATAGGCTACCATATCATCATTCTCTTAGACCAGCCTTTTCCTGACATGGTCGGCTTTTCCTGACATTCAACATTTGTCTTTTCCTGATACTTGTTACATACTTTTCCTAATTCCCATCATATTCTCATGTGTTCCTCATGTCATACATCATATAATCACATACTTCCGCGATCTTGGTCTTCTCTCGGGCCAACCCCGAGCTAATATCTAAGCCGAGCCGAAAGCTCACATGAGTCGGTACTCCCGACACCTAGCACGGTACTCTTGTCCAGAATAACAGTAACATTAGAACCATGCAATGCAACACATAAGAAATGCAAGGGCTTCTGTAGCATAAACGTGATGACAAGGCCCCCATAAACCAAGCATCAGGCCCTGCTACGCCCACACATAAGAATTCACACGTGCGACATGCTCTAAATGCATATGCTCATCTAGGATACCCAAATTGGCTCTTAGGCCAATCGGGTCATGCAAATGTTCACACATCCCGTCACACACAAAGCATGATCCCAAGTGAATGCAACCCAGCCCCTTGTAGCACACACATCATGATATGCACAAACCAAGGCGGGAATCTGGAGCACTAGCTCTTCTGGCCGTTTAGCGCTTATCGTAACAACCGATGACTGGCGCCCATACATCCAGCCATCAGCTGCCACGACCCACGGTCAACAGTCAGTGGCTTTGTATCCATACCCTTAGACACACTTACTGACCCTATTAACTTTAGATTCTCTAAACTTAACATTACACAACATTTCTCCATAACTTTTCATGTACATAATCACATAGCATCATGACATCATTCTCATTCTTCCTCATTCTTAGAAAACTATCTCAACATACATAATAGACTCTTTGACACATTTTCCTAATTATGACCATAACCAATTTCTCTAAGAACCTAACCCCAACGGGTTCGGCATCATTCCCAAGGGAAGCGGAGCGATACGAAGCTCCGTGACGGTCGAAATAAAAGACGCCATGACATCCTTACTTAGCTTATCCCATTAACAATAAACTCATTAATAAAATAAAAGTCATAAAATGGTTATTATGCGGATTATTATTATTTATGCGTAGAATCGAGTCACGGTAAGGGAGGGTTTAGAGTAGAAAAAACCTCAAAGACTTTCAAGGGAAATAAATAACGCGAATAGGGGGTCAGGAGCTTGCCTTCCAGTAATGGATTCCAACTTCCTCGCTTAACTGTTGCAAAATAATAACTTTTTACTAATACTTCAAAGCCACAGTCTAGATACTAAATTTATCTGTCTAAAAATTGAATCCACCGCACAGTGTCTAATGTACTTAGTTCCTACTTACCTGATTATACAGACGCTAATTAAAATCCAAACTTCTTCACCCCAAATTTCTTCACTTCTTCGCTGCTGGTCGTTGCTCTTCTTCTTCAATCTTCTCCTCTAATTTGCTCCCTTAATTTCCCTCTTTTAACTGGCTTGGCTTGCTGCCCACGTCGTGCGGCCTCCTCTATTACCTTCTCTCTTCTTAACAGACTAGAAGGCTTGACAGACGCGAGGGAGGAGCAGACAAATAGAATTGTAATTTTATTTGCACCACAAATTAATTTTTAGCGATATGGGGGTTAGATTTCCAATTGAAGTTCCCTAGGAGTATCATGACGCCTGCCTGCTTCTATCCAATCCATTGACCACACTTGACAATTTTTCCCGCACCCAATATGGCCATCCCTTCTTCCAAGATCATCTTTTCCCACACTTGACAATAATTTACCTTGACTTGCCTTACATTTAATTTTATTATAATATTCACTAATTCAAGTTATCACACACATCTTATATATATATATATATATATATAACTATAAAGCGAACTCGGCAGCCATTGCTTCACCATTTTATTTTCTTAATTTTTGACTTTTCTACAAACATATCCCTTCCTCAATTGCCATCATTATTCACAATTAATTCCTCTGATTTCTTCTTCTCCAACGCTAATCCAAGCTTCCACGTTTATGGCTGGAATTACATTAAAATTGGAGAGTAATTGCTTGGTCCAAAATCACATTGAAATTGGTGAGAAGGTAAGGCTATATTAATATATATATATATATGCATTATGCCATTGATATAATATATAATAAAATTATATATGTATATAATTTACTCATTCATTATGAGAACAAATCACGCACAGCAACATGCTCCAATTTACAATCTCTCTTTTTTTTAATTATTTAGTTATTTTATTTTATATATATACATATTAATTAATTTTTTTATAATATTTAATTTACTTTAAACACTTAATAATTTAAGTCCTAAAAATTCTACAAATTTCCGATCACTTCCTCATTTAGAAATACAATAAATTTAATATCCTCTCTTATATTTCTTTAACTCACAAGTATTCCATATATCACCAATTGCTCTAAACGCTGGAATTAATAGTTAATATTTATTTTTGAAATTTCGGATGTTACAGGCCGAGAGCTGGCCGGAGGCAGCCGGGTGCGGTCGCGAGCGGCCATGGAAGCTGGCCGAGTGGAGCTCTCGGCCATGGCAGTCCAGTGAACCAAAGCAACGGCAAGCTTCAAGGGGTCGCGATGGTGGTGGAGCAGTCGCGACCGAGATTAGTGGCGGAGCTGGTTGCGGCCAGGAGCAAGCAAAGCCGTGGCCATGGCAGCCATGGCCGCGAGCTCCGCAGCTGGGCAAGGGGGCGACGCAAGCAGCAGCGCGGTCGTGGGTGGCGGCGTCGGTAGCGGGGTGGCCAACGGTACCGCTGGTAGGGGGCAGCGACGGCTGGCGGGAGCTGGGCAGCGGCGGGTGGCCACTGGTGCTGGTGCGTGTGCAGGGGAGAGCCGCGGGGAAGAAGAAGAAGAAAAAGAAGAAGAAGAAGAGAAGAAAAAGAAAGAAAAGAAAAGAAAAGAAAAGGAAAGAAATGGTAAAAAAATAGGCGATTTCGGGATTGTCTTGGCATGAAAAGTGACCAGGTACGTGGGTAAAAATTTATTAGAAGTGTTATATATTTAAGAATTTTATTCGGCTAAATTATTTATCTTACACGGTAGATTTATTTAATTAAAGTCATGATTTAATTTATTGCCAGCAAATGTTTTACTTAGCAGCGGGAGTGCAAGAAAAGCAAGAAACGGCCGTGTAAAGGCAAGCTCCTAACCCTCTCCTCGTGTTCTTCAATTCCCGTGAAAAACCCTGTGATTTCTCATATTTTACGCCCCCCTTACTTTAATTCAGCACCTAGCCTTATTTGTTGAGTTATTATTTATTTGTTTTAAGTTAAATTAAATCCGAGACATCTAGAGTTTTATTTGTTGTGAGCTTACGGGGGTTTGTACCGCCTCCACTCTTTTTGGGAATGATGCTGAACTAGACTAGGAACTAGGTTTCTAGACGTGCGGGTTTATTTACGATTTTATCGGGTTTATTTACAGTTTTTCTCGGATTTATTTGTGGTTCGGTTAGAGCTATTGAGCAGTGGGGCAGGGGTCGGTTGTTGGTGACATTAGGGTAGACTATTGTACGGCCCTAATGTGGACCGTCGGGTGGATACTCCTAGTTACTAGCCGTTGACCAGTGCTAGGCATTGTTGACTAGCTCTGCCAGTATGTGATTTACTGCACGATTAAATTCATTATATTACTGTGCATGGTTTGGTATGCACATGGGTATGAGCTGCATGTTGGTTTATCATGATTTGGTTATGCTTGGTCACCGACATTCAAGTTTGGTTATGCTACATCCAGCACGGGCATATGCATCGCGTGTGATTTACTATATGGGCGGAGCATGGCCTGATGTCTGGATGTATGGGCGTCTTGTATCACGTTGATGCTCACTACGCCATTGCATTTCTATGTACATTGCATGGCTACTGGTAGTTATTAGTTCTCGGACGGGAGTACCGTTCCGAGGGAGCCTATGGCTCGGGTGTCGGGAGTACTGACATGGACGAGTGACAGGAGTACCGACCCAGGATAGCACGCCCAAGTTTGTTGGAGATACATGTTGCCTTTCAAGGCAACGGCAGGTTGGTATGGGACTTGGGTGCCAGGTGTCTTGTGTGGGCCCCAAGGACCGGTATATGCTTTTATTATGCTATGCTATTGTGTTGTAGCATCTCATGGCTTGTGTGTACCTGGGGGTTTATCCTGGGGAGAGTTTTCTGGATATGTTCATCTTTCAGGCTTTCTTTTTTTATGCTTGTTGAGTCTCTCGACTCACCTTACTTTCCATCATTCCAGGTAGTGCCAGCGTAGGCCATGGCAAGGGAGTCATCTCTTAGCGGTAGAGTCGGTATGGTGTACAGGCAGTCCCATTTGTCCAGATCAACTCTGATGTCTGAGTATGATTTACTCTATTATTCTTCCTGTGCCAGGTTTTTTCTTGAGTCTCATGTATGTCGGCACAGGAGTCTGTATTTATTTATTTATCATGTGACCGCTATAATAACAGGGTACCCGTAGTGCATGCATGTGTTTAGCTTCGTTTCCGTTGTTCTTATTTTTGCATATGCATGCCAGGATAGTTTTTGTCTTGTGTCTCATTCTTTTTCTCCTGCTGTAGGCGCTCCCGTTCGGGTAGTCCGGGTGGTTGGGGATATCCGGGTGGGGGTGCTTACAATCGGGGTTAAGGATAATTTTCACCCCTCAATAAATGGTGCAAATGCTAAGGTGGTTATTCCCTATGATACAACAAACTCTTCCAAAACTTGTGTGCACTCACGAGTTTTGGAGTCAAAAAGAGCAGCAAGACGCTAGAGATGAATCCAACAAAGTAACGGTAGGAGGAATGATTGAAATGGCTAATAGTTTTTTGTATGTTACAAGTGTAGTCAGAGGTTGCTTTTATAGGCAAGAAATTGTAACGTTGAGAGAAAACTGGAAAGTGGGAAGACTGGTTCAAATAGAAACCTCTCATTTCTCTTCTCAAGTAAGACTAGTTTAAGACAAATTCTATAAAAGAAAAAAGAAAACTAACAAAAAATTGCAATTTTTGCTCCAAGGGGATAGGCCCTTGGATTAGTCCAATCTCATGCACACAAGACCCAATTCTTTCACAACTGTTATAAGCCTATATGATTCAATGTATCTAAAAAGAAGAAGAAAAGTTTCTATCCAGTCAATGCTTGACAAAAGACACTATAGACCATTTGAAATACCACTTAGTTTACAACAAAATCTACTTTAGTTATTACATCAATATATATATATTATTTGTCATCATCAATAAATTACGAGTTTTGTAAGGATGGGAATGGTGTGGGAAACATCAGGTACAATGTTTGAAGGTATTATGTAATGAGATGTATTTAGTAAATTTATGAGCCTTGAAATCCTTAGGAATCAAGTAGTCATTGCTATTAGCAAAAAGTATCATAGTGTCATGATGTGATGAATAGTATGGACTTGGAAAGTCACAGGTTTGACCTGCGATGGACATTTGGTTACGGATCATTTTCGCTAAGACCGAGTGGACCGGATATCTGATTTGTGGTAGATTTGCTGGGTCCCTAACCATTATCTAATAGTGATGCGGATTGGAGATGACACGTACCTCGTTTAAGGGAAGTGAATAAGGGAACTTTTAAAGCTACCTTTAGGGGACACGTTGTTCATGATAAGGGTGTGTATGACTAGATTTCTTCCCCGATTGTGAGTGAGCGAGGGATATTCTGGACTTTCTTGAGATTTACCAGGAAGGTTGCCTTAGTAAGGGATTGACCCTATAACTCAACCGGACAGCCTTGAGGCATAAATGTGCCTGGAAACACCCTAGAGTCTACCACCCGATCTTTCACACTAGCCACAATATTCGCTTGAGAAATAACCGTGACAATAATAACATCTACTTCAACCAAATTTGATTTTGGTTCAGTAGGATTGTCATTTCTCATTTTCTTTCTACATTAAGGTGCTTGGTGCCCTAGTTTTCCACAAACAAAGCAAGATCATTTATTTTTCTTGAAATTATGGTTATTTTCTTTAGGCTTATAATTTGTTTTATTTTTGTGTTCATATCTTTTTGTTGGGATTTTAAGATTTACCTTGTACTAAGTTAGCCTCGGATGCCATCTCCTTTGCCCTTGCAGATTGTAGCTTTTTGTGATTTATTTCTTCAATGATGATGTGTACAACTAAGTCTTCAAGTGACAGTTGTTCGTGCTTGTGCTTGAGTTGGTTCTTATAGTTGTTCCATGATTCGGACAATTTTTCAATGAGTAGATCAGCTACAAATTTTTCTTGCAACATAATATTTTCAGCTTTCAAGTCTTCTAAAAGATTGTGGTACTCGTTGATTTGTACCTTGATTTTCTTGTCATCCACCTTTTTCTATCGATCGAACTTTCCAATCATAAACTTTTGTTTCCCAGCATCTTTTGTTGTGTACTTAGCAATCATGAAATCCTAAATTTTCTTCGCTTCCTTATAGGAATGGTAGATATCAAATAGTTCATTAGATAATGTACTGATTATTGTGTGTCTACATACCTTATTTGCAAACATCCAATGGTCCAATAGCTTGGCATCAACATTAGCTTTGTTAGGCTTGGATTTAATAAGTGTATATGCTACATCGTGAACATCAAGGATTGAATGAACCCTCTCTGGTCATCTTTTTAAATTGTTTCCATTAAATAGTTCAATCTTGGAGATATCGAGAAATGGTTTTGCATATTGCATAGGCAGGATTGAAGGAAGCACAAAAGGCACAACAAATGACGATGATCCACCAGCATGGTTGATAGTAAGAGGGATGACATGTTTGGCTACAGCAGCACGAGTGGTAGTGGCGTGATCGATTACAACAACGCTGGTAGTGGCAATGATGATAAGTATCTTTTATACACTTATTTTGGTCTATAAACTTAGCATTTATACATTCAATGAGCATGATTTCTACTTGATTTGGTTCTATATATGGTTATGTAGATGTGAAGCATGTGTTAAAGCGGACATGGAGCAAAAAGAGTGATTTTGGTGCATTATGGAAGTGAAATAAAGCTTGGAGGCATGGTCGGGTATCAAATTAAAAGAAAGCAAAAGAGTATCGAGAGCAAGAAGTTGAAAATGATAAAGCAAGAGGCTAAAGAAGAAGGCTAGCGGTCTTACAGTGGAATGCATACCGTTGTAGGACCGCTATAAAGTTTAGTTTCTGGAGCTCATGGTCCTACAGTGGAATGCATACCGTTGTAGGACCGCTTTAGGAATTGCTTTCTGAAGCTCACGGTCCTATAGCGGAATGCATACCGTTGTAGGACCGCTTCAGGAATTAGTTTCTGGAGCTCACGGGTCTGCAGCAACAAGCATACCGCGGTAGGACCGCGGTAGGGATCAAAGCTTCGGGAAAAGGCCGTTTTAAGCCCGTTTCAATCCAAATAAAAGAGAAATAGACTCCTTTAAGGTGCAGGACTTTGATAACCTAAAGATGACTATATAAAGACTTATTCTTGGAAGATTTGGGATCTTTTGGGGGGAGAGAAGAGAAGTGGACGGAAGATTGAAGACTACTCTTGGGTTGTATTTTTCTTTTCTTTTCTTTTTTTTCTCAATTCTTTGCTATGGATTCCAACTCTTTTCTTTTTCCTTTGATTGAGAGCATGCATAGCTAAGTGTTTCTAACTAGGGTGAATGATGAAATCTCGACTTCTAATGGTTTGATTTAAAGTTGCTCGGTTTGTTATTTCCTTATTCATTCGGGTTGATTGTTTGTTATGTTTATAATGTCGTTTTGATGTTTGATCACCATTGAAACGTATTTGTGATTTGTGTTGCTTTCGAGAGATTCAATATGGATTAGACATGGTAACAAACAACGTAGGGTCCTATAATAGGTAGAGATACCGTTATGCCCTATGAAATCATTTTTGTGATGATCTTCGTGATTGAATGCATGTTTATATGTTCGAAGGTTGATTAGAGATAGTTAATCTCATATATATACATAGAATCGAATGACCATCGAGAGAGGCTTTTGGTTGTAATTGGATCATCGATTTTCAACCTAAGATAAGGAATAGCAAGACCCGTGTAATACCCCGAGAGCCTAGAGAAGTTAGTATATATCGAGGATAGTGTAAGGAAGGAAACAACACCAGCTGGATACCTTTTGGGCTGAATGTTGGCAAAGAACTCCCAAGTTAAGCGTGCTTAACCTGGGGTAATCCAGAGATGGGTGACCCCCCTGAGAAGTTCGTGTAGGCCCATCAGGGTAAGTTGTTCTAGATCTTCCTATCGCTCGAACGAGATGTTACAAATGGTATCAGAGCCGACCCCCGAGCCTCTGAGCGCGGTGGTGGGGCAAACCTCAACGAGGAGGCTGAGACCCGAGGGGGGTGTGAGGCCCCTATGGGGGGTGCGTGTAGGCACTTTAGGCGAATCCCACATCAGCCATGCACGGGGGGAGATCTGGGACCGGTTGTAAGGTCGCATGACGAGGACGTCATGTGCTCAAGGGGGGGAGAATGTAATACCCCGAGAGCCCAGAGAAGTTAGTATATATCGAGGATAGTGCAAGGAAGGAAACAACACCAGCTGGATACTTTTTGGGCTGAATGTTGGCAAAGAACTCCCAAGTTAAGCGTGCTTAACCTGGGGTAATCCAGGGATGGGTGACCCCCTTGGGAAGTTCCTGTAGGCCCATCAGGGTAAGTTATTCCGAATCTTCCTATCGCTCGAACGGGATGTTACAACCCGAGTAATGAATAATTAAATCATAGAAGGCCGACGGTGGATTCACAAACCCTAGTGCCTTAACTTTGAGAGTTTTTTTTGAATCAAAGAAATTGTTTTGATTGCATCTTTTATTAGTAAATTAGTTTTCATTACAGTTGAAGTCTTTGTTAATGTGTGTGTTAGGTTAAGGTTAAATCAATTAGAGTAAACGTCAAAAGTTAGTCCTCGTGGGTACGACACTCTATTCATCACTGTATTACTTGTCGCGATTCGTCCACTTGCGGGATAGAATTAGCCTGTCAAGCGGCAACGACATGGGCATGATCGGTGAAAGCACGACTGATGGTAGCAATGTGAAAAGAGGCATCCATATTTATCCTTAAGAATGTTGAAAAAACTCGACACTCGATAAGGGTGGATAGTAAATGTACAAAGTTTAAGGTGTGACAGTAAACGTTATCGGGGTTAAGGATAATTTTCACCCCTCAATAAATGGTGCAAATGTTAAGGTAGTTATTCCCTATGATACAACAAACTCTTCCAAAACTCCTATGCACTCACGAGTTTTGGAGTCAAAAAGAGCAAAAAGATTCTAGAGATGAATCCAACAGAGTAACGGCAGGAGGAATGATTGAAATGACTAATAGTTTTTTGTATGTTACAAGTGTAGTAAGAGGTTGCTTTTATAGGCAAGAAATGGTAACGTTGAGAGAAAATTGGAAAGTGAGAAGACTGGTTCAAATAGAAACCTCTCCTTTCTCTTCTCAAGTAAGACTAGTTTAAGACAAATTCTATAAAAGAAAAAAGAAAACTAACAAAAAATTGCAATTTTTGCTCCAAGGGGATGGGCCCTTGATTAGTCCAATCTCACGCACACAAGACCCAATTCTTTCACAAGTGTCATAAGCCTATATGATTCAATGTATCTAAAAAGAAGAAGAAAAGTTTCTATCCAGTCAAGTCAAATGCTTGACAAAAGACACTATAGACCATTTGAAATACCACTTAGTTTACAACAAAATCTACTTTAGTTATTACATCAATATATATATTATTTGTCATCATCAAACAAACCCAGTGCAAAGTAGGCATATTAACAGCCCTAATATCTTCATATAATATTGGACCTCTCGTGGGGTACGTAGTATAATGCACAATCTTCCAATGGAGAAGTCACGTTCTCTTGGATGTCATTCCTTAACATGAACATCCCTTTTTCCAAGCCGTTGCTTTTAGACATTCTTCATTAATATCCTATTCAAGTCAAAAACATTGTACTAATAATACCAGGGCCATTTTATGACAGTGTCAATTGCAGCATCAGTAAGTATATATCGCAAAAACAAATCCCACAACAGCACAGATGTCACGAAAGTAACATCCAAATAATCAATCATCTTCTTCACTGTTTGACTGTCTCGTCTTGTTCACTTTGTTCTTCGCATCCCATGCATCATGCTGCTTGTAAAGTTTTCAATGTCCCCTTTGGAGCTGGCAGCCCGTAATAAGAAGATTTTCCACATTTTACACGTACAGAAGAATGTGTTCAACTTCTTGGTACACTTTTTACACGATTTGTATAAGCAGTTGAATTCAGAGTCTTAGTACTGAGAATTGTTGCCAGTCTAAAATGGATTCATCAACTACTTGAAATATATATGCATGTATAAGTCAACTAATGTGTATACAATTTGACAATATACTAATGTATTTTACCAGCACTTATACATATATGTTACTAAAATAGAGATTAGATAACTTGGGACTGTCACGATTGTCATCAAGCGTCTTGATATTTTTAAGTTGGCTAAATGAACCTTTACTTTATTGAAGGAGTACAACGCTTGGGTTAATATTGAATTAATTAATTCTTCTTGAGTAAGAAGACAGTGAAAAATATTCAAAACAGAGTTTCATGAATTAAGGTATATAATTTGGTAGCGTTTGTTAAAATGAGCAAGATAAGAAAGTATCAAGATAAGTTTGAATACTTTCTGAATCAAGATATGGAATAGTCAAGATAAAATTAAAAAGTATTCTAAGATTTCTATTAGACTGTTTGTTAAATTTTTTGAAATTCACTAATAATTGTACTTTTTTTTTCTCTATATATTTATCAATGCATATGATAAGTACTAAGATAAGAAATTATTTTTTTTTGGTCAAAATATCTCTATTACCAAATTCATTCAAAACTGTATATTAACATGAACAAAAAATTTATGATTAAAATAATATTTTATGATTAACGTGAGTTGTCAAAAAATTAAAATTAAAATTAATATTTTATTTTCTAAATCTATGTTCAAAAATAAATTCTAAAAAGACTTGGTAGAAATAATTATTGATGGAATTACAATAATTTCACTTAGATAATTAAAAATTATCAAAACATATTTTCATAATAGATAATGAAATATAAAATTGAATATAATAATTTAAAAAATCTATGAAAAGGATATGTATGAGATAAGAAAATATATAGAGAGAGAGAGGGACATTTAAATTTTAAAAATTGGTGAAAGGAATAATGTCATTTAAATTTTTAAAATTTCCAAAATTTATGGCAATTTAAAAATATATTAAATGAGTAAATGACATTAATTATAAGATTTAAATAAATAAGTTTTTTTAAACCAACCTAATTGTAAAAATAACTTAATAAATTTAAATTTTAAAAATATATTAAATGACACTAATTATCTTATAAAAGGTATAAGAATAATTTGAATTTATCTGTAACATATCAGATAAATTTATCTAAAAGGAGTTAGATAAATTTATTTAAAAAAAGTTAGATAAAAGGTTATGCGAGAGTTTTTTCAGATAAATTTAATAAACATGTTGAAAAAAATAAACATCTAAAATATTTTTTATATCTAATATTTTTTTTCTTATATATTAGTTACCAAACACCAACCGAACAAAAATGTTAAACATATAATGGTGCAAATCATTAATATATATATATATATATATTAAATTTCATTAACATCGACATCATTAATGTGAGGCAGCCAAAAGTAGGTAAGACTTCTAGCTAGGTACCTCGCGTTGGGGAGAAGTTTGACACGCGAAGCAGTAGCATTGACTTCCTTTAAGGATGGAATTGCTTTAGATACTTGTCAATGTGAATGGACAGATTGGCCTGGCTACTACTACTAAATCATTTTCAAAGTGTCTTTGGGTCTCGGCCAACAACTATTCGAGTTTATTTCTACTACTCATTTGTAATTTATTCCGTTCAATTCCATTACTAAATCTCTCCAAAATACAGCCTAAAAATTGGGTGAATGCATCAGATGATTTAAAATTAGGATAATTTAGAAACTCACATAATAAAATCATTGAGTCAGTATCGAGCAGGAAACCACCCCCCCACACGAATCCACCAAAGAGTAAAAGACCCAAACAGCATCTGCACTTCAATTGCTTGCTAACTCATTATTTGTAAATACAATATACTTTGTTACTTTATTATTAGTTAATAGAGCTTTAGACATATTATTATATCAACTCGCGTATTATTTGAAATTTTATATATTTACAAGCTGCTAGCTTCACGTTATGCTTATAAATTGAGTAATTATTGAGCATATTATATTTTTATGTTTTTTAAATTAATTAAAAAACCAAAACGGGGCCAAATGGGGTTGGGCCTATAGGTCGGGACAACACAACCCGGCACATTTCAAGAACTGGGCATACTGACACGGCCCGCTTAACACGTCCACATAAGCACATCTATAAAAAAATGCTTTTGGTTAATCTGGCCATAACTTCATTTTTTGTTTCTGCTATTAATCCACAGCAGAATCTTCAAATTGACTTAGAGTTGCTATCATATAAAAACCTGAAAAGATACACCAATCAACGAGAAGATGACACCAAAATATTCTAATTAATTAATATATGGTAAAAAGTATATTATGCTTAGTAATAATAAGCTAACAACAAAATGTTACAGTCTCTAACTTCCCTTAGTATTTCTGTATGATTTTCTTCTTCTTCTTCTTCTTCATCTTCTTCTTCTAGTACACAACACTTTTGTGAACCCAAAATGGGCTTCAAACGTATTCAACAAACAAAAAAAGGGGGAGAAGAGGGCAATTTAACCTGAGAACGGAAAACTGAAAATTGACATGACAAATAGCTTTAAAATGGTTTTCCAGAGAGACAAAATAGGCCGGTGGGTTCACCGATAGCTTCGATATTTGGGGCTGTACATGCAGCTCTCTGCATGTGCAACCAGGTCCCGCGGTCGAGGGAGATTAGTAGCCAAACCTAATACACAATCGCAAGAAAGGATGACAAGCAGTTATAGAAATGAAGATGTGCAAATTTGAATAGTGTAAAGGGGCAGGGGCAGGAGCTCACCCAGTTCATAAGCTTTAGCAGCCACCTCGGCAGCAATGTGGGCAGAAATCTTTCTGATATTCGTGAATGGCGGGTATATGAGACCCTTGTCGAAGTTCTCCTGCGAAACCTGAGCTGCTAGAGCTTCGGCTGTCCCAGAAACCCAACAATGTTACAAATTAAAACCATGGATTATGATTGAAATAATAGAAATTAACATCCACTTCAACATCAAATTCCAACAAACCAAAGTTGGAAATCTCGACACATAGGAAGTCCGATCAAACAAAATAGAAGCCCATAGCCTTAGGCCCGCCCTTACTTCAAAAACATGGGTCGAGAATGAGGGGAGATGGAGGAATGAAGAAGCCAGCAAGCTCATTGTTTATCTTGTTTAAACTCTTGGTTTTCAACATTGTATGTTAAAGAGGACAAGTTTTCAATGCACTTACAGGCTGCCAGAAGCATGTCATCATGAACGCGTATTGCACCAGAGATTATCAAACCAAGCCCAAGCCCAGGGAAAATGTATGCATTATTTGCCTGAATGAAAAAAATAAACTAGTAAATTTGTGGATACAGAAGCCAGTCTTAAAGGTTTCAACGACAGTGATTAAAATTAGTCGAAAGAAGTCGTATTACCTGGCCAGACAAATAAACCTTCCCGTCATATTCAACTGGGCCAAATGGGCTCCCGCTTGCAAAAATGGCACGGCCCTGAAGGCAACAAGAAGGAACAGATTAATAAGCTGAGAACCATAATCTGAAAAAGAGCAAAATTCACCTCATCGATGTAATGTTTTTGCATATAGCCGTATTAGACATAGATGCTGAATATTTGTATTACCTGACTCCACTTGTAAGCTTCTTCAGCAGTACATTCAGATTGTGACGTTGGATTGGAGAGAGCAAGAATGACCGGTTTCTGCATGTCATTCATTCGCAACACCATCAGGTCTTCCTATTGGAATAAGGTCTCCACAACCAAACAAATAACATTGACTATAAAGAACAAAAATACAAATGCAGAACCTCATTGAAGGATGCCATAGCCTCAATTACTTCTTTAGTAAATGTTCTTCCTGCTCCTGATGATCCTATCAACACCGTTGGTTTAATTGCCTGGAAAGCATCACAGGTGTGTGAATACAACCAAAGACCATTTACTCTAGGAGAAACAAGGCAGTAGAGGATAGAATTCACACCTTAACAGCATCAACGAATTCTCCGACAGGTTCATGTTCATGGGCCCATGGTTTTTTGAAATGTTGAAGTGATTCTAAGCGGGAGCTTACAATCAATCCCTGCTCACACCAAGAAAAGAAAGACTTGTCTTTAAAGAACAGAAATTAACAAGATAGAGAGAAATCAACACAATGATCCTCTTATACCTTCGAGTCAACAAGCCAAATTTTCTTTCGGCATTCTTCTAATGGGGCCCCAGTCTGCACAAAAAATAAGGCATAAGATACCATGTGGTATTAGTTTTGTAACCAGCTTTCCAGAAACTGAAAGAGAAACATGCAAGTTCTTACCTGTTTCGATATCTCAAGTGCTATAAGTTCTGCAATCCCAGTGCCAGCCTGCACCAACAAAGAGATGGAAGTGGGAACAAAAACAAAATATAAGAATCACTTTTTTACAAGTTTAAAATTTACCCCAAAGTTTTAGTTATGTAAGAATCACAAATAAGAAGACATCAGACAAATATATTAAAATGCATACCTCTCCTGCTCCGAGGAATAGAAATGTATGCTCAGCCAATGTTCCCCCCACTAACTTTAATGATGCCATAAGCCCTGCAAGGACCACAGATGCTGTTCCCTGAAAAAATAAAAGGCAAAAATATATTAGAAATGCCTTTACCAACACCGGAACCATACACACGCACATTAATACTTAGAAAGACAAAGCCAAAAAAAGAAACAAATAATAATAAAAGTTTTACAAATAACCTCCATCAATTACCTGTATGTCATCATTGAAGACAAGATGTGAAGAGCCATACTTTGCAAGCAGATCAAAAGCATTATGGTTTGCAAAGTCTTCAAACTGCATGATACAGATCAAACCGAGAAGTAAAAAACTATGGAAAAAACAGATAAATACACGCCTTCAAATTCAGGACGAGTGAATAACCTGAATGAGAACTTTCTCTCCATAATTTTGCTTGACCGCAGACATAAATTCATGCATTAGTTCAGCATATTCCTAGAGAGGGGGACATGAAAGCAGATTAGCATTTCAGAAACCCGCAGCATCATAACACTATAGTTGGCTGGGGCTGTTAAAACTAGCATGTTACAGAATAAAATTCCAACCTGCCCAGTTGCCCTCCTTCGTCTGAGCCCAATGTAAAATTCATCATTCAACAACTTCTCATTGTTTGTCCCCACATCAATAGTTATAGGCAAGCACTGAAAATGACAACATATCTCATCAACAATTTTCTTTCAAAAAGAACCAAGTAGCAATGCAGAAGTGAGGTGCTGACTAATTAGTATATCGTAGTTGTCCATCTAATTCTCTAAATTCGAAGAGATGCTGTTGTCAATCCTCTAGTAGCACAGAACACAGAGCTGTATGATGTGATGTCACTCCACTTGAGGAGGGGGTACAGTAACTGTAGGGACCCGAACCTCCTTGTCTTTTCCTTTCTTTTTTTTTTTTTTATTCTCAACCTCGTTTGGGGACAACACAAGAAATCTTTGGGCTAGATGAGATGCTTTTGCCAGACTATACAGCAACCACAAAGTGCAGCAGAAGTTAGTGCTAAGAGGAGTAAAATCTGATCCACAACCAGGGTTTTGGTAGGGTAGCCAAGCTAAGAACTCTAGTAGGAAATTTTAGAGGCATAGTTTCACCACGCCACTTGAGGACATAATGGTTTTGGCTTAAATTATACTTACAGCTGATGGACGAATCCCTCCAAGTGCCGCGTACAAAGAAAGCTTCCCCACAGGTATCCCCATCCCCTGACAACATTCCAAAAAAATCAAAGTCAGCCTTCAACATGCACTTACACAACCTTCTATAGCTATCCCCCATAATGATAACATTTTTAAATTAGTCAAACCAAATTGATCTTAATCATGCACACAAGGATATTGACAGAGGGACAAGTGGCAAAATATCATAATACTAGAAGTTGATTCTTAGGAATTTTTGGATGGTGAGTCCGTGTACCAGTTACCTGACAGCCAAGATCTCCAAGGCCCAAAATTCTTTCCCCATCAGTCACAACAATAACCTGAATTTTCCTCTGGGGCCAATTCTTCAGTACCTCAAGAATTTTGCCTCTAAAAAAGACTTACAATCAGTTAGCTTCAACATTTCAATATAACATTGCAATCACATAAGGAGTTATCAAGGAATTGTATGGAACATACTTCTCTTTCAAACTAATAAAAAGACCCTGAGGACGCCTGAAGATGCTGCCATATTTTTGGCAAGCTTCACCAACAGTTGGAGTGTAAACAACTGGGAGCAGCTCCTCAACATTTTCAATGAGAAGCTTGTAGAACAGCTTTTCATTCATCTCCTGCAGACCAGGACATTACAGAATGATAGGAAATTTTACTAACAGAGAATAATATAAAATAAATTTGTTAAGCATGGGCAGCAAAAAATTATCCAGATTTATTACAATTAAAGAAGTTAGTACGAGCTAACTATTTGCAGAAATGTTTGCATTTTCCATCTTAATTTCAGAGACTTCTTTCACAACAATACTATCAGGTAAAACAAAGGGCCAGAAGTTCAATGAATAACATCAATGGCCTACCTGGAGATCCATCATGGCCATGTACCTCTGCAGTGGGACTTGATATTGCCGAAGACTATGCATCATTTTCTTTACCTGGTGGGTGTAACAGCAGAAGAAATTATCAATTATTTGTCCTTTTCTAATACAAGAAAAATAAAATTTAGAAAGCTGGGACTAAAAGCCAAGGTAGTCAAATTTTGATAACCTGAAGATCATGAGGAACAACAACAGGGGGGAGAAGACCGCGCAGGTAGTGAGCATCCCTCTCCTTCTCGGAGAAGGCAAGCCCCTTGTTGTGTTGTGGGTCCCGCAATAATGAATAGCCACTGCAGCAAAATTATAAAGGATGGGTAAAAAATATTTTAAAATGGATTCAAGAAATTCAAAATAAATAAATATGGAAACCATGATTCAGCTAACACAATGGTAGATATTCTGAGCCTGATGAGGTCAGAAAAGACCGGAGAAAAAATGAGAATAGTGATGCAATGCAACAGTTGTTCAACAAAAGATAAAACATATATGCTGCCAACAAAAATCTGTTGACTCTGGAATTGAAGGAATTACTTGAAACCGGTAAACATTGGACTTCACACCAAGCATTCTCACAAGAACAGTATAAATGACAGCAGAAGAGGTAAATAACATAAAGTATGCTAAAACAACAACTATAACAATTACAAGCCTTAATTCCACTAGGTGGGGTTGGCCAGAATTAGAGAAATTTCAGTCATACAGAAAACTCATATTCTGAGATATTAGTAAGCCTAGATATTTAAGGAAATCAAGATGCTTCAATCAAAACAGCAATTACTTGTTAGAAAAAAGGTGCCATGTGGCTAAGAAGTTCACTTGGTTTCCAACTGAAAATTCAACCAACTGACCCAACAATTACCTATCAAAACACTAAAATCCAGACAAGATCTGCAATGACCAAATAGACAATAAACAGACAAAAAGAAAAAAAAAAAAACCATTGCCCGTGCTTTCTTTCATCACATGACATTAGGATCCAGAGTGTTGAAGATGTCCTAAAATCACATCAAAAGAAAGCCAAAGAAACCAACAAAACAAGTTGCAGGGCATGGGGTTAAAATTGAAGTGCAAAAAGACAGAAACCAATAAACGTGTGACATATAAAATTTAAAAACAGACCAGAACCGTGACAAAGAAAAGGTATGCCCACTACTTACTTTAACCATAAACAAACATATTTTGATATCCTAAAGAAAACAAGAAGGCATGGGATTCAAATAAAAATGCAAGCTTGGAACTGGGTAATGTTAATTCATTTAACAGACCAGAACAGTCACGTAGAACCTTGGGCATAAATCCATGTTAAACGAAATAGAAAAGGTAATGAAAAATAATAATAAACATAAAAAGTTACAGAAAAAATAAAACGTTCTAAAATCAGATCGACAAGAAGATGTGGATATATCATCTCAAATTTGCTGGAAATAGTAAAATTTGCTGAAATTGAAAATGGGGCAAATAGGACCCGAGGCTCAAAGGTCGTATTTGTCTTCCTACCTACGCAGCTTTTCTCAATTATTCTCACGAGGATCACAAATCATCAACAATCTTATTATCATTACTGATGCTTGCCCTAGAAAATGAGACAAATGAGAAGGTAAAACTAATAATAATCAGAAAGATGGGATCTCTGACCTAGCAACAGAGACAGTCCAAGGGGTAACAGGATGATCCTCGGTGGCCGTATCCTCACCGTACACGTCATCAACGCCGCCGCCGACAACATTGGATTTGGGGTCAACGTCCACGGCCGACGAGGCGTCCCTCATCTCCTTGAGCGTATTCTCCATCAAGACGGCGGCGTTTCGGTCGGCCGATCGGCCATTCGAGCTCAAAGCTCCCACCTGCACAGGAGCCTGCGCTTTCCTCTGCGAATGCGATAAACCTCGGGGAACGCCATAGACCGACTTGTTCTGCGTTCAATCAACAAATCCCGCGTCAAAAAAAAAAAAAAAAAAAGAAACGAAATCAAAATCGATCATTACGATTCCAAGAAAGGGTATTGAAATGGGGGGAGCTCGAAATTGGATTCTGATTCGCAAGTTTTGAAAAGAAGAAAGTAATAGTAAATCTGCGGGCTTGGGGTTGTGATTGCTTACCAGAAAGCAGCTGGCATTCAAGGAGATCATGGCGAAGGAGACGGGGGGAAGCGAGTGGAAAAGAGAGAGAGAGAGAGAGAGGAAAAAGAGTGATTTGGCAGAGAGCTTCGCTTATACTTCTCTCTCTCTCTCTCTGTGGGCTTCCCCTTCTTCTTCTGCGTTAGCTAAAGATAGATAGATAGATATACAGATAGATAGAAATAAGTTGCGCCCACCACCAACTCATGGGGAAATGGCAACGAAGGAGCAAAGCACAAAGCTCTTTGCCAACTCTCTCTTGGGTGTCTCCCTACTTCGCCTTCATCATTAGAGTTTGCATCCCTATTTACCATAATACCCCTGCCTCCCGAATCTACTATGAATTGATTCTTAACGGGCTGTTTGGCTGGCAGCACGGCTCTTAACATCGACAAATACATGCATAGGAAGGACCACTTCTAGTTTTAGATTTAATGAGAGGGCATTTCTAAGTTTACGGCACTCAAATTTAAGTCTTCACTCATTGCTATTATTTATGACATTATTATAATTAATAATTATCTAACGTGTAAAAATTTAATAACTCATAATTATGTGTTTGTATAGTTTCTATTTGTCTATGTATTACGTGAATTTTATTTTTTCTCATATTATTTTAATAAATTAAAAATGTGACATTAGGTTAGCCTGTTCATGTAAGATTATGAACTGTGAATGAACAGGTGACAATGAGTATTTTTAATAAATTTAAAATAAAAATAAAATTTATTTATTAAGATTTATTGATAGAGAACTGATAAGTTGGTCGATGTGAATCTTTAAGGGGTGTTGAAGTGACGCGAACAAGAAGAAAGGTGTGGGTCTTGTGTCAGACAACATTGTAAGTAATATATCAATTTCATATCATCGTAAGTAATATATCGATTTCATATATTAATATATACACACATGAATAAAATTCAATCTATAGCACTTATATATCACATTAAATTAAATTAAAATAAATCAAATCAAATTATATTATTTACAAAAAAAAATCATGTTAAATTTAAATATAATAAATCATATTAAAGTAATTTAAATAAATGGTTTTTCATGTTCCAATTTATTTTTTGTTGAAATGATGTATGGCTCAGTTATTTAAATGACTTTAGATGAGTAAATTATATTACAATTATTATTATATTTATAAGAAATAATTAATATATAAACAGAAAATATTATCTATTGTTTCCTCGTCACACTCGACCTTTATTTTCCTCGTCGGTGTCTCTGATATGTGGAATGACAAATCAGGCCCCGGGTGACTGTAAAATCGATAAGGTGGGAAACGTGGAGGAATGCGATGCTGACGTGGATTTGATCCGTCCAGCTTCGGTTGATTTGGGGCGGGTGGTTGAATGTAGAAGAAAAGGTTGAGTGGCGGAATAATTTCTTGTTGGCGTTGTTGGGATGTAGGAATGTAGGGTTGGAGTTCCTTTCTTGTAATTTGCTGCAACCCAATTTGTCATTTCCATGGCCGTGCAATCGGGTTGCTCCATTATCGAGGGAGGCCCATGTCCCGATCCCCCCAGCCACCACGCTTTCTTTCTTTTTATTTCAACTACTGATGAACCCGTGTATCACACGGGAGAATTTAATTTAAAAATAAAAATAAATAAATTTGTTATTTTAAATAATTTTAATTTAATTAATAATTATATTTTTTTAATTTTTAATTATTTATCAAAATTTGAGTTTAATTAATTATTCACTATTCAATATATTAATGAAAACACTTTTAATATAATATACTGTCATTCAATGTGTTAAAGAATAATTAAAACATTAAATAGATCATTTAATAAAATACTTATAATTTTTTTATTTATTATATTATATTTATTTATAAATAAAAATTATAAAATCTATAATATAACTATTCAAAGATGTTCGTTATTTTCTATTTATTATATTATAGTTATAAATATAAATTAAAACTCTTAAATATGAATAAAAATCAATTTTTTCAATAATAACAAAATTTTATAAATATGAATTTTGATTTCTTCCATAATTTAAAAATGTGATACCTTAAATATTAATTAGTATTGAAAAATCCTACCATTTGACAACCTTAAATAATTTTTATGAATTTATTGAGATATTACGTTTTCAAGACTATAATATAATTATTAAAGTAATTAATAATTAATTAATTACTACATTTAATTTAATGCAAGTTTTTGAGGAAAAAAATTTACCGTTGATTGACACTTGACAAAATACTTTGTTTGACTATCATATTTTAATATTATATAAATATATATAATAAAGATATAAAGATAATATTTTAAATAAATTGACAATTTTCTATAACTTAATTAATAGTTTAAGTTATCTATTAATATTTCTCATAAAACCCATGCAAATTTAATACAAATTTTAGAGGCAAAAAACATTTTGGCAGATTTTTTGAGGGAACAAAAATTTACAAACTATTTTACTTTAATATAATATATTATATATTATTATATTATACAAAGATAAGATTTTATTTAATAGATAATTTTCTCTGACTTAGTTAATAATTTAAGTGTCTATTCATATTTCTCATAAATAGTATTTATTTTTGATTGATTGACCAATTAATTGATGAGAAGATCTAACAGAAAATATTTATTTTTCATTAATTAATAGCATTGAAAAATTCATACAAGTTTAATATAAATTTTAGATGTAAAAAATAGTTTAACGGATTTTTTAAGGGAATAAATATTTGTATACTATTTTACTATATATAATATATAAATATTATATATATTTATAAAGATAGAATTTATAATATAATATTTATATTATATTATATAAAAATATAATTTTATATAAATAAACAATTTTCTATGACTTAATTAATAGTTTAAGTGTCTATTCATATTACTCATAAATAGTATTTATTTTTTATTGATTGATGGATTAATTAAATATTTAATATTCACATAATAATGTATTGGAAAACCTATGATTAGTATTGAAAAACTCGTGTATTTAAAATCTATTATTAATTTTATAATAATTAGTACATATTATTTCTAAACAATTGAAAGATTTAAATTATTAATGCAAATTATAAAATGTAAATTATTAATACAATAAGTACTAAATGCAAATCATTGATGCAAGTTTTTGAAAAAAAATTATTACTACTTATTATTTCAAAGCAATTGAAAGATTTAAATTATTAATATAAATTATAAAATACAAATTATTAATGCAATAAGTATTAATTGTAAATTATTAATACAAGTTTTGAGAAAAAATTTCTTTTTTCAAAACTATCATGCTTTTATATATATAAAGATTTAAATTAAAATTATATGGACCATGATTCGTGTCATAGGTTCCAACGTCACTTATTTTTTCAAAATTATTTTTTTATGTATCAAAAAATTATTTTTTAATCATTCACTTAAGTAATATTTGTTAATAAAATATATAGATAAAATATTTGTTAATTAATATTTTTATTATATTTATTAAATTTATTTGACAACTTTTAAATAAAAGTTACCTAACTTCTTATCTAAATTTTTCAGATAAATTTATTTTTTTTCATTTCTGAATAAATTTATATTGGTTCTTAAAAAAAAAATAATACATGTATTATTCAGTCAATTTTAAAAAATTTAACAAATAGTTTGATAAAAATTTTAAAATACTTTCCAATCTTATCTATCATTTCATATCTTAGTCCAGAAAATATTTTAACATTATCTTATTATTTTAACAAATGCTACCATAACGATAAAATAATCAGAACATATATAAAGAGTAAATGACTAATAGATACTTTTTTAAAAAAAACAAAATCTACAAATTAGTTGGTAAATGTTTAAACTTATTTGGTTCTAATTTTATTAGGTTTATAACTTGTTTACGCTCGTGAACTATAAATTTATAACTTGTTTAGGGTGGTTTGAATTTAAATGTATTTAAAGCTCAAATCAATACCTAATATGGTTAACATTTCAAAATCTTTACAAAAATAAAATAATAGAAAACCCAGTGACAAGAACACAATATTATTTAAATTTTAGATAACGTGACAAAATTGATCACTTGTAAAAAAAAAAAAAATGCAGACAAATCACAAATAAACTTGTCAACAACCTTAAATGAGTTGATCATCACTCTCCAAGTTTAGCTCATTTATATTAATTACGTTTAAAAATTATGTTTGAATTTATTTATTTAAAAAAATGTTAAAAGGGTAAATTTTATACATATTAAATATTAGTTATTGGTCTTATTTGACTTCGAAATGCTTCAAACCCAAACAAGTCTATTAATCTTTGTGATAAACAAGCCCGTTTTGGTTTGAAACAAAGATAAATAAATCTCGAAATTTATCTTTAATATATATATATATATACATATCTTTCTTATATTCAAATTATTTGAAGATGATATGGGTTTGTTTATTTTTGGAGTGAATAACTCATATATGATTATCTAGGATTTTAATTGATAGTCGATGAGCATTAAGAAATGAAAGAGATTAAAAATAGAAGAAAAAGGAGAAAAAAATGTAAAATGGTCTTTTTTGTGTGTTTATAGAAAAAAACAATCAATATTATTTTTCAAAGCTCGATGATTTAATGTCTTTTTTTTTTTATCAAACTTCAAGAGTAATTTTTGAAATGTAGCCAATGTTAAATACAAAATATATTTATTGTATATTATTTTCTGTCAATACACCATATTTTAAAAATTAACAGAAGTATTTAAAATAAAAAATAATATATATTATAAATATAACTTAACAATTATCATAAAGATACTCATTATTAATATGATAAATTTTCTATTACTTGACAAATTGAGAGCAGGGGAATGGGCCATGGGAGGGTGGGACATAACAAGCCTCTTATTAGCATTGTCTAGTAAAATATAAAGATGAAATCAATTTTTCTTTAGAAATTATTACCTTTATGCAATTTTTTGTCATTTATGTTCTTAATTTTGATAAAAATTTTTTATCTTATTACATAAAATAAAGAGTGAAACCCATGATATACAAACAAAAAATTTCGCCCTCAGAGCATGACTCCACTGGTAAAGGAAAAACTTTATCGGGTGATATTTTTGAATTCTTAAATTTCGTGTTCGAGTCTTGATTAGAGGGAAAGTTCAATAGTCAGAACGATTTTTAAAGTTGAAAATCATTTATCGTCCTCATATTTACGACGAGATTAGAGATTGAATTAATACTTGAGTTCTTTAATTTATATATCTCTTACTGATATTATGAAAATATCATGGGATTGAATATCGAGTGCATTACGTTTGTATTGATGCGTTAACTAAAAATAAGAATTTGTAATCGATGTTGAGGGGTACAAGAAACCGAGTAATGAGTAATGAGAGGGCAGGTGGGGAAAGCGCGCAGTGATGGCCTAGGATTGTGAATTAATTAGGTTCGTTGAAAGTTGGCCTTCAATTCAACACGTGGCATGTGGGCTCCAGCGCTTCAGCTCGTGTGGTTGTGCCCCTCTCTCTCTCTTTATTATCCCATAATTAGCCGCTCATGTTAAGTATAAGGCGTTCGTTATCGGACAAATCCGTCAGATCTGTCACGTGCCCCTCACACGACAGAGGGCAAAATCGTAAAATAAACGCAAAGGTTGTGGCCGAAAATGGAGTTCACGCAAGGTCGCAATTCGTAAGCCCCCCCAGTTGGTCCAACAGTCCACGTGAATAAATGCCCACTGGGCCCATGGCCTTTCCACGGTGGCGAAGACGTAAATAAATAGGTGCTTTAGGTGTATAGTTTGCAAATAAATCTGATTTGAATTTATTTATTAATTAAATAAATAATTTAAATATTGAATTTCCATTCCTTTATTAAACAAGTTGAGTTTAAATAAATTTTTATGTACAGACTTGCTTTATATTTATAAATAAATTTTTTTATAATTTATTTAAATATAAAAAATAATATTATTTATCTCTAATAGAGATGAATCACACTCTAAAATCATATGAATTGGTGTTCATTTTTATGGAGATGAATATCATTGCTCAAATATAAATTTCTTTTTTATTTTTTTCCCAATAGAGATATTTATATTTTGAATACATTGGTTTATTATTCATGAAAAAAAACCCTAAAATTATATAAATAAACCATGCTTTAACATTTTTCAAAAAACTCAATTTGTAGATGAGCAATGCTATTTATTTTGGCTGAAAATGAATCTTTATTCTGGTTGACATCTTTTCATTTTCATTAAAAAATGAAAAACTATAATAAAATAAATAAATTAATTAAATTTAAATATAATTCATAAACTAATGAGTCAAGTCAAACAAATCTAACTCGAATCATTTATATCACTATAATAGAGATATAAATGGATCCTTCATTAACATCATTTACTTAATTATTTTAATAAATTTTAAAATAAATCTCACATTTATATTCTTCGTTATAATTTTCTTACCTTTCTTAATTTTATATAAAATTAGTTAATTATAAGCCCATTTATATCTCTAAACCCAAAAATTTTCTTGGGGTTACCTCAGTTAGATAAAGTAGCAGCCGCCGCCCACACCAATAGTAACTAAATTTTTGTGACTTCAAACACTTTTTATATAATTAAATATTAACTAAATAAAATTAGATATAAAATAATGATGAGACTAAACATAAAATTATGCTAATTATTAATGAGATAATCCTGATTATGAATTCCCAACGGCCTATTTACTCATTTATCATAAAATACAAGCCAATAACAATTTTCAACTAATTGCAAAATGTCATTTTTTTAATGAATATAAGTATATTTAATCTAAATTACATGATCATTTAAGAATATAATCTTTAAAACGCTCTAAGATAGTGTTTGTTAAATAAAATATAGATGAAAAAAAGTATGATATGAAAAACATTCTAAACAAAAATACTTTATATTGTATTTATTAAGTTTATCTGACAACTCACTGAAAAGAAGTAACGTGACTTTTTATTTGGAATTGTTTAGATAAATTTATCTGGAACTTTACAGATAAAAAAAAAAAAACTTATATGTGTTGCAATTCATTTCAAAATATTTAACAAATTATATGATAAAAATTTTAGAATGCTTCATAAGTTTATCTTGATCATTTCATATCTTGGTCTGAAAATTATTATAATCTTATCTTAATATAGTTTTATTTTATTTATTGTAATATCTCAAAATATAGAGATAAATATTGATTATTAATTTTGGTGTTTGAAGTCATTAAGAAATATCTGAGGAATTAAGAGAAAATAATAATTAATGTTGTTTGAGACAGTAGGAAATTATGGTGATTAATTAAATTAATTGGAAGTATTTATAAAAATAATAAAATAAAATATAGTAATAATAATAATAATAATAATAGTTATAATAATAATAAATGTGTAAATTATATTAATTTAATTTAAATGAATGAATTAATATATAAATATATATATATATATGTATAGGTGCGCAGGGCATTCATTTGTAAAATCAGAGGAGAGAGAAAGGAAGTCTAATTATTATATATATATATGTGTGTGTGTGTAATATGGTGTGTGTGGACGCGTGGCGCGCTGAGGGCCGCCGAAATTGCCTTGGCCTCCAAGCTCCTGGCTGTGTCATTTATAAGGCCAATTCGGCCACTTTTGCTGTCACAATAGAGAAGGGAATTGAGAGGAATTATGGGGGAAGAAAAAGGGCGCGAGCAGCCAGGGAAACGGAAGAAAAGTAAGGAAAAATCAAAAGATTTTGGTGATTAATTGGTGTTTAAAATATTCAGGTAAGTGGGTAAAATTAATATAAGTGTTATATGTTTAAATCATGGATTTTATATGGTTAGATTATATAGTTTACGCGTTAGAATTAACTAATTTAAGTCAAGGTTGTATTATTTGATAGGAAACGTTTTACTTCGCATCGGGAGCACAAGAGAGTCTGAAATCAGCCGTTTTCAGGCAAGTTCCTAACCCTCATCTTGCGTTATTTATTTTTCGCGAAAGTTTTCGAGATTTCTTATACTCTAAACCCTCCCTCACCATGACTCGGTTCTACGCACAAATAATAATAATCCGCGTAGTAACCATTTTATGACTTTTATTTTATTAATGAGTTTATTGTTAATGTGATAAGCTAAGTAAGGATGTCATGGCGTCTTTTATGTCGACCGTCACGGAGCTTCGTATCGCTCCGCCTCCCTTGGGAATGATGCCGAACCCGTTGGGGTTAGGTTCCTAGAGAAATTGGTTATGGTCAGAATTAGAAGAATGTGCTAAAGAGTCTATTATGTATGTTGAGGTGGTTTTTATAAATGAGGAAGAATGAGAATGATATCATAATGTTATGTGGTTATGTACATGAAGAGTTTTGGAGAAATGTTGTGTAATGTTAAGTTTATAGGCTATAAAAGTTAATGGTGTCAGTAAGTGTGTCTAAGGGTATGGGTACAAAGCCACTGACTGTTGACCGTGGGTCATGGCAGTTAATGGCTGGATGTATGGGCGCCAGTCATCGGTTGTTACGATAAGCGTTAGACGGCCAGAAGAGCTGATACTCCAGATTCCCGCCTTGGTTTGTGCATTTCATGATGTGTGTGCTACAAGGGGCTGGGTTGCATTCACTTGGGATCATGCTTTGTGTGTGACGGGATGTGTGAACATTTGCATGACCCGGTTGGTCTAAGAGCCAATTTGGGTATCCTAGATGAGCATATGCATTTAGAACATGTCGCATGTGTGAATTCTTATGTGTGGGCGTAGCAGGGCCTGATGCTTGGTTTATGGAGGCCTTGTCATCACGTTTATGCTACAGAAGCCCTTGCATTTCTTATGTGTTGCATTGCATAGTTCTAATATTACTGTTATTCTGGACGGGAGTACCGTGCCAGGTGTCGGGAGTACCGACTCGTGTGAGCTTCGGCTCGGCTTAGATATTAGCTCGGGGTTGGCCCGAGGGAAGACCAAGATCACGGAAGTATATGATTATGTGATGTATGACATGATAAACACATGGGAATATGATGGGAATCAGGAAAAGTATGTAACAAGTATCAGGAAAAGACAAATGTTGAATGTCAGGAAAAGCCGACCATGTCAGGAAAAGGCTGGTCTAAGAGAATAATGATATGGTAGCCTATGTTAGGCTACAACAGGTTTGTATGTGGGACCCGGGTGCCAATGTTTGACTTATGTGGGCCCCTGGTTCCTTATGTGCAGTTAATTTTATGTTATGCATGTAGAAGTAAGGTACGTATAGCTCATGACATAGCGTGATTGCATTGCCATGAATTGCATGGGGTGTTATGAGAAAAGTCATATCCTAAACCCTCAGCCTTCCTTTCATGAGCTTGCTGAGTTTCGCGACTCATGTTTGTTTTACATCATTCCAGGTCAGCATATCTTGAGATTGCAGGTGCGTTCAGCGGGGTTTGGGTCCAGACCGTCGAGTCGTGATAGCAAGTGCAGAGTTTTCTCGAATCTAGGTCCTAGGTATTTTTGTGTTAGATTTATAATTTTGAATTAGATATATGTTATGTAAGCCAGATGGGCTCAAGTGGTGATTGGTTATGTAGAAACGATAATGAGATGCTATATAAAAAAATATATGATTTTAATAAGGGGCATATGTGAGTTGTAGTTATATTATTGTTCGGTATCATTTTAGTAATGACCCTCTCACGGATCCTTTATGCTAGCGGGGGCTCCGGGAGGCGGGCCATTACATTTATTTTAACAAATACTACCTAAATAGAATCATTACAATACATCTCATATACAACGAATACATATTTACCAACAAAATAAGTTAAGAGTGAAAAAGTTCTAAGAAAATCCTACTTATAATAGAAATTAAACCTCAAATCCTTGAGTTTAATTGATCACACAGATTTTCACTCTTTTTAGAAAAAAGAAAGTAAATTCTATAGTCACTTCCTAGACCCGTTTACAAAGACATTTATTGTAGTTTAGAAGTTTTAGTATTTTCAATTTTTTTGCACCCCCAGCTGCTCTATAAATTTTAAGAGCTAGCTAGCATCGTCTATTATAAGTCAAAACAATGTGGTTTTACCTTGCATAACCTTAAGAAAGGTAAATTAAGCAATTAAAATATTAAACTATTATTAAGTTGTATTTAATTAAAATAAAAAAAAATCAAAGGCCATCTAAATTGAATCTCGATTTTGAAACCTATTGAAGGTGGATACAAATTTGAAACCCATATGTTGTGATCTTCCTTTGTCTCCAACCAAATCGAAGCTCGAAATGTCATTGAATGCACTTAAAGAACATGTATATGTTTACATATGTGTACATATATATATCTATATATATATATATATAGATATATAGGGGTTAATAGTTTTCTGCAATTTGGGAAGAAGATGAAATTAAGTGTTAAGGCTACTTTTAGTTTAGGATGAAGATTGAATTTCTTCAATCTTTGATTCTTCTCTTCTTTTTTTTTTTTTTTTTCTCAAAATTGATATGTTAGACTACACCCCAGCCCAGCCCAGCCCAGCCCAAGGTATTAAAGGAAGTGTCAGCCCGATTGAAAACTATGAAATAGGGGTAATTGGGTTATAAGTCAATGATTTTGTTCCCCCACCCACCAAACTAGGGAAAGATTTTGTAGAAATGTAAGAATCTTTTTGATGAGTACTCATTTTGCATGCATCTTTTAAGCAAAGGTCATGTTTTACACCTATACAAGATTTTATAATTTTATCCCAAGCATGCATGTAGTATTTAAACTTGTTGACTAGCCAAGCCACATTATTTGAAAAGCATTGAAACAAACTATGTTGCTAGACCTGAGATTAGAGTTGGGCCTGACCCGCCTCCCACTTGGCCAGTGAGGGAGATGCGTCGGGCCGGACAATGAGAAATGGGGTTCGGTACAATCTTATGGTTCTTAATAAATGGGCCAAGAGGGTCAGGCCTGGCCATTTTTGTGGGCCACCTTTATTTTTGATGGATCGGGTCGGGCTGCAGGCCATAAAGCATTGGCCCTGCCCGTCCCAACCCATTTGTTACAATATCGGGCCAGATTAGAAGGCAGGCCATCCGACCCATTTGCTAACTTTACCTGAGACCCTTCATGCATCATTTACAAGCAGAAGCTTGAAATACATTCTTGTATAGCTCCTAATTAGGATATTATAAATCCAAAATAATATATACATAACTAGACATATGTCAAGGGAATAAACACTACCAGTCTACCACATTGCTTTTTAAAACTTGACAACGCGCCTACGACCTAACCTACGTGGTTATTCGGTGGCCACCTCCTTACTTTCGAGGTCCCTGACTCATTGCATTAACTCTATAGACAAAATAAAGGAAAAGCATACATAAGTGCATTTGACTTAGTAAAACGTACCACAGGTGCAGGCAGTGGCGGAGCTGAGAAAATTTTTTAGTCTGGGCTAAAAAATAAATTTATTAAATTATTGAAATATTTATTTATAAATATACTAATTTATTAAAAAAAATTATCATGAATTTTAACATACTTACCTAAATTATTTACTAACTAATATCATGTAACAATAAAAATTTAAATGAACAATAACAAATAAAGGTACTAACCTTTTCAAGAAACATCTCAAAACAAAAGAATTCCACTTTCTACCAGCAGCCCAATGAATAATGAACCAAACATCGTTCCTAAAACACTTGACATAGATAAACATAATAATTATATGTATGATAAAATTTAATAATGTTAATGTAAAATAAAATAAAAGAAGAAGTGCATACCTAAAATTGTAGACGACGCTCTTTTAAATTGACAAAATCTTCAAGGATAGAATCTGTAGTAAAAGTTTCAGCAATCTCTCTTTCAATATACACAACCAAATTATTTGCAAGAAAGTCATCATCCATCTTGTTTCGAAGCCTTGTTTTCATAATTTTCATTGTTGAGAATGCACGTTCACTGCTTGCTATTGAAACTGGAAGTGTTAAGACAAGACGAATTAGCCTATCAACCAAATGGTAGGAATTTGACTTTCCTGTCTTTGCTAATCCTTGACACAATTCCGAAATTGAAGACAAATTTTGTAGCTTTGGATGCCTTGGAATGTCTTTATGGAAATGCTTCAATTGACAATTCAAATTAATTCTTTCTTGCTCAAAAAAATCAAGAAGATAGTACTTTTCTGCAAGACGACAAATATCATCAACATTAAATGCTCTGTAACCATCATTCGGATCTAATGAAGAGCTAAGCGACAAAAGTTCCATTGTTTGCTCCTTAAACCTGCTACCTAACTCTTGTAATTAGAAGTCAATGGTTGAATTGAAGATATCAAAATGATAATGATGCTCAATAGTTATTTGATTATGTTGTCGACGACCACGACCTTCAATATATTGAGCATCAAAATCTGGAACATCTATTTCATGAAGCCTAGAGAAATCAACAACATTTTCAAGCATTTTTTTCCAACCATCATCTCGCAATTCTTGAATAAGTTCCTTTGTACTTGAAATCAACTGCATGGCATTCAAAATATCTTGAGATTTTTGTTGTAATGCTTGATAAGGAATTTCAGTTGTGCCCATGATCTCCTTCATCAAATGTAAATTAAAAGTAAACTCAAAAGAAGTTATCATCTTATAAGCTGCAGTAGCATCTCCTCTTTGAGAGTAATTTGAGCTTTCACTACAAATTTTTTCAAGCACTAAACAAGATTCATTATATCGTCGTAAAAGACTCCATATAGAATAAAAATGAGAACCCTATCTAGTATCACTTGCTTTCTTTAATGTGCCTACTTGGTTAGAACCTCTACCAGTTTCAAGCTTACCAATAGCTTGCAAGTGTTCAAATTCAAATATTTGGGCAGCTTGAAATTGATCATGACACTTAGAAGAAACAGTGATAATATTAATAATAAAATTCAAATTCTGAAAGAATTAATAAATAGAAGGAACTTCCTTAGAGGCATCAACCAAGGCTAATTGTAACCGATGAGCAAAACAATACACATAATAAGCACAAGGACATTCATTACGAAATAATGCTTGCAATCCATTTCATTCACCACGCATGTTACTAGCACCATCATATCCTTGACCACGGATATTTTGAATATCAAGGCAATGATGAGAAAGTATTTCACTAATAGCATCTTTAAGTGTCATAGATGATGTGTCTTGAACATGATAAAGATAAAAAAATCTATCTTTTATGAAACCATCTTTGTCAACAAATCTCAAGACAAGAGCCATTTGTTCCCTTTTGGACTCATCACATGCTTCATCAACAATAATACAAAACTTAGAGTCCCCAATATCTTTGCGAATTTGATTTCGCACTTTGTTTGCTAGAACATGTAAAATCTCTTTTTGTATTTGAGGTGAAGTATACTTAGTTATCAATGGAGCATTTCTTAGAACAATATCTCCAACTTTTTCATTGTAAGATGCCAAAAGTTTAATCATTTCAAGAAAATTACCACTATTTCTTGAATCAATAGTTTCATCATGCCCTTTAAAAGCACATCCTTGAAAAGCAAGCCAACGAGCAACATCAATGGAAGTCTTAACACGCAACCTATTTTTTTCAATTTGTTGGGAGCTTTGTGCATGCATAACTTTATCAATATGGCAAGACTGGTTCATTAAGTCTGCACATGATTTTATCGCACTAGTATGTTGTGAACAAGGATCATCTCCCATGTGACTTAAAAAAACACAATTCTTTCCATTATGAACTCTCTTCCAACTATTAAAACCTTTGATTGTGAATGCATCCCAACCATGTCGCCCACCTGACTTTGTAGTGCAAAGATAACATGGTAAACAAAAAGCAGCATCTATATGAGGTGAATACTCAAGCCATGAAGAAAATTATTTGAACCAAGAAGATTGAAAACGTCGGGGATGCTTTTTCTTTGAAAATGGATAACTAGATTTAGAGAGATAAGGTTGATATGGCCCAGCTATTAAATAAGCTCTTCGTATTTCATCAACTTCATTAGCTAAATATCTTACGCTTGCCTGGATCACGTTCAAAAGTTTTATTATTGATCAAAATAATGTCATCAGTATGTTCAATTCTACGACACTTGGAAGGAAGCTCGTTAGAAGGTTCATCACTTTCAGAAATTAATTTCATAGAAGCATCACTTTTAGAAGCTACTTTTTTTCTTAAAGAACACATCTATGCTTTTATGTTTATCCCTGTCCATTTTTTTCAACCTTCAACTGTTCAACAAATTTATTAGCATTAGAACAAATTAGATAAGAGTCATCCAACATGTAAATAATGCACATTAGATTAAATTAAGGAGCCAACATTATTACTAGAATCTCTATAATTAATAGCAAATGTAAGCACCCCCGCTCGGATATCCCAGCCGCCCGGACTACCCGAACGGGAGCGCCTACGGGAGGAGAAAAGTAATAAACACAGAGACAAAAACCACCCCGGCATGCATACTCAAAGATGAGAGCAACGGAAGCGAAGAAAAACACATGCATGCACTACGGGTACCCCGCTAACACAGTGGTCAC
The DNA here is from genome assembly GCF_014633365.1 of Diospyros lotus. Classification (NCBI taxonomy): domain Eukaryota; kingdom Viridiplantae; phylum Streptophyta; class Magnoliopsida; order Ericales; family Ebenaceae; genus Diospyros; species Diospyros lotus. The sequence continues at coordinate 42,994,067 of NC_068339.1, read as the reverse complement.
AAGATAAATAAACAAACACAAACTCCTGTGCCGAAATACACAAGACTCGAGAAAACACCTGGCACAGTAGAAAATAATAGAGTAGACCCTACACAATCATCAGAGTTGACAGGGATTGACGAGACTGCCTGTACACCACACCGACTCTGCCGTTAAAGCTGATTCCCTTGCTATGGCCCACGCCGCCACTACCTGGAATGATGGAAAGCAAGGTGAGTCGAGAGACTCAGCAAGCATAAGGAAAAGAAAGGCTGTAGGCTGAGTATAACCAAAAAAACTCTTCCCAAAATAAACCCCCAGGTACACACAAGCCATGAGACGCTACAACACAACAGCTCAATAGCATAATAAAAGCACATACCGGTCCTTGGGGCCCACATAAGACACTTGGCACCCAAGTCCCATACCAACCTGCCGCTGCCCTGAAAGGCAACAAATGTCTCCACAAACCTGCGCGCGCTGTCCCAGGCCGGTACTCCCGTCACCTGTATCCGTCGGTACTCCCGACAACCGAGCCATAGGCTCCCTCGGAACGGTACTCCCGTCCGAGAACTAAATACTACCAGTATCCATGCAATGCACATAAAAATGCAATGGCGTAGTGAGCATCAACGTGATACAAGGCGCCCATACATCCAGGCATCAGGCCATGCTCCGCCCACATAGTAAACCACACGCCATGCATATGCTCGCGGTGGATGCAACATAACCAAACTAGAATGTCCGTGTCCAAGCATTCTCAATAAATGGATATCCCAATATGCATCCCGTACCCATGTGCATATCAAATCATGAACAGTAATACAATGTATCTAATCATGCAGTAAATCACATACCGGCAGAGCTAGTCAGCAGTGCCCGGCACCGGTCAACGGCCAGTGACTAGGGGTGTCCACCCGACGGTCCAGATCAGGGCCGTACCATAGTCTACCCCAACGTCACCAACAACCGACCCCTACCCCACTGCTCAATAGCTCTAACCGAACCATAAATAAATCTGAGAAAAACTGTAAGTAAGCCCGCACGACTAGGAACCTAGTTCCCCAACTGGGTTCAGCATCATTCCGGAAGGAATGGGGGCGGTACAAACCCCCATAGGCTCACAACAAATAAAATGCTAGAAGTCTCGGATTTAATTTAATTAAAACAAATGAATAATAATTCAATAGATAAGGCTAAGTGCCAAAACAAAGTAAGGGAGAAGACTAAATACGAGAAATCACGGGGTCTTTCACGAGAATTGAAAAGCACGAGGAGAGGGTTAGGAGCTTGCCTTTACACGGCCGTTTCTTCTCTTTCTTGCACTCCCGCTGCGAAGTAAAACGTTTAATAGCGATTAATAAATCCATGGCTCGCATTAATTAAATCTAACCGCGTAATATAAATAATTTAACAGCCTAAAATCCCACGTAGGCGCACCACAATTAAAATCCCAACGAGTCTCGCATTTATTTTAAATTAATTCACACTAATAAAATCCTCGAAGCCACCTTCATAAATTAAATTTAAATCAAACGACTCAAAATTCTATAATTAATAAACGAGTCGAAACAGACGAAGGGAAGGTATAAAATACGAGAAATCACAGGGTTTCTCACGGGAATTAAAGAATACGAGGAAAGCATTAGGAACTTGCCTGAAATCAGCTGATTTCGACCTCACTCGAGCTCCCGATGCAAATTAAATCATTTTCTAGCAAATAACACAATCGGGACTCAAATTAATTAATTTTAATCACGTAAAATTTATAATTAAAATATAACATGCTTCTATTAATTTTTACCCACGTACCTGATCACTTCCTATGCCGAAAAATCCCAAAATCCTATTATTTTTCCTCATTTTCCTTTTCTTCCATTTCTTCTTTTTTTCTTCTCCTTTTCTTCTTCTTCTTCTTCTTCCCGCGCCCCTGCTCCTGCGCGCTGCTTCTCTTCTTCCTTTCTCTCCTTCTTCTTCTTCTTCTTCTTCTTCTTATTCCTTTCTTCCTCTCCTTCTTCTTCTTCCCTGCGCTGCCTCCCCCGCACCTTCTTCCTCGCCCGAACCAGCGCACCAGTGGCGCGGCCGAGCTCCTAGCGCAACCGCCTGCGCACAGCCGCCTGCCATGGACGGCCCTCGCTGCTCCAGCCGCTGCTACTACCTCGCGTCGCCGCCGCCACCGCTGCTCCGTATCGCCCATGGCCGCGATGAGGTGCTCGGCTGCCATGGCCGAGCTCTCGGCCAGCCTCCCATGGCGGCCTTGCACTTTGTGTCTCTCTCCCCCTCTCTCGGTCTCTCATTCTCTCTTTCTCGCGAGCTCTCTCTCCATCTCCCTCTCCTACCCTATCTCTCACTCTCTGCTCATTTCTTGAGCCCCCCCGATCTCTATCTCTCACTCTCTGTTCCTCTGCTCTTCTTTGAAAAACATGGCCACTGGCCATTCTTAAACCTCCATGCACACGCACACAAGTACACAAAAATGATATCACATTAAATAATTAACTAAATTTAATCTAGGTAGATTTAATTTACACTTTCATTAATTTTGGGTTATTACAGCAAATCATAAGAAAATTAAATTCATAATTTCACAAACAACATACAAATACAACCTAGCTATAGAATCAATAAGATTTGTACTGGATTCTACTACTACTAATCACACAAGATAAAATTAATAATACTTTGAATTCTATAGCATATTATATTATATGGGATGTATGTAGCGTACCTTATGTTAGCAAAAGCCAAAAAGCAATTCGGCAAAGGAAAAAGGGATAGGAGCTGGAAGTAATAATAATATATCTAGTTTGACATAAAAATTTGCAATGATAATTGCTTCGATAAATATTTTTTTTTATTATTCTATTAAACTGTTTCATAATCAAAATCATTGGAACATCAAGGCAAAGGGCCAAAGGGCAAAGGCAATAAATAATAAGATCAATCTCATGTATTCGATCCATTGGACTAGTAGACTTTTTAGAACTTGCAACATAAACATACAAAAATTCAAAATAATATGGGTGAGTCATTTTTTATAATCGATAAATAAAATACTTATTGTAAGAGAAAAAAATTAAAGGAAGTGATTGATACTTCATACCTCGCTAGTGAATACTAATAAGTAAATTAGTCATTAGTTTCTAATGATCCTCATTCCTCAAGCAATAGCTTTTGTTTAAGGGAGAGATTGAACAACTGATGTGTTGTGACTCTTATAGATGAATGAAATAGAGAAACTAGAACCTAAGAATTAGAAATGGACAAATAGGATTCGCAAAAGTGAAGAAACAGAGAACTGAGAGAAGAAGGAAGACAAAAAAAACTAATTTGAAGAGGAAGGGACGTTTTGCTTCTCTTTTTTAATTTATATTAAATATTAATATATATTATACAACATATTATATATAAATTTCATATATATCTCGATGTCTATGTCTGGGAGAAAGATTTTCATTCCCCCCCCCCCCAATTGATTTTCCCTATTTCTCCTTGCAGGTGCATCATTGCACCTGCAATCTGCCAATCTCTCATAGCCTCAGCCTCCCTTGTCTTCTCAAGTCCATTCAAACTTTTTTAATTTTCACTCATTTTTTATTTATTTGTTATCTTTGACCTTATCTTTCTTTTTTCTGCATTTAGCAATAACCATAATATATATATATATATATAAAATTTGAATAGACTTGAGAATCACAACACAACAGTTATAAAAATTGTAATTTTATTTTTATTTAATTTTTAAAATACATAATTTAAATTATTAAATTTATTAATTTTGACAGTTATATTTATATAGATGGGGCCAAATTATAATTTTAACCCTAATTAAATTATAATTATTTATAATTTTATATATAAAAAATAAAAAAATAAAAAAGCCAGCTGGGGCCTTGGCCGCAGCTGGCCATAAGGTGGCTCCGCCATTGGGTGCAGGGGTACAAAGGATGTGCAACATGAACGCACTAGTAACATAAAAAATATTTTCTTTTCTCAATTGTGGGAATGGGTTGATTTGACAGGTTCTCTATCTAAAACAATTGTCAAGCTTCCCACTTTTTCCCCAAAGATAGGCTTCAAAACTATAGCATAATGCTACTTGTTCTATCATATATCACCTTTTCTCCAGTCTTACCCTATATCCCGAATGTCCTCCTTCCTGGGTTTGCTTCTATATATGATACCTTCAAATTTGCTAGTTTCCCACAATGGCAATTGAATGCAACTTAGTGTCTGCCTTTTATTTAATGGTTGGAACTGTAGGATACATGGCTTGGAATCTGGGATTTGAAGCAAAACATTAAAAGCGATTTTATAGGGAAGAAATGAACAGTGGCTATCAAAGTTGAAGGAAAGAAACCGAAGAAAAAAAGACAGAGAAAATGAAGGAAATAAGGATTGGATGGGTCTTTTTTAATACAAATACAACCACCACTCTTTACTAGGCAAGTGCACATCACGAGCTATGAGCCACGCTGGCCAAGTCTTCATATGGCGTGAAATTGACTAGTTCAAGGGTGCAAATAGAATTAAATAAAATTTAGGGTGTCATAATAAAAAAGGTGAAAGCTAAGGGCTGGAAATAAGCATTCGACCCTCACTCAAATGCTATTTAAAAAAAGGACACAACCACTGCAAATTAAACCAACCCAACTTTCTATTCTAGTAGGCGTAAAGGCTCTTTTCCTACCTGCTTTTACTTCTCGAGTAAGAGTTATTCAAGATGAAAAGAGAGGAATGATATCTTGTGAGGGTTGAATTTCTTTTCTCAATTAGACTATGACTATGGTGTAGTGAGTTAGCTTTAACCAATGGTATCTTATCTGTTTTTGCTTTCATTTAAGTGGAAGTTTGCTTGTTTTAACAGAAGCATATGCCGGCAAAATGGAATAAGATAGATGTAGTCATGAAGCGGCATCAAAAAAGACATTAAAGAGGACTAGGAACTTAAAATGTGAATCTACCAGCAGATAGAGGCTATGAATCTTTTTAGTAAAGGATTCCCTTATAAATGACATCTAATAAATGTCATCTTATAATTGATAGGTTTGAAATGCTATAACACCAACCTAAGGGGGAGAGTGAATTGGGTTATTTAAAAATTAGCTTGAAACTTGAAATTCTTTTGATGAAAAATAAAAATTTAATGCAAGTGAGGATTATTAAAATGCTTGAAATAATAAATGAAGAAAAAAACATAAGCAAGAGATGAACACAAGGATTTATAATGGTTCTACTTAAATCAAGCATAATCCAATACTTTACCTTTTCACTAAGGATTTTGAACTCAATCCACTAAAACTCGCTACTTAAACCAAGTAGATCCTCTAGTCCAAAACTAGGAATTACAACCTCTTACTTATACGAGTAGGCCATCTAGCTACACAGTTAGGAAATACAAGAAATAAATAATAAGAGATGAATCTCTTAGTTACAATGATCTCTCAAAATGATACAAAACTTGAACAAGATAATACAAATGATAATCAAAACCTTTGAGAAAGAAAAATTAAAGCACAAATACAATTTGAGAAGATGAATAAATTTTGCAAGCTCACTTCACTTCATTCCCGTCCATTTTTTTCTTCTTGATCATTCTTGACTTGTATTTATAAGTGATCCACAAGATTTAAGAGAAAACTAGCTGTTTTGAGCCGTTGGATTTGTAAAACTAGTCTTTATTTGCTTTTTGTGAATTAATCAGGCGACTGATGACTTGAATTAATCGACTGATTGAATGTATTATCTGGCAGATGAAATGAGTTAGTCGACAGATGAAATGAGCTAATCGACTGATCAATGGGAAATGATTTTAACTATGAAAACATGCACATTGTCAGGCGACAAGTGGAAATGGATAGGCGTATGATTTAAGCATTAATTTAAAAAATTAATCGACAGATGAAAACGAATCAATCAACCGATTTAAGCTATATGAAAATATTAAAGCATACATACAATCTGTCAAGTGACAGATGAAAAGCAATAGTCGACAGATCTATGCAATGGGCATGCTATTAGAAGCTTGATCAAAGAGGATTAGTTGACCGACAGAAACCATATCAACCCACCAATTGACAGATCAAAAAATTCAATTGACTAACACTTTTACTATCTTTAAAAACTTTTATTGCCTTAAACTTCAAACTCATTTAAAAACATTTTGAACTTTTAATAAAAATACAAAAACATGAGATACTTGTCATTTGCCTTGAGATAGGATTTCCAATATCACTTTATTTAATCTCTCATTGATCCTTATTTGAAATTGAAAGATGTAAACTTGAGAGATATACACTTGACTCAAAACTTAAACCTTATTTCGTTTTTATTCTTTTAAGCTCTTTGAAAATATTTTTGAACATTATTTTTAATCAGATAAAAATACAATATTCTAAGTACCATAAAAAAATTTATCAAAAGATTTTTAACATTAGATTTCAAGATAAAATTTATTTTCATTTAACATTTAACATTTGTAGGCCCAGCTCTGAACAGGGGTAGTCAGTGCGATATCCCTAGGCTCATTATTCAGGGGGGCCCAAAATGTTTTTAGTAAGTATTATATTATATTATTATAACTATAAATTAATTTAATATTTAAAAAAAAAAAAGACGTTGTTCCGTTCCTCAAGAAAAAGAACGCCTAGTAATGTTGGACGGACTTGAAGTCCGCCTTCAACAGACTTGAAGGCGGACTTCAAGTCCACTTAGTGCTGGGAGGACTTTTCAAGTCTGCTGATCTAAGATTCTAAGCTGATTCTTGTGAACTTTCTATGGAGGGGGATTTTTCAAAGGGGGTTTCTCAAATTCCAAGTTATGTCGTTCTTTGTTTATTCTTTGAAGTATTAAAATTGCATTGACTTTTCTTGTATTGTTTCTGTTTTCAAGTAACAATGCTTAGTAAGAAACACCCATCTGGAAGTCAAAAAAGAAAAAGAAAAAGACAGAGAGAAGAATTAACTCAATCTCAAAATGGAGCTTTGGATAAATTTTTTCAAAACAAAACAAATAATTCATTTGATAACTCAACTGAAGATTTACTCAATGAATATGAGCAGCAAAATCATGTTGAAGAATTTGTAGGAATTGATAACGATTTAGTCAATGAATCTAAACAAAAAAATCATGTGGAATAATTGGTAGGAACTGAGAATGATTTTAATGCACATGTAGGTGACTTAGGTGAAGATGAACATGTTGAGAATGAAGATTTTGATCATCTTTCAAATAATGAAGACACTGAACTTAAGGGTGTAGAACTAAGTTTTCCCGTAAACATTTTTTATCCTATAATTTGGGATAATCTAGATAAAAAAATGAGAGCTTTACTTGTGGAAAAAAGTCCTGCAAGAGATAATAATATCAAATTTCCCAGGGATGAAAATTTTAGATATTTTTCCTTGACTTATTACATGAAAAAGTTACCTAATGGAGAGACTTATGACAGAAAATTGCTAGTATACTCAAATGAATTGGATAAGGTATTTTGTTTTTGCTGTAAGTTGTTTAAGACAATGTGCTATGATGTGTGATTTTATGCACAATTAATTCAGGCAAGTGTACCGTAGTCAAATATGCATATAGTGATAAAAAAAAGATGTCGATCTCACGAGGACTAGATCACAATACCAAAACAATTCTAAATTAACCTAAGTTGAACTAATTAATTAATCAGATGAATAAAAAGAAAAATAAATAAAAATTTGAATTCTTTGTGAGAAAAATTAATTAATAAATGTACTAGGGTTTAGATTTCATTTAATCTGGGTTATGTAATTATTTATTCAATCCGATTCAAAATAAAAAATACCCTTACAGTATTTTATAATTATTTGCATGTGATGGTGGATTTCCCTCAATTAATTAATAAGCTTTCTTAAGTCATATTAATCATTTATTACTTCAATTTCACTGTCAGATTTCTGAGCAGATATCAACGAAATAAATAAGCATTAAGTTCTTTGGAAACCTTTAATCTCGGAAGGGGAATTGACTCATTAAGTTTCCTCGATTCCCACACATGAGCTAATCATCTTTCGATCTCATAGTCAAACATGTGATTTATATTGCCTTTGGATCTAATTTATAATAATCCTTTAATCAGTCATGCATAAATCATTAAATCATTAAAAATGGTCAATCTTTTAAAGTATTAAACGCAACTATATAAATTCCTCACACAAATAATAATCGGGTTTTGAATCAAACTAAACAAATAATCACATAATCCCAATATTAAAATCCATCCAAACCCTAGTTAAAATAAATTAACTAGTCATTATTAAAATAAAAAAATTAAATGGAGAAAGAAGAAATTCCCTGTCTTGGATCAGCTCTGCCGTGCGTGAAGGCCTTCTGTGTGCGAGAGGCTTTCTTATGCATGAGACTTGGCTTCCAATTTTTTAATCTGCTCTTCCATCTCTAAATCTCTTGCGCCTCCCAGCCTTCTCCCAGTGTTCGCCGCCTAGAACTCTCCCTTCTCCCCTTATCAATTATAATATAACAATCTATATATAGGTGAACATGGCTGCCCTAGCCCACAAAACTCTCCAATTTCACGCTACTCGCATGGAGTTATTTAATAATATATATATATATATATATGAAAAGATGCACATGGCATTCATGCCATTTATTAATATATATATTATATATAATAGTTATTTTATTGTAATATTATATATATAAATAATATAAGATAAAATATAATATATATAAATATTATAATTTAATATATTGTAACTTTAATTATATTATAATATTAATTATTTAAAATATTTATTTATTTTTTAATTTGTAATATTAATTTTAAAATTAACTTTATAATATATATTTTTTTGTTTTACCCCCAAATTCTCAAAATTATTTTCTTTGCTGGATTACTACAAAATAAGATTAAAATAATATAAAATCCATATAAACACACATTTATGTAGGAAAATTAGCATAAAATTAAGATAAAAATTAAATAAAAATATGTAAACAATTAAGCCCTATCAAATACCCTCACACTTAACCTTTTGTTTGTCCTCAAGCAAAGTAAAGAAAGAATTAAAAAAATAAACATTTCATTTTCACGCTAGGCCAAAATCAAGAATCCAATAACATATCAATGCATAATTAATCTCAAAATTGATTACCATCCATATTATCATATCAACTCTAAATCCAAAAGTATTAATTGAAAGAATTAGTCATGCAAAATTATCACTTTTGATGTCATGCATACTTCAAAATTAATTCATGAAACCTTATAACTAACACAATTAAATCATATAATAGCTTTCTTGCAATCACTTCTCTCCACTACTACAAACATAAGGAGTAATAAGGATGATTTTTTTTTTTTTTTGAATCAATATTTTCTAAGCATTACTTGGCTTTTGACGCGAATGTCGACATTTTGTGATAAAGACACCCGGCTACTCCTCTAAATAATTACTTAGAATGCATTTGCATACTCATATTTTGAACTATCGTTTGACGTGAAGGATGATGCAGGAGCACACTGTCAACCCAGTTACCACTACGCAGCTCAAAACATAGGAGTAGATAAATAGTAATAACAATTTTTTTTCTTTTTTCTTTTTTTCTTTTTCATCCCATTTTATTTCAATTCTGTTTAGGCCTAGTTTCAAGAAATAATCACAATATTATTCTCACATAATCAATCATGCATAATCACAAAATCCCATGAATATTATCAAGAAGCATATATTTCAACAATCATGATAATCCGGCATAATCAATTCCTTTTCCTTAGCATTGTTAAATCTATAATCAATAATCGAATATAACAGTTCCCAATTTTGAATTAACTAACCAAAGTTAATATAGGAAACATGAAATCTGCCTAAATATAAAAATAAAATATTTTTTCTAAAGAAACTCATCATTCATGCATGTTATATATTTCTTCTTTTTTTTTTCAATAAAAAATTTTGAGAAATATTGAATTTTCCACCCCACACTTAAATTAAACATTGTCCCCAATGTTTAAAAATAAGAAAAGAGGAAAAGAAAAGCAATACTCCCTTGATGTAGGTCTTCTTGGGATGCTTGAAGATTGTTGGGCTTATTCTTTTGAAGAAGAGAGGCCAGATTTCTGGAATCAACAAGTCCTCAAAAGAAGAAAAGAAAAAAAAATAAAATAAGAAATCAATCTAAGAATATTCTAAAAATTAATACAAATAAAAAAAATAAATAATATTTCGAATGGGTTGCCTCCCATCAAGCGCTTCTTTATAGTTATTAGCTTGACTATATCTCATTCTTCAAGGAGGTTGAAATTCAGCCAACCTTTTCTTCTTTGCCATTATTTCCTTCAATACTTTGTCATAATAGGGCATTATAGAAATAACATCAAGCAAATGAATCTTAATATGAAACTTTTTAAACCTTTTTAAAAATTTAATAGCATGTTGAACCAAATTAGCCGTAAAAAATATTTTTGAAAAAGGAAGAGGGGTTTCAAAAGATTTTAAATTAAGAATAGAAGAACTTCCCTTGTTATTCATTGATAACCCATGGTCTTCTTCTTTGGCTTCAAGATCTTGGCTTTCTTTCTCTTTTGTAAGCTTTTCACTTTTTTCTTCTTTTTCAAGTTCTTTTTCACTTTGCAAAGTGACGGCTTTTACTTGTTCCCTTGGATTCTCCTCAATATTGTTAGGCACTCCTCCTAGTGGCTTTTCCAAAATTGTTTGGGCAAGTTGTCCAATTTGAGTTTCCATGCTTTGAAGTCTTGCCTCGGTACTATTGATAAATTTTTCCATCATGTCCTCCAAATTTGAATTTTTTTCTTGTGGATTTTGATGCTGTTGAAAACATGGAAGCTCTTGTTGTTGATCATTACCCCCCCAAAAAAATTAGGATGGCTCCACCATCAAGGATTGTAAGTGTCAGAGTAAAGATTGAAATCGGACCTATTGCCACCATAAGAAATAAAATCAGTTTGTTTAGAGGAAAAATAAAAAGGATTTCCTACTTCACAATCAACACTAATATGTCCCCCTTGACCACAAAGCTCACAAGAAAGAAAATAAGAAAGAGAAACATTCATTGTTGAAACCTAAAAGTCAACTCCTTTTGTATTTACTCTCTCATTGCCCTATTGATAACCGTTAGGCACCATTTCTTGAAAAAGTTAAGAATTAAAAATTAAAAATAAAAAAAATTCCTACAAAGTAAAGTAAAATAAAAATAATCATAAATAAATGAAAATAAAATAAAATTAAATCCTAAAAATAAGAAAGAAAAGAAGTATAAATTAAAAATTAAATATGAAAAAAATAAAATAAAATAAAAATATTTAAATCATAAAGTAAAATATATAGATGTTCAATCTGAGGCTAACTTATGTAGTTTCGATATGTAATAAACTAGTCCCTGGCAACGACGCCAAAAACTTGATGTGTGATTTTATGCACAATTAATTCAGACAAGTGTACCCTAGTCAAATATGCATATAGTGATAAAAAGATGTCGATACCACGAGAACTAGATCACAATACCAAAACAATTCTAAATTAACCTAAGTTGAACCAATTAATTAATCAGATGAATAAAAAAAAATAAATGAAAAATTGAATTCTTTGTGAGAAAAATTAATTAATAAATGCACTGGGGTTTAAATTTCATTTAATCTGGGTTATGTAATTATTTATTCAATTCGATTCAAAATAAAAAATATCCTTACTGTAGTGCTCAAAGGGGGGAGAATGTAATACCCCAAGAGCCCAGAGAAGTTAGTATATATCGAGGATAGTGTAAGGAAGAAAATAACACCAGTTAGATACCTTTTGGGCTAAATGTTGGCAAAGAACTCCCAAGTTAAGCGTGCTTGACCTGGGGTAATCCAGGGATGGGTGACCCCCCTAGAAAGTTCGTGTAGGCCCATTAGGATAAGTTGTTCCGGATCTTCCTATCACTCGAACGGGATGTTACAATGGTATCAGAGCCGACCCTCGAGCCTCTGAGCGCGATGGTGGGGCAAACCTTAGTGAGGAAGCTGAGTCCTTGAGGGGGGGTGCGTGTAGGCACCTTAGGCAAATCCCACATCGGCCATGCATCGGGGGGAGATCTGGGACCAGTTGTAAGGTCGCATGACGAGGACGTCATGTGCTCAAGGGGGGGTGTAACAGCCCACTCTTTCAGGGCGTGTTATGCCTTAGGAAATTTGGTCTTTTTTTTTTTTTATCTTTACATTATCTCGAAATTCCCTAAGACCTTATCTAGTGCGAGATATCTACACTAGAAATAAATACAAAGAGGAAGCTGAACCGAACCTGCTCATGGCATTACATAAATAACCGAACATAGTGTTTATTACAAAATTATTACATAAGCTTCTGAAAATAAATGCAATGTACATAATTCTTAAACTATTCATATTACAACATGGTACATTTACTCGCCTCTCGACGTCTCGCGTCGCTACATCTCACCAATCTCGGAATCATCTCTGCAAGTCTCGACTGGAACGTTGAATGTTCCAGGGGCGAACCCAAGTTAGATGATGAACCATCTAAGTAAGGGTACATAATGCTATGTCATGAGTGTATGCAATGTCTTTCATCGTAGGTGTCAACTGCACCTCTCATGCTACCTACCATTTTAGCGGCTACCTCTTTCGAAGCCGGGGTGTATGGGTGCACCCTTGGTAAGGCAGCGGTGCCAGTTCGTACCCCATACGGCCTCATATGCATGTGATCAATGATATCAACGTGTATTTATGCATTTCATAGTCATATATGTAGTCTACGTGATGGATACATATTAGGGCATGTCAATATGATGAAATCATTTTCGAGGAAGTACCACTTACTTTCTAGAGCTTATCGGGCTACTTCGAAATTCGTGCCTTGCCTCGATTTGCGTGCCAACCTCAAAATTTGCACGAGTCTCTTCAAATTCAGCCTCGAAGTATCCTAATCACCATAATTATTTAAATAAACATTAAAACCTATTTTTTTCATTATTACTGGCATTTTCTATAATTTTCTCTCTATTTCTTCCTATTTTTCCTCAATAAATCTAGATTAAATATTTCTAAAAATATTTTCTCAAATATTTCACTACGAAAATTTATAAAATAATATTCTGGAATTTCTGAAATTTTCTAGGGAATTTTACTCACCTTAACTTAGCATCTCGGATTTCCTCGATATGCGTGCCCTATCCTTGAAACGCGTGCCCGGGCTGTTTTTCTCACCAAAATCTCCGGGATATCACCGAAACATAATTTCTTATTTTTTATGGGATTTTTTCCCATCATTTTCCCTTTTTTTTTTCTTTTTCTTTTTCTTTTTTCTTCTTCCTTCTTCTTCTTTCTTCTTCCCTCCCCTGCTTCCTCGCGAACGTCTGCAACGCACCAGCTACCGTCGCCGCCGCGAGCCACTGCCAGCGCCGTTGCCGCTCGCGCCATGCCCTCCGCCGCGAGCCACCGCCCGTGCGACCACCGCCATCGCGGCCAGCCACAGCCGCTGCCCACGGCCATGGCTCCACCTGCTTCGCGCCCAGCAGCTTTGCGTCGGCCATGGCTGACCGGTGCTGCTGCTCGCCTTAGCCCTCGCCGGACGCCGCACCCATAGTCGCTGCCTCGACCTGCTGCCAGTGCCTTCGATCGCTCCAGCTGCCTTGCTCGAGCTTGCTTCGCGAACAGCCATGGCCGACTTCGGCCCACCTCCTTCCATCTCGCTCTCTCTCTCTCTCTCTCTCTCGGAACGTCCAGCCCGAGCTCGATCCCTCCTTCTCTCTCGCATCACTCGGCCCCCCTCTATCCGAAGCTCTTGGCCGAAGCTCCCGTGCTTCTTCTTCTCCAATTGCTCCCTATTTATAGGCGCTCAGTTAATCCCTCCCCTCACTGGCCGTACCCCTTTGCGTGCAAATCTTCTTGGCGTGAAAAATCTCCCATAAATCTCGGCGGGCATGGAGTTTGCGTGTAAAGGCTTCCAAAATTTGCACAGGCGTGGGTTGCGTTTTACAGAGCCTCTACCATACGTGTATACATATATTGTATATGTATATATATTACTTTATAATAAATGAATATATATATAAATGCCCAATTTTAACCCTACATTTATTAAAATAATTCTCTAATTACCATAATATCCTTGAACACTGAATTATTTGGCATTAAAATGCTGAAAACACAAAAATTAATAATTCAAGATTACTCGATATTGACAATTTCATCCCAGTGTCCTCACCGGGCTGTCGTTTCATCCCGAAACCACTGAAGGGTTGATCCTTACGAAAAACCGGAGCCCCCCTAGGGTTCCGCTAATTTTTCGGGAGCCTCCTGCAATAATTCGGTTTTGCAGCCTAAATGACAGTTGGATTTTAACTGTACCGAAAATTATTCCCGATTAGATTTCTTTTGATACCATAAATTCTATCTCGGAACGCTCATCGAAACCATATCATTTTTCTTAGATAATTCTACCCCGAGACACTCCCTGCAGTTGATTCGGTACTTGTAACTGCTATTAATTCAATTTTTCAGTATCCTAAACTCATCGAAATTACGTGGCAACTACATACGAACATGGGGTATTACGTTCTCCCCTCCTTACAAAAATTTCGTCCTCGAAATTTGCTACATATCTTAAATCTCAAAATTTCATCATCGGAATCAACACCTGATTGATCAAATAAAGAAGATCCCACTCGAAACTCGTGAATACCAATGCACATATCAAAATCTGAACCCTTGAGTTGACCATGTTCATCAACCGGTAGACAAGTTCACTTGTCGACCATGCATACCTTTCAAATTTTAACCGCATAACTCGGTCCTTAGCCACGAGTCCTAACCTGAACTCCTATCTAAGGCGGTACACTTATCATCGTAATGATCCTGCACTCTCATATCCACATCATCAATTTTCAATTTGTTATCCAATCGACACTTCTTTAATTCTGATTTCCTCGATGTCATCTATCCTGAACTAATTAATCATGCTTTGATAATCTTCCAACCTTAGCACAGAAGTCCCTGATCTCGATATATCTTAACTTTTATCAAATTGATTCTCAAAGAAATATTTTTATGTCATCATGCGTCCTTAAATCCTCAAACATCACATATCTTGTCATCACGGGGTTGTTTCATAGGCTTCCAGTCTGCCATAACAAGTCAGTGGTCCTACCATATCATCTCGTTTATCACAGATCCTCGAAACTAGCTATGTCTTACCTTAAGTTATCTCAAACTTAGTCATTTGCTAAATCTTTACTTGTGCTAATCTATTCGAGGTTATTTATAAATTGTTGTTTCCTCATTCTCATAGGTATTCATTACCTGATATAACCGCATGTTTCTACCAATTGACTACAATCATCTTCTAATCATATAACTATTTTCTCAAGAAATCTTATTAATAGATTCTATATGTCTCCAAAACTTCCTTTCGTAACTTAATCTTTAATATCGACCGAAATCTAACGTTGTCTTCCAAGTCTAGCAATACTAATATCCTTGCATCGTTTGCTCCTTTGTTACTTGGTCGACAAGCTAATACCTATTCATAACTTAGATAATTCATTGCACTATTCAAATTGATCCTCAAATAACATTCTATATCATCAATTTAACCATTTGATCCTCTAATTTCTTGAATTAATTCTCTAGTGATAACATTTCATATCAATTGACTCTAAATATACTCGATCCTTTTTAGAGCAACCGACCTTTGCTTGAACCAATCTCTACTCAAAACATTTGGCTCGTCTCCTGGAAACCTACTGGGATATCTTACTTTTCGGAACTTCCAATCCTCGACCTTGACTTCACGTTCCCGACACAGAGCCTCATGCTCTCATTATTTCTTTCTTGATTGGCTCATGACTTAGCAAGCAAGTCTCAGTCTCAACACCTATCGTGACGTTCCCTATCATTATTCTCAATGTTTCCCATGCGTCTCCCTATCTAAGGAGTACACTAATACATCCTCGATAAACACAATCACTAAAGTGTCTTTAATGCAGACGGTACTTGGTCAAATCATCAAATCATGACTCTATTGCTGATTTTCAAAATGCCTTATTCCTTGACCGCACATCAATCATAATTATCCTAGCCTCTTGCAGCTGTTTATAATTCATCAAATTTGAGGTAAAGATATCGGCTCTTAATTATCACCTCTTCCAAAGCTCGATAATTTACGTCCTCAATCAAGCCATTATAGTTAAGCATCTAATAACCTTAAGCTATTATTGGCAATTTTATCATTAAGAAATAATCCCGATAAATCTTCCGAGAGCACATTCTGGTATTTTTCTCACTTCCTAAATTTTCTCACGGATTTCATTGACCACAAGTGCCCGTACCACATGTTGACAGGCTCCTTATTTGTTGACATCACGTTAGTGATTATCTAGCTACATATCTCCCGTTTTGCCCATCAGGGCTATCTAGACTAACCGTTTAGTCATACGAGTTCTATTCTCCAAACTCAAAAATCTCGAATTTCTAATCGATTTAGGCCTGCAGCTTTTCCTACTATGACTCGTTATCCTGGCACATCCGTTATTACTTGATTATCTTAATCACGTTTAAGATTTTCACAATCTTTAAGACAACAATCTGTAACTATATTGCTAGCTAGGGTAAGCAGGTACTTTCATCACCTACGGTACTCCAATTCTTGTCAAATTTCTCCTGATAACTTTAAAGTTTCCTCATGAATCCTTAGATCCTCAATCATTTTTTTTTCAAGAAATTCCTCAAGAGTCTCAAACCGATTTGTCTCTGAAAATCTTGAATCAGACCACGATATCTAGTTCCAATCATCTTCCGTGAATTCTATTTCCTTATAATTACGGTTCCTAATCCACCTTTTATCATAACGGTTATGAGTTCTCCTCGTCAGGTTGACCACCGACAACTTTACCTAATTCCACAGGTCTATTTGACACACTGAACCGTAGTCACAACCTCCGTTGACTATGTCTCCTTATCATTCCTTTAGGGTCGATATGACTTATCAAGTAACTCTTTCATTTTTTGGTACCCGAACTCTACTTTGAACCGAGATTGCTACTTTACTACTCATCGTCGAGGCCTTGAACTGGCCATGTTGTATTACCCGAATTCACTGACTCTCGCATTTCGATCTTTAGATCCAGTTAACTATTGGCACATAACCACTCATGATCCCATTGCTATCCTAGATACCAAGGTATTATATTCCTCGAGCCTCGCATTGTTCGCCTACTCCCAAGACGACTGTGTACCCCGATACAATTCTTTAAATAGGACACTCAGTCCATACTCAATCCATTTCATTTTGGGTTGATTCTCTGGCCTCGATCAATCACAGCTAGTGGTACACCTCGCTCCTAGACCATTGGGACTTAGACCCTTATAAGGTACAGACCATACTGGGCTGTCCCAGATCTTCAGCATCTAATCGTCTCCCAGACAGTTTGCTACGATGCTTCGATCGACGGGCTTCCCGTACCTTATCGCAAGCCATCCATCAACCATCTACACGTGGGTCCCTAGGTCCAGATCTGTCACTGCGAACATCGAACCAATAGTGTCGTCACGCTGCTAGGGTTCTTATCCCGTCTTTGAGAGTCACATCGATTGTACCACCTCCACCTCATCAATTGACTTAACTCATACGCCATCACTTGGCCATCTTCGACCTCTTGCTTGACCCAATTCGTTGGATCCCTGATCTACTCATCTTATTTCTGAGATACTAAATGGTCCTCGAAATACTTATCATTCGATCCTAACTCAACATCTAGGCTATGTCATATCAGACTAATCATCTATGACTTAATCCTTTTTGATAACTACCAGCTATCCTATCTTTCATCGCAATGATTTCGACTAATGACCTCAAATCAACAATCTCTGAATCTCTAAGATCTATAATCATGGTTACCGAGTCAACCTTACACCTGAATCATCTCATTGGATCCTAACTTCAATAGCTAGATCATTGTACTAGCTCCTATCAGGCTTTTACTATTCACCAAGAATAGTAATCGTATACCAGAATAGTGTTTATACGTGAATAGTACACCAGGTAAGTTCCCAGGAAAGAGAAATGGGTCACAAATGGACACACTTAAATACCAAGTCTTTCCTTAGCCAGAACTTGCCTAGACATGTACTTCCACTACTCAACATTGAAATCCAATAATCTCTAAGCCTTCAACCGACAATCCCCAAATTTTCAAATAGGGATCTCGTTTTACGAACCATGAATTTCTTTCCCTTAAGCCTTTACTTGAGAGTCCTACTAATTGGTTTTGTCAACATCGGATCCTCTTAAGTCTCCAATTCGCTCTTTCCTAATTTTCAAATAGGGTTTAACTCTAATTTCACTATATCCGAGTCACTTAGGTCTTCCAATAAACTTAAGCTCTGATACCAACTGTAACAGCCCACTCCTTCAGGGCGTGTTATGCCTTAGGAAATTTGGTCTTTTTTTTTTTATCTTTACATTATCCCGAAATTCCCTAAGACCTTATCTAGTGCGAGATATCTACACTAGAAATAAATACAAAGCGGAAGCTGAACCGAACCTGCTCATGGCATTACATAAATAACCGAACATAGTGTTTATTACAAAATTATTACATAAGCTTCTGAAAATAAATGCAATGTACATAATTCTTAAACTATTCATATTACAACATGGTACATTTACTCGCCTCTCGACGTCTCGCGTCGCTACATCTCACCAATCTCGGAATCATCTCTGCAGGTCCCGACTGGAACGTTGAATGTTCCAGGGGCGAACCCAAGTTAGATGATGAACCATCTAAGTAAGGATACATAATGCTATGTCATGAGTGTATGCAATGTCTTTCATCGTAGATGTCAACTGCACCCCTCATGCTACCTACCATTTTAGCTGCCACCTCTTTCAAAGCCGGGGTGTATGGGTGCACCCTTGGTAAGGCAGCGGTGCCAGTTCGTACCCCCTACGGCCTCATATGCATGTGATCGATGATATCAACGTGTATTTATGCATTTCATAGTCATGTATGCAGTCTACGTGATGGATACATATCAGGGCATGTCAATATGATGAAATCATTTTCGAGGAAGTACCACTTACTTTCTAGAGCTTATCGGGCTACTTCGAAATTCGTGCCTTGCCTCGATTTGTGTGCCAATCTCAAAATTTGCACGAGTCTCTTCAAATTCAGCCTCGAAGTATCCTAATCACCATAATTATTTAAATAAACATTAAAACCTATTTTTTTCATAATTACTGGCATTTTCTATAATTTTCTCTCTATTTCTTCCTATTTTTCCTCAATAAATCTAGATTAAATATTTCTAAAATTATTTTCTCAAATATTTCACTACGAAAATTCATAAAATAATATTCTGGAATTTCTAAAATTTTCTAGGGAATTTTACTCACCTTAACTTAGCATCTCGGATTTCCTCGATATGCGTGCTCTATCCTTGAAACGCGTGCCCGGGCTGTTTTTCTCACCAAAATCTCCGGGATATCACCGAAACATAATTTCTTATTTTTTATGGGATTTTTTAGGATTTTTTCCCATCATTTTCCCTTTTTTTTTTTCTTTTTCTTTTCTTTTTCTTTTTCTTTTTTCTTCTTCCTCCTTCTTCTTTCTTCTTCCCTCCCCTGCTTCCTCGCGAACGTCTGCAACGCACCAGCTACCGCCGCCGCCGCGAGCCACTGCTAGCGCCGCTGTCGCTCGCGCCATGCCCTCCGCCGCGAGCCACCGCCCGTGCGACCACCGCCATCGCGGCCAGCCACAGCCGCTGCCCGCGGCCATGGCCGCACCTGCTTCGCGCCCAGCAGCTTTGCGTCGACCATGGCTGACCAGTGCTGCTGCTCGCCTTAGCCCTCGCCGGACGCCGCACCCATAGTCGCTGCCTCGACCTGCTGCCAGTGCCTTCGATCGCTCCAGCTGCCTTGCTCGAGCTTGCTTCGCGAACAGCCATGGCCGACTTCGGCCCACCTCCTTCCATCTCGCTCTCTCTCTCTCTCTCTCTCTCTCTCTCTCTCTCTCTCGGAACGCCTAGCCCGAGCTCAATCCCTCATTCTCTCTCGCATCACTCGGCCCCCCTCTATCCGAAGCTCTTGGCCGAAGCTCCCGTGCTTCTTCTTCTCCAATTGCTCCCTATTTATAGGCGCTCGGTTAATCCCTCCCCTCACTGGCCGTACCCCATTGCGTGCAAATCTTCTTGGCGTGAAAAATCTCCCATAAATCTCGGCGGGCATGGAGTTTGCGTGTAAAGGCTTCCAAAATTTGCACAGGTGTGGGTTGCGTTTTACAGAGCCTCTACCATGCGTGTATACATATATTGTATATGTATATATATTACTTTATAATAAATGAATATATATATATAAATGCCCAATTTTAACCCTACATTTATTAAAATAATTCTCTAATTACCATAATATCCTTGAACACTGAATTATTTGGCATTAAAATACTGAAAACACAAAAATTAATAATTCAAGATTACTCGATATTGGCAATTTCATCACAGTGTCCTCACCGGGCTGTCGTTTCATCTCGAAACCACTGAAGGGTTGATCCTTACGAAAAACCGAAGCCCTCATAGGGTTCCGCTAATTTTTTGGGAGCCTCTTGCAACAATTCAGTTTTGCAGCCTAAATGACAGTTGGATTTTAACTGTACCGAAAATTGTTCCCGATTAGATTTCTTTTGATACCATAAATTCTATCTCGGAACGCTCATCGAAACCATATCATTTTTCTTAGATAATTCTACCCCGAGACACTCCCTGCAGTTGATTCGGTACTTGTAACTGCTATTAATTCAATTTTTCAGTATCCTAAACTCATCGAAATTACGTGGCAACTACATACGAACATGGGGTATTACAGGGGGAGAATGTAATACCCCAAGAGCCCATAGAAGTTAGTATATATCGAGGATAGTGTAAGGAAGGAAATAACACCAGCTGGATACCTTTTGGGCTGAATATTGGCAAAGAACTCCCAAGTTAAGTGTGCTTGACCTGGGGTAATCCAGGGATGGGTGACCCCCCGGGAAGTTCGTGTAGGCCCATTAAGATAAGTTGTTCCGGATCTTCTATCGCTCGAACGGGACGTTACACTTACAGTATTTTATAATTATTTGCATGTGATGGTGGATTTCCCTAAATTAATTAATAAGCTTTCTCAAGTCATATTAATTATTTATTACTTCAATTTCACTGTCAGATTTCTGAGCAGATATCAACGAAATAAATAAGCGTTGAGTTCTTTGGAAACCTCTAATCTCGGAAGGGGATTTGACTCACTAAACTTCCTCGATTCTTACACATGAGTTAATCATCTTTCGATCTCATAATCAAACATGTGATTTATATTGCATTTGGATCTAATTTATAACAATCTTTTAGTCAATCATGCATAAATCATTAGAAGATAACCAATCTTTTAAAATATTAAATGCAACAATATAAATTTCTCACACAAATAATAATCTGGTTTTGAATCAAACTAAACAAATAATCACATAATCTCAATATTAAAATCCATCCAAACCCTAGTTAAAATAAATTAACTAGTCATTATTAAAATAAAAAAATAAAATAAAAAAAAACTGAATGGAGAAAGGAGAAATTCCCTGTCTTGGATCAGCTCTGCCGTGCGTGAGGGCCTTTTGCGTGCGAGAGGCTTTCCTATGCGTGAGACTTGGCTTCTAATTTTTCAATCTGCTCTTCCACCTCTAAATCTCTTGTGCCTCCCAGCCTTCTCCCAGTGTGCGCCGCCTAGAACTCTCCCATCTCCCCTCATCAATTCTAATATAACAATCTATATATAGGTGAACATGGTCGCCCTAGCCCACAAAGCTCTCCAATTTCACGCTATTGCCGTGGAGTTATTTAATAATATATATATCTATATATATGAAAAGATGCACATGGCATTCACGCCATTTATTAATATATATATTATATATAATAGTTATCTTATTGTAATATTATATATGTAAATAATATAAGATAAAATATAATATATATAAATATTATAATTTAATATATAATATTTAATATATTGTAACTTTAATTATATTATAATATTAATTATTTAAAATATTTATTTATTTTTTAATTTATAATATTAATTTTAAAATTAACTTTATAATATATATATTTTTTGTTTTACGCTCAAATTTTCAAAATTATTTCCTTTACTGAATTCCTACAAAACAAGATTAAAATAATATAAAATTTATATAAACACACATTTATATAGAAAAATTAGCGTAAGGTTAAGATAAAAATTAAATAAAAATATGTAAACAATTAAGCCCTATCATGTTATAGAAGCCAATTAGCAAACGAATGACTTAAAGATTGGAAATATCTTAGTGAAAGGCTTAAACAACATGAAAACAACATTGAACACATAACTAACATGAGTTCTTTGATTGAATTATATAACAAATTGAAAAAAAATTAAACAATTGATAAAGACTTACAAGAACAAATTAGGAGTGAGAAGGAAGACTAGAAACATGTTTTGGTAAAAATAATTTATGTTGTCAAATGTTTTGCTAAAAATAATATTGCATTCCGTGAAACAAAAAAGAGAATTTATGAAGAAAATAATGGTAATTTTTTAGGTATATTGGAAATGATTGCAGAATTTGATCCAATAATGCGAGAACATTTTTGACAAATTCAAAATGATTAGATTCATTAATATTGTAACAGCCCGCCTTCTCGGACGTGTTATGTCTTAAGAAATTTGGTATATATATATATATATATATTTTTTTTTTACATTATCTCCGAAATTCCCTAAGACCTTATCTAGTGCTAGACGAGATGTTTACACTAGAAAATACAAAACGGAAGCTGAATCAAACCTGCTCATGGCAATACATACATGAATAACTGGACATAATATTTATTACAAGTTTATTACATAAGCTTCTGAAATTAAAACAATTGTACATAATTCTTGAACATAACATGGCACATTCCCTCGTCTTGAGTCACTACATATCTCTAGTCTCGGTGTCATCACTGCAAGTCCCGACTGGAACGTTGAATGTTTCAGGGGCGAACCCAAGTTAGATGATGAATCATCTAAGTAAGAGTACATAATACTATGTCATGTGTGTATGCAATGTCTTACCTCGTAGGTGTCAACTGCACCCTTAGGCTACCTACCATTTTAGCGGCCACCTCTATCGAAGCCGGGGTGTATGGGTGCACCCTTGGTAAGGCAGCGGTACCAGTTCGTACTCCCTACGGCCTCATATGCGAGTGATCAATGGCATCGATGTGTATTTATGCATTTCATAATCATGTCATGGATGCAGTCTACGTGTGGGGTACATATCATAGTATGTCAATATGATGTAGGCATTCAAAGGTAAACATTTATAATCGTACCAAGTTTAAAATGGTACACTTATAGTTAAGTCACCTCGAAAGATGTGTTAGTCTCAAAATTCGTGCCGAGCAGCTACTTCTCGCCCTCAAAGACTCCTAGACATTAAACTTATTTTTAGAATATCAATTTACTATTTTTCATAATTTCCATAATTTCTCTTTATTACTAAATCTTATTTCTTCAAGAATTGTATAAAAATTATCTAGTATTTCAAAAAATCTAATTTATCTTCACCAATATCCCTTATATAATATTTCTATTATTCTGAAATTTTTATGGAATTTTCCAACTTAAATTCTTATTTTCCCCTTATTTCCTAATAGCTAAATATATAATTATTACATAATAATTATTTAATATTTAATTTTATTCAGTTTCTCTTCACTAATATTTCCTAAATAATACTTCTAACATTTCCTTGGAATTTTCTGAATTAAAATCTTATTTTTTCTTTATTTCCATAATAGAAAATCTACTCAAATAATTAATAAATTTAGCATTTCCAGAAATTTCTTCACAAAATAAATCATAAACAACATTCCAGATTTAATAAAATTTTTGCAAAATTTTATCTCTTTTATTTTTTATTTTTATTTATTTTATTTTTTTTATTTTCTTGCAGGCGCATGTGGGCCACGCGCCTTCGCCTCAATCGTGGGCGCGTGCGCCCACGCACCCGACCCCCCCTCGGGCCGTCTTCTTCGATGGCTCTCTTTGTCGCCGGCCGGCGATCCGGCCTTGAATCTTCATTTTTCTCCTCATATCTTATAGATTTTTCTATTCCGAACACGATGGAGCAAAAATTAACACAAAAATGGGATTAAACTTACCTCAAATCGACCGAACACCCCTCGGCTCTGGCGAGTCACGCGTTTTCCAGCAAAGCCTCGATTCGTCTCTTCCTCTGCTCCGTTGATCGCCAAATTTGGCAGAAATATTACCCACGACTTGAAGATCAAAACCCCGCTCTCAAAACCTCTCCATATTGCCACAAATCTACTGCTTAGAGAAGAAAATTTTCGGATGAAATGGGAAGTCCAGGAGCGGCTATTTATAGCCTAAATCTGATGCAACTCGACCTATCATGGCTAGCCACGCGTCTTAGAGGTCACTCCGGCGTCACCTCGGCCATTAAAGGCCCCTCTCTCCCTGACCGCCGCTTGTAGGCGCGACCATGCTCTGGCCGCGCGCTGTTCTGCAAAATTCAGATTTTTTGGATTTTTTTTATTACATATATATAGATATATATATATATACATATCATATATATACCTACATAGCTATACACATACATACATACCATACATACATACCAAACTATATACAACAGCTATATACATATTTATTTTCATATATACTCATATACTTGCATACTTATATAAATTAATTATCTATACACATACTTAATAAATTAATTTTTGGCATACACATGAATTAATTACATAACTTAATTGAATTAAATTTATTCATAAAACTTAGGGTATTACAAATATCACTATCTAAGCCATAAGATTCAAAATGAGTTGATAGCTTCAAAAGTCAGAAGTGCAATCATTAAGAAAATCAAACAAGCAAAATATTTTTCAGTGATACTTGATTGCACTCCTGATTCAAGTCACAAGGAACAAATGACTTTGATAATACGGTGTGTGGATGTGTCAAGGAGTCCAGTGAAAATAAAAGAATAATTTTTAGAGTTTTTAATTGTGAAAGATACATCAGGATTAAGACTTTTTAATGAATTGCAATCTGTCCTAGAGTTCCTTGGTCTTAAAATTGATGATGTTAGAGAATGAGGTTATGATAATGACTCTAATATGAAAAGAAAATATCAAGGTGTACAAAAAAGATTACTTGAAATAAATCCTAGAACTTTGTTCATTTTATGTGATTGTCATTCTCTTAATTTAACACTATGTGATATGGCAAACTGTTGTGTGAAAGCAAAATCCTTTTTTGGGATGGTTCAACATATTTATTGTGTTTTTGCTAATTCTACAAAGCGTTGGAAGATTTTACAAGATCATGTAGATGGTTTAACTCTTAAAACATTGTCAATTACATGTTGGGAAAATCGTGTAGGGAGTGTTAAAACAAAAAGATCCCAAGCTGCTCAAATAAAAGAAGCTTTATTTAAAGTAGCAGAAACTAGTGAAGATACTAAAATAAAAAGTGAAGCTGAAAGTTTAGCAACACATGAACTGAAAAATTTTGAGTTTTTATTAGGCATAGTTATTTGGCATGATATTTTGTTGAAAATTAACTTAATCAGCAAAAAGTTACAATCTAAAGATATGTGCATTAATGCTGCTTTAAAAAAATTGGAAGGGCTCATTTCTTTTTTGAGAATTATAGAGAAAATGGATTTGCATATGCTATGATTGAAGCTAAAACTATTGCTTGTGATATGGGGATTGAACCTGAATTTCCTAAAAAAACGTTAAAGTCATAGAAAGAAACAATTTGATGAGAATGCCAATGATAAGACAGTACAATCAGTTGAAGAATCATTTAGAGTCAATTATTTCATTTGTGTAGTGGATATGACTTTTTCTTCATTAAGGAGTAGATTTGAAGAAATGCAAACATATGATGGTATTTTTGGATTCTTGTTTAATTCAAAGAAGTTAACTTCATTGGGTGATGAGAAATTGAAAAATTGTTGTGTGAAGCTTGAAACTACTTTAAGAAATGGTGAATCTTCTGATGTTGATGCAAGTGATTTGTTTTCAGAGTTACAGGTGTTGCAATATCTTTTACTATCAGCAATAAACACAACACTTGAAATTGTAGAGTTTGTAAAAGATATGGAATGTTTTCCAAATGTATTGATTGCCTATATAATACTATTGACTGTACTTGTGATTGTAGCATCTGCAGAAAGAAGCTTTTCTAAATTAAAATTATTGAAATCTTACTTGAGGTCTACCATGTCACAAGAAAGGCTAAATGGGTTAGCAATATTATCCATTAAAAATGAGATGTTAGAAAAGCTTGAATTTGAAAGCATCATTGAGGATTTTGCTTCTCAAAATGCAAGAAGAAAATCATTTAAATAATACTTTTTTAGTTGTGATTTTGTTGTTTTTCACCTTATCTTGCAAGTGGTGATGATATTTTGCCCGTTGCTAAGGATGCAAAGGGATTTCAAGTAGGCTGTTGTTGTTTGCTTTGGCTATTGAGCAAGAAAATACATTTTTGTTTTGCTGGTTGCCGAGGATGCAAAGAGATTCAAGTAGGCTACTGTAGTTTTCTTTGGCTATTGAGGATGTAAAGACATTTTTGTTTTGTTAGTTGCTAACGCTAAGGATGCAAAGTGATTCCAAATAGATTGATGTTGTTTTGCTTTAGCAATTCAGCATGTAGAGATTTTTTTTTTTTGGCTGGATGAAAAAGAATTTATTTTGCTAGATGAAAAAGAATTTATTGAATTGTTATAAGTATTTATCTTATTTATATATTGTGGCCTTTTATTCTAAATTTTAATATATTGAAGTTTGAATCGATACAATTTATTTGGCTTGAATGTTAAATTTTTAGTTAATTTGGATAGGTTAGATCTTGATTGAAAAATAAGAGTGATTTCATCATTAAGTTTAAATATATATATATATATATATGGGGGCCTAATTTTTACTTTTGTCCTGGGCCCTAAAAAATTTAGGACCGACACTGAACATTCGTTAACATAATATTTTCAAATGCTATTAAAAAATTTATAACAAGATATTTTGGCATTGGATTTAATTTCCTTTCAACAGTTTTGATCAAATAACATTTCAATTGTCATCAAGAAATTCATAGCAAGATTTTGACATTCAATTGAATGATGAAATTATTTTTTATTTTTGGTACTTAATAAATTATATAAAAATAATTTAGAGCACCAAGTCAATAATCATCAATGAAATAATTTCATCATCAAAATATAATTAATTTTTATCATCAAAACTATATAAAAAACAAACACATCAATCTATCATGGATATACATGGTCTTTTGCCTTTGAAAATATTTTGTTTCATTTATCCAATGGTTCAAAACCAATTTATAAACATCATTTAGGAGATTCTTTTAAATCTAAAGACTTGTTTTGCAAATCTCCATACATGCAATTTATTTGATTTTTATTTTTACAAAGGTACTTGAAATTGATTTTTGTTTGAAAACCTGAAAATCATATATTTGACTTAAGATATAAATTATTTATTTTTCATCATCAAAACTAAACATAAGAGTAAAATATCAAGAATGTTTAAAATTTTTAAAAGAAACTGCATATTGATGCCTAGAATCTCCAATTTTCTTACTGATTGAGTGACAAGCTTCATTTGCCGTTAGAATAAAAGAGACAAGTAAGTCTAGATCAAAACATGAAACATAGAAGACACTTCATCCCTCACATTGAATAAGAAGTCATTTTTTGTCCCCATCAGGCAATCATTGATTACCAATTTTGAGTGCTCATGAAAAAAAAGGCAAGAGTAGTCACATTCATCTAATAAGACTAATAAAAAGAATCAAAACAGACATTTGAGCAAGTTAAACCTTTAGCAAACTAGTGCTTTGGTTAAATAAGACATAAAAGTGTGCAAAACCTTATAAACCTGTGGAGATAATGAAAGGATAAACCTTAGAAAAGCAAGATAAAAAGCAACACAAATAAAAATAAATATAGAATAATGCCCATTAGCAAATGTTAGATATGCTATTGTCTACAATTACTTTTTCCTTTCATGGACCGAGAAGTATCCCGCACTTCGGATTGTGCCACAACTCCATCATTTACATCTTATCTTTCAATGGAAATCTTAATATTCAAAAAAAGAAGTCAAAGATTAGTTGCAATTGAAAGATCAATTTCTTTGCCGACTCAAAGGTACAAAAAAATCTTTGATCGTTGAGTTTCACCCAACTGAATCACCTAGTTTTATATTTTTAGGAATTCTCTAACCTTCAATATAGGTCTGAGTTACTCGTACATTCAACGTCCTTATCAAATAAAACACAAAATACCTTATTACTATCTTAGGGGTTTACTTGCACAAACATTCTCAAATTTTTAAGAATTACACTTTCACCCCTTTTTTTTTTTTTCCTAGAAGGTTCATTTATGCCCAAATTCTAACTAAATCATATTAAGGCTCCTAGGGTTTCTAAATAAACAATTTAAACCTATATTTTCACGTAATTACTCGAACTACTCCAAATCTCACAAGGTTTTTGGACCTCTCAGAATAACACAAACCCAATTCCTCACATAAGACCACATCAAGAGTATACGAAGACCCAGAGTTCTTTCTTTATTTCAGTTCCAACTCTCATGCTCTGGGTTTATTACATTTTAGCCCCTGGATTTTGAAATTAATTCACAAAAATACATAATTGAGTACACCAACTTGTTAAACTTCTAAATTCTCCCAATTTCATGCAAACCAACCACAAACAAACACATGGCCGTGACCTGGGGGCTTCATTAAAGTCAAACTCAACTTCAATTGAGCATGATTCTTTCAAATTCATACGAAAGAACTTGTATTACACCAACATATTATGATTCATATGATTTATTTTAGCATGATTTATAAATTATCATTTCAAAAATGGGTAGTACTAACTGCTATTTTAAACACAATAGTTAAAGTACAATAAATATATTTTATTTTCATTCAAGATGCATTTATTATATTTTATTTTCAATTCTCAAACAATATTATTAATTGATTAAATATTCATAATACAATACATTTTTTTATTGATTCATCAGATTGTTTGGATATTAAAAATAAGGTCCAATAATATATATTATTTAAAAATAAAATACACTTATTATAGGTTAGCTATTACCCTAAAAGCAATAATTAGCATCAACTTTCAAAATTACATTACATATAACACACCAATCCAACAAGAGTAATTTGCATCAAATTTAGCTTAGAGGAATCGATGCATTTAATGTCTTTTGTTTTTAATATTTAAATATTTTTTATTAATTAATATATTAAAAATAGAAGACATTAAATACATCTTAACACATTAACAAACCCTTTTATATTAATTACTTTTACCCTCATTTAAAAGCATTTTTACACATTTATGCTGTGAATATAACATGAGCCCTTGAAAACAAGATGTGAATGTTAGAAATATTTTGTGTGGATTACTATTAATTGTTAATGATTTTATTTTGTTGAAAACAGACTGATAATATGGTCTATTATTTTTTAAGAGATGTGCACAATATTTTCATTATTGATAGTAGTCTAACTAATTGTTAATGGAATGCATGCATCGATTTTTAGATTTAGGTGTGGTATAAGGTAAGGTGTACATAGGTCATTATCTAATTAACATGCAATAGGAGAGTTATTAGAAAAATATTTTATTTATAGCTAGATCATCTCTCCGCTACTTTCCCATTAAAAGGTTGCCTATTCAAAAAGTAGTTGGAGGAAGATCTTGTAGTCTAAGATCAATTTTGATCAAAGATTCGTGTTCGTAACTTTTATTCAGTATAAGATTGTATTACATAAATTCTTATTCAATGGAAAATATAAGTATG
Organism: Diospyros lotus; assembly: GCF_014633365.1. Taxonomy (NCBI): domain Eukaryota; kingdom Viridiplantae; phylum Streptophyta; class Magnoliopsida; order Ericales; family Ebenaceae; genus Diospyros; species Diospyros lotus. Next base: position 42,964,130 of record NC_068339.1, on the reverse strand, counting down.
TTCAGGGTTGGCTGAAGGGAAGGCCACTAAGGCCTATGCCTAGGGCTCCAAAAAAGAGGGTCCTAAAATATTTTTAAAAGTTAGTCCTATCTGTTATAAAAAATTAAAAATAATTTTTTTATTATTTTTTAAAAGGCACCTAAATTAATAATGAGTAGGGCCTCCAACCCTGACCTTGAGTATGTCATCTTTTTGTCTATATTTAGTATTCTATTAAATTCATACGATCCAATCATTTAAATATCCTAAAGTGAAAAGCCATACTTTGCAAGCAGATCAAAAGCATCATGGTTTGCAAGCAGATCAAACTGCATGCCATACAAATCAAACTGGAGAAATAAAAAACTATCCAAAAATAGATAAAATACATGTCGATCGACTTCAAAATTAGGAAAAATGAATAACTTAAATGAGAACTTTCTCTCCATAATTTTGCTTGACCGGAGTCATGTAAATTCATGCATGAGGGGGACATGAAACAGGTTAGCATTTCAGAAACCCTCCAGCATCATAGGACTATAGTTGGCAGCTGGTGTTGTTAAAAGAAGGCATGTTACGTACAGAATAAAATTCCAACCTGCCCGGTTACCCTCCTTCGTCTGAGCCCGATGTAAAAATTCATCATTCAACAACTCCTCATTGTTTGTCCCCACATATTGCAGTCGTTGCTATTGTAGAAATTGCCATCCCTTCATCTACAGCAATTGGTTTTTTGCATCTATCGGACGAACCATCTTTTCGCTTATCAAAGCTACTGACCATCATAGCAACCTTTTGCCTAATTGAGCAATTGGAGGCTAGAATGGTTTTGTTCTCGTATAGGAAGTTAGATATGAATACGATGAAAGCAAAAAGTGAAGATACACCAATAATGAGGAAAAGACCCTTGAAACTTTTGACTGTGAGACTTCCAAAGGTGACCCTAATGTCATTTTGGTCTATGCAGCCTTTGTCTTTGCTAAACCATTTAGCTATAATTTCGTTCATCTTTTCTCCCTCTTTTAAACTCAATATGCCTCTTGAAACATCAGGTACAAGGGGAGATCCTTTTGCAAATGCCTACACGTAGAGATCAACAAAAAATGACATAATTATGAGGATATAGTTGAGAGAGAGATAAAGATCAACAAAAAAATGATATAATTATAAGGATATAGTTGAACAAACAATGACATAATTATAAGGATATAATTGAGAGAGAAATAAAGAGAAAAGAGAGAGACTCACAAAGCCAAATCCCACGGAGTTGTGAGTTGGTCCTACCATAACATACTTAGAACAATATTTGGAAAGGAATAATCTCAAATAAGGGATCTCATCGACAATTGCAGCAACCCCTCCATTCGTACTTCCTTTAGAAAGAGCTTCATTAAATGCTTGTACAGCCCTTACCTTGGAGGGATCGAAGCCCATACTCTTCAAAAGTTCACCAATATAAGATCCCTCTGGATACCCAACATAGTCTCCACTCTTTATGAGATCATTGATGTTTGTGATAGTGGGTTGTAGCTTTTGCACAGTTAGCATTGACGTTAAGCTTGCTGTATAACTTGATGTCACTACCAGCACCACAAACACCCAAACAACTACAATAAATCTTGATAAATTGTTAACTACCTTCTCTGCTATCCAAAATAGGAAAGTAAACAAATTTATTAATAGGCCTTACATATTCATTAATTAGGCAATCTCGATATACATGCATATTCACTAATAGGCCTTTCAAATTGCATGCTAAATTTTGAAAACTAATCCAAAGTGTATTTCTAGCATAAAAAGGATATAAGGAAACCTACCAATGTTACATTCTATATGTTTTTCCATTTTTAGAGATATGCAGATAAAAGACTTACTATGGGCAAACACCAAAGTCGAGAAGGAGAACCAAAATATCATTCCAACTTGTTGGAGCGGTGGGCCTCTGAATTCTTTGTTAACACGATGCTCTAGAACCCATACCACAAATCCAATGAAAATGAACAATGCCAAAATTATTAACCACATATCCATTGTTAGGGGTTTCATAAAAATCCATGCATTCTTGCTTTCATCATCCTTAATTGGAACGATCATTGCCACGCCAGATTCTGTGAAAGGCATTGTAAAATCAACAAACTTGGATCTATTTGTTTTGATGGTTACATCACCCACGACAACATCGAACTTCTGCAAATACAAAAAAAAAAAAAAAATTAGTTGCTCAGATTAAACCAAAAATTCGAAAGAAGCATCATGTAATTTCCAATGAAAAATTCAACAATGAGTAAGGATTCAAATTAGAAATTTAGATTACATACATCAAGAGCAATTTGATAAACGAGCTCATCATAGCTTATAGTAATATTAGAACCAGGAGATACGAAAGGAATAAACTCATATTGGATAGCATAAGGGAGCAAATGATCCATAACTTCTTTGAACACATCTACACAAAACCCAATAGCAATGACGTCATTAGTTTGAGGATGCTTTTCCACTTTAATGAATCCATAGAATGCATTTCCAACTGGAACTCCAACCCTCAACCTGTTTTCCATTGCTGTCATTTCCCAACCTTTAGGCACTACATAAGATTCACCAGGCCATATGATTGGCTTGATGAGATCATCCTTGTTAGTTGTATAACTATCCTTGTCTGGCATTAAATGCTTTGATATCCCATATTTTGGAGTCCAAAAGCCTACTTCCCAATCTCGTTTTCCAATCACATTGACTATTTGAAAGGTTGATGATTGTAACTCTCCGTCAACTAAATTGAACTCACCACTCAAGTCATTGAATCTCATGTTTCGAATTGATTGAAGAAGCATTGGCCCCATTTCTGAGGCTCCAATTACATCCAAGTCTGTCCAATTCTCTCCATTGGTATTTGGTTTCCAAAATTTTGGTTTTGAAATTTGTGCTTTCTCCGTCGCCATTGCTAATGCCTTGACACTACTATACGCCCACAAGCCATATATGTTTAGTTCACATTCATGTTCTATATCTGGGTTCTCTTGAATAAATCTCTTTCTCCATCTTTTCCTGAATTCGTCAAGCTCTTTGGACCTTGGAACATAAGTCTTAACACCTATTACACCTTGCATTGCTTCTATATGTGTGGGATCCATGGAATCTAGCAAACTTGTAATAGCATCTGTTATAATCCAAACATATCCCTGTCTCATCATTCCAACTTCTTTAACCTTCAGAAAAAGACGAGAAGCAAGAGGTAAAAGCATATGCACCACAAAAACCCTAGTTTGTATGGTTTGTAGCTTGTAGAGTTCTCCAAGGATATAATCATCTGTGGCTGATAAAGAAATGACACTTTGATATCGAACTTGCGTGTTGATTGGTAGCAGAGCATCAATTAGATGGGGAAGTATCCCACTACCATATGAGTTGTCCTCATAGATTAACACTATCTGCCTCCAACTAAATGTCTTGATTATAGATACCACGGCTCCAATTTGAGCAGACGCAATAGGCGCTGCTCGAATGAAGTATGGATTTTCTTTCGGCGATAGAAAAGGACTAGTTGCTAAGGAAATTACGGGAACCTGGGTTTTGTTGCCGATATTAATCACAAATTCTGCTTGAGTGGATGATTGTGGACCTAGTATTGCCTGTACTCGCACATTCTTGAGTAAGTCTATAGCTGTAAAAATATGACAAAATTCAAACTGTAGAACTAGAAATATTACATAAGCATTCAGAAAATTATATTCTCCTCGATACATATGCTTGTTTTGTAGAATTTAATTCTGAAAGAACACATAACACATATAATTAATTACCAGCATATGCAGCCTCAACAACATCTGTCTTGGAATCTCTAGGGTGAAGAACAAGCCTTGTTGTAAAATTGTGGTTAGTGGCATAGAAATCTTCAAGTGCCATGTCCATGCATGTCTTTGTCATCTTCCCGACAATGGTGTCTTTGTCAAGAATCAACCCCACATCAACCTTAATAACTTGCCCGCCAAGCACATTATGTAGGGAGCCCAACGAGAGCAATAACAGTACAAGCAGAGAAGAAGAAGAGGAAGAAGAGTATTCTGAATCAAGCTTGGCCATCAATTCCGGTGGAATTAATTATCCCTAAAGCAATATTGTAGCTTGGTTCAACTAATTAGGTGCAGAACATATATGCATGTATATATATATATAATATATATATGGGGTGGAAGACTACTGATGATGAAGCCACGCTGTTTCAACCACTAATATTGACCAAGACGGATCGTGATGATCGGTCGGTATTAATCCAGGTGATTGTATTATATTAATATTAGCTGTTTAATACTAGGATCGATGGTTAATTATTGACGAAGACCATGCATGCCATTCGTTCGTCAAACAGCACTCTCTGTCCTTTCACTCTCGTTAATTTTGACATGTAATTTCCAAGGAAATTTCATGTTATTGTCGTGCATGCACCGTGACTAGGTTGGCTTCATATCTATTTTAATGCATATTATACACACAAACACACATATATATTATTCATTTTGCAGTCCGGAATAATCAAAATAATTTCGTTTTGATTAGCTCAAACTGCATAATTAACAAGCTGCAATCCGAACTAATTTTAGGTATTCTGATATACATATATAATAATCAAAATAATTTCTTTTTTGTGAATGAAAAATACTTGAAGGCGTTTAGGAAAGATTTCAAAAGATACTTGTCTCCAAGAAGGCAAACTCCTATGCCAAGTCCACCAAACCAAAATTATCTTATATTAAACTTTAGTTAATTCTTATATCTTCAAAGTTTAAATTCAAAATATATAGTCTAACAACAAACACAAACAATTTAAGTCGTTTTTTCAAAGTAAGAGAAAAACAACGAGTAAGACTGAAACTTAAAAAGACATTAGCCCAAACTCGTTAACTATTATATGTTCATATGTTTACAATATTGACTTTGGAAAATGCATGCATTCTTCCTAGACATTAGTCATTTACAATCAAATTTCACGTCAACTTTCTCGTTATTTTCTTGTTGATGTTACTTACAAAGAAATATTTGGTAAGTAAATTACAAAGCAATTAATTTTAATTAAGTCATAGTTCACCCTTTAGACCGAAAAAAAATGAGATATAAAAAATATTTCACACATTGTTAAAGGAGTCACGTGAATTTATATCTGAATTTTTTAAGATAAATTTATCTCTCTACCCCTTTAAATAAATTTATTTTGGTCCTTACAGATTAAAAAAAAAAATAACGCATGTATCCCATAGTGTATCTCAAAAAATTTAACAAATAATATGATAAAAATCTTGAAATGCTTTCAAATTTTATGTTGACCATTTTATATCTTGATCTAAAAAGTATTTTAATTTTATTTTAATATAATTTTATTTTAATTATTCATTTTAACAAACGTTACCTAAACGAATTAAATTAGGGTTGTTGGTTTTATGATTCCTAATAAGGACCAAGGCTATGATAAGGTTTCGAGTTTATCTTCATAAGTTTTGGCTCGGGATTGAAGTATCATCCAAAATACCATTCATTGGCAACCCATTTAAAAGTTGGGCCATAATCTCTTAGTTAAGTCTTTGGAGGAGAAATGGGCTAAGCCCATTTCCTCAAGACTTAAGGAAGCCCAAATTAGCCCAAGACCACTCTTTTGCCTTACCCTAGGGTTGTTATATAAAAGGGTTTTTTCCTTTTCTTGTCGCCCTTATTGACGACCGATTCTTTCCCTCTCTTTGTTCGCTCAATTGTTTCCTTTGATGGCCGATCTTCGTGGCTCTCCATTTCCTTTCTCGATCCGATCCCTCTTTCCATGGCGGTGGTCTTCCTTTCCTTGCGAATCCCTTGGTCGATTCGTCGCTTATCCCTATTTATATTATCCGACAGCACTCTCTGAGGTAAGCTCTCGATTTATGATTGTGGATTCCATCTTCTTTGTGAGGGTTTCTCTTTGTTCCTTTGTAGATCCTTTTGATGAGTAACCTCAGGTGGTTTTGGCGAGAAGTGATCGATCGGCCGAGAGGGTTTGAGCGTTTGAGAGTTTCAGTTCTTGGTGATTTGGGGTTTCTTTGTGGTTTGGTGGCCTTATTTGATTGGCATTACCTGAGTGGTATAATCCGGACAAATTTAGATCTGAGCCTTGAATCGCTTTACAAGGAATTCTATATTTATACTTTTTGTGTTTTCGTTTTCGATATTCTAGTTTTGATTATTATCAGTACTCACCATTTGTTTTGTAAGTGTTTTTCTGCAACAAGGGTCTTACAAAAAATTGGTTATATATGAATCTAACATTCGAGCAGCACTCAACCCATATTATAAATATAAGGTCTAATCATTTGATTTATTCTAATTTTTTTTTTTGCTAATTTTCAATTCAATTCTATTTTAAAATTTGTTTTAATTTATGTCTAATACTTTAAGTTAGTTGCAATTATATCCTAATTTGATATAACATGTGCCTCTCTACTGATGTGGCAAGCTGAGTTGGCACGCTAACGTGTCTTAATATTAACTCATCAAATCAATTCATTCAAAACTTTAGACCTATTCACCTGATTTATCTTGAATATTTTACCAAATTTTAATTTAATCATGTTTTGTGAATTGTTTCATTTTATGCTCAATATTTTAAGATTAGTTATGTTGTGCCAAGGAAATCGGGGGAAAATTAATTAAAAATTTTAAGAAGAAATATAGCAAATATCCTCACGACAAAATGAAGCAAGCTCGTGGCACTGTGCTGGGAGCATGTAGAAACTGCGTCGGTTTGCAAGAGCTCATAGTAGTGTGTCGCAAGCTCGCAACAAAAAGCTGAGCCGCGAGCTCGCGGCACACTGCCGCAAGCCCCAGTTGGGAGGGCCTCATGGCCAGCCCAGCACCGGCTTTGCGGCCAGGCCTCTTGGGCTAGTCGTGCGCTAGGCCGCAAGCCCCTGTTGCGAGGGCCTTGCGGCCAGGCCTCTTGGGCTTGCCATGCGGCAAGCCCCTGTCGCGAGGACCTTGCAGCCAGCCCGGCCTTGTAGCAAGCCCAAAAGCCTCACGACACCTTGCCCTTGTGGCAGGGAGCGTTTTCTAGGCGAGGCCAAAACTCCATTCAACAGATGCCATGTGTCAACACAAGGCACCCTTGAAAATCGCGCCCTATAAATACCCAGCTACAAGACAGTGAACAAGACTTCTAATTTCAATAAAATTTAGACACTTTGACTGCATCTTTACTGTTTTTCGTGAATAGTCATTGGGATCTGAGACTGACTTTGGCATCGAAGGGTCTTTGCGGGGCAAGATTCCCGCGAGCTTTCTCACTCATTTTTTGTGCATCAACAGGACCAAACCCTTGTGGTGAGATCTAGCGGCGAAACCCAACCCTTGCGGCGAGACCCGATCCTTGCGGCGAGACTTAGCGGCAAAGGTAAATTCTTATGGCAAAAGAGTTAGTGGTGAAGTATTGTGACGAAAGAGTTAGTGGCGAAGCCTTGTGGCAAAACCTTGTGACGAAAGAGTTTGTGGCAAAAAAAGTTTGTGACTAGCATTTTAGTGGCGAACTCCTTTGAGGCAACTTATCTTATGACAACCTAACCCGATAACAAGCTCGAGTGAACCCCAAATCACAAATTTTTATTATTATATTTTTAACAACAACAAGTTACAATTGTATCCTAATTTGTTTTGATAGTGCCTCTGTTGATGTTTTTTAATGCTAATTCATTAAGATAATCCTTTCAAAACTCTAAATGAAAAAATATATTGTACCGTTCTATTTTTTTGTGTGTTGAAGAAGTGTTATTATTTAATTGATTAAAGTTTATAGTAAAAAATAAAGTAAATAACAAGATTAGTATTCAAATTTTATATTTCGTAATGAAAATATTATTATATTTTAATTTTTATCACTACAATTACCAAATTTTACCTTTTGTTATAGTTCAATCTTTCTTTTAACTTTTTATCAAATTGTGTTAATAAAAAAAAATTGTGATACATTTAATATAAACCTAAAAAAAAATTGTGATACATTTAATATAAACCTAAAAATCACTTAATAGTAAAATTAACATACATCTCACAATCAAATTATTTTGAAATTTATATTAGTATATACTATATTAATTTTCATTAACATAATTTAATAAAAAAGTTAAAAATTAAAATTTAACAATGACAATAATTAATAATATTACAAATTTACGAAACTTTGTGGAGACTAGTAATTTATCCGTTAAAAAATTGATAAATTTAATATGCTTAAAATAATAAAAAGGTGACCACACAAGATCGTAAGCCCCGTTCAGTTGGCCCAATAGGCCGCGTGAATGACTGTAGAAGAATCGGCCAATCAACTTCGGGCGAAGACCGCGGGCTCCACACACGTCTCAGCCCAAATGGACTTCGCACTCGAAGTAACTCGTTTCCGAGCCCACATCTCTGTGGACAATGGCCCGGGGACTTTCCTGGGCTAGTGAACTCAACCAAGGCTAAGATCGCAGCCCGCTCACGCCGTCCCGTGTGGTCGGTTGGTTCCCTGGTGCGCTAACTAAACTCTTTATTAAGATTTTAAAGTATCTTTAACTGTCCGATGTGGGACAGACTACAGTGTTTTTATGTTTATTATTCCAAGGAATAGGAACGGATGCTCAGCCAATGTTCCCCCACTAATTTTAATGATGCCATAAGCCCTGCAACGTCCACAGACGCTGCTCCCTGAAACAACATAAAAGGTCAAAAAATAAAAAAAAAACTATCTAAAAAATAGATAAATACATATAGACTTTAAATTTAGGACAAGTGAATAAGTTGAATGAGAACTCTCTCCATAGTTTTGCTTGACCGCAATCATATAAATTCATACATTAGTGCATCAAAGATTGGGGGACAAAAACAAGAAATCTTTGGGCTAGATGAGATGCTTTCGCCATCTATATAGCAACCACAAAGTGTAGCAGAAGTTAGTGTTAAGAAGGGGTATGCAATCTAAGAACTCAAGTAGGAAATTTTAGAGGCGTAGTTTCACCATGCCGCTTGAGGATATAATGGTTTTGGCTGAAATTATACTTACAGCTGATGGACGAATCCCTCCAAGTGCCGCGTACAAAGAAAGCTTCCCCACAGGTATTCCTATCTCTTGACAGCATTCCAGAGAAATTCAAGCCAGCCTTAATTCGACACACACTTGCACAACCTTCTATAGCTATCCCCCATCATGATAACATTTTAAAATTTAGTCAAGCCAGCCAAGATCTTAACTTAATCATGCATACAAGGGATAGATATTGACAGAGGGACAAGTGGCAAAATATCATAATACTAGAAGTTGATTCATTGGAATTTTTGTAAGGTGAGTCCATGTACTAGTTACCTGACAGCCAAGATCCCCAAGGCCCAAAATTCTATCCCCTTCGGTGACAACAATAACCTGAATTTTCCTATGGGGCCAATTCTTCAGTACCTCATGAATTTTGCCTCTAGAATAGACTTGCGATCAATTAGTTTCAACATTTCAATATTAATACTGCAATCACATAAGGAGCAACCAAGGAATTGTACGGAACATACTTCTCTTCCAAGCTAATAAAAAGACCCTGAGGACGCCTAAAGATGCTGCCATATTTTTGGCAAGCTTCACCAACAGTTGGAGTGTAAACAACTGGGAGCAGCAGCTCAACATTTTCAATGAGAAGCTTGTAGAACAGCTTTTCATTCATCTCCCGCAGACCAGGAAATTACAGAATGATAGTAAATTTTACTAACAGAGACGAATATAAAATGAATTTGTTAAGCACGGGCAGCAAAAAGTTATCCAGATTTGTTATATATAACTACAGAAGTTAGTATGAGCTACCTAATTGCAGAAGTGTTGCATTTCCCATTTTAATTTCGGAGACTTCTTTAGCCAGGATACTATCAGGTAAAACAAAGAGCCAAAAGTTCAATGAATATTATCAATGGCCTACCTAGAGATCCATCATGGCCATGTACCTCTGCGGTGGGACTTGATACTACCGAAGACTACGCATCATTTTCCATCTTAATTTTCGGTCAGCCGATCGGCCATTCGAGCTCAAAGCTCCCACCTGCACAGGAGCCTGCGCTTTCCTTTGCGAATGCGATAAACCTCGGGGAACGCCATAGACCGACTTGTTCTGCGTTTAATCAACAAATCCCACGTCAAAAAACAAAGAAACAAAATCAAAATCAATCCTTCCGATGCCAAGAAAGGGTATTGAAATGAAGGGAGCTCGAAAGTGGAATCTGATTCCCAAGTTTTGAGAAGAAGAAAGTAATACTAAATCTGTGGGCTTAGGGTTGTGATTACTTACCAGAAAGCAGCTGGCGTTCAAAGAGATCATGGCGAAGGAGATGGGCTACCCTTTCTTCTTCTGCGTTAGCTAAAGATAAACAGATGGATAGATATAAGTTGCGCCCACCACCAACTCATGGGAAGTGGCAGCGAAGGAGCAAACCGCAAAGCCCTGAAGATGTGTTCTGTCCTGCCTAATTCTATATCGGAAGTGGACGGATCGTGACAAGTAATACAGTACGATAAATAAAATGTCGTATTCACGAGGACTAATTTTTGACGTTTACTCTAATTGTTTTAATCTTAATCTAACACACACATTAACAAAGACTTTAACTGTAATGAAAACTAATTTATTAATAAAAGATGCAAACAAAATAATTTATTTGATTCAAAAACTCTCAAAGTTAAGGTACTAGGGTTTGTGAATCCACCGTTGGCCTTCTATGATTCAATTATTCATTACTCGGGTCTTGCTATTCCTTATCTTATGTTAAAAATCGATAATCTAATTACAACCAAAAGCCTCTCTCGATGGTCATTTAGTTTTATGTATATATATGAGATTAACTATCTTTAGTCAACATTCGAACATATAAACATGCATTCAATCACGGAGATCATCACAAAATGATTTTATAGGGCATAACGGTATCTCTACCTATTATGGGACCCTACGTTGTTTGCTACCATATCTAATCTATATTGAATCTCTCGAAAGCAATACAAATCACAAATATGTTCCAATGGTAATCAAGTATCAAAACAGCATTATGGACATAACAAACAATCAACCTGAATGAATAAGGAAATAACAAACTGAGTAAGTTTAAATCAAACCATTAGAAGTCGAGATTTCATCATTCACCATACCTATAAATATTTAGTAATGCATTCTTGCAATAAAAAAAAAAAGAAAAGAGTTGGAATCCATAGCAAAGAATTGAGAAAGAAAAAAAAAATACAACCTAAGAGTCTTCAATCTTTCGTCTACTTCTCTTCCATGCCAAAAAAACTCCCAAAACCCTCAAGAATAAGTCTTTATATAGGGGTTTTTAGGTTATTAAAATTGTGCATAGTGAAAATTCTTGTTTTTCATTGATTTAGACGGAGACGGGCCGAAATTGAGCTTTGACTCGAAGTTCAGAACGCTATCGTGGTTCTACTGCGTTATGCTTGTTGCTGCAGACCCGTGAGCTCCAGATAACAATTCCTAAAGCGGTCTTACAACGGTATGCATTCCGCTATAAGATCGTGAGCTCCAGAAATTAAATCTTATAGCGGTCCTACAGTGGTATACATTCCGCTATAAGCCCGCTAGCCTTCTTCTTTGGCCTCTTGCTTTATCATCTTCCACTTTTTGGCTCTCCATATTCTTTTGTTTTCTTTTAAATCGATACCCGACCATACCTCCAAGCTTTATTTCACTCCCATCATGCACCAAAATCACTCTTTTTGCTCCATGTTCGCTTTGCATGTAACGTGTACCTATATTGATAATATTAAGTTCAAAATGAATAGCAATCATGTTCATTGAATATTTAAATACTAAGCTTGGACAATTAAATAAGAGTGTAAAATATGTTGATCATGTTCCTTGGTGTTAGGGTAGAGCCAGGCTTTGGACCGACCTATCACTGTTCAAATGGGCCGAGCCAAGGAATTTGGGCCCACAGCCCGGCCCATCTAAGACCCTAGCCTGGCCCGACCCTTTGAGACCTTATGGGTCGGGCCCATGAGGCCTTTATGGGCTAGCCCGGTTAGGCCCACCTGGCTCGGCCCATTGAGATCTTATGTTATTCCCAACGTTTTTTGCTCATTTATTTTTTTAACTATGTTATTCTTTATTAATTATTGATATTGGATACTAAAAAATTTACATTTCGCAATATATATAAATAATAACTATTAATATATTTAAAATTTTTAAGCTAAATTTTTTATATAGTTAAATTATAAATAAACATTCTCCTTTTTATATGTGCATTATTTTTCATATTAATTTATGAGAAAATTTACAAGGCATATAGAATTTTGAAATATAAAATGATGAAATAATATTTAAAACTTAAGATAGAAAATTATATAAAAAGAAAAAAAATTAATTTTTATATATGCATTATTTTGATATTTATGTATGTATTATTTTTTTAAAAAAATTATTTAAAAAAAAAAGAGGTTGAGCTTACTAGGGCCTGTGGGCTAGGCCTACCAATCTCGACCCATTAGGCCTTGTGGGCTAAGGTCCACGAGCCTTCTAGGCACAGGTTAGCCCCGACCAACCCCTTTACAAGGGGGCCGTGGGCTGGGCCCTATCCACAACAAAAATGGTTGGACCAGGCCTGACCCTTTTAGTAAATGGGCCGGCCTGACTTATTTAAAAAGCCTGTGAGCTATCTCGGGCCGGCCCTTTTGACATCTCTATGTTAGGATCACATTCAAAGAGTTGAGAGAGCTTTCTAGAGCAAGATATGCTTAACTCAAGTTTTTTTTTTTATTATATTATGAGTTCGTCTTGTACAATGAAATAAAGTCTCAATTTGTAATTTACCTTATCTGTCAAAATTGAGGACGCGAGCGACGAGAGATTGTGCAAGGGCGATAATCCCAAACTTTTTAATTTCTATTACTCATTTAACTAATGATAAATAGCGAAAATATATTGTTATAAAAAAGATGATTGGTGTTTTGCTCTAAATTAAATGTCGTAGGTTTATATTATAAATAATAAGTAATGATTATCACCTTATTTTGTTAGATATAGGTAATATATGTAAATCATGTATTTGATTATATTACCTAATTAGACATATTCAAAAATATCAACAGTAATCCCAACACATAAAAAAAAGAAAATGCTAAGATAAAAGACTTGAGTTGATTTTAAATTTTGTACCTTAATTTCTTTAAACTCCTTGTCAGCAAATAGACTTGATTGGGACATATACTTAACATTTAAATTTTTATTATTTTATGAAATTTAAGTTCCACTTAAATTGCCTTATGTGTAAGACTTTGCAATAATAATCAAATTTCTATAATTTTGTTTAAAATACTTAGACTAGGAGAGTATCGAAGACTTTTATGAGAGTAAAGTAAGTAGACATGATTGAACTTGATTTTCTTGAAAGAAAATATATTTTAAATATTTTTTCAAACAAAAAATAAGTGTCAAAAGAGCGAGGAGTAACACAATCACTTCATTCTTTTCAGAGTCAACCTGAGAGCACTATCTTGCTAATTGCCCCAGATAATGTTTATCTTAACCAACAATTAAATTTAATAGGGTGTGTTGATTCTCTCAATAAACGATTGTAATTTTGCAATTAAAGTGCAGTTAATTTATTACAACTAGAAAGCTCGTGACAATTCACATTTGTTCATTAGTTTATACAATTGAAATATCATCATGAATTGGTGTATTAGGTCCTGTTGTAAAACATCCTTCATATCTTGGAGAGACATTAATGTCCTCAGCATTATGAAAGATACTTGTAGCTGGACTTTGAGGGCAATCACATACTGGAGTAGTTGCTATTGTAGAAATTGCCATCCCTTCATCAGGAGAACCATCTTTTTGCTTATCAAAGCTCTTGACCATCATAGTAACTTTTTGCCTGATTGAGCAATTAGAGGCTAGAATGGTTTTGTTCTCGTATAAGAAGTTAGATATGAATATGATGAGAGCAAAAAGCAGAGATACACCAGCAATAAGGAAAAGCCCCTTGAAACTTTTGACCGTGAGACTTCCAAAGGTGACCATGATGTCATTTTGGTCCATGCAGCCTTTTTCTTTGCTAAACCATTTAGCTATAATTTCGTTCATCTTTCCCCCCTCTTTTAAACTCAATATGCCTCTTGAAACATCAGGTACAAGGGGAGATCCCTTTGCAAATGCCTATAGATAGAGATGAATAAAAAATGACATAATTATAAGGATATAGTTGAGAGAGAGATAAAGATAAACAAAAAATGACATAATTATAAGGATATAATTGAACAAAAAAGACATAATTATAAGGATGTAACACAGAGAGAGAGAAAAACTCACAAAACCAAAATCTTCAGAGCTATAAGTTGGTCCTACCATAACATACTTGGAACAATATTTCGTAAGAAATAGTCTCAAATAGGGGATCTCATCGACAATTGCAGCAACCCCTCCATTCTTACTTCCTTTGGAAAGGGCTTCATCATATGTTTGTAAATTGTAAGTCCTTAACTTGGAAGAATTGAAGCCCATATTTTTCAAAAATTCACCAACAAAAGATCCTTCTGCATACCCAACATAGTCTCCATTCTTTATGAGATCATTGATGTTCGTGATAGTGGGTTGTAGCTTTTGCACAGTTAGCATTGACGTTAAGCTTGCCGTGTAACTTGATGTCACTACCAGCACCACGAACACCCATATAATTAAAACAAATCTTGATAAATTGTTAACTACCTTCTCTCCTGCCCAAAATAGGAAAGTAAACAAATTCATTAATAGGCAATCTCAATATATATGCATATTCATTAATAGGCCTTTCAAATCGCACGCTAAATTTTAAAAACTAATCCAAAGTGTATTTCTAGCATAAAGATGATATATGGAAACTTACCAATGTTACATTCTATATGTTTTTCCATTTCGAGAGATATATAGATAAAAGACTTACCATGGGAAAACACTAGAGTGGAGAAGGAGAACCAAAATATCATTCCAACTTGTTGGTGCGGTGGGCCTCTAAATTCTTTGTTAACACGATGCTCTAGAACCCATACCACAAAGCCAATGAAGATGAATAATGCCCCAATTATTAACCACATATCCATTGTTAGGGGTTTCATAAAAATCCATGCATTCTTGCTTTCATCATCCTTAACAGGAACGATCATTGCCACCCCAGATTCTATAATAGGCATTGTAAAATCAACAAACTTGGATCTATTTGCTCGGATGGTTATGTCACCCACAACAACATCGAACTTCTGCAAATACAAAAACAAACTTTATTGCTTTGGTTAAACTAAAAATTTCGAAGAAGCATAATGTGATTTCTAATTAAACATTCAATGATGAGTAGGGATTCAAGTTAGAAATTTAGATTACGTACATCAAGAGCAATTTGATAAATGAGCTCATCATAGCTCATAGTAATATTAGCACCAGGAGTTACAAAAGGAATAAACTCATATTGGATAGCATAAGGGAGCAAATGATCCATAACTTCTTTGAACACATCTACACAAAACCCAATAGCAATGACATCATTAGTTTGAGGATCTTTTTCCGCTTTTATGAATCCATAGAATACATTTTCAATCGGAACTCCAACCCTCAACCTCTTTTCCATTGCTGTCATTTCCCAACCTTTAGGCACTACATAAGATTCACCAGGCCATATGATTGGCTTGATGAGATCATCTTTGTTAGTTGTATAAGTATCCTTGTTTGGCATTAGATGCTTTGATATTCCGTATTTTGGAGTCCAAAAGCCCACTTCCCAATCTCGTTTTCCAATCACATTGACTATTTGAAAGGTTGATGATTGCAACTCTCCATCAACTAAATTGAATTCACCACTCAAGTCATTGAATCTCATGTTTCGAATTGAGTGAAGAAGCACTGGTCCCATTTTTGAGGCTCCAATTACATCTAAGTCTGTCCAATTCTCTCCATTGGTATTTGATTTCCAAAATTTTGGTTTTGAAATTTGCGTTTTCTCTGTCGCCATTGCCAATACCTTGACACTACTATACGCCCACAAGCCATATATGTTTAGTTCACATTCATGTTTTATATCTGGATTTTCTTGAATAAACCTCTTTCTCCATCTTTTCTTGAACTTATCAAGCTCTTTGGACCTTGGAACATAAGTCTTGACACCTATTGCACCTTGCATTGCTTCTATACGTGTGGGATCCATGGAATCTAGCAAACTTGTAATAGCATCTGTTATAATCCAAACATATCCCTGTCTCATCATTCCAACTTCTTTAACCTTCAGAAAAAGACGAGAAGCAAGAGGTAAAAGCATATGCACCACAAAAACCCTAGTCTGCATGGTTTGTAGCTTGTAGAGTTCTCGAAGGATATAATCATCTGTGGCTGACAAAGAAATGGCACTTTGATATTGAACTTGAGTGTTGATTGGTAGCAGAGCATCAATTAGATGGGGAAGTATCCCACTACCATAAGAATTGTCCTCATATATTAACACTATCTGCTTCCAACTAAATGCCTTGATTATAGATACCAGGGCTCCAATTTGAGCGGATGCAATAGGTGCTGCTCGAATGAAGTATGGATTTTCTTTTGATGATAGAGAAGGACTAGTTGCTAAAGAAATTATGGGAACTTGTGTTTTGTTGCCGATATTAATCACAAATTCTGCTTGTGTGGATGATTGTGGACCTAGTATTGCATGTACTTGCACATTCTTGAGTAGGTCTATAGCTGTTAAAACATGGCAAATATGCCAAAATTCAGATTGCAGGACTAGAAATATTACATAAGTATGCACAAAATGATTTTCTCCTGGATGCATATGCTTGTTTTGTAGAATTTAATTATGAAAGAACACAATAACATATATAATTACCAGCAGATGCAGCCTCAACATCATCAGTCTTGGAATCTCTAGGGTGAAGAACAAGCCTTGTTGTAAAATTGAGGTGAGTGGCATAGAAATCTTCAAGTGCCATGTCCATGCATGTCTTTGTCATCTTTCCGACAATGGTGTCTTTGTCAAGAATCAACCCCACATCAACATTAACTTGCCCGCCAAGCACATTGTGTAGGAAGCCCAACGAGAGCAATAACAGTACAAGCAGAGAAGAAGAAGAAGAAGAAGAAGAAGAAGAAGAAGAAGAAGAGTATTCTGAATCAAGCTTGGCCATCAATTCTGGTGGAATTAATCCCTATAGCAATATTATTATAGCTTGCTTCAACTAATTAGTTGCAGAATATATCAGAATATATATGCATACATACATATATATATATATATATGGGGTCTAAGACTACTGATGATGAACACACACTGTTTCAACCACTAATATTGACCAAGACGGATGGTGATGATCGGTTGAAAATGTATGATTCAATAATATAATCAAAATAACGGAAAAAGCAAGTCAAGTCATTTTTTTAGAGTATGAAAAAACAACAAACAAGCGCCAAGTAGTTTAAACTCAAGATGCTCTGACAGTAAACAACAGACAAGCCTAGTAGTTTAAACTCAAGATGCTCTGACAGTAAACAACAAACAAGCAAGTCATTTTTTCGGAGTAAGGAAAAGCAACGAGTAGGATTGAAACTTAAAAGACATTATCCCAAACTCGTTAACTATTATAAAACTTCTTAGTAGTTTATATTTATATTTTTTTTTTTGTTTACAATATTGACTTTGGAAAATGAGATGCTAAGCTTGTTCAAAGCTCCCAATTTCCATGGAGTGAATTAAAATTTCGAATGACTAGAAACGTTCAAATGAATGCAATATGGTTCCAAGTCTTGCATTGAGCAGGTCATTTATGTAGAGTAGTAGTTGCCATCAGGAACAAGAAGAAAATATTTGGTAAGTAGATTACAAAGAAAATGAATGGATTCTTCCTAAGAAAATATTTTGTACAGATGAAAATGCATGGAGTCTTCCTAAGCATTTTTCATTTACAATCAAAGTTCACACCAACTTTCTCGTTACTTTCTTGTTGATGTTACATACAGATAAATAAATATTTGGTGAGTAGATTTCAAAGCAATTAATTTTAGCTAAGTTATGCAGTTGTTATCCTACAATTTACAAGTTGGTTTCCAATGGCTCAACCCATATTATAAAACCAGAGATGGAGAGCCCCTAGGCTTGTTCAAAGCACCCATTTATCTTTTATTTTCTGGTAAGTATGAACTTGAAGGATATATTTCCAAAGCACCCATAGTCAAAGGAGTCATTTAAAATTTCGAATGACTTCTCACTAAAAAGAAAAATCAAATTACTAGAAATCTTCAATTGGATATATATGCTTTAATTCCAAGTCTTTCTAGTTCATGTTCTTATGACATAGGGATCAGTAATCAATTAAAATTATAAATTTTTTCATGAGATTGAAATTACTTTTAAATTAATTTGGTCTTAAAATTTCTGTACAAAGTGAAAAAAAAAATAATTGTAGGCAAGGCCTGTCTAGGAAAATGCCACTCCAATACCTAAAGTTAACAAAGAATTCAGGAGAGAATTTATAGGTATATGAGAGTAGTGTTGAATATCATATCTTTGCCTTATCACTTAAAATCTTTTTATACCTTTTTCGGTTAGAGTTTCGTGATGAGGATCACGATTAGAATTAGCCAACCCCATCTATATCAGGAATGATTAGTTGATTCCTGTTAGTTTTGTGAGTTTGGGAATAATTTAGATTGCACTTATCAAATAAGTAAATAATATTTCATTCTAGGCTTATGAAGATTAGGACACATGACATCAAAAAGATTTAGAATGCTTATCTTGTGTTTCTCTATACAATGCTTGGATTTATCTAGGGAGATCAAGATTGTCCCTTGTTAAGAACTTATCATATAGGAATTGCATCTGAATGAGAGCTTAACATATAAGTGTTTTCAAATCTTCTCCTATTTGAACTGTGTTTTATTAAGATTATTCATATATTGGTCTAGAAGATGCTTCAATGTCCATCTTCTAGATAGATTAGGTTATTTCAGTTTATATATCTCTAAATAACTTCGGAGTATAATTCAGCCATAATCCAAATTCTTCGTGATAACCATTTAAAATCAAATCGTAAGTTGACCAAGTGTTTATGTGAATTTTATTTTTTTCAGACATCATGATGCTGCTTATAGGAAAAAAAAAAAAAAAAATTCTAGTTGATGAAATAGGGCGGACTGAATTTTTGGGTTAATTATTAATCATTATTTAAAAATCTGATGAATTTACTAGATCCAATCCCACTAAACCAAATCTAAATCTTACCAATTTTATTAGGTTGCGTTTGGATAGGAAAATTTTAAATTATGTTATTTTAATTTTTTATTTAAATACTTTTATTTCAAATTCTATCATTTAAAATATTTCTATTTCCTGCACCTAAATCTAAAATCTAAATGTTTCTAACAATTATATAATCAAACAATAAATTTAAAATTTAAAATTTAAAATTCTCAATGACAATAGATAGTTCAAATTACCTCATCATTTAGATTGCATTAGAGTATGAGCCAAATTTGAATCAGTGGCAGTTTCTAGCCCCTACTATCAATTAATGAATTTAGAAGTTGGGCAAGAGGGCCTAATAAATTAACCACCCAAGATGGTTATGTGTTTTGTTTTAAAAACTTGATAAATTATCAAAATTTAATAAAAAATTAAAATAGATATATTATTGAATAATATAAATAAAATTTATAAAAATATTAATTTTTAATAAAAATAAATTATAAATTAATATCCAACTAATAAAAGTTTTAACATTACATATTCATAAATTATATATAATTATTAAAAAAATATACTAACACAATATGTTTAATTTATAAAAATATTAAATATATATATCGAGACATTAAAACACACGTATATATATATAGAGAGAGAGAAGGGCACCGTATAGAGGTGACGACGACGATGACAACAACGACAATGGAAGCTGGAGGCAGCGATGGAGGCGATGAAGGAGGAGATGGATCAGGTGATAGAGATGATGACGGTGATGGGCTGAGGGCGACGATGCTACGATGGAAGCTGGAGATGACGAATGAGGAGATGAAGGTGATGGCAATAGGGCTGGAGGCAGTGGGCCGACAACGGAGATGGGGTTGAGAGAGGTAGTGGCGAGAAGGAGATGGGAAAGAGGCGGCAATGGAGGCGATAATGTTTAAGGGCAGAGAATTAGAAATACTAGAGTTTTTGGAGGGTAAAATTGTAAAACACTTGATCAACAAAATAAATTGATAATAGCGTTTTGAGAAAAGTTGGTGAGAGCTTTTCTAAAATGTTGTTAAAATAACGTTTAAATTCTTTAATTTTTAACAAACATGTAACTAAATAAGGTATGCAACGTTTGAGTTTTACTAACAGCTTATAAGTGATCAAACCATTGCCCCAAACTTAATTTTTCACTACTAATATAATAATTAATAAAGTTTTATTTGAATTAATAATGAAATAAAATTAAAGTTAATATTAATTTTCCTTTACTAACATTAATATTAAAATTAATATCATTAAATAAGTTTGAGAAATTTTGGTGTATAAATATAATTCTAAAATATTTGAAAAAGAATACTATAAATACATTTTATATACATTAATAATCAAGGAGGTTTCTAGATCGGTTGGTTTGTGCGTGGAATTTGGTCATGAGAGGTTGGGGGTTCGAATCCGGTAGAGAGCTTGAGATCATAGCTGGAAGTAATATCCCAACACTGCAACGTGGCGAGCAGGGAGGCCAGTGGTCAATCCGGTGGCTAAAAAATAAAAAAAATTAAAATTTAGTGACGGGGTCAACCCTGTTGCTAATTCTATTGCTGATTAGCGACGGGTACAACCCTGGTAGTTGATTTCGTTGCTAAAAAAATCCCGTTGCTGACCTCGTCGCTAAATTTTAGCGACGCATTTTTTAGCGACGGAAAGGTACCCGTCACTAAATCCGTCGCTAAAAATTTTAGCAATGGAATTTTTTGTCACTAAAACATTGATTTTTTGTAGTGCAAGGCATATTGATAGAGGGACAAGTGGCAGAATATCATAATACTAGAAGTTGATTCATTGGAATTTTTATATGGTGAGTCCATGCAATAGTTACTTGATAGCTAAGATCCTTAAGGCCCCAAAATTCTTTCCCTATCGGTGACAACAATAACTTGAATTTTTCTATGGGGCCAATTCTTCAGTACCTCAAGAATTTGTCCTTGGAAAAGACTTGTGATCAATTAGTTTCAACATTTCAATATAATAAACCAAGGAATTGTATGGAACATACTTCTCTTTCAAGATAATAAACAGACTCTGAGGACATTTGGAGATGCTGTCATATTTTTGGCAAGCTTCACCAACAAGTGGAGTATAAACAACTAGGAGTAGCTCCTCAACATTTTCAATGAGAAGCTTGTACAACAACTTTTCATTCATCTTCTATAGACTAGGGCATTACAGAATGATAGTAAATTTTACAAACAGTGACGAATATAAAATAAATTTGTTAAGCACGAACAACAAAAAATTATCCAAATTTGTTACTGTTGTTGTCTAACTACAACAATTAAATTTATTTATCTTGGGATTAACTAGAGCAGAATCCTTCACCACGACAGAGGGTCTAAGATGCCACAAGCGAGGTTAAACGGATTTGAAATAGGTTGGGGTTGGAACCCAATGAGCCAAGAACCTAGATGGTTTCTTAAGGGTTTCTGGATGTGCTACCCAGATGGGCCTTCGAGGAGTTAAGAGGAAGGGACACCGATGGGTCTTCACCTCGATGGCTATCTTTGGGTGGCCTTAAAGGGGCTTCAAGCCACCGGATGGCTTCCATCCAGGAGACCTTGTAGGGTGTCATTGGACTTAGGCAAAAATGATGCTAGGCTGATCCGAGGGACTTATTGGGGGTCCAAGAGGCTTTCATCTTGAAGACTATCAGAGGGATAATGAACTCAAAAATTGCTTTGAAACTTGTGAGAATTTTAGTGCACCCCACAACAATAACTCCCCACTCTTTTCTTAGGATGAAAGATGAAGGGAAGGGTAGAATAAAAGTGGGTGCCTGAAAATGAACTGACTTGGGATAGGTTAGCGGATGGGGCTACTCTTATTCTTGCAACAAAGGAGGATGAGGGTACCAACCTTTCAAAATTTTATCAGACTTATGATAATTATTTGGATTGGCCAGTTGTCACCGCTATACCTTGGATTGCTTGACACTGAGGAGCTTGGGAATTTGTACGCCTAGGGTGTGCCGTCACGAATCACGGGAGGAAGGATGCTAGTATCCATAAAACTTCTTAAGTGAGATCCAATCTTGAACGGGTGTGGCAGTAATCATTAGGCACCCTAGCACGAGGTAATGGAGTAGCATTATCGCTTTCAACAGTTCAAGATGCAATAATGATGATGTATGATGGGATGTCCTAATTTCGATGCTATTGGGGAATGGATCACGTTCCATTTCTTAGGTCATCCTGAACTTATAATTATTTGGTAGGGGTCATCAGTTGTCATCGTTGTGCCTCTGTTGGTTCGACACAAAGGAGCCTAGGAATTTGTTTATCTCATGCGTGCCCTTGTGGAATGTAAGATGGTGGATTCCAAGCCCTATGAAATTTCTTTAAGGAATGACAAGCCTTGAGGAGAATGGATGTGTTCATAAAACCCCTTGAGATATGCAAAAATGAACTGCCCCCATTATTTGCAATGTGCATGACCATGAATAAGAGCAAACATAATGTCATACTTGATTACTTATTGTTATACCTATGAGGGGATTGTGAATCCTTGCTTTGTCTTGTCTGAGATGTATCTTGCTCTATTTGAGAAAATATTTCTTTATATGGGCAGAATTATAGGTCTTGCCAAGAGTTTCTCCCTGAAGCGTCTGAAGAATACAAGTGTTCGGGCCCATCATCTCCTGAAGTCTCTAGGGGCCTTCCCAGTTTGCTTGGACTTTTCCTTCTTCCTGGAGCACACCCATGATGGCATATTTTCGGAGTACCAAGTCTCCTACTTACAAAGGTCTATTCTTGACACGGGCATTATAGTAGTTAATTATACTCTAGTGGTAGGCTGCCAATTGGATATTGGCCCGGTCTCTCAACTCATCCATCAGATTAAGATTGTAGGATAACTGCTCTAAGTTTCTTTGTTCTTTGAAGGCCTACACTTGTGGGGACTAGATATCTACTTCAACAGGGATGAGGGCTTTAATCCCATATATAAGGTTAAAAGGTGTCTCCCCAGTAGATGTTCTGTTGGTAGTGCGATAAGCCCATAAGACGGTTGGGAGCTTTTCCACCCATGCTCATTTCGCCTGATCCAACTGGGTTTTGAGGCCTCTGAGGATGATTTTGTTAGTTGGTTCGGCTTGGCCATTTGCTTGTGGGTAAGCAACTGACACCATGTGAAGGCGAATTCCCCATTTGCTAAAAAAAATCGCAAAAAGTGTTTGAATCAAATTGTGTGCCATGGTCCGTATTGAGGATCCTAGGGATTTCGAAATGGCAAATGATGTCTTTCCATACCACATTCTCCACTCTTTTCTTTATGATGGTTGCCAAAGGCTCCGCTTCTACCCACTTGTGAAATAATCGATGGCCATGAGTAGGAATTTTCGCTATTTAGTAGCGATTGGAAAGGGGGCCAAGTATATCCAACCCCCATTGTGCAAAAGGGATAGGTTGGAAAATCTATTAGATATATGCCATAGGTGATGAGGATAATGGTGCATGTCTCTGGCACTAATCGTAGGCTTGGACCTTTATGGAGGCATCCCTATGTAATGTAGGCTAGAAAAATCCTACCCGCATGACCTTATTAGCTAATGAGTTTTTGCTGAGGTGCTCATCGCAATCGTCCTCATGAACCTCATTCGGGGGCTTGCTGTGCCTTTCATGAACTAAGGTATTTCAATAATAGCATAGAGAAGGCATGCTTGTGCAGAGTATTTTCTATGATTACAAAGTGGGCTGCCTGGGCTTTTAATGTATTGGCCTCCACAGGGTTAGCAGGAAGCTCCCCAGTAAGCAAGTACTGCATAATGGGTGATCTCCAATCGTTGGTTGTTTCGATAATTTGTATGTTTTTTCCCTTCTCACTTTCATCTATGCTCGGCTTTTGTAGAATTTCCATGTGGATCAGGCGCCCAGGGGTGTCCCTTGCTGCTGCTAGATGCATTCGCATGATGGTTAAAGGTGTGATTGATTTAGACTAGCTAGAAATCATGAAAAGAATGTGCCAAGTCTTGTAACTTTTGTAAGTATCGAGTAAGCGCAGGGTCTTTAGTTTCATAGGTACCCCGAAATTGTTATACCACAAGATGAGCATCGTTATGGGTCATAACCTTGATTACCTCCAATTTTCAGGTAATAGCTAAACTGGCAATGAGGGCCTTGTACTCTGCAACGTTATTTGAATTGGGGAAGGTAAATCACATGGAGTACTCCAAAACGGTATTTTCAGGAGAGATTAATACAACACCAGTTCAGCTTCCTTGTACATTTGAGGCTCCATCCACAAACAACTTCCACTTAGGCGAGGACTCACTTTCAAGCTCAGGGGAATGTGTACATTCCATAATGAAGTCAGCCAGGGCTTGGCCCTTGATTGCCTTTCGTGGCTTGTATTGAAGATCGTACTTACTAAACTTAATGGCCTATTTAGTTAGGCTTCTTGAGTGTTTTGGATGTTGGAGAATTTGCTGTAGGGGCTGGTCAATGAGGACTATGATGGTGTGAGCTTGGAAGTAGGATCTGAGTTTCTGTGCTGCCATAACCAAGGCGAATGCCACTTTCTTAGCATAAAGGTACTGGATTTCAACCCTACAGAGCACTTAACTAACATAATACATTGGCTTGTCCACTTGGTCAATCTTTCTTAGGAGTATCGCATTGGTTGAGGTTTGGATGACTCCAAGGTAGAGATATAACACTTCCCTTACATTTGGTCTAGTAAGAAGTGGTATTTCACGGAGGTAATCCTTCAGTGCTTGAAATCCCTATTCACATGTATCATCTCATTGGAAGTTCTTTCCCCCTTTTAGTATCTGGAAAAAAGGTAAACTCCTCGCAACGAACTTGGAATGGAAGCGATTGAGGGCCACAAGATGATCAGTCAGCTGCTGGACCTCCTTTAAATTGGAGGGAGATTGCATATCCAGAACGACCTAAATCTTCTTAGGGTTAGCTTCTATACCACATTGCGTGATGAGATAACCTAAGAATTTTCTTGATTTGATGTTGAAAGCGCACTTGTTAGGATTAAGTCGCATATTGTATTGACGATATACTATAAAAACTTGTGCTAACTTTTCCATGTGCGACTCCTCTACGTGGCTTTTAGCTACTAGGTCATCAACATAGGCTTCCATGGTGGTCCCAAGCAATTTTTTGAATAATTTGTTTACCATCTGTTGATAAGTGGCTCTAGCATTCTTAAGCCCAAAGGACATAACCCAGTAGTAATAAGTTCTAGTCTTAGTAATGAAAGAAGATTTCTCAGTCTAATGGGAACATGCTGATTTGGTGATATCTTGAAAATGCGTCTAGAAAACTTAACATATGATACCCCAAGGTGTTATCCACCAAGCAATCAATTCACGACAATGGATAGGAATCTTTTGGACACCCCTTCTTTAAATTGGTAAAATCCACACAAACTCGCCATTTTCCATTAGGCTTATTCTCCATGACCACATTAGTAGCTAGCCAGTCAGGGTAGTGGACTTCACAAATGAACTCGGCCTTTAGGAGTTTATCAACTTCCTCTTCAAGGGTTGGTAATCTATTGGGCGTGAAGTTCTTATAACGATAAAATTTTTTCCTTAATTTCTTTTATACAAGCTTTGATACCATACTGGTAGGGCCCTGGCTGCACTCTCACCCTGCAATTAAAACATAATAAGAACAAATCATAATAAAATTTTTATATTTTTTTTATTTTAGTGAGAGGTTTATACTCGCTAGTGTACGAGTGCAGTTGTAGTCCAAATTTAAATTTATATTTTCTGGATGAATCCAGGTCATCCACTGAGAGATTTATTTATGGCAAAAGAAAAAGAATGTCACACACACGCACACGCATTTGGACAAATTGGCAACAAGGTTTTTTTATGAGTTTTTTTTAGACAATAGATACTAGAAAATAAAGTAAGGCAGAAATTGAAATAAACATTAAACGTAAAAATATGAATTTGGATAGTGCTTGAGTTAAGACAATTTCAGTACCAACCCGTTGATTCCCAAATTTTAGCATAAAAAATTAGCAACATTAATTTAATTTCAGATATGAGGGTTTGTTATTAAATGCAATTAGAGATGATGATAGTTCTAGGTTAAGCAATCCTCATACATGATATGCGAGATTCTAATTTAAGCAACCACCATAAATCCAATTGCAATTAATACACAAAACAACTAAATTAATCATCTGGGTTTAGGTATGATAGCGTCTCCAGTTCTAGTAACTCTCATACATGGCATGAAAGCTCTAAGTTAGGCTTACGCTCCAATCCAAACCTAGTGATTTTTTAATAATTAATACACACTCATACTAAAATTTAAATTAATGTTACTTATTTAAAGCGCAGCTTTCTTTGGGAATCATTGGCGTTGGACACTGTCCTTGCCTTAACCCAAGATTAGATTTAACTACTCATTTTTATTTGAAAGTTAATTGACAGAAATTTAAATGACAAGAAATTTAAAGGCATAAACTAACCGGCCATTTAGGCGGTGGATAATTAAATGACAAGAATTAAAATTGCAGAAATTTAAAGGCACAAACTAACCGGCCATTTAGGCGGTGAATAATAAAGTAATAATAAATGACATAAGAATTTAAAAGAAGAAAGAAAAAAAAGTAAGATTATAAGAAAAAAGTACTAAAGAAAATGAGAAAGAACAAAAACAATTCTCAAAGAGAGAATTATAAGGAAACAACTAAACTTTTATTCAAAAATAATAATCACACTTACAAATGCAATCAAGTGATCTATTTATAGGCCACAAGATGCAATACAAACCACACAATTTCAATTATTCAACTAGACATAATTATATCTAATGGGCACTCACACACTTAAAGTTAAATGGATTTTAGCTATAATACACATATAATATTAAATGGATTTTAGCTAAAATAATACCTAATAAAGCACTCATAAAGTTAAATGGATTTTAGCTATAATATCCACCTAATAGTTAAATGGATTTTAGCTAAAAAACACACCTAATAAAGCTCTCAC
Source organism: Diospyros lotus (assembly GCF_014633365.1). Taxonomy (NCBI): domain Eukaryota; kingdom Viridiplantae; phylum Streptophyta; class Magnoliopsida; order Ericales; family Ebenaceae; genus Diospyros; species Diospyros lotus. The sequence goes on along the minus strand of NC_068339.1, from coordinate 42,936,910 downwards.
ATAAAAAATAAAAATAGATTTCTATAAATTGGTTTTTAATCTTTATTAGGATTAAAAATAATCCTTGGGCCTTCTCCAAATAATATCTTTCATGGGTTGCTCAAATTGGGCCTTAATTCTTCATGGGCTTGAATTCTTCATGGACTTTAATTTTTCATGGGTTTGATTTCTTCATGGACTTGAATTCTTCATGGACTTTAAGTCTTCATAGGCTTTAAGTCTTCATGGGCTTGAATTCTTCATGCCTAAAAAAAAAATAAAAATAATTTAATGTTATTAATAAATTATATATTATATATATGTATTACACATGGCACATATATATTAGATTATATTATATATATATTACATGCATGCATATAATGATATATATGTATTATATATAATTTTATATATTATTATTATTTACTTTAGAACTTCATTTCATTCATCTTTCAATTTAAATTTGCATATAACCATAAAATATATATTAATATCTAATTTAAACCATTTTTAAGATCAAAAGAAGGGTATAATTATAACAAATTTTTTATAAAATTAACCACTAATCATACCCCACAACTTAAACATTGCTAGTTCCTTAGCAATCAGACTATACACATGCCAAGCTTTAATAACTGTATGAATGTAAAAATTTCAAATTCGAAACCAAAATGCATAAAATTGAATAAATAATTTTGCATTCTAAATCAGATTTTTGGTTAAAGGTCATATAATCTCAGGAATGGAAATTAGGATAACCAACACACAGACTTACTCCCTCGAAGTTTTGACTTCAAATCTTACTATGGATTTTCTCTCCAATAAAAAGGATTCCTCAGGTGTACACACAAGGGGGTGTACCGTTATAAGAGTAAATGCAGAACAAGTTCAAAACTCGGTGCCATCCCAAATACAAGGAACGTATTTTTATGAAAGAACAAGGAAATTGACATAGCTTCATGATTGGAATAATGCTCTAGATGAGTAACTTCTGAATTTAAACATTATTCCCTACTCCAAACTCGAATTCTGAGATCACATGATTTATAGCATCAACAGGGACTAGACTGGGTTGTAATGGGGCTATAAGGTTAATACAGGTTGTCAAAGAAAATGTAGAGTGTGCAAAGGGTGTGTCGGGATTTTCTTTTTTTTTTTAGCATTTATTTTGAAACAGTTATGCTGAATAGCTAAGAGAATTTGCCCCCCCTTTTTTTTTTCTTTTTCTTCTTTTTTTTTTCTCTTTTTTTTCTTTTTTTTTCTTTTTCTCTTTAAATATGAAAATAGAAAGACAGATTAATTCCCAAAATCACACCAGGTTGGATAAAATTCATATGGTTATGGGTTAACCGAGAGTAACGAAAGAAATTGTACTACAAATGGCTCAAATGGAATAGCAAGGGAGGTTAATTTAAAGAAAGAAAAAAGGTTTAATAGGCTCAAACTGAAAGAAATTGATCCCCCTATCATGCTTCTCAGTCATCTAAGTCGAAGTTTGAAACCAGTCAAATTCATCTGCTATCATACTAGACATTCAAAGCGAATTGATATTTTGAAGCCATTGAAAAGATAAGATAAACAAGAGAGCATATTTATAGTAAGTGTTATTTCACTCAGAATTAATGGTTATTAGGCTCAAACACTTACTTGGGTAATAGTCTCCACTTCTGTTGAGGGATCATACAATGTACTAATCAGCTAATTACTGTTACCTTTGACTTTATGACCGATAACCAATTTTTAAATTTTGAATCTCCGATGAATGCAAATTACTTATTCTAATGCACATACGTTTTCAAATAAGAAATCAATGCATCCATGTTTCGTATTGCAAACTTAACCGGCTATCAGTGCATAACTTCAAAACTTTAGGAATAACATTATTTAAAACATAATTTTTTTTTTAATAAGAGCAGATAAAGATAATCAATTCACACAAGACAACAAACTAGCAATAGCAAACTCACAGTTAAATATGAACCAAATAATTCATAACTAAACCTTACACCCCCCAACTTGAATTGCAGTAATAAATTAGGGTTGTTAAGAATACCTGTAACTCCACAAGTCCATAGATTTGCTGTGAACTGCTAAAACTTAAACAACAAATGAGCACACCATATATATATATTTATATTTTCACACCAAAATAAAAATTTCATGTAAGTCATAAGATAAGCAAAATGTGTCTCAAGAGTACAAAAAGTACTCCTTACTCAGCCACCTTATCAAAGACTTTGCTAACAACATTCCACAGTTTTTTTTTTTTTTTAAAGAACACAACTAAGAAAAATCCTGCAAGGTGTACAATAACTAGATGCGTCTCAAGAGTACAAAAAGTACTCCTTACTCAGCCATCTTAATAAAGAGCATTTCTCACAGTGATAAATCTAAATTAATCGGACCCATTTGGCGCTTGTTACTAATTGCCTTAGACCAGTCTATCCGAGGCTCATGAGGATCGTACTGTGGAACATAAGCATGTAATTTCTCTAGCAGCTTATCAATGGTGGATGCAGAAATGAGAATCTTTCTTGCTGAACGAGAAATGAACTGTTGGTCCACAGCCTGATCAAGAAAAGAGAGTAACCCATCGAAAAAATGGTTAACATTTAAAAGTCCAATGGGTTTGGTATGGAGATTACTCTTGGCCCAGGAGATTATACAAAAGATTTCTTCAAGTGTTCCAAAACCTCCTGGTAAAGCAATGAAGGCATCTGACTGATAAATCTTACAAGCCATGCGCTCAGACATAGAAGTCGTTTCTATAAGTTGACCGTGTGTAATCCCGAAAATATGTGGTTCAGCTAAAGGGATTGGCATTACACCTACCACAGATGAATTTCCAAGATGTACAGCTTGTGAAACATAACCATTCAATCCACGACTTCCCCCTCCATATACCAAATTAATTTTTTTCTCTCCTAAGTTTTTACCAAGTTCGCTCGCTGCAAGTGCGTGACAAATATCGCTCCCAAGTTGAGAGCTACAAAGTACACATATGGTATTGATTTGATGAACTAACTGGCCTTCCATGTTTGTTCCTTTTGTATGTCCTGAAAAGAAGTTTGGCGATCAAAAGTAGCTATACAACAATTCAACAAGAAATAAATACAAACAAAAATCATGCGTATGTATAAGTAGTTGTGATTGTGGCTCACATTTTCCTCTGGTTTTACGTCCAGAAACATTTTAAACACTTTCTATGAAGTGGGGATAAGCTTCCCATCCAATTTTCTTATAGATTGGCAAACAGGGTCGTTTTTAGTCAGATTCCCAAGACTATAGCGTTGGTGGTCACTTCTGAACTGAGTCCATAAAGCAAGAAGTTCTCTTTGCACTATTCCACATGGATGCGTCTCAAGAGTCAATCGGATATCATCCAAAGACTCCTTACTCAGTCCATCCTTTATGAAACTAATTTTATCTTCTCGATTTATGGACATAAACCCCACAGATTTGCATCGTGTGTTACAGGTCCATCGAGCACATTTGTAACAACCATTCACTCTTTTCGCTCTTCTTTTCTTCGCAAAATTACTCTTCCCTAAGCCTAGAAAATGCTTAAAACTAGGTGAAGTTTCACCAGCTAATCGAACTTTTGCTTCGATTAGCCAACGAATATCTTCAGGGATGTTATTACGCATCAACAGCCAAAGTCTTTCACACCTAGCAGCATAAATTTTTTTCAAATCATTATGCGGGAGAGATGGATAGTACTTGTGAATTTTTGAGAGATAAAGATCCATTTTTTTTTAAAAAAAAAAATTATACTAAGAAGAAAGTAAAGAACTATAAACTTTACAAAATGGATGAGAGTACCTGATCGGAGAATAACACAAAGGAGAGAAGATTGAGCTCAAGAGGGGTGACTTGCCTCATACAGATATGGAGTCTCTTATAGAGCAATGGGCATCACTATTCTACACTCGACTCGAGGCATGCCATAATTGCACCGTCAGACTTGACGTTGTTTAGCGTCTCATTTTTCAACATTTGGCAGTGTGCCTTTTTTTTTTCAACGCTCGGCGCCTCTGTTTTCAACATTTGGCAGTGTGCCTTCTTTTTTTTTCAACGCTCGGCGCCTCTGTTTTCAACATTTGGTAGTGTGCCTTCTTTCTTTATAAGGCAGTGTGATTGCACTGCCCAAGAAAAGATGGCTACCACCAGCGTCAATTCTGTCTCTCTCAATTCAATTTTTTTTTAATTAATTTTGTTTTAATTTTTGTTTTTTTGTTTTTTTTTAGGTAAAATTTTGTAGACACCTTACCCCCCAACTTAAATTGCGCATTGTCCTCAATTGGCAATAAAAGGATAGAAGATAGGCATACCTGGCGGTCTTCAATACATAAACTCGTATGGAGAAATTTTATTTAGACTGCACATAGAGAAACACTAGTTAAGTAATGCAGAAAAGGAACAACTTATATGTATATATAAAATTATTTAATTATATTTTTATTTATTTTTTTTTTAGAATTTTTTTTTTCTTTTCTTCCAATTAAGGATCAAATGAGTGATTGCCCACCTAATCGTATAATATCTCCCATTCACTACACCACTTTTAAAGTTATTTTCAAAATTATATAAATTGATTTTTCTCATGAATGCACATATATATTTTGAAAATATATCGTCCGGAGGTGTTGGTTTTATTATATCCGCGTATGGCACATTAATTTGCACAAACATCTCACATGTGTTTGGTTTAATTTGATCCTCAATAATATCGACTAACCTAAAAGATAGAAATTGAGGGGTAAATGTGGATAAACTTATGATTTTTTCACATTTTGGCTCTCGAATTTTATCCTCTTTTTCCTCCCAGGTTTCTTCTTTTCTTACATCATTTTGGTCTTTTTCTTCCTCCAAGGCTTCATTGACATCTACCTCACTGTGATCAACCACTCTCTTTTCTTGCACCAAAGGGTGTACTGTCCTAGGGGCATCAAGTTTCTCAATTATGTCCTGCTCCTGACTTTCACTTTTGATGATGGGTTTTATTAATGGGATTTGGAGTGAGTTGGGATGGACAGGCTCTGACATGCTCAAAGTCTGTGTTAGCTGTGTCAATTGGTTCCTAATGTCCTCTGTAACTCTAATGGTATGTTCTTGACATTTGGACATTTGTGTAAAAATTTCCATTTGGCCTTGCATAAATAGATTGAAGGTATCTTCTAATGAACTCCCATGAGGGGGTTGATATGCATCGAATGTAGACCCTTCATTCATTTGAAATGATTGAGGCTGGGAAAGGAAGTGCTCATGTGGTTGGGCTACAAAATTATTTTCCCATGAGAAATTTGGATGAAAGTGTGAATTAAGGTGATATGCATCAAAGTCCGAATGGTAGTTTTCCTCATGATTCTGGTAATACATTCCCTCATAGTTGTGTGTGTGTGTGTAACTGGATTGACCATACAATACCTCCTTAAAAGCAGGTATTATAGGGCAGTCATCCGTTAAATGAGCTGAAGTCTCACACACAGCACACCAAACCTCAATTTCATGGTAAGTGGGTAACAAATGGGTAGTGTCTGGTTGCAAATCAAAAGTGGTTTGCCTAAGAGGGTATAGATAATCCTTAAGAGGTCTAGACAAATCAGATTCAAAATGATAATTTTCATCATGACAAGTATCTTGAGCAGACAGATTGTAGTAATTTTGAGACATGAGTGTAAAGTTGACAATCCAATTGCAGGTAAAGACTCAGAATGATATGAAAATACTGTTTCAAAATTCTACCTGATCTCAGTCTCATATACAATGCACAAACAAAAATAAAGTAAAAGAGAAATAGAGTTACCGATTTTATCAAGAGATGCTTATTCTTTTATTTTTTTTATTTTTTTCTTTTTGTTTTTGCCTTAATCTCCCCGGCAACGGCGCCAAAATTTGGTTGCACTCTCACCTTGCAATTTTCTCACCCTGCAATTAAAACATAATAAGAACAAATCATAATAAAACTTTTATATTTTTTTTATTTTAGTGAGAGGTTTATACTCGCCAGTGTACGAGTGCAGTTGTAGTCCAAATTTAAATTTATATTTTCTGGATGAATCCAGGTCGTCCACTGAGAGATTTATTTATGGCAAAAGAAAAAGAATGTCACACACACGCACATGCATTTGGACAAATTGGCAACAAGGTTTTTTTATGAGTTTTTTTTAGACAACAGATACTAGAAAATAAAGTAAGGCAGAAATTGAAATAAACATTAAACGTAAAAATATGAATTTGGATAGTGCTTGAGTTAAGACAATTTCAGTACCAACCCGTTGATTCCCAAATTTTAGCATAAAAAATTAGCAACATTAATTTAATTTCAGATATGAGGGTTTGTTATTAAATGCAATTAGAGATGATGATAGTTCTAGGTTAAGCAATCCCCATACATGATATGCGAGATTCTAATTTAAGCAACCACCATAAATCCAATTGCAATTAATACACAAAACAACTAAATTAATCATCTGGGTTTAGGTATGATAGCGTTTCCAGTTCTAGTAACTCTCATACATGGCATGAAAGCTCTAAGTTAGGCTTACGCTCCAATCCAAACCTAGTGATTTTTTAATAATTAATACACACTCATACTGAAATTTAAATTAATGTTACTTATTTAAAGCGCAACTTTCTTTGGGAATCATTGGCGTTGGACACTGTCCTTGCCTTAATCCAATATTAGATTTAACTACTCATTTTTATTTGAAAGTTAATTGACAGAAATTTAAATGATGTAATTTAAATAACAGAATTTAAATGACAAGAAATTTAAAGGCATAAACTAACCGACCATTTAGGCAGTGGATAATTAAATGACAAGAATTAAAATTGCAGAAATTTAAAGGCACAAACTAACCGGCCATTTAGGCGGTGAATAATAAAGTAATAATAAATGATATAAGAATTTAAAAGAAGAAAGAAAAAAAAAGTAAGATTATAAGAGAAAGTACTAAAGAAAATGAGAAAGAACAAGAACAATTCTCAAAGAGAGAATTATAAGGAAACAACTAAACTTTTATTCAAGAATAATAATCACACTTACAAATGCAATCAAGTGATCTATTTATAGGTCACAAGATGCAATACAAACCACACAATTTCAATTATTCAACTAGACATAATTATATCTAATGGGCACTCACACACTTAAAGTTAAATGGATTTTAGCTATAATACACACCTAATATTAAATGGATTTTAGCTAAAATAATACCTAATAAAGCACTCATAAAGTTAAATGGATTTTAGCTATAATATCCACCTAATAGTTAAATGGATTTTAGCTAAAAAACACACCTAATAAAGCTCTCACATAAAACATAAAAATATATTTCTATAAATTGGTTTTTAATCTTTATTAGGATTAAAAATAATCCTTGGGCCTTCTCCAAATAATATCTTTCATGGGTTGCTCAAATTGGGCCTTAATTCTTCATGGGCTTGAATTCTTCATGGACTTTAATTTTTCATGGGTTTGATTTCTTCATAGGTTTGATTTCTTCATGGACTTGAATTCTTCATGGACTTTAATTTTTCATGGGTTTGATTTCTTCATAGGTTTGATTTCTTCATGGATTTGAATTCTTCATGGACTTTAAGTCTTCATGGGCTTTAAGTCTTCATGGGCTTGAATTCTTCATGCCTAAAAAAAAAATAAAAATAATTTAATGTTATTAATAAATTATATATTATATATATGTATTACACATGGCACATATATATATTAGATTATATTATATATATATTACATGCATGCATATAATGATATATATGTATTATATATAATTTTATATATTATTATTATTTACTTTAGAACTTCATTTCATTCATCTTTCAATTTAAATTTGCATATAACCATAAAATATATATTAATATCTAATTTAAACCATTTTTAAGATCAAAAGAAGGGTATAATTATAACAAATTTTTTATAAAATTAACCACTAATCAGGCCCTATCCCGGAAGTCTTGCTAGCATAGGTGTCCGGAGAGGTGGTCCTGTCAAAATGGACATAAATGCAACCACAAGAGACACATTCTCAAACATTTTTCATTACTTTACACAACGAAAGCAAAAATCATAAAATCCACAATTTCTTTGAACTCAACATCATGGCCCGCCTGCCTTTACAACTCAAAACAACACTTTTTAACGAAGTAAAACAGTGACTTTTTAGGATACAAACAAAACAAAATTTAAATAGTCTTTTGGTTATGGTGTCTCTATACACGTTATCTACCCATGGAGGACTAAGCTTTGTTGGACCCACCCTCGACTTTCTCTTTGCCTTAACTTAGAATGATATAAAGTAAGAGTGAGTCACAAGACTCAGCAAGCACAAAGAAATAAAAAGGGTACAAGGCTAAAGATAAACTCACCCTTACACCACATACAAACCATGTCATGAATCACAACTCGACCTACTAGTCATAAACACACACCAATGCACATATAATGAACCAAGGGGCCCATATAAGACACAACTGGCACCCAAAGTTTTGTATACAAACTTGCTCGCAACCATGAACTGGTTGGCACATATCCCCATCTCGAGCCAAAGCTCCCAACACATCATCCTGAGTTAAAGCGCATAATCTCATCTCTAGCCAATGCTGGTATAACATCATCTCTAGCCAACTCTCACATAACATCATCTTGAGCCAACGCTCATAGGTATACCCCGCGGATAAATCCGTTGAGCACATCAGTAATCATGCAATGCAATACATAGAAAATACATGGCGGAGTAAGCATAAACGTGATACCATGTCCCCTATAAACTAGGCATCAGGCCACACTTCACCCACATAGATATTTACACCTGGTGCAATGCTTGTGCTCCTAGTCTCTTTACAATGCCCGTGTCTAGGCACACATAACAAATGATCCACCTGTTATGCAAACCCAAAACTGAACCCTAAAACCACAATGTAATGCCAGATAATAAATATTAATAGACTCGGTTGACAACTTGTGATTGTGGGGGAATTGGTTAACATCTTCCTCAACCCAGTTAACAGTTTTCTCCCATAAGACACCCAAATGGTCGATCGCATAACCCAACTAGTTGACAGCCTCTGTGACTTACACCCTTAAATCCACACACAATACAACCGAAGTCCACACACGATAATTGTATCACCCCACTTTCATAGGCATTTTATTACTTTAGAAAATTTTGGGTTATGCACTTTCTTTTTCAAGATATAATACCAAGATAACACAAAATTCCCAAAATTTTCCATCTACGCAGCTAGCATAGGATTCATACATCATATAAACTAGGCTAGGTACTTAATTGATAGCGAAAAACAAGAATCGAACTTTAACTTTAACATTAACCATAAATAAGCTTATACATCATCATTCTTTAAAACGTTCAGAATTTAAAATATCAGAACTTAAATATATAGGCTGCATAACCATATAGCCAAAACAACATTCCCTTTTGCTAAGTGGCATTACACGCTTCTTCCATGCTCGCTTCTGCTATATCTTCATTTGGAACGTTTGAATATTCCAAGAACAAAGTTCAATTAGATGTTGAATTATCTAAGTAAGGGTATAAAATTCATGTTTCATGCATGTATGCAAAATGCAAAATGTTCTCATTCTTTTGTTTGAGCTGACGAGACATTAACCACACTTGAATGCTACTCTCCATTTTACAATCTCCTTACCAAGCCGAGGTGTTGTACAACACCTGTGGTAGAGCAGCGATGCCTGTTCGTACTCTCAAACATATGTTATGCATATTTTATCATCATGACAGGTGAAGGCAACTACATGGTGTATACATATCAAAGAATGTCAATATATCAAATGGATGGTGGGGCATACTTGCATATATGAATCACACTGCTTTATAATATAGGTTAAGTTTGGATAGAACCACTTATCTCGACGTATCTCAAAATATCTCGATTCTCGTGCTAGACTTCTAATGTACTCAATTTCGAAATCTCAACGTACCCTGGCCATCATATTTATTCAAGAATATCAATATTCTAATTTTCCTAAATTCTCTATAATTTTCTTTTATTTTTTTCCTATTTTTCCCTCAATAATTCCAAAAATGCATTCCTAAGCATTTTCTCAATTTTTCCACCACCATAATTCAAAAAATAATATTCTAAAAATATTTAAATTAATTTCAGAAAATACTTGGACCTCACACGCCTAGCGTGTGCCCTGCGTGTGAAACCCACACGTGTACTACATGCGTTAGTTGTCTTCTCAAGTGAACCTCTGGCACGTGCCTTGCATGTGAAACTCACGAGTGTACTGCACACGTTGGTTATCTTCTTAGGCGAGCCTCTTGCCACAGACGATCGAAAGTTTTCTTTTATCACACCACCTTGAAGATCTCTTCAAATCAATTGCGATGGTGCCACCTTTGCTTGAAAAACCAACCGGAAGACCCTCAATCAGTCGTTTAAAGACTCAACACTAACGACTGTTGCAACTTCCGGTGAAGCTTGAATCACACTCAAACCTTGACGAACCTTGCTCAAATTCTCTAAAAATTATCCTCTTGACCCAAGAAACCAAAGCGCCTTATCCTTCTCCCTTAATTCTTCCTTAAACTCTCGGATTTTCGAGTTTAAGATTTGAAGTTTTCAGCCATCTCTAATCTCTATTTATACCCGATTCCTTGGCCGCAAAATGTTAATTCTTGTCAAATCCTTGGCCTCTATCATCATTACAACCATTTAATGGCCTTGAATCGCTTTGATTTAGCCGAGATTTGGCTCGAAATCTCCTTGATTTTCCAATGACCTCACGGCCAAAACATCGGTCAAATCGTATCCAATGGCTGGCCATGATGGCCCTAGGCCTAGCCCTAGAAGCTTTGAACCCCTCCTGGAAGCCTCCACTGGCTAAAATCGATAATGGGAGATGTGGCTAACGGTTGACAGTGTTCATACTGCTAGTCTTCTAAAAATTATATTTTGGCCCCCTTTAATTTTCTAAATTTCATTTGGGCCTTTCCATGCAACCTTTTGAGTTTTTGAAAATTCCACAATGAACCCCTAAATTTCCTCTTTCACATTTTATCCCCCAAGTTTCATTTTACCATTTTTGGCCAAAATTCATAAATTACACTTAGACCCAAATATATGCAAGATCACGTTTTGATCTTGAATCCCTTTGTTTTACCCCGAAACCACTTCAATGTTGTTTCTTATGCAAAACTTGAATCCTCTCAAGGTTCCGTTTACTTTTCAGAAATCTCTTACAATCATTTATTTTTTAGGTTGCATCATAGTTGTATCGCAAAACAATATCTGTTCTGATTTCTTTCATCGTCATAAATCTTGTCTCAAAACGCTCGTAAATGACATATTCTTTTCTTTAGAAATTTATGTTCTAGGGTGCTCCCTTCCATTGACTCGACTGTTTAAATTTATTAAACTATTTTCTAGATCTTTCGACTTGACTCTTATAACATCACGAAATATGGGATATTTCGATATATTACTTATTTTGTTTTGAGGTATCATATCCTCCCTCCTTACAAAAATTTCACGCTTGAAATTTCTTTTTCCTCAATCCATTTTATTTACTGATTCCTCGAACAAATATGGAAAATTACTTCTCATATCCTCTTCTTGTTCCCATGTTATTTCCTCATTTACCGGAATCTTCCACAACACCTGCACTAGAGGTATAGACTTGTTCCTCAAGAGTTGTTTTTTCCGGTCCAATATTTTGATTGGTCTTTCTAGGAAAGTGAGATTTTCTTGAATCTCCACAGCTTTAAATGACATCACTTGAAAGAGATTTGGCTCGTGTTTTTGAAATTGAGACACATGAAACACATCATGGAGATTGGATAGGGTCATGGGTAAAGCGAGTCGATAAGCAATTGGCCCAATTTTTTCTATGATATCATATGGCCTTGTATATTTGGGACTTAACTTGCCTTTCTTCTTGTCTCGAGTTACCATTCTGAGGGGGGGATATCTTTAGGTATACCTTGTCGCCGACTTGAAATTCCAAAATCCTTCATCTAGTGTCAGCATAAGACTTTTGGCAACTCTAAGCCTATCTGATTCTTTCTTGAATTGTCTTTATTTTCTTGGACTATTTCTGGCCCCGCCATTTTTCGTTCTCTAACCTCGGTCTAGCACACCGAAGAACTACATTTCCTTCCATATAATGCTTCATAAGGAGCCATACCAATACTGCTATAATGACTGTTATTATAAGCAAATTCTACCAACGATAGATGTTTCTCCCAGCTTCTCAAAAAATCTATAGCATAGATTTTTAACATATCCTCTAAAGTCTAAATAGTCTTTTCTGATTGTCCATCAGTTTGGGAATGATAAGCCGTACTTAGCTTGAATTGAGTACCTAAACACTTTTGCAAACTTCCCCAAAATCTTGAGGTGAACCTTGGATCACGGTTAGAAATAATACTTATTGGTACCCCATGAAGCCTGACAATTTCGTTGAGGTATTATTAGGCAAGCTTATTGATAGGCTGGCCTACCTTCGTAGCCAAAAAATGGGCGACCTTAATTAATCTATCAACAATTACCCAAATAACATCGTTTCCCTTAGAGCTTCTTGGTAAACCAGTTATGAAATCCATTATGATATGTTCTCATTTCCATTTTGGGATTTCTAACGGTTGCAAAATTTTGCCGAGCTTTTGATGTTCAATCTTTATTCTCTAGCACGTATTATATTGACTAACATATCTTGCAACATTTTTCTTCATTCCAGGCCACCAATACATGGATTTCAAATCTTTGTACATCTTGATGCCTTCTGGGTGAATTGAATACTTAGATCGATGGGCTTCTTCCAAGATTACTTATCTTAACTCTTTTACTTGAGGTACATATATCCTTCTCTGGAATTGGACTATGCTGTCTCTTAATTCAAATTCTGGTCTTTTTATCTTACCATGCTCATCAACCCATAATTTAACTCTGGGATCTTCAAAAAGTGCTTATCGTATTTGTTCCATCAAGTTTAGCTGAATGGTGAGGCTGGCACATAGGTAGAGTTTCCTTTAGGAGTAACTCCTACTATTAATAGACTAAAAGCCTCAACTAATTTCCCTTTGGATACTCTCATCTTAGCCATACAAATAGGTTCCTTTCTACTCAGGGCATTGACCACAACATTGGCTTTGCCAGGATGGTACTAGATGACACAATCATAGTCTTTCAAGTGCTCCATCCATCGACGCTGCCTCATGCTTAGATCCTTATGGTAGAATACATATTGTAAGCTCTTGTGATTGATGGAAATTTCAAACCTTTCGCCATACAAATAGTGTCTTCAAACTTTTAAGGCGAATATTATAGCAGCTAATTCCAAGTCATGGGTTAGGTAATTCTATTCGTGTTTCTTAAGTTATCGGGATCCATAGGCAATTACTTTGGGGTGTTACAATAGGATTATAGAGTGGAGCTTTTATATTACCGTTAAGACCGGTACACACTATGCATGCTCATAAAGAAGGTAGTTGATCACATTGACTACTTGTGTGGTGACACTAATGCAAGTGTGTAGGTGCTCATTGGTGAATGAGTTCACTGAATAACCTAACTCGAGAACACCCAAATGGTAACTCTCACTAAATGTTAATTAGGAGTTCTCTGTAGCGACAAGTGCTAGTAATCTCTATTTCCTAAGGTATCACTATTATCTTGTATGAGGAGCATCATGCTTTGATGCCACCGTACAGGGTCCAATAAGATGGGTCTTTAATAGGGTGGTTATTGGGTATGATCCAAATCATATGAAGGTAGGTGAGTACGAAAGATGGATCCATTGAGTTTAGCAAGAATCTTAAAAGGTATATGTCCTATGTGAATGATGAAGTCACAACTCAAGAAGTCGTTGGCCAACGTGGATAGTTGAGAATTAATAAGAGTTATTAATTAAACTATACGAGTTGTGGACTTAACATTCGTACACATAGTGTTGGTTATTAGAGGCTTGACATTTCACCATACTTCTAGACCATATCGAGGTATTATGATAGAGGGATTGAATAACATTGAAACTCATCGCGAAAAAGCTCATCTAAAATGTTGTTTGCATTTCGTTATGATATGGGGATCATGATACATTGCTAAACGTTAATCTTGGTCTAAGGCAAGATGATAATTTTTGTCATGTGATGACATAAATTACTAGGAATAAGATTCTTTAAATTTCCCCTTTTCCATCTTCATAGTGAACCCATAAGGTCACACACAAACAAAGAGAAGTTTTATGCCAAATTCAGTGGGACAAAAAAGTGTTTTGGGCCCGGATGAATTAGTGGATTTTTGGGTCGAGCTAGCACTCGCAGAAAAGTCCATAGGATGTTAAAAGTTGAGCAAAAAAACAAGAAATGGGGAGAAAGGTGGCAACGAGCCGTGTTTGGCATGGGCTAGGGCCTGCCTGCGCATGGTCCAACGAGCGCGACTCGTGTGCGACCAGCCCATTGTTGGGTTGGTCGCGACTCTAGCATGTCCAGAACGTGCTAGGACCTTTCAGTAACCCTAGTTAGACTAGGGTTTGGCCTTCCCCCTATAAAAAGGCTCCTATAGCCTTTGCCTTTTGAGTGAAAAAAAATTACTTTTGAGAAAAAGTTAAAGAAAAATACCATATTTTAATGAAAGATTGGGTCTAATCTTGCATTCTTGGTGAAAGAAAATCGAAAAGCATGCTCAATGACATTTATAAAGCTTGTCTTTAGTGTGGATCACTTGTAGAGGGTGGGTGACATCTTGCGGCACAAAGATATAGCCTTTTGTGCGTTAAGATAACCAAAAGGCTAGTTTTTCGTTATTGTTTTTTATTTTTGAAAAGATTATATATTTGCAAACGAGATCCGTTCCTTTTGGATTTTATGATTGGCTAAAGAATTTGGTTGATCAAAAAATTTTAAAATTTTCATTGTGTTTTGTTCATTGAAACCCCACAACAACAACATTGGTGTTAGTAGCATCAGTGGTAGAGAAGTCATCGGAAACATAAGTGTACTCCGTTGCATAAAAGTATCCTCGAGGTTGTTGTTAAAATAATTAAGAAAAACTAAATTAGACCTGGAAGAGACAATTCCACAGTCGCAGGAATGCCCTCTGGTGCCACAAGTATTGCTAGAGAAAACAAAAAGAAAAAGATCAAAAGCCTGAGGCGTGTTAGAAACTGTCTTTAAGGGTATTTCGCCAGTGTAGCGTATCCTCCAGGATTCAACAAACTCTTTTGGCTTGAAACCAGGAACAGGAACAACAAGAAAATTTAATAAGAGAAAACCCAGCAAACAGAGTAAAAAAGTGTTTAGTGGAGGGAAAGACTCATATGTTCTCATTGTATTTGAAACATAAGCCAATTATGGTATTTATAGTTGTTAAACTATGTGAACATTGACGAATAATCGAAAAATGATTTGGTTCGTTGGAGAAAAATAAATAGGATTTAATTTGGATATTATCCAGCAAATGACGAAGTCTTCAATGGCTAGAAGCGACTATTGGGGGAATTGAGGCCGATGACAGTGCGAGAGGGGTGGTGGACAACCTGGTAGAGGAGCCAAATCTGGTAGTTGCTAAGTCTCTCTCTCTTATTCTGACTCCAAGCAAACTTAAATCCTATTTAGGAACTAGAAACCCAGAGAAAGAGTGAGAAAGCTGTTGGAAAATGATGGGTCCTAGATGGCTTGCAACTAATAGTTGAAATGAGATGAATTGAAGATAAAATGAACACAATGATTTACGTGGAAAATCCCCAAACAAATTAGGGTAAAAATCACGGGTAAGAATAAAAGAATTCACTATGAGAAATAATAGGAGTTACAATTTTCCTTCTAAATCACAAGGAGATAACAACAAAATAACCTCTCTTGAAAATAGGAGAAAACACTAATTTTCCCAACTCTTTATTTCTCTCTCTCTCTCTCTTTCTCTACAAATGAGAGACTTGGATTTTGGGATGATTTGGGATGCTTGTGGAGAGGATGGGATGAAGGGATTGAGCTGGGGAGGCCAATTTATAGGCCTTCCTCACGCCTAAATGGGTTAGGCAAAAGGCATGAGCAGCAGCCAATGTAGGCTGCTGCCTAACAATGGTAGGCTGCCTACCTTTCTTTAATTTAATAAAGGTTTGGCCACTTTGCAATTCCAATTACAATTCCATGTGCTGCTTTGACTATTCAACAATCTCCCACTTGAAGATTTGATTGAGAATCAATCAATCTTCACGCCATTCTTTCTTTCCTGCCATTCCCTGTTGCTTACGTCTTTGTCAGGCCACTAGAGGATCGACACCAAACGAACTTGTCAGTATTGACCGCCTTTGTCACGAAATCTGCTAGGTTGTCTTTTGTATAAATCTTCTGCTTATCTACTGTTCATTCTTCCACTTTCTCACAAACGAAGTCAAATCGAACTCGTATGTGCTTTGTCTTTGAATGAAAAGCTGGATTCCTTGCAAGATGCAAGGCACTTTGACTGTCACAGAATAGAGAAATCTTCTCTTGTTTGTGCCTGAGTTCTTCCAATACCATCTTCAACCATACTGCTTCTTTACTAGCTTGTGTAGCTGCTACATATTTTGCTTATGTTGTTGACGTGGCCACAACTGACTGCAGTTTTGAAACCCAGCTTACAGCTCTGCTAGTAAGTGCAAACACATATCCTGTGGTGGATTTGTTTTTGTCAAGATCACCTGCATAATCTGAGTCAATATATCCTCTGACACTAAAGTCTGATCCTCCATAACATAATGCAACATCTGCGGTCCCCTTAATGTATCTCAGGACCCTTTTCACGGCATTCTAATGCTCTTTACTAGGATTCGCCATATACCAACTAACCACTCCCATTGCTTGTGCAATATCTGGTCTTGTACAGATCATAGCGAACATCAAACTTCCCACTGCTGATGCATAAGGTACTCGAGACATTTCTTTCCTCTCTACTTCATTGCTAGGACACATACTTGAGGATAACTTGAAATTAACAGGAAGTGGGGTAGAAATTGGCTTACAATCTTGCATGTTGAAGCGTCGCAAGATCTTCCTTAGGTAGTTCTTTTGAGAAGCCAAATCTTCCTGCTATTTCTGTCTCGGTGAATTTGCATCCCTAGAATCTTGTTTGCTGGTCCCAAGTGCTTCATTTCAAACTCCCTAGCCAATTGTGCCTTCAATTCTTTAATACGATCTTTGTTGGACCTGCCACCAACATGTTGTCCACATACAACAGCAAAATAGTGTAATCACTTTCACCAAACCTTTTGAAATATGCACAAGGGTCTGCATTAAGTCTGTTGTATGCTCATGATGAAGGAATCAAATCTCTTATACCAACATCTCGGTGCCTGTTTGAGACCATATAGAGATTTGTTCAACCTGCAAACCAAGTTCTCTTTCTCTTTTTCTTCAAAACCTTCTGGTTGGAGCATATATATTTCTTCTTCAAGATCTCCATGAAGAAAAGCCGTCTTCACATCTAGCTGCTCCAGATATAGATCAAATGTAGCACACATTGCCAGGACTACTCGAATTGTAGTAAGTCGTACCACTGGAGAAAATATTTCATTGAAATCAATACCTTCTTTCTGAGCATATCCCTTTACCACCAGTCTTGCACGATATCGCTCCACTTGGTCATTGCCATCACGCTTGATCTTGTAGACCCATTTGTTTCCAATGGCTTTTCTTCCATGTGGTAGTGGAGCAAGATCCCATGTCTTGTTCTTATGAAGAGCTTCAATTTCTTCTTGTATTGCTGCCATCCACTGAGATGCATCTGAACTGTTCAGTGCTTCTTGGAGAGTTAATGGCTCTCCATCCTCTATTAGAAGACAATATGTAACATTGCTCTCCATGACATAATCTAAGTGCCAACCTGGTTGTCTTGTCAAGCAACTTGACCGACAAATTTTCAGTGCCTCAGACACAACTGGTTCTTGTTCCTCATGCTCTGGTGCTGCTTCAGAAGAATCCGCATCTTCTTTCTCTTGTTTATTTTCTATTTGAACTGTAGTAATCTCTGGTTTTTCCTTTGTAGTGCCATCATTTTCTTTTCCTTGCAGTTTATCTTCTACAAATATCACATCTTTGCTGATGACAACTTTGTGGGCAGTGGGATCCCACAAGCGATACCCCTTGACTCCATTAGCATATCCCATGAAGATACACTTTTTGGATTTTGAATCCAGCTTCGTTGTTTCTTGGGCATTGTATATCACGTACACAGGACTTCCAAACGTATGGACATGAGAATAGTTAGTTGGCTTACTAGTCCACATTTCCATCGGCGTTTTCAAATCAATCGCAGTTGATGGAGATTGATTGATCACATAACAGGTGGTCTTGACTGCTTCTGCCCAAAACGACTTCACTAGTTTTACAGTCTTCAACATTGCTCTTGTTCTCTCCAACAAGGTTCTGTTCATCCGCTCTGCCACTCCATTTTGTTGTGGAGTGTATGATGTAGTGAACTGTCTCTTGATACCTTCCTCTTGACATAAATCATTGAACTCATCGCTAGTAAATTCTCCTCCATTGTCAGTCCTCAGACACTTGATCTTTTTTCCCGATTCAAGTTCTACCTGTGCTTTGAACACTTTGAAAACTGGGAATACATCGGCCTTCCTTCTGATTGGATACACCCAACATCTCTTGGAGTGATCATCAATAAAAGATACAAAGTATCTTGCACCTCCTTGGGACAAAATCGATGCTTGCCAAACATCAGAATGGACTAGTTCCAAGATAACTTTACTTCTAACAGTGGAACTGTTGAATTTTGATCTATGCTGCTTGCTCATGACACAATGCTCACAAAAGGGTAATGATACGTTGTTGAGCCCTAGGAGAAGCTTTTGTTCTGAGAGAATCTTCAAACCTCGTTCTGACATGTGGCCAAGTTTACGGTGCCACATCATCGTTGATTCTTCTGCAGAGCTTATCGAATTAACATTCATTTCTCCATCTTGTATTGTCTCTCCGTTAAGCATGTATAGATTTGTAGCTATCTTTTCTGCTTTCGTCACCACAAGCGTGCCTTTAACTATCTTCATGATCCCATTCTCAATATGGGTTTTACACCCAACCTCATCTAGTTGTCCTAAAGACAATAGATTTTTCTTCAGGCCTTTGACATGTCGTACTTCTTGGATAGTGTGAACCGTATCGTCGTGCATCTTTATTTTGATGGTACCGATACCAGCGATCTCCAAGGCATGATCGTTTCCCATGAACATAGATCCTCCTGAGATAGGTTCATATTTATGAAACCATTCTTTCCGAGGGGTCATATGCCATGATGCTCCTGAATCCATAGTCCAAACATCAGTGAGTTTCTTTCTGCCTTCAACAATCGTTGTTGCCTCGCTGTATAGAATTTCACCATCATCTGAAGTACTTGCAACATTTCCCTGAGCTTTTGATGACTCGGGACCTTTTCCATTCTTCTGAAGATGCCAACACTCCTTCCTGATGTGCCCTTTCTTGCCACAATGGTGACATTTTATATTTTTCTTACTTCTTGACTTTGATCTACCATGATTATGGCTCCCACTGGGACCACGTTTCGTTGACCTCCCTCTCGTCATCGATAATGCCTCTGCTTGTTGCGAATTTGCCAACCTGTCCTTCTTATTTCTGCACCTTTGTTCCTCTTCCAAAATTGCGGCTGCAACGTCCTCAAAGACTAAATAGTCAGTGAGAATATTATTGGTCAGATTGATGATGAGTTGGTCATACAAATCTGGCATGCTTTGAAGTAGAAGTTCCGCACGCTCATTTACATCTATTTTGTAACCCAACTTTGAGAGTTTAGAAAATAGTGTATTGATGGCATTGATATGATTCGTTACTGAAACAGATTCCGACATCCGAAGAGTGTAGAGTCTTCTTTTTAAGAAGATTTTGTTGTGTAATGACTTGGTCTCGTACAACTTTGTGAGAGTATCCCAGATTTCCTTTGCAGTCTTCTTCTCTTCCACACTTGACAAGACTTCATCGGCTAGACTCAAGTGTAGATTAGCGACAGCAGTGTCATTCATTTTCTTCCACTTGCTATCGTTGGTGATCTCCACTGGTTTTTCTCCAATCGCCTCTATGCAATCTTCTTTTGTTAAGATCGCCTTTATCTTCATTTTCCATAACGAGAAATTATTCCCGTTAAACTTCTCTATCTCGAACTTTGTTGCCATTTTGCTCACCTTGATTTCAATCGTTTCACTTGAACTGTGAACAGTACCGTATACGTGAACAATGCGTATACGTGCCCAGTACTTTGAAAAGAGTGAATAATAATCTAACTTATTTTCTGATGTGGAGGATCCACTTTTTAGTGGCAACCACAGAGCATACGATAAGTAGATATCAACACTCAAGTCAAGCTCTGATACCACTTGTTGGAAAATGATGGGTCTTAGATGTCTTGAAACTAATAGTTGAAATGAGATGAATTGAAGATAAAATGAACACAAGGATTTACGTGGAAAACCCCCAGACAAATTAGGGTAAAAACCACGGGCAAGAATAGAAGAATTCACTATGAGAAATAATAGGAGTTACAACTTTTCTTTTAAATCACAAGGAGATAACAACAAAATAACCTTTCTTGAAAATAGAAGAAAACACTAATTTTCCTAACTCTTTATTTCTCTCTCTCTCTCTACAAATGAGAGACTTGGATTTTGGGATGATTTGGGATGCTTGTGGAGAGGATGGGATGAAGGGATTAAGCTGGGGAGGCCAATTTATAGGCCTCTCTCACGCCTAAATGGGTTAGGCAAAAGACATGAGCAACAGCCAATTTAGGCTGCTGCCTAATAATGGTAGGCTACCTATGTTCCTTTAATTTAATAAAGGTTTGGCCACTTTGCAATTCCAATTACAATTCTATGTGATGCTTTGACTATTCAACAATTGAGAAAGAGAGAGAGAAAAGGGTTGGTACGATAAGTTTTGAAAAAGCTTTGAAAGGTTCTTGGTCACGTGTAAGCAATTGACATAAAATATGCAAACTATTAGACAAATATCTTTTAAAATATTTTTATTTACAACAAATTTTCGGTCAGCTGATCGATCATTCGAGCTCAAAGCTCCCACCTGCACAGGAGCATGCGCTTTCCTCTGGAAATGAGATAAGCCTCGGGGAACGCCATAGACCGACTTGTTCTGTGTTTAATCAACAAATCCCATGTCAAAAAACAAACAAACAAAATCAAAATCGATCCTTCCGATCCCAAGAAAGGGTATTGAAATGGTGGGAGCTCGAAAGTGGAATCTGATTCCCAAGTTTTGAGAAGAAGTAATACTAAATCTGTGGGCTTAAGGTTGTGATTACTTACCAGAAAGCAGCTGGCATTCAAGGATATCATGGCGAAGGAGATGGGCTTCCTTTTCTTCTTCTGCGTTAGCTAAAGATAAACAGATAGATATAAGTTACGCCCACCACCAACTCATGGAAGTGGCGGCGAAGGAGCAAACCGCAAAGCTCTGAAGATGTGTTCCTTAGGGTTAGGGTCACATTCAGAGAGCTAGGGGAGAATCTTTGGAAAATTAGTTATAGGTGGGTTGTTTATTTGTACGGACTCATGTAATTGGAGAGTAAATTACCAATTAAGTTCTGATTTTTGGAGGATTGTTTACCCTGCCAGTAAACATTTGTCATTTTCTTTTTCTTTTCATCTTTTTAACAAAATAAGCAAGAAGGGAAAGTCTAAGGCGCACAGAGAGTTAAGAGCTTTGTGAGAGCAAAATATCCTTTAACTTGGGAAAATATATTGTTATCAAGTGAGTGATTGGCATTTTAAGTAAGTTTATTTTATAAATAATAAATGACGGTTACCATTTTATTTGTCATAATTAGATATAGGTAATATATATAAATTATGTATTTGATTATATCACCTAATTAGACATATTCAAATATGTCAACAGTAATCCCAACACATCAAAAGAAAATGAGAAAATGCTAACTTCTTTAAATTTCTTGTCAACAACTAGAGTTGATTGGGACATGTAATAACATAAAATGCTTCCCCAAGATAATGTTCATCTAAACCAACAATCATGGAATTAAAGTGCAGTTAATTTATTACAACAAGAAAGCTCGTGACAATTCGCATTTGTTCATTATTTTATACAATTGAAATATTATCATGAATTGGTGTACTATAGGTCCTATTGTGAAACATCCTTCATCTGGAGAGCAAATTCCCCCGGCATTAGGAAAGATACTTGTAGCTGGACTTTGAGGGCAATCAAATACTGCAGTCGTTGCCAATGTAAAAATTGCTATCCCTTCATCTATGGCAATTGGTTTTTTTTGCATCCATCAAAGGAACCATCTTTTTGCTTATCAAAGCTCTTAACCATTAGGGGTTTCATAAAAATCCATGCATTCTTGCTTTGATCATCCTTAACTAGAATGATCATTGTCACCCCAGATTCTGTAAGAGGCATTGTAAAATCAACAAATCTGGATCTATTTGCTCGAATGGTTACGTCACCCACAACAACATCGAACTTCTGCAAATACAAAAACAAACTTTGTTGCTTCGGTTAAACTAAACATTCCAAAGAAGCATCATGTGATTTCTAACTAAAAGTTAAACAATGAGTAGGGATTCAAGTTAGAAATTTAGATTACATACATTAAGAGCAATTTGATAAACGAGGTCATCATAGCTTATAGTAATATTAGCACCAGGAGTTACAAAAGGAATAAACTCATATTGGATAGCATAAGGGAGCAAATGATCCATTACTTCTTCGAACACATCTACACAAAAACCAATGGCAATGACAGCATTTGTTTGAGGATCCTTTTCCATTTTTATGAATCCAGATAATGTATTTTCAACCGGAAATCCAACCCTCAACTTCTTTTCCGTTGTTGTCATTTCCCAACCTTTAGGCACTATAAAAGATTCACCAGGCCATATGATTGGCTTGATGAGATCTTCTTCGTAAGTTGTATAACTATCCTTGTCTGCCATTAACTGCTTTGAGATCCCATATTTTTTAGTCCAAAAGCCTACTTCCCAATCTCGTTTTCCAATCACATTGCACTACAAGAATTCCGGGATTTAGCGACGGAATATTTCCGTCGCTAAATCCAAAATTCCGTCGCAAAATATCTTTAGCGACGGAAACTGTCCGTCGCTAAAGTCTGCGTCGCTAAATTTTCTTTGCGACGGATCCGTCGCTATTTTAGCGACGTCTTAGCGACAGAAATATTTCCATCGCTAACTGTATTTTTTTAAAAAAATTGCGACAGAATATTTCCGTCGCAATATTTTTAAAAAAAAAATTTAAATTATTATTTTTTATTAGCAACGAAAAATTCCGTCGCTATTATTTTTAAAAAAATATTTAAAATATAGCGACGAAATATTCCGTTGCTAATTAAAAAAAAAAGAATTTTTTTATTTTTTTTTAAATTCTGCGACGGAAATATCCGTCGCAATTTTTTTTTAAAAAAAGAAATTATTCTTTTTAGCTACGGACTATTCCGTCGCTATATTTTAGAATTTTTTTATGAAATTTATAATATTTTAAATTTTTTATTAAATTAACTTTATCGACGAAAATTTTCCGTCGCTATTAGTTTAGAATTTTTTTATTCAATTAATATAGCGACTGAAGTTTCCGTCGCTAATATTTTTCGATTTTTTTTTAAAATTAATTATAGCGACGGAAAATGCCGTCGCTACGAATTTTTTTGAATTTTATTAAATTAATTATAGCGACGGAATTTTTCGTCGCTGAAGTAAATTAAAAAAATTAAAAAATATATTAAAATTTTATTGCGACGAAATTATTTCGTCGCAATATATTAATTTTTTTTAAAAATTTTAGCGACACAATTTTTTTCCGTCGCTAAAAGTTATACATTTTTAATTTTATTTTAATTTATTTATTTAATTTTAAAATTTATTTATAATTATTTATTAAACAAATTATATAAAAATTCCAAAATTTATATTTATAATATAAAAATTATTATTCAAACAAGATACTAATAATTGTCTATTACATGCTAATATAATTGTCTGTTACATACCAATCGTTACATAAAAATAACTGCAAAAACTAATCATCTAAATCATCATCAACATTAGGTGAGTCAGGTTGATAAGTCGATTGTGGCTGAGAAGAAGAAGAAGAAGGAACAATACCACGAGTAGATGCAGTAAGTTGTTCAATCAAAAATCGCATCTCAAACATCTGTCGTCGAACATCGCTCAGCTCATGAGCCTGCGAATTAATCTGCTCCGCCTGCGAATTTATCCGCTCTGCTTGTGAATTTATCTGCTCCGCCTGTGAATTTATCTGCTCTGACTGCACTTTTAATTTCTCTGTCATTTCTTGTATAACTGGGTTTTCATTAAGACCAGATGAGACAGAGGATGAGCTGCCAACGTCAGAAAATTTTGATTGTGATAAAGATCCTATGCCGTAAATCCTCTTCTTCTTATTTTCCCCCCCAGCAGCCTGGATGAATATCTGATCGCAATCTGGCTGCTGAGGCTCCTCAGACCCTTCATTTGGTTGAGTTGCTTGCTCTAGCAACTGTCCATACATTTCCTACAACAGTTTAATGAAGAAAATAAAATAAATCAATTATGAATATTAAAACTTATGTTAATTATAAAAATGATATTACTTACAATTAAAAAATACTTACAGCGACACTTGAAGAACGTCTGTCGACATACACCATCTGTCCTTCTTCAAATTTTTTAGAATGAATTCGTTCAAACAATTCAATCAGTGTAGGCTCTCTCCCAAACTCATGTGTCTAAAAAAAAAAATGACATAAAATTAACCATGTTAATAAAAAAAAATTAAATATTAACAAATTAAATAAATTAAATATCTCACCATTCGTCTTTTATGCTCTGCTGAAGATATAGAACCCCCAGTATGACGGGAAAGACCAGCCCCAAGGCCACCTATCTCACTCAAACGGTTCAGCGATGCTTGTGCAGACCGTTTCTTGAAAGCTTCATCTTGTTCCCATTTCTGCATCCAGCTATCCCAAACATCATCTGGCACAAAGATCGATTTTCCATTGGCATGCCACATACGAATGTTGTCGATATATCGTTTCGCTGCTTTTTGTGTCCACTCTCTTCTCACTAATGCATCAATTGCAGGATCCCACTGAAAAATTTTCTGTAAAACAAAAAAAAAAGATTAAATAATTTAAACATTTCTACATTAATAGTTGAAATATATATATATATTATTAATTTGAATTTAATACCGCAAATTCATCCCAATACATGCCCTTTATCTCCGAAGGCACTTCTTTCCAAACATGACCTTTCTTATGAAGACGTTTCTTGAAGATTGTCGATATAATATGGGAGATATTTATTGTACGACAAAAGATGCTCCTGTATACAAATAATAATAATTAGTATAAAATTTAATACATGTCATAATGTAAAAAAAAATTAAAGTTACCCATCGCCATCTTGCTCTATAACATGTAATGGGTCGGATGTAAAATGACTGGCAGTCGAGTAAGATGATGGATGTACTGGTGACTCTGCAGGAAGGGTCGGTGAAGAAGCAACTACAAGAGTAGCAACAGGAGATGCTGATGGGAGGGATGCTGGTGAAATATCTCTCGAAATATATGGTGCTGCAGTAGATGAGGTGGAAGCAGCAGTAGACCCAGACGAGTTAGGTCTAGAACCACTGCGTCCTGCACGATATCGTCCTCTAACACCTGTCATCTATATATATATTATAATGAAAATGCCGTCAAAATTTTTTCCCGCCCATTTCCACTTTCTATTTCGATATTTTATTATATTTTATTTATTTCTTTCTTACCCAAAATAAAATTTTTATAAATCATTAATTAAATATAAGTTTGTGGAAAACGTGTAGTTCTTGAAACCTGTAGATGGTTTTTTCATAATTAAATAGTATTTGGAGAATGTATAAACATGTTAGTATATAAAGAAGTAAGATCTAATCAATATTATTAATTTTGGCAGCATCTCAGCACAGTTCTCCAGATGCACGATAAAGATTATGTGTTGATTCATACAAGTTAAACTCGATTTGAGTCAATTGCATGAATCAAAACATATTCTTATATGCAACCGGAGAACAACAAGAAATGCTACTGAATTTTCGTACCATGCATGAGTAAATTAATGCGTATTCGCTGGGCACACAACACGACACCAAATTTCCAGACTGTCCAACTGGACAATTCAGTGATCTCCTCGCTCCATCGAGGAAGTCACCGAACGGGAATCTAAGGTTAAGTTCCAACAAATTTAATTAAATACCTAAGAAATATTTAATTAATTTTTTTTATTTAATATAATTTTTAGAGAAAATTCAACAAAATCTCTCCTATAAATGAACTACACCCTATAGGATACACATAATCAAATTTACACATAATCAAATACACAATTAGATACAGACATACACATAATCAAATACACTAAATTAACACACATATCTGTACACATAAATTAAATTAACACTAAATTAAATTTACACTAAACTAAATTAAATTAACACTAAATGAATTTACACTAAACTAAATTAACACATATATCTGTATACATAATCAAATATACATTAACACACACGCAACTTTATACACACATAATAAAATAATAAAAATACCTCCCATCAAATCACTTACACTGCAAACATAAATATGTATGCGTATGGTATGGTACACGAAAACTTCTAGTTTCCAGGTTTGTAAAATATTTTTGTTTTTTAAACGTTAAGACTATTTTTATAATTTAAAAAAAAATTATGATCATTTTGTAATTTAAAAATATATTTTTATCTACGAATAGATAAAATATTTTTTTGTCTATCACTCAAAATTTTTATTTTTTTAAAAATGTATTTAAATATATTATAAATTTTATGTTTATTTTTAAATTAAATAATTATTTTTTATTATTTTTATATTAAAAATTATATTTACAAAAAAAAATTCTTATTTTTTTTATTCATGAATTTTATTCACATATTTATTTTTTAAATAATAATTTTTTATTTTCATTTTATATCATACTCATTTTTTATTTTATTTTCATTTTCATACAACATATTATATATATACACTTGACTGAAAACTCGAGAAAAATAAGTGTTAATTATTAAAAATATATATATCAAACTTTTTTAATAATTTTATAATATATTTTAAAATTTATTGATTAATTTTACATTTAATTTTTAATTATGTATTAATTCTATAATACTATTAAAATTTACATACTTAATGCTTTTTTGATGTATTAATTATTCTTTTTTTCCCAAGTTTTTATGCTTGCATAATGAATACTCTTTCAAGAACTTCTAGGATGGGTTTGATAAGGATGTAATCTTGCATTGATATTATAAGAAAAAGTTGACAAATTTTTAAATCTTCCAAATAAATAAGACACAAAAGTTGACAAATGTACACAAAACATAAAATACTATAAAAAATACACAAAATAATAGGATACACATAATCAAATGTACATAATGAATAATCAAATACAAAATTAGATACACACATAAACATAATCAAATACACTAAATTAACACACATATCTATATACATAAACTAAATTAAATTAAACTAACACTAAATTAAATTAATTTACACTAAACTAACACAAAATTAAATTAAACTAACACTAAATTAAATTAACACCAAATACAGAAATGAAGCAAATAAATCTATATATATATATATATAGACAGAGAGAGAGAGAGAGAGGGCCTTCTGGAGGTGGCGGCGGCGGCGTGGCGGGGGGCGACGGCGGTGCGCAGCAGGGGCGGCGATTCAGGGACGACGACGGTGGCGTGGGTGGGTTACGCGGCGGCGAGAGAGGGAGAGAGACAGAGAGAAGGGGGTGGGCGAGGGGCGGCGACGATGGCAGTGTGGGCGAGGGGCGGCGACGATAGCAGTGTGGGCGAGGGGCGACGACGATGGCAGTATGGGCGAGGGGCGGCGATGATGGGGTGGGTAGTTTGGCTACGGGTGAGATAGAGAAAGAGAGGGAGAAAGAGATGCACTGTGGGCGACGATGGTGTGTCGGTCGCGGGTGAGAGAGAGAAAGAGAGAGGGAGAGAGAGAGGCAGTGTGGGAAAAAGGGGGAGACAGTGAGCTAGGGCGAGGGTGAGGGCGAGTGCCAGCCGCGAGAGGTGAGAGCGAGTGCGAGATCGAACGAGAGAGAGGAGAAGGGGCACGTAGGCGATGCAGAAGAGGGAGAAGAGGGAAAGAGGGAGACGGGGGGCGTCACATGGGGTTTACGGGGGGAAGGGATGGGGGGTGAGGGGGGTTTTACCGGGATCAGTGAAAGAGTCCCCGCCTCTTTCATTAATAAATTATTAAAAAAATTAAAAAAATTAATTATTATTATATAATTAATAAAATTTATAATAATGAATAAAATTATTAAAATTATGATAATTATTAAATCATTTTATTAATAATTTTTTATAATCATTTAAAATATCATAATAAATTAATTTAAATCATTGCATTTTAAATTAATATTAATTTAAAAAATACTTATATTATAAATCTAATAATTATAATAAATTAATTTGATATGTTATAAATACTATTTTAATAAAAAAATTATTAAAGATAAAAAAAATATTTAAAAATATTGTAACAATATTCTTAATATATTTTGAATGTTGAGTAGTCTTTAATTTTTTAAATTTTTTTTTTTGATTATTTTCTCTTTCATATTCCTT
This sequence comes from Diospyros lotus, assembly GCF_014633365.1. NCBI lineage: Eukaryota > Viridiplantae > Streptophyta > Magnoliopsida > Ericales > Ebenaceae > Diospyros > Diospyros lotus. Next base: position 42,908,189 of record NC_068339.1, on the reverse strand, counting down.
CATTATTAGGGGAACGTGATCGGTTTAATTATCAAATTAATCAAAAAATAAATAAATTGAATTGAGAAATTAAACTAAATTGACTTGACAGATTAAACCCAATAAACTAAATTAGATAGAAAAAACTAAATATAGATCACATAAACTAAACAGATTCAATAAACCGAATAAACACATAAAAAAATTAATTAAAATTTAATTAATCTATAAACCAAATAAGCTAAAAAATCAAACAAGCTGAAAAATTGTATGTTAGGCCAAAAACGACGTCATTTTATTATCATAAAAACACCATTGTCTTAAAATCCAATCGATTCGATTTTTTTTAATTAAAAAATATAATCGAAAACAAAAACTAATTTTTTTTAAAAACATTAATTGAATAGAAGCAAATTTTTTAAAAAATTGATAATTTTTATTAATTTGATTCAATGAATTTGATTATACCGAATTTTAATTAATTTGATTCAATAAAGTAGTAAAAACCAAAATAAAATTAGAAATAAAAAAATAATACATTTTAAAAACTAACGATATATTGTCATACAAACAAAGAGTTTATATCGAATTTTAATTAATTTGATTTGATTCAATAAAGTAGTAAACAACAAAAATAAAATTAAAAATTTTAAAAATTATAAATATTTAAAACTAACGATATACTATCATACAAACAAAGAGGTCAAACGATGCATAACAAAACAACGAAGATATAATATTTAATAACATGAGATAATTAAAAAGAAAAATTTATAAAAGTTTTTAATTAAATATACATTAATATATTAAATTTCTTATAGAATTTAATATTTATATATTTAAATATTTATAAATTAATTAAATAAATAAATAAAAATTAAGGTTAGCGACAGATTAAAAGTTATGTCTCTATATCAGCGATGAACTCAGACAATTCGTCACTAAATTTTTTTATTTATTTTTTATTATCAATATTAAATTTTAATTTTTTATTTTTAAAATTGGTGACGGAAAAAACTTTCCGGCTCTATATTTGAAAAGCAAAAAAATTACAATTAAAATTTAATTTTTTAGCGACGAAAATAGTTTTGCGTCGCTAAAAGTAGTGACAGAATATTAAATCTGTTGCAAAATTTAATTTATTATTATTTTTAATTTAAACTAATATATTTTTCTTATTTTAAACTTTAGGGATAGAATTTATTTTCATCTCTAATTAACGATAGAAAATAAATTCCGTCTCCATCTAAAAATGTATTTTTTATTTTTTTATTATTAAAATAAATTCTCGCCTATTGAATTTATTTATTTTTAATATTTTAATTATATAAAAAATAATATAACTTATAAAAATAATAATAATAATTATTTAATTGATAAAAATAATGTATTTTAAATATAATTTTATTATTAAATAATTTAAATAAAATTTTACTGTAATTATCTAAAATGTGATAATAAAATAATTTAAATTATTATATTAATATATTGAAATATTTATTAATAGTTTGCTATATTAAAAATTTATTTTTTCTATAAATAAAAATTATATTAAACGAAATCTATATAATATTTAAAAAAACATTAACTAAACTTAGGATTCTCAATTATAGAATAGAACAATACTAATGACAGAACCCATCTGATCAACACAATGGGTTTCAGATTGTTGAATTTCATCTATAATTCAAAGACAAAATTAGAGAGGACAAATGATAAAGAGATATATTTATTTTTTTTCTTGATCAACATTAATGTTTTATATATAACACTTATATTAGATAGTGACATATGATACTGTTTTTAAGTATAAGATACAATGTTGTTCATATATTGGCCCTATTTGTTACACCTTAATTAAAGAAATTATACCTCATAACTTCTTAGTTTATAGTTTTTAAAACTTAAAATAAATTGTGAACTTGTTTGTTGCAACTTCTCAGAAAGATGTACAAGCTGGGGTACCCTAACTTTGAAAAAGTCAGCTTGCACCCCTTCTAAAACCTAGTAGAAGGTATAAGTTATAATTCTACAAGTTAAAACAAACAATACATTATCACTTTTTTAAAGTTAGAAGTTAAAAATTACAGCTTTTAAGCTACAAAAAACATGCTCATTATGGTTTTTAAACTTTTTAACTTAGCAAAAAATTCTCATATTTATAAAGAGAAAGAGATTGACAAGATAACTCTTAGACTCCTTTCTATATAATGTAATCTCTCAATATTTTTTCATTTTTATGATTTCTAAAATTTAAAATAAAAAAATTTCAATAATATTATGATTTTTAAACTTTTTATTTATTTTTCAAATATAATATTTGTTTACATTTTACACACAGTTAATAAATATTATAAATAATTAATTATTATACATTTAATTGATATAGTTAGAATTTAGCAATATTATGATTTTTAATATTAATATATTCATTTAAATTATATAAATTAATTTTTTCATATTCATCTCATGGTTAAATGTAAATTTAAATATTCATTCCAAATTTAAATATTTATAAATTAATTAAATAAAAAAAATAAAAAATAAAAATTAATGTTAGCGACGGAATATTCAATCTGTGGCTAAATCAGCGACGGAAATCATAATCCATTGCTAATTTTATTTATTAAGTAGCAACGGAACAAAGTTCCGTCGCAAAATTTTAAAATAAAAAAATTAATTTTAATATTACTTTAAACAATTAAAATAAAATTTTAAATTTAATTTTTTATTATTAAAATTTAGCGACGGAACATCGTTAAATTTTAATAATAAAAAAATTAAATTTAAAATTTTATTTTAATTATTTAAACTAATATTAAAATTAATTTTTTACTTTAAAATATTGCGACGATAAAAAATTTCCGTCGCTAAAAATAGCAACATAAATTTTTTCCGTCGCTAGCTAAAATTTAATTTTCATTTTTTTTATTACAATTAATACTTAGCGATGAAAATATTTTTTCGTCGCTAAAAATAGCGACGGATTTTATTTTCCGTCGCAAAAAAAAAATTTAAAATTATTTTTTTTGCGACGGAATTTTTTCCGTTGCTATAACCCGTTGCTAATTGTGGAAAAAAAAATAATCGCAATCCGTCGCAATTCCGTCGCTGTTCCGTAGCAAAATAGCGAAGGAAATATCCGTCGCTGAAAATCCGTCGCTAAATCCCGAATTTCTTGTAGTGTTGACTATTTGAAAGGTTGATGATTGTAACTCTCCGTCAACTAAATTAAATTCACCACTCAAGTCATTGAATCTCATGTTTTGAATTGATAGAAGAAGCATTGGCCCCATTTTTGAGATTCCAATTACATCTAAGTCTGTCTAATTCTCTCCATTGGTATTTGATTTCAAAAATTTTGGTTTTGAAATTTGTGCTTTCTCCATCGCCATTGCTAATAACTTGACGCTACTATACGCCCACAAGCCATATATGTTTAGTTCACCTTCATGTTCTATATCTGGATTCTCTTGAATAAATCTCTTTCTCCATCTTTTCTTGAATTTGTCAAGCTCTTTGGACCTTGGAACATAAGTCTTGACACCTATTACACCTTGCATTGCTTCTATATGTGTGGGATCCATGGAATCTAGCAAACTTGTAATAGCATCTGTTATAATCCAAACATATCCCTGTCTCATCATTCCAACTTCCTTAACCTTCAGGAAAAGACGAGAAGCAAGAGGTAAAAGCATATGCACCACAAAAACCCTAGTCTGCATGGTTTGTAGCTTGTAGAGTTCTCGAAGGATATAATCATCTGTGGCTGACAAAGAAATGACACTTCGATATCGAACTTGCGTGTTGATTGGTAGCAAAGCATCAATTAGATGGGGAAGTATCCCACTACCATAAGAGTTGTCCTCATAGATTAACACTATCTGCCTCCAACTAAATGCCTTGATTATAGATACCAGGGCTCCAATTTGAGCGGATGCAATAGGCACTGCTCGAATGAAATATGGATTTTCTTTCGGCGATAGAGAAGGACTAGTTGCTAAAGAAATTATGGGAACTTGTGTTTTGTTGCCGATATTAATCACAAATTCTGCCTGTGTGGATGATTGTGGACCTAGTATTGCCTGTACTCGCACATTCTTGAGTAAGTCTATAACTGTAAAAACATGATAAATATGACAAAATTCAAACTGTAAGACTAGAAATATTACATAAGCATGCACAAAATGATATTCTCCTGGATATATACAAATGCTTGCTTTGTAGAATTTAATTATGAAAGAACACACAACATATATAATTACCAGCTGATGCAGCCTCAACAATATCAGTCTTGGAATCTCTAGGGTGAAGAACAAGCCTTGTGGTAAAATTGAGGTGAGTGGCATAGAAATCTTCAAGTGCCATGTCCATGCATGTCTTTGTTATCTTCTCGACAATGGTGTCTTTGTCAAGAATCAACCCCACATCAACCTTAACAACTTGCCCGCCAAGCACATTATGTAGGAAGCCCGACGAGAGCAATAACAGTACAAGCATAGAAGAAGAAGAAGAAGAGGAGTATTCTGAATCAAGCTTAGCCATCAATTCCGGTGGAATTAATCCCTAAATCAATATTATATCTTGCTTCAACTAATTAGTTGCAGAATATTTATGCATATATATATATATATTAATGGGGTGGAAGACTACTGATGATGACACCACGCAGTTTCAACCACTAATATTGACCAAGACTGATCGTGATAGTCAGTCAGTATTAATCCAGTTGATTGTAACATATTTGCAGCTTGCAATCTAGATTTCTTTGGGGTTTAATACTAGGATCGTTGGTTAATTATTGACGAAGCGATGCATGCCATTCGTTCGTCAAAGAAGACGATGCATACCGTTCGTTGGTTAATTAATACTAGGATCGTTGGTTAATTCGTTCGTTAATTTTGACATGTAATTTCCAAGGAAATTTCATGTTATTGTCGTGCATCCACAACAACTAATTAAGTTGGTTTTATATCTATATATTTAGGGGTGTGGAATGGTTATGACTGAACCAAATCGACCAAAAAATACTAATCGAGCCGAACAACATATAATAATTGAACCGCAGTAATCGACTAATTTCAACTAACCAAACTAACCGAAATCCAAACCGAGTTAACCAAATTGATAGCAAATTGTGCAAAACCATAAATTGATAGAGAAATTGATATAGAAACAAACCGATTTACAGAAATGAAATAGAGGAACAACATCAATTGATACACAAAAGTTCAAACCTATTTATAATGAGGAAGAATCAAAGGAAATACATGCGAGAGAACACAAATCCATTTGTGCAAACAAAGAAACACAAACGAAAAACCCATAATGCAAATGAAGAAATACATCAAGAAACTAATCTTATTGAAATTCAAAAAAAAAAAAAAAATTGAAAAATCTTACAAAACCCTAACCTAACTGTCGGTACTAATCTCTGTCGACGGTTAGTCGTCGTTGGTATGGGTCGATTGTCCAAGCACAAGGAAATGAAGAAACAAAGAGACAAAGGGGACGATGATTGACGAATGGAAAGGCGTTGGTCTGAGTCTGACGAAGGGGACGACGATTGGCGAAGGAAAAGGTGAGGCGACCTACTGCTGATGGCAAAAGGAAAGGTGTCAAAGGTGGAGGTGATGATTACTGATGGCGACGGACTCAAAGGGTTCAATGGGTTTTTCTCTCTATCAGTCTTGGTTTATCTCAGTGTCTCACGTCTGTCTCAGTCCAGCCTTCTAGGTGAGTGAGAGTCTTTGCCTTGGGTTCTGTCGCCCGGGAGGGAGGGAGGTTTATGGGTAATAAGATATGCACTCTTCGGTTCGGTTCTTTGGTTATTTATACCAAAATAATCGAATTGAACTGAATAATCAATTTTTAGAGAAAAATATAACCAAACCAAACTATTTCCTATGAAAAATTGAACTGAATCAGTTCAGTTCTATTAGTTCGGTTTATCCAAACTTCTGCTCACCCCTATCTATATTAATGCATATTATATATACATATATATAATATAGTATACATAAAATTAGTCTAGATTACAATTCATTTTGCAATCTAAATTAATTAAAATGACGTCATTTCTTCTGCTCTATGGCTTCCCCTTTTCTTTCTCTTCCCTTCTCTTTTAACATGAATTATTGAATATCCGATGATAGGGCTAATTGACAACTCAATGGCAAGGCAAATGCGAGCTAAAGGCAAGTCTGATGGCGATGCGACCAAGGTTCATTGGCCAGACTAATTTTAGGTATTATATGTATATGTGAATTTCTTTTTGTGAATAAAAAATATTTAAACATTTTTACAAAAGTTTTCAAAAGATAATTGTATCAAAGAAGGCAAACTCCTATGCCAAGTCCACCAAACCAAAATTATCTTATATTATACTTTAGTTAATTCTTCTACCTTTAAAGTTTAACTCAGTAAAATACAAACAAGCTAAGCCTTTTTTTCAAAGTAGAAGAAAAGCAATGACTAGGACTGAAACTTAAAAAGACATTATTCCAAACTCGGTTAACTATTATATATAGCACCTATTAGTATTAGTGTATATGTATATGTTTTTTGTTTACATTAAAATCGACTTTGGAAAATGAGAGGCTAGGCTCTTCTTCAAAGCACCCAATTTCCATGGAGAGCATTAAATGCGCGGGAACAAGAAGACCTGTAATTTGTATAGAAGAAAATGCATGCATTCTTCTTCTTAAGCATTAGTCATTTACAATCAAATTTCACACGAACTTCCTTGTTAACTTCTTCTGGTTGTTACTTAAGGAGAAATTAACGTTTGGTAAGTAAATTACAAAGAAATTAATTTAAGTCAAGTCATAAGGTCACCCCCTTAGAGTCAAGCTTGACCCATTTACTGAACGAATTAAATATACATTTTTTATTTTGTAATGATATATTGAAGTGATGGAATATTAATCTAGATTATTAATTTGCAGACCAGCCAAAGTTATTAATCTAGATTAATTTTCAGTTGTTATCCTACAATTTACAAGTTGGTTTCCAATGGCTCAACCCATATTACAAAACTAGCTAGAGATGGAGATCCCCCTTTGCGATGCATATGAGTTTTTAATAGATTGACGCATACATATATTTAGAATTTAATTTTATAAAATATATATATTTTCCATCACTAGACAGACAAATTAAAGAGCCCCTAGGCTTGTTCAAAGCACACATTTATCTTTTATTTTTGATAAGTATGAATTTGAAGGATATATTTTCAAAGTACCCATAGTCAAGGAGTCATTTAAAATTTCGAATGACTTTTCATTAAAAAAAATTAAATGACTATAAATCTTCCATTTGATATATATATATATGGTTTAGTTCCAAGTCGTTATAGTCAAGGTCTACCATGAGGGTAGGTGACTTGACCTAGGGCCCCAATCAAAGAAGGCTCCCAAAAAATTAAGTTCAAGTTTTGAATATATATTTTAAATATATAATAAAAATATGTTAAAATACATAATTTACATCAATTCTATTTGAGCTTTATTGATAAAGTAGTAGATTATAAATCAAAAGTTTCTTAAGTCACTGGTTCTAGTCACTCCACCAGTACATTTGAATTTTTTTATATTTTAATGTTTTTTGAGGGATAAATACCAATCTTACAAAAAAAATTTACATTTTAATATTTTTTAAACAATAAATACCAATCCCACAAATTTTATAAGAAAAATTAATAATTTAGTGAATTTTTTTACATTTTAATGTTTGTTAAATAATAAATACCAATTCCACAAATTTTGTAAGAAAAATTAATACCTTAATGAATTTTTCTACATTTTAATGTTTTTTAAACAATAAATATCATTCTTGTATCGAAATTTTGTTAAAAAAATTAATACTTTAGTCATTGAACTTTTGAAAATTTTTAGTTAAAATTTTTAAATTTAAAAATTAATTGTATAAACTGTTAATATCATAATTCGATCTAAAATCTTAAAAGTCTAAGGACCTAATAAAATTTTGGTTTATGGGCTTGGTTTGGGCCTCCAAAATATCAGGGCCAACCCTGTTTATAGTTAATGTTCCCATAACATAGATATCAGTAATCAATTAAAATTATAAATTTTTTTACAAGATTGAGATTACTTTTAAATTAAATTGGTCTTAAAATTTCTACACAAGTGAAAGAAAATATATTTTAAATAATTTTTTTAAACAAAACATAAGTGCCAAAAGAGCGGGAGGAGTTACACAATCACTTCAATCTTTTCACAGTCAATTCCATAGCACTATCAATCATGTCCCACATAATGTTCATCTTAACAAAAAATTAATAAGTTGTTGATTATATCAATAAACAATTGTAATCATGCAATCAAAGTGCAGTTAATTTATTATAACTAGAAAGCTCGTGACAATTCATATGTGTTCATTAGTTTATACAATTGAAATATTATCATGAATTGGTGTATTAGATCCGTTGTGAAACATCCTTCTTCTGGAGAGAAAATTCCCCCGACATTATGAAAGATACTTGTAGCTGGACTTTGAGGCCAATCAAATACTGCAGTCGCTGCTAGTGTAGAAATTGCCATCCCTTCAACTATGGCAACTGGTATTTTGCATCCATCAGACTAACCATTTTATAGCTTATCAAAGCTCGTGGCCATCATACTAACCTTTCGCCTGATTGAGCAATCGGAAGCCAAAATGGTTTTGTTCTCATATAGGAAGTTAGAAATGAAAACGATGAGAGCAAAAAGCGAAGATACACTAGTAATAAGGAAGAGTCCCTTGAAAATTTCAAATGTGAGACTTCCAAAGGTGACCACGATGTTATTTTGGTCCATACAGTCTTTTTCTTTGCTAAATCATTTAGCTATAATTTCGTTCATTTTTTCCCCTCTTTTAAACTAAATATGGCTCTTAAAACATTAGATACAAAGGAAGATCCCTTTGCAAAAGGGATATAATTATAAGGATATAGTTAACTTGAGAGAGAGATAAAGATCAACATAGTTATAGGGATATAATTGAACAAAAAATGACATAATTATAAGAATATAATTGAAAAAATGAGAGAGAGAAAGAGAGAGACTCACAAAGCCAAAACCTTCAGAGCTGGGAGTTGGTCTTCCTCCCATAACATACTTGAAACAATATTTGGAAAGAAGTAGTCTCAAATAAGTGATCTCATCGACAATTACAGCAACCCCTCTATTCTTACGTCTTTTGGAAAGGGTTGCATTATATGTTTGTAAATTGTAAGTTCTTAACTTGGAAGGATTGAAGCCCATACTCTTCAAAAGTTCACCAACAAAAGATTCTTCTGCATGCCCAATATAGCCTACATTTTTTATGAGATCATTGATGTTTGTGATAGTGGGTTATAGTTTTTGCACAGCTAGCATTGACGTTAAGCTTGTTGTGTAACATGATGTCACTATTAACACCACAAACACCCATACAGCTAAAATAAATCTTGATAAATTGTTAACTACCTTCTCTCCTGCTCAAAATAGGAAAGTAAACAAATTCATTAATATACAATCTCAATATACTTGTGATGTGCCTTGTAAAAATAAATGGATGAAGTGGATTACTAAAAATAAATGAAAGAATTGAAAAAATGAGATAGCGCCACGTGGCCATGTGAAAGCCCCCGCGCTCATGGTCGCGACCCCGAGTGACCCTCACCCGAGGGTCTCCCATGCCCACACCCCCAAGTGACCTCACCAGGGGGTGCCCCACGCGTCGCACCCCCAAGGGACCCTTACTCAAGTGTGCCATAGGCGCTCCTTCGTGCCTATACTTGCGATTCGCACATCATTATCCCTCGAGACCCGATCAAAACTATCTCCGAGTTACTCATCGAGAAAATTGGGTCACCCGATACCTGGTAGCTTCTTCCATCAGTATAAATAGAGGGGTATTTCCCCTCATTTTCTATGCGATCTCTTACACTCACATTTCTTTCTTACTTTTGACTACTCTATATATTCGAGAGGCTAACTTAGGCATCAAAGGGCTTATGCGGGGATCCTCACACGTGCCCTTGACTGATCTTCTTTTTGGACAAATCATCCATCGCTCGGAGGGGTCATCCATCGCTACCATTCTACCCCGAGAGACTCATCCATCGTTGTCAGTACCCCTAGGAGAGTCATTCATCATTGTCGCTCCACCCTGAAAGAGTCATCCATCATTCTCGATGGTCACCCATTGTTTGGATAATCCACACGTGAGTTATCCTAATGCAATTTTCTATCTATAAATTCATTGTTGTAATTGAGAAACAACAATTAGCGTTAACATGCACCTTTTGACGCATACGGTTCAAAAAAATTGCGAAAAAAAGAATCAATGTGTAGATTCCAGCCCTCTTTCTTTTTTCATAGTAGGCTCTTTCTAACTTTTAACGAAAGGGCTTTCTCTTCGATTTTTCAATAAAAATGGTTGTCTGTGGAAAACTAAGAAAAGGCCACGAAGCAACTCACTCGACATGGCACAAACTCGAAGCAATTGTCAGATGCCCTGGTGCTCAATCACCCCAACGAGAGATTCTTTTTTGTGTAGAAGATCAACATTAGTCCACCCATGAGGGCTAACTAACCCTTATCCATCAGGGCCAGCCACCCCTCACCCATGAGGGTCAGCTCCTCCTTATCCATCAGTCTTCCCGGGAGGACCAACCACCCCTCACCCATCAGTCCCCTCGTGAGCGTCATCCATCTCTCACTTATCAACAATCGCCCTTTCTGGGGTCTCCTCACCCATTGGGGATTTAGCTTCAAGCATTGTCCCTTAACACCTCACATGCCCTTCCAGGACCCTATTTTCCAGGTCACATTAGCTCAAGAATACATTACCCATCTATGGTTCCTTAAGCTAAATAAAAAGCACTATGGCAGTAGCATGCCAATGGGGTGCAAGCTCTTCGTGAAATGGTTGTGATTTTGCGAGACTTGGTTCTTTATGGATCAATTCCAACCACTTTGAGAAATTTTATACCAAAAATAGCTCCGTCCAGTAGGGCTTGTCAGGAGGTACCAGGAAACGACTCATATTAGGAGGCCATCCCCGAGACTCATGCTCAATCCACCTCTTATTAAAATAATCAACCAAGGTCTTCTATGAGAGGGGCTTATACCCAAGCTTCTCCCCATCAAGGAAATCAAGGAGGGACTGGTCATTGAAGGGTAAATAGTCCAAGCCCTCAAAGGGGGAAATACTTTGAAACAGTGACTAGCATCCCCACGGAAGGAGGTCAAAATTCTCCTAAACCTGTAACAAGGAGAAACAATGAGCCTGACAACAACCCTACTACCTTTAGTACTTGAGAGGCAGTGGGCATGAAGAAAATGATTGCGCGAGTGTTGCAACAAAATAAGTTATTACCAGTTCCAAAGGAGCAATCCCGAGGGAGATTGCTATTTGTGAAAAATGTAATGAAATGGCCCTTGCCTAGGAAGTTTAGGATACCCCAAACAAGCCCTTACTCAGGCAAGAACGATCCTTATGATCACGTTCAGAATTATGAGTCTTCGATGATACTTCGTGGATGGGACGATGAGATAATGTGTAGGGCCTTCCCATTAACCCTAGTTGGACATGCTTGAGCTTGATTTAATAGTTTATCTAAAGCATCCATTTCCTAATTTGAGTAGCTAAAGGAAAAATTCATTAAAGCGTTCATTATTAATAGGAAGAACGACGCAACATATCTCCTTAGCATTTAGTAGGGGAGCAAAAAGACCATACGCCATTATGTGGACAGGTTCCAGAATGTAACGCTTAAGATTGGTAATCTACTGATTGAAATGATAGCATTTACTATGTTACAAGGGACGTGACTAACTTTCTTCTAAGAATCCCTATCTTTAGACCCTCCGAAATCCCTAACAGATTTGTTTGTCAGAGCAAATAAATACTTAAACCATACAGAAGTAATGACGATTGTGACAATAGATGAGGACAACGAGTAAAATAAAAAATAGCGAAATGTTGGAGAATACCGTAATTGGCTACAAGAAAGGGCCCGAAGGCTAGAGGATGCCAGGCTCCAATTCAATCACTACACCCGGCTCACCCAACTTCAATCTACCATATTAGCAGCCATAGAAGGATCGAGCCTCATCAAACTTTCGAAAATCGTGGATCGGCCTATAGAGAAGAATCAGGATGAGTATTGTCGATACCATAGAACTCATGGCCATTTCACTAATCAATGCCTGGAATTGAAAAATCAAATTGAGATGCTTATTCGGGAAAGACACCTATAGAGATACACACAGAAAGAAGGGAAAACGATAAGGAGTCACGAAAAAGGGAAGAAAGACCTAAAGGACAGGAAAGACATAATCAGAAACAACAAAAGAGAAGGAGCAACTACAGACAGAATTCCCCTTTGGATAACAAATTGACACACTAGGCTATACATGTCATTTCGGGTGGCAAAACCCCAAATTGTGTTGTCCCCCTTATATGACTTGTTTGCTTGACAATTGTTAATAATATGAGCCCAAGGCGAGATCATAGACGTAGGCACATTTGGATGAACCACATCAAAAAAGAAATGTCTGTACTCTCGTGTGCAATACATTATCCTTATTATGTCCATTATAATCTGTCTTCATTTTTCGGGATGAAAGGAAAGATCAATCAAAAGTTATCTTCAAAAATCCTATTACCCTACACATAGCTTGATAATGAGGTAAAAACCAAAGACTCATTGTCTCATTAACAGCCCAATAATGAGTAAGACAATAAGCCCGTTGCCCTACGCATACCCTACCAACGAGGAAAAAACAAAAGCCTTTTACCCTGCACGTAACCGACAACAAGGAGAAAGCTAAAAACACGTTACCCTTCTCATAGTTCGGTAACGAGGAAGATAACAAGCCCATTGTCTCACACATGGCCTGGCAATGGAGGAAAAATAAGACATTATCTTGCATGTAGCCCGACAATGGATATTCTTTTTAATCGTGAATGTAAGCATTATCTCGAACCACAAAAATAAAATATTGATGCTCTTTAATTGTAGACGTAGGCGTCACGTCGAATCGCGAAAACAAAATATGGATGTTCTTTCTAAATCGAGGGCGTAGGCATTACATTGAACCACGAGAACAAAATATATTACAAATATAGACATTACGCCCATAATACCAGGAAGAATATACACACAAAACTAGGGAGCCACGATGTTATAACAAAAAAGGCCCCAGTGCCCCGTTTACAGCCCAGCAATGAGGAAAACACAAGCTTATTGCCCCACTCATAGCCCGGCAATGAGGGTGTTTGTCTTGTGCTAAGCAAACAGGTACTACAACAGCATTAGCCTTTTTTTAGTTGGTATCTTCTTTGATGATATGGGTGATCAGGTCGACTAGGGATAATTGCTTGTGCTTTTGTTTTAGTTGCTGCTTGTAATGGCTCCAAGATTTTGGTAACTTCTCAATCAACAATCCAGCTACAATTTCTTTCAGTAAGTTGATTTTTTCTACCTTAGATTTTCCAAGAGCTTGTGGTATTCATTGTTTTGAGCCTTGATGTCTTTTTTATCAGTCATCTCCCAATGATAATAGTTGCCAATAACAAATTTATGTTTGCCAGCATCCACCACAATGTACTTAGTGATCATGGAGTCCCAAATCTACTTGGATTCCTTATAGGAACAATAGACATTGAAAAGTTCATTGGATAAGGTACTAATACTAGTATGTCTACATACCTTACTGGCATAAAGGCATGACTCCATTTGTTTTTCATCAGTAGGATCCAATTTGGACTGGGTCAGAGTAACAACAACGCCATGCATATCAAGGATTGAGGAAATACGCTCTTGCTAGCGCTTGAAATTTTAGCCTCCAAAAATCTCAATTTTAGAGATATCAGGGAATGGTTTTGCATATGGCATTATGGGAAGAACGACAGTCGGAACACCATTAGTGGTAGTGATATTGGTGTTGGCAGTAACAGGGTCACCATTAGGAATGACAACTGATAGAGTTGTAACTTGAGAGTCAATCATAAAAGTTGTGGGTTGGTTGCATCTATTATTAATCTCGAACATATTTTGATTAATAAAAGTATTTTCTTCTTTTAATACTTAATTAGCAATACGTTCATCTTTATGTTTTCTTAGTTAAATGAAGCCCAAAGAGTATAACGATGTCAATTAGGTTATGATGAGATCATACTAATGAGATCGAATAACTGATACTTCATTCTTAAACTATTCCTGGTCATAGGTGTAACACTTCGCTTTTCCAAACGTGTTATAACTTAGGAAATTCCGGGCTAAACTATTCCAACATAACACAAAACTCCCAAAATTTCCAACTATCATTCATTTATCCTGAATGACAATTATCATAAATATCAAATGCAGAAGTTAAAAATCGAACCTTAAAATAACATAGAATCATAACAGTATTATATGATCGTTTCTTAAATATAATTCGTATTACATAACATTCTTTCATTTTACAAGACTATTCATCAAAAAGAACATAAGTTTCTCAATATTGTTAAAACATAACTGAATCTTCATGAAGAAGCAAAAAATAGGGACAACTTGCCAAATCCATCGAACACGACATCTCGTGTCGTCACATCTCAACCATCTCCTTGCCTTTGTTGCAAGCCCCAACTGGAACGCTTGAATATTGTAGGGGCATAGCCCAAGTTAAATGTTGAATCATCTAAGTAAGGGATTCATAACAAGCATGATTTGAGCATGAATGCAAAATAAAATAATAACATCATCTCTTCACCTTCCTTTAGTGACCACAGGAAAACCCTTTGCTATCACCATTTCCCAACCTCCATTCCGAGGCCAGGACATTTATTACCATTACCCAACCTCTCTTCCAAGGTCGGAACATTCATCAACATCCATGCTAAAATAGCATTCCAACCATCATTTCATCGCCTCCCTTCTGAGGTTGGGATTTAATATAACATCCATGATAGATTATTGATTTCCCGTGTCACCAAATAAACATATAATGCAACTGTCCATAACTCCATCTACTGCAACGGCCATGGCTGTTTCGACCATGACCGAATCAGCTAGAGGGAATACCCGGGAGCGTAGATACCTAAGAAAATGGGTATGACCCTAACGAACATCTTGAAGTATGATTTATGATATTAAAATAAATCGGATCAGAGACAGTTTTTGGTACAATTTTGAGTCAGGCTGAAATACCGAATTGTTGTAAGAGGCTTCTGAAAAGACAACGAAACCTTCAAAGAAGTCAAACATTACATAAGGAACAACCCTTACATGGTCTCCAGAGGAAACAAGAGGGTTTCGCAATCAAAGCGTAATTCTAGGCCAAAGTGTGATTTTTGAAAATTCCTGAGGAAGGTCAAAACGACATTATTTCTGAAACTTAGGGGGTCAAATAAAAATTTTAAAACGTGAGGGTCTCAACGAAAGTTTTGAAAAAATCAGGGGTCTTGCGGAAAGGGCCAAAATACATTTCAAAATTTGAGATGGGTGAAAGCGCAATTTTAGAAAAAGTTGGGTAGCTATGGCTGACCAAGCTTTCGGCTACCCATTCCATCACCGCTTTCGGCCACGGGAAACTCAAGGAAAAGGGCTAGAGGACCTCTGGGCTTGGCTTAGAGCTATCCATAGCTGACAAAAAGGATCGAAACGGATGAAAATTCAGTCGAAAGTTGGCCACTGTAAATCGGGTTTTGGGGTCATTTTTCAATGGGTTTGGACTGATCTAGGGCAAGAGAAGACATTAGTGGCCTTAGGTGAAGCAAGATTCGTCGTTTATGGGCTCGATTTTGAGTATAAAATGATGATCAAAGTGGTAGATTTCTTTCAAGGTTGGAGCATAAAATCGAGTATGTTAGAGGCCAAATCGAGTAATAAGGATAAGGGGCTTTTGATCCTTGAAGGTCGTAGAGCGTTTTTGAAAAATTTGCTAAGCAAATGAGTGATTTTGAGCGAGATTAGAAGCCTCACCGGAAACCTAGGTGGACGGGTTGGCCAAACCTATAACCGGCCAGTTGGGGCACCTTCGGACCTCCTTTCAAGCATCCAAAACATCCATTGGGATCGACTTCCAGGGAGCTTCAAGCCTATGTGGCTGGTTTCATCGCCGATGATCGCCGGCACCGAAGAAGACGACCAATGTGTGGGTTACACGCGCAGCCACTCTCCTTGGCGCATGGCCTATTAGGTATTTCTACAAAATTTTTTAATATTTTTGTAATTTTATTTTAGAAATTATTATGAAAAAATATTTGAGAAAATATTCAAGTAGATATTTATTTTGGAATATTAGTGAGGAAAAATTGGAGAAAATTTGAAATAAATTGAGAAAAAATAGGGTTTAATATTTATTTGGATAAATATAATGAATATGGTGCTTTGTGGCTTAAATTGAGTGATTGTGCGACTTTCGAGGCGGTACATGCTTTTCGAGGTGATTTGATTTTTAAGTTAAATGTGAGTGGTTCTCCCCAAAAGCTTGTATATGATATGATTGTTTATATTGTGCATAATACTCATGAAAGTTATGATCATTTTATCATATTTGCTCATATACTATTGCATGGAAAGTCATAATTTTCGCATGGCACGATATTATTGGCATATTGATACTTGTGCATGGGATTGGGATGTCGCCCTGATAGTGTAACCCTAATTCTCCAATAGCAATTGAGGGAACAACGTTACGATTATCCTGAAAAAGAATGTCAGGATTTTGTCTAGAATTCCATGCCAAGCTGGTAGGTCAGGGAAGTTACACTAGGACATATATTCATTTATGTTACTACATCACGCATTCATGTAACTGTTATTTTAACCCTCACTTAGAAGATTCATCTTCTAATGTTGGACGTATGTCCTTAGAATATTCCACATTCCAAGTGAGATGAGCAATCAGAAGGACAAAGGTATGGTTGAAGCATGATCTTGATAGAAGTCTTTGCGGGCCCTATGCAAGGCTAAGTACTAGTCATTTTGTTTATTTATGTTATGTGGATTTTAATGGTCATTGTAATGATGTGATGGGCAGACGATATGTATGAACCCATGTATGTTATGTTTTTTAAGATTTCGATCTTATTTCCGCTGGTGATTATGAATTTCATTTCCTCGGTAATAATTTTGAGAATGTTATTATTATGCAAGTGTGTTGAGGATTTTAGTTGATTCATTTAAAAAAAAAATTACTAGCATATAATACAACGCCCTGAAGAGGCTGGGGCGTTACAATAGTAACTTGAAAATTTTCTAAAAATTCTGAAATTACTTTATTTTATTTTGGGGTATTACAATAGAACTATAAAATGGAGCTTCTATATTACCGTTAAGATCGGTACACACTATGCATGCTCGCAAGGAATATAGTTGATCTCATTGACTACTTGTGTGGTGATACTAGTGTGTAGGTGCTCATTAGTGAATGAGTTAACTGAATAACCTAACTTGAGAACAGCTAAATGGTAACTCTCACTAAATGTTAATTGGGAGTTATTTGTAGTGATAGGTGCTAGTAATCTCTATTCCTGAGATATCACTGTTATCTTGTATGAGAAGCATCATGCTTTGATGCCACCGTACAAGGTCCAATAAGATGGGGTCTCTAATAGAGTGGTTATTGGGTATGATCCAAATCATGCGAAGGTAAGTGAGTACGCAAGATGGAATCTATTGAGGTTAGTAATAATTTTAAAAGGTATATGCCCTATGTGAATGATGAAGTCACAACTCAAGAAGTCATTGGCCAACGCGAATAGTTGAGAATTAATAAGAGTTATTAATTAAACTATAGGAGTTGTGGACTTAACATTCTTACACACAGTGTTCGTTATTAGAGGCTTGACATTTCACCATACTTCTAGGCCATATCAGGGTATTATGATAGAGGGATTGAATAATACTGAAACTCATCGCGAAAAAACTTATCTGAAGTGTTGTTTGCATTTCATTATGATATGGGGATCATGATATAGTGCTAGACGTCAATCTTGGTCTAAGGCAAGATGATAATTTTTGTCATGTGATGACATAAATTACAAATCATAATCAAAGAGTTTAATTAGGAATAAGATTCTTTAATTGCCCCTATGCCATCTTCATAGTGAATCTATAAGGTCACACACAAACAAAGAGAAGTTTTATGGCAAATTCAGTGGGACAAAAGAGTGTTTTGGGCCCGGATGAATTAGTGGATTTTTGGGCCGAGCTAGAACTCGTGGAAAAGTCCATGGGATGTTAAAAGTTGAACAAAAAAATAAGAAATAGGGAGAAAAATGGCAATGAGCCGCGTTTGGCATGGCCTGGGGCTTGCTTACGCATGGTCCAGTGAATGCGACTCGCATGTGACTTGCCCATTGTTGGGTTGGTCGCGGCTCTAGCGTGTCTAGAACGTGCTAGGGTTTGGCCTTCCCCCTTTAAAAATGGTCCTATAGCCTTTGTTTTTTGAGTGAAAAAAATTACTTTTGAGAAAAGTTAAAAAAAATATCATATTTTTATGAAAAATTGGGTCCGATTTTGCATTCTTGGTGAAAGAAAATCGAAGAGGCATGCTCAGTGACATTCATAAAGCTTGTCTTTGGTGTGATGAATCACCTGTAGAGGTGGGTGACATCTTGTAGCACAAAGATATAGCCTTTTGTGTGTTAGGATAACCAAAAGGTTAGAGCATGTTCTCTTTGTCATTTTTAGACCGTTTTTTGTTTTCAGTTTTTCAAAACAGTGAAAACGTGCTCTCTTTATTATTTTCAAAAAAACATTTTCAAAAACAAGAAATTTTTTTGTAAAGGAAATGCAAAACAACAAAAAATCGTTTTGGTTGTTTTCAGCCAAAACACGGTTAAAAAACCAAAACATGGAAAACGGTGTTGTCTCTTCTCTGTCCCTTCTCTCTTCCAGATCCGACGAGCTCCCTACCTTCTTTCTCCTCTCTTGCTACATGTGCTCTCTCCTGTCTCTCTTCCTTGCTTCCTCTCTCTCTTCCTTCTTGGCTGACGACACACCTGCCACAGCCATCTCCGCCACAAGTCGCGGTCTCGCTATTCCTTTTCTCTTCTAGATCAGAATCCTGTCTCTCTCTCCCTTGTTGGCCGGCGACGTGCATGCCATGGCCATCACAACCGCGAGCCGTCATCGCCGCGACCAGCAACCCAGATCTGCCTCGCCTCGCCTTCGTCGTTTCAGCAACTCTGTCGTGCCTCGACTTTGCCTATTCCCATTGTTGCAGCAACCCAGATCCGTCGTTTGCCATTTGCCTACGCCATCAATCACTTCCTCCTGTGGCTCTTCCTCTTTAGGTTGAAGCCCTTGTACTTATTGGAGGATTATGTATGATTTTGTATTTTTGTATGGTTAAATCTAGATCTCTGAATCTGTTTGAGGAAATATGTATGATTTTGTATTTTTATTTCTAATTTGGTGATTGTTAGTATGATAGATGGCAAGGCAATTGTTAGCTATTTATGATTTTGGTGATTTTTATTTCTAATTTGGATATGTGAATTTGTTTGAGAATTATGTATGATTTTGTATTTTTAAATTTTGTATTTTTATTTCTAATTTGGTGATTGTTAGTATGATTTTGTATTTAGTACGATAGATTTTGTATTTTCACTCAATTATTTCATTTGATGCTACTGGCTATCTTTTTGGAGTTTGTGTTCTTGGGTTGTTGTAATACAAGCTTGGAGATTAAATGCTCATTGTATTATGTGATGTATTTGAAAGAAAACAAATAGAATAGATTTTAAGAGCAATGGCAGCCAATCCAATTGAATGAAAAGAACTATGTTTGCCTTTGAATTGGGTCAGTATTCCATGTCCCATTAGTGTTGCATTTTTTGCTATTAGTTTTGTTCATCGAGATTATCTTTTATTTTTATTTTTATTTTTATATTTTTTATCAAAGTTAATTTATTTCTTATTTTTATTTTTTATAAAGAGAAAAAAATATTACAAATTAACCAATTTCAAAATATATTATTTAATAATATATTAGTATTAAACTGTTTTAATTTAATAAATAATCAAATTTATTAAATAAAATATTATAAAATAATTTCTTTTAAAGTAAACGCATTTTTTAGTTTTCAATTTTACAAAATAATTTATTAAAACGACAAAAAGAACACATTTTCAGTAATCTTAAAATAGACATTTAAAATAAAAAATTAAAAATAAATTTAAAAGTCAAAATTCAAAATTAAAATACAAACAAAACACCACCTTAGTTTTTTGTTATTATTTATTATTTTTAAAAAATTTATATATTTACAAACTAGATCTGTTACTTTTAGATTTTATGATTGACCAAAGAGTTTGATTGATAAAAAAAATTTAAAATTTCCATTGAGTTCCGTTCATTGAAATCCAACAACAACAACAACAACAACAACAACAACAACAACAACAACAACAACAACAACAACAACAACAACAACAACAACAACAACAACAACATTGGTGTTAGTAGCATCAGCGGTAGAAAAGTCATCGGAAACATAAGTGTACTCTGTTGCGTAAAAGTATGCTTGGGTTGTTAAAATAATTATGAAAAACTAAATTAGACCTGGAAGAGGCACAGTCACAATCGCAGGAATGCCCTCTGGTGGCACAAGTATTGCTAGAGAAAACAAAAAGAACAAGATCAAAAGCCCGAGACGTGTTAGACAGTGTCCTCAAGGGTATTTCGCTAGTGTAGCGTATCCTCCAGGATTCAACAAACTCTTTCGGCTTGAAATCAGGAATAGGAACAACAAGAAAATTTAATAAGAGAAAACCCAACAAACAGAGCAAAAAAGTGTTCAGTGGAGGGAGAGACTCATCTGTTCTCATTGTATCTGAAACAGAAGCCAATGGTGGTATTTATAGCTGTCAAACTATGTGAATGTTGGCGAATAATAAAAAATGATTTGGTTCATTGGAGAAAAATAAATAGGATTTAATTTGGATATTATCCAGCAAATGACGAAGTCTTCAATGGCTAGAGGGGTGGTGGACAACCTGGTAGAGGAGCCAAATCTGGTAGTTTCTGAGTCTCTCTCTCATTCGGACTCCAAGCAAACTTAAATCCTATTTAGGAACCAGAAGAGAAAGAGTGAGAAAGAGAGAGAGAGAAAAGGGTTGGTATGATAAGTTTTGAAAAAGCTTCAAAAGGTTCTTGGCCATATGTAAGCAATTGACATAAAATATGCAAACTATTAGACAAATATCTTTTAAAATATTTTTATTTACAACAAATTTTCGGTCAGCTGATCGATCATTCGAGCTCAAAGCTCCCACCTGCACAGGAGCCTGCGCTTTCCTCCATAGACCGACTTGTTCTGTGTTTAATCAACAAATCCCATGTCAAAAAACAAACAAAATCGATCCTTCCGATGCCAAGAAAGGGTATTGAAATGGTGGGAGCTCGAAAGTGGAATCTGATTCCCAAGTTTTGAGAAGAAGTAATACTAAATCTGTGGGCTTAAGGTTGTGATTACTTACCGGAAAGCAGCTGGCATTCAAGGATATCGTGGCGAAGGAGATGGGCTTCCTTTTCTTCTTCTGCGTTAGCTAAAGATAAACAGATAGATATAAGTTACGCCCACCACCAACTCATGGAAGTGGCGGCGATGGAGCAAACCGCAAAGCTCTGAAGACGTGTTCCTTGGGGTTAGGGTCACATTCAGAGAGCTAATGGAGAATCTTTGGAAAATTAGTTATAGGTGGGTTATTTATTTGTACGGTCTCATGTAATTGGAGAGTAAATTACTAATTAAGTTCTGATTTTTGGAGGATTGTTTACCCTTAAAGTGAACATTTGTCATTTTCTTTTTCTTTTCATTTTTTGACAAAATAAGCAAGAAAGGAAAGTGTCAAGGAAAGCAGAGAGTTTAGAGCCTTGTGGGAACAAGATATCCTTATTTGACGATAATACTTTGCAATTATCGTCAAATTTCTCGAATTTTGTTTAAATTGCTTAGACTAAAGATTTTTATGAGAATAAAGTTAGCAGACAAGATTGAACGTGATTTTCTTGAAAGAAAATATATTTTAAATAAAAAATAAGTGCCGAAAAAGCAAGGAGTAACACAATCTCCTCAATCGTTTCACAGTCAATTTAAGAGCACTATTCTGCTTGCCCAAGATACTGTTCATCTTAACCAACAATTAATAAGGTGCGCTGATTCTGTCAATAAACGATGGTCATCATACAATTGAAGTGCAGTAAATTTATTACCAACTAGAAAGGTCATGACAATTCGCATTTTTTCATTATTTTATACAATTGAAATATTATCATGAATTGGTATACTATAGGTCCTATTGTGAAACATCCTTCATCTGGAGAGCAAATTCCCCCGGCATTACGAAAGATATCTGTTGTAGCTGGACATTGAGGGCAATCAAATACTGCAGTCGTTGCCAATGTAAAAATTGCTATCCCTTCATCTATGGCAATTGGTTTTTTTTGCATCCATCAAAGGAACCATCTTTTTGCTTATCAAAGCTCTTGACCATCATACCAGCCTTTTCCCTGATTGAGCAATTGGAGGCTAGAATGGTTTTGTTTTCGTATAGAAAGTTAGAAATGAATACGATGAGAGCAAAAAGCGAAGATACACTAGCAATGAGGAAGAGCCCCTTGAAACTTTCGACGGTCAGACTTCCAAAGGTGACCATGATGTCATTTTGGTCTATGCAATCTTTTTCTTGGCTAAACCATTTAGCTGTAATTTTGTTCATATTTTCCCCCTCTTTTAAACTCAATATGCCTCTTGAAACATCAGGTACAAGGGGAGATCCCTTTGCAAATGCCTACATGTAGAGATCAACAAAAAATGACATAATTATAAGGATATAATTGAAAGAGAGATAAAGATTAACAAAAAATAACATAATTAGTTGAACAAAAAATGACATAGTTATACAGATATAATTGAGAGAGAGAGAGAGAGACTCACAAAGCCAAAACCTTCAGAGGCATGAGTTGGTCCTACCATAACATACTTGGAACAATATTTGGAAAGAAATATTCTCAAATAAGGAATCTCATCGACAATTGCAGCAACCCCTCCATTCTTACTTCCTTTGGAAAGGGCTTCATTATATTTTTGTAAATTGTAAGTCTTTATCTTGGAATGATTGAAGCCCATACTCTTCAAAAGTTCACCAACAAAAGATCCTTCAGCATACCCGACATAGTCTCCATTTTTTATGAGATCGTTGATGTCAGTGATAGTGGGTTGTAGCTTTTGCACAGTTAGCATTGACGTTAAGCTTGCTGTGTAACTTGATGTCACTATCAGTACCACAAACACCCAAACAGCTAAAACAAATCTTGATAAATTATTAACTACCTTCTCCCCTACACAAAATAGGAAAATAAATAAACTCATTAATAAGCAATCTCAATATATATGCATATTCACTAATAGGCCTTTCAAATTCCATGCTAAATTTTGAAAACTAGTCCGAAATGTATTTCTAACATAAAGATGATATATATGGAAACCTATCAATGTTACATTCTATATGTTTTTTCATTTTGAGAGATATACATATAAAATACTTACTATGGGAAAACACTAGAGTGGAGAAGGAGAACCAAAATATCATTCCAACTTGTTGGTGCGGTGGGCCTCTGAATTCTTTGTTAACACGATGCTCTAGAACCCATACCACAAAGCCAATGAAGATGAACAATGCCCCAATTATTAACCACATATCCATTGTTAGGGGTTTCATAAAAATCCATGCATTCTTGCTTTCATCATCCTTAATAGGAACGATCATTGCCACCCCAGATTCTGTAAAAGGCATTGTAAAATCAACAAACTTGAATCTATTTGCTCGGATGGTTATGTCACCCACAACAACATCGAACTTCTGCAAATACAAAAACAAACTTCGTTGCTTTGGTCAGACTAAAAATTCCAAAGAAGCATAATGTGATTTCTAATTAAACATTCAACAATGAGTAGGGATTCAAGTTAGAAATTTAGATTACGTACATCAAGAGCAATTTGATAAACGAGGTTATCATAGCTTCTTGTAATATTAGCACCAGGAGTTACAAAAGGAATAAACTCATATTGGATAGCATAAGGGAGCAAATGATCCATCACTTCTTTAAACACATCTACACAAAAACCAATGGCAATGACAGCATTTGTTTGAGGATCCTTTTCCATTTCTATGAATCCAGAGAATGTATTGTCAACCGGAAATCCAACCCTCAACCTTTTTTCCGTTGTTGTCATTTCCCAACCTTTAGGCACTACATAAGATTCACCGGGCCATATGATTGGCTTGATGAGATCATCTTTGTAAGTTGTATAACTATCCTTGTCTGGCATTAAATGCTTTGAGATCCCATATTTTTTAGTCCAAAAGCCTACTTCCCAATCTCGTTTTCCAATCACATTGACTATTTGAAAGGTTGATGATTGTAACTCTCCATCAACTAAATTGAATTCACCACTCAAGTCATTGAATCTCATGTTTCGAATTGATTGAAGAAGCATTGGCCCCATTTCTAAGGCTCCAATTACATCTAAGTCTGTCCAATTCTCTCCATTGGTATTTGGTTTCCAAAATTTTGGTTTTGAAATTTGTGCTTTCTCCATTGCCATTGCTAATAACTTGACACTACTATATGCCCACAAGCCATATATGTTTAGTTCACATTCATATTCTATATCTGGATTCTCTTGAATAAATCTTGTTCTCCATCTTTTCTTGAATTTGTCAAGCTTTTTGGACCTTGGAACATAAGTCTTGACACCTATTACACCTTGCATTGCTTCTATATGTGTGGGATCCTTGGAATCTAACAAACTTGTAATAGCATCTGTTATAATCCAAACATATCCCTGTCTCATCATTCCAACTTCTTTAACCTTCAGGAAAAGACGAGAAGCAAGAGGTAAAAGCATATGCACCACAAAAACCCTAGTCTGCATGGTTTGTAGCTTGTAGAGTTCTCGAAGGATATAATCATCTGTGGCTGACAAAGAAATGACACTTCGATATCGAACTTGCGTGTTGATTAGTAGTAGAGCATCAATTAGATGGGGAAGTATCCCACGACCATAAGAGTTGTCCTCATAGATTAACACTATCTGCCTCCAACTAAATGCCTTGATTATAGATACTAGGGCTCCAATTTGAGCAGATGCAATAGGCGCTGCTCGAATGAAGTATGGATTTTCTTTCGTCGATAGAGAAGGGCTAGTTGCTAAAGAAATTATGGGAACTTGTGTTTTGTTGCCGATATTAATCACAAATTCTGCCTCTGTGGATGATTGTGGACCTAGTATTGCCTGTACTCGCACATTCTTGAGTAAGTCTATAACTGTAAAAACATGATAAATATGACAAAATTCAGACTGTAAGACTAGAAATATTACATAAGGATGCAAAAAATGATATTCTCCTGGATATATACAAATGCTTGCTTTGTAGAATTTAATTATGAAAGAACACACAACATATATAATTACCAGCTGATGCAGCCTCAACAATATCAGTCTTGGAATCTCTAGGGTGAAGAACAAGCCTTGTGGTAAAATTGAGGTGAGTGGCATAGAAATCTTCAAGTGCCATGTCCATGCTTGTCTTTGTTATCTTCCCGACAATGGTGTCTTTGTCAAGAATCAACCCCACATCAACCTTAACTTGCCCGCCAAGCACATTATGTAGGAAGCCCGACGAGAGCAATAACAGTACAAGCAGAGAAGAAGAAGAAGAAGAAGAAGAAGAAGAAGAGTATTCTGAATCAAACTTGGCCATCAATTCCCGTGGAATTAATCCCTAAATCAATATTATGTCTTGCTTCAACTAATTAGTTGCAGAATATTTGTGCATACATATATATATATATATACATATATTAATGAGGTGGAAGACTACTGATGATGAAGCCACGCAGTTTCAGCCACTAATATTGACCAAGACCGATCGTGATAGTCAGTCGGTATTAATCCAGTTGATTGTAATATATTGGCAGCTTGCAATCTAGATTTCTTTGGGGTTTTAATCCTAGGATCGTTGGTTAATTATTGATGAGGACGATGCATGCCATTCATTCGTCAAAGAAGACTCTGTCCGTTCACTCTCGTTAATTTTGACATGTAATTTCCAAGAAAATTTCATGTTATTGTCGTGCATCCACTACAACTAAGTTGGCTTCATATTTATATTTAGGTGTGTGCAATCAATTATAATCGAACAAAAGTAATCAAAGAATACTAATCGAACCGAACCAAACTGCATGTAATAATCAAACCGAACCAATCGACTAATTCCAACTAACCGAAATTGAACTAATTGAAATCTAAACCGAATTAACCGAAACCATAACCGATTGTGCAAAACTATAAATTGATATAGAAACAAACCGATTTACATAAATGAAATAGAGGAACAATATCATCAATTGATATAGAAAAATGCAAACCTATTTACAATAAGGAAGAACTGAAGGAAATACATACGAGAGAATACAAATCCATTTGTGCAAATAAAGGAAATACAAACGAAAAACCCATAATGCAAACGAAGAAATATATCAAGAAACTAACCTCATTAAAAATCAAAAAAAATTGAAAAATCTTACAAAACCCTAACCTAACTATTAATACTGTTATATTTTTCTGTGAAACATCAAATGTGGGCCATAGGATTGGGAGGGCAATTTGGCAACCATGGGCTGCCCTTTGGGCACCCACTGGAGGGCCAATTTTGCAGCCACCTTTGGGCCACCCCAAGCCTTTGGCTTTTGGTTTTTGTCGTGTTGCCTGCAGCTATCCCTTTTGCACGATCTCATCTAGGTTGTCTGTGCTGCTTTACTGTGTGCAATCTCAACCATTCAATCACCTTATTTATCGCGCCTCGAGATTGATGATTCGGAGAAGGGAAAAGACGAAAGAACAGAGGGGTGCTGAGGTGGTCGTCACTTAGGGTTTCTTCATTTTCTCTCTCCCTCTCTCTCTCTCTCTGTAAATACTGTACAGTTCATCTTCCCTTTCATGTTTTCTGGTTTTTTGTTTTTGATCGAATGTAACCTCTTAATCTGTTAGTGATTCTGAGCGTTTTTGTATTGAAAATCAGGATTGTTTTTGGGTTTTGATTTCATTGTAATCAGATTGAATATATTAGTGGAGTGAGCTCTTCTCACCCGAGCTCAAATGGACGTAGTCCCTGTTTTGGGATGAACCACTATAAATTTTCTGCCTCTTGTTTTGTTTATGTCTTTATTTCATCAAAGTTGATTTTGACTCTGTGTGTGTGTGGAGATTTGCTATCTCTGTTTGTTCGTAACAAATACTAACCTCTATCGACAGTCGGTCATCGTTGGTATGGATTGATCATCCAAGCAGAAGGAAAGAAAGGAAGAAACAAGAAAAGTGAAGGAACAGTTCAATAAGTTGTGAGTTCGACTCTTTTTCCTTTTGCAGTGAGGTAAAATCTTTATCAAAATCAAGAGCACAAATAACGGGGGATCGCGCAAGGGTAATAAATCCCAAGAAAAAGAATGAGTAGGACTAAAACTTAAAATGACATTATTCCAAACTCGTTAGCTATTATAGCACCTATTAGTAGTAGTGTTATGTATATGTTTTTTGTTTACATTAATATTGACTTTGGAAAATGAGAGGCTAGGCTTCTTCAAAGCACCCAATTTCCATGGAGAGAATTAAACGCGCGGGACATTTAAGCAGGGTAGTAGTCGCGATTGAGAACAAAAAGACGTGTAATTTGTATAGAAGAAAAATCAAATGACTATAAATATTTGATTTGATATATATTGTTTAATTCCAAGTCTTTAGAGACAGGGTAGGAGATTAAGACAGTGCCTAGGCCTTCCAATCATAAAAGGTTCTTTAAAAATTAAGTTTGAATTTTAAATATATATTTTAAATAAATAATAAATACATGCTAAAATACATAATTTATATAAATTGTATTGGAACTTAGTTAGTAGAGTAGTGGGTTATAAATCAAAAGTTTATTAGGTCATTGATTCAAGTCACACCAATACGTTTGAATTTTTTTACACTTCAATATTTTTCAACGATGAATATATAATCCTACAAATTGTTTTTATATTTTAATATATTTTAAATAATAAATATCAATCCCATAAATTTTATAAGAAAAATTAATGGTTTGGGGAAATTTTTTACATTTTAATGTTTGCTAAATAATAAATACCAATTCTAAAAATTTTATAAGAAAAATTAATACCTTAATGAATTTTTCTATATTTTAAACAATAAATATCATTCTTATATCGAAATTTTGTAAGAAAAATTAATATTTTAGTCATTAAACTTTTGAAAGTTTTCATTTAAATTTTTTAAGCTTGAAAATTAATCGTATAAACCGTAAATATCATATTCGATCTAAAGTTTTAAAAATCTAAGATTCCAATAAAATTTTGATTTATAAGCTTGCTTAGAGACCCTAAAATCTCAAGGCCGATCCTGATTATAGTTGATATTCTCATGATATAGGGATCAGTAATCAATTAAAATTATAACTTTTTTTTATAAGATCGAGATTACTTTTAAATTAATTTGGTCTTGAAATTTCTATATAAATAAAAGAAAATATATTTTAAATAATTTTTTTAAACAAAACATAAATGCCAAAACAGCGAAGTGTTACACAATCACTTCATTCTTGTCACAGTCAATTCCATAGCACTATCAACCATGTCCCACATAATGTTCATCTTAACTAAAAATTAATAAGTTGTTGTCAATAAACAATTGTAATCATGCAATCAAAGTGCAGTTAATTTATTATAACTAGAAAGCTTGTGACAATTCATATGTGTTCATTAGTTTATACAATTGAAATATTATCATGAATTGGTGTATTAGATCCTGTTGTGAAACATCCTTCTTCTGGAGAGAAAATTCCCCCGACATTATGAAAGATACTTGTAGCTGGACTTTGAGGCCAATCAAATACTGCAGTCGCTGCTAGTGTAGAAATTGCCATCCCTTCAACTATGGCAACTGGTATTTTGCATCCATCAGACTAACCATTTTATAGCTTATCAAAGCTCGTGGCCATCATACTAACCTTTCGCCTGATTGAGCAATTGGAAGCCAAAATGGTTTTGTTCTCATATAGGAAGTTAGAAATGAATACGATGAGAGCAAAAAGCGAAGATACACTAATAATAAGGAAGAGTCCCTTGAAACTTTCAAATGTGAGACTTCCAAAGGTGACCATGATGTCATTTTGGTCCATGCAGTCTTTTTCTTTGCTGAACCATTTAGCTATAATTTCGTTCATTTTCGCCCTTCTTTTATACTCAATATGGCTCTTGAAACATTAGGTACGTACAAAGGAAGATCCCATTGCAGAAGCCTACAGGTAGAGATCAATAAAAAAAGACATAATTATAAGGATATAGTTGGGAGAGATAAAGATTAACAAAAAATGACATAGTTGTAAGGATATAGTTAGAAAAAAAATAACATAATTATAAGAATATAATTGAGAGAGAGAGAGAGACTCACAAAGCCAAAGTCTTCAGAGTTGTGAGTTGATCCTACCATAACATATTTTGAACAATATTTGAAAAAAACTAGTCTCAAATAAGGGATCTCATCGACAATTACAACAAACCCTCCATTATTATGTTTGTGAATTGTAAGTCCTTAACTTGGAAAGATTGAAGCCCATACTCTTCAAAAGTTCAACAACAAAAGATCCTTTTGCATACCCAACACCTTTTCCCCTACCAACACCACAAATACCCATACAACTAAAACAAATCTTTATAAATTGTTAACTACCTTCTTCCCTACCCAAAATAGGAAAGTAAACAAATTCATTAATAGGCAATCTCAATATACTTGTGATGTGCCCTACAAAAATAAATGGACGGAGTGGATTATCCAAAATAAATGAAAGAATCGAAAAAATGAGACAGCACCACGTGGCTAGGCGTAAACCGCCACGCACATGGCCACAACCTGCTACATAACCGCTACGACAGCCCCACGAATGCCCAAGCCCACACAGCTGCGCTGGGCACCCCCAGTGACTTCACTCGAGGGTGTCTCCTACGACCCTTCATGGCCCTGAGAGGCCACACGCGCACTTGTGCTTGCACCCCTGGGTGACCCTCACCAGGGGTCCCCCATGCCCGCACCCCCAAGTAACCCTCACTTGGGGGTGACATAATCTTGCCCTCTTGCCCACGCTTGCGATTCACCACTACAAAAAAATCGACATTTAGCGGCGATTTTTTTAGCATTTAGCAGCAGTTTTCTAAGTCAGTCGTCGTGGAGCATTTAGCGGCTATTTTCAACAACTGCTAGAATAACCGCCGCTAATTTTAAATTTTGCGATAGTTTTAGAAACCGTCGCTAAATAAGTGATTTAGCAGTTTAGCGACGGTTTCAAAACTGCCACTAAAAATTAAAAAAAAAATTAATTTTAGCAGCAGTTTCGAAACTGCCGCAAAAATTAATAAAAAAAATTAAATTTTTAATTTTAGAGGCGGTTTCAAAACCCCCGCTAAAATTAATAAAAAAATTAAATTTTTTTATTGCCATCGCAGGATAGCCCGGCCCGCGCCCGACCCCCCGGCCCACGCCCAGCCCTCCTAACCCTTACGCATCACGTGGCCGCTTGTGCACGTGCCACGTGGCGATGCTGGAAATTAAATCCCAATGCACTTTCCCCTCCCCAAGTTTCGAACCCAGAACCCCTTGTGCGCGCGCGCGCACATGAACTGCCTGATCTGCGAAGAACCCCTTAACATATATGCACATATATATATTATATGCTAATCTAGTAACTAATTTTCAGAATTATATTTTATATTTTTTAATATATATTAAAAACATTTATTAATTGATTATTTTTTAAAAGAATAATAGAATAAATTAAAAATAAATTAATTGAGTTAAATTAAATAAATTAATTGATTAAATATAAAAAAAGAAGATTTTATATATTTTTTAAAAATTATTAAAAATTTATATATTAAATTTTTGTTAAATTTATTATTATTTTTTTTAAATTAGATTTCTAATGAATTTTGCTATTAATTTAAATGCAATTTTAAATTTATTTTTAAGATTTTATATTTATTTTTATTAATTTAATTTTTAATTATTTTCTTAAACAAAATTT
Source organism: Diospyros lotus (assembly GCF_014633365.1). Taxonomy (NCBI): domain Eukaryota; kingdom Viridiplantae; phylum Streptophyta; class Magnoliopsida; order Ericales; family Ebenaceae; genus Diospyros; species Diospyros lotus. The sequence goes on along the minus strand of NC_068339.1, from coordinate 42,877,081 downwards.
AATTTTTTTAATGAAAATAATGAATCTTAATATTTAATATTTTTATTTAATTTTTTTTTAATTTAGCGATTAAATTTAATGAATTTTGCGACGATTTTTGAAAATCATCGAAAATATTATTTTATTTTTAATTTTGAATTATTTAATTTTTTAAATTTAGCGACGATTTTTAAAAAATTGTCACTAAATTTAATTTTTTTTTGAATTTTGTGGCGGTTTTCAAAATCGTCGCAATTGTTAATTTAATTTTAATTTTAAATTATTTAATTGTTTTTTTAATTTAGCGGCAGTTTTTGAAAAATCGCCGCTAAATTTAATTTTTTTTTTGAATTTTGCAATGATTTTTGAAAACCGTGGCAAATGTTAATTTAATTTTAATTTTAATTTTTTTTTAATTTAGCAGCGGTTTTTGAAACCACCGCGAAACAAAATTTAATTTTTTTATTATTTAATTATTTTTTAAATTTAGCGACAATTTTTTGAAAATAGCCGCAAAAACATGTTTTACTGAATTTTGCGGTGATTTTATGAAACCGCCGCAAAATTTTGAAAAAACCACCGCAAAAATCATTTAGATTTTTCCGACGGTTTCAAAATCGCAGTATTTTGCGACGGTTTCAAAACCGCCGCAAAATACCATGTTTTGTGATGATTTTTTAAACCGCCGCAAAAAATCTATTTTTTTATAGTGCACGCACCATCACTCCCACTCTTCCAAAGAAGCATCTTTGATTTCCAATTAAAAATTCAACAATGAGTAAGGATTCAAGTTAGAAATTTAGATTACATACTGATAGAATTGAAATGCAATGGCACACACCAAGAGAAAGGGTGAATTGGTATAATAAAAATAATTTTTGAGAAACAGAGATGTCGTCTGCGAAAATCATGGATTCGTTAAACCTCAAAACCTTAAAATGGCACGATAAGGTATCAATCGTGAAAAGACAATCTCGTTTTTTGAAAAATGAATATAAAATCTTATGGATGAAAGAACAAATTAAGTAGGGATAAAAATGCTAACAAGAGCAAACAAAACAAAAACCACTGGAAACAATCATTTATAGTGGTTCGGTTTTTCAAGCCTAGTCCACTACCTTAACTACTAACTAAAGATTTTGAAGTAAATCAACTATCAACCCCCTATTCAAAACCCGAGTAAGTCCTCTAGTCCGTGACTAGGAAATGTACAAACCTCTCAATCTAATAGGTCATCTAGCTTACGTTAGGATAAATACAGTAATCGTGAGAATGAAAGCTTAAGAGTACAACTCTTAGTTACAAGCTCTCTCCAACAAAAAAAATAAGGCTTACAGTGAATGTAACAGTATAAATACAAAGCCTTAGAAATATAAATACAGAGAGAGAAGAATTTAACGCTCGATGTAAAATGAAAGCTCGGTAGTTGGAGATATTAAATGTTTTCCAACAGTTTTCAATCGATTTTTCCAACTCATATTTATAGTTGATGGTAGATAAATACAAAAATCCGACCGTTGTGGTGGTTGGGTGAACATTAAATACGTAAAAAACTAGCCGTTACAAATTTCTGATAAACAAATTGTCGATAGACAAAAGAGGTTAGTCGACTATATTTTCAAATAAAATCAAGGCATAGTCGACAGACAAGAAAGCATAGTCGACAGTTATCCAACAAAATCTATTGATAGTCGACAAACACTATCACATAGTCGACACATCAAAAAATATGAAGAAAAATTAAACATTATATACATACATAGTCAACAGAAAAAATTTCATAATCGACAGATCCTGCACAATAGTCAACAGAACACAACATAGTTGATAGAAGCTTGGACATAGTCAACAGAAGCTTAGCACATAATTGACTATTCACAAGCATAGTCGACAGAGCATATACATATAGTCGACTATCCATTTGGAAAAACTGAACTCATAACATTTCTTAACTTTATTTATTTTAAAAATAAGTTGAGATTATCAAAAAGATATTAATTTTGAATTTAAAGACTCAACTTTACTCCTTTCAAACTTGATTTTCATAACTTTTCTTCAAACTTATTCATTGATTTAAAGATTGATTTTCATATAGACATTATCAAAACTATTTTATCTTCCAAGGGTAAAATATCACATACATCAAGAGCAATTTGATAAACGAGGTCATCATAGCTTATAGTAATATTAGCACTAGGAGCAATTGGATGGCATAAGGGAGCAAATGATCCATAACTTTTTCGAACACATCTACACAAAAACCAATGGCAATGACAACATTAGTTTGAGGATCCTTTTCCACTTTAATGAATCCATAGAATGCATTTCCAGCCGGAACTCCAACCCTCAACCTTTTTTCCGTTGTTGTCATTTCCCAACCTTTAGGCACTACATAAGATTCACCAGGCCATGTGATTGGCTTGATGAGATCATCTTTGTTAGTTGTATAACTATCCTTGTTTGGCATGAGATCCTTTGATATCCCATATTTTGGAGTCCAAAAGCCCATTTCCTAATCTTGTTTTCCAATCACATTGACAATTTGAAAGGTTGATGATTGTAACTCTCCATCAACTAAACTGAATTCACCACTCAAGTCATTGAATCTCACATTTCGAATTGATTGAAGAAGCATTGGTCCCATTTTTTAGGCTTCAATTACATCTAAGTTTGTCAAATTCTCTCCATGGGTATTTGGTTTTCCAAAATTTAGGTTTTGAAATTTGCGCTTTCTCCATTGTCATTGCCAATACCTTGACACTACTATATGCCCATGAGCCATATATGTTTAGTTCACATTCATGTTCTATATCTGGATTCTCTTGAAGAAGCCTCTTTCTCCATCTTTTCTTGAACTTGTCAAGCTCTTTGGACCTTGGAACATAAGCCTTGATACCTATTACACCTTGCATTGCGTCTATATCTGTGGGATCCATAGAATCGAGCAAACTTGTAATAGCATCTGTTATAATCCAAACATATCCCTATCTCATCATTCCAACTTCTTTTACCTTTAGAAAAAGATGAGAAACAAGAGGTAAAAGCATATGCACTACAAAAACCCTAGTCTGCATGGTTTGTAGCTTGTAGAGTTCTCAAAGGATATAATCATCTATGTCTGACAAAGAAATGACACTTTGATATCGAACTTGCGTGTTAATTGGTAGCAAAGCATCAATTAAATGGGGAAGTATCCCACGACCATAAGAGTTTTCCTCATAGATTAAACACTATCTGCCTCCAACTAAATGCCTTGATTATAGATACCAGGGCTCCAATTTGAGCAGATGCAATAGGCGCTACTCGAATGAAGTTTGGATTTTCTTTTGGCAATAGAAAAAGACTAGTTGCTAAAGAAATTATGGAACCTGTGTTTTGTTGTAGATATTAATCACAAATTCTGCTTGAGTGGATGATTGTGGACCTAGTATTGCCTGTACTTGCACGTTCTTGAGCAAGTCTATAGCTGTAAAAATATGACAAAATTCAAACTGTAGGGCTAGAAATATGACATAAGCATGCACAAAATGAAATTCTCCTCGATACATATGCTTGTTCTGTAGAATTTAATTATGAAATTGTTCTTGTTCTGTAGGATTTACCAGCAGATGCTTGTACATATTCTCCTGAATACATATGCTTGTTCTGTAGAATTTAATTAAAGAACACATAACATATATAATTAATTACAAGCAGATGCAGCCTCAACAACATCAGTCTTGGAATCTCTAGGGTGAAGAACAAGCCTTGTTGTAAAATTGAGGTGCGTGGCATAGAAATCTTCAAGTGCCATGTCCATGCATGTCCTTGTCATCTTCCCGACAATGGTGTAATCAATCCCACATCAACATTAACTTGCCCGTCAAGCACATTATGTAGGAAGCCCAACAAGAGCAATAACAGTACAAGCAGAGAAGAAGAAGAGTATTCTGAATCAAGCTTGGCCATCAATTCCGGTGGAATTAATCCCTAAAGCAATATTATTATAGCTTGCTTCAACTAATTAGTTGCAGAATATATATGGGGTCGAAGACCACTGATGATGAAGCCACACTGTTTCAACCACTAATATTGACCAAGACGGAAGGTGATGATCGGTTGGTATTAATCTAGGTGATTGTATTATATTAGCAGTGTTTGCAATCTAGATTTTGTTGGGGTTTAATACTAGGATCGATATATGGTTAATTATTGACGAAGACGATGCATGCCATTCGTTCGTCAAACAACACTCTCTCCCCTTCCATTCTCGTCAATTTTGATATGTATATTCCAAGGAAATTTCATGATATCGCCTGACTATGACTAAGTTGTTTTGATACTTTTCTTCTCTATTGGTTATCTCTTTTCTTCTTCTTCCCTTCTTTTTTTAGCATGAATTGTTGAATATCCAATGGTAGGGCTAATTGGCGACTCAACGGCAATTGCAAGCTGAAGGCAGGTTTGATGGCAAGGCGACCGAGGTTCATTGGCCGGACTAATTTTAGGTATTTTAATATATATATATATATATAATTTTAGCCCGATTCCAAAATTTTCTTATATTAAACTTTAGTTAATTCTTCTACCTTTAAAGTTTAAATTAAAGATAGTCTTATGAAAAATTCTAAAAAGCCCGACGGGCTTACCGATCAGGTTATCGAAAGAGGATAAAAAAATAATTTTGCCCCCATGCCCTACTCTCTCCTTTTCCCTCCCATGGATTGCCCCGCCTCTACTCTCTTGTCTCCCTTGTCATGGCAGTGGCCCGCTTTGTAAATTTACAAAGTGGGCGAGGGCAAAATCATCTTTTTGCCCTTTTTTTGTTAAAGACTTGATAAGCTTGTTGAGTCCCGTAGAACGACTTGTCGAAAATAAACAATAAAATAAGTTAAGCTATTTTTTAAGAGTAAGAGAAAAGCAACGAGTGGGACTGAAATTTAAAAAGACATTATCTCAAACTCGTTAACTATTATAGCTAAAAGTGGTGTATATTTACATGTTTTTTTTTGTTTACAATATTGACTTTGGAAAATGAGAGGCTAAGTTTGTTCAAAGCGCCCAATTTTCATGGAGTGAATTAAATGCGCAAGACATTTAAGCAGAGTAGTAGTCGCCATCAGGGACCTGTAATTGGTATAGAAGAAGATGCATGCATTCTTCCTCAGCATTTGTCATTTACAATCAAATTTCAGGCCAACTTTCTCGTTACCTTCTTGTTGATGTTACTTATTGATGTGGATGAGATGCCTTTGGCATTTTATGAAAGGTGGAAAGAGAATTGATGGAAGGAAAATTCATAAATTTTGGCAAGTTTGTAGCGTGTGATTTGGGTCATTTTAGAGGGTAATTTCAATAGAATCGGGTTAAGGATTCAAAGTCACAAACTTTGCTGGTGAGATTCATATTTTTTCGAGCAAACTCCTTTGACCTTGAAATTAGCGTTTTTATTATTTTAGAAAATAATTAATTTAGACATAAATTTCAATTAGGAAGTGAATTTTGATATGTCATTTTGAGGGATTCACTTTATTTTCATTCAATTTTGATCTTGTAATAAAAACTTAATCTTGCCCTTTTTGGTAAAATTCGAATTTTATGATTTTAGGTGTTTTCTAATTTCCTAATTGTATTGAGAGTTGTATCCTATAAATACTATGTTTATAGGATGTTTTTGTGGTTGTTTTCAGAATATTCAATAAAATTTCTGATAAAATTTTTCCATAATTCTCTTTAATTTTTTTTGATATTTTTTAGAATCAACGAATTATTAATTGAGTCCTATAATTCGGCATTCGTGAGTAAATCAACGGATTATTAGAAAGCTTCCACTACGTCACTTATGGAGAAATGCAGCGCCGGCTAAAGAGCAAAGCCACTAAGACCTATATCTAAGGCTCTCAAAAAAATAGGAATCCCAAAATATTTTTAAAAATCAGCCTTGGTTGCTATAAAAAATTAAAAATAAAAAAAATTATTATATTTTAAAGGACTTCTAAATTAATAATGACCTAAGGCTCGCAATCTCTTGAGCCAACCCTGAAGAAATGTTTGGTAGGTAAATTACAAAATAATTAATTTTAGCTAAGTCATAGAGTCACAGTGCTCTTAAGAGTCTAAGTCAAACTCGAGCCATTTACTAAACGAATTAAATCAAAATTTTATAGTACAATCGGTTATATATGGATGTTATCTAACATCTATGCATTCAACCCATATTATAAATATAAATATACATTTTTTATTTTGTAATGATATATTGAAGTGATGGAATAATATTAATTTGCAGGCCAGCGAAAGTGATGCAGTTGTTATCCTACAATTTACAAGTTGGTTTCCAATGGCTAAACCCATATTATAAAACTAGAGATTGAGATTAAGATTTAAATTAGTTAATTCCAAGTCTTTCTAGTTGATGTTCCCATGACATAGGGATGAATGATCAATTAAAAATATAATTTTTTATGAGATTGAGATTACTTTTAAATTAATTTCGTCTTGAAATTTCTACGCAACTGAAATAAAATTAATTATGTCGAGACTTGACAAGACAAGAAAGATACCAATCCAATACTTAAAGTTAACAAAAAATTAGGAGATAATTTATAGACATGTGAGAGTAGTGTTGAAATATCATATATTTGTCTCATCACTCGAAGTTTTTTTTATACCTTTTTGGGTTAGAGTTTCACAATAAGAATTAACCAATACCTATTTCATGAAAAATTAGTTAATTCCTCTTAATTTTGTGAATTTGGAAATAATTTAGATTGGACCTGTTAGATAAGTGTAGAATATTTAATTCTATACTTATGAAAATTAAAACACGTGACATTAATAAGATTTGAAATGCCCATCTTGTGTTTCTCCATGCATTTGGATTTATTTAGGGAGGTTTATAAGAATTGTCTTTGGTTGAGGGCTTATCTTATAGAAATTACATTCCAATGAGAACTTATCATATAAGTGTTCTAAGATCTTCTTCTATTTGAATTTTGTTTTACGAGGATTATCCATGGATTAAGTTATTTCAATTTATTTATGTCTAGCTAACTTACGAGTACAATTCACCCAGAATCTAAATTCTTCATGATAACCATTTAAAATGAAATTGTGAATTGACCAAATGTTCAACCTCCAATGTACCTTTAATGACTTAACATCTTATCTTATGTGATTTTTTTTTATTTTTTCAAACATCATCATGTTACTTATAGGAAAAAAAATAAAATAAAAAACCTGACCAGCTTTGGGTTAATTATCAATTTAGATTACCAATTTTGATTATAAATTAACATAAGAGAGTCCCTTGAAGAAGATTATCAATTTAGATTTCTCCCAGATCATTGATAAGAGTCATTGACAGATAAGGTTTTGGTAGTCTTGAGTATTTGTGTAATGACCCGTCAGGGGTCTAGACGTTTTTGGGTATTTTATTTTAGGTTCAAAAATTTTTGAACCCAAAATAAAATCATAATAAAAAAAATTAGCCATTAAATGTCAATAGTGCCCTTGGTCTTCCATTTGACCATTGTAAAGGTGAAGGGCAATCAGGTCATTTGGACAAAGTTGCAAGTGCAGACTGTGCATTTTCCTTCTTCGTGCTACACCTGCACTGGTGACCTTTCTCCTGTGCGTACTCTCATTTCCCATCTGAAACTACTTCTTCTTAACCAGCATTCTTCTTCTTCTTCCTTGTTCATTCATTTCTGCTACGTTGTTGTTCCTTCATTACTGTGGCGGAGTAAGTTAAGTGGAAGAGGCTGGTGGTGTTCTTCTTGGATTTCATCTTCATCAAGCAAGTTCTTTTCGCACTCTCTTTTAATTTTCAGTGCGAGCTCCCTTGTTATTTATTTTCTCGTGCAAGTTCCCTTATTAGTCTCTTCATTTTACTCACTGTGAGGGGTTATATATATATAGACATGTATAAAATATATTTGTACGCTTGTTGCTGCGTATGGTTCACTCTCTGCTAGAGTTCATTGAGTTTTTGAATCTGGGTATCTGTTGGAGTCTTCTTGAGGTCTCAAAATGGGGTTTGTTTTCACCCCAAGCTTTCTTCGTGAATGGCATTTTATATAGCTAGGTGAGGATGAGAACCTCTGTTCGTTCTGTATCCAAAGAAGCAGTGTTCAATGTATATATATATATATATCTGTGTGTATATCACCTTTGAATGAGCTCGCTGATCCAAATGCTTCTTCTATGTATATGTGTTGTGTTTGAATGTAAAATGCTCAGCCCATTCGAATGATTTTATTGAGGTATTCGGAGGTCTCGCATCAAACAGCAAAAGCTATATTGGAAATAAATATACACTGTTCACTCATATATGAGACCCACTTGTAAATGCATATATACAACATGCGTAACGAGCTAATACCCCTCAGAGATTTATAAAACTTATTAGAGCATGCCCTACCTAGCTAATCCACCATATATTCATGCTTAAACAGTCATTCGAATGCCCCTATTTTGTTCTGTTCGACAAACCCAGTTATATATATATATATATACACGTTCAACTTCTTTGATGTTCTAGCGAGCTCGTTCCAGTTCTTTTCGCGAGCTCGTTCCAGCTCCTTACCGCGAGCTCACACCTATATGCTCCCTAACCATAAGCTTAATCGCGAGCTCGTCCTCACGAGCTCATTCCTCAAGCTCTTGCCGCGCGCCTGACCTCAAGCTCGTCCAGCGAGCTCTTCCCCCTTGACCGCGAGCTCGTTCAGCGAACTGATGCTCACCCGATGACCTCGAGCTCGTTCGCTTGTCCTTGCTGCGAGCCCTCCCGAGCTCTCTCCGTAAGCCACGAGCTCATGACCTCGAGCTGGTCCCGAGCTCATCCCACATGCCTTTGAATGGGAGCTATCAGCTCTCACCCTATTTATTTTTTGCATTTTCCTTAATTTATATTTTACTTTCATTTACTTTAATACATAAATGTAAATAAGAAAGTACCCCCCATTTGGATTCAATAAAAATATCAAAAAAATCAAAATCCATAAAAATAAAAAGTTAGAATTTTGATTTTAGTACAAATCCATGAATTTGCAATTTTACCACCATCGAAATACATAGTTTCCATTTCTTGAAAAATTTATTAAAAATCATTTTTACAACAATGAATGCTAGTAATCAAATTACCAGGAGTTAGTTTTTCAAGATGAAGACATTTTCAAAATATGTTCTATTTGGTCCATTGCCTTAGAAAAATTTCAAAATTATGTTTGGTCAGCAATTTCATGTGGTGCGGTCATTTGATTGTATGGGGTCGAATAATGAATTTGAGCTATGATCACGAATGCAAGTAAATGCATGCTATAACTGGTTAAATGAAATCACAACAATCATATGATGGGAATGATAGTTACTAAATTTATAATACTCCTCAGCTGGTGAATCGAGATTTAATATTAAATAACATCTCTCAAGGAAGTATTCTTGTGTTGTAAATTATATCAAGCATTTTTGTGTCATAAATTAAATCTTGAATGTGGTAAATATTATGAAGTAAGATATGTTGAATTTATCTGATGATGGAAAAATACCCAGTATGGGTAAGTGATGTTAACAGCATGAATATCGTAGAATCAAGAATTAAATACATGTGGCTGGCAAATGCATACATGATGCATATATGTACATGTTACATATATATGTGTTTTGTGCACCTATTATTTTGCGCAGAGGGAGAAAGGGTACCCTAGAGCACTTGGCACGAGACGAGGTGACCATAGCCCGGCAGGTTGGCTCCATATTTATTTGTGAGGTTCTATAAAACTTATGCACTTTTGCATGCATTGATTTATGGCTTGAGAGCCGGGGAAATTGATATTGATAATAAAATGATGCACTCTTGCATGTATTGATTGATGGCTTGCGAGCCTGTGAGAATTAATAATGACATTGAAATTTTATGCACATTTGCATAAGGGATACATGGTGACATGATATATTGAGTTGAATTGATAATTCATGAATTACGAATCTTGTATATAATTGTGGAGTCCTTAATTACTCTTCTTGGTGTCATCGTGTTCTTGGATCCTATATATTGTTTCTTGTTTCTCGAACTTGCTGAGCCTTGTGGCTCACTTGATCTTTTTTGTCATTCCAGGTTAAGGAAAGACGGTTATTGGGGGCAAGTCCAATAGGACTACAACCCAGGGATAGTGGTGTACGGAGACGCGTCCTAACTTTAAAGATCCTAGTTAGTGATTTGGTAAGGTTGTAACAATGAGAATTTATTATGTTATTAGCATTTGAGACTCTTATTATTTTGTATGGCCATCAAGCCTAAAGTTATGAGATATTAGGAATGTAATTGAACCTTAATTTAATTTTCGCTACTAGAATTTAAATGAGTTGATATTTGAGTTCAATTTTGTTCTATATCATCTATGTAAGGACCTTCTTTTGAGTATTTGGAAGCGGGCCTTACATCCTAGTTAGTGATTTGGTGAGGTTGTAACAATGAGAATTTGTTATGTTATTAGCATTTGAGACTCTTATTATTTTGTATGGCCATCGAGCCTAAAGTTATGAGATATTAGGAATGTAATTGAACCTTAATTTAATTTCCGCTGCTAGAATTGAAATGAATTGATATTTGAGTTCAATTTTGTTCTATATCATCTATGTAAGGACCTTCTTTTGAGTATTTGGAAGCGGACCTTACAATTTGCTTCCCAATCTGCTACTTATACACACACAAGCTAAAATGATAAAAATACCCCTCTACTCTCTACAAATTTACTTCCCCTCACCCAACGACCCCGTGACCACCTCCTCTCTCCTCTCCCCCCCCCCCCCCTTTCCATGGCTGCTTCCAACAATTGCCTGTCGCTGCCTTCCTATTGCCGCCTTTGCCTCGTCACCTCACACCGACCACCGCTAAATCCTCAGCAGCGGTTGATGCGCGAGGCAAAGGCGACAACAAACGGTTGCGAGAAGAGGCCATGGGAATGGGGGAGAGAGGAGGCGGCCATGGGGTCATTGGGTGAGAGAAGAGAGAGGAAGAACAAGGGGCTTTTGCAATTTTTATCATTTGAGCTACTTTCTGTAAGTCAAAGTGTACAAGTAGCATTTTTCACCTGCATGTGAGCCCTTTTGTTCACAAACCCAAACGACGTTGGATGGTGTTTAAACGCTGTACATGGCAAATAGACAAGAAGGGCTAATGTGACACTTAGCAAAATGAAATTCTATTTTTCAAAAAATATAACCATAAATATGTATATTGAATACTGAAAGTGAATAAAATCCATTGACAGGATGAGTACACACTCAGAGAGTAATGGCTGCGAGTCCTCATCAATAGCAAACAAAAAAGCCCAAATGCAATAAGTAAACCAACACAAAGGGGAAGAAATGTACAGTTCTCATTAATTGACTATATTCAGAAATATGAACTGATCGCCAAGGCTTTTGAGCTGTGACTTTTACAGCATTTTCATGTCTTGTTGCAGTTTCTCTAACAAGAAAAATATGTATCAAAGACCAGAATAAATATGAAAACTATGTGCACATTAGCACCTGTTGATCCGTGTGAGCTGACTATCTTTCATTACTTCGTCCTAAAAGTTTGCTGTATTCATGAGCGTTTGGAAATGAACCTGAATTGACATCAGGAGGAGTGTAATTAGTCTCACCAACCGGGTTTCTGAGGTTGCACTGGTGAACTCACTCTGCATGCATGTGGATGCTGAACTACAACCAGAATGGAGTCCTTACAATTGTCAGAAGGCGAAGAAGGTGTTGGCTTCAGAAAGAACATATTTTATCAGCATAGATGCTAAGAATAGGCATTAGTAATATGAGATCATAGAAAAATAATGAGATATAGCCGCTTGAGACAAACTATGAGACACTAGAACTGATTATAAAGTACAAATCCAATACAGTTGTGATTTGAACTGTCATTACTCACCACCCCAATTTGCCATTCATGCCTATTTAAATCTTTGAATGTTTCTGCATCCATTTCCTGCAGCAACAGAAGTTAGCAGATAAGAAATTATCAAGTCAAAACTATGTCAAAAATTGATGCAGTTAACTTTAACATGGAGCAATGCTACTGGATGGATGATAAAATAAAGATTTTTTGTTCAGTGGAAGCCTATATATTAGTAAAAAATACCACAAAAACAATCACGGGACAACTGTCCAATTTATTCCCATTAGGACTTACAATGCTGTAGATGGGAGGCCCCATTGGCTGTTCTTTAGATCTCATTCTGGGCATAAGTGAGAAGCGCGGTGCTAAGTCTTGCGACCTAAACGTCCATCTGATAAAGAAGAGGGGCAATTAATACTAGATGGCTGGAAGTCCGAAAAAGGATCAGCAGAGTAATGATTTATGGTCGAATATACATCCTGATAAGCATGTTAAATGACATGGAAGGAAGTCCAAAACCTTCCGCAATTGTTAATTTGTTACATACCCGATGTATAGGAAGATGCAAAAATGTGCCCATTCTCGAAACAACAGTCGAACCCAATAGTTTTCCAATGAGCAATCCATGGCAATATGTATCTGAAAGTCAAAAGGATGAGTAAGCAGATCAAGTTTCTATTTCGCCTTGCATATACACCTGGAATCAAGATAGTTGGGATATTGATACCAAAATTTCTACCACTGCCATGACCTGCATTGCCCCTTGGAACTTTCTGGATGGTGAAGAAGCAAAAAATAGAAAACAATTAGAAAATGGCATTCGTTCTTTAAAGGCCTTCAAAGGCTAAAATATACATGCAGAACTCGGGCCAAATGACAGGAATTTTGAAACATCCATACAAACACACAGAGAGAAAAAGCATAGGAAGTTTAGGGCATACTTGAACATGACATATTTTGTATATATTGCATCGTGCATCAAATAGACATCTTGATCCTCTACAAAAGTTAATTGCTCCCGAAGAACTAATAGATTCCGAGATATATGATGGAATATCAGGTAGAATGAAGCAAAATAATTAAAGAGCAGGAGGACCTGGATGACAGAAAATTAAAGGATGTTAGCATCACAACTAGAAAGATATGTTCAACCAACGAAAAACACCTTTTCAACAAGTTTAATATTACAGTGCATCATGGAAAGAGAACTCACTGTGAAGTAAGGAATGGATGCCCTGTAACCAACAAGAGTCAAGTAGAATCCACACCCTAGTGCAGTTGTAGTACGACGTTCTGATATGGAAAGATGCTCGCACATAATGCAGTAACCATGAGAAATGAGCAAGAAGGACACGAAAGAAGCTGTCTGAAAGAGCACTCCAGAGACATACACCCCAAAAGCCATCCACACAGAGCATATCTGAAGATTAAAGCACGAATACCTAGAAGAACATTGCTCTGAAGTTTCAGACTAGTTTTGGGTCAAGAGAAAAGAGAAGCAAGATAACTGGACCCAAAAATTCTATTATGTTTACAAACACCTCATTACCATATTTCTTAAAAACATGCACACAGTTTTCTGGGATACATGTTGGGCAGTATGACATTCTATACTGCTTAGGATCGGATTGTGGAAATACAAAAAATAAGAGAAAATAAAGAACATAAAGGTTTAACGTGGTTCAGCCTCGATGCTTACATCCACAATCTTATGCTTACGGGATAATACGCTAATGTGGGTAATTTTGCATGGATAAGCTATGAACCATCCCATACAAAGGTGCACTCTTCCAGTGTTGCCTTCCCTGACCCCTCAGTTCTCAATGAACCTCACATGGTACAACTGGAAGTCACCTTTAGCACACTCTTTGGCCTAACATCTTGACACCCTTTTGGTCACACATACAACCAGGGACAGAGATGCCTATTTATTGGCAATTCCTAAGAGTGAATGCTTCAGAATTTGAGAAGTACCCTAATAATGCAGTATCCTGCTCATCTACCAACTCGGTGCAGAAGCCTCTTACTGTAAGACTGAAATTCTCACCTCTTATAGTGGCTACATGTGTGTATGCATACACATGTTATAAATGAATCAACAACAGGATTGAGCAGCATGAATACAAACAGATTATGCCAAAGGAAAAGATAGACAGACAGATATCTAAACACAAATGAGTTGACAACAGATTGATAGAGATTTTCTTTTACTTCTTTTAGATATAATTAATAGTGTTAATTACCACAAGGACTTACCAGAAGAAGAAGGCTAAAGAAAGTTGCAAGGCTTTAATTACTGGGACAGATGCAAGCGTCCACTGCAGTTTATTCCTCTGCTCTAGTGCATAAAAATAGCATACCAAGGATGACGAGATGAGAACAGAAATCCATAAGCATATGGAAATCTAATAAACAATTTTAGTAATACAGCAACGATCCAAAAGCAAGATAGAAGATTAATGTGAAGAGATGCAACAGTCAGAAACAAGTTACCTCCTATGAAAAGAAACATGGATTAATTCATCATGGTTTTCTTTTCTTTTCTGTTCTTTTTCCTTTTTCAGTTTCCATGATATTGTTAGGGACTAATGCCCATGACTTAAAAAATTCCCACTCTGAGGTGACATGATATCTGTCTGAACTACCATCTGGTGGTTGATAAATTCAAAATTTTAAGATGTCTAATTATCCAGAGTGACTAATAATGATGCATAAGCACTAGGAAATAAAAAAAAATAAGCTAAAATGAAGGAAATAATGAATATGAACTAATGAATCTTAAGCATTCCAGAAAATTATGAACCAAAAAACATCAGATATATGGCTATACATAGACAATTAATTCTAACGAGGTTATGTGGCCAAATTCTTGGATCCTAAACAATGAGAATTTTAGCTACCAAAGATTGTTGGATCAGGAACTGAACCCATCTCTGTTCTTACTATTTTAACATAGGGCAGACCATAAAATTAGTAATTTCTTTTTATCTGATCAAGCCTTACAAGTAAACATGCCAGATACTCGTAATTCAATTATTCAAAGGGAAAAACTGATCGAACGAACAATATTAGCTTTAACCCAAAAAAATAACAGAGCAAAACAATAGTAAGAAAAACAATCCAAAATACAAAATAATCCAAAACAATAGGCATAGGCATCAAACGTCGCAAAACAATCCAAAATACAAAAAGAAACCCACAAAGTTACAGGCTTTCAATTTGTTATCTCTGGGAAGCAATTTGAGCAGCCCATTTTTTTTCTTTTTCAAATTTTAAGGCATTTTGACAGCCGCCAAACAGTGACAACAACGAAGACCCAGCAATGAAAAGGGCCAAAAATAATTCAAAATTGTTATTAGCTAGATATTTTGTCATACACCAAAGGGACCATATCGGATATTCCCCAAAACAGACGACTTGAAAGGAAAGCTAAAGAAGAGAAAGGAGGAATAGATTGAGGTGAAAGTGAACCTGGAAGTGGCGGTTCTTGTAGGTGTTGATGGTCCAAGAGCAAGCGGAGACGAACCATACGGCCATGAAAGCAAAGTAGAGAGGCGGCAGAGGCCTATACGCTTCATCAATAACGCCCATGCCTTCGGCTTCTGCCTCCATTTTTCAATTTTCACACTCCTATTAGGAGCACTGGTTTTATAATAATAATTATATTTAAATTCATCTCTTTCAGTAATAATCTAATCTATTTATACTCCCCCACACTCAACACACACGAAATATTATGGGGGGTAAAGATGTAATTTCCCTTTTCAACCAACCCTTTTTAATGAACTTGTGAAGTGAAATACTTAGAATGAAAAAAATTTCAAATTCTACATACCCAATTCAACTTACTAAGATTCAGATTTAGTATATTATTATTATCCTTAATCTAAAATTAATTTCGGGTTTCTATTAATTATAATGTTTGAGTGGGAATGCAAAGGGCATGGACCAATTTTTGGGGAACATGCCATTGGTACAATATGTCTCATGATGGACTCATGCCATCAGAAACCATTCCTAAAAAACCCCAACATGGTGGATGAACCATCATGTAAATTGATGAAAGGTGGATGAACTCATTGAGACTTGATAATTTGTGTGGCATTATAAAAGATTATCTCAATCTATAATTCCTACTTTAGACTATGATTAGATATACAGATATAACTCATTCAAAACTACATCTAAATCGACAAGAAAATAAAAAAGGGGAACAGAATGTTGATCTGACCAACTAATATGCAAGTTTAGGCCACTGGCGCTGACCTTGAATTAAAGGTTTGGCTACGTAATAATATTCAGCCTTGTGATTGAATCCTAAGCTTAATTATAGAAACACTAACATCTACTGCTGCTACATTAGGTGAACAAACTCACTAACAAAACTAGATATATGTGTGTGTGTGTGTGTGTGTATAGTTTCTTGAATCCCACTCCATTCTTTCTAGCCCACCACCCTTGCCATATATCCCACCAAATCTCTGCTCCATTTAAACCCACTACCTAATGTTCGGCCACCTTATTATCACCATCTCACAGCACACATATTTACCCAGATTTTGGTAAAGATGATAATAAAGTTATTGTTAGGTGATTAAAAGTTAATATAAGTTAAATCAAAAACTTCTCGTTTGATAAATAGGATTTTCTCAATATGGCAAGGAATTAGCCTCTCTTATAATGATGAAATTTACATATATAATAACGAGAGAGAATAATGAAATTTACACATATAATAACGAGAGAGAGAGAGGGTTACACATAACTGCACAACATACCTATAATCATGCCAATCTTAAAAAACTTGAAGAATAACGAACGATCTTATTCTGTAGCGCCTAATCAATATTTACCATATATTCATATGCATGTGGTGAATATATAGGGAGATAAATTTTCCTAATTCAACGCAAATTATGCAACCCCTATTATTTATCTATACTTATTTTATATAGGCAAATATCATATTTATGAAATTTTATCAAATAAAATGTCTTAACAAATAATTTTTTATATATTTTATTTAAAAACTAAAAATTAACTAAGATGATAAGATTTTTTTAAACTTATTATGCTCTTTAAATAGTAATTGATTTGTGAAATAAGTTAACCACTAAATTAAGATTTATTTTGATTAAAATCTTATCTAAATGATTAAAAAATAAGATTCCGATCCACACAAATTGTTGGGATTATTGGCCATATCTATGGCCACGCCACACCTTCTCTTAAGTTGAGTTTATAGTCAAACGTAATAAATAATAGAGTGTTTGATTAATTTCAACCCAACTCAACTAACTAAGTTTATGTTTATGTTAGGTGTTTTATAAAACTCAAAATAAATTTTAGTATTTTAGCTAAGTTCAAGTGTCTTATTAAATAATTATAAATGAAATTAATTCAACTTGATTAACTTATCAAATACGTTTAAATAATCAAACTCATCCCATCTCATTAAGGTAACATTAATTTACTATTTTAGTTTTAAATGAAATTAAAGTCCATAAGTATTAAATACCGCTACAATGTCTAAATCAATTTTCATGCCATAAGAGTATTATTATTATGGGTCACGTTGGGCTGATGGCCCAGAATAAGAAAAGACAACATCTGTCTGTAACAGTGCCCGCTCCAATAACTTGATACTGGATCACCAAAATGAATTGGGTCGGGTCGAGTGGAGTTGGATTTGATTTGTTTGGTTTTGATTTTGGGTTTCAAAATTTAGACACGATGGTGATTGGCTGATGTCTAGGGGATAAACTTTTAGGGGATTCAATTTTGAATAATATAAAAAAAGTGTAAAACAAAAGTAAAAGACAATCCTATTTAAGAGTGAACAAAAATATTTTTTAAAAATAAAAAATTATAATTAATTACAAATTCGTCGTTTTCTTTGTTTTCTCTCACGTAAAAATTGTAAAGATCTTTTGGGTTTTATTTAGTATTAATTGATAGAGTGAGATTCTAGTCCTTAAAATTTTATTTGTCTAGGATTGAGACACGTCCCAAACTTTCACGGGGCAGCAGTAGGCGAGGTAGGGTTCTTTAATTGTAAATGAATTTGTCAATGGACTATGATGGCTGATTGTGATTGAGTGTTAATTTAGGGTTAATTTTGACTTTGATTTGGATTTCTTTGATCATTGCTTTATACTTTCATTGCATTTAGCCCTAAGTTCAAAAATATAATGATTTATTTGATTATTTTTAAAAGTAAAAAAATTAATTTTGTTATGAATTTAAAAATACAATAACTTATTTTATCTTAATAATGTATTATAATAAACTAATTTAGTATTTTAAACTATAATTATTGGGATGATCATCTTTGCGCGAGCGTCGGTGATTATACTCTTAATTATATTAGGAAAAGTAAATCATAATTGTGAGATAAGGATCGAACTCATAATTCATTAGATTGATACCAACATATCGGTACATGGGTCCCACACCATAAAGGGGCGAGACAAACGCTTAATAATGTATATAATAGACTAAAATAATAATAACAATTAGGACGGCATGAAGCATTAAATTTTCTTAAATTTTATAATTTAAATTATTTTATATCTTTAATTTTATTTCTATTCGAGATTTTTTTACATCATGTTTTCACAAAAAACAACTAATTTACATCTTAAAAATAAAATGATCACAATATCTTAATTAATGTTTAATAATTAAACATAATTTTTATATTACAAATTAATTAAAAATAAGAAGCCAAATTCACTCTTTAAGTGGTGGAAAGTGATTGTCAGAAGAAAAATAGAGAAAAAAAGTGAAAAAAAAATATAATCATTAATCTTAATTAATCTATTTTAAAATTAAAATAAAATCTCAATTAGTCAATTAGTCCATTAACTTAACGAAATCTAGTTACTTTTGAAGCACAAAAATAAATTATTCTCTAATTTATCTTTGAATAATGAAAATATAATAATTTCAAACTTAGAAACTGTAATGGGTATTTCTCGCTCTACTCTTTATGAGCTGGGCTCAACCCAACAGGCCGGCTCAATCGCAGAAAGTCAGTAGACCCCGAACTGAGTTCGTCAAAACGAGGTCGCACATCACTGGATCCTGAGCTCAAATTACAGAATCAAGTGGGCTTTATATTAGCGAGCTGCCAACTACATTTCAAGTGGGCTTCCAACGACCCTTGCAGTTCGCCAAATTAACCGATTAGCTCGTATAACGAAAAAGTCATATGCTAGAGAATATTATTGGACTAGAGATCGTCCCAACTAGGCCATTCAGGCCCAACCTGGCCCCGTCCTCTCGGTTTATTTGATCGGCCCATATCAATCTCATCCTGACCCCTTTGCAACAATATCATTACAATCGTTTCTGAATTTTCACGCGCTCATCTTAAATCACATCTTCATTAATGACAGATCTCATCCACATTAATGAGGGTCCCGTCGGCACCTTGCCGTTGCATGGGCGCTCTCATCGGCTCCGGATATTATGTCCCATCACCTGCAAACGTACAACACATGCAAGAAGACATCTCCTCCTCTCATATATCAACTAGCTTTTCCTAGAGTCCTAGTACACTTTTTCCTACCAATTGGCTGATACTCTACATCTCCTTATTTGCTTATTAACTTAAACATCGGAGCACTTTTGCAGGGGCCGACTGCCCGGTGGGTCAACAAACAAAACCAGATGACTCCTTTACCCCCCTCGGATTCATTATACTAGTGCAGGCCAAACAAATCACAGTCAACCAATTTCGAACGTCGACAGAAACATAAATATAGTATTTGAAATTCAATTAAATACCATGTTTATTGAAAGGAAAAAAAAACAAAAAAGTTTAAAGAATAATGGCGACTTTGAAAATTCAATAAAGTTGTATTTATTGAGAAATTAAATAAGATGATTCAATTATTTGGTGTTTACTTGCTTCCACCCACTATTCAAAGATAAATCAGAAATTAATTTGCTTTTGTAATTCAAAGATAAATTGCATTTTGCATAGGTTATGGACTAATTAACTTTTGCATTTATTTGGAAATAAATTAGGATTTTACTTGGTTAATTAATGCCACTTTTTTACATTTAAAAGTAAATTTGATATTTTTATTTTTAATCAAATAATAATAGAATTGTGTGTAATTATTTAATAGAACATTGTGTTTGAGTCATTTTATTCAACGCTTAGATTTAAGTCTTTCGGTTAAAAAAATGATATCAACTGCAATCTTTGACAAAAAATAAAATTACAAAGGGGTTAAATATCTCAAATTATAAATTTACGAGTTTAAATAAAAAAAAAAGTAATTAATAATGGTGTTAAATTAATATAGTTTGACTCTCCTTAATTTCGGTATTAAAAAATCAATCAATCTTAGGTTGGTTTCAACAGTAATATGTTGATTTGTTAACTTAATAAACAAAAAAAATTACAGAAATATATTATTTTACAAAACTACCTCTAAATTTTAGATTATTTATGAAATTGGTACTATTACAAATGTTCAAATTAACTGTTATTTTTACAAGTTTAGTTAATTCATTCAATTGTCCAATTAATGCTAAAACCAAGTTTTTCACCCATATTTAATAATATATTCTTAAATCACTTTACCGTTCCTTTGCCTAAAAAATAATATTATAATAGTACATTTTAATTTCACTAAATAATGAAATTGGCATTTTCTCAGACACCTTTATATGGCGATCCAGCACGAGTGATGGATGCTTCAATAACGAACCATGGCAGCTGAAGCCAGTACTACTAGGTCAGCTTCTTCGTCTTCTTCTATGTACACTCTGTGGAAGTGGAACTCGGTCTCGAACTCGGCGAACCAGGGAAAATCTAAGAACGAAGAAGGGAAAAGAAACAAGAGAACAAGGGATAGCAGTGGTAACTACAAGCACCCAGTTTACATAGGAGTCCGAAAGCGCAGCTGGGGAAAATGGGTGTCCGAAATCCGTCAGCCTCGCAAGAAATCGCGCATATGGCTCGGCACTTACACCACCCCAGAGATGGCGGCTCGAGCGCACGATGTCGCCGCCCTGAGCATCAAAGGCGGCTCCGCCATTCTCAACTTCCCCCACCTGGCCAGGTCGCTGCCCCACCCGGCGTCCCTGTCGCCGCGAGACGTCCAAGCCGCGGCGGCTGAAGCAGCCGCAATGGAGCATCTCGGCGCCGCCGCTGCCTCGTCGGAGTCGGCTCCGGAGGAGGAGCTGGACGAGATAATTGAGTTGCCGAGTTTGGACGGGTGCTTTGACTCGCCGCCGGAGACAAGTGCGGAGTTCAAACTGCAAGTTGACGACAGCGTCGACGTGGGGTGGCCATCGCCGCCTTGCAGGGTGCATGAATTTGACTCTTTTTCGTATTATTCCTATCTGAATGTGGAGACTGATTGTATTGTTCCGAGCAGCTTTGAGATTGTGTGATCTTAATTCTTAATTGCTTCTTCCTTCCTGGTCATATCCAGCTTTATTCGTTTACACACAGTTATACTGTAATTATCAATAAAATTGTATTTTATTCAATAATTAATTTCTCTTTATGTATATATGCATTTTATTCAATTATTATATAACTGAACCATCACACTTAATATTACCAAATCAAACTTTTTAAAATTAAATGAAATTTGTGAACAATTTTATTACGGTACTGAGACTTATTTTATTTAAAAAAATAAAAACTAAACTATAGATATAAAAGCACTCGATGGATTTTCACTTAATTTTTTTTATTTTTTATTTACACGTATGATATAATTATATATATAAACTTTAATCGTAAAAACCGATCTAATATGTATTTAATTAGTTCATAATTTTTTAAATAATTTTATTACAATGTAGATACTATTAAAAAAATCTTCCACTGTACTGTTGTTTTTAATTATTATTATCCTCAATAATAATTGTATAAATGCAGTGGTTGAGACACTTAATAATGATAATGCATCTGTTGGAATGTCCTTTCAGTACAAGCACATGGTCACGCGCTGGCAACCAAAAAGCCCCTAATCATAACAACGTTGGATTAGTTTCGGCTAATAATTTAAGGCGCGTAGTTAATTATATTAAAATTTCTCTGACAGGTCATCTCCACGTCAAAAATAATAATAAATATTATAAAAAACGTTAAGAGGGTGGCCCAAGTAAAAAATAAAAACTTTTAAGCGACAGCTCATCTTCAAGATTGTTCTTAGTTAGATTTTAAATAATAATTAAGTCTTAGCGGAATGGTAAATTTCTTTTCTCAAAAAATTAACATACAATAAAATTCTTGGATATAGAAATCACGAGTTCAAATTAAAAAAAATAAAATGTAAAGAAACTAACAAAATTGGATAAATTTTACAAAGTATTTCTCAAGTTTACCTAAATGTATTGACTACTTTTATATCTTTAAAATTAGTCAATGTATCACCGTTATTGACAAAGTCTACACTAAAAGTTTGAATTCTTTTGATGAACTTAGACGAGGACGTCTTGTCTTTAAAAGAACCCCCCAAAAAAAGAAAGACACTTATTCAAGCATCGTTATTCGTTTACTTTATATCAACTATCATTGTTGACTTAATATTATTATTCGATCATCTCTTATTTTATCCCAAATTATAAATCTTTTACACTTTCAAGGTTTAGAAACAAATTAATTGAACCCGATAATGATTTAAAGAAATGTTTCAAGAGAGAAAAATAACGTAGACTTGTTACTATAAACAAGATCCCAATTGAATCCAAATCTCTCTATTGCGTGCTTGCCTTTGGTTAGTTAAGTGATAACGATTTTTAGATCATGAATGAGGGGGAAGCAACCTACGAACCATCAAAACACGCAAGTAGTCATGTGAATCATTGAAGTATGTTAGTTAGAAGGAAGATGATAGAGAATCAAAGAATAAAAAAGGGAGAGAAATAAGAAAAAAAATAGTAGGAGAATAATTAAAAATAAGGACAAAATAATCAATCACCATAATAGGTTAACAACAATAAATGAAATTGATATTTTTTAAATTACAAAAATAATCGAAATAATAATAATAATATAGACAAAACTCAAAAAGTCTAATATGAAATTTACCAAACAAAAATTCATAATATCAAATACGAAGTTTAGTTCTATAATAAAGTAGATGTAGCAATTTGTGGGGTATAAATATATTTATTATTATATATTCAATTCAAAATCTATATATAACAGTATATAATTAATGGAAAGTTCCAAGGGAAAGCAGCTGATTTGGTGGTTGCCAAGTGATAATCCAATCAATTGAACACTCCAACCTCTCAGTCTCAGCCGTGTGCGTGTTAATGTGTGTGTTGTCACTTGTTCAATTAAATTCCCCCCCCCAACTACCAAATGAATTAATTAATTATATCAATATTCATTAAATATTTCCTTTACTTGGAGCTGGAGAGGTTTTGAGAGGGCCACCTACTACTCCTACTAACCATTTTTTTTTTTTTAATTTTATGGTCTAAGGATAAGGATAAGATAGATTAAATACACTTTCTTATGTCTAAACATTTTGTATTAGTCATATTTATGCTCTTAAATATATTTGTTTTAACATTAATCGATCGAAAGCATTAGATACTAATAAATATCATAAATCTCCAAAAACAAAAACAAAAAAAATGGTGATAGGTATGTAAGCTGATAGCTGTAGGGCATAAGCTATTATATGTCAAATTATTTGATAAGCTGTAGCATGCATGGCAACCAATCAGGAGTCACGAGCCCAACAAAATGGGAATGTTAGGTCTCTGTCCAATATCTCTTCCATTCTCTCTTTTTGCTTGCCACTTGCTTAAAGCTCTTTATCTGCTTCCACACAAAAACGGGCCCTTAGCTTAATGTGATTCAGCATTGTGTTATCATCATACAGTTTACATATATATTTTTATATTGAGAATTGAAAGGTTGTCTTTATCAATTAGTTTAATAAGAAGACAACATCATTTGGTGAATGGAAAGAATTAGCGTGACAATGGTGCAAGTATGTTAGTATTCCCTCACGAGCGGTATAAAACCATGAAAAGTGATGATATTAAAAAATGTACCATTAATGTTATGAGTTATAATCGATGACAGTATTATTAATTATGTGTCGTATCCTTATTGGAGGAACTGTTAGGTAGAGAAAATAATAATGCATGCTTTTTTTAACCTCCTCCAATAAAAAAATTTCACATAACTGATGATACCATTATTAGTCATGACTTCTATCATTATCTTTTTATAAAAACTACAAAAAAAAAAAAGAAAAAAAAAAAAAAAAGCTAAGACTACTTAATTCATCTCTACAAAAGCTCCTCAATGTATCAGTGCTTGATGGGGATAAGTTATTATTATGAATTAATTAAAAAAAATACCAAACTTGCCTTAAGTGGAGAAAAGTAGTGCCAATTGATGATTTAAGAGAAAAAAAAAAAAAACCATTAATCCTAATTAATCAGTCTCTAAAATAAAGCAAAATCTCAATTTATTACCAAAGAATGCAAAAGCCAATTAGTCCATAACTTAAGTGAAAGTTATTTTATCTTTAAATCGTAAAAACAAATTAGTCTTCCAATCAACTTTAATCATGATTTGAAATTAGGAGTATAAATATAGTATTTGAAAATTCAATCAACAACCATAGTCATTGAGAAAAAATAAAAAAATTCAAAAAATGGTGTGTTTGAAAGATCAACCAAAAAATTGTATTGACCGAGAAAAACCATAAATTCAAATAAAAAAAATTCAATTCTTTGGGATTATTTTGTTTTTATAATTCAAAGATAATTTACAAACTAAGACTACGTTTGGTTGGATGGAATTGAGGGCGAGGGGATGAGATTCTACAAATAATATAAAATGATATTTTTATCATTTTGAAATTAAACTTACATATATAAGTTTGTGGTTGATGAACTAATTAACTTACTTTAAAGATAAATTAGAATTTTGCTTTAAAATTTTCTTATTTATAAAACTTAATAGGATTTTTTATTATAAATAAACTTAATATAGAAAATGGGATATCAAATTACATTTACTTTTAAAAAACCAAAAGTGCCAACTTTAAAAATTTATGACATGGGCCCCACGTCATTTTGTCAAGAACATTTGTCATTGGAATCGTTGGTGGACCATTGGCATAAATTATTATTTTGATTTTTTTTATGTTTTTTTTTTTAAATTTGGTTGAGCTTTAATTCTACCTTAATTTTGTTGGGTGTCATTTGAATTCTACTTTGCTTAAATTCTCCGGTTAAGGTTAAAAACATATTGAGACTGCGCCCACAGAGGTAGGGTGATGAATTTATATTTTCCATAATAGATTTTGTTGTCATCCAACAAAATAAAGAATTTATTAATAAGAAATATCAGCATTAAATCATTTAAACTCTATAAAAAAAATAATTAAAAGGTGTAAGATAGTCATTGCATAAATATTTCAATATTTAAATTAAACGATCAATTTTATTAAAGACTTGAATGCAATATTAAAATTAATATTAGAGGCATATTTTTTTTTACAGTAAAAGTCCATCTATTTGTAGAACACATGAGAATTTTTTTATAAGTATTCCTAATATTCCATGATCGATTAAAATTTGAATTCATATGAATAATATTTATTTTTTTACGAGGCTTTTGAAGGGATTTTTAAATAATATAGTTAATTTTTTCGTGTTTTATTCAAGATTTCTCCCAAAAAAAAAAAAAAATATGAAACAAGTCCTGGGATGATTCGTCTTGGTTATGGTATCTAGGAGATCGTAATTATCTTCTAATTTTTTTCAATTTTCGAGAAATGTCTTCGAAAAATATTTAGTATTTCAAATATTATTTTTAATATCGATAATTGCGAAGACTTACGATAAAAAAGCTTTGTTGGGTGACAACACATTCACAAACTCTAAAATAAGAAATAAATTGAATTAAACTAATTTAAAAAATAAAATCCAGTAAGATTGAAAGTTTACAAAAATTGATTAAAATTGTTTTAGCCAAAATATTTGACCTTAATTATAATAACTCGATCGGGTCGGGCTGCACCGGACATGGAGTCAGTGTGAGCCATTTAAATAGGAAGAAAGGATTGTCCGATCTTACTTAAAAACAAAATAATTATAATTAATTTAATTTCCCTCATTAAATTAGCTATTTTTTATTGTCACCTTTAGTGAATTCCTTAATACAATTTTTTAGTTAAATAAGTTAATTCAATAATCAGTAGGGACTCTCATTTATAATCTATTTAAAGGTATAACTATTTATTATATATAAAATTATGATTAATGGTGATAATCAGAGTTTTATTTAAGTGTGTTTAAATTAAACAGTAATAATGTTATTTTATACTCTTTTTGAGTTATTTTTAACCCATCCTTAAAAATTAATCAGAGTCTCATCTACACAGATATTCGTTTGAAGAAAAAAATATATTTGAGGGTTAACCATAAATGTCAAGCATTGCATATACATTTTGACGTGTTACCTTTTTAATAAATTTTAAAGGCATCAACGTACTACGTGAGCTCAAAGATGTGGAGGAAGAAGGAGTGGGCCACCACTTACATCAATATTTAGGGGCTTGTTTGATAGCTATTTTTTTTTTCATGGAAAAGGCAAATTTTCTATCGAATTTCTAACTTGTGCATTGTTTGACAAGCATTCTTTTTCAAGAAAATCATTTTCCTTTCAATGGTCATGTGAGGGCTTTTTCCTTCAAATCATGGAAATAAAATTTTTTGGGAGAGGAGATGAAATTTTTCTCGCAATTCAAAAGTGCAGGTGGGTGGTCGCTGGGATGAGCGAGAAGGGCACGCTAGGGGGTTATTTAATAAATATAAATATATAAATATATGTATAAAAAGTGAATATGTCAAAAATTTAATGTATAATAAATATAAATATATAAAAAAGTGAATATGCCAAAAATTATATATAAATTATTTCTTTGGAAAACAAAAAAAAAATTAATTTTATAGTTTCATTTTTTGAGAAAATAATTTACTTAATTTAAAATACATTATTATTTTAATTTTTTTGTACAAGACTTAATATTTTTTAATATATTTTCATCATTGAAGTCCATGAAAAATGTGTCATTTTCTATGAAAAATAATACCTATCAAACACGAAATATTAGGAAAATAATCAAATTCTATGAAAAATATTATCAATCAAACACTAAAAAATAGAAAATAACATAATTTTTCAAGTAAAAAATTATATCAATCAAACAGTTTAAACTTTCAATTTTCAGGAATTCATTTTCCCTGTAATTCAATTCCCTAAAATTCATTTTCTTTCCACTCAAATTCTACCCTTGCAATCAAACGCACCATAAAGTCATAAAGACGTCAATCTCCTTGGGAACTCCTGACCCACCTTCACACAACTCCCAAAGACCCATCAAATTCTCTTAAAAGGTAAAGATTACTCGAGAAAATACTTGTAAAAATATCTTATGAAGGATTAAAATATTAAAAGATATTAAAAAGAACTTTAAAAAAAAAAAGCTATAGAGGCCAAGTTTTTCCTCCAAGAAAGCTATGAACAAATTGAAAAATTGGCAACAACAAAAATGAATAAGAAAAAGGAAATAAGCATGTGTTTGATTACATTTAGATAGAAAAGAAAATATTTTTTAACTTCTGTGGAAAATAAAAACCACCCCTCTCCCTTAAAATCAATTTGTCATGGAAAATAGATCAAAAGATACTTTAAAGAGTTGTGTCATGAAATTTAATTTCATGAAAAATACAGTGTGTCAAACAGTAGAGATGAAATTCAATTCATCAAATGTGATATGATGTGGTACTACCTAAAATTACAAGAATACCTCTACGCGCTAGTGGCCTCGCTCGCCACGTGGATTGCCCGAGAGGCTGACACGTGGCAAGTCAACAATCCGGTGCGGAGTCCGAAAGATTTGGGTCGGACCGTGACACCCATTCCATCTTGACCTAGGTCCTCGAGAGTCGTGCCCACCCATCTTGGGTTTTATCTCTGGTACCTCAAAGCGGGAATGCCTATAAAAAATAGAGGTCCTTATCAGGTATAAAAAGCTCTCCAGCTCTTACATTTATTACTATCTACATTTACTCTACTAATTTGAGTGTCAGAGTCCATCCCGGGGGACCCTAGTCCCGTCACTCCATTGTCTTGCAGGTTCTATCACTGAGATCCGACATCGTCAAGCCCGAGGTTCTATTCCCGAGATCCATTCGCAGAGGTGGCATGTGGTGGTCGGTCCCAAAAACCATCATCATTTGGCGCCCACCGTGGGGCCGACGTCCATACTCACCAGCATCTTCTTTCCCTACCTTGCACTTCAGACTTCCATTCCTCACCTCGAACCTCGATCTTTCCACAAGTGTCAACGACATTCACTTCTTGTCATAACTAACTACGTGGCTCTTCAAAGAGATGTGACTCGTAGCCAGGCTGGTGTCAATCTAGAGGCCCCGCCAAAAAGGGGAGAATCCACCACCTCTGGCCAATCTAATGCCAAAGGACCGACTCATCAAGCTGGAAAATCAAGTCCAACAGTTAACTGAGTTGTTGACTGGTTATCTATACCAGAATGAACAACATCGTCCGCATGTGCCTTCTCAGCGGGAGGAGCACCAGTCACCTCCTCCTACTCGTCAATCCCGTCAGTCAGGCCAGGAAATCCATCCCTTTGAGGGGGCATGATCTACTTCTTCCCCCTCACTAGAAGGATGGACTTCGTAGGAGAGGCGGTTGCATTTTCTGGAGAGGCAAGTCCAGGAGCTTAAGAAGGGAAAGGAAGAGCTGTCTCACCTCGGCTCTAACCAACCCCTGAGTAAAAGCATCATGGCAGAGGTTCCTTCGGAGAGATTTCGTATCCTATCCATCAAGCTCTATGACAGAAGAACAGACCCCTATGATCATGTAGAGCTTTTCTCCTCTCACATGCTGGTGCAATCGGGGTCAGACGCAATATGGTGCTGGGCATTTTTGGCTACTTTGGGAGGTCATGCCTGGACTTGGTACTCTTGCCTCCCCCATTGTTCCATCCACAATTGGGGAAAGCTGAAGACCTGTTTCCTAGCCCATTACGCTCCCTTGAAGCGCCATCGGAAGTCTTCTATGGCTTTGGTGAACATTAAGCAAAACCAGGGTGAATCCCTAAGAGATTTTGTGGCTATGTTCAATGAGGAGACGTTGAGTATCGAAGAGTTCGATCAACAGATTGCAATGGTGGCCCTTCAGAATGGCTTGAGGGTTGGGCCATTCGCTTAGTCCTTGGCCAAAACTCCACCTCGTACTTTCACATAAGCCCTTGCCCGGGCTAATAAATACATCAACACTGAAGAAATAATGAAGGTCAAGAGGGCTGAGCAGCCAAACAAGAAGGGTCAAGAGCCCTAGGCCATCCTCAAGACGAATGTGGACTAATGGCTGGAAGAAACTCAACACCCTCCTTGGGGAGGGAGTGACGACAATCCAAGGGTTAACTGCCCTAGGCTGTCCACAAGCCGAAGATAAACTAATTAATGGCTAGAAGAAACTCACCACCCTCATTTGCATGGGAGTGGCAGAAATCCAAGAGTCAAGTGCCCTAGGCCATCCCCAAGTCGAAGGTGGACTAATGGCCAAAAAAAAATTCAAAGCCCAACACCCTCCTTCGCGTGGGAGTGGCAACAATCAAAGGATCAAGTGCCCTAGGCCGTCCACAAGCAGAAGATGGACTAATGGCCAGAAGAAACTCAACACCCTCATTCGCGTGGGAGTGACAAAAATCGAAGGGTCACGAGCCCTAGGCCGTCCCCAAAGGTGGGCTAATGGCTAAGGAAAAATTCCAGCCCAACACCCTCCTCTGCGAGGAAGTGGCTAAAATCCAAGGGCCACGAGCCCTAGGCCGTCCCCAAAGGTAGACTAATGGCCAAGGATAAACTCCAGTCCAACACCCTCATCCGCGAGGGAATGGCTAAAATCGAAGAGTCACGAGCCCTAGGCTGTCCCCAAAGATGGACTAATGGCCAGAAAAAAGTCAGAGCCCAACACCTTCATTCGTGTGAGAATGGCGAAAAACCAAGGGTCAAGTGCCCTAAGCCGAAGGTGGACAAATGGCCGAAAAAAATTCAGAGCCCAACACCCTCATTTGAGTGGGAGTGGAAAAAATCCAAAGGTTAAGTGTCCTAGGCCGTCCACAAGCCGAAGGTGGACTAATGGCCAAGAAACAATTCTAGCCCAACATCCTCCTCCGCGAAGGAGTGACTAAAATCCAAGGGCCACGAGCCTTAGGCTGTCCCCAAAGGTGGACTAATGGCCAAGGAAAAAATTTAGAGCTTAACACCCTCATTCCCGTGGAAGTGGCAAAAATTCAAGGGTCAAGTGCTAACTGCACTCTCACCCTGCAATTAAAACACAAAACAAAACACAATAAAAATTTTATATTTTTTTTCCCTTTATTTTGGTGAGAGGTTTATACTCATCAGTGTATGAGTGCAGTTGTAGTCCAAATTTAAATTTATATTTTCTGGATGAGTCCAAGTCGTCCACTGAGAGATTTATTTATGGCAAAAGAAAAAGAATGTCACATACACGTACACGCATTTGGATGAATTGGTAACAAGATTTTTTTTATGGTTTTTTTTAATAACAGATACTAAGAAATAAAGTAAGGCAGAAATTGAAATATACGCTTAATGTGAGAATATGAAATTAGATAGCACTTGAGTTAAGACAATTTCAGCGTCAACCCGTTGATTCTCAAATTTTAACAAACAAGGTTAGTAACATTAATTTAATTTCAGATATGAGGGTTTGTTATTAAATGCAATTAGAGATGATGATAGTTCTAGTTTAAGCAATCCCCATACATGATATGCGGGATTCTAATTTAAGCAACTACCATAAATCCAATTGCAATTAATACACAAAAAAACTAAATTAATCATCCGAGTTTGGATATGATAGCGTTTTCAGTTCTAGTAACTCCCATACATGGCATAGAAGCTCTAAGTTAGGCTTATGCTCCAATCCAAACCTAGTGATTTTTCAATAATTAATACACATTTATACTGAAAATTAAATTAATGTCATTCATTTAAATGACAGTTTTCTTCGAGAATCATTGGCGTTGGACACTGTCATTGCCTTAACCCAAGATTGGATTTAGCTACTCGTCTCTATTTAAAAGTTAATTGACAGAAATTTAAATGGCGTAATTTAAATAACAGAATTTAAATGACAAGAATTAAAATAGCAGAAATTAATCGGCCATTTAGGCGGTGGATAATAAAATGACAGGAATTAAAATTGTAGAAATTTAAAGACAGAAATTAACTGGCCATTTAGGCGATGAATAATAAAGTAACAATAAATGACATAAGAATTCAAGATAAGAAAGAAAGAAAGTAAGATCACAATAGAAAACAATAGAGAAAATAAGAGAGAACAAAAGCAATTTTCAAAAAGAAAATTTTAAGAAAACAACTAAACTTTTATTCAAGAATAATAATCACCCTTACAAATGCAATCAAGTAGGCTATTTATAGCCCACAAAATTCAATACAAACCACATAATTTCAATTATTCAACTAGACATAATTATATCTAATAGGCACTCACACACTTAAAGTTAAATGGATTTTAACTATAATACACCCCTAATATTAAATAGATTTTAACTAAAATACATACCTAATAAAGCACTCATAAAGTTAAATAGATTTTTTTACGTATAATACACACCTAATACTTAAATGGATTTTAGCTAAAAAAACACACCTAATAAAGCACTCACAAAATAAATATTTAAAAATAAAAAAAATAAATTTCTACAATTGGGTTTTTTATCTTCATTAGGATTAAAAATAATGCTTTGGGCTTCTCCAAATGATATTTTTCATGGGTTGCTCAAGTTGGATCTTAATTCTTCATGGACTTTAATTCTTCATTCTTCAATCCAATCTTGAATCTCCAAGCCCACATTTTTCATGCCTACAAACAAGCAATTGAGTGTTATTAAATTATATATTAAGCATATATTTATATGATATATTATATGGTATATTATATACTTATATATTATATAGATGCTTCATTCATGCACTCCATTGAGTATATGTATTATGTTATAATATATATATTATATTTACATGTTTATTATAATATATTATATTATATATATATATATTACACATAACTATTCAATTAAACCAATTTAAAATCAAAACGAGGGTTATAATTATAACAAAATTTTACAAAATTAATCACTAATCATATCCCACAACTTAAACATTGCTAGTCCCTTAGCAATCAGACTATACACCTGCCAAGCTTTATTGGCAATAACTGTATGAATGTAAAATTTTCAAATTCGAAACCGAAATGTATAAAATCGAATAAATAATTTAGTATTCTAAATCAAATTTTTGGTTAAAGGTCATACAATCTCAGGAATGACAATTAAGATAACCAACACATAGACTTACTCTCTCGAAGTTTTAACTTTAAACCTTACTATGGATTTTTTCTCCAATAAAAAAGATTCCTCAGGTGTACACACACAATGGGGTGCACCGTTATAAGAGTAAATACAGAATAAGTTCAAAACTCGGTGTCATCCCAAATACAGGGAACGTATTTTCAGGAAAGAATATGAAAATTGACATAACTTCATGACTGAAATAATGCGCTAAATGAATAGCTTCTGAATTTAAACATAATTCCATACTCCAAACTCGAATTTTGATATTACATGATTTATAGCATCAAGATGGACCAGATCGGGTTGTAATGGGGTTATGAGGTTAATATGGGTTGTCAAAGAAAAGGTAAAGTGTGCAAAGGGTGTATCGGTAATTTTTTTTTTTTCATCATTTATTTTGAAACAATTGTGCTGAATAACTAAGAGAATTTTCCCTTTTTTCACTTTTTTTTTCTTTTTTTTTCTTTTCTTTTTTTTTTTAAATATGAAAATAGTTAGATAGACTAATTCCCAAAAAAAATGCACCAGATTAGAAAAAATTCATATGATTATGGGTTAAACGAGGGTAACGAAATGAATTGTACTACAAACGGCTCAAATAAACTAGCAAAGGAGGTTAATGTAAAGAAAAAAAAGGTTAATAGGTACAAAATAAAAGAAATTGATCCTCCTATTATACTTCTACAAAACGATGTTACTCGGTCATCTAATTCAGAATTTGAAACTAGTCAAATTCATCCGCTATCATATTACACATTCAAAGCGAATTGATATTTTGAAACCATTGAAAAGATGAGATAAACAATAAAACATATTTAGAGTAAGTGTTATTTCACTTAGAATTATCTATTATTAGGCTCAAACACTCACTTGGGTAAATAGTCTCCACTTCTATTGAGAGATTATACAGTGTACTAATTAGCTAATTATTGTTACCTTTGACTTTATGACCGATAACCAATTTTTAAATTTTGAATACCCGATGAATGCAAATTACTTGTTCTAATGCATATACGTTTTCAAATAAGAAATCAATACATTCATGTTTCGTATTGCAAACTTAACTGACTATCAGTGCATAATTATAAAGCTTTAGCAATAGTGTTATTTAAAGCACACAATTTTTTTTTTTTAATAAGAGCAGATAAAGATAATCATTTCCCACAAAACTACAGGCAAGCAATAGCAAACTCACAGTTAAACATGAACTAGATAATTCATAACTAGACCTTACACCCCCCAACCTGAATTACAGTAATAAAATAGGGTTGTTAGGAATACTTGTAACTCCACAAGTCCATAGATTTACTATGAACTACTAAAACTCAAACAAACAAATGAGCATATCATATAGATATATATTTATATTTTCACACCAAAATAAAAATTTCATGCAAGTCATAAGATAAACAAAATGCGTCTCAAAAGTACAAAAAGTACTCCTTACTCAACCATCTTATCATAGACTTGCCTAACAACATTCAACAGTTTTTTTTATTTTAATTAATTAATTAATTAATTTTTTATTTTTTTTTAGGAACACAACTAAGAAAAATCCTACAAGTTGTACAATAACTAGATGCGTCTCAAGAGTACAAAAAGTACTCCTTACTCAGCCATCTTAACAAAGAGCACTTGTAATATCTCAAAAATTTAGAAATAGGTAGTAATAATTAATTTTAGTATTTGAGGATATTTTGAAGTATTTGAAAATTTTGGAGAAATGATTTATTGAGGATTCAAGGTTTAAGGAATATATTTAAGGGTATTAAAGTAATCATATTTATGAATGAAAAGAAATTGGAAAATTTGGATTTAATATTATATTAAAAAATAATAATAATAAAAAAAAATAGTAATATGGAGAAAAAGAAACTACTCACACGTGAATGCATGGATATAGGCATATAATTAATATATATATACACATATAAGTTATGGTAGTAAAAAAAAATATATTATATAATAGAAAAGAAATAATTTTATTTAATATTATATCAATATGTTTTAAAAATTGGGAGCATCAGCGTGGGACGCAAGGCGGACTTCAACTTTCATTTAATTTCCTTTAAATTTCAATTACTTTGCAATTAAGTCAATATGTTATGATGAACCTTGGGAATGAAATCAACAATATGTGGAGGAGATTAATTATGAATTATAACAATTAAATTAAAAAGAATTTACCTATAAAAAGGTGGTGGCTTCTGTGGACGTGAAATTTGGGAACAGAAGATGAAGAAAAAATGGGAGGAAGTAAGGGCCGCGAGCAGTGAAGGAAGGATGAGAGAAAAATAGGGGAAGTTGAAGAAAAATTAGGAGATTTTGGGATTATTTGATGTTAAAGGTAATCAGGTAAGTGGGTAAAATTTATATAAGTGTTATATGTCTAAATCATGGATTTTATACGGTTAGATTATACAGTTTACGCGTTAGAATTAACCGATTTAAGTCACGGTTGTATTATTTGATAGGAAACGTTTTATTTCGCAGCAGGAGTGTGAGAGAAGCTACGATCGACCATCTACAGGCAAGCTCTTAACCCTCTTCTCACGCTATTTATTTCCCGTGAAAGTCCTTGAGGTTTCTTGTACTCTAAACCTTCCCTCACCTTGACTCGGTTCTACGCATAAATAATAATAATCTGCGTAGTAACCATTTTACGACTTTTATTTTATTAATGAGTTTATTGTTAATGGGATAAGTTTAGTAAGGATGTCATGGCGTCTTTTATTTCAACCGTCACGGAGCTTCGTATCGCTCCGCTTTCCTTGGGAATGATGCCGAACCCATTGGGGTTAGGTTCTTAGAGAAATTGGTTATGGTTAGAATTAGGAGAATGTGTTAAAGAGTTTATTATGTATGTTGAGATGACTTTATGTGAATGAAAAGTAATAAGAATGGTATTACGATGTTATGTGGTTATGTACATGAAGAGTTATGAGTTATGGAGAAATGTTATGTAAAGTTAAGCTGGGAAGATATAAAGTCAATAATGTCAGTAAGTGTGTCTAAGGGTATGGATACAAAGCCACTGACTGTTGACCGTGGGTCGTGGCAGTTGATGGCTGGATGTATGGGCGCCAGTCATCGGTTGTTACGATAAGCGCTAGACGGCCAGAAGAGCTGGTACTCCAGATTCCCGCCTTGATTTGTGCATTTCATGATGTGTGTGCTACAAAGGGCTGGGTTACATTCACGTGGGGGCATGCTTTGTGTGTGACGGGATGTGTGAACATTTACATGACCCGGTTGGTCTAAGAGCCAATTTGGGTACCCTAGATGAGCATATGCATTTAGAGCATGTCGCATGTGTGAATTCTTATGTGTGGGCGTAGCAGGGCCTGATGTTTGGTTTATGGGGGCCTTGTCATCACGTTTATGCTACGGAAGCCCTTGCATTTCTTATGTGTTGCATTGCATGGTTCTAATGTTATTGTTATTCTGGACGGGAGTACCGTGCCAGGTGTCGGGAGTACCGACTCATGTGAGCTTCGGCTCGGCTTAGATATTAGCTCGGGGTTGGCCCGAGGGAAGACCAAGATCGCGGAAGTATATGATTATGTGATGTATGACATGATGAACACATGAGAATATGATGGGAATCAGGAAAAGTATGTAACAAGTATCAGGAAAAGACAAAAGTTGAATGTCAGGAAAAGCCGACCATGTCAGGAAAAGGCTGGTCTAAGAGAATGATGATATGGTAGCCTATGTTAGGCTACAACAGGTTTGTATGTGGGACCCGGGTGCCAATGTTTGACTTATGTGGGCCCCTGGTTCCTTATGTGCAGTTTATTTTATGTTATGCATGTAGAAGTAAGGTACGTATAGCTCATGACATGGCGTGATTTCATTGACATGAATTGCATGGGGTGTCATGGGAAGAGTCCTATCCTAAACCCGTAACTTTCTTTCTAGAGCTTGCTGAGTCTCGCGACTCATGTTGTTTTACATCATTCCAGGTCAGCATATCCTGAGACCGCAGGTGTGTTCATCGGGGTTTGGGTCCAGACCGTCAAGTTATGGTAGCCAGTGCAGAGCTCTCCCAAAACTAGATCCTGGGTGTCATCGTGTCTTAATAAGGTTAATGTTTATGTTTTCAGAGTTTGTTGCATGTTATGTAAGCCCAGGTGGGGCCCAAGTGATGAATGGTTGTAAAGATTATGATGAGATGTTATAATAAAAAAAAATTATGATTTCAAAAAGGGTTATGTGTGTGTTGTAGGTGCGTCATTGTTCGATATCATTTTTATAATGACCCTCTCACGGATCCTCTGTCCGCGGTAGGGGCTCCGGGAGGCGGGCCGTTACAGTTTGGTATCAGAGCAAGTTAAGTTTAAAGAAGGAGACTCTGCACGCATAGGACGGTCGGGTAGAGTTAAGAGTGCGTTATTGATTATAAGGCTATGACTGTAATCCTAATGCGAGGTGCATACAGTTAGAATCATGAATTAAAAGCCTGGTTGTGGTGTAGGAAAATGAGTGTTGAGGATGGGAATGTCCCGATGTGTGGTGGAAGGCTAACGACTCAGGTCCAGGTAAGTAGTGACCAGGATAGCAATGATAAGAAGAAAAATAAGAACAGGTCAGGGTTCTATGGGCGTTAAGGTTAGCCACGAGTAAATGGTAGGAGTAGACCTCGCTCAAGGTACGTGCTTGACGTCTAGGTTGATCAAGGTGTTTGTGTCTCTATTGGTGTTAGCTTGCGACCCCGATGGAAGATAGAATATAGGTGAAAGAGGCTAGGTGCATGATAAATGGTTATAGATTGTTAAGGATGTGCTTGGGTGGTTTCATGGTAGCAAAAGTGATTGCCAGTAGAAAGCTATAATAGGAAGTGTTATGTGAGCCAATAAGTAAAAGTTGGATATTAGAACCCACCTAAGGGAATTTGCGGTCAATAAGGACTCCCAAATGGGAATTCGGTGGGCAAGGTGTATAATGGTGCTAGCCAAATTAGGGTCAACCTTATAGTTGAAGTGAGTAATAAGACGATTTGGAAGTCATTAGTGCTATAAGAAAATTGAGGTTGATAGTTGACTCAGTACAAAAAAAAAGGCGAGACCTTGAGGATGATTTAGTAACGCAAGATGCCCAGTGAGATACTGGAAAATGATGATATGGAATGTCCCAGAAGTGAGGTTGAGTAATTTCATAAGAGTTGCGAGTGTGTCTTGAAGAAATGGACCAAGCGCGAATTTCGAGGACGAAATTCTATTAAGGAGGGGAGAATTGTAATATCTCAAAAATTTAGAAATAGGTAGTAATAATTAATTTTAGTATTTGAGGATATTTTGAAGTATTTGAAAATTTTGGAGAAATGATTTATTGAGGATTCAAGGTTTAAGGAATATATTTAAGGGTATTAAAGTAATCATATTTATGAATGAAAAGAAATTGGAAAATTTGGATTTAATATTATATTAAAAAATAATAATAATAAAAAAAAATAGTAATATGGAGAAAAAGAAACTACTCACACGTGAATGCATGGATATAGGCATATAATTAATATATATATACACATATAAGTTATGGTAGTAAAAAAAAATATATTATATAATAGAAAAGAAATAATTTTATTTAATATTATATCAATATGTTTTAAAAATTGGGAGCATCAGCGTGGGACGCAAGGCGGACTTCAACTTTCATTTAATTTCCTTTAAATTTCAATTACTTTGCAATTAAGTCAATATGTTATGATGAACCTTGGGAATGAAATCAACAATATGTGGAGGAGATTAATTATGAATTATAACAATTAAATTAAAAAGAATTTACCTATAAAAAGGTGGTGGCTTCTGTGGACGTGAAATTTGGGAACAGAAGATGAAGAAAAAATGGGAGGAAGTAAGGGCCGCGAGCAGTGAAGGAAGGATGAGAGAAAAATAGGGGAAGTTGAAGAAAAATTAGGAGATTTTGGGATTATTTGATGTTAAAGGTAATCAGGTAAGTGGGTAAAATTTATATAAGTGTTATATGTCTAAATCATGGATTTTATACGGTTAGATTATACAGTTTACGCGTTAGAATTAACCGATTTAAGTCACGGTTGTATTATTTGATAGGAAACGTTTTATTTCGCAGCAGGAGTGTGAGAGAAGCTACGATCGACCATCTACAGGCAAGCTCTTAACCCTCTTCTCACGCTATTTATTTCCCGTGAAAGTCCTTGAGGTTTCTTGTACTCTAAACCTTCCCTCACCTTGACTCGGTTCTACGCATAAATAATAATAATCTGCGTAGTAACCATTTTACGACTTTTATTTTATTAATGAGTTTATTGTTAATGGGATAAGTTTAGTAAGGATGTCATGGCGTCTTTTATTTCAACCGTCACGGAGCTTCGTATCGCTCCGCTTTCCTTGGGAATGATGCCGAACCCATTGGGGTTAGGTTCTTAGAGAAATTGGTTATGGTTAGAATTAGGAGAATGTGTTAAAGAGTTTATTATGTATGTTGAGATGACTTTATGTGAATGAAAAGTAATAAGAATGGTATTACGATGTTATGTGGTTATGTACATGAAGAGTTATGAGTTATGGAGAAATGTTATGTAAAGTTAAGCTGGGAAGATATAAAGTCAATAATGTCAGTAAGTGTGTCTAAGGGTATGGATACAAAGCCACTGACTGTTGACCGTGGGTCGTGGCAGTTGATGGCTGGATGTATGGGCGCCAGTCATCGGTTGTTACGATAAGCGCTAGACGGCCAGAAGAGCTGGTACTCCAGATTCCCGCCTTGATTTGTGCATTTCATGATGTGTGTGCTACAAAGGGCTGGGTTACATTCACGTGGGGGCATGCTTTGTGTGTGACGGGATGTGTGAACATTTACATGACCCGGTTGGTCTAAGAGCCAATTTGGGTACCCTAGATGAGCATATGCATTTAGAGCATGTCGCATGTGTGAATTCTTATGTGTGGGCGTAGCAGGGCCTGATGTTTGGTTTATGGGGGCCTTGTCATCACGTTTATGCTACGGAAGCCCTTGCATTTCTTATGTGTTGCATTGCATGGTTCTAATGTTATTGTTATTCTGGACGGGAGTACCGTGCCAGGTGTCGGGAGTACCGACTCATGTGAGCTTCGGCTCGGCTTAGATATTAGCTCGGGGTTGGCCCGAGGGAAGACCAAGATCGCGGAAGTATATGATTATGTGATGTATGACATGATGAACACATGAGAATATGATGGGAATCAGGAAAAGTATGTAACAAGTATCAGGAAAAGACAAAAGTTGAATGTCAGGAAAAGCCGACCATGTCAGGAAAAGGCTGGTCTAAGAGAATGATGATATGGTAGCCTATGTTAGGCTACAACAGGTTTGTATGTGGGACCCGGGTGCCAATGTTTGACTTATGTGGGCCCCTGGTTCCTTATGTGCAGTTTATTTTATGTTATGCATGTAGAAGTAAGGTACGTATAGCTCATGACATGGCGTGATTTCATTGACATGAATTGCATGGGGTGTCATGGGAAGAGTCCTATCCTAAACCCGTAACTTTCTTTCTAGAGCTTGCTGAGTCTCGCGACTCATGTTGTTTTACATCATTCCAGGTCAGCATATCCTGAGACCGCAGGTGTGTTCATCGGGGTTTGGGTCCAGACCGTCAAGTTATGGTAGCCAGTGCAGAGCTCTCCCAAAACTAGATCCTGGGTGTCATCGTGTCTTAATAAGGTTAATGTTTATGTTTTCAGAGTTTGTTGCATGTTATGTAAGCCCAGGTGGGGCCCAAGTGATGAATGGTTGTAAAGATTATGATGAGATGTTATAATAAAAAAAAATTATGATTTCAAAAAGGGTTATGTGTGTGTTGTAGGTGCGTCATTGTTCGATATCATTTTTATAATGACCCTCTCACGGATCCTCTGTCCGCGGTAGGGGCTCCGGGAGGCGGGCCGTTACAGCACTCCTCACAGTGATAAATCTAAATTAATCGGACCCCTTTGACACTTATTACTAATTGCCTTAGACTAGTCTATCCGAGGCTCCTAAGGATCATGTTGTGGAACATAAGCATGTAATTTCTCTAGCAGCTTCTCAATGGTGGATGCGGAAATGAGAATCTTTTTTGCTGAAAGAGAAATGAACTTTTGGTCCACAACCTGATCAAGAAAAGAGAGCAATCCATCTAAAAAATGGTTAACATTTAAAAGTCCAATGGGTTTAGTATGGGAATTACTCTTGGGCCAAGAGATTATACAAAAGATTTCTTCAAGTGTTTCAAACCTTCTAGTAAAGTAATGAAGGCGTATGACTGATAAATCTTACAAGCCATGCGCTCAGACATAGAAGTCGTTTCTATAAGTTAACCGCGTGTAATCCCAGAATTATGTGGTTCAGCCAAAGGGATTAGCATTACACCTACCATACATGATTTTCCAAGATGTGCAGCTTGTGAAATACAACAATTCAATCCACGACTTCCCCCTACATATACCAAATTAATTTTTCGCTCTCCCAATTTTTGGTCAAGTTCGCTTGCTGCAAGTGCGTAACAAATATCGCTCCCAAGTTGAGAGCCACAAAGTACAAATATGATATTAATTCGACGAACTAACTAGCCTTCCATGTTTGTTCCTTTTGTATGCCCTAAAAAGAGGTTTGGCAATCAAAAGTAACTATACAAAAATTCAACAAAAAATAAATACAAACAAAAATCATGTGTATGTACAAGTAGTTGTGATTGTGGCTCACATCTTCCTTTGGTTTTACGTCCAGAAACGAGTTAAACACTTTGTATGAAGTGGGGATAGGCTTTCCATCCAATTTTCTTATAGATTGGTGATTAGTGGTTAATTTTGTAAAAATTTTGTTATAATTATACACTTCTTTTGATCTTAAAAATGGTTTAAATTAGATATTAATATATATTTTATGGTTATATGCAAGTTTAAATTGAAAAATGAATGAAATGAAATTTTAAAGTAAAATTTAATAATAATAATAATAATATATAAAATACATATACATCATTATATGCTTGCATGTAATATATATATATAATATATAATTTATTAATAACATTAAATTATTTTTTTTTTTGGCATGAAGAAATCAAGCCCATGAAGAAATCAAACCCACGAAGAATTCAAGCCCATGAAAAATTAAAGTCCATGAAAAATTCAAGCCCATGAAGAATTAAGGCCCAATTTGAGCAACCCATGGAAGATATTATTTAAAGAAAGCCCAAGGATTATTTTTAATCCTATTGAAGATCAAAAATCAATTTATAGAAATCTATTTTTATTTTCTTAATGTGAG
The DNA here is from genome assembly GCF_014633365.1 of Diospyros lotus. Classification (NCBI taxonomy): domain Eukaryota; kingdom Viridiplantae; phylum Streptophyta; class Magnoliopsida; order Ericales; family Ebenaceae; genus Diospyros; species Diospyros lotus. The sequence goes on along the minus strand of NC_068339.1, from coordinate 42,835,507 downwards.
TGCTTTATTAGGTGTGTGTTTTAGCTAAAATTCATTTAACTATTAAGTGTGTATTATAGCTAAAATCCATTTAACTTTATGAGTACTTTATTAGGTATGTATTTTAGCTAAAATCCATTTAATATTAGGTGTGTATTATAGCTAAAATTCATTTAACTTTAAGTGTGTGAGTACCCATTAGATATAATTATGTCTAGTTGAATAATTGAAATTGTGTGATTTGTATTGCATCTTGTGGCCTATAAATAGCTCACTTGATTGCATTTGTAAGTGTGATTATTATTCTTGAATCAAAATTTAGTTGTTTCCTTATAATTCTCTCTTTGAGAATTGTTCTTGTTCTTTCCCCTTTTCTTTAGTATTCTCTCTTGTGATCTTACTTCCTTCATTTCTTCTTTTAAATTCTTATGTCATTTATTATTACTTTATTATTCACCGCCTAAATGGCCAGTTAATTTGTGCCTTTAAATTTCTGTAATTTTAATTCTTGTCATTTAATTATTCACCACCTAAATGGCTGGTTAGTTTCTACTATTTTAATTCTTGTCATTTAAATTCTGTTATTTAAATTACGTCGTTTAAATTTATGTCAATTAACTTTTAAATGGAAATGAGTAGCTAAATCTAATCTTGGGTTAAGGCAAGGACAGTGTCCAATGCCAATGATTCCCAAAGAAAGCTGCGCTTTAAATGAGTAACATTAATTTAAATTTCAGTATGAGTGTATCTTAATTATTGAGAAATCACTAGGTTTGGATTGGAGCGTAAACCTAACTTAGAGTTTTCATGTCACGCATGAGAGTTACTAGAACTGGAAACGCTATCATACCCAAACCCGGATGATTAATTTAGTTATCTTGTATATTAATTGTAATTAGATTTATGGTAGTTGCTTAAATTAGAATCTCACATATCATGTATGAGGATTGCTTAAACTAGAACTATCATAATCTCTAATTGCATTTAATAACAAACCCTCATATCTGAAATTAAATTAATGTTACTAACCTTATCTGTTAAAATTTGGGAATCAACGGGTTGGCACTGAAATTCTCTTAACTCAAGTACTATCCAATTTTATATTCTCACTTTAAGTATTTATTTCAATTACTGCCTTAATTTATTTCCTAGTATCTGTTGTTTAAAAAACCATAAAAAAACTTTGTTGCCAATTTGTCCAAATGCGTGTGTGCTTGTGTGTGACATTCTTTTTATTTTGCCATAAATAAATCTCTCAGTGGACGATCTGGACTCATTCAGAAAATATAAATTTAAATTTGGACTACAACTGCACTCGTACACTGACGAGTATAAACTTCTCACCTAAATAAAGAAAAAAATATAACATTTTTATTGTGTTTTGTTTTGTGTTTTAATTGCAGGGTGGGAGTGCAGTCAATTGGCAAACATTGTCGATTTTAGTCAGATTCCCAAGACTATAGCATTGGTGGTCACTTTTGAACTGGGTCCATAAAGTAAGAAGTTCTCTTTGCACTATTTCACATGGATACATCTCAAGAGTTAATCGAATATCATCCAAAGACTCATTACTCAATCCATCCTTTATGAAACTAATTTTATCTTCTCGATTTATGGACATAAACCCCACAGATTTACATCATGTGTTACAGGTCCATCGAGCACATTTGTAACAACCATTCACTATTTTCGCTCTTCGTTTCTTCGCAAAACTACTCTTTTCCAAATCTGGAAAGTGCTTAAAACAAGGTGAAGTTTCGCCAGCTAATCGAACTTTTGCTTCAATCAGCAAACAAATATCTTCAGAGATGTTATTATGCATTAACAGCCTAAGTCTTTCACACCTAGCGACATCAATTTTTTTCAAATCATTCATTAGGAGAGATGAATAGTACTTGCGAATTTTTGAGAGGTGAAGATTCATTTTTTTAAAAAAAAAAAACTATAATAAGAAGAAAGTAAATAATTATAAACCTTACAAAAGAGATGAGAGTACCTGATCGAAAAATAACACAAATAAGAGAAAACTGAGCTCAAGAATGGTGGCTTGTCTCATACAGATATGGAGTCTCTTATAGAGCAATGGTGGTTGCACTCTCACCCTGCAATTAAAACACAAAATAAAATACAATAAAAATTTTATATTTTTTTTCTTTATTAAGGTGAGAGTTTATACTCGTCAGTATACGAGTGCAGTTGTAGTCCAAATTTAAATTTATACTTTCTGGATGAGTTCAGATCGTCCACTGAGAGATTTATTTATGGCAAAAGAAAAAGAATCACACACACGCACACGCATTTAGATGGATTGGTAACAAGATTTTTTTTATGATTTTTTTTTTATAATAGATACTAGAAAATAAAGTAAGGTAGAAGTTGAAATAAATACTTAATGTGAGGATATAAAATTGGATAGCACTTGAGTTAAAATAATTTCAGCACCAACCTATTGATTCCCAAATTTTAGCAGATAAAGTTAGTAACATTAATTTAATTTCAGATATGAGAGTTTGTTACTAGATGCAATTAGAGATGATGATAGTTCTAGTTTAAGCAATCCCCATACATGATATGCGAGATTCTAATTTAAGCAACTACCATAAATCTAATTACAATTAATATACAAAACAACTAAATTAATCATCCGAGTTTGGGTATGATAGCGTTTCCAGTTCTAATAACTCCCATGCATGACATGAAAGCTCTAAGTTAGGCTTACGCTCCAATCCGAATCTAGTGATTTTCTAATAATTAAAACACACTCATACTGAAATTTAAATTAATGTTACTCATTTAAAGCGCCGCTTTCTTTGGGAATTATTGGCGTTGGACACTGTCCTTGCCTTAACCCAAGATTAGATTTAGCTACTCATTTCCATTTAAAAGTTAATTGACAAGAATTTAAATGGCGTAATTTAAATAACATAATTTAAATGACAAGAATTAAAATAGCAAAAACTAACCGGCCATTTAAGCGGTGGATAATTAAAAGACAAGAATTAAAATTGCAAAAATTTAAAGGTAGAAATTAACCGACCATTTAGGTGGTGGATAATAAAGTAATAATAAATGACATAAGAATTTAAAAAAAGAAAGGAAGGAAGTAAGATTGCAAGAGAAAACAAGAGAGAGAATAAGAGCAATTCTCTAAGAGAAACTCTAAGAACAAAACTAAACTTTGATTCAAGTAATAACAAACCTCTCACAAATGCACCGAATTGAGCTATTTATAACCCACAATATGCAATACAAACCACACAATTATTCAACTAAACATAATTATATCTAATGGGCACTCACAAAACATTCACCTAACTAATGGAAGAAAATTAGGTAAAAGACAAAAAATACCAAAGACTTTAGGTGGTGGATTACTCATAAGAATATAGAAGACTTTAGGTGGTAAATCACTTATAAAAAAAATACAAAACAAAGAAAAGTCTTCTACAAGTTGGGCTTTTGTTGGGCCTTTGGTTGTTCTTAGGCATTTGGTTGGATTCCATTTGATAGTTGGGCCAATTGCACTTGAAACATCCTCTAGACTCCATAATTGACCTTTGAATTTAAGCAATAAAAATGGGTAATCCAATGTCTTCGATTATGCCCCTAATTAATTGTAGAAGCCAACTTCCTTGCTTCATCTTGAAATAATATGTAATACGAATAATTATTTACTTTAAACATAAATATAAAGCCAAAATAGGGATATAATTCATTAGGATATAAGAAATATTGACCCTTATCAAATGGGCATCACTATTCAACACTCGGCTCGAGGCATGCCATAATTACAACGTCAGACTTGGCGTCGTCTAGTGTCTCATTTTTCAACATTTTGCAGTGTGCCTCTTTTTTCAACGCTTGACGCCTCCTTTTTCAACATTTGGCAGTGTGATTGCACTGCCCAAGAAAAATGGCTACCACCACCGTTAAGTCTGTCTCCCTCTTTTCTCTATTTTTTTTATATATATATTTATTTATTTAAAAAAACAAAATTTTATTTTATTATATATTTTTATTTTATTTTTTTAGAGTTTTTTTTTTCTTTTCTTCCAGTTAAGGATCAAATGAGTGATTGCTCACCTAATCGTATAATAACTCCCATTCATTACACCACTTTTAAAGTTATTTTCAAAATTATGTAAATTGATTTTTCTCATGAATGCACATACATATTTTGAAAATATATCATCCAGATGTGTTGGTTTTATTACATCAAAGTATAGCATATTAATTCGCACAAACACCTCACACATGTTTGGTTTAATTTGATCCCTAATAATATAGACTAGCCTAAAAGATAGAAATTTAGGTTTAAATGTAGATAGACCTATGACATCTTCACATTTTGGCTCTCGAATTTTATCCTCTTCTTCCTCTCAGGCTTCTTCTTTTCTCACATCATTTTGGTCCATTTTTTCTTTTATGATTGCTTGTACCATCCTAGGTTCATCAGGTCTCTCAATTGGCTCATCATTCCTAGGGATGGATGTAAATTGGACCAACTCTTAACCTATGGGTGCATTGAATGATGATTTCTCCCATTTGAAATTTTGATTGGGTTGGTTTGGAAACTCGCCAAGCTCACTCACGCTCGAGGTCTGTGTAAGCTCAATCAATTGTTCTAAAATGTCACCCATGGCCCTAGTGGTTTGTTCTTGAAATTTGGCCACTTGTGCATTAAAACTCATTTGACCTTACATAAACTCTTGAATGGTGTCCTCTAAAAAATTTTCATCCTGAGGTTGATAAGTATCAGATATAACCCCTTGTTCTAACTCGAATTGGTGAGATACTGGAGAGAAATGTTCATGAGATTGGAACAAGGAGTCATCGTTCCAAGGATAATTCCAATGGTTATAGGAACTGGGGTAATCAGTGTAAAGATCCGGGTCGTAACCCGACAGATAAGAATTCTCCCTCTGACTCTGGTTAAAAGAAAACCTCATCTCACTGGGCTCGGGATGACCAAATGCATTAGAAGACACATAAATGCTAAAATGCTGAGATATAAAGAATATGAAAATGACAATTCAACGACAGATAATTATGCTAATGAATCAATTAATGTTTCAATAATCATACCTGACCGTAGTCTCTTGCACTATTTAGTAACTAATAGTTATCTAAATATATTTTTTTATTTAATTTATAATTTTTTTCTTTTTGTTTTTACCTCAATCTCCTTAGCAACGATGCCAAAATTTGGCTGCACTCTCACCCTGTAATTAAAACATAAAATAAAACACAATAAAAATTTTATATTTTTCTCCTTTATTTTGGCGAGAGGTTTATACTCATCGGTGTATGAGTGCAGTTGTAGTCCAAATTTAAATTTATATTTTCTGGATGAGTCCAGATCGTCTACTGAGAGATTTATTTATGGAAAAGGAAAAAGAATGTCACACACACACATACACTTATTTGAATGAATTGGTAACAAGATTTTTTTATGGTTTTTTTTTATAACAGATACTAAGAAATAAAGTAAGGCAGAAGTTGAAATATATGCTTGATGTGAGAATATGAAATTGGATAGCACTTGAATTAAGACAATTTTAGTGTCAATCCGTTGATTCCCAAATTTTAACAGACAAGGTTAGTAACATTAATTTAATTTCAGATATGAGGGTTATTTATTAAATGCAATTAGAGATTATGATAGTTCTAGTTTAAGCAATCCCCATACATGATATGCGAGATTCTAATTTAAGCAATTATCATAAATCCAATTACAATTAATACACAAAATAACTAAATTAATCATCCGGGTTTGGATATGATAGCGTTTCCAGTTCTAGAACTCTCATTCATGGCATGGAAGCTTTAAGTTAGGCTTACGCTCCAATCTAAACCTAGTGATTTTTCAATAATTAATACACATTCATACTGAAAATTAAATTAATGTCACTCATTTAAAGCGCAGCTTTCTTTAGGAATCATTGGCGTTGGACATTGTCCTTGTCCTAATCCAAGATTGGATTTAGCTACTCATCTTCATTTAAAAGTTAATTGACAAAAATTTAAATAGCGTAATTTAAATAACAAAATTTAAATGACAGGAATTAAAATAGCAGAAATTAACCAGCCATTTAGGCGGTGGATAATAAAATGACAGTAATTAAAATTGTAGAAATTGGGTTTTTGATCTTCATTTGAATTAAAAATAAAGTTTGGGTCTTCTCCAAATGATATCTTCCATGGGTTGCTCAAGTAGGGCCTTAATTCTTCATGAGTTTTAATTCTTCATTCTTCAATCCAATTTTGAATCTTCAAGCCCACATTCTTCATGTTTACAAACAAGCAATTGAGTGTTATTAAATTATATATTAAGTATATATTTATATGATATATTATATGATATATTATATACTTATATATTATATAGATGCTCCATTCATGCACTCCATTGAGTATATGTATTATGTTATAATATATATTATATTTACATGTTTATTATAATATATTATATTATATATATTATACATAACTATTCAATTAAACCAATTTAAAATCAAAACGGGGGTTATAATTATAACAAAATTTTACAAAATTAACCACTAATCAAGTGTCTTAGGCCATCCACAAGTCGAATGTGGACTAATGGTCAGAAAAAAGTCAGAGCCCAACACCCTCGTTCGCGTGGGAATGGCGAAAATCCAAGTGTCAAGTGCCCTAGGCCGTCCATAAGCCGAAGGTGGACTAATGACAGGAACAAATTCAAAGCCCAGCACACTCTTCTGTATGGGAGTGATTGAAATCCAAGGATCAAAAGCCCAAGGGATCCCAACTTGACCAGAGGAAATCCCAATCTGATTAGCTAGACCAGGAGAAATCATAACTTGATTAGGGGAAATCCCAACTTGACTAGAGGAAATCCCAGCCTGACCAGCCAAACTAAGGGATCCTAGCTTGATCAGAGGATATCCTAACCTGATCAGCTAGACTAAAGGATCCCAGTCTGACCAGGGGAAATCTCAACTTGATCAGTTAGACCAAGGGATCCCAACCTGACTAGGAAAAATCCCAACCTGATCAGCCAGACCAAGGGATCCCAGCCTAAACAGGGGAAATCTCAACCTGACCAGAGGAAATCCCAGCCTAACCAGAGGATATCCCAGCCAGACCAGGGAATCCCATCTTACCCAGCCAGACTAAGGAATCCTAGCCTAACCAGGGGATCCCAGCCAGACCAACCTGACCAGGGAATCCCAACCTGTCCAGCCTTGTTGCTCCATTGTCTTACAGGCTACATCCCCACAAACAACGCTAGGCATAACCAAGTCCAAAGTGCAGGCTACAGATCCAAGGCTAAGAATACCCAAGTTCAAAGCTTCCACTCCTGAGGTCCATTTGTCGAGGCGGCACGTGGTGGCTGGTCTCACAAATCATCATCATCATTTGTCGAGCTAAAAATGCTCTTATGCATCTTGGGAAAAATCTATAATCAAATTACCTCAGAAATAAAGCTACTCCTCGACCCAACGTGATTCTCAGATCAGCTCAAGAAGTGGGGGGTAAGTGATGTGGCACTACCTAAAATTACAAAAATACCCCTACGCGCTAGTGGCCTCGCTTACCACGTGGATTGCCCGAGAGACTAACACGTGGCAAGTCAAAAATCCAATGCGGAGTTTGAAAGATCCGGGTCGGACTGCAAGACCTGTTCCATCTTGACCTGGGTCCTCGGGAGTCGTGCCCACCCATCTCGAGTACCTCAAAGCAGGCCTGCCTATAAAAAACAGAGGTCCTAATCAGGTATAAAAAGCTCTTCAGCTCTTATATTTATTACTATCTACATTTATTCTACTAATTTGAGTGTCGGAGTCCATCCCAGGTGACTTTAGCCCTGTCACTCCATTGTCTTGCAGGTTCTATCACCGAGGTCTGACATCGTCAAGCCCGAGGTTCTATTCCCGAGATCCATTCGCAGAAGTGGCACGTGGTGTCGATCCCAAAAACCATCATCATGATATTTTTCATGGAATTTCTATGCTATCAACACACCCTAAGGGTACGCCATAACACAGTCTATTCTTCCATCCAAAAAACTTGAATGAAGAATGAGGAAAAATTATCGTGTCATAAGCAAAAACTCATTAAAAACCCAGAAAAGCATAAAATAACATTTTAGGCTAAAAATGTATAAATTTCCCCTTAAGTAAGACGATCTCATGCATTGCACAAACTAAATAATTCTAACATCTACAAATTCTCTTGAGGGTCCTGCAAAGAGATAGACATTATAGGAACCTAATGAAATCTTGGTACGAAAGAGATAAATATTATCTATTAAAAAATTTAATTCTGATAAAATATTAGAATATTGAGATAAATATCATCTATAAAAAATCCTAAACTAATGAGATTTAGGATTACCCAATTCTCCTTTATAAATAAGTAAACACTTATTTCAAAAAAATGTACATTTCTGATGTTGGTAAAAATTATGCGCTCGGGCTTTTACCATCTTTAGTGTCTAACATAAGTATTGAAGTGTTTGTGCGAGAATTTTCCTACACCCTCTAATTATTTTCTCTTTTGCAGTTTTGGGCAGCATCAGATCTCAGGATGACATCAAATTTTGGGTCGATGACAATCTAAAATAACTTGGCAATGATGTTTCACCCCATAAATTTATTATTGTACTCAAATGATAACAATTATAAACAATTACATTTATATCCATAATTAATAATATTTCAAATCATAACTTATCATATTTTATAACACATTTGGAGTAAATTGTATTAATTACCCCTAAGATTTGCTATATTGCAGAAAGTACCCTTACATTTTGAAAATGATAGAAGATAATAGTTGAAAATTTGGATAAGTTAACTAATTAATCCCTAACTCTCCCACTCTTTCACTTACTCTCGCATTTTAATTACAGAAATTAACAAGTATTATATTTTTAATCATTGAAATTAAATACATAAACTAATTTTAATTACAAAAACTATATTTTAGTTACAAAAAACATATTTCCTAATCTTTATGTACAACCTGAAAATATGAAATATGTTTATGACAACAATATTTCTTTAATTTAATAATAATATTTTTAAATTATATAAAAATAGAAAAAAAGCCGCCAGAGAAAACAAAGCTGATTTGCCAACAATAGGATTTTGCAATCCCATTGATTGTACCTGGGGTTGAAGAAACTCCTTCATTGCCTATTCGATCTGTTCCTCACCCATTTATAAGAAGCTTCCTTAATTGTATGTAGTGCTCAACAACGGACAGAATCCCGACATTTCTACATCTGTGGTCTTGATGATATAGAGAGTTTGAAAATCCGAACAATTGGGTGTTACCATGAAACCTGAATTGTTCACTTGAAGCCTTTCCAAATAGATTTCAACTAGATTTGGTTCAGCTGCCATGGTCGACCCCTTCGGCAGAAGGGAAATACAGAGAGATAGATAAGAATGTCGGTCGAATCCTCCATACCCAATTTGAAAAACCCAAACCAATAAATGAACCCACAAAAATCCAATTAGATCAATTGGATTTCCTGCGTGTCAAGGTAACGTGCAACAGTAGTCAACCCAAGGTTTATGGTTGTGCTTTTCGGAGAATTGGCTTGTGCATATATAAATGGAGTGCATGTCCTATTATATATATAGGCGTGAAGTCGCATGCCGCCTTCTTCCTTACCTTGCTTCTTGTCCTACAGTTTCACGCTTTTCTTTTGATTTGTTTGTTTTGTCTTGGCTGCTAGTCGGTAGCTTCGGCATTATATATAACAAGTCTGTTGTAGGTTTCCCAACCTGTCCTTGCTTGGGGGTGTGCAATCAATCAAAACCGAATCAGGAGTATAATTTTTTTTTTTTTAACTAGAAGATTGAAGATTAAAGATCGGATCAACACAGTCCAGTTCGGTCCGATTGGTCCCAATTAGTCTAACAAATTAATTTTATCTCTATTTAATATGAATTTAATATATATATATATACACGTATATATATATTAATATATACACAAATGCAAGCAAAATTAATAATAATCTAACATTCAATTTTTTATTCAACAAAATAATTCAACTTGAAATATACATACATATATATTAAGTAAATATACTTTAATTTTTTTATCCAAAACCCTGAACTCTAAACTTCAAATTAAGACTAGATTAAAAATAAAAAATTACTATTTTTCTGATCAAATACCTAATCAAGATGGTTTAATGTTACTGCTCGTTTTGGATCTAGTTACGTCGAAATGTGAACACCCCTATCTGGATATCTTTGCTCTTCAAAGCTATGGCTTAAGTTTTCCCCCTCGAGGCAGACATAGAGGTTGTATTGTCTCCCTGTTTTTGCAAGCTTATTACCCTATTCAAAGAGAAAGATGGACTATTTTTTCATTGAGACCCGCTATTAATTTGTACAAATTAAAAGAGTTTTATAGGTGAATGTACAGGGTGATAGATCGCGATATTTTGACATTATTGAAATTTTTGTTCACCATCTCCTCTCGCAGTAATCACCTTGCTACCTCGCCTCCTCTCGCCATTGTCGCCTTGCCGATTCAGCTGCGAGGCGACAGCAAGAGGCAAGCCAGTTGCTAAAGGATCCAGCTAGCGGTGACCGAGAGGGTAGGCGACAGAGGGTCGGTTGCAGCGACGAGAATGCAACAATGACGGTGAGAGGAATGGGAGAGAGATGAGAGGTTGTTTGAGAGAAAATGGGCAAAATGGTCATTGAGAGAGGAGATGAAGGGACAAAATGGTCCTTCAACCCACTTGTAAACCTAACTGTAAAAAGGAAAATTCTATTCACAGTGTGAAATTGCTTTCCGTAGCCGCCCCCGCAAAATTCACACCCATTTTATAAATTTCCTATTTTACCCTCAACAACCCCACACCACACCCATTTCTCTCCCTCACTCTCTCACATCCATCTCCCTGAATATACACACACATATATACACGAATATACACACATATATACACACACAAACACATCTCTCTCACACCCATTTCTCTAAATAGACACATACATATACACACAAACACATATCTCTCACACCCATTTTTCTGAATATACACGAATATACACACACAAACACATCTCTGTATATATATATATATATGCACTCACACACACACACACATATATATATATATACACACACAGACCGTGGCCATGGCAGCTGCAGCCGACCATGGCCGCGGCCATCTTTCGCAGCTGACGACGGCCGCGATGTCGCCATTGTCGCCGAGAACCCCCGAGGGGGGTTAGAAGCCATGAAGGCTACCTCCGAACCCCAAATATACAAACACACACACACCTATATATATATATATACATACGCATGGCTGCGGCCATGGCAGCTGCAGTCATGGAACACTTCCCCGACCCCCAGCTTTTAGGGAAGGCTGGGTTCCCCGACTGCCAAAGGTCGAGGAAGTTTTTTTTTTTTTTTTAATTAATTTTTTTATTATAATAAAATAAAATAAAATAAATACAAATAAATAAATTCTTTTTAAAAAGATACATATATCTTATTAGTTGAATTTATTTAATAAATAAATTAGTTAATTCTTTTAAAAAGATATATCTATCTTTAAATAAATTAAATTAGTTAATTCTTTTCAAAAATAAATTAGTTGAATTTATTTAATAAATTATTTTTAAAAAGATACATATATCTTTAAATAAATTCAACTAATTTTTAAAGATATATATCTTATTAAATTAGTTAATTGAATAACTAATTTTAAGTATATGTATCTTTATGTAATTTAATAAGATAAATTAACTAATTTTAAATTTTTTTTGAGTATCAAAAATTTAACTCACGATAATTTAAAATTTAAAATTAGTTAAAAAAATTTATAATTAGTTAATTTATAATTATTTAAAATACAAATATTTAAAAATAATTTATTTATTTATATTTTTTTAATTTTATTTTATTATAATAAATTATCTGTGTGTGTTTGTGTATATATATATATATATATATTTGTGTGTGTGCGGATGGAGAGATGGGTGTGAGAGAGAGAAATAGATGGAGTGACTATACAGAGTAAAAAGAGAAGGAAGATGATATGGTGCGGGTGATTGAAGGGTAAAATAGAATTTTTGAAAAATGATGAAAAATTTTGGTGGGAAAAGGCTGTAAAGAGTAATAATAAGATTGTGAATAGAATTTTCCCTAGGGTTGGCAATGGTTCGGTTTGGTTTCAGTTTTTGCCAAAACTATAACCAAACCAAACTTAAATTACTAAAACTAAAACCAAACCATTACCCATTTGGTTTTAAAAATTTAAAACCATAACCAAGCCATTCGGTTTCGGTTTAACCATGGTTTTTTTAGTTTAATCCATATCAACAAACAAAGACAAATAGCATTCATAAAATTTTTTGATAATTTCACAACAAACAAAGATAAATTCTAATAAAGTTACCTTATTCTTGCATAAAGTTACAAAACTTATTGGATATAAAATCACATTTCCAAACCTACAATTGTTAAGATCAATAAATTAATATGTGAATAATTAAATTATAATTTAAGCTAAAAAAAATTAGCTACGGAAGTTAATACCTTCATCAACAACATTAATATATTTTTCGTAAATTGATGCATATCCATCTGAAATGAATGAACCAACTCCATCTAACAAAATTATAAATATAAAAAATAAATTAATATGAAGAGAGATGAGGCAAAAAGCGAGAGGCAGCGAGGGTGAGAGAGATCGAGGGCGAGCAAGAGCAAGAGGGGCCGAGCCCTAGCGAGAGCAAGAGAGATCTAGTGTAAGCACCCCCGCCCGGATATCCCAACCACCCGATCTATCCGAACGAAAATGCTTACGTAGATGAGAGAAAAATAGACAAGACAAATATTCTCAGGCATGCATACATAGACAATACGACAGCAGAAGCAAAAATAGTAAATGAGCATGCCCACAAGTACTCCGCTGAAACAGCGGTCATGGAGTATATAAAAATACATACAGACCCTGTGCCGACATTAGGAGATGCAAGTGACAACCTGACACAGTCAAAATAAAAGACAGCAACTCTATCAAGACATCAGAGATGATGGGGGCAGCTAACTGTACACCTTACCAACACGGCTGACTGCTAGGTGGTACGATCCTCGCCCTTAACCTTCGCTTTACCCTTACTTGGAATGATGGAAAGTAAGGTGAGTCGCTAGACTCAGCAAGTTTATATGAAAAGGAAGGCTATAACATGAATAGAAGAAGAGATCACCCCAAATACAAACCCACATGTACACACAAGCCATGTGACGCCACCAAACAATAGTGCCGCGAAATAAAAGCACATACCGGTCCTTGGGGCCCACATAAGACACCTGACACCCAAGTCCCATACCAACATGCCGCTGCCCTGGAAGGCAACATATATCTCCATAAGCCTGTGCGCACTGTCCCGGGTCGGTACTCCCGTCACCCGTATCCCTGCCGGTACTCCCGACAGCCGAGCCAAAGGCTCCCTCGTAACGGTACTCCCGTCCGAGAACTAAATACTACCAGTATCCATGCAATGCACATAAAATGCAATGGCGTAGTGAGCATCAACGTGATACAAGGCGCCCATACATCCAGGCATCAAGCCATGCTCCGCCCACATAGTAAATCACACGCGATGCATATGCCCGTTCTGGATGCAACCTAGCCAACTAGAATGTCCGTGACCAAGCATAGCCAAATCATGATAATCCCAACATGCAGCCCACACCCATGTGCACACCAAACCATGTACAAGAATAAAATATAGACAGGCATGCTATAATCACATAACGGCAGAGCTAGTTGGCAGTGCCTGGCACCGGTCAGCGGTCAGTGACTAGGAGGGACCATCTGACGGCCTAAGATAGACCGTACGACAGTCACACCTACACCGAATAACCAATCCCTGCCCCTACTGCACAACTGCTCTAGCCAATAACCAACCAAAAATTCAATAATAATACTCAACAGCTAAGAACCTAGCCCCGGGTGAGTACGGCATCATTCCTATAGGCTTGGGGGTGGTATAAACCCCCGTAGGCAATCAATGAATAAAATCCTCAAGACCCGGATAATAAATTAAATTTTTAAAACACACCGTTTAAATATCCCATAATTTATTAACAGCCGAATCAAACGAAGGGAGGTCAAATGGATTGACAACGAAAGTAACGATGAGGTGGGTGAAAAGAACTTGTCTTTACGAGGATATCATTAGGTTCATTTCAACCAAAAAGGGCAAAAATTATATAGACTACAATATCCAATTATTTGTCAAAATTAATAAAATTGGGCCCTAAAAAGAAATTCTGACCTTACAGAATATTAATTACTAGCTGCTCTACATACCTGACAATTTAAATCGCTGATTAAACCTGATTTAATCTTGATTTTTCTCCAAAATCTTCCAGGTTTTTGCTCGCGCGCTCGCTGGAATTTTTCTGCAATTGTTTGCTGATCACTATGCGAAGAATCGAGCAGAAAACGGCCTTAAATTGGCCAAAAAATGAAAGGAGGAGGAGGCGCCACGTGGCAGCGCGCGGGCAGCCGCAGGAGGCCACCACCTCATTATCAAAACGGCGTCGTTTTGACGGCCAGGCTGATTAAAAAATCAGCCAAATTCTCCCTGCCTCGCGCGCACACCCGCGGGCTCGAGCCCGCGACTGCCCCTTCGCCCGTCCCACGGGCAAACCGCCCACGCCACACGCCTCATTTAACCTATACATAACTTATGTTATATTTAATGTGATTTTTGGCCCTTTCCGTGAATCACGCCAGCACCCCCAAACTTTTATAAATTACACTCTCACCCCCTATAATAATTACATTAATGCCCGAAACTTCCAAAAATCACAGAATTTAATTTATTTTAAGTTTTTTTTAATTCCAGAAATTCCTAAATTAATCAATCAATTACCTTAATTTCTTATTTCCTTAAAATCACCTAATTTAATTTTATTTGACCACAACAATTTATTTTAATATTTCTTTTAAATTAATTTACCCCAAAATTAAATTAAATTACTATTTATGGGGCGTTACATCTAGCGAGGGCGAGTGAGAGCAAGAGAGATGCAGAGAGCGAGGGCGATTGGCAAGCTCGCGCGGAGGAGTAAGAGAAATGAGGCAAAAAGGGTGAGAGAGATTGAAGGCAAGCGAGAGCAAGGGTCGAGCCCTAGCGAGAGCAAGAGAGATCCAAAGAGGGCAAGCGAAAGCAAGAGACATGCAGAGAGCAAGGGCGAGGGCGGGCGGACGAGCGAGAGGCAGCGAGGTTGAGAGAGGAAGGAGAAGAGAATGGGAGAAGAGTTTGCAAGCAAGGCAATTGAGCTGGGGTGGGCTAGCCTCAGGTGGGCGGGGTTGTATATAATATATATTATATATACATATTATACATATTATATATATAATATATTATATATATATTGGGTTCGGTTCGGTTACCCATCATTAGGTTTGGTTTCAGTTCGGGTTTTGGTTTGGTTTTAGTGAAAACCATAACCAAACCATACCCATTGAAACAGTGTTCGATTTTTTCCCGAACCAAATCATTACCCAGTCAAACGATTTTTAACCGCGTTGACCGGTTCGATTTCGATTCGGTTCCCCACGATTTCGATTGCAATTGCCATCCCTAATTTCCCCTATAAAAATCTTATTCGTACAAATAACATAATTCTTCTTCATTACTCTTGGTTCCCTCTTTTTTTTTAAAGAAAAGAAAATAGTATACATTCCATTCTAACAATTTATTTGCCTCCGAATCCAAGATTCGCTTTTTCTCTATATAGGACAATCTCACTCAAAAAGCCTCGGGACATAAAGTTATATTTTTTGGTACCCTTCTGGATTTTCTTCTTGTAATTTATATGCTTAAATGTGTCGTTACTGCATTTGTAGGATGATTGATGAGCACAATATATAAAATAAACTCACCAGATCTTCTTGTTCTATGCAAAACCTTGGGAATGTCAGAAAATGAATTTGACGTTTGAGACAGCTAAATAATTGCCCCTCACTCTCTCTATATACATACCGAGCTGAGTATTCATATTTTCCTCATTGTTATATATGTTTGCATGAAGGTGTGTTCTTCATTCGTACTATGTTTGCATCGAATATGATTTCAATTAACCCTTCATTTGATTGCAGCAAAGAATGATGCAACCCAGGAATTGAACGGTGGACGGCACGGAACATCAATGGAAAATCAATCCCAGAATGCTAAAGATGTTCCACTTGAGTCATCTAGATATTCAGAGGAGAAGTTTTATGGAATCGATCCTCAGCTGGAGGATTTGATCTTCGAAATTCAGCAACAAGGGCCAGTACCGGAAGCAAATGCCGGCGACCGGAAATACGCCTCCGACGACCAGAATGCACCAAACGCAATCAACCCGAAGCAAAAATGGTTTATCCGGCGAAGAACCAGCCACAGAACCATGCGAACAACAAAACTGCCCACACACCCAGCCGCCGGCCAGCTGGTTATCAGCATCAGCAACAGAATAATACTGGTGGCGGCTTTAGTCGCCGTCGTGGCCTTCACCGCGGGGATCAGCCCTCCCGGCGGTGTCTACAGGGAGGGAGAACTCGCCGGGAAGGCAATCGCCGGGGAAACAAAAGCTTTCAAGGTCTTCTCGGTCTGCAACCACGTCGCCTTATTCTTGTCGCTCTTGATTGTTTTGATTATGATCACTCTTGTTCCCACTGTGAAAAGAGTGAAACACTACCTGTACTTCTTCACGGTGATCATGTGGTTGGCGGTGTCCTCCATGGCCGCCGCTTATGTTGCTGCTATATGGGTTGTTCTGCCACAAGAGGAGTACTGGACGATGCATCGCGTGGTGGTGTTAACAGGATTCTATACCCTTTTGCTATCAGCTTCGTTTGTGTGTGGGACGATCTTGAGGCCTAAAGTACGTAAGCTACTTGGTATAAAATCAGAAACAGACAGTCCCCAGCCCCAGCCCATCACTTCTGAGACAGATGTGGAGAAGGGAGAGTGCATTGGACACACACAATAAGTCACAAACCATGCATTTGGATCAATGAAATAAGCACATGGAATACGGTTCATAAGCCCCGGGAAAGTTGAATACATAACTGGTGTTTATTTACCCTATTTCCGGCATATATATATATGATCATGCCTGTATAGGCTACCTCCTCCTAGGTTTGAAGATGTCTAATCATAATTATATATGTTATATGCATGTGTGTGTAATCTTAATCTTTCTGTCAATAATATAACGTTGTCATGTTGGTGGTGGTAATTAGCTTACTAATTATAATAAACAGAGTAAAGAAAACTTGATAAAAATAATTAATCTCTAGAGATATGTAATTGAACGATAACAACTTCTAGCTCAATATATCCCAGTCCAAATGAACACTGATCCAAACAAAAGAAAAGAAGTTCTAGCAATGGAAGTTTATGCTCTGATAGAAAAAGGAAACAAACATGGAGGCAATAATATTAATGCTCAAGTCTTGATATTAATGATTATGGCGCCCAAAGCAAATCCATAAAACTTGCAGTAAGAGCCAGCGAAATCGAAACGAATGCTGCCGAGTCTGATACAGCTGAACTTGAGAACGGCGACGGAGCGGAGGCCAGGCCCGGCGGATTGGCGGCGGACGGAGGAGAGCGGGGAATTGGGCGGAGAGCGATGACCTTGACGGCCAAGTGCTGGCCGTTCAGGCAGTGGTCGGCCTGGCCGCTTATGAAGTACACGAACCCCGGCTGGTCGAGACTCACGACGGTGTCGCCGTCGGTGAAGACGGAGATGGGTTTTCCGGTGTCGCAGTGGTAGTAGCCCCATTTGTCCACCACCAGAAGCGAGTCGTTCTTGTACTCAAAACCTGCATATATAAGCGGCAAAAATCAAAGCAGAACTTGGATTGCATATTCATTAAAGAAATTAAAGAACCCAAAATGGGGAACCCACGAAGGGAATCTCCGACGTGGAATCTGATGGCGGCGGCCCAGCGACTGTATAAGGCGGATTGATTGGCGGGGGGCTGGCGCCAGCCCTCGGAATCGCCGACTTTGAATTCCTTGGAGGCTCCGACGACGTGGGAGTTCATGGCAGCGGAAATGAACGTTACCAGAAAAACAATACAAGGAATTACGGGACTGGAGGGAGAAGCCATGGTCGTCTTCTTCGATCGATCTTTCTGCTTCCACAGAGAGAGAGAGAGGGGGATGATAATTTGATATGCCGGTGTGTGTTTTGATACAATTTGAGGTTGATGGAGGAAGGGATATAAGGCTGCGCCGGCCATGAACGTGGCTTTTGATCGTGGCAGTTACAAGCAGTTAACGTACGTGATTGTTATATCTATCCCCTCATTATCCATCCACCTTTCCAGTTCCCCTATTCTTGTTAATGATATTTTCACTTTCCTTTTTTAATTTCTTAAAAAATATATTTAAAAAAGTAAAAGGATTTTTAACCTTTGACCTAAATAAGCTTGATTGATGAATATTAATAAAAATGCCCTTCCCTAGTTTGGAGATTTCTGGTGTGTTGGTCATCTATATAATATATATATATATATATATTCTTTTACTTATAAAAAAATAAAAATACTATTTAAAGTCTCAAATTTAATATTTGTGACAAGACTCTATATTAACATTTTATATCGTACGTTATATTAATATAAATATATAAAATATTAATACTAAACATTAATAAAAATGTCAAATTTAATTTCAAAAAGATCCTCCTTGTTGCTATCAAAAATAGCCCTCAACTTGTATTTATAGCCGTAGCACGATTGGTACCCGGGTAGTAAATTGCAGTCAAAGATACAGATTCAAGTTATGATAGTCGCAGTGTAGGAGTTTCACTCTTTTGTGGAGATGGCTCCTTATGGGCACTATGCACTGTGTCTCTTGTATAAGGGGTCATCGTGTATCGTGATTTACCCCTCCCATATACATGGAACAGTGTGTAAGAGACCCTTAAGGTGAGAAAATTTGCCTTTTACAGCCAAGATAACCCTCAACTTTCATTTGAAGTAGTAAAAAGAAAATATTTGTTTAATAGAAATAGCTATTTGTTTAATAATAAAATAATTATAAGTGCATTTTGGAAATCTAACCAAAAAACTAATTATAAGAAGTTTTTTTTTTGTGTGATACAAAGAGAAACTTATCCCTAGGCAGAATTAGACAAAACAAAAATTAAAAATGTTCATTTAGTTTCGATAAAAGTTAGGATTCTTAAAAATCCAAACTTGAAGAATGAACTAGATTGATTCAATTCGTACCAGTCTAGTATGTTAGGGTGCATTTTTTTTTCGTGTTTTAATATTTAATATTGTGTTTTGAGTGTCTATTTTAAGATTTTTAAAAATATATATTTTTTATTATTTTAAAAACTATTTCTTAAAATAGAAAATTAGAAAACATGTTTATTCATAAATTTTGAAAAAAATTATTTTATAATATTTTATTCAATTAATTTGATTATTAAATAATAAAATTAACTCTTTTTAATAAAATTCTACTATTAAAATAAAATAATAAATTTAATTAATGAATTACTGATATATATTTTACCAATAATTTATATTAAATATTATTATATATAATATGTGTAATACACTTAATAATATATTATATATAATCTTATATTTTTAATTATAATATAGATATATTATATTTTTTAAATTGTAAATAAATATATAATTTTATTTTCAAAATTTAAGAATATATTTTTCTTCTTTTTTTTTCCTCTTCTTTTCTTTTTTGTCCTTTTCTTCTTATATTCTTTCTATCGTCGACAACCACCACCGACCGAAAATTCACACTATAACAGCCTATTATTAGAAATTTCAATTCAAGAGAATTAACATACACAAAAATTTGTCAAATTTAACACTTAGATTTTCATAAATCTAATTTTTAATTTTCTGCCACAAGTGAAAAATGCACTATCGGTCGCCACCGTGGCCGATGATTTCTGACGATCAGAGGCAACCACACAACACCCAATAACCTATCGACCAATAAGATCCAATAGTTAAATCTCCTTAGAACTAAATTTAAACGTTAAAGCAAACCCAACACCAGCCTATATACACACTATCAGTCATTATTGGCCACCGTGGCCGGTGGTTTCTGACAACCAGAGGTAATCACCTTAAACCTAAGGGTTCATTAATGACTATATATCCAAAAAAAAAAAGAAGAGAGAGGAGAGATGAACAAAACTAGCAAGATCGAACGACAAGCACAGTTAATGATGGCTCGCGACCGTGATGGCCTTATTTGTCCTTGGTTTTGAATATAAAGCTTAAAAAAATGCATATATATTTATTTCTATATATCATGTGAACAATATATATTATATAATAATTTTAATAATATAATATATAATTTAATTTATAAATGGACTGAATATTTTAAGCAGAGGGTGAACCAAATTGGATTAAACTAGTTTATCACTTTGGATTGAAATTTGAACACTCTTGCCAAAAATAACTTATTATGAAAGGCGATCCTTTCACAAGACAAAATATTTGAAAATATAACTAAAATAAGCTATAAGGGTCTATTTGATTGGCATTATTTTTATGAACAATAATTATTTTTCACCCAAATTTCAGCTTTTAAGCTATTTAATTGGTCAAATTTTTTATAAAAAATAATTTTCATATTATGGTCACGTAATGCTCTTTTTTCACTTTTGCTGGAATTGATTTTCCCTTAAGGGGGGTTGAATTCATTTTCCATGAAAATGGAAAAATCCACCCATCACTAACTGACATTCCCTTTTCACCATCGCCCATCAATGAAGACTTGCAACGTCGGCCATCAGTAATGGCAAAAGAGTGGGCAATGACAGGAGAATGGCAGCAGTGGCGATGGCCATCAGATAACGGCCATCGACGAGCCATCGAGCATGGGGAGCAATGACAGTAGTTGTGGCCATGGCAGTTGCGATTGTGGCTACAGCGGCCATCGGCCATGGACAAGCAATGACAGCGGCCATCGGTCGTGGGCGAACACTTAGTTGTGGCCATCAACTATGGGCAAGCAGTGACGATGACTGTGACAGATTTTTATGGGTGTATGTATATTTTTTTATGTATATTGGATTTATTTTTTAAATATTTTGTGCATGTATTATTTTTTGAATATGCATATATTTGACTATTTTATGTAATTAATTATTGATTTGTGTATTTGATTATTGATTATCTGTATGTGTGTATGTAATTATTTTTATAAAAAATAATGACAATTAAACATTAAAAATTAGAAAAGTATAATAATTTTTAGGTAAAAACTTAAGTCAGTCAAACGTATTCAATTAATATTTTCTCTATAATTTAATTTTAGAAAATTTAATTGTCTAGAAAATATTTTTTTCTCGTATAAATTCTATACTTTCAATCAAATGCGAGCATTTTAAGAGAGATGAAAACATAATAACAAAGAAGTACCCCAACTGAAATTTAATTATAACAACATTAACCATTTTGATACATACATTCATATAGCATAGAGGAAGCTAATGGTATCCATGTAAGAAGCATATACTAATATTCATTGAGGCATATCGTCGAACGACCACGGATTCAAGACGACTCAGTACTTTGAGAGCCAGATTACATCGACCAGAGCCGAGGCTGCGAGGAATAAGGAGCTGAGAAAAGTGAAGGCTACCGAAATAGCAACGCGGTCGTAGAAGCTCCGCAAGGGCTTGCAGAAATTGGGCATAGCCGAGTGCCTGACTCTGCCGTGGTTCAGTTTCGTCACACCCGATGATGCTGATCCTGCGGCGATCATCGTGTATGCAAATGCCTTGGGCCGGCTTAATCTCCCAAAACCCAATAGACCTAAAGTCGAAGTCATCAAAATAAGATCGCACATTGTCGAAACCCGAACTCAAACGGCACAATCAAGCGAGCTCCCAGCATTGTTGTCAACTCGTTGATCAAACCATTTAGCTCGCATAACAAAAAAGTCGTGGAATAATTAAAGGCGATGTCCACCTGTCTTATCTGAGGCAAACCAAATCCCTAACAATGCGGAATCCATTCTCAATTTTATAGAGTTGATAAAGACATCTTGTCTCCATAATATTATGTTCTTATTTTAGATTTTATAAAAATTGTAAACACCCCCACACTATAAATAGAGATCAAAAACCATTATATAGGAGAATGAACAATAATGATATACTGTTACTTTACTAGAATAACCAAAGAATAGTTGTGCACTAAACATCATTATAGGCGAACCATATAAAAACTTTTGTGTGTGATTTATCATTTGTTTTATTTGTTCCTTCTCTTTGCATTTGTGATCATTTTCTCATTGTGGGCCTATGAATCACGGTCGACCAATTCCAAACGTCGATAAATATTATTATACATAATATGTGTAATATACTTAATAATATACTATATGTTATCTTATATTTTTAATTATAATATAGATATATAATATTTTTTAAATTTTAAATAAATATATAATTATATTTTCAAAATTTAAGAATAATTTTTTCTTTTTTTTTTTTTACTTCTTTTCTTCTTCTTTTTTTTTTCTTTTCTTTTTTCCTCTTTTCTTCTTCTATTATCTCCAATGCCTTACATCTTTTTCGTCACTAACGACCATTGTCAGCCAAAGATTCACATAATCAGAGTCTACCATTAGAAACTCTAAGCCAAGAAGATTAACATACACAAAAATGGGTCAGATTTAATGATTAAATTTTCGTAGATTTAATTTTTAATTTTCGACTACAAATGAAAAACGCACTGCTAGTTGCCACTGACTATCATAATCAATAGTTTCTGACGATTAGAGGCAACCACTCGACACGCCAGAGCCTATCGACCAACATACCCCAAAACAAGCAAGATTCAACAGCCAAATCTTCTTAAATCTAAGTTTCAATGTTTAACCAAACCCAACACTCGTCTATATATGCACTATCTGTCGCCACCGGTCACCATGGCTGGTGATTTTGGAAATCAAAGGCAACCGCCTAATACCTAAGAGTCTATCGACTGATATACCTAAAAACCAATAAGAGAAAGAAGAGGAGAAAGGAAAGAGAGGACAAAACTAGCAAGATCGAACAGCAGGCATGATTAACGGCAACTCATGGCAGTGACCGCCTTATTTTTCCTTGGTTTTGAATATAAAGCTTAAAAAAATATGCATATATATTTATTTATATGTCATATGAACAAAATATATTATATAACAATTTTAATAATATAATATATAATTAAATTTATAAATGGACTGAATCTTTTAAGCGGAGGGTGAACCAGACTGGATCAAACTAGTTTTTCAGTTTGGATTGAAATTTGAACACTTAACCTTCACAACGAAGACGATCCTTTCACAGGACAAAATATTTGAAAATATAACTGAAAATAAGCTATAAGAGCATTTTAAGAGAGAGATGAAAACATAATAACAAAGAAGTACCCCCACTTGATATTTAATTATAACAACGTTAACCATTTTGATGCATACATTCATATAGCAGAGAGGAAGCTAATGGCATCCATGTAAGAAGCATATACTAATATTCATTGAGGCATATCGTCGAACGACCATGGATTCAAGGCGACTCAGTACTTTGAGAGCCAGATTACATCGACCAGAGCCGAGGCTGCGAGGAATAAAGAGCTGAGAAAAGTGAAGGCTATCGAAATAGCAACGCGGTCGCAGAAGCTCCGCAAGGGCTTGCAGAAATTGGGCATAGCCGAGTGCCTGACTCCGGCGTGGTTCAGTTTCGTCACGCCCGATGATGCCGATCCTGCGGCGATCATCGCGTATGCAAGTGCCTGCAGTTTGAAGACGATATAAATTGAATCGAGAATTAGAAAAAAGGAACCGCGACAGTTGTAGTCTAATAATAGTAGAGGGTGACATTTATGAGCTCGAGGTCCCATCTCCTGAGCCTCAACTGCTGCAGAAGACTATCCTTTTTACCTGATCCCCAGCGAAAATGAGCCACGCGCGATTTCGAGAAGGAACTGCCGAAGAGCCGCGCAGCGGCCTGGAGATGGCAACAAGCAATTGAAGCAGAGAGTGAGCGGCGGCGGCGGCAGAGACTCCGACAAGATACCTATTTTTTTGGCCACCAAAGGAAAGATTTGAATTTCCACTCATCCCAAACATACAACTCCAAAAGGGTAAAGGGATGCTCATGAGAGTAGGTTTAGTTTGAATTTTATATTATAAATCATATTAATTCAGTTTGGTTTCTAAATCTAATCGGGAGCAGTAGTATCCCCTGTAGCAACTGTACCAATGAGAGAGTATCAGTTGATGAGATTTCAATGGAAAACGATAGGCTTTATGTCACAGTGGAATTCATATAAAAATCGAGTGAGGCTGCTCACGGGTGTGTGTTTCTATTTAAGTAGAGTGCCGTGAGATGAAACCTAGAAATTTGTCGCCACCCAGAAACTTAGTCACCAGTCGCTGAGAGAATTGTGTTCAAATCAAAGAATTTGACCGACCACATGAACAAGACAAATTTAGAATTAAAAGGATTCCATTTTTCCTGTCCTTTCTGCTCAGTTGGGAGCCATCTCGTTGGTTAATCGAGAATAGAGAGATTTACAGTGGTCTGCAGATAAATTGCTTCTTTTTTTTTATCTATTTAGTGGACGACGTAATTTATGAATTATTTCACATGCTCGGCCATGAAAAAGAAAAATGAGATGCATACATAAATTTTTATTTAAATCTGAAATCTCTAATATTGAACAGAACAAGGCAATTTCAAGTTATTTCCATGATAATAAGAGTTGATGATGTAAATATATATCACAAAAATAACAGTTTTCTGAAAAAAAAAAAAAAAAAAATATTGGGCAGAAGAAGGGGACGAATTCATGGAGGTGTATATGACTATATAAGCGAGGCTTACTCAAAGGAATCGGAGAAAGACCACTTGGAGTAGATAGGAAGGTTAAATCCGGCGACGGTGATGGTGCCGGATTCCTCTGCGGTGGCCATTACAGAAACCGCAGTCACGGACGTGGCGAGGCAGGCCAGCCTGAGAATGAGGTGCGTGACGTCAAGTTTCCTGCGAGCGCTGGGGCCGGGGCCTGCCGTCTCCAGTCGACAGCCCATTGGGCCGCTATCCTCCGCCGGCGACTTCATCGTGCTTCTTCTATGGAGTGGCGTCTCAGTTGCGCTCGACTCGAGGAGAGTGTTGTGAGGGGGTTGGTTTTAGTTTTAAACAGAGGAGCGGGGCGGGGGTGGTGGTGGAAATGTGCAGCGCAGGCCACCGTGGCATCGAATTTGGAAGAAACGTGGCAGAGTCGGATGGGTCATCTGCAGGGCCCGTGACTCCACACCCCACAGCAGCCGGAGAAATTATTGGTTGGAGATGTCACAACTAATTCAGTTCCGATTTTTTAAATGGATACACACAAGATGATGTATATTCAATACAATTCAAGTCTATTATGTTAGTGAGATGTAAATAAAAAAAAAAAAAGGGAAATATGAAAAGTATTTTAGATAAAAATATTTTTTATTATATTTGTTAAATTTATTTGATAATATTTGAAAAAGAAGTTATGTGACTTCTTATATAAATTTTTTCAGATAAATTTATTTCTCTCTTATTTTAGAAAAATTTATTTTGATACTTACAAATAAAAAAAAATGACACATGTATCCTCCAGTATATTCTAAAAAATTTAACAAATAATTTGATAAAAATCTTATAATACTTTCTAATCTTATATTGAGATTACCGTCCATGCGCGATTCTCTGCCGCTCATGCCCTTGATTTTGGCAGATAAGCTTAATCGTAGATGAAAACTTTGTCTCACTACGCAGGACAAAGAATCGAATGCACGACCTACTGATGCGAATCTTAACTTTTCGTGACTCAATCACTTGACTTATGTTTTGGAGACGTTTCTAATCTTATTTTGAACATTTCATATTTTGATTCAAAAAATATTTTAATTTTATCTTGATATAGCATTATTTTATTCATTTTAACAATTGTAACCTAAAGCAAGATAGTCGAAATATATTTAGTTAAAGAGGTAACTTTCATCTATCACTCTTGAGATTTTATTAATTTAAAAAAATAATTAATATTGTATTTTTGAAAATGGTATTGACCTTCCAACTATATTATAGTTGCTGGGATTTTCTTCACTAATTAGAGATAGATTTGTCACAGAAAATCAATGTTAGCAATGGAATTCAACATTTAGCCTTAGCCACGAGAATATGCTGCCCCTAAATTTAGTGATAGATTTTGTGATATTTTCGTCTCTCAATAAGAGCTGATTTAAAGACCAAAATACTTGCATTTAGTGGTAAAAATAATTTCATTGGAAAATAAAAAAATAAAAAATACAAAAAATTGCTATTTCGTGACTAAATTTTAAGTGAGTTTAGAGACATAATGTCTTCGACACTAAATAAGTATAGATTTAGTAATAAAAAATTTGTCAATTACTATATTAATATAGATTTAGCGACTAATGTGTATCCATCTCTAATTAGAGATTAATTTAGTGAAGGGAATATTTCCACCCCTAAATAAAAAAATATAATTTACGTGGTTAACAATTTTTTTTATAGAATTAGTGACGAAATATTTGTTGTCAAGAGACGAATTTAGCAATTGAAATAATTTTGCCTCTAGATAGAGACGAAAATGTTTCTTCTTCAATTAGAGATGAATTTAACAATCGAAATATTATTGTTGTAAAATAAAAAATATAAATATAAATTTATGTGGTTAATTAATATTTTGATAGATTTAGGGACTAAACTTTTTTGGTTTCTAAATGGGGATAGATTTAGGTATGAAAAAAATTTTGTTATAAAGTCAATATAAATATAAAAACAGCGAGTAAATTCAATTGCAAAAAAATATTAATTTAAAAATAAAAAATAAAATGATGAATTTAGAGATGAAATTCAATCGCCAAATAGACACAAATTTATTTCATTAGTACATCTGTGGCTAATTTTTTTAAAAACTACTAAATTAATCATAACACTGATAAAGCATGGAAATTGCTAAAGAATTGTTGGAGGTCAAAAAATTCCTATTGTGTTTCAATCGGACCTAGATGTATTTTTAGATAGAAGATTGAAGGATTCGTTTGAAAGTTAAAATCCAAATCTAGATTGTTACCTAAAAAAAAAAAAAAAGAGTAAAATGAGTGGGTGCTTCAATCTGATCTAGGGTCATAGACATACCCAAAACACATGCGCACATAAAGGAAAAGATAGAAACTTGTGTCGATAATAACAAATTGACGGGTGATAAAGATAAAAGACAACTTTCTTTTTTCCTTTATCAATTTCCTTCGGGCATGGAACTTCGGCTCCAAATGAAACCCAACTAGTGCTAGCGAAAGGTGTAATGAAAGGTGGCGGTCGACTATAAAAGGTGTAATGAGAAGATAAATGGTGGCGACTAGCAGGGGTGGAGCCACCTGAGGCCCAGTTGGGGCAAGATTTTTTTTTAATTTTTTTTATAATAATTTACTATTAAAAATAAAAAAATTATATTATATTTTACTACTAGAAATAAAAAAAATAAGTATTGAAGGAAGTAAATATATAATGGCCTAATAGTAACAATCACAATATTTTTTATAATTTGCTCATAATTTTATTTTTTTACAATGATGATGTAAATAAAATTAAGTATTAAAGAAAATTGTGAAGCAAAGAAAGCAAGGATGGAAGAAATTTATACCGAAGAAAATAAACAAATTAACAAAGCAAATTGATGTTGCACAAATTCTTATAGATTTCGGCTAAAAATTATAATAATGGATTACAATGTAAATTTTTAAAATTAAATTAAAAAAGTCTATTTGCAAAGAAGTTTGTGTTAGCCTTAAAACCAAGACGTTTCATTCCAGCTTGGTTCAATAAATTTGATGATAGGTTGGAATATAATATAAGCTAAAATGTCGTATTTTGCTTATACTGTTATCTTTTTAAAACAAATAATGGATAACAAGAATGTAATATTCTGAAATTTGGAGATAAATATTAATTATTGTACTTACAGTGACAATCGATTAATTAGGAGTTTAAAGAAAATATAAATCATTTGGAGATTTAAGGGAAAAAAATGTTTATTTATGTGAATTTGAGAAAATAAATATTTAATTGGGAGTATTTATGGAAATAAGAAAATAGATTAATTTAGTGAATTTTTGAAAGTTTTCGGGTACAAGTGTAATAAGAGGAAAAATCGGATGTGGGTGTGTATTAATTTTCAGAAGTTATAGGGTCTTAATGCAATTTCCAAAAGTTGTCTTGGGTTCACTTTAAAATTAATGGTGTGTAGATACAGAATGTAAATGCAGCCAGCTCGTGCGGTCACGCGCATGCACGAGGGAGTTGGAGGTCGCGGGTTCGAGTGGCCGAGGTTGCGCGTGAGGCTGGGAGGAAATCTGTGATTTTTTCACCAAGGAGACGCCCAAAACGGCGTCGTTTAAGGCTGAGGCGGTGGGCTGCCCTGGACTGCCACGCAGCAGCGTCTGGTGATTCTTCTTTTTGCCTTTTAAGGCCGAGAGAATGGGTGAAATTGGTGGGATTTTAACAGCAATTAGAGGAAGAAGTTCAGAGGAAAAATGGCGCGCGCAGAAGCTTAAATGGAGGAGAAAATCAGGAAAAAATTGGAGAGAAACCCAGTTTAATTAAAGTTCAAGTATGCAGGTAAATTAAACAAATAACTTGAATTAATTTGTGCGGTTTGAAATTCAATTTAGGGTGTAATTTTATTAAGTTTGATTGATTATACTGTTGTTACGCAGCATGTATTAATTTAATAGCCAGTAAAAGTATAAACACCGGGAACAATTAATTTAAGGCAAGCTCTTTACTCCCTTCGTGATTCTCATTCGATTTATGAATTCTATGTCTTCCCTCAACCTGATTTGGTTATAGAAATTAATTATGTACGTATTAGTTAATTATTATCTAAATTTAATGAGAATTTTATTAAATTAAATTAAATATGAGACTCGTCGAGGTTTTAATTGTGGTGCGCCTATGTAAGATTTTAGACGGTTGAATTATTTATAATTCACGATTAGATTTAATTAATGTAAGCCATAATTTTATTAATTGCTAGGAAACGTATTATTTCGTAGCGGGAGTGCAAGAAAAGTAAGAAACGGCCATGTAAAGGCAAGCTCCTAACCCTCGCCTCGTGATCTTTAATTCCCGTGGAAGACCCCATGATTTCTTGTATTTTTTTCATCTCCCTTACTTTAATTCAGCACCTAGCCTTATTTGTTAAATTATTATTCATTTGTTTTACGTTAAATTAAATCCGAGGCTTCTAGAATTTTATTCGTTGTGAGCCTATGGGGATTTGTACCCACCCCACTCCTTTTGGGAATGATGTTGAACCAGCCTGGGAACTAGGTTCCTAGACGTGTGGGTTTATTTCCAGTTTTCTCGGATTTATTTATGGTTCGATTAGAACTATCGAGCAGTAGGGCAGGGGTCGGTTGTTGATGACATTCGGGTAGACTATTGTACGGCCCAGAAGTGGACCGTCGGGTGGACACTCCTAGTCATTGGCCGTTGACCGGTGTCGGGCACTGCTGACTAGCTCTACCAGGTTGTAATTTACTGCACGTCTAGATTCATTATCTTCTTGTTGCATGGTTTGGTATGCACATGGATACGGGCTGCATGTTAAGATATTTATTTACTGAGTATGCTTGGACATGGACATTCTAGCCTGGTCAGGTTGCATCCAGCACGGGCATATGCATCGCGTGTGGTTTACTATGTAGGTGGAGCATGGCCTGATGCATGGATGTATGGGCGCCAGTGTATCACGTTGATGCTCACTACGCCATTGCATTGCTATGTGCATTGCATGGTTACTAGCAGTATTTAGTTCTCGAACGGGAGTACCGTTCCGATGGAGCCTCTGGCTCGGGTGTCGGGAGTACCGACATGGACGGATGTCGGGAGTACCGACACGAACATACAAGTGGCGGGAGTACCGATTCGAGATGGCGCGCACAGGTTTGCTGGAGGTATTTGTTACCGTCCAAGGCAACGACAGATTGGTATGGTACTTGGGCGTCAAGTGTCTTATGTGGGCTCCAAGGACCGATATGTGCTATGATTATGCTATACTATTGTGTTGTAGCGTCTCATGACTTATGTGTATTTGGGGGTCTATTCTGGAAGAAGTTTATTGATTTTGTGCAGTCTTCAGCCTTCATTTCCTTATGCTTACTGAGTCTCTTGACTCATCTTGTTTTTCCATCATTCCAGGTAGTGGCAGCGTGGGCCATGGCAAGGGAGTTAGCTTTTGGTGGCAGAGTCGGTATGGTGTACAGGCGGTCCCGTAAATCCCTATCAACTCTGATGTCTGAGTAGGGTTTACTCTATTATTTTGTACTGTGCCAGGTCTTTTCTCGAGTCTCGTGTATGTCGGCACAAAGGTCTATGTTTATTTATTTATCATGTGACCGTTGTGTCAGCGGGGTGCCCGTAGTGCATGCATGTGTTTAGCTTTGCTTCGGCTGTTCTTATTTTTGTGTATGCATGCCAGAGTGGTTTTTGTCATGTGGTTCATTCTTTCTCTTTCCATAGGCGCTCCCGTTCGAGTAGTCCGGGTGTTTGGGGATATCCGGGCGGGGGTGCTTACAAAGAAGATGGTGATTCTTTCATGAAATAAGGGTTCAATAATTTTTTTTAAAAAAATATAGATTTTAAGTTCATGTTAGAGATGCTAATAATGCCACACAATTAAGCTCGAAACAACTGTGAAAATTTAATGAATCAAGAACAAAATATTAACATAATTTTCTTCAGACAATTAGAACAAACACTGTGTGATTATCGAATTCGTCTAAATGCATCAATTGATTGTGTTCAACTTTTTCGACGACAAGAACTATTCTTTCATGATCATGACGAGTCTAAAAATTCAAATAATCAATATAATTTTCTTAAACAATTGTAATTTCTAATATGAAAAGTTGTAATAAATAATTATAAAAAAAATTATTTTAATATTATCATTATTATCTTATTTTTAAAATTATATTTTTTGTATTTAAATTCGCCTTCACTAAACTAAAATCCTGGCTCTGCTCCTAGCGACTAGTAATGAAAAGTTCGATCAAGAATAACAATAAGGAAACAGAAAAGAAAATGAAATAGAAAGGAGAAACAGATAACAGAGAGGAGAAAGAGAAGTAATGGTTTAAAGATGGAGGTAAAATTGTCAAATTGATATACTCTTTAATAGGAAGGGAGTAGGTGTTATTTTTGAAAACACATGACTAGTTGGAGCAATTTAGGTAAATCTCATGGTGTGAAGTTTAATGATAATTATTGTTTTAAGTGTAATGATAAACTGTAATATATGTACTTCCTATTTAGATGGGTGTATTTATCATATATTAATTATTTTTAATTTTTAAATAATTTATTATATTAATTAATGATAAATTATCATATTTTTAAACATTAATTAACTACTAACATTGTTTAAAAGCTAAAAATAAGATTTCTCAAAAACACATTATTTAAATATAAAATATATTTATTACATCTTAACTATTAATATTAGGTTAGCATTATCCATTTAGTAAATGTATATTGATTAAGGTGTATTTATAATAAATTGCATATATAAAAATGTTTGTAAGTGATTGCATCATAATAAATTAGGATTTGCACCATTAGATTATGAATTTAGATTATTGTTTTGTCTAATAAAGTAAATTTTTTATCTATAATTTATTTTTTTTATTAAAATTAAAAATACGAATGAGGAAAAACTTAATAAAAAAAAAAGATATTTGTGAATAACAATTGCAAGCAAAGATCGTATATTCATATTCACATATGAAAGCATAGAAGAAACGAGGAAATAATAGACAATATTGGCGGACATGAGGCGTTACAGAGGGACGTCAAATGACAATATGACAGACGCGTACGCGTTGCCATCTCATTCAATTCAATGGTACAAGATTCTATGTAGCACGGAATCCGTGGGTGATGTAATTAATGCTCGTTCGGCTTTCATAAATGCCCTGCGCAATGCAAAATAATTCAATAATTTTATGTTGCAGGCGAGAATTTATTAAATCATATTTGTTGTCTTGTCCAGTCGGATGCAGGCATGCACTGGATGGGACGCCCCCTGTCTTTTTCGAGGTGAAAAATATTAGAGTAATGTTATAGATACGCAACCGGCTACATCCTCAACTATTAAAAGTATTTTAAAGTTATTTTTAAATTTTTTTTCTTCCTTTGCAACGCACAAGAAATGTACCACCCGCCCAAACTCAAAGTCATTTTTTTCTCTTTCTCTCTACTACTTGCCTAAACCTAAAGTCATTTTCTCTCTCTCTCTCTCCGTCTCTCACTTGCTCTTCTCTTGTAGACACCTTCGGCCCAATCACCTCTCCCTCTCGATCACTGTCGACCACCCCTCTCACGGCCAGCGTTTGTCTGTCTGTCTCTCTTGCCCAAAATAACACCGTCACCCCCACCCGCCCCTCCCTCTCCGAACACTGTCGCCTCACCTGTCGGCCATTGTTTGTCACTCTTTCGCCCAAAACAACATTGTCTCCCCCACCCACCTCTCTCTCTCACGACGACCTTAGACCCCAACAGTCGGCCATCTCTCTCACGACCATCGTCTCTCTCTCACAAGGGGCTACCAGTGTTATCAGATGCCCCTGCTCTGCCTCCTGCAAACACAACTTCAACAACTGGCATGACAAGGTCATTTGGAATCGTCCCTTGTCCAAGATGTTTGTTTATAAACAGAGCAGCCCACAAAAATCCAACTCAACCACAAAGAAGATCATACGACATTCCAAAACCTTATTCCTCAGGGCCAACCGGATGGGCTCTTTCTTGTGCAATCTAGAGAAAGTGCAATGGATAAAAGTTAAAACAACTTGTCCAAAATTAGATGCAAGTATCTCATATTTATTACCAAGAAACTAAGAACTTTACATGCAATCAAGAACTCTGGGAATCATGGTTCATCTACTGAGGTGGTTACTCTGACGGACTAAATGGTTGCGAAAACTAAAAGACCATGTTTGTAGACCAAAAATGAGTGGTTGCTTGAATGATACAAATTAATGTTGGTAAGCAATCATACAAGGATCATATATATTGATGCAATAATCACATTTTAATTATAGACAAACATGGTAATGTGATGTTGTAATTCGTATTTGTAGGAGTGCTAAAAAACATTTTCATCTTATTATTCGGAACTGGCTAAATACAGGTTTGGATTGTTTTTCTGCTGTTAAATCTATGTTAGGGGTTGATTATTTTGTTTCAAACTTCGTGTTGGTATCGGTTTCTTTTTGGACATTATTATTTTTTTTAATAGCTCCATAAGATGCAAGATAACTTCACTGCCATATCTAACTTAAACTCAATGTAGCACGGTGGGCGGCAGGTGGGGGCGATAATGTTGTTTTGGGCGAGAAAGAGAGAGAGAAAGAGAAAGACGGTGGCTGAGAGGCGGGTGGAGGCAACGGTGTTGTTTTGGGCGAGAGAGACAGACGGACAACGGTGGCCGACGACTGGGGCAACGGTGTTCGAAGAGGGAGAGGCGGTTGGGGGGCAACGGTGTTGTTTTGGGCGAGTAACATATAGTGGCCGTGAAAAAGGTGGCCGGCAGCTGGACATACGGTGATCGGAGAATGAGAGGTGGCTGGGCCGACGGTGTCTACAAAAAGGAGCCCAAGAGAGAGAGAATCTGTTGTCATGTGTGAAGAGGGGGCGGGAGAGAGAGAAGAAGATGGCTTTAGGTTTGGGCGAGTGGTGCATTTCCTTGAGCCTTGCAAAGGAAGAAAAAGAATTTATAAATAAATTTAAAATACTTTTGGTAGTCAAGGGTGTAGCCGGTGGCGTACCTATAGCATTACTCTAAATATTATGTTATTTAATATAGATAACATAATATTATTTTCGTTCATTAATTTTTTTTAATTTATAATTTTAAAACAGATAAAATATTAAGTGTTTAAAATTCTATCTTATTAAGACATTCATAAGAACATTTTTTTCCTTAAAATTTTAGTTATTTTGTAGCAAAATCAAACTTTTGTTTTTCATAGAAAATCTATTAAATATTTCATATTATCTAATTTTGGAGACACCTCTTATTTATCCATCTTACACAATTAAATTATGTGTGTGCTACATCGCAAACATGAAACGAATTTTTAGACAAAGATAATAAGGATTGTTCAACAAACCATCCCTTTAACAGACTTACAATGACATTATTATTAAAAGCATTGTCAAATACAAGACAAAACACCTTCTTTTCCATATTTCACTCCAATATTAGGTCTTTGATAACTAAGTCCATCTAAGTAAATGGTATAACATTTCTATCTTGTGAACACTCAGCATATATTCTTTAACAGTGTTTCGAGTAGGGGCAGATTTGGAGGAAGGAAAAGACAGGCACAACTGCAGGCCGTGCCAGCCTCAACCCTCTTCTAATTCTATCTCTAGATCTGACTTGTAGATTTGGCCCATTTAAAGGAAGAGATGACTAACACGACTTGCGAATTTGGGGCCAACCATCCTCCAGAGCCGCCGTTAATTTCGAGAGACAAGTTTAAACATAGGCTATGCATGCAAAATGTTTCAAAATACTACTCATTTTCCACCATATTAAAGGAATAATTATGCTTAATTATTATATTAGCTAGAACCTAGATCCATACGACTTCTTGATCAAATTTAAAAGTTGTTCTAGAATTCATGTTTAGGGAACTTGAGCCACTCCTAGTGCCACTTGTTTCAAGCAATCCTACATCATATATCGACCCACTGCTATATGTCTTAATAAATGGTTGGTCCCTTTACTATTACTAGCTCCAACAAACTCTTTATTACAATGCTTGCATCTAGCTATGTCATTTTCATTTAGTCCTCCTATTTTCTTAAAGTGTTCCCATACTTTTGAAGTTAATTTTTTTTTTTTATTTAGGGTAATTTTTAGTTGCATCATCCTAATTCAACATTTTCCCCAACTCCAATAACAGACTCACTAGTATCAGTAGGCATTTTTCGAAAAGTCTAGTATAGAAAATAAAAATTAAACAAATAATGAACCGAAGATAAAAGAGACTTACTTAAGTACCATCAAAATCATTCGAGTAGTATAAGAATTTAAGAGAGTTTTACTCGAGTACAAAACTTTATTCAATTAAAATGAAAGCTCTAATTTATTTCTAGAGTTATGAGAGATATATATACACACTACTATACAAGATATTTCCTAAAAAATAAGAATTTCTATTTCCTAAACTATAGATACAAATATATAGATTAGAATTAGAAATTTTAAACTGCTAGTATTTACTAGAATTATGTTGTGTGTTATCTCCTTATCTCTAACAGCCTTATCACTTTAACCTTATCTCTAATAGCCTTATCACGTCAACCTCTCTATCTCTTATCCTCTAATTTCTAGCAATGAGAGAGAAAAATGGGAATTCCTTTAATCTTTCTACCAAAAATAAATCACTATTTATGTCATTAAAGGCTTAATACATCTTAAAGTCCCTCAACTATTACAAAATATAACATTGAGTCGCTCACCTAAAAAATCTCAAAATTCAGTATTTAAATAATTAAAAATATATCTTTTTAGTCTTTGCTGTCAATGCGAATAAAAGGTTATGTTATATTTGTTCCAAACCTATATATGCACACACACATATATATATATATACATATACACTCGCCTCTATATACATATACACAAACACACAGAGGGCCACGGCCATGGCAGTTATCGCCAGCTGCCATAGTCGCGACCATCACCCACCCACCAATATACACAAACACACGCACACATATAGCCGCTATGAACGCAACCGTCACCAACCTGCCATGGCACATTACAAAAAATTCGTAATTTAGTGACGGATTTAGTGACGAAAATTTTTCGTCGCTAATTAGAGACGAAAATTTGGATTTGCGACGGAATATTTCGTTGTCAAATTTTTTATTTTTTCTAAAATTTATCGATAGAATCTTCCGTCGCTAAATAATTAAAAAAATTTAATTTATTTTTTATTTTTTAGCAACAGGGGTTGCCCCGTTGCTAAATTTTTTATTTAATTTTTTTTTATTTTTTAGCGACGGGTGTGACCCCATTGCTAAATTTTGTATTTTTTATTTATTTATTTTATTTTTTAGCTACGGGAGTTGCCCCATCGCTGAATTTTGGATTTTTATTTTTTTATTTTTTATTTTTTAACAACGGGTGTGACTGTAACACCCCAAATTTCTTGAGCGTGTTATAACTTAGGATTTCAGGAATATAAAATTTTTTCATATAACAATAGCTGTCATACATCACACAATATCTTAAAAATCCAAATTTACACCTTCTCAGCTTAACAAACCCAATAATCGAATAGCTAAGACAGACGTTAAAATCTTGAATGCGGAAGATAGATCGAACCTGATATGGTTCACAACCATAATACTTTATTTATCATAAAATTGTTCAAGACGTTTACAAAATGAATTACATGGACATCATCTCTCGCAAGATATAACTGAATGTCTTAAACATATCCAAGACATACATAGGTTCGCATATAAATGAAAATATTCTAAACATGCTATAGACAGCAAATTAAACTTATTCTTCAGCTACCTCCTTTCCTTTAGAGCCGCTCGTCGAACCTGGAACGTTTGAATATTCCAGGGACATAGTCCAATTAGAAGATGAATCTTCTAGTGAGAAACTCCAAAAACAGTTTATATCGATGCATGATCAGGTATAAAATGTATGAGGAAACAACGAGAACTACTCCGAAGTGCCTCGTGAACACGTTAGCCTCCTCCAACGAGAGCTTTTTCAATGGCGCACGCATAGCGCCTCTCGGGAGATCCCTAACCATGTCACTTTGGCCCGACTTCATAGCACTCATGCAAGTACCACATCCGTTGTTCCTTAAGCTCACGGTCTTCCCCACGAGAGCTTTCTCGATGGCGCACGCATAGCGCCTCTCGGGGGATATCCGACTTTTGCCCTCAGCCAACAACAGATAGGTACAACAGTATGGCCACACGAATTTTATAAATGCAACAGTTAAAAAGTCAATAGCATATAATTTTCAGAAAAATACATTTCATATATGCATCATGATTTCACGTAAGAGAATAACATGCGTTTATGTGTAAGAACTTCATGAAACACGTCTCATGTAATAGAAGTCTCTCATAAGAGGAGTATAGGAGTCTCACGGAGTCTCACCTTGTTGAGTTATCTCTTCGACGATATAATTTTACAGCAAACGGCCTAGGTTTCGGCAGAAAATATGTGTTTTGGTAAATCTAACCTCAAATATTTTTACATAGAGTTGAAGGGTATTAAAGTAGGGGTATAACAGAAAATTTTCATGTAAAAAGGACCTCTCACGCGCCCTCACGCGCCCCAAGAAAGCTGGCCACGCGCCCCCACGCGCAGCCATTATCCGGCGCGTGTAACTCACGCGCAGGCACCAGATTCCGAACAGCAACGTGTCGGTTTGGTATTTCGGCCATATCTCTCTCGTTTTAACTCCGATTCGACCCCCGTTTGAACCTACGCAACCCTCTCTTCCCCCTCTACAAGATTATAAAAAAAAATTGGATTACCTCGCCTTTTTGCTGACTGATTTTGGCGAATTCCGGCGAAGACCCGCAACTCCGACGAGGCTCGTTCTCCGCCGCTTCTTCGCCGCTTTCTTCCCGCCTTCTTGTCGAACCTCATTCTCTCTCTCTAGAGTAAGCTCCCCCTCTTAGAGTGCTTCACTCCTCAAATTTGTTTGGAATGGTTTGAGAGCAACTCAAGGTGCCTATTTATAGAATCCTTCAACCAATGGTGTTATGCCACTTGTCACAATCTTAGCCATGGACTCCAAAGACTCAAAACCATAATTGAGTGGCTTTTGAAATCCAAAACTAGAATTAATCCATCTTTTGAAATCCAAGCTAAAACCCTAAACTTCTTTCAAATAACACTTTGGCCCATATTTCAAGTTTTCAACTTTAACATTTCACCACTTAAGCTCATAATTTCATCATTCTTTCATTTGGATAATTTCTCTAATTAGAATTATACCCTCAAACATCAAATTTATTGAGATACTTAAAATCCCAGAATTATTAACTCAAAATTACTCAATATATACGATTTTTCGGAAGCCCCTTACCATTATTCAGTATTTTTAGGTTATAACTTAGCTTAACTGAAAACCATTTCTGATTTGATTTCTTTCAGTGCAATAAGTCTTACCTCGAGACGCTCGTTAAAATTATACCTTTGTCCTTAGATATCTAAGCTCTAGGGCACTCCCTGCGACTGATTCGGTCACTTGTTGCCATTTCAAACATATTTTTCGGTATTTTAACTCACTTATAATACGTGACAATTTCACGAAAATATAGGGTGTTATAGTGACCCCGTCGCTAAATTTGATATTTTTTAATTAATTTATTTTTATTTTTTAGTGACGGGTTGTCCCGTCGCTAAATTTTCATTTTTATTTATTTTATTTTTATTTTTTAGTGATCACTAAATTTGGTATTTTTTAATTAATTTATTTTTATTTTTTAGCGACAGGAGTTGCCCCATCGCTGAATTTTGAATTTTTATTTTTTATTTATTTTTATTTTTTAGCGACGGGTGTGACCCCGTCGCTAAATTTTGTATTTTTTATTTATTTTATTTTATTTTTATTTTTTAGCGACGGAGTTGCCCGGTCGCTAAATTTGCTATTTTTAATTATTTTATTTTTTAGCGATGGGGTTGCCCCATCGCTAAATTTTGTATTTTTTATTTATTTTATTTTATTTTTATTTTTTAGCGACGGAGTTGCCCGGTCGCTAAATTTGCTATTTTTAATTATTTTATTTTTTAGCGATGGGGTTGCCCCATCGCTAAATTTTTTATTTTTTATTTTTTTTATTTTTATTTTTTAGCGACAAAGATTGTCTCGTCGCTAAATTTTAAATTTTTTTATTTTTTATTTTTTAGCGATAAGTGTGACTCCGTCACTAAATTTGATATTTTTTAATTAATTTATTTTTATTTTTTAACGACAAGGGTTGCCCAATCACTAAATTTTGTATTTTTATTTTTTATTTTGTCCCATCTCTAAATTTTATATTTTTTATTTAATTAAATTAAATATATTTAGCGACAGAATATTTTGTCGCTAATTAATAAAAAATTAAATAAATATTAAAAAATTAAATTTA
Organism: Diospyros lotus; assembly: GCF_014633365.1. NCBI lineage: Eukaryota > Viridiplantae > Streptophyta > Magnoliopsida > Ericales > Ebenaceae > Diospyros > Diospyros lotus. The sequence goes on along the minus strand of NC_068339.1, from coordinate 42,796,243 downwards.
AATTAAATATAAAATCGCTAAATAATTAAAAAAAAATAAATTAATAATTAAAAATTTTACCCAGTAGTTACAAATGAAAAAAATAAATTAAAAAAATAAAATTTATTAATTATGTATTAAACAAAGATTAAATAAATATTAAAATGTATTAAATACATATTTTATGTATTTTATTTACAAACCAAAAATATGTAAATTGATATGATATTGTAAAATTTATAATAAATAATATGTATTAAACTAATTTTTAATCAAATAAAACTTAAATATTTAAGAGATAAATTAATTACAACATTTAAGTAGTATATTAGTTGAGTTAAAATTTATAATATTTATTTTTTTAAGTATTAATTTATGAATTTAAAAGATTTAAAATTTATAAACTTAATTTAAAATAAAATTAAAATGACTAACAGTAAGTATAGTATGTGATAAAAAAGCTCGCAGCTCGGATGGTTGCACGCGCACGCGTGCACAGACGACCAGGGATCGAAACTGAGGAGGGGAAAAAATGAGTGCACTGAGAAATTATCCCAAGGCGCCACATGGCGGCTCAAGGCGGTGCCACGTTGCGCTGCAAGGCAGCGCGCGGCTTTCCAAAGAGGGCTATAATTTTTTTTTAAATTTAAGTCAGCGGCGGAAACAATTCCGTCGCTGATTAGCGACAGAATTGTTTCAACGACGGAATTGTTTCCGTCACTAATTATAATTTATTTTAATTTTTTTAATATTCTAATTTTTATTGTATATTAGTGACGGAAAGTTTTCCATCACTATTTAGCGACGAAACTTTTTTTGTCGCTAAAATAATATTTAATTTTTTTTAAAAAAAATATTTTTTATTTTTTAATCAACGACGAAAATTTTCGTCGCTGATTTTCTCCGTCGCTGAAATTCAACGACACCATTTTTAGCAACGGGAAGCTGCCCGTCGCTAAATTTTTTAGCGACGGATTTTGATTTTTTAGCGACGGATTTTTCCGTCACTAAATTCCATTTTTCTTGTAGTGGCAGCAGCGATGAATGCGGCCATTGTTGTGAGAGAGAGATGACCGGGGGTGGGTGATGGGTTGTACAATATATAGAGAGAGAGAGATGAGGGTGGGTCTGTGCAGTATATATATAGAGAGAGAGAGAGAGACTAATGCCCTATCTAAATCCCCACCGAAGCAAGAAACAAAACATAATATTTAACCAATTATAGACAACAGTATGATTAAATGCCAAATAGGAATGCAAATGAATTTTTAGCTGTCAAAATTTAGACTTAAGCATTCAATGTGCAATTTGTATTCTGTGTTTTCATAATTGAAAGGAATAAGGCATGTGAGCAAGAGATTTCTATTATCTATCTACCAGCAATAACATGAGAACTTAGGGTGTGTTTGATTGCAAAGGTAGAATTTGGATGGAAAGAAAATGAATTCTAGGGAATTAAATTACCTAGAATTAAATTCTAGGAAAAATATCAATTAAATGTGTTTGATTAGTTTAATTTTCTAGCTAGAAATTACTTACAAATAAATCAAATATACCATACAAAATATTTAGAAAACCACTTATTCTCCTTAACCGGTTGCAAACCCCAGCAAGCCGCTTGCAGATCCCATCACCGCCATACATACACACACCCAGCAAGTTGCAGCGCCCATCGCCGTCGCCATTGTCGATTGCAGCACCCATCACCGCCGCCATTGTCGGTTGCAGCAACCATTGCTCTGTTTTAGAGGAACAGAGCATCACAAAGAACTCTGGAATTTATCCTCAATACTAATAATCGAAGCAACCTTAAATAAAAAAACAAACACAAATAATCGTCAACATACAGCAAAACAGAAGCCATCACCACTTACAGTGCTCAAAAGCCTGTCATGTCATAGAGCTTCATCCATATCCCACTGACTTCTTGTTTCATCCATATGCACAGAATACATGTACACACACAGTCAGAGAGGCAGCGGCGAGAGCAAGATCGAGGCAGCGAAAGCTAGATCGAGGGCGAGGGGCGAGGCTAAGGCAGCGAGAGAGAGTGAGATCGGCGAGAACGAGGTCAAGAGCGAAGGGCAGGGGGGTGGCCCGTCGTTGCCATCTTCGGTACCCATCTCTCTCTCTCTCTCCCCCCTCCCTCCCTCGCAAACCCACTTCTTCTCCCTAACCCATTTCTTCTCCCAAACCCACTTCTTCTCTCTCCCAAAATAGTTTTCTGGGCCAAATTCCTGCTCATCCTTCTCCTCGTCTTCTTTGGAATGGTGACCGTGTCTGGCGCCGATGACTCTATCTACGGTGTTGCAGCCATCGTTACCATGGCGCGCTTCGACGTGGACTCCCTCTCGCCGCCATCGCCCCTCTCCCTCTCTACTTCGCTCACTCGCAGGTAAGGGCCATCATTCTTTAACGCTCACCTGGAAAAGAAATTCTCGCCCCTCCCACGGGAATTGATTTTCCACCAAAAGTGAGAAAAGAGGGTCACGTGACCCTAAGTGGGAAAATGTTTTCTATAGAAAATTTGACTAATCAAACACTCTAAAAGTTGGAATTTGGGTAGAAAATCATCATTTTCTATGGAAAAAATAGCCAATCAAACACACCCTTATAGTCAAGTATTGGGAATTCGAGACAAACCTCCACTTCCATGGCACTAAAACCAAAACCAGAGTCCTCTTCAACAGCAACCACTAGCTAGTCAGGTGAAGCCACAGCTACAGCAATGCAGTAGTCCAAACCAACCCCTATTGTTTCCCATGTACCTGTGCAATATATATATATATATATAGAGAGAGAGAGAAAGGGGGTCTGTGCAGTATATATATATATATATATAGAGAGAGAGAGAGAGAGGGGGTTGTGGCCATGGGAAGGGGGTGGATCTGTGCACTGTGCAGTATATATATAGAGAGAGAGAGAGAAAGAGAGAGGGGTGGGTCTGTGCACTGTGCAGTATATATAGAGAGAGAGAGAGATGGTGGTGGGTCTGTGCAGTATATATATAGAGAGAGAGAGAGCGAGAGGGCCATGGCCATGGCGAGAGAAGGTGATGGCCGCGGCCATGGGAAGTGGTGGATCTGAGTAGGCCGCATAAACTAGGCCGAAATACATATGAAATGCCAAGTAAATGCCATCTAAATTCATGCTAAATTAGAACAACAACATAATACAATTAAATGCAAGAATATACTAACAGTAATTAAAATAATATAAAATTATTTTGAATCACTTATTATATCACGTACCTTAAACAGTGCGTGATGTCACACACAAATGGATGTAAACAACAAGAATTAAAAAGGTATCTTTTTAATTGTTTAAAGACCAAATCTTGAGATTTTTTAGGTGATAAACTCAATGTCATATTTTGTAATAGATCAGAGACTTTAAGATGTATTAAGCCTTTACGAAAAGGGTGTATTTAAAAATAAAAATAAAAATAAAAAGTGTATAATAATATTTTAGAAATAATTATGCTCAAACTTAATGAGATTGACAAAACTAGGCATGGCATGCACACATTCTAACCCAAAATCAAGAGAAAAAAATGAGCCAGATTGTACACAACACTTGACCAGGCATGTCTCTAGATGTATCTTTTTTTAGTACACAGCAAATCTGCGAATATGATTATATTCAAGTTTTCCAAAGTATACCACAAAAAAGAGGTCAGTTGATTTTGATCAAACACTAACAATAAATTAAAGAAAAAAGAATAATGAAAGGTAGAACATATAATAATGTGCAAATGACCCAAACAAGCAAAAGGTAGTGCACCTTCAAGCAAGCAAAACAAGTCATTGTTATCACTGGAGGATCCAACTTAATATAGAAGAGGTCCAACATAACCTGCTAATACTCCAACCAAGCCCAATGACCACCTGATGATCATGCCAATTCTACTTCAATTGGACATTTTTATATCTAATTTACAAATCCAAAATGTTAGTGAGTGTAAATTTACAAAGACATGGGTTTGGAGGACTCACAGTCAGCCTAAGTGAAAGAGGAAAAGGGAAAGTAATTGACTTAAAGTTAAAGAAACTTATTTTTGTGATTCTTATGGAGCAAGGACTCTACATTGAACTTGCTCGTATCTTTGTAGGCAGTAGGCACATTATTATATGTGAGATAAACCTTCAAAGGCAATAGGAGAAATCAGAACAAGCTGCAGCATGCATTCGCCCGAACATTCAAGTTTAGCACAAGAAGACATAATAGATTCTTTAGAAGAATTTAGGAAGTCATCTCATCTCAACAGTGTCTAAATCAGGTAACCAATCAAACCGAAAAAGAAAATATCAAAAAGAATTTAAGAACTTGCAGGTCTGCAGAGGAAAGAAGACAATAAAGAAAAATAATCAAAAGTATCTTTAAAAAAAGAAGAAAAAATACAGATGGTGGCCAGGAATTATTGACCACCATCAACGCTAAAACCCTAACGATCATTTAAGGAGTTTCAGATCTGAAAACCCCAAAGATGATCACTAAGGTTGAAGATCGAAACCCCTTGGATCATCGTTGGGGTCCAAAATCGAGAGAGAGAACCCACCCAATCCGCGACGCCTAGCGAGGCTTTTCTAATCAATGATGGCAATGGAAGATATGGCAAACGACGAGGAGAGAGGTTGCCAGTGGATTTGCCTTGCATATATGCAGTCAGCAGAGAAGACTCCGATGAGAGAGAGAAAAAGGGTTAGACGAATAGAACAGTACGAGTGTGAGCTTCTCATATCTGAAAGTTAATCGGATCTGGACGAAATCCGAAACTCGTCGGGTCTGTCACTTTCTCATCTGCTTATAACTCGGGCCAAATGCTTTAAACCCTTCAGATCTATAGTACGGGTCTGTCCTTAAATGGCATTATCCTATAGATCGAGGACTAAATCTGACCATTGGCAGGCCAAAGTTTGGACAATTCAACATGATTGACATCTCTTTTATTTTTCTGACAATCATCACCTTTTATTTATTTATTTTATTTTTTGCTTATTGACAATCATCAGTTTTGAATTTGTATAAGTTTTTCATTCTGCTTCGTAAAACAATTTTTTGTGTTATCTTCAACCTAAGCTAGCAGCCATGGGCCCTTGGCCCAGTTCCTTTCTCCCATGGCCCAATTCAAGCATATTGATGATATATTGGGCTTTTTTTTCCATAAACAATCAAGGCTTAGTTTTTTGAAGGCACTAAATCCTCTTAAGACTAACAGGCACTGATGCATGAAATGCCTTGAACACGTCGTTTCGGGTCTTGTTTCAAAAACTTCAAAAACGTTTAAAAATATTTTTAAATTGTTTCTATAATTTTAGAAACGTTTCAGTCCTATTTCGTAATAAACTCAAAATATCAATGAATTTTTTATTTGGAAACGCATTTTCGGTGATGAAGGTCATCTCTAACCAGCATATATATTATCATTTCTCATGCCCTAGCCCTAATTCCGCTCGACTCTCTAACCGTCTCTTTATCGTCGTTTTTTCTACCGGCCAGTTCGATTATTTAACCATCCATTTATCATCATTCCTTCTACGGCCAATTGCTTAATGCTTGGTGTTAAGTACTATTATCAATTCACAACTCTGATTGCTTAGTTGTTCGGTGTTCAATTGCTTACGACTCGCGTTTCCAACTTCAATTGCTCGATTCCCCCTCATCGCCAATTGCTTAATTGCTTGGTGTCACATCTTGTCATCGGTGATATGAATCGAGGTTTTCATGCTCAATGTCACCGTTTTTGTCCAACACAAATCAATTCATAACTTCTTGCTCCGGGCCACCATTAATTTCTTTGTCTCGCTGTCAATTGCTCAACACTCTGATTCGGTAATTCTTATTCGTAAGCTAATGCTTTTACTTATTGTGATAATTTAATTGTGTTATATTGCAATAATTTATGTTTTGTTTCAATGTATTATGAATTTTATGTTTATATTTGTTTAAATGCATTATAAAATTTATATTTATGTTTATTTGAATACATTACAGAAGGAATTTATATTTATTTTTAGATTAAATAACTATTTTTTATATTAAAAATTATATTTACAAAAAGGTTCCTATATTTTTCATTTGCACTTTAACTTCGAGTTTTCGTTTCTACTTTTTTAAAAAATATCATTTTTTAATTTTTATTTTGTATCAAAAACATTTCTCATTTCTCTTTCAATACAAGAGGAAAGTATTGGGTTGTTTACATTGATTTTGCAGTGGTTTGTCAACTTAACTAAATTAATTAAATTAATTTACAGTAAAAGGAAATCAACGTAAAATCTTTAAAAATAAAAGAAACTAATCTCAAAATTTGTAGTAGTGGCAACGTTAATAAATATTTATAATTTCATAATTAACTTAACATTTAATAATAATTTTATAAGATATAATAATATATTTTGATCATTTGGATTTATTCAATTAAAAACAGAAATGCTTGCATAAGATTGCTTTAAAAATGGATAATTGAATTTTTTTTTTTTGATCAAAATTAAAATGAATAGGATTTAATAAAAAAAACTAAACCAATATCAATCAATTCAGTTTGAAAACTTAATTTTAACCTAATAATACTTAGGACAAATTGTCTGTTCAACCCCTATTATTTGGACCTTTTTCCCAGACACCCCATATTTGCTTTTTGTCAAATTAGTCCTTACACTTTTTTTAAAATCACTAACACGCCTTTTTGTTATTAACACTATTAATTAAGTAATAATTAAAATGAAATGAATCTCAATCGTGTCTAATTAAATAAAGAATAAGTTAAAAAATTAAAACAACTGCTCATAGGCTTGAACCCATCAAGTTTCAACCATTATGGAATCAACTAGATAGGTTCTGAAATTAATTGTTGGAATCGAACAAGAGAGAAAAAGAAAAGAAAGAAAAAAGACGATCCAATAGACATGAGACAACCTACCCGTTTTTTATTGATGATAGAAAGAGATTGAAGAAGAAAACCTAACTAATGCTGAGTCAACTTGCTTATTTTTTATCAACGACAAAAGGTAATAATTCAACTTCTTTAATATAGCCAACAATAATAAGTGATGTCCTCCAACAACAATAGAAACTCATATGTCTAATTATAATTAATTAGCTCTTCTTAATTGGGCTCATTATCGATAACTCAACAACAAAGTAATCATCGTCAACGATGAAGGTTGAGGCTCAATCTCTCATTGAATGGTTGTAGCAACATCGACAAGAAGTCTTCTTTGTGATTGCTACCACTTCTTGTCCCAAATAGTGTTGTTCTATTTCCATAAAAAATTCAAACGGAAAATGAATAAGCAATCAACTACTTTGTTGATGGTAGACCACCGCCTTCAACTTGACTCACAACTTTCATCCTTCACTTTTCTCGACTTATCTTCTTCTTTGTATTGTTCTTTTCTTTCTTTAAGTTTTGATAATTGTCAAAATGTACCAAATAGGTTCACATTGAACCCATTTGGTCAATCCAACAATGGTTGGAACCCAAAGCCATCCAACCTTCCTTTATTTTTTATTTAATATTTGAAATTGAGATTAATTTTATTTTAATTATAGTTTAATAAGTTATGTTATTAACAGAATGACTAGTTTGTCAATTTTTTTAAAATTACTAAGACTACTTTAATTAAAAAAATGAATTATAAAATTACCCTTAAGACCGCTTGTAACCCTTGAGCAAACTCAAAGGTTGACAAAGAAAGTGATCAAATGAGCTTCGCAATATGGTAACGCAGCCCAACTGCCATTAAACGGCCATGTGGCTATTTTCTACCATATTTAGTCCTTATGAGATTGACTTATTTCTATGAATAAGAATATATATAACATTTTTATGTACAAAATTTATTTTAATAATTATACATTACAAATAGTTTAGTTGAATTATTCAAATTATAAAATGGAATGATACATAGTAGTTGGCTAAAAAGCTTTGATCCCATTTGATGAGGTTTAATTATAATTTCATTTTTTTTGTTTTTTGTTTTGGTTATAGAATTTTGAAAATGAAATTACAATCCAATTAGGAGTCCTAAGTAATTAACTTTGATGCTACTTGATGTCAAATATTCTTGAACACTCTTACATAATCAAAGTCAGAAATTAACACGTAAATTTAACATTATTTGACAAATAAATGATCACTTTTACCTTACATTCTAATTGATGTGCCCCATTAATTACTATATAATAGTCAAATATATAGTTTTGTTTATAGAAAAAATAAAGCAAGTCAATATCATAACCAAACTCACCAAGTTATTGATTAATTACAAAAATATCATCATTGTTATACTTTGAATTAAATTATTCAGATATAAAGTGTAATTTAAAAATAAGAGCTTATTTCACTACATGTATGGAACTTTGAATATAGAAAACAAAATCCTAACAATAGTATATATAATATTTATATAAAAATATAATTATTGAGCTTGATTTATATTCTTGGAGATGGGGGGGGGGGGGGGGGGGCATGAGGATGTTGTTGAATAATGGCTAGTGGCTACGCCTATTCCATCAATGTGACACATCAAAGCTATTTCCTTTGGGTTTTGGACTTTGGCCTTTGTATGGTCGAATTCATGCTCTTTATCATACTTGGCCTACTTTCAATAATTGATCCCACTGTGACTTGATGGACATGTACGTACGTGTTTTTATAAGTAACAATAAAAATGCCCAAATATTCATTTTTCGGCTGTGACAAAAGGAAATATATAACTTAATAAATTTACATTTGAATTGATCATAATCAACTCCAAAGTTTTGAATTCACAAGCCACTCTCAGTCACCAAATTAAATTAAAAATATGAATTAAGTACCGTCAAATCAAATTAACACAAAAAATATGTTAATAAATAACGAAACTTTGATATTCTTTAAGTTGAATTGAATTGAGTCTGTACTGTAGACTCAAATCCAACGATTTAACTCATGAGAAGGTTCTCATTCAATATTAATTAAGAATTAAAAAAATTAAATCAAATCAACTCAATCATATTATTTCTAAACCCAATATCATGAGTACTGCCCCATTAACTTAATGATATTTAATCAATTTTTTATAGTACATATATATATATATATATATACACACATGGTGTTTTAGGTTAGAAACAGTGTGAGTGACGAAATGGGCCAGACTAAAACTGGCCCCTCCCTGGCTGGCTGAGAGAAATGGATAGGATGAATGGCATATATGGTTTTTTGTTTTGGAGGATTCATCATCTATGTTCATGCATGGGATATCGGACACTGAATATTATTTATATGTAGACAAGCACTTACTGCCGTGTTTGAAATTTCACCTTTAACATATTTTTATTTAAATTTATTTAAAAAATAAAAACTAAACTATAGGAGCCACCCACCCACCCACCCTTGTAATATATATATATATATATTCTATTATATAAATAAATGCCTTATTTTAGTACTATATATATCCCATTAATAAAGTAATTTTTCTTCTTACTCAATAAGTATTGAAATTATTATGTTGTCTGCATCGAATAATCTCCTTAAGATGATTTGATTTGTGAAATTTTTTGTTATAATTAAAAAGAAATGGTGATATTAAATCAAATGGGTGAGTTTTCGATGGATGTTGTTGCAACGCTAATGACATGGCCACGGCCAAAGCCAAGGTTGGAGGGCTATAAACATCAGCACATGAAAGAAGAGTACGTAGCACCACCTCACCCTTCTCTTCCATTTTGCCAAGCAACTGCCAGCTCCATCACCCTTCACCCACTGGCCCTGACCTCCCAACCCAATAATCTCTTCTTTTTTTTTTTTTAATTAACAATCATACAATTTATACGTATGATATCTAAAAGAATTAAGTTACAAAGAGACCTACATAAAATTTAATTAAAATAATATTTGCTTTTTAGCAAATTAATTATTATGATTATCAATCATGCATTCCATGAAAACTCACTTCTTTAATTAAATTGCTTCTTACTGTTATCAATGACGGATCTAGAAAAAAATTTTATTATGAGAAAAAATTTATAATTAATAAATACCTATAAACATACCATTAAACTAAACAGGATTAAACATAAAACTAATAAATTAGACATAAATAATTTTTGATGAAGTCAAATAGATTAATTTATGTGAAAGAAGAGTAAGATTGAAGAAGATTGAGAGTAAAAAAGGGTGGTGAGTGGTGGAGGGGAGACAAGAATAATTACAAGTTATTGGGAAATAACATGGAGAGATCCCCCAAGAGATGGACACCCACCCAACATTGCTCAGTCTTAATTTGGACTTTTATATATAAATATTAAATTAGACATAAATATAAATGGGAAAACGGGGGACATGCATGTCACTTAGTGCATGTGCCTCTCACATGCACGGATGCCCCGCCTAAAGGCAAAGCCAAAGCCAAGGGCAAGTGCAATGGCAAAGCATATCATATCATATCATATCATATGTCTAATGTATTATTATTATTATTATTATGTAAATTCATATGTAATTCAGCGACACTGACACTTTCAATGTGCATACATTGTACTTCCCATGTACTTAAATTGTACACCTACATATGCACGCACCTGACGTCAAATCATTTCGCCTTCCTTCCCACCTTCGCTATAAAGACTTGTACCTTTGCCCTCACACATCCAATTCCAAGTGAATGATATATACATAAAAAAAAAAAAATGTTTAATTTAAGCATTAGTAAAATAATTATTTTCATGGCCAGTTTGAAAATTAACAAAAGATGCATAATTATTAGTTCCTTACAAAAATTCATTTTTATGATATTTTGATAAATTAATCTTTTATAATTATAAAATTTGTTAAAAAATAGAAATATCATTTCAAAAATAACGACATTCCTTAATTTTATAACTATATCTATATTTTTTTCTATTATTGTTAAAATTATTAATATAATAAAAATACCTTCATATTTTTTCTTCACTCCTTTAATCCTTGTTATCAATTTGGCAAATTGATCAAAATCTTACAATTTGTCAATCTTTCCCCCTCCCCCCCAAACAATGGCTAAACCATCATCAAGCTAGAGAGAGAGAAGAGTAAGGAAAACATAATAACTAGATAATTGGATTCGAGTTAATTAATTCGCCATACAAGAAAAAGAAAATAAGAGAGATAGAAAATGTGAAAGTAATTTAATCATATTAAAATTTTTAACATATATGAAATAACGATGAACTAAAGTGTTAAAGAGATCTTTGTCATTTCTCAAATATCATGTATTTCAATCTTTTTATCAAACCTCTAGAGTGTTAAGACTAATTTATCTTTCATTTAAATATATAGTTGATAAAATATTTAAAAATTGGTTGTATTTCACACGAGATATAGTTTGCTTTGGTTCAAGATGTGATCAATATCGGTTGTCATTCACCTTACATTTTTGTCCTCAAAAGAGCTACTACGAAAAAAAAAATGTGATCTCATTGCTTACAAATAAGCACAACTCTTCTTGACTCGCATTTGATATGAGGTTTGTCCATAAAGTAAGCTATACATGCGTATAAAGAAGAGATCCAATATAGGGTTCACCATATAATACCATTGGTACACTCAAACGTTAGAACCAAAACCAAAAACCAACATAAAGAGGATAAAAGTTGGACAATTTTATGATTTGATGTTAAGCACATTTATAGGCTTGAAATTATATGTTCATGAAAACTTTTGATTGCGGTAGTATGAGACCTAGTTTATCTCTCTCTCTCTCTATATATATATATATATTGCATGTAATCAATGATAATCCCAATTTGAAAATGAATATTCTCGAAGTAGGAAACATATTATTTGATATCAATTTGGGGATGTGAATTGAATCCCATTTTATCATGGTGAAGATGGTATTTGATAGGCCTTATCTCGATATATCCATCGTGGGAAGGCTAGTAGAGGCAAGCTTGTCACATGGCTGAGCGAGGCAACACACCTACGTGGCAAAATAAGTGGTCTAGCCTGGTCGCTTGCATGGCTTGATGACATAGATATTTTACCATAACAATACTTTTTCGTTACTATGCTCATTTTCATTTCCATTATATGGCAAAATAGCCTAACTAAATCATATAACCTCTAAATTTCAATAGAGCAAGAGTAACATTGCTATTGCACCAATGCTTATTTTCATTAACAGTACTTAAAAATAAGTAAAAACTAAACTAAAATGGTGAAATATCTTCCCTTAAAGGTCATATTTGTTTTAATTTTTTTTATTTTTATGTATAGCACAAGCCATCCCACTAGCTATATGTCGGGTAAATACCCTGACCTCTCCTAAGGTAAGACCTAAATTAAGAGAGCAATCCTTAATTTTGGAAAATTATAAGGACCTTTCCTTAAGGTTTAAAGTTGTACCAATTAATATCCCTTTCCTTAAACCATGGAATTAAATTTGTTAATGCCAAAAAGTTGTCTTTATTCAACCTTTGTCCCTTTATATCTTTTTTCTATCTCTCTTTCTTGCCTTCCTTCCTTATTTGATGATATATAGCCAAGTGTGGTGACAACATCGATTGCTCTCTCTCTCTCTCTCTCTCAAATTGGAATGATCTAAATGTTTTAGTTCTTGAAATCAAAGCAACCAAGAACCTAATGGCATCTCCCTCTTTTTTTTCTTTTTGAAGTGAAATCCTAACAATACTGTGATCCAATAGATAATAGTCGACAATGTTAGAATGGAGTCATTGTTGAGTATTGGTAGTGGGTAGCAATGCAATTGACCACCACCTTTTTTTTTGACACTTTGTAATTAGAGAGAAGAGAAAAAAAATGTAGAGTTAAAATGGTTAATTTCGTTGTTAAATTACTATCTATATTAGACCCCAAATTGCTCAAACAGAGTCTCCCGCGTACAATTCACCAGTTGGAGTGAGTAAAGTGGGATTTATAACCATTTTATCAATAAATAAAAAAATAAGAATGAATGGGCATATCAACAAGGGCATGGTTGGAGTTTAGTTTGAGTATTGGAAGGTAAAAAGTGTTATAGGGAAGTAGGGGCCCAAAGGAAGGGGAGATGTCTACGATCAGGTGGACAGTTGTATCGCCCGGATGTTGGGTGCCCCTCATCTTGTAATAATTTATTTAAGAAAGAAAAGAGGAGAAAAATATCTAGAAATCTTAAAATAAAACTAAGAAATGAGAGAAGGCTTCTTAATTTTATTTTCTCCAAGTAAGTAAAGGAGAAGAATGAATGAATGGGGTTTCTTAATTTGTACGAATAATGGCGTCGGCTTTCTCGATCCTTTCCCACGTTGATTCTCACCGCACTTTGATGCAGCCCCCTCCCCTCCCCAGCCCCGCCGTACGAAGCACGATGCTTTCTTCCTTCCTCGCATATCTCAACTCACTCTTTATCTATTCCCCCACCCCCCCCGGGGCCATTTTTTCTATTGGGATGAGCAATAACATACCAATAATAATGATATAAAAAGTTTGATAATAAAATCGATCAAATTCATATGTTGAATTTGTGCCATTTATTTTTCAAAATCAATGCGGAGATAGAATACATCTTTTTACTCATTTAATACTGTATATTTATTCGATCGAATGCATCAACTTTATTGCCAAAGTATTTTCAAAATTAGAGAAATATTCCCCCCCCCCCCCCCCCCAAAAAAAAAAAAAAAAACAAAAATGAATAAATCTTCTTTATATTTTGAGTTCTAACTTTTTATAATTTGTTTTTTTAGATAACTTGGACTTAAAAATAAGGCGGAAAAAGGCAAAAGGGGGGATGGCTTGCGTTGAATGCGTGAGACCATGGGGTGTCCCCTCCATGTGCGAGCTCTGGACAAGAGATGGGTGGGTGCAGACAGCCCCGTATATTACTCTAATGTGGAATGTGGCTCACCCCCTTACGCTACGTTTCCATTTCCATTTACGTTTACTATTTTCTTCATAACAATTTTATTATTATATACGTTCATTCAATAAGGTAATAAAAATAAAATAAAAATCTGATGAAAGTGAACTTCAAGAACTTAATTCTTAATTTGGTAAATTTGAGGAGGAAAAAAAAAGAAGAGAAAACTGGAAAACAATACAGGGTCTACAAGAATCTGACAATTTTGCCCCCGTCTTCTTCCCTTCTTGCTCTCTGCTACGCTGGATTTTACCATGGAAAGCAAAAACTAAGCACTGGAAATTAGAAAACTAATAAGCTGTCTCGATTTTTGGATGTTAACAACTGGGAGAGTTCTTTTTCTTCTTCGTCTGCCCTACTAATCATGCGCTAATCACTCCGAGAGAGAGATAGAAATTAAACTCATATCATGTGCCTGTAATCTGGACCACTTTGGTAGTGAATCAAGTATTCTTCACCGTTTGATGCGCCGAAAATGGAGCTTTGACTCAGAAACTGTTGCCTATGCACCTCCTTCTGCCTCCGCAGCTCCAGAACCTTCCGGTGCGAGTTCGAGTGCTTCGCCGACACGAACGTGGGGCTAGCCGCCGGCCGGTACTCCGGCACCAACCGCCCCGACTTGTACCGGACCCCGCATGCGTTGCACAGCGTCTTCGGGCCCATCGGTCCCGTCCGCCACTGCGGCGTCTTCTCCGACCCGCAATGCAGGCACTTCCGGCCCGGAGTCTCGGCGGCGTCCCTCCTCTTCAGCGGCGTTGCCTTGAGCGTCTTTGAGGTGGTGGTTGGTTCTGAGGACGAGGCGGCCGGAGAGAGGACGAGCAGGCGGGAGGACCAGTCGCAGGGCGCGGCGCGTGTCCGTTTGCTCCGGGCTTTGCCGGGGACTGACACGTCGGCAGGGAACAGCGGCGGATTGTGGCGGTTGTCGACGGTTTCCGATGATGAGGTGGCGGTGGCGGTGGTGGTGGTGTCGGCGGGAACTTTTGTTGCGGAGATCAGTTGGAGGTTCTGCAAGTCGTCGCTGGAGAACGAGTCCTCCACGAAGTTCGACAGCCATTCCAGCTCAGCCAAGTCGTCGTACTGATCACCAAAATAAAATGAGGTCAAATTTTCAAGTTAACTCGAAAATTCAGTTTCAGACATGGCAACAACCCCTTAATGCGGATATGATCATTCTGAGAAATTTGGGGGAATTCAAAATTGATTTCGCAATTACTCTCTCAAAACCTACATTTCCATAATGGTAAAAAATTAAGCTTAACACCGCAAAAATCATTCTCGCAGGAATACATTGCACCGTACCGGAACGCAGAGTTCGCCGCAAAATTGAGAGTCAGGGAAGCCAACGTTGCAGGAGAACTGGAATTCGCCGCTGGAAACCGACGAATTACAGCTATCAACGACGGTGACAGTGGAGGAATCGGTGGAATTGCCGGCGACATTGTCGAAGAAAGCGTCGGTCATGACCTCGTCCTCCTTGGAGAAGTCGAGCAGGTCGTCGACGGTGAGATGGCCATTATTGTCGCTCGGCTTCTGATCCGAGAAGCGGTTGTCCGGCAAGAAATGGGAGTCTCCAGCGGGTCCGAAGTAGAGGAAATCCGGCGCTTCCATCGATTTCAGGCTCGCGCAAAGCAACACCGATGGGGCTGCGAATTTAGGGAGAGAAAAAGGTAGAGAGAGAAGGGAAGGGTTTGGATTGCGTTTGAAGCAGAGACGGAGCAGAGAGAGAGGGGGGGGGGGGCGAGGGGTGGGGTGGGGCTGGGCTTTGATGAGTGACAGGGCGAAACACGCAGCTATATATATGAAAATTCCCAAAGCATCTTTACCTGCTGTAACCAAAAATTATTTATTATTGGCAAGTCACTTGCTACTTCTGTAAAGTTGTTACGCCTAAATTACGCAACTGCCCATCTCCTTCATTTGTTTTACCGCTTTCATTATTATGGTGAATTATGTCAATTCACATCCAAAATGTTCCCCCTGTGATAACCATATCCACTCATCATTTTCAATGTGGATAAATGCTTCCTGAATCACATTTCATTCAATTTAATTCCTCATTTTCTTTAAATATGTCAAATTTATATATTTCATTTTACCATCAATTTCAATACATTGTATTGTTTGCTCTTTGAATCGAGTTTTTATGTCAATTAAAAGTATAATGTATTAAAATAAAAATTATTTAAAAACATGTGGGTGATTGAATAAAGATTTTTTTTTTTTATTTTATTTCATCCCAAATGGGGAAAGTTTCTTGATTCAAACTTACTCAAATTGAGGAGATTTGGTCACTTTTTGTGGAGACGGGGGGGTATTCATTGTCATTTCTTAAATTAATCACTGCAAAATATTGCCAACTTTGAAGGATATGGAAGTAACTTCACCAAGTGGTTTAGAACAAATAGAGATTAAAGAAAGTAAATTAGTTGAAATGAAGGGATTTAAGAAAGTAAATTGGCAAATTAAACCACCCCCTAAAAAGAATTAAAGAGGAGGAGCAGGTTTTGTCGCGGTCGCCCTTCCCATTAGCGTCCAAGCTTACAACCACAACACCAGATTCTCTCTCTCTTGCTCTCTTTTAATTATTATTTTTTTTCATTGGGAATTGTGCTTTAAAATAAACATATTATAAAAATAAAATAAAAATTAGAACTCTGATTTTGCCTCATTGTTTAATGTAATTATTATTACTTCTTTCCCCTGCTCCTTATCATATCCCTTATTATATTCCTTAACCCACGTTTAAGCACGATGGTTACAGCTCAACTCTGTGAAACCAATGGTAATGATCTCACCCACGTGTCCTACATTTCACCTTCTCACCTTCTGTCTTCTTTCTTATTACAAGGATAAATGACACCCCCCCCCCCCCCCCCCAAAAAAAAAAAAAAAAAGTCAAAATTTTTATCATTTTTTAAAAGTTACCCCCCCACTGTTTGTTTTCATAAATTCAATTCTCTGGCACTTAAATTTGTTGTAATGTAATGTAATGTTATACTGTCGTCAAATAGACATATACAAGGCACCATTGAATTGAAACTAATGTTTGAAGCAAGCATTTTTTTATTAAAGATAAAAATAAGAATAATTAATGTTTACTTTTAGTAGTATTAATGATTTATATGTTCTTGTGCTTTTTTTATTTTCCTTTGTTTCTGAGTTATATTTGCAACTTAAAGATTAAAGGTGATGTCTTGAGAAAAATAAAATAAAAATAAATTGGAGGGGGTTTGGGTTTCTTAGATATCTTTAATAAAATAGTACAATTTTGTGTTCAAGTATATATGATTTACGTACCCAATTTATGTGGGTTTTAATTTTGACTTGTGAATTAAGTTTTAATTAGAAAGCCGATATATATATATATGTTAGAAAAGGGAAAAAAAGAAGGAAAAAAAAAAGAAAGGGGGTGGGTTCAATTTGAATTGAATTTGTTGCTTAATTTAGTAGAAACAGTGTGGTTAGGGGGGGAATGCTTCTTTTGGAGGGTGGGTTCGTGGGGTCCAACTCAGCACGTGACAAAGCTGTGGCCATCATGTGAGAGCTGCTCCGTTGATTCACCTTCCCACTCATATTTCACATAGCTTAATTTAGAGTTATTTCTATATATTCATGTATAGCCAGCCACAGCCAGGCTCTTTGTTTTTGAACAATCGAGCTGTGCCATGGACTCTTTCAGCTCAGCTTCTATGACTATTTAATCATCTTTAAAACCATTTCTTAAATTGATTTGTAAGGTAAAAAAAATTCCTTTTTTTTATTTTTAAATCGACTCTTAATAAATTTAAGACTTAAAAAAATAACAAAATTTAATAATCTTGACTCTTCCAAGTATTCTTGATAGATAGATCGTGAATTTGGCCACAACCAATTCCATCATACCTCGTCAAGATTATGAATTTATTTGTGATATTAATTCTCTAATTAAAGAATAATTATAAAAAATGTAAATTTGACTTTAATTTTTTCAATAATTAATGACTTAAAATTTAATAAAAATTGACAATATTCAAATTTAAAATGCCATTCCTTGGGCGGCGGAGCTTAGTAAGTTGCATGAGAAGGTAATTAAGGAGGGGGAGGGAGGGATCAACGGAGCGGTGGTCAAAGGCTCCAATTCCATCCAGGTATGGGTTGGACATGGAATCGGGGCAGGCAGGGCGGTGGTTCGTTGACGGTTCCCCCACACGTGCAGCAAGTATCGCATGTCTAAGGATCAACGTGGCAGCACGTGGAGGGGATGGCTGCACGTGACGTGCCTTGATGGGTGGCTTTGAGTGAGGAGCAAATGAAAATCATTCCATTACCCGCCCGCATTATTACAACTTAGAAGCGCTCCACTTCACTCCAATCGCCCATTTTTTCTACGTATTCGTCGTGTACAAGGAGAAGTCATCATCATAACAATATAGTCAATTTTATGGTCCTTTCCATCTATCCACACTAAAACATATTTTATATAATATAAAATATAAAATCTCTATTTAATTTATTTATATAAAAATTAATTATGTACCCATCTGGACATTAATTTTTTATTTTATTTAAATAAATTTAATTCTTTTTGGAATAGAAGTTAAAAATTTGATAAATTAAAAGTTTTCTCAATGAAAAAACTATATCTTTTTAATTAACTATGTATTTCCTTTTTAAAAACTATATCCTTCTAATTAACTGGGCATTTCTTATTTTTCCTTAATTTTTTTTTTCCAAATCAATCATTAGTACAATCGGAATAAAAAAAACTAATAAAGAAAACATTTGTGATGCGGAAGATGAAAAAATAATTTAATTTTTACGTTTTTAATTAATTTGTTATCTTTTACAATTTAATTTTTCTATTTTTTATATAATTTATTTGTATAAGTTAAAATTTCTTTTTTGTATCATTTTTAAATTTTCTATTTTTATATAATTTTATTTTAATTTTTATATTAACTTTTATAATTTCTGAATAATAATTTGCATATCAAAATAAAAATCAAATAAAAAAATTAAAATTTTGTGATGTGGAAGGTGAAAAGATATTTTAAATTTATATTTTTAAATTTAATTTTCTATTTTATGTTTAATTTTTATTTTTATTTTTTAAACTCGCATACTTGTACTTTTATATAAAAATACATAAATATATTTTTATACATTTTTAAATATTAAACAAATTTTTAAATATGTAAACTAAAATACATAAATTAATATATGCATATTAAAATATTTAAATTAAAATATATTTTTAAATATTAAATACATTTTTAGATATATATAATATATAAGTTTCCTATTTTTCGTTCGAATTACACTTATTTTATATAGTCTAAGATATTAAATGTTTGAAATGCTATTACCATCTATTTGCTTCCTTCCATACATTTTATTAAGGGGTATTTAAAATATTTTATACCTTGAAAAAATAAATGTAGTCTAGAGTAAAAGTAGTTTTATTCTAATATATAGGTACTAATTTTTAAAAATTTACAATAAATAAAAAATCACAAAAATAATTATTATATTTATAAATAATTTTTATCCTCTCCTTGCACCCCAAAACCTAGTGCAAACAAAATTGAGATATGGATAAAGATCGAAAAGTATCTACTACCCATCCCGACCTTGCCTCTCTGTTATCAAATCTCCATCCAAAGAAAGTAAAAGGTCTCATTTTTCCTTTGGTCCCTCTATACATAAAAAATAAATAAATAAATAAAAACTTGTTTTCACTTTCACTTTTTAATTTTTCTCCCAAATTTCAGATTTTGATGTATTTGTGTCGACATTCAAAGTCGACCGTGATTCATAGGCTCGTAATGAAAAAATTAGTACAAAAATACAGAGAGAAGGAACAGATAAAAACGAATGATAAATCAGACAATATGCAGATGAGTTTTTACGTGGTTTGGTTAAAAAGATGTCTATCTCACGACTGTTCTCTGGGTATTCCGACAGAGTAACAGTATGTTATTCATTATTGTCGTCCATTTGCAATGGTGTTTTTGACCCTTTTTATAGCGTAGAATATTTATATCTTACATAAAATTCAAAATAATAGGATAATATTATGGAAACAAAGTGTCATTATCAATTCCATAAAATTGGGAGTGAAATCCATATTACGAGGGATCTGATTTGCCTTAGATAAAGTAGATACGTCTTGGCCTCTGATTGTTCCACGATTTTATTGTTATGCGAGCTGAAAGACTAGGTTAGCGAGCTAGGGGCCCCGTTGACAGCTCGCTTGGTTCCGCAGTCTGAGCTCGGGTCTCAGCGATGTATGATCTTGTTCTGATGAACTCAGCCTTGGACCTATTAGGATTCAGGCGATTGGCCCGACCTGCTAGGTCGAGTTCAGCCCATAAAAAATAATGCGGGAAATACTCATAACAGTTTGAATATCCAAATTTTTCATAAAAAAATAATTTTCATCTTTTAATCACGTGATAACTAATTCTCACTTTTGGTGGAAAACTGTAAAGATCCGGAAAAAAAATAAAAATAATAAATTAATTAATTAATTAAATATATATAATAAATTAAAATAAAAGAAGTGAAAATATAAAAGAAAATGGGGAGGTGCTCGGGCAGCCCCCCCCCAACAGAAATTAATCTCTCTCTCTCTTTCTCTCTCTTTTTCTCTCTCGCTCACTCTCAGATTTTTGTGGATTTCGCACGATCCGGCCGTTTGATCTTCAATCCGACTTTATTTCTACCGTTAAAGCGCCCCCGATCTGCAAAGAGGTAAGCATTTTGGCTTGATCTTGTCAATTTTTCTTACTGTTTTCGTGAAATGTATGTTAAGGCGCAATGTGGGCTTTTGGCCGGATGTCTGAGGTCAAATCTACGAAGATTCGACCGTTGGATTTTGATGGTTTTGGCCTAGGATGGCGGGGCCCGATTGGGTTTTAGGATGGCCCAATGTGTTGGGCATGACTGACCCAGTTGTGGCAGCCCTTGGGCTAGCCCACTCAACTTGTTCTCCCTTGTCGCTTGTCCGTGGACCTAGGATGACTTGGTTAGGTTGGTCTTGCTCAAGATATCGACATCAGTCTAATTTGGGTTCTCTTTAGGTCTCCTAGAATTGGCGAGTCATTTTGTTGATCGGAGTCCTAAGGATGAAGCCATATTAGATGACTCGAGGCGGAGCAAGACTGACCCCGAGTGCGTTCTAGGCTAGCCTATGATGATAACGTGGGTTTATTTCGAATCCTAATTTCTGATGGATTCATTTTATTCTAAGGCTAGAATATTGCAATTTATTCCTTTTAAACTATTTATTAAATTATTAATTAATTAATTATTAAGTTTTTAAAAAATTTATCAATTGAGTTATAAATATAAATATATATGTATTTTTGAAAAAAAAAGAGAAATTTAAATAAAAATATATTATCTATATTAAAAGAAAATTAATTTATGGGTGGATATAGAAATAAATATATATATATATATAGATTATTATGTCATTGCAGCCTATAAGTGGGTGTGTAGTTCCACTATGCACTTACGCGTAGCATGCAAGGCGAGGCATGATGACGTAGTCGATGGCTAAGCTTGACGAATTCCATGACGCTAAATTCGAATATTGCGCAAGCCAAGGTATAAAATAATCGATTCAGGGTGTTAGGCAATGGTTAGGATTTTCGGTAATTTCATTACGTCCTTACTCTTGTTACCTAAATGTGACCACCCCATTTTATTTATTGTAGGCTCAGATTCTCAGGATTTTGTTCGATCTTTTCCCTAGATTCAGACTTGAATCATCGTTTCCCAAGCTAGTAGACAAGATATGTTATGTTTACCTTATATCACTACAAAAAAAATCAGTTTTAGTGACGGAAAAATTCGTCACTAAAAACATAAAATCCGTCACTAAATTTTTCTGTGACGGGTTTAGTGACGGGGTAAAATCCGTCACTAAAGGGGGCGTGACAGAATTTTAGTGACGGGGTGAGTGCTACCCGTCGCAGATCTGTGACGGGATAGCAATTCCGTCACAGATTTGTGACGGGACACCCGTCACAGATCTGTGACGGGGGAAGTGCTGCCCGTCACAAATCTGTGACGGAGAAATAGTGCCCGTCACAGATCTGTAATGGGGAAGTATTGCCTGTCACAGATTTGTGACGGGGATTCCCGTCACAAATCTGTGACGGGGAACTATCCGTCACAAATCTGTGACGGATATGACAAGCCGTCATAGATCTGTGACGGGAAGTACTGCCCCGTCACAGATTTGTGACGGGCGCTACCCGTCACAAACACTCTTAAAATAAAAAAAATAATTAAAACAAACAATCTGTGACGGGTAGTACCCCCGTCACAGATCTGCGACGGGAGTACCCGTCACAAATATTCTTAAATATAAAAAAAAATAATATTAAATAAATAATTTTATTTAAAAATAATAAAATTAATATGATCAATCTGCGACTGGACAGCCATCGCAGATATTTTTTAAATAAAAAATAATAATTTTGAAAAAAAATATTAAATTAATATTAATATTTTAAATCAATAATATATTTTTATAAAATTAATATATTTTTAATTTCAAAAAATATATTTTTAATTTTTAAATTTATAAAATTAAAATTTATATTTATTAAAATTAATATTTTCTTTTATAAGAATAAAAAATTTTAAAATAACAAGAATTTTTTTAAATTTTTAAATAAAATATTAAAAATAACATTAAATAAAATTAATATTATCCACATTCACATTAAAAATAAAACAAATTTAACATTAATTTTTTAAATAGAATTATCTAATTTATTTCATATGTTAGTTTTAAAATTTTTAATTAAAATTTTATTTATTATTTTTTATTTTTTTATTTTTTATATTTTAAATAGAATTCTTTTATATTTTTAATAGGATTTTTTTAATTTTTTAATGTATACACATAAATATTTTCTTATGACAATAAGAAAATATTAAGTTTATTTTTAGTATATAAACTTAAAATATTTTATTAAGTTTATTTTTAGTATATAAACTTAAAATATTAAGAAAATATTTTTAGTATATAAACTTAATATTTTTAGAAAATATTAAGTTTCTTAAAATATATGCTTTCTTAAATAGTAAGTTTATTTTTAGTATATAATTTTTTACGTATTTTATTTAAAATTACAATATTTTTCATTAAAAATATATCTAAACTTAAAAATAAAAAAATAAACATTATTTACACATGCACGAGTTTCCTAGTCCAATTATTACATATCAAAATAACTAAATAATTAATTAGTTGTAGTTTAATTATTTAATTAAGCATTACAAATAATATAAACAATTAAACTAAAACTAAACTAATTAATATAAAAATAAACTGCTAAACTAACACAAAAATAATAACTACAAATAAACTAACACAAAAATAAAATAACTACAACTAAACTAACACAAATAAATTATAATTAAACTAACAGAATATAATTAAAACTAAAACAAAATAAAAAACAAAAAATACTTAGCTTGAGAGCACCGAAGATAACTGAAGAAGAAGAAGAACCAAGAAGACTGTGAAGAACCAAGGAGACAAAGAGACTGTGAAGAAGAAGAAGAACCAAGGAAACTGTGAAGAAGAAGAAAAATCGAGACAGTGAGAGAAAGGGAGGGGGGCCATTCAAAGGTGTGGAGGAAGAGTGGGAGGGAAAGGGGGGCAGGGGTTATTTTAAAGGAACGATTGTGACGGGACGTCAGTCCCCGTCACAGAACTGTGACGGGGTGTCAGTCCCGTCGCAAAACTGTGACAGGACTGACAAGTCCCGTCGCAGTTCTGCGACGGGGCGTCAGTCCCCGTCATAGAATTGTGACGGGGCGTCAGTCCAGTCGCAGAACTGTGACGGGGCGTCAGTCCCCATCGCAGAACTGCGACGGGATTGACATGTCCCGTTGCAATTCTGTGACGGGGCGTCAGTCTCGTCGCAGAACTGCGACGGAACATCAGTCCCGTCGCAGTTCTGTGACGGGAAACCTCGCTCCCGTCGCTGATTTGCGACGGGAGATTATTTTTCCTCACTATTTTGTGACGGGATACACTATCCCGTCACTGATTTGAGACGGAAATAGATATCCCGTCACAATTTTGTGACGATAATTTCAGACCGTCACTAAACCACTTTAGTGACGGCTTTCCATCACTAAACTCGTCACAAATTAGTGACGGGAGCATCCCCGTCACAAAACCTGTCACTAAAACTGATTTTTCTTGTAGTGTATTATGCACGTATATATTGTTTCATTCATAAATATTATAAACTTGTACTGATTTTTATATGCATAACTTGTACATGATTTTTATATGCGGATCATAGAAGAATACTTTTAAATGTTCTAACTTACATGAAATATTTTCATCCTACTAGGAGAGACATAAACAGAAAGATACCCTAACTGATTTCTTATCTTGAGCATGTGAAATATTGAATGATATGGTGTATTTTAGGCACCACATAAAATGATAAATGATTATGATTTGTGCATAAATTAGGATATCATTTGCATTATTATTAGAGGACTATCTAGTAGATTTCCTAGAGACTCACAGTAGGAAAAGATCATGGTACTGTGAGGCTTGGCATGCCAAGGCCATGAGAGACACGGATAGTATGTTTCAACACTGCTATCACGTGGGCCATTATGATATTATAATGATGATGACGTATGTGCTAGTATATATACTTGAGCACATGTGTGTATAGGTGTTAAGCCAGTTTCTACTACTATGTCCTCAGAATCAGTGTATGCATCTCATATAAAAATATAGGGGACTTAGGTGGTTAGGGAACAACTTATGAGGGTTGTCTTTAGGCACCTATTTTTCTTACACTATATTTTTCCTTGAAACCTCAAATTATTTAAACTTATCGTACATATTTCTGCTGTTTATACCGTTATTATGTTATTGTATTCATGATGACCATCCTAGCATTTTATTGTATACTCTCCTAGTGGGCATGACATACCTTATACTCGTGAGTCCACAAGACTCACCCCTTTTTATTAAAAATATTTTCAGGGAATTCTCATTTTTTATTATTGGTCCAGCAGATCTTCTGGTATGATATCGGACCCCCTTTGATTCCTAATGTGATGTAGGATGCTCTGTGGAGACATACACGTACTGTAGAGTCTGATCTTTTGTCTCTTATTTTTGTGGCACATATTTATGTTATGGGCCCGAGATACGGGATTAGATATGTATTTATGACAGCAGTGTGATTTTTGTACAGTTGTTGTATATGGAATATTGAAATGTTATTTAGAAGGTGAAATGCTATTTTACTCCATGTTCTATATCTTGTCAGTAATATTATTGTTTTATTCAAATCGAGCTAGAGAAGAGGCTTACTAGTCCATTGTGGGGCCGCTGGGCCTAGGGATTAGTGCCGATCATGACTTATCAGGTTTCAGGTCGTGACAGATTGGTATCAGAGCCTAGGTTACTCTTGAGTTAGGCTTGTGTCTTTTGATTCTATTCGATTCTCTAGCCTTGTTTAAGATCTTGTCTCCTTGAGTCCCACAGAGCCATTCTTAGCTGGGTTTTAGATCGTGGTGTGAGCCATGGCACATTATTGATCTAGCTTTTGCTAAGGGTGTTAGAGTCTAGTATCATTTGATCTTTTGCTTTCAAATTCTATTGCTACTCTTATTGACCTATCAGTACGATGACAGGGATGATGCCTCCTCGTTCTCAGATAGCATCCAGGCAGACAGATTCTTTAGGGAGTGATCAGGCTCCTCAGCCCTCACCCGCCAGCAGTAACACGGTCATTAGAGGCCGTGCACGAGGTCGTGGCAGACGACGTGGCCGAGGTCGAGGTAGAGGCCGAGGCTGTGGTTTAGGTTGCAGTGGAGTTGACTTCGATGGTAATACTCCGACGAGGGATAGGGACCAACTGATTATTGACTCCTTGGCAAGTATCACGGTGCCGTTGACAAACATAGTTAATTCTCAGAGACAACTAGAGGCGCTAGGAGGTGTGAGCCCTAATACTAGGGTTGGTGGCTACATTGGAGATGGCACCGAGGACAGCACTGGCAACGGTGCTGTGGCTGGTGGCGCCAGGGGCGCCGTTAGCTGTGGCGCTGCAGGTGTTACCGTCGGCACTGGCGATGCGGGCGAGACTAGGGGACAGCCTCCAGTGGACCCTGAGGCCGTTGGGATAGATTATGAGTTTGAGCGGTTCATGGGTCTGAAACCGCCCCAGTTTAGAGGTGCAAGAGATAAGGATGAAGAGTTTTTAGATCAGTTAGACAAATTGAAAAGAGGTTCTCGCATACATGGCTACCAGATGGTGGAGCTCACTTTTTTCTGTCTTCATGGTGAGGCGAGCACGTGATATGATGTATTGAGGAGACGGCAAGGTGATGCCCCGTTAGGATGGGCTGAGTTCAAGAGACTATTTTTGGCAAAATATGTCTCTAGCACTATGTGATTCCAGAGGGCCCAACAGTTTGAGGCCCTAAGGCAGACCCCAGATATGAGCGTCGAGCGTTACGATGCATTGTTCACTGAGCTCTCACAGTTTTCACCCGCTTTGGGAGCAGGACAGGATTACACGCTTCGTATCTCGATTAATTGAATCGTGGTTTAGGAGTTTGCACGCCACCCGTTTTGGGACGTATGAGGAGGCAGTTGATAGTGCCTTGGCCCTTTGAGGCACGTGCAGCAGAGGAGATGGCATCTAGAGATTTGAAGAGGGCTAGAGGCGACAGTGGTACTTCCTTCTCTTCTAGGAAGAAGGGGAAGGGCACGACAAGTTCGCAACCGTTGGCAGTAGCGCCACCATTTCCTTCATTGCCTGCACCCCCTTCCCAGAGACAGCAGCAACAGCGACAGTAGCAGCAGAGACAGGAAAAGAGGCCCCTATGTCCGACATGTAAGAAGAGACACTCAGGGGTGTGCAGGTATGCGAAGGCCCCGATTACATGCTTTAGGTGTGGACAGACAGGTCACATACAGAGGGATTGCTCACAGCCAAGGCGAGGCCCTCCAGGACGACAGGCTCCAGCCCAGCAGCTAGCACCTAGAGTTCAGAGCAGCACTCCCCAGTCTCGAGGGGGACATGGCCCACAGAGTCAACCGAGGGTCTATCATATGACGACTCCGGATGCCCAGGCATCCAATCAGGTGGTGACAAGTACGGTTCATATTTGTGGTCACAATGCACACGTGCTATTTGATCCCGGGGCGACGCATTCGTTTGTATCGCGGCAGTTTGCTCCCTTTCTGGGAGTAAGTGCCACTCCTCTGGTCGAGTCCATGTTAGTGGGGACTCTTGTAGGTGATGCCCTACGGGTAAAGCGAGAGTATCGGGCTTGTGTTGTTTCTCTCATGGGTAGGGATACGCTAGCAGATCTTATTTTACTTGGACCTATGGAGTTTGACGCCATTTTAGGTATGGATTGGTTAGCTTTGTGCCACGCTAGCCTAAACTGTCGTTAGAAACGCATTTATTTTGATCTTCTTGGTGAGGATTTGTTTTATATCCAGGGGGATAGGACTCGAGAGGCTAGCATGTTGATATCAGCTATAAAGGCGCAACGTATGTTGGCAGAGGTTGTGAGGGGTTCTTGGCAGTCGTGAGAGAGGGTGACCGATCAGTTAAGGAGGTTAGTGGAGTCCCGATAGTATGTGAGTTCCTAGATGTTTTTCCCGAGGAGCTTCCGGGATTACCACCTGATCGAGAGATTGAGTTTTGTATCGACTTAGTATCGGAGGCTCGACCTATTTCAATACCCCCGTATAGAATGGCCCCAGCGGAGCTGAGGGAGTTAAAGGATCAATTACAAGAACTCTTAGATAAGGGTTTTATTAGGCCTAGCACGTCGCCATGGGGCGCGCCGATGCTATTTGTGAGGAAAAAGAATGGGAGTTTGAGACTTTGCATCGACTATCGTCAATTAAATAAAGTTACTATTTGTAACCAATATCCGTTGCCACGCATTGATAACCTATTTGATCAGTTGCAAGGCGCAAGGCGATTTTCTAAGATTGATTTGAGATCAGGATACCATCAATTGAGGATTAGGAATCAGGATATTCCCAAGACTGCATTTCGCACTCGATGTGGGCATTACGAGTTTTTGGTGATGTCATTCGGGTTAACAAATGCCCCGGCAGCATTCATAAACTTGATGAATAGAGTATTTCAACCCTTTTTGGATCGATTCGTCATCGTGTTCATAGACAACATATTGGTGTACTCGATGAGTGATGTTGAGCATGAGTACCATCTTAAGACGATTTTGCAAGCCCTTCGTGAGCATGAGCTATATGCCAAGTTTTCAAAGTGTGAGTTTTGGCTAGAGAGTGTTAGCTTTTTGGGGCATGTTGTGTCTAGTCAAGGGATCCAAGTAGACCAAAAGAAGATAGAGGCTGTGGCTCAATGGTCTAGACCCACTACAGTCACCGAGATACGTAGTTTCCTAGGTTTAGCAAGATACTACCATCGCTTTGTGAAGGATTTTTCTAAGATTATAGCGCCGATGACGCGTCTCACCCAAAAGAATGTAAAGTTTGAGTGGTCATATGCATGTGAGCAAAGCTTCAATGAGTTGAAGCGGCGTTTGACTACAGTGCCAGTGTTGACCCTACCATCAGGGAGTGGGGGTTATGTCGTATACTATGATGCGTCAAGGGTTGGATTAGGATGTGTGTTGATGCAGCATGGGAGAGTTATTGCATATGCTTCTAGGCAGTTGAAGAAACATGAGCAGAACTATCCTACTCATGACCTCAAGATGGTTGTCGTAGTATTTGCTCTCAAGATATGGCAGCATTACTTGTATGGCGAGACTTGCGAGGTGTTCACAAATCATAAGAGTCTTAAGTACATTTTTTACTAGAGGGACCTGAATTTGAGACGGCGTAGGTGGATGGAACTCCTTAAAGACTATGATGTCCATATTTTGTACCACCTAGGAAAGGCTAACGTAGTAGCAGATGCCTTGAGTAGGAAGTCTATGGGCAGCCTTGCTCATATTTCTAGTTGGAGGAGACCGTTAGTGGAGTAGTTACATAGTTTAGAGCAGAGTGGTGCACGTTTAGAGATATCTGAATCTCGAGAATTTTTAGCACATATCGAGCTTAGGTTTGCTTTGATGGAGGAGATTAAGGCGGCTCAAATTAAGGACCCTAATCTAGCCAAGATCATTAAGGATGTCGGAAAAGGTAAAGCGTTGGATTTTTCTGTTGACCTTTCTGGAGTGTTGAGATTCAGGACTCGGCTCTGTGTACCCGAGGTGGACAAGTTGAGGAGTAGGATCCTTAGGAAGGCTCATCATTCTCGATTTTCCATTCAGCCAGGGACTACCAAAATGTACCAGGACCTAAAGCAATTGTTTTGGTGGCCGCACCTTAAGGAAGATGTTGCTCGTACATGTCTAACTTGCCAAGTATGTCAGCAAGTGAAGGCGGAGCATAAGAGACTAGGAGGTTTGTTGGAGAACATCCCAATTCCAGAATGGAAATGGGAGCATATTACCATGGATATGGTTACAGGATTGCCGAGGCCCCTTGCGGGACATGATTCAATATGGGTAGTGGTAGATCGCCTAACAAAGACAGCTCGTTTTATTGCAATACGTACATCATTTACTGCTTCTCAGTTAGCCCAGAAGTTTATTCATGAGATTGTACGGTATCACGGAGTACCCATTTCTATTATTTCTGATCGAGGGTCCATATTTACCTCTCGGTATTGGGGTTCGTTTCATGAGGCTTTGGGTACGCAGTTAGCATTGAGTACTGCGTTTCACCCCCAGACGGATGGCCAGTCGGAGAGGACCATCCAGATACTTGAGGACATGCTTAGAGCGTGTGTCGTCGATTTCAAGGGTAGTTGGGAAAAGAATTTGTCGTATGTCGAATTTGAGTATAACAATAGCTATTAATCCAGTATTCAGATGGCACCTTACGAGGTGCTATATGGTCGACGATGTAGATCACCCTTAGGTTGGTTTGAGGTTGGTGAAAGATGACTTATTGGCCCAGATCTGGTTGGACAAAGCATGGAGATCGTCCAGGTAGTTTGTGATAGGCTTTTGACAGCCTAGAGTCATCAGAAGTCGTATGTAGATCGTAGGCGTCGACCCTTAGAGTTTGCAGTTGATGATTTGGTGTACCTTAGAGTATCGCCTATGAAGGGGGTAGTGAGGTTTGGGAGGAGAGGTAAGCTCAGTCCCCGGTACGTTGGACCTTTTCGAGTCCTTAGGCGGATTGGGAAGGTTTGTGATGATTTGATCTATGATTTTTTATATTATTTGGAGATTAGCATAAACAAGTTTTAAGATCTAAAAAGAATCTCCTTGAAATCGTTGGTCAAAATAATTCTAAGGCAAAAGACCAACTAGAACATGTTTTTGAAAGTATGTTCATTTTAGAAAACTATCTCCTAGTATTTTGATATCTAATATCTCTTAGTAATAAAATAGTTTTGATGAATGTCTATATGAAAATCAATTTCTACTATATGGATTATATGAATGAGAAAATGCATTTTTAGTATATAAATCTTAAAGCAAGATATGAAATATTGAGTATGGATGAAAGATTGATTTGTTAAGAATAATTTGTTTCAAATCATACTTTTGATAATCTCAACTTGCTTTAAAGATAATCAAAATGAGTTTTTAAAGAATCGAATAAGGATGTATTGAAAATTCAAGTTTTTCTAAAGAATAGTCGACTATCAGGATCATTCTGTTGACTATGCTTCAAAATAGTCGACTATTTTTGATGTTCTGTCGACTATTTAAGCATCTGTCGACTATTTTAGCATCTGTCGACTATCGAGTAAAAATAGTCGACTATGCCTTTTGATCTGTCGACTATTTTTGTTCATAAGTTTCAAAAATTTCTTCATATCTCAGCATCTGTCGACTATTGGAATGTGTCTGTCGACTATTGAAATTTTGTGTTATAAAATAGTCGACTATTCGTTTTGTCTGTCGACTATTTCTTGCTTTAGTTGTAAAAATAGTCAACTATATATTTCTTCTGTCGACTATTTCTTTTTGCAGAAAGCTCCAACGGCTATTTTTTCAAATCCCAACGGCTCCAAACGGCTATATTTCTCTTCAACTTCGTGGGACACTTATATATACATGTCATAGATGATCAAGAGAAGGCTAATGGACGGGAACGAATTGAATTGAGCTTACATTTTACACTCGTTTCTATTTACATTCACTGTGCTTCAATTTTCTCTCTTCAAGGCTGTGATCTTAATTTGTTTACATTCATTTAAGCCTTGTATCATTTTTGAGAGACATTGTAACTAAGAGATTCATCTCTTAGATTCTCTCCAACTATATATTTCTTGTTTTCCTAGCTTGTATAGCTAGAGGGCCCATTAAATTGGGAGGTTGTATTTTCCTAGCAGTAGCTAGAGGGCCCATTAAATTGGGAGGTTGTATTTCCTAGCTTGTGTAGCTAAAGGGCCTACTTGTGTAAGTAGGAGGTTTTAGTGAATTGGTTTAAAATCCTTAGTGGGAGCTAAGGTAGTGGATTAGGCTTGGTTTAAGCCGAACCACTATAAATCCTTTGTGTCTTTTATTCTTCTTGCTTTACATTTATCATCTCATATGTTCTATGTTTTAAGTCACTAAAACCTCAATTGGGTCAAAAAGTTTTCAAGTTTCTACCAAATTTTTAATTATACCAATTCACCCCCCTCTTGGTGTGTGCCATAGCATCTCCCGTTTTAACAATTGGTATCAGAGACTAACTCCCTGTTTCAAGGTTTAACAACCTAAGGAGAGATCCATGGCTCTTAAGGAAGGTTATCCTACTAATGTGGCACCTTATTTTGATGGTTCTTATTATGATTTTTAGAGAAAAAGGATTTGTATTTACTTGCAATCTATTGATTTTAATTTGTGGTATATTGTAGAAAAAGGATTTGTTTCAAAACCAAAATCCGTTTGGAGTGAAGATGATAAAAACAGTTTTGTTTTAAATATCAAAGCTATGAAAATTTTGCATCAAGCTTTACTTGAAGATGTTTATGCAAAAATTTCTAAGTGCTCTAATGCTAAAGAGATATTGAGTACTCTTGATTCATTATATCTTTCTAACAAATGTTGTGAGAATGTTGATGAAAGTATACAGATTGAAAATCCTTTGAACTATCAACAAATAGAGGAGAAAGAAAGCTCCCACGTCTCTAGTGATAAAAGCTCAAACGTGTGCTTCATGGTAAATGAAGAAGATGAGGTAACCTCTACTTCTACTCTTGTTATTGATATTGAAAATGATCATGAATCTAGTTCTTTGAATGATAAAAATGATGATCATGATACTTTTTCAAATGAAGAGTTGTTAAATGCTTTTAATGATTTACATGCCAACTTTGAAAAACTATGTTTGAAAAACAAAACTCTTCAAGATCAATTAGACTTGCTGTCAAATGAATTGGAAGTATTGAGATCAAATAATGAATATTTTCTTGCTTCCAATAAAGAATCTTCAAAGGAAAATGCTTTGGAAGAATTTGAATTGAAATCCTCGAACAGTACATTAAATGAGAAATCCATTTTAAAAGAAGAGATTTCAAATTCTTATAATCATAACAAAGGTGTTGAAATTTTTCATAGTCCAAGAGCAAAAGCCAAGAGCTCACATTTACCCACCTATCATGAAATTAAATGCTTTTATTGTGGTAAATTAGGTCACATTGCATACAACTGTCCTTTAAAAAGGAAATCATATTTTGGACCTAATTTGAAATGGATTCCTAAGGGAACTAAGGTGTATACTGTTTCCTATATTAAACCCCAAGGATCCAAGTATGTTTTGAAACCTAAAAATGATCATTTTAAGAGGAATGTGCATAAGGATAAAAGGAAAATGAATTTCAAACGAAAACCCTTTGCTACACATCCTAGTCATTGGTATCATTTTCAACATAAAGGTTTCATAACAAAACATCCACATAAGCTAAAACAAGTTTGGGTTCCTAAGGAGGAGCTCTATGCTAACATGGGTGAACCCAAGGTGGTTTGGGCACCAAAAGCTTGTGGATAGTGTTTATGTAGGTTGCTTGACATCCAAATGAACTTTAAAGAGAAATCTTTATGGATGGATCAAGCATGAAGGAAGGAGGAAGTGGACAAGAAGATCACTCCTCATTTTGCCAACCAAGTGTAAGAAAGATTTTATTAATCAAAATCTTGGTGGTATACTTCTATCCCTTAACTCCCTATGCTTATTAGTTTTTGATGAAAAAACGAATGAAATGCTTGCACTCTATTATGTTTTGATATGTGCATTGAGTGAGGGAAGAACGAAGTTTGTTGATATATGCTAGAAATACTTTCTTGATAAATGCTCCTATGCATAACCTAGCTAGTATAAGTCAATTATGTGATAAAGATATAAACTATGCTTTAATGATAATTCATGTGAAAATATCTTGTCACAAATAAAATGAAGATCATAGAAAATAGGATAGAATTTGTGCATAGACTTATTCTCATCTAGTATAAGAGACATGCCTAATATCATTCATCTCTCATCTATTTATCTGTGGAATAATGAACTAAGTCATGCAAATATGAATATTCTTCTATAATCTATCCAAACATGATCTTGTTGAGAAATTGCTTAAAGCTTAAATATGAAAAATATTTGTGAGGCATGCATAAAAGGCTAACAAATAAGTATATCATTTAAGCCTTCAAATAAAATCTCAACCTCTAGGTCTCTAATCTCAATCTATTTAGATCTTATTGGACCTATGAGAACCCAAAAGCCTAAAGTGAAAAACATTTTATCCGTGTCATTGTAGATGACTATTCTAGGTAACTTGGGAAATATGTCTTGTATCTAAAAGTGAAATATTTAGCCCATTTGAAATATTTTCAAAAGATAAAAGTATGTGTATTTCAGGTAGCTTATGAGTTGGCACTACCACTGTCGATGGTTGGAGTGCATCCCGTATTTCATGTGTCGATGCTATGCGGGGTTATTGGAGACCCCTCTCATGTTTTTCCCCCGACAGCACCCACTGTAATCCAACCAAGCTTGCAATATGAAGACCAACCTGTTAAGATTTTAGATAGGCAAGTCAGAAAGCTTAGATCTAAAGAAATAGCTTCTGTTAAAGCACAGTGGAGCAACCGTAGTGAGGGTGAGGCCACTTGGGAGATGGAAGATGCCATGAAAGAGAAATATCCTTATTTGTTTCCGTGAAATTCGAGGATGAATTTTTATAAGGGGGGGAGAATGTAAAGATCCGAAAAAAAAATAAAAATAAAAAAATAATAATTAAATTAATTAAATTAAATTAAATATATATAATAAATTAAAAAAAAAGAAGTGAAAATATAAAAGAAAAGGGGGAGGCGCTCGGGCAGCCCCCCAACAGAAATTAATCTCTCTCTCTTTCTCTCTCTCTCTCTCTCTTTTTCTCTCTCGCTCACTCTCGAATTTTTGTGGATTTCACACGATCCGGCCGTTTGATCTTCGATCCGACTTCATTTCTACAGTTAAAGCGCCCCCGATCTGCAAAGAGGTAAGCATTTTGGCTTGACCTTGTCGATTTTTCTTACTGTTTTCGTGAAATGTATGTTGAGGCGCGATGTGGGCTTTTGGCCGGATGTTTGAGGTCAGATCTACGAAGATCCGACCGTTGGATTTTGATGGTTTTGGCCTAGGATGGCGGGGCCCGATTGGGTTTTAGGATGGCCCAATGTGTTGGGCATGATTGACCCAGTTGTGGCAGCCCTTGGGCTAGCCCCCTCGGCTTGTTCTCCCTTGTCGCTTGTCCGTGGACCTAGAATGACTTGGCTAGGTTGGTCTTGCTCAAGATATCGACGTCAGTCTAATTTGGGTTCTCTTTAGGTCTCCTAGAATTGGCGATATGATTGGCGAGTCATTTTGTTGATCGGAATCCTAAGGACGAAGCCATATTAGACGACTCGAGGCTGAGCAAGACTGACCCCGAGTGTGTTCTAAGCTAGCCTATGATGATAACGTGGGTTTATTTCGAATCCTGATTTCTGATGGATTCATTTTATTCTAAAACTAGAATATTGCAATTTATTCCTTTTAAACCATTTATTAAATTATTAATTAATTAATTATTAAGTTTTTAAAAAATTTATCAATTGAGTTATGAATATAAATATATATGTATTTTTGAAAAAAAAAAGAGAAATTTAAATAAAAATATATTATCTATATTAAAAGAAAATTAGTTTATGGGTGGATATAGAAATAAATATATATATATATTATTATGTCATTGCAGCCTATAAGTGGATGTGTAGTTCCACTATGCACTTACGCGTAGCATGCAAGGCGAGGCATGATGACGTAGTCAATGGCTAAGCTCGACGAATTCCATGACGCCAAATTCGAATATTGTGCGGACCAAGTATAAAATAACCGATTCAGGGTGTTAGGCAATGGTTAGGATTTTCGGTAATTTCATTACGTCCTTACTCTTGTTACCTAAATGTGACCACCCCATTTTATTTATTGTAGGCTCAGATTCTCATAATTTTGTTCAATCTTCTCCCCAGACTCAGACTTGAGTCATCGTTTCCTAGGGGAGTAGACAATATATGTTATGTTTACCTTATATTATGCACATATATACTGTTTCATTCATAAATATTATAAACTTGTACTGATTTTTATATGCATAACTTGTAAATAATTTTTATATGCGGATCATAGAAGAATACTTTTAAATATTCTAACTTGCATGAAATATTTTCATCCTACTAGGAGAGACATAAACAGAAAGATACCCTAACTGATTTCTTGTCTTGAGCATATGAAATATTAAATGATATGGTGTCTTTTAGGCACCACATGAAATGATAAATGATTATGACTTGTGCATAAATTAGGATATCATTTGCATTATTATTAGAGGACTATCTAGTAGATTCCTTGGAGACTCACAGTAGGAAAAGATCATGGTACTATGAGGCTTGGCATGCCAAGGCCATGAGAGACACGGATAGTATGTTTCAGCACTGCTATCACATGGGCCATTATGATATTATAGTGATGATGACGTATGTGCTAGTATATATACTTGAGCGCATGTGTGTATAGGCGTTAGGCCAGTTTCTACTAGTGTGTCCTCAGAATCAGTGCGTGCATCTCATATAAAAGTATAGGGGACTTAGATGGTTAGGGAACAACTTATGGGGGTTGTCTTTAAGCACCTATTTTTCCTACACTATGTTTTTCCTTGAAATCTCAAATTATTTAAACTTATGGTACATATTTCTGCTGTTTATACCGTTATTATGTTATTGTATTCGTGATCATCATTCTAGCATTTTATTATATACTCTCCTAGTGGGCATGACATACCTTATACTCGCGAGTCCACAAGACTCACCCCTTTTTATTGAAAATATTTTCAGGGAATTCTCCTTTTTGATTATTTGTCCAGCAGATCTTCTGATATGATATCGGACCCCCTTTTGATTCCTGATTGGATGTAGGATGCTCTGTGGAGACATATACGTACTGTAGAGTCTGATCTTTTATCTCTTATTTTTGTGGCACATATTTGTGTTAAGGGACCGAGATACGAGATTAGATATGTATTTATGACAGCAGTGTGATTTTTGTACAGTTGTTGTATATGGAATATTGAAATGTTATTTAGAAGGTGAAATGCTATTTTACTATATGTTCTATATCTTGTCAGTAGTATTATTGTTTTATTCAAATCGAGCTAGAGAATAGGCTTACTAGTCCACTGTGGGGCCGCTGGGCATAGGGATTAGTGCCGGTCATGACTTATCAGGTTTCAGGTCGTGACAAAAATAGATTATGGGGGGGTTGGAATTGATTTTCCATGGAAATGAAAAAACCCACTCAGTAGCTGGCCTTCCTCTTCCACCACCACCCATCAACGGAGACTTGCAGAGGCAATGATGACGACGTTGGGCGGTGACTGGAGAATGGCAGCGGTAACAATAGGCTAGCAACGACGGCGGCCATCGGCCATGGGCGAGCAACGACGGCAACTGTGACAGATTTCTATGGGTGTATGTATATTTTTTATATATATATTTGATTTTTTTTTAATATTTTGTGTATGTACATTAATTTATTTTTTAAATATGTATATATTTGACTATTTTATGTAATTGATTATTGATTATCTACATGTGTGTAATTATTTTTATAAAAAATAATAACAATCAAACATCAAGAGTTAAAAAAGTACAACAATTTTTAAGTAAAAAATTAAGCCAATCAAACACATTCAATTGACATTTTCCTGAAATTTAATTCTAGACAATTGAATTGTCTAGAAAATATTTTCTTTCCATGCAAATTCTATGCTTGCAATCAAATGCACTTTAATTGAAAATTTAATTGAAAACTACCTTCAATGTGTACATGTGTGTGTGTATATATATATATTATTATTGTCAAAAATATAATAATAAATTTATAAAATGAAAAACGTCGTCATCAAGTGGCTAGAGATTGTCACCAAAGACTGTCATTGCTTGACACTATCGCTACCTGAGACTATCACTGCTTGACACTATAAGAAAAAAAATATTCAGAAAACACAGAAAGATTCCTACACAAACACTCTGAAACTTAAATCAGACATTGAAAATAATATAAAATGAAGGTCATATTCACATAAATATCATAGACGTACATTTTCTTAAAAGATGTACTGCTTATTTATAGAGAAAAAAGAGCAACCCTAAATCTCTTTGGTTTGGAATTTTTATAGATAATATTATCCCAATATTTTAATATCTTATTAGAATTAGTATTTTTAATAGATAAAATTTATCCCTTTTGAACTAAGGCTTTATTATAATTTCTAAAAAATAATGTCTTATCATTTTTATAAGTCCCTCAAAAGAATTTACAAAAATCAAAATTATCCAATTTATGAGTTATATAGGGCCCATCCCTTAGCACCAAAAAAAATCTCTGGCTTTTGAGTTGACCTAATTTCTTGAATTGGCCCATCTTTATTTTATCATTATTAATTAATTTTATTTTTATATAGTAATGTATCATATATATATATATATGAAAACCAATAATTGTATAATAATGCAAACTAATTTGGAGATTATTATATAGTCTTTATCATTAGATAATAAAATAATTGGATGATTTCAAACACTTCATTGAAGAGACAACTTTTGGTCACAAAATGGTAAGTGTGACTCATTGAAAAGATGAATAATGATAGAAATCACAAAAGAAAAGATAACCGAAATAAATGACTAATTTTTTCGTTGTATGGACAAAAAGGTAATTTAGACCCTTCAGATTGTTTCAGCCACTCCCATCATGATCTCTTATCATTAGCCTGAAAGCATATCACTTTTTTATTTATTTCTCTTCAAGTAAACACCTATAAAATGGTATATTTCTTACACAAGAGCTATGCATCTATTATAAGTAGGCAGCGAAGCCAAGCCCCAACCTACCTAAAACCAACATTAGTTGGTGATGAGCTATTCAGTTCTTGAGTAAAAGTTCACAGTAATTCAGATTTAATTGGAAATTTAAAGGGCTACCTTATACGAAAAATTGGCTCAAAGTTGCATAAACAAGTACCGACGATGGTCCTGGACCAAGTCCATGCATATAAGTGGCTCACTCAAACCATCTAGATGATCAAATTCGACCATCTACTATGATCATTTTAACCCTTTCACTCACCTATATATTATCAAGGTGTGGTATTCTAAAACCTAGGTTTACTCACGGTTCGATTTGAACTATGAATCGATCTTCTAAAAGTAGAACAAAAATCGTCCTTTTGATTTCGATTCAAAAATTGGAACTAGAATGGGATCAAATAGTTAAAAAATAAATTAAATAAATATAAAATATATAATACAACACACGATAATCAGTATTTTCAAAAATAATTTCAATTAAGATAAGGGGGTTACAAATTCAAATGATAAGTGAACTATGTGGATTTTGATTCCTTTAAACCCCAAAATGATACTTAGACAACTTGATTTATATAAATGAAGTCCAAGACTTTTTTTTTTCTTTTTATTAAATCGGTTCAAACCAAAATCGAAACTATTGAGAACCGGAACTGAACCTTCAAGGAGCCGGAACCGAAACCATCTATAGATGGTTCGATTCCGATTCCACCAAAAAATGGAATCATAACTGTGGTCAAGCCTGCCAAAACCCAGATACATTATTTAATACACATTTATTACATCATTACTGCATCATTTCTGAGTTAAATTGAACGTGAGATGATCCATCAAGGGACCAAACCCCACTCTCATTTTTTGTAGAAAAAAACAATGATCAAACAAGCTTGGGCTCAAGGATTACCTCGAAATCGAAAAGAACCTTAAGAGAGTACAACTATATCACAAATCGAGTAATGATTAACCCTAAAACTCTTATCACTTTAAACCCATCATGGGTTTGATTTCCATCTCTGTTGACACATGCTTGACTTTAGTGGCCACTTGTTTGTCCACCAAGTAGTTCCCTAGTTTGTTAGATAACATGCCACCCTATCGAGCACCTAGCAACATAGGTCACGAACATTAGAACTTGAGCCATATTGAGGCTCGGATCCTTATCATTGTGGATTAACTAGCCCATGAGCATTAAGGGAATCAATCATCCCTAAACCGACTTGTGTAGCTTGGAAAATAGGTGTAACATCTCACTAAATTACTGACCACATTCTTTGGATAATGAGGGAGGGACACTAATCTAAAGGACAGACCACCCATCATAATGATCGATGCTCTAGAAAACACTTTCACATTCTCAAGAGAAACAACCTTCCTAGAAAGACCGATAGGATTCAAGCAACTAAGATGAGAAATAATCTTCCTAGAGAGACTAATAGGATTCAAGTAATTAAGACCATCATTAGCAACAAAATGGTAGAATTTTCCACTCCCGAGAAGAGGGACACAATCGCCAGCACTAGAAAAGTGAAGGTTCAGTTTCCTCCTAGACTCATGAAGGTGAAACTCCACAAGAAATATGCCTTAGACATGTAGAGAGAAAGATGGAAGGCATGGAAGAAAGGAAAGAGATACAAGGAAGAGGCCTATCACAACCCCTCAACTGAGATATAATGGCAAAAGTCCCACAAGAAATATTTTGCATCTAGACAATTAAACTCTACACTAGGACTACAAATCCCTTAGACCACATTAGGCTTTTTACCTCCCATATGCTAGTCTAATCTGCTTTGGACGATATGTGGGGTCAAGCATTTCTAAAGAGCCTAGATGGAAATGTCTAGTAGTAGTACTCGAGTTTATCAAATAGATCTAATCACTCTTTTGAAAAACTTAAATTGAGCTTCCTCGCTCACTTTGCCCTTTTGAGAAGGGTACGAAAGACCATGATGGCCCTCGTCAACATTCAATAGTAAAGTAGGGAGTCATCAAGAGACTGCATGGCCTAGTTTAACATTGAAGCTGCCAGGATTTGAGGTTTTGATTACCACATTACCATGGTGGCCTTTCAAAACAAATTAAAAAAGGGGAAGACTACTCAGTTCTTTGGTAAAGAACCCCCTAATTTGCTTCTCAAACGTCCTTAACCAAGCAAACAAATATATCATTGTTGAGGAAATGAATTGTACGAGTAGAACAAAGTAATCTTAAAGAAAGGAAATGGACAAAAGGGCCTTGAAATAATAAGGGCATCTAGATCCTCACAAGGGAAAGTGCTAAACTAAGAAGGTTAACCCACTCCCTGGAGAAGTCCAATAAGGTATTATTCGTGTAAGTGTTCTAAACCCAATCAGATTGGGCATATTATAAATTGACAATTGCAATCATATTTATTATTGAATAAAGAGTTATTCAATTTCACAAAAAGTCGTTATATTAGTTATTTGTTATTATTGTAATGACCGGATGAAACTAGATAGAAATCCATATGATGTATACTATGATTAATCTATAAAGATGTGAGATGATGCATCACAGTTTCTTGACATCATTAAATATCCCAAGTCGTAGCAATGTCAAGAATGGACATTGACAATTGTAGTAAGATTTGTATGTGTTATGCTTTTGCTATGTGATAGCAATAGGGGTCTCACACCCATAGGCAAGTACATAGGTGACCAATGTTATAGAACGTGTCACTAGATATGACTCGCTCTGAGAATCCATTTTGGTTATATGTTTATGGAATTCTTATACAAAATGGGTGTAACTAATTCTTGGATCTGAGGTTGTTACGATCATCTCATAAGAAGACTGGTATGCTTTGATATTGTTTCGATGGGCCTAGACAAAAGCTGCACATGGGCGATCGTTGGACATATCATGAGGCTTATGGAGATGGATGCATAACCAAGATAGCACTCGTCTATCCCTTGATAGAAAATAATGTATCTAAGGCGCTTTCAGTGGATATTCACTTTAAATCCATGACCATGGTGAAAGAGATCAATAAAGAGTAATTGATTCACTTTCTATTAAGTAAAGATATCCGGTTAACCGAAGAAAACTCGTGTGATCATAATCAAGCAACACATCGCCAGACTTGAGATTACAGAAAATACATTGACAAGAGGATCGAATTACACAGTAACCATACTCGTAAAAGATTGTTTACAAATTATGAATCATTCTGAATAATTGGGTAGGCACGATGCTTTGCTAGAGACCAATTTTGTCTTATGTGTTCATACTGACACATTGTCAACATATTCGAAAGCCTAATGAGTCATACACAATAGGTACGGTCTCTGATTTAAATCAGAAGAGCGGACGTATGGCTAAGTGGAATACTTCAACAAGAAGTTATGTTGTCGTAGGTTCTCACGAAAAAAAAATAAATAGACATAATGACATCGATATGATGAGGGTTGTCAGAAAGGAAATAATTTCCTAAAATGACAATTGATTAAATTAGAAAGGAGTTTCTAATTTAATAATTTTTTATTGATTGGAGTGACAAATAAGAAATAAAATATATTTTGACTTAAATTAATATTTGGACTAAATAAAGCATTTAGGCCAAATATTAAATTAAATATTATATTTGGGCTAAATTAGATTTGGACCAAATATTTTATTTAAACTTATAATTGGATTTGGGCTACTAATTAATTACTAGTTGAACTAGGATAATTGGGCCGGCCCATATCCACTAGGGTTTTGGAAACCCTAGGAGACCATGTTCTTCTATAAATACTACTTTATGGGTTGCCTAAATTAATGAAATTATTTTATGTGATTTTTCAAGAGTTGAAAAATAATTATCGTTCACTCTCTCTCATTTCTTTTGGCATCGATTCGAAATAAGGGCGTTCTTTTTTATCCATACAAAAGTCATGAAAAGGAGAAAGAGCTAACACTCTCATTCTTCTCTCTTTGCCAACGGACGTGATCCGCGTATCACGAGTTAGAGGCATGATACTTTGACGAATTGAATCCACAAATGACTCAGAAATCTAAATATTAGATTTATTTTATTTTGTATGTCAATGATTTGATTTTGACGTTGATCCAATCATTGGGATTAGGGTAAGGTTCAAAATTTGAACTACTTTGCTTGCCTCGTAATGATCTTATTGTACTTTCATGTATACCCTATTGAATGCCCTAAGGATTGAGATACTGATGACCATTGAGGGTAAGGAATATTTGAAGAGGTTAAACAAGATGAAGACTTGACACATAAATGTGATCAAGCAAGGTATTGTTGTTTTCACAAATATTATGGGCATCACATAGAAAGTGTAAGCGGTTGAGAGAAAACAATCAAGACCTATTTAATTAGGGTTATCTTCGACAATTTATCACCCAAGAAGCGAAAAGGAATGACTAAAGAAATTAGGGAGATTGAGGAAAAATGAGTCCTTCCCAAGCATAAAGTCCACTCCAACAAGATAAGGCTTACACTCTACCCAGACAAGAAGGAAAATATAAGGTTAATGAAAATTCTTGACCAATATTCTACACTTTGGCTATAAAACTTGACCCTAGGGAAAGACTCGAAAGTACAAGATTAAACACTAAACATCAAAAGGCTCAAGAGTCCTAAAAGTAAACAAGGTCAAACAGATTAGAAACATTCTCGGATGAAGACCACCACACTTGCATCCAAAGTCCATTCATTCTCAGGACATCTAAATCGAGAAAGGGACACACTCGCACCCTAAGTTATTTTGTGCTAGAGATGGCTAAGCCTAGAAGGAGGTCACTCCATTCTCATCTTAAGTCCATTTATCCTCGAGCCACCTAAGTCAAGAAGGGGACCACCTTATTCGCACCCTAAGTCCCTTCACCCTCAAGACACCTAAACTAAGAAAATGACCACTCCACTCGCACATGTGTCCCTTTGCTTTTGGGATGATTAAGCCGAGAAGGGAACTACCCTACTCACATCCAAAGCCCATTTGCCCTTTGGACGCTTAAGTTGAAAAAGGGACCACCCTGCTCGCACCTTATGTCCCCTTTCCCTTGGGACTTCTAAGCTAAGAAAAGAACCACCCTACACGTATCCTAAGTCCCTTTACCCTCGAGACAGCTAAGTCAAGAAGGGGGCCACTCCACTCACATCCTAAGTCCCTTTACCTTTGAAGCGCCTAAGCTAAAAAATGGACCGCCCAATTACATCTTATGCCCTCAACCTCGAGATGGCTAAGCCAAGAAAAGGACCACCCCAGTACTCCCATCCAAAATTCATCTGCCCTCAAGATAGCTAAGTCGACAAGCGAACCGCTCCACTAGCATCTTAAGTCCCTTTGCTCTTAGGACACCTAAGCCAAGAAGGGGACCACCCTCCTCACATCCTAAATCCCTTTGTTCTCAAGATTCCTAATGCTAAAAGGGGTTACCCTTACTCAAAGATCACTAAAGTCGAGAACTTGGCACTTGAATAAAAAAGGATATTGATACAATAAAAAGGTGTTGATACAAGAATAAAATGTTATATTAATCATTAAAAAGGCTTGAGGACGAGTATAAAAGGAGAGACCC
This sequence comes from Diospyros lotus, assembly GCF_014633365.1. NCBI lineage: Eukaryota > Viridiplantae > Streptophyta > Magnoliopsida > Ericales > Ebenaceae > Diospyros > Diospyros lotus. The sequence continues at coordinate 42,752,405 of NC_068339.1, read as the reverse complement.
AAGGCTAAATAAATGAAAGAAAATACAAACTACAAGTACAAAAAAAGAGAACTACATCTATCGCCCTTCCTTGAATTGCCTGATTATGGCATGCCTATTGGGGAGGGTTAGCTTGGTGCCTTCAGTTACGTCTTGAGAAGGTCCCTCACAAACTGGCGAGCTTAGAGAAGGGTTTGGAGTACTCGCTTGGCCAATTCAAAGTTGGGCAAACATATCTTCTATGGAGCGGTAACAACTCCAATCATAAGAGGAATGGCCCCGCCACACCTCTAGAAACCTAATTCTCAACTCCTCATGAGGTTGGCGTGAAACATTTCATCCACTTTAGAAGGCTAGTCAAATCCTTCTCCAGTTTCTCAATGAAAGCCAAGAGCTCTTTTTGAAGGTGGTCCACCTAGCTTCTCAATAGCTCTTCTCCTTATCAGGCGACTTCTAGCTCAATCCAGAGGTGGACATTCTCGATGTTGGCCTTTACCTCGACCCTTCATACATTCTCTACCTCAGCCTAAAGGAACTTTAGTCTCTCGACATCCTTTGCTATTTAGCTTTCCTTACTCAACAAGGTCTCCTCAAGCTTGAGCAATTTGGTGATGACCTTTATCAAACGCTGAGTAAGTTCGTTGAAGTAGAGGAGGATTTGCACAAGGAAAAAATAATTAAGAAAAGCTACAATTTATAAAAAAAAAATAAATCAAAAAGATAATAAGCTTACCCGGGTGATACCCTTGAATCCAAGGTCCATCAAGTAGTCCAAAATCAACTCAGTTGCATTTGATCGATCTAGCAGAGTAATAGACTTGAGGACCAACTACCTGGCAACGTCTACACTATTGAACGTGTGTTTTTTCTAGACCAACCACTAAAGGAGATATGTGAGGCCCTGCAAACGCCCTTGACTGGCTCCAAATGAGGGTTGAACCTCTTTTTACCTTCTTACATGGGTTAGAAGATAAGGGCACCTCAAGACATGTTGGGCGAGGAGCGAGTTGAGGACAAGGCCCCATGGACTTCTAGCTTTGGGGGGGGGGGGGGGGGGGGAGGGTGGCTCAACCCTCTCATGCCAATAGTTCTTGCAATCAACCTTCTTAGACTCCTTACTAACTGCACTATCCCCGAAAACCATGACTAAATAGGTGTTAATTGATTAACAAAAATAAAGAATAGGGAAAATCTAAGGAAAAGAAAAGACAAAGACCTAGGGAAAGCCTTAATTCCTAGCAGGGCTGCAGGGAAATGCCGTTGAGTCTTAAAGAGTGGTCGCACACGAGCTTCCTGGTGCTGACATGCTCAAGGCATGCTAGCTTCTTGATGGTTGCCTTCTTCTCCTCAATCAATCTAATGGTCGAGGCACTCATTTTCCCTTTCCTCCAAAAAGATAGGAAGACAAATTAGCCTATTCTCAAGACCTGACAAAAAGAAATCAACTTTTCACCCCTTGATCGAGGAAGGGGTGTCAATGTTGAACCACCAACCAGTAATGGTAGTGAAAGAATATTGCCCTCGCTCGCAAGCTACACCCTAAATAAGGATAGGAAAAGCCATGTAGTAGAAGGAATCTTCCTGATCACACAACAAATGAAAAAAGAGAAAATCCAGCCCTTGTTTCAGACTAGCTAGGAAGGATTCATCTCTAGGAGATAAAACACATCAACAGCTACAAGATATGTAAAGATGTGAACGCTGGCCTTGAGGACGTCCACATAAAGGACTAGGGTGCCCTCGAATGCCTCATGGGCTTGATGAAATTTTTTATTAATATAGCAATACTCATCCTCCAAAATTTGGTACCTTCCCATGAAAGCCTCGATTACTTCTCTATAAAGGTTAGTGACTTCCTCGATAAGGGAGGCATCCAAGATTGAGCCAAAGTTCTCAAAAGCCTCATTCTTTAGCCTAGATGACACTGCTACCCCTCATGGACAATAACATTAGACCAGTCCTCAAAACTTGAGGAGCTCGAGCTCACCCTTTCTATATCTATGTGCTCGTGAGGGATACCTAGTCAGTTGGAAGAGGAAGAAGCCAAGGGACAAAGATCAAGGACTCTTATGCTTGATAGGAAGAGCTAGGAGAATGAAATGCCAACTATGGGGAAGGCCCAGACCAACCCCTTTTATAGATGTCTAAAGGGAAGATTAATCGACGTTCACTCCTGTGGCCTTAAGGATATGGCACCTCCTCATTTGTTTTCTTTCTAGAGCAAAAAGCCAAGAACATACCCCTCTCTTCTGATTGAAGGATAGCAACAAATAGCTAAGCAAAGTATTAAATGCTAAAAGATAAGCTAGACAAAAATTGAAAATTTCTCATCCTCAACATCGATTATTGAGGATGTGATGTGTGAATCAAAAGCTGAAAAGACCTCAACTTCAACATTAATTGCTAAAGGTCTAGCAATTAGAAGTAGTAGAGACCTCTTATGTTACTCCTTAACCTAATGTTTAACTTAGGAGGGTAAGTGATGATGGATTCTCCAGTTCCTGGGGAAAAGTCCATAGCATTCTAGATTTAATTAGAGACCCAAGTTAGATGAAGCCTGAAAGGCTAGGCTTACATGAAAACCTAAGGCTACCCAAACAAGTACTATAGAAGGCCTAGGCCCAAGCCTATGCCATAACTAGTTGCTTAAACCGTCCAAATATTAGAATCCAACTATTCATGTGACATCATCCTAACCCATAACTAACCCTTCAACAAGCCTATTTAAAGGCACAATATTCTAGAAACTAGGTATAATATTTATTGCATATTTATTATATCATTCTCGAGTATAGTGACTGACTTAAGTATCGAAGAATTCATTAGGACACCAAAACTCACCTTTTTTTGCAAGAAGAACCAGTTTAGACAAGTTCAAACTCGAGGATTACTAAGACTATTTCAAAACTACAAAAAGAAAAACACACACACGAAAAGAGTATGATTGTACCATGAATTAGATGACGGTTAACCCTAAAACCATTGTCACTATTCAAATAGCCCATTCCTTCTATATTGACCACTGAGATGTTTTATGAGAAAATCCTCAATATTGGTTTTTATAGATTAAAAAATCTTCAATATTATTGACTGGAAATTTGGCAACTTTGTTTCATTTTAAGAGTCATTTGTCATTAAATTCATTATGCAGTTATTCTAACAAATAATAAGATAATGATTAATTATATAGGCTAAATCCAACATAAACTACCAAACATCATGTTATCTTAAATTAATTTATTCATATAGTGTTAAGAATAATGTGGTCATATTACGACCCATCCACAACAATAACGTACATATCATTATAAGGTATCTTCCAACACATAACCTTTTTAATTAAAAAATATTAGAACTTAATACAATTTTAACTTCAATAAATTCAAGAACATAAAAAAAAGAAAAGAAACAGAAGAAAAAAAATGTCTATCTAAACCTAATTATCCACTTTATTCAATCAAACTAACATTTTTGTGAATATCTAATTTTTAACTATAGAAATAACATAATAATTGCTATTTAATTTCAAGTGGCTTCCTTTTTCCATTTAAATGTCATCAAATCAAATTGCTATTCTAATCATGAGTAGCTTAGCTAGTAAGTGTTGGTGAGTTTGGGATATCAAATTCAAATCTAGTAAGTTTTAGATGTAATTTTTTTTAGTCTCGTATGATTCTTTGTCATGTTTTATTGAGTTTAATAGATGATGAAACTAACGATATTGTCACAAAAATTTAATATGTTAGAATATTAAATAAAATCTTAAATGTGCCTAATCTTATAAATTATAGATAAAATTATCAAAACCCAAATTTTTAAAACAGGACTGAAAATCAAAAACCAATTTTTTTGTGTAACAATTGAATCCAAATAAACTTAATAAAAAAAAAAAAACTGAAATTTTGGCTTTAGCTGAATAATGCTCCCCTAATCTTTTACACAGTAACAAAACCATAAATCAGACATGTCAAAATCATCCCAGCTTGGCATTGTGCTTATGAATGTTGACTGAGTTCTGCTTTCGTGATCTCACGATGGATCAAACAAGTATATTCTTGTCTGACTAATGATCTCAGCCATGTATCATGAGACTTGTATTAACCCAACATTAATTATTTTTGAATTGGGTATCAAACACTATGCCCAGCACTGGTCTGATATAGACATAGACAGTTTGCCATCATGTAATAACATATTATGTCTTAATTTTACTATATAAATTAGGTTACATAAACTTTGACTCCCTAATCATTTCTATTTCTATTTCTATTTCTATTTCTATTTCTATCTCTAACAAAACTTAAACCCCGATAGCAGACATAATAGTAGACGAGGGAAGTCAATATGTTGCCTGGCCTATTCTCCGTTAGGCTGTCTCCAGTCGCTCGCCATTTCCCTCACCAAGCCAAACTTTTAGGAAGGCATTCAAATTTCTGAACTCCATAGCTAGTCATTATCGCCATTTCCCTTGTTATATTTATTGTTATCTGCCATCGCCTTGCCAATTTTGACAATCGAGCTCGTCACCATAGCCCTCACCATCCCTCCCCAAAACAGCCATATCAATATTCGGCACCCCCACAACGATTATTGCCACAGCCATCACCATTGTCAATTGTAGTCAATTTGTTGACGACTTTGAAAACAGAGTCCAGATAGTCAAACACGACGATCAAAAAAGGCTCACAATCAAAAACAATAAAGAGTCAACGATAAAAAAATAACAAAAGATGAGTAGACACAACAGCATTTTCAATAATGATTGATAGGATTTGTATATTTGATTATTGATTTATATTTTATTTTATTTATATTTATTAAATTTAATTTGTATTTGTTTGATCTATCTTTATTGCTCTTTGTGTTACTCGTTTGGGATTTGTATTTTTTCTAATTATGTGCAAGATAAAAAGAATATAATTGAAATTTATTAATAAATAAATAAAATAAATGATCAAATAGAAAGTAGAATAAGAAGTTATTAGAGTAATCATAATTTTTGAGATAAAAAAAGAACAAAAAGTAAACTATTTATAATATAATAGGGAGTAGAATAAAAAGAATGCAGTCCCAACGCACGTGCGCATAAACAATAGTGAAATCATACCAAGCAAAGAAGCTGAATTTGCCTCAACTACAACTGCGCATAAGTTGCAGGTTTTGTCCGCATACTGCAAGCAAACGCACATTTGCCGGTGGTAATGGTGAAACTATGTTCATGACATTCAACTAAAAGATTTATAGTTTGACAGACCATTAACAAGCAACTATTATGTTTATCAGAAACCCACAAAAGATTAATTAACGAAACATGGAAAGGAAGATGAACATTGGGGTATACCGTCGAAATAGTTGATAAAAACCTTCATGTCTTGCAACTTTAACTCCGACAGAAGCCAAACAGTTCCAGTGTCTAGTAGCATCAATTTCCGAAAGATGTAACCAGAAGTTCAAGAACAGGTTCAAAGCTTCAATGTCATGGCTCGACTGTTGTCACCTGTTGCCATTCCCCATCTACGGCTTCTCTCCACAATGTCACGTTATGCTTCCCATCGGCCACAGCTAATAGGTTCCCGGTCAGCGACCAGGAAACCCTCCAAACAGGGGTCTGAAAATCCTTCAACACCTTACCATCCCATTGGTCCCCATCCTTTGCGACAGTCCATATGATAACTCTTCCATCCTGCGAAGCGCTAGCAATCGTGGATTTAGGGAGTCCAAGGTTAGGTGCCCAAGCAACATCCCGAACCCAATCAGTATGCATTTGAAGAGCAGGGAAGCAATCCATCTTCCAGGCCCCATTATAAAGCTTCCACACTTTTACGGTATTATCACAACCACCGGATGCAAGCTTTTGAACAGGATCCAGAAGACCAGAGCCCACAAGAGCACCAGCAGCAGTTGATGGAGCCCACGAAACTGAAGTGACACCAACTGGGTGAGCTTGGTCAATCCGTGATGTATCCCAACTGCCATCAGGTCTTGCAGTGAAAACTGAGATATTGCCATCTGACGAGCCACATGCCAGACACAAACCCAGTTCATGAGGAGCCCAATCTATCGAATTCACAGAAGCCTTGTGGTCATCAAAAACATGCGCTTGGCTCCATTCGTTCTGGTTACCTTCTTTCCAGATTATGACTTTCCCATCATAAGAACAGGAAGCAAGGAGGGAACCAAACTTGGGATGTGCCCAGGCCACTTGCCACACAGGTCCTTGGTGACCAGTTAAGGTGGCAAGATGCTGAGAAGCTGTGTTGCTAACCCCAATTATCTTAATGGTATTGTCCGAAGATGCTGTTGCAAGACGCTTACCGTAGTAATCCATTGCCACATCATGAACAGCATCTTGATGACCGGTTTCAATTTTTGGACCAGGCATTTTGCTTCCTCCAAGAAACCAACAGGCTTAAATTCCTTCACACTGAGAATTTGAGTAGGCTGCCTTTCCAATGAATTGTGAATGAACAACCCTAATCCAAAAATGTCTTGTTGATGTTAGTTTTTAAAAATGTAATTCATAGGTTGCAGATAAAAAAGTTCTACAAACCAGGTATTTCAGATGGTCAAAAATAAGTCTCATGTCAGAGACAGAATACAAAAGAACAAAGCTTCGAGTTAAGTTATTGGGGTCCCATTCTAGATTTCATGAATTAAAGAAAAAGGAGGGTAAAATAAAGTACAAATTTGAAGAGCCCACAAATATTTGTATGGTAAGGTCAAGGAACTTGTAATAAAAAAAACCACCAAACCTTAATCTCACTAGCCACTTGGCAGGATCAGCCACCAAGGAACTTACATACAGATAAATTGGGATACACAGCCATAAGAAATCATCTTAAAGATAGAAACAGACAGGTTCATGAAATGATTGAGCTGTTTATCCCAATTTATAACAACCGGAGAATTGGATCAAAGATAATAACCTATTCCACAGCAAACTTATAACCTATCCCAAACATATCAGCTTCCAGAGCTTGCTTTTAGTCTTATTCCCCAGCAAACTCATAACCTATCCCAAACATATCAATCACGAGAATTGAGCAGGAAAATCATATTATACCAATATATCATTATGCCTGGTTTCAAAATGTTTCAGAGAAATGAATGTAAATATTTGATGCATATCAAAACAAATGCTCAAGAAAGACAACAATTTTTCATTGATAATCAGGCAAGCACTTCCATAAATCAAAATTCAGTTGCTAATTACTTTTTTGTCTTCATACTATTACCACAATGTGTGTTGCACATCTTACTATCTTGAGAAATAACTATGCTTGCTTTTTCATTTATGTGGACCTAAAAACAACAGAAATCAATCAACCCCACAGGACCACTTCTTGTGATCTCATCCATCACATGTTAGTGAAGATCTTCTCTAATCTTAACTTCAGGACAAATGAACTTCAACAAAGGTATTTGTAAAGAAAATAACAGATAAAATTAAAATCTTAAAAGAATTAAAACCCCTTCTACTTTATGGTATGTACAGTTGGGAAGCAGAATAACACAGCTTATGAAATGGCCCAGATTGGGAAAAGGGCAAATGGAAAGCAAATGACAAAAACAGTTATGAGAACTAAATTCATGAATAGTGTGGTTCAACAACTAGACCCTGAACAGGTGTTCAGATTTTTTTTTTTTTTTTTTTGGGGGGGGGGGGGGGGTTGGGGCGGTGGACCAGAAGAGAGGGATAAAGATGGTTTGAGTAAGAAGAAAATATGCATCAGCAAGAGAAGCAATATAATCCCACTGCATTCTGCAAAGCACGCACAAAGAAGGTAAAAGAAGCCACATATCAAGCAGGTAAGGAGATGCTGATAAAGGCACAAGAGAGAGAAACAGGAAAAAAAAACTCTCCCAACAAAAATAATTGAGAATATAAGATTCAAATTGTCTAATAACCTCATCACATAAGAATTAGTGTTATTAATTCATTGTCATGATCACTAGACAAGACTGTGACAAGACAGATTGAACAGCCTAACTGAAAATAAAAGAAAAAGGCACCAAATCCACTCATTGAAGACATACATGAGTATGTTTTGTCTTGAACAAGTAATCCCTCTCTAGAACCTGTATCACAGAGAAGCTATTCTTCAACTAATCATGGGGTGGGGCAGGCAGACAAAATTATCAGGTTGTCAAAGTTGAACTTTAGATATAAACATGTGGTCTAGGCTGATCAAGAGTAATGGCCTTTCTGCATTAAATTCTAGAACTAAGAATTTGGTTGTGAAAAAATCAACCGGCATCCATCATGTAGTGTCACAACCCACCTAGGGGGCCATGACCATCAGTCTCACAGGTCCCTAGGAAGGTCGAAGGCCCCAGGGATCTGCAAGCATCTGAATACTCCAATTCTATACATAAACTGCCAAGAGCATAAATCACCATGACTGTACCTCGCATATATAAAGAAATAAAATGTCAAAATACATCATCTGGATCTGATCCATTACGGCCAACACTGTTACATATGGATAATTAAATGCAATAAAGCCAAATGGAATCTGAGTGTAACTATCTCCATCAATATATCTAAGAATATCTATCTATATTTGTATAACTGTATCATCAATACAAAAATGGACTACTATATTGTATGTCGGAGCAAATATTTAACACAAAATTAAATAAGAAGATAAATGAATGGTTGTGTAGCTTGTTTAACTAAGCTGCTGCTAAACGAGATTTCTCTTCTCAAAATAATCACTAAAAAATATATCAAATAAAAATATATACACATGATGAGTCACTAGAATCCAACAAACAAAAAACCACATACTACGATGGATGGGAGACAAGTGAATGCAGGTGAAAAAACAGGGTTGATGCAATAACACTTCTAATTATTTGTAGTTCAAAAATCAATATATCTAGAAAAAAGGGTTTTCCATGTGTAGAGATACATATAAAAGAGAACCAGTAAAAAAGCAGGAGTAAGACCTAGTAGCACATATAATGATATCTAAGTGCTGAGGCCTTTCATTTGACTATTTACTATCTGGTAGGCACAAGCTTGAATGTCAATGTCTTTTAGTTAACTTATGGTACCACAGGGGTGGAAGCCTAGTGGGATAGATAGCCTGGCCCTGGTGAGCCCAGAGGTCTCATGTTTGGGCCCTATGAGCCTTGGTTGCTCTCTATTGGGTCCTGAAGTAGTCCCCCCCGCCATGTGTTAATTGGGTTTAAAGGGTGAATGGGCTAATGATGTTGCCATGGAAGCCTAACACAGAACTGGTGGACCCATAGACAGCATTTGGGTGCCAACGGACCCAGTGATTCTCACTGGGTTGCCAACTTCAACAGAGCCTAACCTCATGGGTGGGGCAGAGAGTTGGACAAGATCATTCACAGCACGATATGTCTAAACCAGCAGCTAACATACCATGTTGTTAGCTATAGTGTCCCTTACAATTTGGAGCACTGTCGGTCTAAGAAACCACCCAATAAACCAACAAATATAATCACTCTTTAGCACTCTCACCGATTCACCAAAACAACATAAACAGAAAATTAAAGAATTGACAAAATGATAAAGATAGAGCAATCAAACCACACGAGTACACCGATGTTTATCCTGGTTCGAACTGATATAATCAGTCCTACATCCAGCAGTACCGAGAGCAATCCAATATGAACGAAATCAGATACAAGAGTTCCCACATTTCCTCTCGCACACGAGTACACTGTTCTCTCTTGAGATTACAAAGAACTTTTCTTGACACGAAGTCTTTCCTCTCCAACACACAGCACTCTACTCGTTTACAATAGAGAGTTTTCTGAACAATGAATGATACCCTAAGCACTAACTCGAGCCCCATATATATAGGCAATAGGACGGTTACATCAAGGGAATTAAAAATATAACAATACCTAAAATACCCTCAACTAACAGTCACCATTAAAAACACTGAACAGTCACTAACGGCCGCAAGAGATCCAACCAGGATCTCTCTATCTCTTCCTTCTAGATCCTTAATACTCAATGCAAAACATCAGTGTCGTAACTAATCTTTTCCCATGCGAGATGTACATATGCATGGATTACACTCACTATGACAAAACATTTTTTAATGCAATACATATGTCCCAGTCTCCAAATCTCATAGTCATGAAACATGTCTCAGAAACAAGTAATGGACATAGCAATGTTGCATATCATACCACAAACCTATATCTGCCACGTCTCAGGTAAACAACCATACCACATCAAAGACACATGAGGACCAGGTAAGAAGTGATGCGGGACAGCAAAGGGAAATTGCATAAAGTCAGGGAAATAGAGAAGAAATGAGCAAGAGAAGGGAAAAAAACAGAGGGAAAGAATTGGGAATGAATAAATCTCCATTGTTATTCAAAATCAATCAATCAATCAATCATTGTCACAGCCCTGGGGGTAGTAGGGGCAGCATTGTAATTGGCTCTTTCTTTGCCCGCTTTTGGCTGTTATTGTCATTGGTACCTAGCGGTTATGGCAGTTAGGCTATCCAGGGCGGTATACTCTAGAATTGTCTATGGATGGCTATAAATAAGCCATATATCAGAGGATGGGGATCATGTTATGAATGAGAATGATCTTCTCTCTCTCTCTCTCTCTCCCCCCTAATTCAAACCTTCCCTTCAAATTCCCCTCACATTATTCAAATTACATTTGACAATTGGTATCGGAAAAAGGCGATCTCAGGCCTGTAATTGAGATTTAATTGAGATCATTGATTGCTAACCGAATCTTACTAACATCCTGTTACGAATTCAGAGGCATGGAAGAGGCTGCAGATGGAGGAAGAAACACAGACGAAGCAATGGGAAACTCAATTGGAGGCAATGGAGGTAGGAATACGCCAGAATTAGGAGCAAATGGAGGATCGATTGTAAACAATGGAAATGGGAATTAGACAAATGCAGGAGGAGGTGAGCCGCAGTCGATCTGAAAATGTGGCGACTCGCGAAGCATTGCTAACATTGGTGCGAATGATGACAAGACTCAGGGAAGAATTTTTCGGCTTAGGCCAGCAATTGAGCTCTACCTTGAGCTCACTATCTCAATAGTAGAACATGAGTCTACCAACGGACTTTCCCCCGAGGGCCACCACAGCCCCGATCCTGTCGGTGCCAAGGAACCGATAGAGAACCACCAATCCTCTAGAATCCGAGGAACGTCTAGAGTCAAATGGAGAGATGAGAACCAAGGGAATTGGCAGAGTCCATGTAAACCTTCCAATGCCAATGATGGAGATTCCGGTATTCGAAGGCATTAAACCTCGATGGTGGGTTTGAAGATGTGAGAGGTTCTTCTATCAATACCAAGTGGAGGAAAGACAGAAGGCGAACATAGCGACTGCATATCTCAATGATGTGGCAAATGCATGGTTCCAAGGGTGGAATGGGAGTAGAACTGAATTGAGTTGGCCAAAGTTTGTGACTAACCTATGCAGTAGGTGTTATGATTTGCATTAGTTAAGTTTTCAGTCTCAGTAGAGGGCTTTAGTATGTAGTTGGAAATAATTTTGCATGTTTATATTTTATGTGTTTAAAATGTAACGAAAATAACTTCTATAAGTTATTTCTGACAGTCCTTATTATTTCTTTATTTGCATGTAAGTCCTTGGTTGTAACTGCCTCTTTCTTTTATAAATAGTGATGGATAGGTTCTGGGGTAGGGTAATTCAGCATTCATTCTTTCTAATTTTCTTACACAATTTCTGGAGAGAGAATTAAGAGAGCTTTGCTCGATCCTTATATTCTCGGAAGGAGAGGCTATTGTTCATAGCCAAGAGTGTGCAAGAGGGAGTGTTGTATTCCGTTGGCTTTCTAGTGGATTCAATCTCAGTCCCCAGCAGTCTGGATGTAGGGCATTTCATGCTTGAACTAGGATAAGATCCTTGTCTCTTTACTTTTCTGTTATTGCTTTGATTTACTCTAATATTGGTTATTCTATTTTTGTTCCAATCTGGTGAGATTTGGCTATGTGAGAGTGGGATTTCTTGTGTGATAATTGGTCATATATTCAACAATTTGGTATCAGAGCCTAGGATTACACATAATCTCTTTCAAGATTCATCCAAGAACCCTTAGAACAGTCTTAGAAACCCAAGGAAATGGCTCTGTCCAGTTCCGCATCAAGGTATGATATTGAAAATTTTAATAGATCAAATGATTTTTCTTTATGGAAAATAAAAATGCAAGCCCTCCTCGATAATCTTGGATTAAATGAGGCACTAAACGATGAATCAAGGGATAAAGAGAAAGTAGGGGATAGGGCAAAGACTCTCATGGCAAAACAGAGAGCAAATATAGAGGAAAAAGCTTTTAATACTTTGATAGTTTAGAAGATAAGGTATTAAGGGAAGTATCCAAGATGACTACAGTCTTAGAAATCTAGAAAAAATTGGACAGTCTCTATCTAACAAAAACCTTATCAAGTAGGTTATATCTAAAGACAAAATTCTTTACATTTAGGATGAAAGAAAATCAAAAGTTGCAAGATCATATAGATGAGTTCAATAAACTTTGCCAAGACTTAGAAAATATCAATGTAAAGTATGATGATGAAGATAGGGCACTAGTTTTATTGCACTATTTGTCTTGGTCATATAAGCACTTTGTTGATATTTTACAACATGGCAGGGATAAATTGTCTTTAGAAGATGTAATTGGAGCCCTAAATTCAAAAGACTTGAGGTATAATCAGGAAGAAAAGTCGTCCAGTGGTGATGTATTAACTGCTAGGTCTAGGAGTTCCAAGAAGGAACACAAAGGGAAAAGTAAATCTAGATCTAAGTCAAGAAATGGGAGAAATCCTGTTAAGTGTTATCATTGCCAAGAAGAAGGGCATTTTAAGAGAAATTGTCCAAAGAGGAAGAAAGATTTCAAGGAGAAGAATGTCTCAGATGGTGGAGCATCAATTTGTGAGTTTGGGTATGATAGTTCTAATGCACTAACAATGTGTGAGAACTCAGTGAAGGAAATGCGGATCATGGATTTCAGTTGTTCCTTCCACATGACACCCAATAGACATAGGTTTGCAAATTACCAGGCCACTGATGGGGGCAAGGTCCTTCTAGGAAATTATCATGAGTGTAAGGTCCAAGGAATAGGAGAAGTAAGGCTTAAGATGCATGACAATACCTATAGGACCCTTCAAGCTGTAAGACACATCCCGGAATTAAAAAGAAATTTAATCTCTCTTGGTGAATTAATTAGAAATGGCTATAGTAAGGGAGAGGGAGATACACTTAAGGTATCCAAAGGATCCCTAGTGTGTATGAAGGCCAACGAACATAATGGGATATATGTTTTGAAGCTGCTGGGTTAAATGGGGAAGCAGCAGTGGTAGGTGATAAGGCAGCCACAATATCAAGATTGTGGCACCTTAGGATGGCTCATATAAGTGAGCTTAGCCTTAAAGAATTAACCAAACAAGGGATGTTAAAAGGGAACCAAGTGGCAAGTTTAGATAAGTGTGAATCCTGTATATATGGGAAGGCCACTAAGGTAAAATGATAGGTCCCGGTTCATGGGACTTACCAAAGAAGGTCCAAGAGGCAGGGGTGGGGTGGTAAATTTGCTGGCTGGAAGAACTGAAGGACACAGGTAGAGGCGGAAGATGAGGAGATATCCATGCATGCCTTGCAAGGATGCCCCACAGGAAAGATAATTAAGGTAAAATGATGGGTAGGCAAGAAGAAGCTGATGATACTAACTGACAGTGGGAGCACTCATAGCTTCCTTAACGAAGAGACTGCCATAGATTTACAGTGCAATACACAAGAAACCCCTCCCTTGTCAGTTGCGATTGCAAATGGGAGCAAGATGATCAGTAGGTACAAGTGCTAGGGATTTAAATGGAAGATGCAAGGCCAAGAGTTTATTGCAAACCTTCGGATCCTTAAGTTAGGAGGCTGCCACATTGTTTTAGGGGTTGATTAGATGAAGACAGTCTACCCCCTGGTGTTCGATACCAATACTTTAGAGGTCACTTTTGAAATTGAAGGGAAGAAGATCACACTGACCGAATAGATGGAGAAACAGGAGTGAAAGGTAATGTCTGGCCGAAGAATGTAGAGATTGCTAGATCAAGGGAGGACACCTCGATCGCCCACCTACATTCTATATATGCAGTGGAAGTTGGGAACGATACAGAGGATGAAGGGAGACAAACAACCCAAACCAATGCAATTCACAACTAGGCCGAATCTAATTCCACCCTACAAGCAATCACTAAGCTAAACACATGCGATCTCTTACACTCATTATTGATGGAATTTGAGGATCTCTTTGCCGAGCCCCCCCCCCCCCCCCCCCCCACCCCCGCGATTCTTAGACCATTCTATACACTTGAAGCCAAATGCAGAACCCATTAACATTTGAGCCTATTGCCGAAATCAAGAAGTTGGTGACGGAAATGTTATCTAAGGCCATAATCCAACCAAGCCAAAGTCCATTTGCCTCCCCAGTCATTCTAGTTAAGAAGAAGGATGGAACATGACGATTTTGCATAGATTATCATCAATTAAACTATATCACAATCAAGAATAAATTCCCTATTCCTATCATTGAGGACTTCTTTGATGAGCTACCTGGTGCCACAATCTTTTCCAAGCTGGACCTAACCTCTGGTTACCACCAAATTAGAATGAATCCAACCGATACCCACAAGACAGCTTTTCAAACCCATCACAGGCATTACAAGTTCCTAGTCACGCCCTTTGGCTTGATTAACGCCCCAACAACGTTTCAAGCCCTCTTGAATCACATCTTTAAACCTTACCTAAGGAAGTTTATTCTTGTGTTCTTCAACGATATACTCATATATAGCCCCAACTTGGACCAACATATATCCCACCTCAGAATGACCTTCAAGATCCTCAAATGTAATCAATTATGTGTGAAGAGATCCAAGTGTACCTTTGCTGAAATTCAGGTGGAATACTTAGGCCATATCATCACAGGGCAGGGGATCAACACAGATCCAAAGAAGATTGTAGCCATGGTGGAATGGCCAAGACCTCAATCAATTAGGAAGCTGGGGGCTTCTTAGGTCTAACTAGGTACCACCGGAGGTTCATCAAGAGGTATGGGATAACTAGTAAACCATTAACTACATTGCTTAAGAAGAATAACTTCGGATGGAATAAAAAGGCAGATGAAGCATTCCAAACACTAAAGACAAACATGACTCAAGCACCAATACTAACCTTATCGAATTTTTCAAAACCCTTCACTCTAGAAATGGATGCTTGTGAAACAAGGGTGGGAGCTATACTAACTCAAGAGGGTAGACTAATGGCCTTCCTTAGCCAAGCCCTAGCCCCAAAGCACTTGGGCTTAAGCATATATGACAAAGAGTTAATTGCAGTATTGATGGTTGTTGATAAATGGAGTTACTACATGGAGGGTAATTCATTTGTTATCAAGGCAAACCATGAGAACCTCAAGTTCTTAACACAACTAAGAATTTGCACTTAGTTGCAACGTAAGGGGGTTACCAAATTATTAGGTCTAGACCACACCATACAATATAGGAAAGGGAAGGAGAATAAGGTGGCTGATGCTTATCTCGAAAGGAAGAATGGGGAAGCTGCCAAGCTATTTCAGCTGCAATGCCAAAATGGGTGCAAGACATATCAGCCAGCTATGAGCACTCAACATGGATCAAGGACATACTATCCCAACTAGTTGTGCAACCACAAGGCCAGAAAACTACACCTTAGCGACAAGGCTTCTCAGGTATAAAAGGAGAATGGTGGTCGAGGAGGATACACAACTCAATGAGAGAATCCTCCATGCAATGCATGACTCTCCTTTAGGGGGACACTGTGGGTGGAATGTGACTTACCACCAAGTGAGACAGTTGTTCTATTGGTCAGGATTAAAAAAGGATGTGACCCAATATGTACTAAAGTGCACTACCTGTTAACGATGAAAACAAGAACAAGTACCCTACCCGGGCTTGCTACAACCCTTAGCTATACCAAACCAAGCATGGCAACACATTACAATGGACTTTGTGGAAGGTTTACCGAGGTCAAAGGGCTTTGATACAATCCTAGTGGTAGTAGATAAGCTAACTAAATTCAATTACTTCATCAGTTTGGCACATCCCTTCACAGCCACAGAAGTGACAAGGAAGTTGATGGACATAGTGTTCAAAATTAATGGCTTAGCTCAGTCAATAATCTCTAACCGGGATATGATATTCACTAGTCAATTTTGGAAAGAGCTATTCAACAAGTTGGGGGTTGGTTTGCACATGTTAACAGCCTATCATCCGAAAACTGATGGGCAGACGAAAAGAGTGAACCAATACCTTGAGACTTATCTCAAATGCCTCTGTTTTTCTAGGCTGAAGAGTTGGAATAAATGGTTAACTTTGGCACAGTGGTGGTACAATTCAAACCTAGATTGCACAGAAACGAAAACGAGAAATGTTTTCGACAAGAGACGAAAATGCGGGGTAAACTATAAATTTAAAAAATATAAGAGCTTTTTTGCAAATATAATTTTATAAAAATAGTTCAAACATAAATTCCATAATGCATTCAAACATAACTAAATTGATTTTATATAGCAACAATCACGTCCCAATAATAAAGTGCACTCCAAAAATTTAGCATCTTGATTAACAGATGTCAAACCTTAGCGAATCTGACAGTGAGTTCCAAAGAATTCGACGAATTCTCTAGAGAAAGGAAGATAGAATCCGAGAAAGAGAGGGAGAGAATTGAGGAAGAATTCAGAATGAGTTTTGATTTAAAAATTCAGCATGATCCATACAGTTTGTGCGCTCCTTTATATAGGGAGGATACCGCGTGTCTATTCTCGCCAAGGCGAGGTTATTTACATGAGTGTCCTCCTTCTAGAATTAACTACATAACTACCTACCCATGTGCATGTGACACTCACCACTTGCATGACTTATTCCCTAGCTAGTGACTTATACCATGACAAATTTTCTCGGGCTTGAAACATTTCTTGTCCTCAAGAAATTGTGAGTAAATTGGCTGCTTGCGGAAATTGCCGGAGTAGATCCGATAAGTACTCCCAGGTGTTGCTGTCATATGGAAGGTTAGACCATTTAACCAGCACCTGAATAATTGGGGGCCCATGCTTGTAAAGGACCTGCTTATCCAGGATTAAGCTCGATTGTGCTGTAACGTTTGCCTCTCTTGACATTTGTGGTAGAGTATAAGCTACCTACTGATCTCCTACTAACTTCTTAAGTAAGGATACATGGAAAACTGGGTGGATCCTGGTCTCCTCTGGCAGTTTAAGCTTATAGGCCACAGTGCCTATCTTAGCTTCAATGGTGTAGGGCCTGTAGTACTTGGGACTTAACTTGGTTATCTGGCCCTGGGCAATCTTCTTGAGATGTGATGGTTGGAGCTTTAAATAAACCTTTTCCCCTACATCGAATTTCCTCTCACTTCTCTTTTTATCCACGTATTGCTTCATGCGGTTTTAGGCCACTGCCAATTCGTTCTTGAGCTGCTGTAATACATTCTGTCTTTTTTTCCAAATAATCCTCCACTGTGGCCACCGTAGTGCCTTCCCCAATAGCTGGAAGAAGTGGGGGTGGATAGCCGAATAGTGCTTCAAAAGGTGACCGTTTAATCAAGGCATGATAACAGGAGTTGTACCACCATGTGCAAAAGAAATCCATATGTGCCATCCCTTAGGGTGAAGGAAACATAGGTACCTTAAACACCCTTCCACACACTGGTTCACCCGCTCGGTCTGGCCATCCGTCTGAGGATGGTAGGCTATAGACATCTTCAATCTCACTCCTAAGGCCTTCATAAGCTCCTACCAGAATAAGCTAGTGAAAATCTTATCTCGATCGAAAATTATTGAGTGAGGGACCCCATGCAACTCCATAACTTGGTCAAGGAAAGTTCTAGCCACTTCCCGAGCAGAATATGGATGAGTTAACCCAATAAAGTGAGCGAATTTCGTGAGTCTGTCCACTATGACCATAATACAGTTTGCCTTCCAATTTAGGTAAACCCTCTATAAAGTCCATGCTGATGCTTTCCCATGCCTGAGCAAGGATAGGTAGGGGCTGTAATAAACCTGGGGAGGCTATTGTTTCATGTTTACATCGGCTGTAAGTATCACAGGCCATCACAAACTCCGTTACATACCTTTTCATCTAGGGCCAATAGAAGAGTTGTTTCACTTTGTGATAAGTGTTCTGGATTCCTGAGTGGCCATCCATTGGTGACTCATGTAAGGAGCTCAGTATCTTCTTCTTTAAGATCTCATTGTTCCTTATCAATAATCTCCCTTTATGCTTCATTATTCCATGACTCAGCCTATATCCAGGCTTGCTATTGGGGTTGAGTATTAACTGTTCCTTAAGCTTTTGCATCTTCTGATCTCCTTCATAACTTTCCTCTACTTCCTTGTACCAGTCCAGGGTCACCATCGTGAGGGCGGCAGTGTGTCCTTCTTCAAAGCATCTAGAGAGGGCATCAGCAGCCACATTCTCTCTTCCCTTCTTATATTGGATGGGTCCAAACCCATAAGTTTGGCCATTCCTTTTCGTTGAAGATGTGTCTATAGTTTTTGTTGGAGAAGAAACTTAAGACTTTCGTGGTCAGTGCGTATAATAAACTGACCCCCTTCTAAGTAATGTTTCCACCTTTCCACAACCATCACTACTGCTAATAACTCCTTCTCATATATGCTCAGTCCGGCATGTTTGGAAGATAGGGATTTACTGAGATAAGCTAAAGGTCTGTCCTCTTGCATTAACACTACCCCTATACCCGTTCCACAAGCATCCATCTCAAGGATGAATGGCTTATTGAAATCCGATAATCCCAGCACCAGCGCCTTGGACATGGCATCCTTCAACTGCCCAAATGCTCTCTCTGCCTCTAGTCCCCACTTAAGCCCATCTTTCTTTAGGAGTTTGGTTAATGGTCAGCTGATGAGGCCATAATTTATGATAAAACGCCTGTAATAGCCGGTTAGTCCCAGGAAACCCCCCAAAGCCTTCAAGTTGACAGGCTTTGGCCAATTCACCATAACAGCTACCTTCTTGGGATCAGTACTCACCCCCGCCCCTAAAATAACATGGCCAAAGGCGCATTTAGATCGCTTAATATACAATTGGCTAGACTTTGAGGATATCGAATGTAGTCCTTAGATGTTGCAAATGTTGGGTGTAAGTTTGGCTATAAATTAAGATGTCATCGAAGAAAACTAAGATGAATTTACGTAGGAAAGGCTCAAAGACTTGGTTCATAAGTGATTGGAAGGTAGTGGGAGCATTGGTGAGCCCAAATGGCATCACCAAGAACTCGTAGTGGCCATGATGGGTTCGAAAAGTGGTGATGTCATCAGGTTTCATGCGAATCTAATGGTAGCCTGAACGTAAATCCAGTTTGGAAAATATTAAAGCATTCTTTAGTTCATCGAGTAAATCTTCGATAATAGGAATTGGAAACTTATCTTTGATGGTTAAGGCATTAAGTTGACGATAGTCAACACAAAAACACCATGCCCCATCTTTTTTTTTTGACAAGTAGGACAAGAGATGCATATGGGCTTTGGCTTGATCGGATTAGGGACTGCTGCAACATTTCCTTCACCATCTTTTCAATTTCAGTTTTCTGTTGGGGGGGGGGTATCGGTATGATCGAATGTTAACAGGTTCGGAGTTAGGTTTCAAGTTGATTGAGTGGTCGAGGGATCTTTAGGGTGGCAAGGAGCTAGGTTCTACAAACAATTCCTCATACTCAGTCAAAAGTATATTAAGACAATCTAGTTGTTGTACCTCTATTCGATTTTGATCTCGGTTGAGTGTTGTCAAGTATGGTTCTCCTTGCAACTAATTTCCTTCTTCTGCCTCCTCAATAGCTTGGATTGAGAACAATTGGGTCACTTGAGCCCACTTGCTTTTGAGCAGCTTCTGCAGCTTCCTTCCCGTAATCATTTTACAAGCCCCAATCTCCTTGCTGCTTGTGAAAGTCATTTTCTTCCCCCCCCCCCCCCCCCCCCTTTTCAAAAGTCACTTCCATTTGGTTAAAATCAAAGCTAATAGGGCTCACTTGTTTCATCCAGTCCATTCCAAGCACTACATCACAGCCTCCTAGCTTGAGTAGTCTTACATTCGCCTCAAACAATTCACCCTGTATTTCCCAACAAAACTCGGTGCAAGCTGACTTGCTTAGCACCTTGTGACCATTGGCAACGGTCACCGGCAGGGGTTGGGTCCCTGTCATCTAGCAATGGAGCTTCTTGGCAGTGCCATCATCCAAGAAACTGTGTGTAGACCCACTGTCGATTAAGATCATTAGGCTGCTATTCAGTACCCTACCTTCCACTTTGATAATCTTGTTGTTGGTTAACCCCTCAAGTGCATGTAGCGAAATTTCTCCGTTATCTTCTTCTTCCAACTCTTCTTCTTCTATTATCTCTTCTTCGTTTCCCACAGCTTCTTCTTAACCTTCTAGCAAGAGTAATTGCCTTTTGCATTGGTGTCCCGGGTGGTACCGGTCACCACATTTAAAACAAAGCCCAACCTGCCTCCTTTGTTCTAACACATTGCCACTCTGGCCTACCGAGTAGCTGTCAAGTGTAGTCATTGCCACCCCCCTTGCCCCAGGGTTCACCCTGCCCAACTCTCTTCCATATCCTCTCTTCATTAGCATCACCATTCCCCCATTAGCTCCTCTGTTTTGCTGCCTTTGTTTGTTCATGATCGATTCTACTATGATCTCTTGTAGTCTTGCATTCTCTATTGCCTCCTCGACAGTTTCCGGCCTCAGCATCTTGACTATAGGTCGAAGCTCTTCGTTCAACCCACTTAAGAAACTCGAGACAAAATACGCTTCGAACATATAAGGGTTCAGGGTGACCATAATCGATCTCAGCTCTTCGAATCGTGCTTGATAAGCCTACACACTTCCTTCTTGTCTTAATTTTTTGAATTCTTCTACCACATCCTTCCTATTTCTGTCCTCGAACCTTTCGCATTATTTGTCCGTGAATTCTCCCCACGGACACTCTCCCCTACTCTGTGACCAACCTTGGTACTAGGCATCCCCCATGTCATTGAGGTATGTGGCTACCAAGGATACCCTTCATTCCCTTGGTATATTGTACCACTCAAACATCCTTTCACATCTTCTAACCCACCACCACAAATTACTCCCATCAAATACGGAAATCTCCATCTTAGGCATAGGGAACACCGGTTGATTATAGACAACCGGTCCTCCTCGCCTAAATTCTACGTCTACATCCTCTTCCACTCTCGATGCTATCACAATCTCAGCGGCCCCAGTATTTCCGTTCCTTCCTCCGACACCGGTCAGGACTGGTTCCGTCCTTTCCCTTGGCGAGAAATTAGGTGATAGGCTTACCTGGTTCTGGCGTGTAAACATCACCATGAAGCTCTGCAACTGCTCACGTATCTGATTTCCCACTTCATCCCTGATTCCATCCAACCTCCTCTCCAAATTGCCAAGATACGCATCCACCCTTCTGTCCATCGTCGTGATTGCTTCATGGTTGCGATTGGATCCAATTTCCAGTAGTTCCACCCAAGCTCACAGATCGGTCACCGTCGCATGGAATTGTTGCACCTGAGACTCGAAGTTCTTCATTCGAGTTTATTGCTGCCAAAATACAACAATTAAAATTTGTGATGTGGGGTCCACTCGAGCTCGGTGTCGGGTGAAGTTAGGTTGCCGTAAGAGATGTTGCTTCAAGGGAGGTTGCCGTTAGGATGCTCGCCGCAAGGATTTACCGCTAGTTCTCGTCACTAGCTTTCGCCACTAGCTCTCGTCACCAGCTTCGCCACAAGGTTCGCCACAAACTTCGCCACAAGCTTTGCCGCTAGCTTCGCCACGAGGCTTCGCCGCAAGCTTCGCCGCTAGCTTCGCCACAAGCTTTGCCGCTAGCTTCGCCACGAGCTTTGCCACAAGCTTCGCCACAAGGTCTTGCCGCTAGCTTTGCCACTAGCTTCGCCACAAGGTCTTGCCACTAGCTTTGCCACAAGGTCTTGCCGCTAGCTTTGCCACTAGCTTTGCCACAAGGTCTTACCACTAGCTTCGCCACAAGGCTTCGCCGCTAGCTTCGCCACAAGCTTTGCCGCAAGCTTCGTCGCTAGCTTCGCCACAAGCTTTGCCGGTAGCTTCACCACGAGGTTCGCCACAAGGTCTTGCCACTAGCTTTGCCACAAGGTCTTGCCACTAGGCTTCGCCACAAGCTTTGCCGCTAGCTTCGCCGCTAGATTCGCCGCAAGCT